>NW_026991712.1:166442408-167692408 GCF_029215605.1 Mirounga angustirostris
AGGGTGTGCAGAGGGGGGAGTGGAGGACCCAGGGCCCGTCCTCAAGTCCTAAACCAGGCTAGCGGGACACAGGGAAAGGTAGTTGGATATGGTGGGGCCAGGGAAGGTGAGTTCAAGTCCTGCTAGCATCATCCTGGCTGTCCAGACTTGACAAGGTCACTAAGTCAGGCTGTGGAGCCTGAAAGAGAAGTGACTGTAGCCTGCCGGCCTGGCTCTGAGACCCAGCCTCACTGAACACCTACCCCACATGGGCAACCTCTCTGAGCCTGCGTCGTCATCTACAATATGAGGTGATAGTTTCTTTCTCACAGAATCGTTGTGAAGATTCATTGAATTATGCATCAAAAGCACTTGCCTTGTGCCTGGCACACAGGAGCTCCCAATAAAACTGGCCAGTAATATTGTTGTTATTGTTACATTAACGTAAGGATCAGATCAGGTCTTCTCGAAAACCTGTTGTAACCTGACAAATATTTATCACACGTAAGATATTATTTACCACGACCACGATTTCTTCTTTTCTTGTCACTTGGGTCTCCTGACCTTCCTTCTCTGACTCTTCCCCCCCCCCAGGTCCTCAGGGCCCTCCAGGGTATGGCAAGATGGGCGCCACTGGACCGATGGGCCAGCAAGGCATTCCTGGCATCCCTGGCCCCCCGGGTCCCATGGGCCAGCCAGGCAAGGCTGGCCACTGTAACCCCTCTGACTGCTTTGGGGCCATGCCCATGGAGCAGCAGTACCCACCCATGAAGAACATGAAGGGGCCTTTCGGCTGAAATCACCAGCTCTGTCAGATGAAGGATTCTATTGGGAACATTTGGCTGAAACTTACAGGACTCTATAATGGGTTGTGAATGTTTTGTTTTTCTTAATTGCTATTAATATTTTTTTATCAATAAATGAACAAAACTACCTGCAACCCCACTTCCACGGGGTTCTCTGCTGCTGCCACTGCCTCTCTGTCATCCCCCTGTCATTTGGGCCCAGGGTCAAAAAAAGGGCCTTTCTCTCGTGTCTGCGGTCAACTGGCAGAGCTGTGGGATGCTGCTGTCGAGGGTGCCCCCAGCTCGGCTCTCCTCTCTAGACGCTTCCGAGTCATGCTTTGGTCCCCTGTGGACCTTGTGTCCTGCCCTTCGGGGCACACTTCTCGAAGTCAGAGAAGGCATCACATAGCCTGTCCCCATAAATGAGCCAAAAGCAGACTTGAAGGCCCCACTTATGGCTTGTAGAGGGCCCTTCCTGGTTGCTTCCCCAGAGAAATCAGTGTTTAGTACTTCTCGAGAGTGGCCCAGAGCCGATCCAGGGTGCACCTGGGGAAATGCCACCCAGTGCGGGGGTGTAGTCGCCTGCCTGCCAGTCTCTCCAAGCGAGCAGGCTCTTCTCACTGCTCCAGTAATTCTGTCATTAGAACGTCTGTGCAAACAGGAAAGATAGGCTTCAGCTCCCGGCCTACGCAACCAGGGACGGCTTCTCCAGGAAATGAAATGGAAGCTTCTGCCTGACGCTTGCACAGCCCTGTCACCAGCTCTCCTGGACTGCAAATGGCGTCTTTTGTTAAACTTTGTTCATCTAATGGGTGTGGTGCTTTTCCTGTACATCTTAGCCTAGGCTTTCAGAAACAGGTTGCCTCAGTGCAAAAGGGTCATGGGCAAGCCATGATCAGATCTAAGCCCCGGCGGAGGGGGGGGGGGGCGGTGTGTGTGTCTTCAAAGTCCACTGGGAATTTGGTGATCTATCTTCTGTCTCCTTCTCTCTATATAAAAAGATCAGGAAGAAAAGGGTGGGGGAAGACAGCAAGTTGAATATTATGGAAACATTCCACCTCAAGCCTCTTCCTTCTGTCCTTTTCACATCTCTTGTCCTGATGGGCTGGCTGCCCTGTGAGAAAGCAACAGGGCACATCCAGAGGGACTTCTAAAGAAAGGCTTTTTACTGGTCCCAGCTTTCTGGAAGGTTTATTCAAGTTGGATAAACTTCAAAGAGATCACAGAGCAAGCTCAGAAATGCACCCAGAGTCTAGATGCTTATCCAAACTGCCTGAAGTCTTCCAACTGGCTGCCATCTCTCCAGAGCCGACATTTCCAGCACAGTTCTGAAAATTCCCTTCTCCAGTTGGGCCCCGGATACCAGGAGACCAGCCTACTCATGGCTTTTCAGAACCTTTGCCTTCAGAACCTATTTTCTTCCTGCCAGGAGCAGAGGTGTGCCAGTGGCCAAGGGAATGACATCGGGCAGACTCCCAAGCATGCCCGAGTATCTCATGTGACACTTTTAGATCAACGGGGCGTCGATTCTTATTTTGTCCCTCATCAGCCATTCTTAGTTAACTCTGGTTCTAACATCCAACATTAAAAAGCAAACGCATCATCTTTGCATTGAAATAGCAGCCAGTTTTGGACAGTGGATGAGGACAGATGTTGAAGCATTCCTATTGGAAGGCCAGCTCCCACTTTGGGCCCCAGTCTGCGAAGTGCTGACGATTGGCATCATGATAAGGAGCACATTGGCGTGAGTGGAGAGGGAAGCAAGGACCAGCTGTTGGATCAAGCGGGTTGGCTTTGAAGGCCAAAGGGGACTATCACTATGGGGAAACATCAAACTCCTACCCTTCGAGGGCCACCAGGGAATTGATCCTTACACAGTAAATGACGCTTTCTTCACTTTTCTTCCTGAGTCACATTCATGCAGCTCTTAGGGGAGTCTACAACAGGCTGGTTTAAACTTTCATGATTTGAGTGCTTGTCTCCCTGGAGTTTGGAACGGCTGTATTTTCTTGGACCATGAAGAACCAGATGGAAAGCTGAATTTTATAGTGTCTTCTGTTACTGTGGTCAGCAAAAAAATCCACGGATTTTGCTCATAAATTCAGGAGCTGGGTAAGCTGAAGAGAAAGGAAGGAGGGGCACAAGCTTCAGGCAGCTTTCTCACATTCCTGCCATGTTATTCTTTGGTCTTCATTTCTTAGTATATTCCAGGCTGTAAAGGCAGCATACAGATCATTCAGATCGGCAAAATCTAACCTGATGAGTCCGTTTTCCTCTCACTACTTTGTGCCAGGAACTGTAATAGGCTCTGGGGAGTCAGAGGCAAACAAGACGGATCTGGCCCCCGCCCCCACGGTGTCTACAGTGAGAGCAGGGAGTTAAACAAGCAAATACAATAAAGTGGGATGGTGGGGCAGTACCAGGCACCAGGGGAGCGCAGGGCTGAGGGACCTAACCTTGTCTAGAGACAGATCGATGGAGGCGGAGGGACCACCACATGCCAAGGTCCAGAGGTGGTTAAGAGCAGCATGCTGAGTGACAGGGGCACAGTGCAGGGGTCAGTGTCGTTTGTGGCTGGAATGCAGAGTGTGAGCAGGGCAGGCAGTGGGAGGCAAGGGTTTTCTGCAAGGGGGTGTTGGTCAGGTTTGCCTGCTCACTGACAGCAAAGTGAAAAAAAGTGGATTGGAGGATCCTTAATTTGAGAAACGCTCTGCTCTATAAGAGGAAGAAAAGGCTGCTGCAGATTTATTCTGCAGAGAAAAATCCCAAATCTGATGCCTTCTGGAATTTAAATCCTCCCATTTGTCATAAGAGTTTCCCCTGGGGGCGCCTGGGTGGCTCAGTCATTGAGCATCTGCCTTCAGCTCAGGTCATGATCCCAGGGTCCTGGGAGCAAGCCCCGCATCAGGCTCCCTGCTCCACGGGAAGCCTGTTTCTCCTATTCCCCCTGCTTGTGTTCCTTCTCTCACTGTGTCTCTGTCTGTCAAATAAATGGATAAAATCTTAAAAAAAAAAAAAAAAGAGTTTCCCCTGTCACCAGAATTCAACAAAATCTAGCCGCTTTCTTCACATGTGGCTTGTTAACCCCTTATAAGACTAGATCTTCTGGTGTGGTCCTGAATAATTTATGGGAATAGAATATATCAATGTACTCTCTATATGATCCCATGATGGAAGGGGAGTGTGGCCAAAATGCCACGTCTGCTGTTCTCATTTTTCTGTTGGTTCTGTGGAAAGCTGCAAATCAACCTCTCATCCACAGCATCCAACTGCAATTTAAACTTCAGAACTGGATCTAGGGGCGCCTGGGTGGCTCAGTTGGTTAAGCGACTGCCTTCGGCTCAGGTCATGATCCTGGAGTCCCGGGATCGAGTCCCGCATCGGGCTCCCTGCTCGGCAGGGAGTCTGCTTCTCCCTCTGACCCTCCTCCCTCTCATGCTCTCTGTCTCTCATTCTCTCTGTCTCAAATAAATAAATAAAATCTTTAAAAAAAAAAAAAAAAAAAAAAAGAACTGGATCTAGTTGGAATCAAAGAGAATTAATTCCACAATAATTAGGTGGCTGTTGGTATTCCTTCTCAGCAAGCAATACTGGAGCTTGGAGCTGATCCAGAATGCCTGGGAGGAATGATGTGTCCCTAGGGGAGGTGATATTTTCCAGTTGATGGACCTTCCATTACCAAGCTCTGCCTCACCTCTAATGGGTCAACCACAGGGCTTCCATGAACTCAGGAAAAGTGCTCTGTGCTCTAAAAAGGGCTGGAATCCAAGTTTTCCCCTTTGGCTAAAGCTGAAACAATAACAGGAACTTTCCCACCCACCTCTGTCTGCCTCAGGTAGTTGAGGTTTTGGAAATGAGTTGACTGTTTTTCAGCCTTTGGAATTCCTGATCTCCCTGTTATCCAGCTTGCTCCAAAATAAACACACCTGGGCCTGCCCCAGGTCCTCAGAGGCATAGCCCTGGAGGTTGGCTTTGGCTAGTTTCAGTACCTGAGAGATGATGCTCCCAAAGTGCACAGATATCCAACAGAACGTTCTCCTAGGAGCCCTTTGCTGGGCAGAGGGGGTTAGGGGGGTGAGATTTTCATAGAAATTTAATCCTCAGCACTTAGAACAGAGCCTGATAAGGGGTGGGAACTCAATAGGCTTAATATATTTGTGGAATAAAATGTGCATCACATGACCCCAGTTTGTAGTCCGGGGGTCACCTATTTTCTCCCCCACCAGATACCCCTTGACCCTCAGCCCAGACTGTAAGACTTCTTCCTCTCTGAGATTTTGCAGTGCAATTCTACCTACTTTTTTTTTGGACTGGGTAGGGGGTTACAAAGGTAAAGACAAGACTACTTAGTAGTTAAACTACTGAGTAGTTAAAAGATGTGGACCTGGGTTCAAATCCTGACCTCTCCATTTATCTTTTTGCTAGTAGGGAAATCACTTAGCCTCTGTCAGCCTCAGCTCCTCATTATAAATGAGTAGTAATATCTATCTCAAAGCACTGCGATGGAAATGAAACAACACATTGTACTTAGTACAACATCAGGCACCTAGTAAGAATTCAATGCAGGACGACGACGACAACGATGACAACGATGATGACATCTAGTAACATTTATTAAATTCATGCCAGATACTATTCTAGGCACTGGGGATATAGGAGTGAATAAGAAGAGGACAATGCTACAATATACATTAAACTTTAAAGAGGACAATTCAAGTACTGACAAGTACTATGATAAAATGAAACATTGTAACATGATAGACGTCTAGAATGTGGGGCAGCAATGCTACTTTAGATGTGGTGTCAAGGAATGCCCCCCTCCCCTAGGTGATATTTGAATTGAAACAGTGATTTTGGAGAGTGCCTGGCCAGAGGGTTAGAAAGATGGTCTGGGGGGCGCCTGGGTGGCTCAGTCGTTAAGCGTCTGCCTTTGGCTCAGGTCATGATCCCAGGGTCCTGGGATCGAGCCCCACATCGGGCTCCCTGCTCGGTGGGAAGCCTGCTTCTCCCCCTCCCACTCCCCCTGCTTGTGTTCCTTCTCTCACTATCTCTCTCTGTCAAATAAATAAATAAAATCTTTAAAAGAAAAAAAAAAAAGAAAGATGGTCTGGAATGGATAACACCTTGTAACACTACTCATTTATTGCTCTGTGTGTGTGTGTGTGTGTGTGTGTGTTTAAATACAGTGCCAGGCACTGTACTATGTACAGGGGACATGACAAGCAAAACTACATACAATCTGGGGCACCTGGGGGGCTCAGTCGTTAAGCATCTACCTTCAGCTCAGGTCATGATCCCAGGGTCCTGGGATCGAGCCCCGAAAAGGGCTCCCTGCTCGGCGGGAGGCCTGCTTCTCCCTCTCCCACTCCCCCTGCTTGTGTTCCCTCTCTCGCTGTGTCTCTCTCTGTCAAATAAACAAAACAAAACAAAACACAACACAGTCTATGCCCACACGGAAGAACTTAACAAATTAGTCAAATAAGCATGCAAACAAGTGCAGAGCCTGAACCACCAAGAGCAAGTAAGTACATGACTATATGTGGTCACTCAGCCACCAGAATTGGACTTACTTTGGGGACTAGTCAAGAGTTCCCTACTGAGAACTGGGCATCCATTGACACCAGTTCTAGGCCACCTCTGCCCCCAACCTACTGTGAACTAGGGCAAGTCACTGCCTCTCTGGACCACAGTATCCCGTTTTATTAAAGAAGAGACCCCAGATGATTTTAATTTTCCTCCCACTCTGAGGACTTGGCATTTTCCTCTCCAAAGACCACAAATTTCACTCTAAAGCTAGTAACTGATGTCATGACATTAGAGCGAGGTACTTCCGCCGTTGCCTCCATCCTGTCCAGGAGGCCTAATTCTGTTTTGGTTGTCACGGCAACCGCCTGGGCCCTCCTCCGGCGGGCGGAAACTTACAGTGACGACTGCAACTACCCACTATCAGGCGTCCCATTTGCCAGGTTAAAACATGGCCACCGCTACAACAACCGACCCAAGCTTCTCCCTAAATACCCGGGCCTGAGCGTCCCTGGGGCCTAGGGCAGGAAAGGGAGGAACAGCCCCGCCAGTAAGCGAACGGGATTTCCGGAAACGTTCACCCAAGCCTGAGCACCTAGGGCCTCTCCCAGAAGCACCCGACCACCGCCCTAGAACGTCACTTCCGTCGACCCATGCGCCCAGGATTGACAGCAGAGAACATCCAATCAGAAGCGGCCACACCCAGGCCCAGGCGGGGCAGGCTTAGGACCGGGAAGCCCCGCCCCTCGCCAACGTGTGACGTCGAGTCGCCATGGCCAGCTACCCGTACGGGCAGGTGAGTGCTTTTGGCGGGGGCGGGCGATTCCAAGTAGGGGCCTCGCCGAGTCCAGGCCCGGACCCCGCTTTACTTTCTCCTGGCATTCTCCGCGCCCTTCCCACGCTGAGGTTCGCTTCAGCGAGGTCTCGCGCGGCAGAGAAGGCGAAAGGGCTGGTCGGTCGCGCCTGTCTCGCGTCACGCAGGACTACAGGTCTGGGAGGTCGCGTCGCGCCCCCTCTGACGTCGCGCCCGGGAGGATTTGGGGACCTTGGACCCCACGTAATCAGGCTGGGCTGTGCTGGGGCCCCACACCTTCTCAGGACTCCCGCGGGGGCTCCCGGCGGGCTCACCAACGCCAACAGAGCATTTAGAGCACTGGCTTCGTCGGCATCGTTCGGGGCGTCTGATAAAAATACACCCCTGATACACTGCGTGCGAATCATCAGGAGAATCTGTGGTTTCCGCAGTTTCCTCGAATGACCTTATTTGCTTAGTCTAACACCTCCATTTCACGCATAGGAAAAGTGAAACCCAGAGAAGACACAGAACTTAACCTGCAGTCTCCTGGCAGGCAGCAGAACCCGGAAGCAGTCAGCAGATGCCTCTTCCCCACTCCCCTGCCCATTTTGATCCAGCCAAGAACACCACAGCAAGGTGATTCTGTGGCCAGAATCCTTTGTTGGATGACAGATAAGGTAGAGTGGTTAAGTTCAGCTTGGAGGCAGAAGAAGGTTCACACCTTGGCTCCATCACTTAAATAGTTATGAGCCATTAAGCCTTTGGAGCCTGTTTCCCTCTCTCTAAAATTGGGCCCAATAATAGGGTCTACTTCAGAGAGCTGTCATGAGTAGTAATGAAGTCATGCTTGTAAAGCATTTGGTACTTCTAAGAGTGTAACAGTATTTTAGTATTTGGATCTTTCTCTAGACTCCAAGATCATGCTAATTTAGGAGATAAAACCCATGCAGGGAAAGTAGGAAAACAGAATTACCTGGGATATTAGAAAGCACTTAACTGAGTATAGTCACATGCCAAAAGAATGGTGAGGAAGTGCAGCTCTGTATGGCTTTTGTACACAGTATTTGGACCTTTTTAATCTCAGTGATGAAGGCCCCGTAAGCATGCTAGTAGAGATTATTATCCCCAGTTCATAGCTGAGGAAGGAACCCAAAGAGGTGAAATGGCTTGCCCAAGGTCACATATAGCAAGTGAGGGAGTGAGGCCAGGGCTGGAATGTAGAACTCCTTTCGTTGCATACTTAGCAGAGGTAGAAAAAAAGCTAGCATGGGCTGAGGTTAGGAGGAAGTATAACCTAGCAGGGCTCCTGAAGCTCCATTCCGTTTGTTGGGTCTTATGAAATGTTAATAGGTATTGCTAATAGAGGAGGATTCTGTGGTTAAATAAGTTTGGGAAACACTGTGAAACACAGCTGAATAAGTTTGTTCAACATGAAGCATCTCAGAATTCTTAATTTGTTAATATGCTTTGTAAATTTGCCAGAGAGGGATAGAATATGCAGTATTTCTTAAACTTTTTTAACCATGGGAACTCCCTCCCATCCCCAACCCCCTTTTTCTAAAATTTCTGGTCATTTTTTGGTGACACTAGTATTCTTGAGGAACACAGTTTGGGAAAACATTGCCATGGTGCATTGTTTCTCAGTGGATGGTCTGTATCAGAATCACCTAGGAGCTTGTTTAAAAAGCACTTTGGGGGCGCCGGTGGCATAGTCCGTTGAGCATCTGACTTGGTTTTGGCTCAGGTCATGATCTCAGGGTTGTGAGATCGAGCCCTGTGTTGGGCTCTGGGCTCTGCCCAGAGTCTGCTTAGGATTCTCTCTCCCTCTCCCTCTGTGCCTGCTTGTTGCACTCTCTCCTTCTCTCTCTCAAATAAATAAATAAATCTTAAAAAAAAGAAAAGTGCATACTTTGGGTTCCGTCTCAGACCTATTCTGTGCCCAGGAAGGGCCCAGGAATCTACATTTTAATAAGCTTCTGGAGGTATTTTGTGTGCATCTTAGAGGCAGTGACATAGAAATTAGGAGCCTGCACTTCCAGGTTGGATACAATTGTGCTAGAATCCTAATTCTAGCACTTAATAGTTACATACCCTTGGACAAACCATCTATGGGCTCTGAGCCTCAGTTTCCTCACCTTTAAAAAGGAATACTTCATAGGGCTGAAATGAAGACAAACTGCTAAAACTTGCAGTGAGCTTGGCACATTGTTGATACCAAGTGTGTGCCCGTGCCTGGTGGAGTCTCTTTTTTTTTTTTTTTTTTAAGATTTTATTTATTTATTTGACAGAGAGAGAGACAGCGAGAGGGAACACAAGCAGGGGGAGTGGGAGAGGGAGAAGCAGGCTCCCCGCTGAGCAGGGAGCCCGATGCAGGGCTCGATCCCAGGACCCTGGGACCCTGACCTGAGCTGAAGGCAGATGCCTAACGACTGAGCCACCTAGGCGTCCCTGGTGGAGGTTCTTGCTGCTGTTGATTGCTGTTACGCCACATGGCCTGGGCTTCTGCTCAGAGTGAAATACTGAAAAGGAGCACGGAGAGAAATGCATCCAGAATAGAAGAAATACTTTTATCCCTGCCATCATGCGTTGTCCGCCTGTGCAGCTCCGGTCCAGGGTGTTCTAAGAAAATACCTGGTTGTTTCAAAGCATACAAAGGCTTAGTGCCGCCTCCCCTCTACCCAGAACGTAGCCCTGCAGGATTCCAACCAATTGTTAGGAGTCAAAACTCTTATTAATTTTTCCACTGCCACCAGCCCCAGGGTCCTCAAGCATGGTCTGGGTGTTGGAGTAGTGAAACCCAAGTGCCCTTGGGTCCTGGGCAGGGGAGCCAGTTTGATGGGTTTCAGTGATTGAGAGCTTGGCTCTGAGACTGAGAAATTTGGCTGCACATCTCTGCTCCGCCATTTCCTCACAGAAATTTCTTGCCAAAGTTCAAGGCTCAGTTTCCCCTTCTTTAAAATGGGGTCATAAGAGCACCTGCCTCAAGAGTTACTGTAAAGATTAAAGGAGCTAATCCATGTAAAGTGCTTGGTGTGTTGTTTGGCATATAGTAAATACTCCAAGGAAAGAGTGATACAAATAGATAAATTGTGGAATCAGTGTGATAAATGCTAAATGGGAGTAAGTGTAAGGTACTAGGACAGCACAGGAGGGATGCCTAACTAAGTGTGTGGGGGAAGAAGGCTTCTTGAAGGAGGTGACATTGAAGCCAAAAGCTGAATCACCAGTAGGCATTAGCTGATTGAAGAAAGAGGGAATAGCACGCACAAAGGTCAGCTGACAAGAGCCCAGTATTTTGGAGGAATTTCAGGAGATCAATACCGAGTGAAGAAGGGGAAAGGGCTGAGAAATGAGACCAGAAAGGTAAGCAAGGGCCAGATCCTCAAGGACTTTGTATACCTTTCGGGGGAGTGTGGATTTCATCCTGACTAATGAGGGAGTTGTAGAAGAGTCTTGTCTCATTTGTGCTTTGGACTTGGTACTGTGGGGCACTGTGAGAATGGACCAATGCAGGAGACACTGGAGGCAGGGAGACCGGTCTCAAAGCTGATGAAGTATCCTTGATTAGAGAGAATGGGGGCCTGGTGAAAATGGATTTGAGAAACATTTGGGAGGTAGAATTGAGAAAACTTGGTGCCTAATTGGGGTGATGGAGGGGAGGAAAGAGGAAGTGCCCAGGAGGGCACTAAGGCTTCAGATTTGGGGGACTGGGTGGGAGGTACCATTCACTGAGATGGGGACACAGAGGGAGGAATAGATTTGGAGGGAAGGTCCAGGAGGTTGTTGGATACGTGGGTCAGCCAGCAGCTCAGGAGAGATGAAGCTGGACAGAAGGATTTTGGAGTGTCAGCACACAGATGGTAATTGAAGTCTTGGGACATTTCTTGGCCCGCTGTTTATTGGCTGCAGGTTTCTTGCCTTTAAATATTTTAGGAGGCTCTGCTGGTGAATGCCCAAACCACTCCTGTCTTCTGGATTGTTTAACCCCTTAGAATGTGCGTTAGCCTCCTCCAGCTGACACTTGAGGGACAGCTTCAGAGCACAGGCCTCTTTGCAAGGCAGCCTACTTCCTTCCCCATCAGGACTCCACATGGACCAACCTTTGATATCTCTGAACTTCACGGGGGTCTTGGGGGTAGAAGAATGAACCCTTGAACCAAAAGAAGATATTGAACTTCCTGAGTGGGTTATTTAGGAGGAGGTGAGCTGCCCATCACTTGCAGGAATGCAAACAGATTCAAGATGGTGCTGCAGAGATTCCATCCTCTCCTGAGAGGTCGGACTGGAGGCTCTCTGGGATCTCTTACAGTACTGTGCCTCTCAGATTGGGTCTAGGTGCAGAGGTGAAAAAAGAGTAAGATTCTTCGGAGTCTCCCTGATTTCTGGGCTTGAAGCCTCGGAAAGATCACCTAATCCAGCCCTTCCCCCTTCAGCCCTGTCCACTGTAGAAATCTATCACGTCTGACAGTTATATTGAGGACAGTCCCTGTTCAGTCACAGTTGAGTGAACACAGCAGAGGGTAGTAGAGTAGAGGCCCTGTTGTGAATCCCAGCTCACCTGTTCTAGCCGTGTCATCACAGGCACACTAGTAACTCTGTACCTTAATTTTCTCATCTGTAAGTAACATGGGGGTAACAGCACTTCCCTCACAGGACTGAGGATCAGTGGGAGCCAGCTGAACTGGAAGCACCTAGCAGAGCCTCCGGAAAATGTTAATCGCCCCCTCCCCCACCCCAGTATATCAAATGTAGTTTATGTGCCATCAGTAAAGACCTAGGGAGGGGCACCTGGTTGGCTCAGGCAGCGGGGCATGTGGAGCTTACAACTCTTGATCACGGGGTTGAGTTTGAGACCCACACTGGGTGTGGAGATTACTTAAAAATAAAATCTTGGAGCGGGGGAAGACCTACGGATAGTTTTCTGTGATGCTTCAGAAGCTGTGGTTGCTGAACCCTTCCTTCTTTCCTTCCACAATCTCGTGTTGATCAACATGAAATGCTCTTGGAAAAAGTCTCAAAAGGGTTGGCAGCGTGGAATAGCATAAAAGAACAGGGAGTCAGGGACTCCGGTTTTCATGTCTGGTTCAGACCTTCACTAACAACTCAGTGACCCTGGGAACCATCATCCCCGGCCCGGGTTCTGCCTCAGTTGGTGGCTGCACTTCATCTGTACTTGCTGGGTACCTGAGTCATTCTAAACACTTCCCCTTCCTTCCCCCTCCACCTCCTCCCTAATCGAATTAGTTGTCAAGTCATGTCTAGCCTATCTCTGAAATAGCTTCAGAATCCATCCTGTTCTCTCCATGTCTAAGTCTGCTGTCTGGTTCAAGCCCTGCCTGCCTAGCTCCTGGGCTCCACCCTGCTGCTGATTAATTCTCTAAACAAGGCTCTGATCACATTCCTCCTCTATTGGAAACCCTTCTATGGCGCTCTGTTTCCTCAGGCATAAAGCCCAAACTCTTCAGAGCGGTATTCATCTGTTCAAATATTTATGGAGGCTTGCAGGTGCCAGGCACTGTGCTGGAACCTGGGTACCCTGATGAATGAGGCCCAGTGTCTGGCCTTGGGGCGCCCACTGTTGTGTGGAGGAGACACAGACAGACAGAAAGTACGTTAAGACACCAGTAACTCACCCGCTAACTGAAATGCAGCAGGCAGGGAGCCTGGTCAAAGAAAGTGTAAAGAGCCTGCCTTTCCGAGTTCACCTTGCATCCTTGCCCCCGCCCCTGCTTTCCAGCCATCCCCCCACCTCTTGGTGCTCACTCACAGGCCTGTGCCTGTCTTCTCCCTCCTGTCCAGAATATCCTTTCCTGCTTTCCTTTTGGGGAATGCCTAGGCATCCTTCACGGCCAGCTCCAGTATCACTCTTGCCTCCTCCAGGAAGCTTTCCTTGACCTACTTCGTGCATTGCTTCATTTGTTGTTGTTGTTTTTTTTTTTTTAAGATTTTATTTATTTGTCAGAGCACAAGCAGGGGGAGCTGCAGGCAGAGGGAGAAGCAGGCTCCCCGCTGAGCAAGGAGCGTGATGCAGAACTCGATCCCAGGACCCTGGGATCATGACCTGAGCTGAAGGCAGCCGCTTAACTGACTGAGCCACTCAGGCGCCCCTTGCATTGCTTCAGTTGATTGCTCATCCATCATTCAACAAATGGAATAAATTCTTCTCTTTGTGCCTCCTTGATAGCATTTAAGTAGGCTTTTCTGATGGCACCGATCAGACTGTATCCGAATCACCGATGGGACCCTCCGGGACAGGCCCTGTTTAGTTTTGCGCCCCATGCCTAGTACGGTACACTCTATAAATGCTTGCTGGATGAAGTCATTGCGGGTTGCATACCTCAATTTCTTCATCTGAAAAGCAGCCTCCTAATAGCTTCCCTTTTTCTGTTTGAGGACTGTTGGCAGGATTCTGCTGGTAGCATTTGTGTGTTTGTTAAAATGCTCTGTGAACTGTGCAGGTGAGGGCTCTCATGCAGGGCAGAGAGGAGAGGGTTTAGTTGCCAAACTGCACCAGACCCAAGCAGGCCCCTGGAATGTGGCAGTGGGAAGGTCAGAAGACCTGCCTGGCAGTACCTGCTTTGTTGGTCGGGGGGCATTTCCCAGGGGGGAAGGCCTGGGCCTCGGGTGCCCTAGGCCAGGGTTTATGGCTTTGCCCACCAGGCTGCTTCTGGAGCAGCTACTTCTTGGCTTGGTGTCGGGCCTGTTCTTTGGGTGTGCCCAGACTCTGCAGGGTCCCCACCCCTCTTCCCATCCTGCGCCAGCATCCTGTGCCCTATTGCTTAAGGAAAGAACACTGTAGCCCAGGCAGCAGGAGTTACTGTGCCCGGGTGTGGCGGGAGGTGGTCTGGCCCTGGCAGAGGTCCACCTCTGCCTCCAGCTCCGTGGGATTTGAGCAAGTCCCTTTCCCTCTTCTAAGTTTCCCCATCCGGAAACTGAAGGGGTTAGATGACCACCTCCCGCACATCCCTCCCATCACACTGCTCCAACTCCCTTGGAATCTTTTTCATTCCTTTCTTTTCTTTTCTTTTTTAAAAGATTTTATTTATTTATTTGACACACAGAGAGCACAAGCAGGGGGAGCAACAGGCAGAGGGAGAGGGAGAAGCAGGCTCCCCACTGAGCGGGACTCGATCCCAGGCCCCTGGGATCATGACCTGAGCCAAAGGCAGACGCTTAACCGACTGACCCACCCAGGCGCCCCTTTTTCATTCTTTTCATCCCAGCTCAAACACTGCTTTCTCATGGAAACTCCCTCAACTTCACCCTCTTTCCTTTCACGGCTTGTGTGCCTGCTTTGGAAACACCCGGTTCCTTTGGCAGTTTTGTTAGATGTTACGGAGGGCGTTTCCGTGCCTCTGCAGTTAACTGGGAGCTCCTTCAGACTGGTTCTCACCTTTATATACCCCCTCCCCAAGAATTTACCTGGCCCAGGGCTTTGCTGACAATGAGTAATATAACAGTAGCCAAGATTTATAGATCATTTGCTTTATGCCAGGCACTGTTGTAAGAACTTGTTTTCTTATGTCAGTGGTTTTCAGACTGTCTTTTGAGTCACTATGTGGCATCTGCAGAGCTCCCTCAGCATCTAACAAAGGAGGGGGCCCTGCATGGTCGGGGCTCTGGAATCCCCACCGGGCTTCAACCAAAGCCACTTTCTTTTATCAGTTTTTAAAATTTTATTTTATCAAAAGAGTCTTTAGCTAAAAGTAAGACTGACAAAATTCTGCTGCATTTATGTCTTGTATTCAGCAGAGCGACCCAGTGAGGGAGAGATTATCATATTTTGCTTGTGAAGGAGCAGGCTCAGAGAGACGAAGCCAGGGGCCCACAGTGAGAACTCAGCTGGTGAGTGCAGAGTTTCGGATTGAGAGTGGCCCATGACTTCACCGCAGAGAAGTCTTGCTGCCTGCTTTGGAGGCTTCCAGGGCAGCAGAGCTCCCACCGTGCTGAATGGGGAAGGTGGAAGGACCTGCTTCCGGCCCCCCTCAAGAAGCCCCCCTTCCTTGAGCCGCAGACCTCCTTTAGATGAAGTGTGAGTTCGGCCTCAGCCTTGAGGGCAAGTGTCTCAGAAGCTATCAAACACAATAAAAAGAGCAAGTCCAGGCTCTCCGAGGCTAGGCCACTAGTGTGCCTTCTGGGTTTATCTACAGCATGTCTAGATGGCACCCTCCTCAGAGCTGGGCCCAGCTGCTCCCCGTGCCTCTGTGCCCAGCCTGTCTGCAGCTGTGTTGGGGCTCTCTCTGCTGTGTAGGCAGTTGCAGCTGAACACTGAGTTTGGGGATCCTTGGCTAGTGGTGTGGGGACATGGACAAGAGAGGGGACACCCCCTTGTCTGTGCTAAGGGACAGATGGCCTGGGTCCCGGCCCCTCTACACAGTCTATGTGCGATTTTTCTGGATTGGGGTTTCCTCCCGTGTCAAAGCGCTTCACACACCTGGTCTCATTTCATTCGCATTCCAACCTGGGAGGTAGGCACTGTTTTATTCCCCTTTAGAACAAAGGATATTGAGGCTTAGAGAGGGGAAGTCATTGGTCCAGTTAGTAAGTGGCAGAACCTGAACTCAAACTGGTCTTTTTGATTCTTACTGATTGTACTCTGGTGCCTGAGGAGCAGGGTCTCCCCTGCCTGTCTCCAGAGTCACGAGTGAGAAGGGGACATGCTTTTGTATCTCGAGCTATTCTTGGCTGAGGAAGATATGCTGCAAATGAGCCCATGCTATGGATATATTTGTGATTGAAGAATGTCGGGTTGTAGGGTGGAGACCGCATTTGCACTGTGAGTCCTCCAGGTAGAGATGGAGAGAGATGGACGTAGCACAGGGTGAGGGGTTGGGATTTTGGCTCATTTGCCTCCTCATTCATTCAATTATTTACTGAGCATGCATTCAGCACTGGGGGCTAGGGAGAAAGTGGCAAACCAGACATGATCCCAAGCCATCACGGAGCCCTTGGTGTGATGGAAAGGGGAGCCAGGAGGGCAGGATTCCAGCCCTGACTCCACACGTCATTGGTGGTATGATCTTGGGTAGGTTTTCTCTTCTCTAGAAGCCTCAGGTTGTCCATCTGAGCAATGAGGTCATAATTCCAGCCCTGCCTATAGGATCAGTTGAAAGAGTGGCAGTGGCCGGGCTTTATAATGGTACAGTGCCATACTGGCTGTTTTCTGGCCTTACCATTCTGACTGATAGTTTGCTCTTCTTGCAGGGCTGCTCAGGAGCTGGAGGACAAGCGCCCGGAGCCCCTCCGGGCAGCTACTACCCTGGACCCCCCCATGGTGGAGGGCAGTATGGCAGTGGGGTACCCCCCGGTGGCGGTTATGGAGGGGGTCCTGCCCCCGGAGGGCCTTATGGACCGCCAGCTGGTGGGGGACCCTATGGACACCCGAGCCCTGGGGGACTCCCCTCTGGAACTCCAGGAGGACAGTATGGTGGAGCGGCCCCAGGGGGCCCCTATGGTCAGCCACCTCCGAATTCCTACGGTGCCCAGCATCCTGGGCCTTATGGACAGGGACCTCCTCCAGGTAAGTAGGGCTCTTGGACTCCAGGCGCCTCTGACTTTGTTCTGCATTCCCCAGGGCCCATCCTTGCCCTTCCCGTGGGTGTGCAGGCAGCCTGGTCTCTGGCCCCCAGCATCTTGCCTGTAGCTGCAGCTTGCATCAGCAGAACGCGTCTGCGAGTTAGCTTTGCCATGGTAACAGTAACTCCAGACTCATTCGGGCTTACGACGACGGCATTTATTTCTGTTGCTTACGTGCCAGCAGCTGTGGGTCTGGCTGCCGAGGTTCTGTGCCGTGCGTCTTTTCCTTCCAGATCCAGGTGGAAGGAGCAGCCCTTAATTGGGATAGGCTGTTCTCGTGGCTAGACAGATCGGGAGGGTTAGCAGGAATGCACAATGCCTCTTAAAAGCTTCTGTGTTGAAGTACTTTACATCTCTTCCACTCACGTTCTATTGGCCAGACCACATCCCCTGGTCAAGCCTGACATCAGTAGGATGGGAGTGGATATTGCTGTCCTGCAGGGGCTCTGCAAGCCACCAGGCAGTAGAGAGGATGTACGGTGCTCTTATAGGGGAGGGAGAGGGTAGGATTAGCAAACAACTAGAAGCAGTGTGCCGTGGGGAGAACCCGTTTCTACGTGAGGGAGACTGGCCACTCTATATAGAAAGGCAAGATAGTGTAGTTATTGAAAGCCTGGGCTTTTGAGATCAGGCCACCTACTGACCTGACTGAATTACTTCACCTCTTTGCGCCTAAATGTCCACTTCCATAAAATGGGTGAATGCCATTACCCGACAAGATTATTAATAAGTATTTGATGAGAAGGTACAGGTAAACGCTGGGTACAGTGGGAAGGGCTTAATACGCAATATTCTATGAGAGGACTCATTCTGGGACGTTCTCAGCAAAGAGGTATTCCGCATGAATGTGATAGCGTTTGTGGCAAGGGCCTCACCCCTGAGAGATACTGAGGCAGGTAGGAGAATGATGGGATGCAGGGAGGGTAAAGAGCAGAGATGCTGGACAAGGTAGGGGAGGAGAGCGTGGAGAATCCTGGCGGGGGGCTTCAGGCTCCCTGCAAATGACCGAGTGACCTCAGACGGGGGCAGGGAAGGTGAGTGCCTAGATCGCTGTTAACTCCAGGACTCACTCAGTCGGCCTCTTCACAGAATGCTTATTCCCAGGAGACAAAACCAGCAGCATGCAGCCTGGAACCACTCTGGTGCACCTGCAGGGCCTCCCGGGAACGGCCCCGCGGGGAAGCTGCCGCATCTTAGCACACATTCCCAGGCAGGTGGCCCTGACGGAGAGCTCACACCTTGGGGGTTCCAAACACTGAATCAGCGGCATTTATCTTGTCAGAGCCCTAAGCTCCTGTTTGCTTTTAGCTCAGCAGCTTCATGGTGGAGTTCCTCAGCCTTCTAAACTCTTGCCTGTGAGCCCGCATGAGGTCACTGCAGGTAAAGGAGCCCCTCTCTGTGAGGCTTGTCCCTTTAGGGCCAGAGGCCAGAGATCATGTCTGGGGCTGCAGAGAGAGGAGAGATGTGCCTCCGACTCTTAGCTGCTCCCCATCTTCTGCAGCTTCCTTTCATGTGGCCTCCATTCCTCTTCTCCAGCGCAGCTCATGCCTCCCTGGAGCTCAGCTGCAGGGGAGTCACCTGGGAGGCCCCACCTCAGCCCCACTGGATGAATCCAGGATCTAAGGTGTGAGCACCACTGCTCTGCAAGACAGATTAGCCCATCGAAGGTGCTCCACTGCCCTCAGGAAAGATCCTACAGGGGCTCGAGACCCAACGGGCCTTTTTGGCCTCCACGCCTGCCGTGGACCCTCTCTGCCGTCCACCTGAGTCCTGCTGGAGTTCTCTGAACACCCTCTGCCCCTGCCGCCTGCTTTCCTTCTTCCCTTCGCAACTCTTTTCTCCTCCTTCCAGACAGTCCTTCCTCTGGGAAGATGTGCCCGCACACGTTGTCAGGCCCTTTGCCAAAGCTTTATTTTGCTGTGACCTCAGTTACTCATCACACAGCCCTGGGAAGTAGGTCCTTTTTTGGAATGGGGCCATCAGTACTCAGAAAACCCAGTCGTTTGTCCGAAGTCACACAAGCTGGTGAGGATCAGAGCTGCTTGCTTCCATAGCCTGGGCTCTTTCGTGCAAACCGCCTAGACCGTGTGTCCCAGAGACTCTCTCGCTCGGGGCCATGGCCCTCACTCCCTGTGGCCCAGCTGCTGTTTCAGGAAGGGGCTGTGGGACCTGCCTGGGTTTCCCATCCATGGAGGTCAGCCTAGGCCCTCAGTCAAGCAGACCTTTTTCTTCGGGCCTCACCTTGGGGACTAGGTGGTGGCTTCTGTGCTCCACCAGGGCCCGTGGCTGCCTCTGATGTCTGCCTGGGGGGAAGGAGCCCATTTGGTGGCCAGTTCACCCAGTTGGCTTTCCAGTACTGCGTAAGTCTGGCTTTTTGCTAAGATAGGCCTATGTGCTTCTCCACTTTCATCTCCCACCCCTTCACTCTGCATGTCTTTCCAAGTGAATGATCTTTTCCTCCACCTTCTGACAGACACCCAAAGCTATTTGAACCACAACAACAGTACCGATAATCAGCAGATAGATAGTACTTAGATTGTACCAGATGCTTCAGGCTTTTCATGTGTTACGTCTTCATAGTAACCTTGTGAAGTAGATGCTCCTGTCCTCACTTTACAGATAAGAAAACTGAAATAGAGAATTTAAATAAACCAAGGCCGCAAATGGGGGAGCTGGGACTAGAACCATGAAGCCAGCTCTGGCATGAATGGAGCACCTTTCCTGTCTGGGTCTGGCCCCGTGCTAGCCCTTGGGGACTCAGAAAGGAGTTAGGCGGGGAGCTTGCCCACAGCTTGCTCCAACTCTAACCTGGAAGGGGGTAGAAGAAAACATGTACAGAGGAGATCAAGGCCATAGAGAGAAGGAGTGCAAAGGAGAGGGGAAGGAAGCCTGTCCAAAGATGGAGGAATAGGGAAGGTTCTGTGGAAGGAATGGCATTTTATTTGGGTTTTGCAGGAGGACAGGAAATGATGCAGAGAGGTGAGGGAGAAGGGGTCCATGGTAGGGAACAGTGAGTAAGGCCTCTGGTGGGAATAAACAGGAATGGCTAAGTGAGTCAAATACTTCATCTGGGCTGGAACAGAGCTGTGAGGGGGACAGAGTGGGAGAGGTAGGCAAGAGTGGGCCACGTTGCGGGGGGACCTGGAATGCTGGATTAAGGATGCTGGACAATTTTGTAGGCAGTGGAACCTTGAAAGAGTTTTGAGTTGAGGCGGGGGGTGGGGAAAGGAGTTAGAACTGAGCTGGATTTTAGAGATTACTCGGTAGCAAGTGAAGAGTGGCAGAGAGTAGCTGTAAGGATGATTTGGTTAGGCCTTTTGGTTTGTTACAGCAATCCACGTGAGAGGAGTCTGAACCAGGGCAGGTGCATAGGAACGGGGAGGAGGCACAGAACTGGGCAGCTCTCTGGGTGTGTGGGGGTGAGGAGGTGTCAGAGATGTCTCCCCTGCGTTGGAGCTGATGGGGAACGAGAAGAGGTGGAGTTCCGTGGCCATGTTCACTCTGGTGGCTCCTGGTAGAATATGTCTACTGCCGCTGTGATGGAGAAATCAGACGGGTCAGACCTGGTTCCCACGCCAGAGAGCCCCCTGCTGCTGTGACTCTCAAAATACCTGTTTCTGGGCTGTGTGTGTGAACTGCTCAGCAAACATTTTTGGATTCCCAGGCTGTGGGGAAGAGAGAATCCTTCTTTTCAGAGCATTCGTAGTCAGCTGGAAAGTCCCCGTTCCCTAGAAACTTAAGATCAAAGAGAGAACTGACTGAACATTGTAGGAAAAGCCCAGATTCACGGAGTAGAAGCCAGCTATAGATACTCGTTGAGTCTACGCTCAGAGACTGCTCTGAGTCTTCCATCAGAGTAAGGCCGTTGGCTTGCTGGAAGACGGGGTAGGTGGACTTGTGAGGCTTTGTGGGTAAGGAAAACCTGTCCCCCAGGAGGCACCGAGGCTGGCCCTCCCCAGCATGTCTTTGGACTGGCTTTGAGACCGGCCTCTGACTCCTCTGGTTTGCACCCCTTCCCGCAGGTGGCGTTCCTCCCAATGTGGATCCTGAGGCTTACTCCTGGTTCCAGTCAGTGGATGCCGATCACAGTGGCTACATCTCCATCAAGGAGCTGAAGCAGGCTCTGGTCAACTCCAACTGGTCCTCTTTCAATGACGAGACATGCCTCATGATGATAAGTGAGTTCTAGCCCTTCCCCGTGGGCTGTGGGCTCGAGGTGGGGCAGAGCCACCTGACGCCTGACAGCGGGTGCGCAACCATTCGGAGGAGAGATCTTTCAGCCAGGGAGGATTTCAGGCAGGAAGTTGGGTTCAAGGTGAGATCCTCTAGACTGAGAGCTCTTTCCCCTAGATCTTTTCTCAAGTTGCAGACCCTGCTGAGTCACAGGCTCTTTGGTTTTCCGTTCTGCAGAATGGGACTCCCTGCACCCTTAGCAGATGGCACAGAGTGGGGTCAGCTGCCGGGTGTGCAGAGAAAATGTGGTTCTGGAAGGGCCAGGGCTGAGGGTGGCCAGGGGCGGGGGCTGGTCCACACTCGATGAGAGTATGTCTCAGGTGCAGGCATCTGGGCCTCAGGCCTGTGGTTCTGTGGAGTCTTGTACTCTGGCCCGGGTGCTACCCGAGGACCCTTGGCCCTCAGTCTTGAAGCTTTTCTTCCCTCCCCACCCAAGACATGTTTGACAAGACGAAGTCAGGCCGCATCGACGTCTATGGTTTCTCAGCCCTGTGGAAGTTCATCCAGCAGTGGAAGAACCTCTTCCAGCAGTATGACCGGGACCGCTCCGGCTCCATCAGCTCCACGGAGCTGCAGCAAGGTGAGGGCCATGGGAGGGGCTCAGTGCACAGGCCCAGCCCCACTTTTCTCTTTATTCCCTGACGGGGAAGCCGGTGTTCTCTAGCTTCTGGCTGCCAAATGCCCATGTGCACTGTAAAATGCTGCTCTCAGCACCAGCACAGGCCCACTCTCTGTCCCGTCTGTGACCTGGCTGGGGCACTGAGCCAAGATCCAGGGCAAGGGAACACCTGGTTCCGGGATGAGGGCTGGACACCCCCCTCGGGACGGCACTCGTGGCTGTGCTGGATGAGGTAGACCCAGCCAGCCGGAGCCTCGGGGGTGGGAGCTCGGTAGCCCAGGGCACCCCGAGACCAGGACATGTGGCTTGTGTGGCTCTTTCCTCTCTGGTTTCTAGCATGCTGAATGGAAAGAGCCCTGTACAGGGACTCAGAAAGGTGGTTTCTGTTGCCATCTCTGCTAGAAGGCAGTTTCCTTCCCAACTCTGGGACCCAGACCATGCTAAAAGTGACAGTCGGCTCAAGATGACCTGAGGCCATAGCTCCAGGTCCGGTTCCGATTCTGACTTTAGAAGATGGGTGGTTATTGGGGTGATAAGCATTTGACAGGGAGTTTTGCCACCTGGGAGGGAGAAAGGGCTCCCCAGAGAACCTGGCCTCTTGCCCCGGCCATGGATTTCAGTAAGACTGAGGAGCTCTGTGGTGGGGGTGAGCTCACCGTATCTGCGCCCTGGTTGAAGGGAAAGGACATGACCTGCATGACTGTACTGATCACCTCCTCTTTTGCCCAGTCCTGTCATGGGTATTGGTAAGGGTGATGCTGTCACAGCAAAATGTGTATTTATTGACTGCTTGCTGTGGGCCAGGCACTGGAATAAGCACTTCTGTGTTACATCACTCACTCTCCCGTGCGAGAGCTAGTGTCTGTTCCTCCCCACTCTTACCTGAGGGATCTCTTATTATTGCCCTTTTGCAGATGAGAAAACCAAGGCTGAGTTTAGGCAACTTGCCTAAGGGCCACATAGCAAAAGGGGAACTTTTAGCCTGGGCTGGTAGATACGCGGAGAGGAAGAAAGGAAGCCTCCCAGGTGGGGGGACAGGGTAGCACATAGGCGGTGACCTTGGAACCGCCCAGCAATAGCCTTGCCTGGGGAGGTGATGATGATTTTATTATTTTTAACAAGTAACACTGAGGGCTTATTATGTGTCAGGCACTGTGCCAAGTGCTTTACAGGATCCCCTCTCTTAGTCCTTACTAGAACCTACAAGGTAAGTATTATCCCCATTTTAGAGATGATAGGACAGAGGCTTAACAAGGTTAAACAACTTGCCAAGGGCCTCTCTTGACTCCAGAGCAGGCCTTTGTCATGTCTCCCTCTCTGCCACACTGCTTCTGATGTCCACCCTGGGCAGGGGGCTCTTGGGGGCTCAGGCTTCCTTCTGTAAAGCAGATGAGTCACATATGAGCATGGCTAGCCCCGTGACATTCTGGGACCCTATGGGTCTGATTGCACAGAGAGTAATGGAGATTTGGAGAAAGGGATTGGGGCTTTCCAGCTAAGGGGATCATCCAGACAGAGCCCCTTTTGGGCTCCCACCATCTTGGGCAGACCCTAGGGACTTCTTCCTCCTTCTGTCCTCTCAAAGTCCCCTGCACTGCTGGGCTCCACAGAGCTGGTTGACGGTGGTGCTCACAGCAGGGTTTTGTGCCTGTTATCTGTGCCCTCCTCCGCAGCTCTGTCCCAGATGGGCTACAACCTGAGTCCCCAGTTCACCCAGCTCCTGGTCTCCCGCTATTGCCCACGCTCCGCCAATCCCGCCATGCAGCTAGACCGCTTCATCCAGGTGTGCACCCAGCTGCAGGTGCTGACCGAGGCCTTCCGGGAGAAGGACACAGCCGTGCAGGGCAACATCCGACTCAGCTTCGAGGACTTCGTCACCATGACAGCTTCTCGGATGCTCTGAGCCAGCCCCTCTGGAGAGAACGGAGTGTACCAGGGACCTTTCCTGGCTCCTGAGAGTGGGAGAGGCGTGTGGGCCTCTCCTCTTTTCCTGCCCCTCCTAGAAAAAGATTCTCCCTTGCCTGATACAGCGCTGTTTCCGAAGAAGGCCGGGAGTCTCCCCGTCACCAAATCGTGGGGACCTGGGCTGAGGCCACACAGGTAGTGGCCTGACCTGAGAGAGGCCTGGAAGCTGAATGTCCTTAGAGCCCTGAGCATTTGAATGGCCCAGCCTTGCGCCAGGAGCAGGAGATGCCAGTCACTGCAGTAGAGTGAGTAACGTCAGTCAGCTGGGCTCCAGCCTCTGGCTGTCCCTTCTGCGCCCTGACACCAGCCGTGAGTGTTCATCAGCCTCTTGCCATTAGCACCTGAGCCCCCTCACCCATACTGTCTTGTCCAGTGAACCCAGTTTCTCCAAAGTGGAAGCTAAGCAAGCATGAGAGAGGTTTGTCCGCGGGACCAAGTGGCTTGGGTTCCACCAGCCCCATGCCCCAAATCTGCGCGCGTTGACTTCTCGCTGCCCGGGTGCCGTCCCTGCTCAGGGAGCTCGGACAGGCTGCTCTCTGGGCATCCTTGGCTAGGCTCCCCGTCTGCAGCTTGGACCCCTCCCTTGCCTGCCATCCTCTGCTTGGCTTTAATCCCCAGGGGACAGTTGCCACCTCCCACTGCCAATGCTCTTTTTTTATTTGTGTGTGTGTTTTTTTCTTACGGGGCCAAAAGTTCAGTGAAACTGTAAGCTTCAATAAAAGGACAACACTCTGAGTCCCCTGTGTCCCATCCCACCTTCCTAGCTGCTGGTTCATCTGCGCGATTCACGCATGCGCGTCCTTTCAGCCACTCATCCCTTCTTCGCTCAACGAACAGTTAAGTGCGCTCTGTGCACTACGCTGTGCAGGAAGAAGCAAGTTAGGGGGACGTGGCCCGCATGGGGCTGGTCCCATTTATCAGGGTGGAGCTGACGTGTAGGAGCTGGCCAGGTTCGTGTGTTTTATGACCGTTTTAGGACTGGCGCTCTGGGCTACAGGCACCACCCCAGACTTCATAGCATGGCCTTTTTATTATCTCAAGCCCTAGTTTTATCTTCCAAACTACGTTTATTAAGTCATAACTTTCCCCCCATTTTTATTAAGCACAGACATCTGTCCTTGCTAGCTGGATCTTGAGATCAGCGTGATAACCAGTCTACACCAAATGTCTACAGCCAAGACACCAGACATTCTGGTTTGGGGGGGGGGCGCTTATCATGGGCAATCGTGTGATAATCCTTTTGCTCTTGGGGATGAAGATAAGAAAGCTCTGGTCCCTGCAGGGGGTGGTTGGAAGCAGCTCAGTGAGGCCCTGCAGGTATGTCGGGCTCAGCCAGTTCAGCCCTTTTGTCCTCTGGGCTGCTGTCATGCTAGAATGCTAGCGCCAGTCCCGAGGCCAACCTCCACCCAGGGCTAGTATCCTCTCTCTTGTTGAATCCTGCCTCTGCCCGCCAGCCTCCAGTGACAGCTCAGTGCCCTTCCAGGAAGCAGGCTTCCTCTTTGACTAGCAGACACTTCTTCCTGCTGAGATTCCAAATCCTGCCACCTTGAAAACCACCCATGGACTATGGTTTTCTCTCTTGGGCCACCCAGAAGCTCCATCTATCACCCCTTTCTGCATGCCACGCCTCTAGATACCTGGAACCTGCCACCATGTTTCCCCGAGGCCTCCCTTCCCTGGGCTGGGTAGTCCCGGGTTCTTTCGCAGCTCTTCCCTAAGCATCGCTCACCTTGGCATCCAGGTCCTCTGAATTTTCTCCAGTTCATCTGAACCTCCCAGGGTGGAGGCCTCAGGCCCACTGTTGGACTGGATTCAGCCAGCAGAGTAGAGTAGAATGGAGGCCATTGGGGAAACTTCTGTTGTTGGCTCCTACTGAGCCAAGTGTCTACTGAAACCTGTCTCTAGAATGGTACCAATCACAGTTTCAGCCTTGTGCTCAGGCAAGGGCTCCTTAGCCCCGGACCTGGGTTGGTCCTTGTGGATACGGTTGGTTCTGAGCTTGGGAGCCAGCCCTCACAACATCAGTCTGCACACTGCACCTCCCAGCCTGGCTACATGACACTTCACAAACAGCTTTGGATTGCAAGGCCAGCGGGAGTGAGGAAGGAGCAGGGCAGCCCATCCCACCTGGCGGCAACCGCACATCTGTGGAAATGGCCACAAGCGCTGGGCTGGTGAGTCATCCAGAGAGTGGATGACATACTTAGGCCGTACCTTCCACCTGCTCTGGGAAAAGTGTGATGCCTAAGAGGAGGTGTGCTTACGCATTCCTGGGCTGGGCCCCTGGCAGGACCCTGGTTTTGCCCTGTTTTTTGATAGGGGAGGTCAGAGGGAGCTCGGAGCTCCATTAATCAAGTTAAGCAGAGCCGGTGGTGCGCACGGCCGAGCTGGCCCCTGCCAGATGTCTCCCGCCCCTCAGCGGAGCCGTACTTGAGACTACACTCCATTCCTGCTCTGGCAACGAGGAGCAGGGCCTCTGGCAGCCCTCTAATCATCTTGGTGGCAGACGGAGCACGTCTGTGGCTTTCTCTTCTTATCCTGTGAGTTCATAGAAAATAAATGCAAGCCTGATTTCCAAGAAGGTGAAGATAACAGTAAATCAGTCTGTTAACCCCGCTGTCTGCCCCCGCATCTCCCTTACCTCCCACAGGCCACTGGGCCCGTAAGCAGACAAATGTGTCAAGGATCCAGGTCCTGGGCGTCAGGATTGGCACGGCCTGAGGAGGCGGCACTGCGGGTGCTCTGAATCCTGGCTCGGAGCCCATCTGGGATCCAGTGTGTTGGGGGCGGGGGTGGGGTGGGTGGGAGGTGGTCAGCAGATGACAGCATTCCAGTGCTGCCTGGTCTTCTCCCCTCCCCCAAGCTTCCCCACCTTCTCTCTCACCTAAGCAGCACAGATTTTGTGCAATGACAAGGAAAAGGAACATTCGGTGCCAGGCTTTTAATTACAATTGCTTCAGGCTGCTGGCCTCCATGCCAAACAGCCACACGGAGAGGGTTCTATCACACCAGAAAGCCAACGGGGTCCAGTCTGTGGTGCACCCGGCACCTGGTGAGGCTGGGCTGTGTTCCGACCAGGGAAAGGCTGGACCCAGATTAGTTCACTTGGGCCTCAGAGCAGCTGGGCTTTCGCTGGAGCCGCTGGGCCAGATGGAACTGCCCGCGGGGACCCTTACAGCAGACTCCAGGGAAGGCCTGGAATTGGGTGGGAGAGGGATCTTTGGGAGGAAGGCCAAGCTGCGGAAGGATGATGGGGATGGATGATACCGTGGGGCACAGCCACGCGAGAGGAATGTGATAATCCCGTCCACAACACTTCACAATCTACAAAGAGCTTTCCGCTTTCTCGAGCGTGCTTAATCCTCCCATCAATCCTGCTTAGGAGATCGGGCTCAGAGAAGGGGAGTCACTTGCCCAGAGTTAAACAGGCACAAAACCAGGTCTGGAGCCCCGGCCTCCCACTGCATCCAGCAGTCTCCACGAGGAGGTGGGGCCCTCGCTCAGGGCAGCACAGTGGTGACACTGGTGAGCACCACGTGCTCGGGGACTTTGGAGATGGAGCACCGGCTGTGCAAGGACCAGGACTTGTGGCTGGCAGAGGAGCGGGGGCTGGGGGCCTTCGGAGAGCTGCAGGGACCCAGGCCAGGCAGGCAGCAGGAGAAGGCGGCCTTGAACTGCTCCCGGAATTTGCCTTGGTTGGAGACAGAAGACACAGCCATAAGAAGATGGATGAAGCAGGAAGGGCCTTGGGCCCAGGGACACCCACGCAGCTCCAGCCCAGCTGCCTGTGAGGGGGTGGGAGGGCAGAGTAGAGCTGGGAAGGAGAAAGCCCCAAGGCGACCTTGGCATTGCCAGGGAGAGTGAGGACAGAGGCCCCGGAGCAGTTCCCAAGGAGAGATGCAATTTTCATCTGATTCCTTGACTGCTCTCTGGCTCTGAGCCCGGCTCGAAACGTCGTGTCTGGCTCGGGCCTGGGGCCACCTCTGCCCTCCTTGGCGGGTAGGTGGAGGGGCTCGGACTCACCAGCTATGGCTAGGCTTTCCCCACCTGTGCCCCACAGTGACGGGAAGGACAGCAGCAGCCTGCAGGAGGCACTGTGCTGGACACCTCTGCTTGCCCTCCCCCCTCATCCCCCTCCCCTGCTGGTCCCAGCGCCCTGAGAAGCTGATGTCCTTCATCCTCACTGCGCAGGTGAGACGCACAGAGGTGCAGCGACTTGCCCAAAGTCACCCAGCCAGAAGTCAGGCCCGGTTCTCATTCCAGAGCCCTTCTCTTGAAGGGCAGGACAGAGTAGGGAAGAAGGGACTACCACAGCCAGCTCCATCAGCCAAAGGACACCAAGGAAACCGATTGTGTCTGGAGCAGAAAACGCTCCAGAAATGCGCTTCATTCGCCAGCAAGCCTCTCCAGGGCCCCAGCGGAGGGCCAGGAACACAGTAGGTGTTCAGTAAATGGAGACAAGACAGGGATACCCGCCTCTGCTGCAGCCCTTAGCTCTTCTGTTCTCCGCCCTGAGCTGGAGACTGCTGGCTAGCCTTCGGAGAGTAATTCTTTAGTCTCAATGAGGGTTGTGATATGGACCCCCGGCCCCTCCTTCTTCAGCCTTTTCCCAAAGATTATCATTCCCAGGCTTGAACAGGAATCTGGACCAGTACGTTAGGCCTAGTTCTGGAGCCAGAGGCCTAGTGAGCCACACTTCTGCTGAGCCCAGGTGGGTCCAAGGGTGGAGGTATTATCACCGTGAGCCTGGGAGGTTGCGGGGAGGAGGTGCAGACAGTGGGACAGCGAAGGGGAGAGGCCTGGGGTGGGGCTAGGGGACTGGGATGCCTGGACTTCCAGAGAGGGGAGCAAGAAGGCTGGTATTGGAGGCAGGTGGATCCAGGGACAGCCCCCCACATTCTGGCCACTCTGCCAGTCCGTGTCTAGCTGGGCATGGGGAAACCCTTCCCCGGCCCTGGGTTGCCTCCGCTGGTGACCCTCCCTTATCTGGATGACTTGGCTATGCAGTCATCCTCTCAGCCCCGGGCCCTCTTCCCAGAGGCCAGGCTCCCCTGGAGCCCGTGGTGGCCAGCTGGGGCTGAGTGGAGGTCCCGCTGGGCAGGCACCAGGGGGAGGGGGAGGGGAGCTGGCCTAGCCCCTTCCTTTCCCACCCACTCACTGGTCTGCATGATCTGCACAACTGGATCCTGGGTGCTGGTCAGCTGGTTTTGGCGACTCTGGGGAGGGTGGCCTGTCTCCCACTCAGACCAGGGCTCCTGGGCAGGGCCGAGTCTTCCCCGAATGGGAGTTCACAGAGCCACTCAAGATCCCCAGGCAGGAGCAGGGATGTCCTCTCTGCCCTCCCTTTATTCAGCTGGCTTGGGGGCGGGCCTGCCGCCCCCTCAGTGGCCCTGCCTCCCCAGCCCACTCACCACTGAGGAAGTTGTAGATGATGGGGTTGGCAGCGCTGTTTGCGTACACCAGCCAGTGGGAGAAGGTGAAGCAGGCATAGATGGCTTCTCGGTCGCTGGCTTGGCGGAACATCCCGAACACCCTAGGACCAGGCGGAGGACACTCAGAAACGGGGTAGATGTGTGTGTGTGTGTTCCTGTTTGTGTTGGGCGGGAGTCACTATCCTTATCTAAAAGACAGGAAAGCCAAGGCTCAGAAAGGCAAAGCGAGTTGACCAAGGTCACACAGCTCACAAGTGGCTATCGAGTGCACGAGTTCCCGCTGCCCCTTCTGTCCCACCAGGTGGCCCTTTCCTGGGCCTTTAGGTCTGAGGTCTTGAGCACAGATAGTCTGACCAGGGTGGGTGTCCGGACAGGAACCAGGGTTCATCTGCTCAGTCGCTGGCTATCGGATCCCCTGGAAGCCCCCATCCACTTCCTCATCCATCCTCACAGCAACATGATGTGTCAAGCAAGACATCATCCATTGTTCAGCTAGGGAGGTGCAGAGAAGTGACGTGACATGCCCGAGATCACAGGAAGTGATCCAGGAAGTGGCCAAGCACAAACTCACCCCGAGATTGTCTCATGACAAACAGCCCGCTGCTCTGTCCCGGCGCCCCGTGGTCCCTCACTTGCTGAGCCCCTTGTTCCCTCCACTTCCGGTGCTATTCGTCCAGACACCTGCGGGCCTGCTCCCTGGGTCCCTCCCTTCTTTCAAGTCCCTGCCCAATGCCATTTCCTTGGATGAGCATTTTTTTTTTAACCCTGTATCTAAAAAAAAAAGATTAAAAAATAAACACACAAAACCCCACTAACTCCTGTCACCGTCACTCTCTGTGCTCTTTCCCTATTTTATGTGTCTTCATAGTGGTATCCCTGCCTGCCAGTATGGTGGAGACTTATTTCTCTGTCCCACTAGATGTAGCCTCAATGAAGGTGGAGACTTCGTCCTGTGCGCGTGGTCACTGTGCCCCCAGCCCCCACGAGCTGATGGTTGAGTGAATAGATGGAGAAATTGTCATAATAGCCCCGTAGGCTACAACTGGCATTCTTCATAGTTTACAGGCGAGAAACTGAAGCTGGGAGGCTCAGAGAAGAGAAGTGACCTGCCCCCAAGGCCACACAGTGGGTGAGTCCTAGAGCCCGTCTTTCCCCAAAACAGAGAGAGGCTATCGCCTCTCCCCTCATGCTCTCACCTCTTGAGGATGTTGAGGACACTGATGGGCAGGTAGCAGAGGGCAAAGACCAGCAGCACCACCATCAGCATCTTGGCCGTCTTCCTCCGCGCGCGCATCTGCTTCACCTCAGCCAGGAAGGCCCGGGCCCGGGGCGGGGGCTCTGTGCTCAGGCCCAGCCCCTGGTCGTCCGACTGGTCTGAGGGGCGCTTCCAGTTCCTCACCAGGGCCGACGTGGTGCCAGGGATCTGTCCGGCACACACAGAGAGAGCAGTGGTGGGTGGAGCTCCTCGGGAGGGCCATTCTCCTTTGCTGGGTCCTGCTCCGGGTGGACCCCGGGGCGGGGTGGAGGTGGGCCAAGGGAAGGAACCCTTGCCATAGGAAGGAACCTAATATTCATGATGAAGACCGACACTCTGGACTGGAGGGTGAACAGTGTACTTCCATCTTCCACGAGCTCATTGTGACGCCCCGTGTCACGCCTTCGGGGAAGGTGTTCCTGGCCCTTAGTTACAGATAAAGGAACCGAACCTTACAGAGACAGGAGACTCTTGAACATCCTCTCAAGCTACCCATCCGTCCTCCTCAGGCCATCGCTTCCTGTTGTTGGGGCAGGGGTGCAAGGTGAGCTGTGCCCCCGCCCCCCACCCCGGCCTGTGCCCGACACGGGGGAGGCCTGGGCAAGGAGCGAGCATGTGAGCAGGTGAGTGGCATGGAATGGCCTGGGCCTCAGAGCACAGTCCCTGCCTAGGTCACTGCCTAGAAACCTAGGATGGTTCCAGGCTTCTGGAGAAGCCATAGATATCCCTGAAGCCTGTCACACCACTGGACACCTGAATCACCCCCCAAGAGGGGTGTGGGGCTAGAGTTGAGGAAAATTAGGGTCTAGGGCCAGCTCAGCCACTCATGAGCTATGTGAGCTTGTTCAACTCACTTTCCTTCTCTGAGCCTTGGTCTTCTCGTCTATTAGAGGAGGATAGTGACTCTTGCCATCTTGCCTGGGGGGCTGTCAGGGGCAGATGACAGGTGTTGGTGGCCTGCAGGCTGGCCACGTTCTGGTCTGTATCCTCTCCTTGCCCAGGCACGGGACCCAGAACTTAGTCCCCCTAGTGCCCAGAACCTCTGAGCATTCCCCTCCCCCCCAATTACCCCCCACCCCCCGAACCTGCTGTCGGTGGGTCTATAACAGAGACCAGCGGGCAGCCCCGGAACCAGAAAGGCTCTGCCACTCGTCAGCTGTGGCCAGTTGGCTGCCCTTCCTCAGCATTTGCAAAGGGAGTACTACTGCTTCTTCATTTAGATTGTTGTGAAGACCTTGCGAGCAAAATGCCGAATTTGGCAAAAACACAGAGGTGCTGTTATTGTGGTGCCAACCTGAGCACTGGAATGTCACAGCTCTTCCCCTGGCTGGCTGAGGGATTCGGGAGAAGTTGCTTTGCCTCTCTGGGTCTCGGTTTTCTCAAACATTAAGTTGGGGATAATATATGATGGTTGGGAGGAGGCAAGACTAGCTGGAAGTACATGGTACAATAAATGGCAGCTACTGGTGTCAGAACGATGATTAGATTTTAGATACTGAAACCGGTATTAGTTACTATTCGGTTCCAGGGTAGGCACCAGGGCTTTGGCCTTGACTTCGACATGTCCCTGGGCCTTGCCTCTCTCCGGTGGCAGCCAGGATGGCAGGTTCCGTCTGTCTCCTTAGACCAGTCCCCCTTCCCCCTCCCAGCCCAGACAGTGACACCAGAGTGGGCCTCACCTGGCGGCCCCAGAGCTTGTGGAAGATCTGGAAATAGGCCATGGCCATGAGGCCCAGTGGGGCCAGGTAGGTGATAATGAAGAAGCAGCTGTGGTAGATCTTGGGATAGAGGTCATCTGTAGGGGTCAAGAGATACAAGGGCCAGAGATCCTCCCCTTCTGGGAGCCTCCAGCCTGTTCTGCTTAACAAAGCCACCCTGTCCCATCTAGAGCCGTCGAGCCAAAGCAAGCAGCTGGGCCTCACACAGACCCCATGGCAGAGAGAGCCTGGAGTTGCCCAGCCCAGGGGTGTCCATCCTGGAGGGAGCCCCAGCAGATGTCTAGACTAGAGGAGGCACCCACCCTGGAGGTACCCTGGCTAGATGCCTGTTCTGTGGCATCCAGCGAGGGGTTACCCACCCTGGGAGCGTACCCCACAGAAGCCTGCTCCAAGGGTGTCCTTTTGGGAGATGGCCACCCCGGGAGCGCCCACCCCAGAAGTGCACTGGCAGACATGTGTGCTAGGGGTACGTGTCCCAGAGGTGCCCAGGCCCCCACCATTACCTGGCCAGTGTTCATCACAGATGGAGAAGAGCCGGGTGCGGTTGGCTAGCTCAGGCAGCATGCTACTGCATTCCATGACCGCAGCCTGGGGCACCGTGACGGCCAGCGACACTGCCCAGATTCCCAGGACGGAGCCCCGGGCGCGCCGGGCGGTGCTCTTGAACGACAGCGGGCGGCAGATGGCATACCAGCGGTCCAGGGCGATGAAGCTGAGAGTCAGCACCACCACCGACACAGACACGGCCTGGCCCGTGGGGACACAGCGTCAGGCCTCGTGGGCCCCCCCGAGACACGGGGTGAGCCAAGGGGCTCAGTCCTGAAACGCCAGGCGGCCAGGTGCGGTGAAAATCCTGACTGCACCACTTATGGGCTGTGTAGCTTCGGGCATATCACTCACCTTCTCTGAGCCTCGTCTGCGGAATGGGAATATGTCCTCCACCTGGTGGGATTCTTGTGAGAATCAGTGAAATCACGGGTGGGAAATGTCCAGGTCGAGACCTGGTATGGAGTGGGGGCTTCCCTACTATGAGGAATAACTTACACTTACGGGACCTACTACGTGCCAGGCACTGTTCTCATTATCCTCACAACAACCCCATGGTGCATACTCTTACCCCATGTTACAGATGAGGACACTGAGGCACAGAAACGTTAAACAATTTGCCTGAGGTGCATTTTCTCCCCACCCTGTCTTTATTCCCAGCGTTCCCAGGGTTAATCTGTTGAGTGGAAAATCTTAAAACAATGGAAATCCAAGAGGCAATCTTTCTGCCCAGGGATGCCATCCCTTCCCTGGGCTGTGAGGAAAGAGCCTCCTGCAGGGAGGCAGACATGAGCCTAGGAACAGAGGTGGATGTGGATGCTGCCTTTGGGAGTGAACCCTGCCCTCTGGGGTCCAGGGAGAGGGACGAGGGATGCAGCTGAGGGGCCATTCTGGCCTCTGGCCAGCTCTTTCCACCCCCCACCCCCAGCCCCATCTGGACATCCTGATTCCCACTGTTGGGGGAGGGAAGGCCCTGGCCAGGGTTGGTCTCCTCACACCTGCCCCCTTGGAACCAGGGAGTAGGCTCAGCATGCATTTGTGTCTGTCACCATGGGTTTGTGCTTCTCTCCTCTGCGGTGCGCCCAGGTACCTGGAGGCGACTGTCCGTGTGTCCAAGGGCTGTGTGCGTGTGGGTCTGTGGGTGTGACCAAGAGGGGATCTCTGTATGAGTGTGTGGGGCTGGATCTGTGTCCTCAAGTGTCAGGCCTCACGGCCTGGCCTTGCTAACAGTAGACACGGCAGAGGAACTGAGCCACCGCGTCCTGTCTGAAAGGTAAGTCTGAGGGTCACTGAGGTCTATGCAAGGCCATGGTTTTTTGTCCTTGGGGTGACAGAGGGGTGATGGATGGCACCTGGGTGGAGCTCACCTGTAGATAGGGGATGACCTTGCAGAGGGCATGACCAAAGAGCCAGGACTCGGTGATGTCCACCAGCAGGCTGGCTGGAAGGCAGATGGTTGTCACCAGCACGTCAGCCAGGGACAGGTTGACGATGAAGTAGTTGGTGACCGTCCTCATGTGGTGGTTCCTCCACACGGCCAGGCAGACTGCAGAGCAGGGGGGGAGATGGGAAGAGGAGAAGGAGGTGAAGCCAGGGACAGAGCCATGCCCGACCTCAAAAGTGAGTCTTTTCCCCCACAGCCCCCATCCCCCACACTACCCAGCCAAAGGGAGGTAGGGGAGGGGGGGAAGAGAAGCCAGGCCCAGGACACCTTCCAATCCCCAGGGCAAGTCCGCAGCACCACAGGGATCTAAACACCTACCCAGCGTGTTGCCCACCAGGGCCACCAGGAACACAGCCACGTAGGCAGCGATGAGGACCCACTCATACTGCTTCGGGTACAGATAATCACGCCACAGATAGCTCAGGAACTCGTCTTCGTAGTCGGGAGGCACCTGTGACAGTGACAGTTCCCCGCCGCCAGTGGGGGTCCCAGTCTGGGCCCCTGGGGTGGCCGAGGGCTCCATGAGCTCAGGAGCTGCTGATGCTGCGGGGCATCCTGGGCCCAGCGGGGGAAGGGGAGCCCGGGCCAGGCCTCAGCCCACTTCCTTGCACACAGGTCTCTGGGGTCCCAGCCCCAAACCTCCTGAAGGAAGGAGGGGAGGAAGGAAGACAGAACATTAGGAGTGTGTCAGGCAACTTGCACATAAGCCCCCTCAATTCCCATAGTGCTGTGGGGTACGGTGAACCCGAAGTCGATGGAGAAAGACAGATGTGGCTTGCATCTCAATTCCACGCAAGTTGCTCTTGGATACCTTACGTCTCCCCTTTCAGCCTCGGTTTCCCCATCTCTCCAAAGGAGTAATAACTGTACCTACCTCACAGGGCCGCGGTGAGGCGTAATGAGCTCTAATGCGAGCCAAGTGCTTTACCCAGACCCTGGCAAGGGGACCCGGCTTCAGGGCCGACTCCGGTTACCGTTAGAGAACCCTGTTTTGCAGAAGCTCAGAGAGGTTGAGCCCCTTGCTTAAGGTCACAATGGTACTATGCCAGGTCTGTCTGAATCCCCGAAACACCATAGATTTGCAAGGGGAAGCCATCCCGATTGCAAATGTTCTTTCCTGAGTCAGTTCACGGGCCTGAATTTTTGGTTGAAAAAATGGTCAAGGGAGGCGTTAGAGACCCAGGCCCCGCCCGCCACACCTGGACCCTCCCCGGTAGGACACACAGTGGAGGCAGGGGTGCAGAAAGGAACTGACGACCTCGCTGCGAGAGAGGAGAGCCCCAGGCCCAGCAGCCAGGCCCCTCAGACCTCCGTCCCCACTTGAATCCCCGCGGCCGCGATGTGCCCCAACGGCCGCCAGGGGTCGCTGGGCCGGCGCGCAGGCCGCTTTCTCCATTCATAAATTGGGCCTCGCTCCCCGCCCCTCCTCGCTCGCTCAGACCCCTCCTTCCCGCGGCTGGGCACAGACGACCCCGGACGTGTGTAGGAGGGTTGCCGGTCCCTGGAGACCACTGGGGGCGGGCGAGGGGGCTCCTTCATACCTCCTCCAAGTGCCGACGGACCCAATCCCTCAGCGGGACCTCCCTGCACCTCGGGGGCTGTGGGGGGGCTGCGGGGAAAAGGTGGAGGAACGAGGGCGCTAGGGGTTCTGCGGTAGCCTGCCGGGAGGAGGGCAGAGCCTCCTGGGGACCCTGCCTTCCAGCACCCAGGTTATGCCCGAGACCCTTGGCTCCCGCCGAGGGTCCTTTGGAACCTCCACCCCGGGCCTGGGGGGGGGTCCCCCAAGCCCCGCACCTGTTGGCTCCGGGACCCCGGCGTCCTCGGCTGCTGGTCCCCGGACCTTGCACCGGGGACTCCGCCTCCCTGCCCCGAAGGCCGGGCTCCAGGGGCCCGGGCCGGGGGAGGGGTCCGGGGCAGCCCCCTCCCAAGGCTGCGCTGCCTGGGCTCGCTCGGCTGGGCGTGGGCAGCGGCTCCAATGCGGGCTGTGGCTGGGCGCGGGCTCCGCCGGGCTGCGCGCCGCGGGCGGGGGAGGGGGGGCGAGCGGGAGTGGCCGGCGGGGAGGGGAGCCCCCAGCCGGTCTCCGCTTCGTGTCGCCCAGCCCCAGACCGGGAGGGCGGGGGAGACGCTCATTCCTCCTCTCCTGCCACTTCATGCTTCCATCCCACCTCCATTCATGCGTCCATCCGTTCATTCATTCGTTCGCGTTCACCCGGCATTTATGCGTCCGGTCGCTCGGCGTTCAGAGCGCACCTACTGTGTGCTGGCGGGCCCTGGGCAGCTCCGGAGGGCCACAGCGCAGAGGGGGATCCCAGCTCCACCTCTCCTCGCGGCCTCACCTAGCTGACGAGGATGATGGCACAGGTGGGTCCCGGGGTGAGAGCAGGTGCCTGCACCGCCTCCGGCCAGGTCCCTGCTGCTGCTGGTGCAGCTGGCTCCCAGCGAGGTCAGAGGCCCCCTCGCCTATCTCCCAGCCCCCACCCCACCGTTCTCTCTGCCCCCAATCCTTTGCCTTCATACCTGCTTTCCCCCTCCCAAGATGGATGGTAAGTGGGGGCAGGAAGAGGGGAGCCTGAGGGGCTAATTCAACAAACATTTACTAAGCTGTGTGCCAGGCAATGAGCTAGAATAGTAGGGCTACGGCTGGCATAGCCCCCGCTGCCTGATCTCAATCTTCCCTCCAGTCCAGGGAGGTAGTTGCTATTGACGAGGACACGGGGCTCACATGGTCCAGTAACTTGCCCAAGGCCACACAGCAGACACAGAGCTGGGATTCGGGCCTGTGATCCTCTCCAGGTTTACCCACCTCCTTGCCAGACAGAGGCGCCCGGTCCTCCAGACACGCCCCGGCCGTGGCCAGAGGCAGGAGGCTCACAGCCCAGCAAGTGCACTATGGCACGAAGAGAGCTGGGAAGTGGCCCAGAAGGACAGACTGACTCAGCCAGGGCATCAGGACAGACTTCCTAGAGCAGGAACACGGGGACCTGAAACATGAGAAGGTAGCCTTGCAAGGGGAATTGTGGTAGCCCCAGAGAATTCCAGGTGGAGGACACACAGCGACAGGTCAGTGACCTCCCCCGCCTCTCCAGAACGGGAGGGAGAACCGAAGCTGATCGTAAGGCACAACTCTGTCCCTGGGCAGGATGGGTGATGGGTCACAGAATCCCTGCGGTTCCAGTGCTCCGTCCTGCCCGCCTGGGGTGCTGGCGGAGGTAGGGGAGTGGATGGGGGGACTCGAGAGAGGAGCGCCTGATGTGCGTGCACACGTGTGTGTGCGTGTGTGTGTGCACGAGTGCGTGTGCATGTGTGTGACTGCACTTGCACGTGTGTTTATGTTTTCCTGTATTTAGGAGTAAGGGCTGTGAGGGTGTGTCTAGAGAATCCAATGTGTGACTGTGTGTGTGTGTGTGTGTGTGTGTGTGTGGAGGGCTGTCTGTCTCTCTGTGTGTCTGCGGTTTGGGCTTTGACTAGTGTCGGCTCCCCTGGCGTGTACCCCTGTGCGCGTGGGAATGTGCGTGTGGGCACGCCTTTGTGTCGCCGGCTCTGCGACTGTGCGTATGTGGGACTGGGTACGTCTGCCCCCACAGCGATGGCTCATCTAATCGCCCACACTCGCCCCCCCAGCTAGAGCTGTGACTGTCTGCCATGTCAGGGCTGGGGAGGGGGCTGCAGCACAGAGTGGGATGGCGGGCAGACCGTGGGGGACACTCAAGTGACAGCGGTGTGAATGAGGTGCGGCTGCTAAAGCGACAGGTACAGCCCCACGTGTGTCTGCGTGGACAGTGGGCGTCAGCGGAGCCCAGCCCAGAGTTCGGGGTGCCATAATCCAGGGCCTCCCAGCCACCCTGGGTTGCAGTGAGCAAGGGGCTCCCCAGGCCCCCAAACTATTATACGTGGGGTGCACGAGTCATGGCTGGGAATGCAGTTTCACGGAGCCAGTCCCGTCTCCCCTTAAGAGGGATCCCAGGGACCAACTCTCCCTTCGTCCTTAGGTGCCCCAAAAATGGCTACTCTCCAGGATGAAGGTCCGGAGTGGTTCCTTCTACCCTGAGGCAACAGATACTTCTTCCTATCAGATCCTCACCAGGGAGGAGGCTCTGGGCCCTCAGGTCCCTCTGGTCCTAAGTCTGGCTCCCTCATTCATGGCCTGAGGGTAGGAGAGGCCAATTGTTTGGTCTGCGTAGATGCTCGGAGAAAACCCCGGGATCCCAAGAGGGGCTGGTGATGCTCTGGAAGACCCACAAGGGTGCGGTGGTTGGGTCCCTGAGCCCAATAGCACCAGTCTCTGAGAGCTCCTGGCAAAGCACCAGTGCCCACGAGAGGAGTCCAGGGACCTCCTGTCATCCATCTCCAGGCTGGGCACTCGGCCCTGGCACCTTCTCGGCCCAGGGAGGCCCGGCCTGAAGCCTTTGCTTTGCCTGAGCTGTCTGTCAACTGGTGACACATGACCTCTTTCCTGGAACCAGCCAGCCCCGGCCTTGTTGATCTAATCCTGAACCTCCGAGCCCCAGGTCCCTGTCACATCCATCTTTAAGTGCGATCCCCTGGCACTGGCCCCAGGTGCTGCCCCCCCATCCCTCCCAATTCCAGTGTGACTTACAGTAACCTCTGTCAGGCTAGGACTAGAATAATCAAAATATAATTGGGTTTTCAACTTGCTAAAGCTGCCACAGGCCTGGGTTGTGCATGGGAACACTCTGAGCAGGGCAGAGGTGCCTTTTAGAAGAACAGAAATCAGAAAACAAGCAGAGGTGTGCAGAGAGGTGAGGGGCAGGCCAGCAGGGGCTGGGTTGTGGGCCTGGAATGGGGAACTCTGAGGGCCTAGTCTGGCAGGCCACTGAGGAGGCTACGGTGTTTTGTCCTCAGGCCCAACAACACTGGCCTCTGGGAGCTCCTAGCAAAGTGTCACACCCACGGGAGGAACCCAGGCCACATGTCCTCTGTTTCCAGGCCACGTGCTCAGTCTTTGTGCCTCTTCTCCTCAGGAAGGGCTGGTCTTCCTTCAGGGTATAGGTGGCTTGAAGAGGATGGACGTCCGCTGAGAGAGCGGGGGGCGGGGGGCGGGCAGCGCCCAGAGCCAGGCATCCTTGGGGGCTTCACAAGCTACTGAGCATCTTCAAGCTGGAGCAGGGGCCAGAGGGCAGGGGCTGGAGACAGCAGTCTCTGCTCACTCACTCATATATTCACTCAACAAACACCGACGGCGCGTAAGCTGTAAAGAGGGGGGCCCTGCTGCTTAGTCTGGGGAGACCCCCAGGTGAACAGACGGGTGGGGGTGGGTATCATATGCATTAGAGTGGGAGCTCGTGGCGTTGGGGGTGGGGGACGGGATAGGACCGGGGTCAACAGTGATAGTGCATGTGAGCCCAGAGATAACTGCCCCCCTCCCAGTCTGTTGAGCCTTGTGTTGAAATGTGATTAGAAGCACAGGCTTTGGGGCCAGAAAGACCTGGGTCAGACTCCCAGCCCTGCTGCGCGCTGCTGTGTGATCCGGGACTAGGCACTTCACTTCTGTGATAGGCTGGGTAGTGGCCCCCAAGGAGGTCCGCATTCTAATCCCGGGAACCGGTGACATGCCACCTGGTGAAAGGGACTTTGCAGACGGGGCTAAATTCGGGCTCTTGCGATGGGGAAGTTACCTGCGTTATCCAGGTGGGCCCGATATAATCACAAGGGGCCTTGTAATAAGGAGACAGGAGGGGCAGAAAGAGCAGGTGTGATGGCAGAGCAGAGGTGGGAATGATGCCAGGAAGGTGGCGGGCTCTGGAAGCCAGCAAAGAACAGACTCTCCCCTGGAGCCGCCTGGAGGAATTCACCCCACCGATTCCTTGATGTTAGCCCCCACTGGACTCATTTTGGATTTCTTTTTTTTTTTTTTTTAAGATTTTATTTATTTATTTGAGAGAGAGAATGAGATAGAGAGAGCATGAGAGGGGGGACGGTCAGAGGGAGAAGCAGACCCCCAGCTGAGCAGGGAGCCCGATGCGGGACTCGATCCAGGGACTCCAGGATCATGACCTGAGCCGAAGGCAGTCGCTTAACCGACTGAGCCACCCAGGCGCCCTCATTTTGGATTTCTAACCTCCAGAAATGTGGCAAGAAAAAAACTTGTGTAGTTTTCAGGCCCTAAGTTCGCAGTAATCTGTACAGCATCCACAAGAAACTAACACAACCTCTCTGAGCCTCATTTCACTGGTTTTAAGACGCGACCACAGGATCCTTTGGACTGCAGAGTTGTGTCAGGATCACTGCGGGCAGGTGCAGCAGGCACCAGCAAGACGGAGACTCACATTCATACATACCCATACTTTAATTTAATATTTCAAAAAATCAGAGTGGTCATCATGGGAAAAATCAGAGCTTTGTCAGTCGGACGTCCTTATGCTTATTTTGTCATTTGGGATTGTTTTTATTTTGAGTCACATATTGGTGCAGGAGGCTGCTAATGAACTTAAATCCTAAAATTATAAATAATATTAGCTATAAACAATGATCACGGTAAATGTGTGCTGGTGTGATTATTTTGATAGAGGAACACACAAGGGGAAGGAAAAGAAGGAGAAACCTGATCTTTCTAGGAGGGTGTGTGTGTGTGTGTGTGTGTGTGTGTGTGTAGACTGGATAGTTTTGTTTTAACTACGATCTGAGTCACCAGACATTTGAGGAAAGTCTTTAACAGGACAGAGAAAGAGCAAGATAAACAGAAAAACGTTCCAGAGGCAACTTGGGCTGGGCCTATGAGGATGAATAGGAATTCACAGATGGGCTTTGAGTGGGACATGTTGGGCAGGAGTGGGAGAGAAAGAAGGGTTGGGATTCCAGGGAGAGGGGATAACATGAGCAAAGGTGAGGGGTAGACATGGCCGAAGGTCTGTTCAGAAATAGAAAGGTGTGTGACAGGCTGGCCTGAATCTAGGCTGAGGAGCTTGGACTCCATCCCAAAGGCAGTGGGGTCCCTGAAGGGTTTAAACAAGGTTGTGATATGGACTGATTGGCACCCCCGCCCTCCAACTTAAACACGCTGTAAATGAATAAAAAGTATATTTTTCTTGTAATAGATTCAAACCACTCAGAATAAAATAGAGTAAAATCATTATTTTAAATTATGTAGAGTAGCTATTGATTTCGGTATTCGAATATAGCCGCTGTGACAAAGACTCCCAAATGGCAATGCCTTAGGAAGATGGAAGTTTTGTTTTCTCTGCAGGCCATCTAGGCCTGGCCAGGTGGCTCTGCAATCATCGGGAAGCCAGAATTCTGCCCGGGTAGGAGAGTATCATGGTCATGAGCACAGGTCCTAGTGCCACACTGCCCAGGTTTAAATTATGGGTCTGCCACTTATGAGCAGCTGTGTGACCCTGGGCATGCTACTTAATTTCTTCGTGCTTGAGTTTCACCATCTGTAAAATGGGGCATAATACAGCACCCGAGGGAAGGAGCATAATGTTCCCTCAAAGATGTGCGTTCCCTAATCCCTAGGAATTGTGAATGTTATCTCATATGGCAAAGAAGACTTTGCAGAAGTGATTCAGTGAAGATTCTTGAGAGGGGGATATTATCCTGGACTGCTCCAGTGGGCCCAATGTAATCACAAGGGTCCTTAGAAGAAGGAGGCAGGAGGGGCGCCTGTGTGGCTCAGTCGATTAAGCAATTAAGCGTCTGATTCCTGGTTTCAGCTCAGGTCATGATCTCAGGGTCGTGAGATTGAGCCTGGCATTGGGCTCCTTGCTCAGTGCAGAGTCTGCTTGAGATTTTCTGTCTCTCCCTCTCCATCTGCCCCTCCCCCTGCTCACGTGTTCTCTAAATTAAATAAATAAATAAATAAATAAATAAAATCTCTAAAAAAAAAAAGAGGCAGGAACTCAAAATAGTAATCAGAGATGTGATGATGGAAGCGAGAGACTGTAGTGACATGGGAAAGGGACCATGAGCCAAGGAATGCAGGTGCCGCTGGAAGCTGAAAATACAAGGAAATAAATTCTCTCCTGAGTCTCCAGAAAGAAACAGTCTAGCCGACACATTGATTTTAAACTTCTGAGCTCCAGAACTGTAAGAGAATACATTTGTGTCCTTCTGAGACGCTGGGTTTCTGGTATTTTGTTATAGCTGTCATGGGAAATGAATACACATCGTTGTTAGGTTAAAGGAGCTCATATATGCCAAGCACTTAGAGAACTGCCCGACACAGAGTTAACATATATATGTAAGTGTTAGCTATTATTGTTTATGGTAAAACTCTTGGCCTGGGTCAGAGATGGCCAAGCACGCCCGTATTCCAGCTCATGGAGAGGCATGCCCGTTCTGTTTGCATCCAGTTGGCCTGAATGGGGTCACCTGATGCCATGTGGCTGCGAGGGAGCCTGGGGAATAGACTGTTCCTCCGGGTAGCCACGTGCCCAGTGAAATGCAAGGATTCTAGGAATAAGGGAAGGAGGGCGGGTGGGTACTGAGCTAACAATGTCTGGCACCATGCCCAACTATGAAAGATGAGAAGTTTGGCAAAGGTACCATGCCTCCGGAGTTTGGTTAGATACCCATTTTCAGCTCTTCTTTCTTGTGCCATCTAATTTTGACTCCTGCTGTGCAAGATGAGACATCCTTTATCACACTTGCCCTCCCTCCTCCTAAATCTTCTTGCTAAACCACTAGTTCTGTATCCAGAGTGAAAGTGTTCTGGTTTTGTGTGTTGTCCGTCTCTGAATTTCAAAAATTGAAAATCAATAGTGTTTTTTAAAAATATTATGATTATGTAAACATTAGTCTCTGAAGAGCTAACGAGCATCCAGGGACCCATAGAGAAGGAACTATGGGGCGCCTGGGTGGCCCAGTCATTAAGCATCTGATTTCGGCTCAGGTCATGATCCCAGGGTCCTGGGATCGAGCCCCGCATCGGGCTCCCTGCTCCGCGGGAAGCCTGCTTCTCCCTCTCTCTCTCCCCCTGCTTGTGTTCCCTCTCTCGCTGTGTCTCTCTCTGTCAAATAAATAAATAAAATCTTAAAAAAAAAAAAGAGAGAGAGAGAAGGAACTATAGTCTTATGATTTAAATGCTGCCTGAAGGGGAAGTGCTCCAGGCTTCAAGTTCAAATGTATTTTCCCACGCTCCCTCAATATTCGAAGTCATGTTATATTTTAATTCCCTTCATATTTGGACCATGACTTTCTTATACGAGTTTTTGTTCTCCTGGAGTTTCGAATTGCTTTTCTCTTTTCTTCTTGAGAAAAGAAACATATGCCTTTTTAATCGGTCATTAAAATCTCCCAGCTTCTTAATTACATTATTTGTTGAATGAAGCCCATTTTCTTCTTGAAGACACTTTTCTCCAAACCCTCTGACTTCCTGTTCTAATTTTGACTGATGGCTTTATGGACCTCTGGTATTTCTACTCATTACACTTGTGGGTCAGTTCTACTGCTGGGTGAATCTGGTCTCTCTTTCTTGGGGTTTGTCTCTGTTTTCCTGGAGTATATCTTCAAATAACATTTTTAAAGGGGGTGCATGGAAGGAAAGCCTTCCGAATCTTTGCATGTCTGAAAATGTTTTTAATTTGTCCTTACTCTTCCTGAGTGGGAAGATCAATCCGCAGGCTTCATTTTAGGGCATGCGGAAAGGGGGCAGACAGGCAAGAGGGCACCCAGGTTCCCACCCTGGGCCAACATAAGGAGAGATTTACTTTAGACACCAACGCTCTGAGTAGGAATTCTGGTCCTTTTGAAAAAGATCACTCAATTTCTTTAGAAAGTGGTTCTCTCTTACTTTTTTTTTAATTAGAGAAGGGAAGGGGCAGAGGGAAAGGGAGAGAGAGAATCCCAAGCAGGCTCCACGCCCAGCACAGAGCATGACCTCGGCCTCAATCTCACAACCTTGAGATCATGACCTTGAGATCGTGACCTGAGCCGAAATCATGAGTCAGATGTTTAACCGACTAAGCCACCCAGGTGCCCCCTCTCACTTTTTAATCTCTCCCTTCTCTGTATGTTCCTAATGTGTAGTGGATTTTTTTTTGCAGGGGATTGTTAGTGGCCAGTGCTGGCTTGTTATTCATTAAACAGGCCTTTCCTTGAATTATTTCCTAACTTTGGTTAGTCTCATACCACCATCCCAATTTTTGCCATATCTTCTTACTACCTGTGTTAATATTTACTTTTTTTTTTTTTTTTGTATTTTTAATGACTGAAACAAAATAGATCTAAAACCGCAGCTTCTGGAAGAATCATTTGTTCTCACCAGTTGGTACCTCTCTTCGAACTTGACCTTGGCCTCTTGTCAGGTCTTGCCTTTAAGAGCAGGGTCTCTGAAGACATCCTTATTGATGACAGTTTTGTCCAAGGGGATGTCCACAGAGTACCTTGTGGGCATGAAGTGACTGTGGTTATAAACTTCCACAAAAGATTTGATCTTTGACCTCCTGATGGTTTTCTTCTTGCCCATGGCAGCTGTCACTTTGTGGGGACAGCGGTCAATTCCAGCCACCAGAGCATGGCTGTAGGGATGGTCTGAGGTGTTATCATCCATGTTCTTTACGATGACCGGGAGTAGGGTCTGGCCAGGACCAGCACCACCTTCCCGGGTTTCATGAACTTGCCCACCTCAAGCCTACAGTAGAAAGAATATTTACTTATGGTATTATTTTTATTTAAATTGACTATGCTAGTCCTACACCATCGCTAGCAAACTGCAAATTTGATGTTATAGTTGTAGCTCTTGTTGTTTGTACTTATACAGTTATATTTTCTAATCTATATACATCATTCTTAAGATAACAGAGGCTTATTTATTTGCCACCAAATAGCATCCACAGCGATGGTGCTTGCGCCATACTTTGCAAAATATTTCTCTAGTTAATTACTGTGTTGATTACTGGCCAATCAATTGCCTGAGCTTTCTGCCACTTTGGGCTTCCAAGGAGGTCTCCTTTCAATAGTCCCTCTCCTCCTTGGCCTGATTCTGATATGCTGGGAATAAAGTAAAACAGTAATTATTATTGATGATGTAAAGTGAAGACTGCAAAGGCCTTGGCTTAGGGTGGGAGCTGCGGGACCTTCTAATTGAACCTCCTTCACCGCCTGCAGGAGCAGATGGTCGGGCCCTCCTCTCACAGGGAGCGGCTCACAGTCTCAGTCCTGCCTCTCCCATCCACTCGGGGTGGCACGTGGCTATAACAATCAAGTACCTTGGGGCGTCTGGGTGGCTCAGATGGTTAAGCATCTGCCTTCAGCTTGGGTCATGATCCCAGGGTCCTGAAATCGAGCCCCACGTCCGGCTCTTTGCTCAGCAGGGAGCCTGCTTCTCCCTCTCCCTCTGCTTCTCCCCCTGCTCATGCTCTCTCTCTCTGTATCTCTGTCTCGAATGAATAAATAAAATCTTTAAAAAAAAAAAAACAATCAAGTACCTTGGGCTCAGGTACGTATTCAGAGAGCAAGCAGTCCATATCTTATCCAAATTGCTCCAAAAAGTAGAAAAAGAGGGACAACTACCCATTGCATTTTCTGTGGCTAGTAGAACCTTAATATTCAATTTAGACAAGGAAGTTTGAGACAAGATCTTAGGTCAGGGACACCTGGGTGGCTCAGTCGGTTAAGTGTCTGTCTTCAGTCCAGGTCATGATTCCAGGGTCCTGGGATCGAGTCCTGCATTGGGCTCCCTGATCAGTGGGGAGTCTGTTTCTCCCTCTCCCTCTGTCTGCTGTTCCCCCTGCTTGTGCTCGTGCTCTCTCTCTCTCTCTGTCAAATAAATAAATAAAATCTTAAAAAAAAAAAGATCTTAGGTCAATCTCAATTATGAACATAGATTCAAACATCCTAAATAGAAAGCTACCAAACTAAATACAGCAACATATTTAAAAATGCATAATGACCAAGTTGGATTTATTCCATAAATGCAAGAATATTTCAACATTAGAAAATTATTATTTTAAGTCTCGGCGCCTGGGTGGCTCAGTCAGTTAAGTGTCAGACTCTTGGTTTCTGCTCAGGTCATGATCTCAGGGTGATGAGGTCAAGCCCAGCGTGGGGCACTCAGTGTGGAGTCTGCTTGAGATTCTTTCCCCTTCCCCCTCTCCCTCTTGCTCTGTTCCTCCCCACTCACCCGTGCTCTCTCGATCTCAAATAAATAAATAAATAAAATCTTTTTTAAAAAAAGGAAATTATTATTATTTTTAAATATTTGTTTATTTTAGAGAAAGAGAAAGCAAGCGGGGGGGAGGGGCAGAGGAAGAGGGAGACAGAGAATCTTAAGCAGACTCTGTGCTGAACACAGAGCCTGACATGAGGCTCAATGCAGGGCTGATCCCCCGACCCTGAGATCATGACCCCAGCAGAAACCAACAGCTGGACGTTTAACGGACTGAGCCACCCAGGTGCCCTTATTATTATTATTTTTTTTTTTTAAGATTTTATTTATTTATTTGACAGAGAGAGACACAGCGAGAGAGGGAACACCAGCAGGGGGAGGGGGAGAAGGAGAAGCAGGCTCCCCGCCGAGCAGGGAGCCCAATGTGGGACTCGATCCCAGGGCCCTGGGATCATGACCTGAGCCGAAGGCAGTCGCTTAACCGACTGAGCCACCCAGGCACCCCTTATTATTATTTTTTAAAGATGTTATTTATTTATTTGAGAGAAAGAGAGCATGAGAGAGGGGAGGGTCAGAGGGAGAAGCAGACTCCCTGCTGAGCAGGGAGCCTGATGTGGGACTCAATCCTGGGACTCCAGGATCATGACCTGAGCTGAAGGCAGTCGCTTAACCAACTGAGCCACCCAGGCGCCCTTATTATTTTAAGTCTCAACATTAACGGATTAAAAGACACAAAAATCCTATGATCACATAAAACAGATGGAGAAAGTGCATTTGATAAAATAAAGCAGTTTATAAAAATTCTTGGCAAACTAGGACTAGGAGGGAACTTCCTTAATGTGATACTTTGGTAAAGGGTATTTTTCTAGAACCTGCAGTAAAAGTACCACTTAATGATAAAAACTTAAAAGAATTTACTTTAAAATGAGAAACCTAAAAAGGATATTCACTATCTCTATTTCTGTTCAAAGCTACCCTGGATTCCTTAGCCTGTGCAATAAGGGAAACAAAAGGAAATAAATGGTACAAACTTTTGAAAAGGAAGAAACAAAATGGTCATCATGTATTTGTAGATCATGTGATTGTCTACCTAGAAAATCAAAGAGATTCTACAAGCAAGCTGTTAAAATTATTGAGAGGATTCATGTTGAGAGACAATATTCCATGGGTCAGTTGCATTTCTGGATGCTTTGCAAACAGAGACTCTAACTGACCTTTTGTTTGGGACTATCTTTTTTTTTGGCGGGGGCGGGAGGATGGAGACAATCTCTTCAAGGATGTTTATATCAACCATCTTCAGAACATAGAGTAATTATCTCCCTCCGGAGCAGAAGGCAGATTTGCTTATTGTCCAGTGTATTGAAGATAATGTCTTCCTCTGCAGCAAAGAGCTCAGTGTTCTTCAGTGAATATGCAAACCTGTTGAGTCCATGTGCAGCACCCCTGTGGGACTTGGGGAGCCAGAGGAGTTGCTGGCCCAAACATGAGGCACATGCTTCTTGCTGAGCCATGAGCAATGATGTCCTTTGTCTCTGACCCAGAAGTCTCATGTCTTCTGCGGCATCCCTGATACTGTGGTAGCTAAGAGTCTGACTGGGGTAAAATCCCAGACCCTTTACATTCTGGATGGTTCAGCCATCTCACTTTTAAATATCAATGACAGACAACATGTGCTATTTATAAAAGGCACAAAAGCCCTTAAGTGCCCAAGAATAAATCTAAGAGATGTGCAAGATGTTTATAGAGAAAATTAGAAGGCTTGATTGATGGTCATTCAAGAGACACAGAGAAATAGAGAGGTATAACCTGCTTGTAGAAGGAGGGACTTGACTGTAAAGACATGAATTCTCCCCAAATTAATCTATAAATTTATTTCAATGTCAAAGGGTTAAATAAAGGGGCGCCTGGGTGGCTCAGTCATTGAGTGTCTGCCTTTGGCTCAGGTCATGATCCCAGGGTCCTGGGATTGAGCCCTGCATCGGGCTCCCTGCTCGGCAGGAAGCCTGCTTCTCCCTCTCCCACTCCCCCTGCTTGTGTTCCTTCTCTCGCTGAGTCTCTCTCTGTCAAATAAATAAAATCTTTAAAAAAAAAAGGTTAAATAAAGTGTTTTTTAAATTAATATTTTTGGAAACATTATCCTAAAGTCATATGAAGGAACAGCCAAGGGTAGCCAAGCAACCTTGAAGAAAATGAACACAGTGAGGAGAATCACCCTTCAGATGTCAGGACTTATCCAACTAAAGTAATTGAGACGGGGAGATATTGGCAGAGGGATGTACAAATAAATAAATGGGACAGAATGGAGGGCTCAGAGACAGAGGTATGCAGACTGGAGGTTCAACGTAAGTCAGAAGGGGCATTTAAAACAGTTCCTTTTTTTTAATCTTTATTTTTTATAAGTAGGCTCCACATCCAGCATGGAGCCCAACACAGGGCTCAAACTCATGGCCCTGAGATCAAGATCTGAGCTGACATCAAGAGTTAGATGCTTAACCAACTGAGTCACCCAGGCGCCCCTAAACCAGTTCCTTTTATGGGGCATCTGGCTGGCTCAGTCGGTAGAGCATACAACTCTTGATCTGAGGGTCATGAGTTCAAGTCCCATGTTGGGTGTAGAGATTACTTAAAAAAAAAAACAAACTTAAACCAGTTCCTTCCAATAAATGGTGGTGCGAAAATTGGTTTTCCATGTGGAAAAAAGAGAATTGCACTCCTATATCTCTCTGATCACCAAAGTCAGTGCAGAGGGATACTACATATGAAAAAGAAAACTTTGAAATAAAAATCTTTTCTAGACCTCATGACTGAAGAATTCTTAACCAAGTTTAAGAAGCATAAACAATAAAGAAAATACTGATAGATTTGACAACATTAAAATTCCAAAGTATTGTATAGCCAAAATATACCAACGAAACAAACAAAACCCAGACCACAAGGCTGGGAGAAGATACACATATAATGAACACAATAGACAAAGCAGTGGTATCCAGGCTTCATCACGAAGTTCTACAGATCAGTAAAAAGATTACAAACAACTCAACGGAAAAACATGTATAAGATATAAATAAGTAAACAATACAAATATATGTGAAATGATGTTTAACCTTACTTGTAATTATTGGAATGCCAATTAAAACAACAACGAGATAGACTTTCAGACCTCAAGTTGGTAACACAAACAACATTTCCAGTCCGACTATATTAAGTGTTGAGGAATATGTGAAACAATGGGCCTCTTGTAAATGCTAAAGAGAGTTTTAATTATAACCACTTTGAAAAACAATCTGACAAAATCGAGTAAAGTCCAGCATGTGCGTACTCTCCAACCTAGCAATTCAATTCTGGACATAAATCCCAGCTCTTGACAAGTACAAGAATGTTCATTACAACACTATGTAGAGTGGAAAATTGGAAACAACAGAATAATGTACAAGCCAATCTTGTTAGAGCTACAAAGTAGACAGTTAAGATGAACGAACTGGAGAGATATATATTGATTGATAGGCTGCCCCTAACATTTATGAGGCCCAGGGCAAGGGTAATCTGGCGGCTGAGGACCCTCTTCTATTCTCTTCCCACTCTGGCTCCATCCTACACAATGAGGAACCTCACGCACACATGCTTGTGGACTCTTCAGTCTATTTGTCCCAACTCCGTCCACGAACCCCACCCTCCCACAACTGCCACCCTGGCCAGCCCTTAGAATTAGGGTGGATTTGGCTGCGTGGTCACCTCAGGAGGAAAACTCTAGGGAAATTACTGCCCTGGCCTTGGAAAGAGGCTCTGGGCCATGGGGGCAGAGGAAATCCAGGATTCAGGGTTTAGAAGAAGGAGAGCAGGATTGTGGGTGGGTCTTGACTCCTTAACCCATGGAGGAGGGCCGGGGGTGGGGTCCAGGGTCCCAGGTGCCCGAGTCTAAGAGAGGTGCTGTGTGTTAACATGGACGAACCTCATGATATTGCACAGAAAAGGCAGAGAGACGTGCAGCATATGATACATCATATGAAGATTTAAAACAGGCAAAACAGTACTGTCGACCGCTCAAGGATATGCACAAAAGGAGCAAAGTTATAAAAGCTTGCATGGGGGCGCCAGGGTGGCTCAGTCGGTTAAGCATCTGCCTTTGGCTCAGGTCATGATGCCAGGGGCCTGGGATCGAGCCCCGCATCGGGCTCCCTGCTCAGCGGGAACCCTGCTTCTCCGTCTCCCTGCCGCTCCTCCAGCTTGTGCGAGCTCTTTCTCTCTGTCAAATAAATAAATAGAATCTTTAAAACAAACAAAAACCTTTAAAAAAAAAAAACAACAAACAAAATCGTGAGCCGAACACCGAGCTAGGAGGGGTACACATTTCAAGTGGGCATTACCTCAGGCACATGTGGGTTCAGCACCACAACCAGGAGCTGATGCGGCCGGAGCAGGATGGGGAAACCACCGAGGTTCCTCCTTTGCACGGGGACCTTGCAAGGGAGTTAAAATGGTTTCAGGGCCGCCGCTCTCCCCAGCTCTTAGATACAGTAATCTCAAAATTAAAAAAAAAAATTTTTTTAATCACCTCCAACAGACCTACATTAAAAGAACTTCCAAAGATGCACTTTGGAATGCAGAAAAATGATCAAAGAAGACAACTGTGAGATGAAGGAATGTTGAGAAAGAGCAGTGATAACCATGTAGGGAAGCCTAAACAAACATATGGCATTTTGAGCATGAAAGCAAATTTGTGGACCGAGAAAAGGACAGACAGAAATGAACGTTGGAAGGGGCAGGTGGAAGGGATGGATATCAGGGTTAGTGTTCCGAGGTGCTCTTACCGTTTGGCAGGACGGTGGGGATACTGAATATAAGCCGGGCTAAGGGTGCAAGGTGAAGTTTAAGGGAGTCACTCAAAGAATAGGAAGAGGATCAATGACTCCCAAACCAGCAGACAGAAAAAGTGGAATAAGAAAACAAACACCTGGGTGGCTCAGTTTGTTAAGCGCCTGCCTTCGGCTCAGGTCATAATCCCGGCGTCCTGGGATCGAGTCCCCCATCGGGCTCCCTGCTCAGCGGGGAGCCTGCTTCTCTGCCCCTCCCCCTGCTCATGCTCTCTCTCTCTCTCACTTGCTCTAAGTAAATAAATAAATATATATTTATATAAAATTTAAAAAAAACAGTCTACTTTTAAAAAGGCAAGGAAGGAGAACGCAATGTAGAGCAAAGGTGAGACAAACAGAAAGCAAAAGGTAATGTGGTAGATACAAGCTATATTTTAGTAGTAATAATAAATCGACAATACACAGTTCTAAGTGGGATAGTTTAAAACACCTCTCTTTATTATTGAGTGCTGTTTCTAATCAAAAAAAAATTAGGAAAGGCATGGAAGGTTTGAACAGCACAGTAAACAAGCTCAACTTACTGACATAAAGAGAAGCCAATGCCCAACACTCATTCTTCCCAAGCACACGCGGACCATTTAACAAACACTGAGCCACATTCTAGGCCATAAAGCAAGTCTTACACACCAGTCACACACACCATTATCTCTGACCAAAATGCTTTTTTTTTTTTAATTTTTTTTTTTAAAGATTTTATTTACTTATTCATGAGAGAGAGAGAGAGAGGCAGAGGGAGAAGCAGACTTCCCGCAGAGCGGGGAGCCCAATGCGGGACTCGATCCCAGGACTCCAGGATCATGACCTGAGCCGAAGGCAGACGCTTAACCATCTGAGCCACCCAGGCGCCCTGACCAAAATGCTTTTAAGAATTGATAGCAAGAAACTATTCCATCATGTTTGGAAATGTAAAAACACACTTCTGGAGACAACCCAAATGTTCATCAGCAGTCAAATGCATGAATAAGTTGTAGTATGTTCATACAATGGGATGCTACACCCCAAAACACATCATACACAAGCACATACACACAGCTATTATAACAGGCGATGACACGGAGGAAGCTCACAGACGGAATGTTGAGGGAAAGAAGCCAGAAAGAGTAAATACTCCATAATTCTATTTGCATGAAACTTAAAAGCAGACAAAATTGGGGCACCTGGGTGGCTCAGTCATTAAGCGTCTGCCTTTGGCTCAGGTCATGATCTCAGAGGCCTGGGATGGAGTCCCGCATCGGGGTCCCTGCTCCAGCGGGGAGTGAGGTTCTCCCTCTGCCTCTCTCCCCAGCTCACGCTCACTCTCTCACTCGCTTGCTCTCTCTCTCTCAAATAAATAAATGAAATCTTTAAAAAAAATTTTTTTAAAGCAGACAAAATTAATCTACAATGACAAAAGTCAGAATAGTGGTTTTCTCTGGGACAATGGGGGTGATGATTGACAGGGATGCTGAAAAAGTCTATACCTTAAATTAAAAAGAACCAGAGAATAAACCTGATGAAAGCAGGACAAAGAAATGATGAAGATGAGAGCAAAACTTAATAAAACAGAAAACAAAGATACAACTGAGAGGATTAATGAAGCCAAAAGTGAGTTCTTTGAAAAGATTAATAAAATAGTAAAACCTCCGAGGCTGATCAATATATATAAAAGGAAAGGCACAAATAAGTAAATACTAAGAATGAAAAGGATATGATCACTACAGATCCAGGAGAGATTTAAAAGAACAATCTGAACAACTATTTCTTTAGTATTATGTTTTATTTCTCATTTTCATTCCTTAAGTCAGTTTTGATTACTTATATTTTGTAGATATTTACCCACTGCATCTTCATTTTCCAATTTATTTGTACAAAGTTTTTCTTATGGTGAAAAAAAAATCTTTCTCTAGCTAACTCCCTCTTTTCATTATCTATTTGGGCCTTTTCTCTTTTTTCTTAATCAGTCCTGCTACAAATGTATCTTTTTATTAGTCATTTGCTTTATCGATCATCTGTGTTGGTTCTTTGTTTTCTGTTTTATTGATTTTTTTCTCTTATCTTTATTATTTCCTGCTACTGGGGGGCGGCATTATTATGCTTTCTCTCGCGTCCTAAATTGAATGCTCAAGTCACTAATGTGCAATCTTTATTAAGGCGCAATCTTTAATATAGGCATTTAAAAGGATGCACATCCCCTCAAGGACTGTTTTAGCTGCACTGAAATTTCAAAATGTAATTCTTTCGTTGTCAACCAGTTCTTATATTTTGTATTTTTCTTTGTCCCATTAAGTATTTGGAGATTTGATTTTAATTTTTTTTAATTTTTTAAAAAGATTTTTATTTATTTATTTGACAGAGAGAGAGAGAGAGAGAGGAAGCACAAGCAGGGGGAGTGGCAGGCAGAGGCAGAGGGAGAAGCAGGCTCCCCGCTGAGCAAGGAGCCCGATGCGGGGCTCGATCCTAAGACCCTGGGATCATGACCTGAGCCGAAGGCAGACACTTAGCGACTGAGCCACCCAGGCGCCTTTCAAACATAAGTTTACCTTTTTGTTATCGTTTTCTCATTTTAGTGGATTGTGGTCGTAGAAAATGGTCTATGTGACATCAGTTCACTCCTTGGCAGACTTGCTTCATGACCTAGTATGGGAACAATTTCTGTAAATGTTCTCACACTGGATGAAAAGAATGCCAATTTTTCTGTTTGATCAAGCTTCTTAATTGTGTTATTCAAATATTCTACATATTTACTAATCTTATGGCCACTTGATTTAGTAACTATGGAGAAAGGAAAGATAAGATCCTCAGGAGGATTATGGATCCATCCATGTCTCTTTGAAATTGCCTCAAGTTTCACTTCCTATCAGGGGTCATCAAACTATGTGGTCTGTGAACCAAATTTGGCCCACTCCTTGTTTTTATAAATAAAGTTTTATTGGAACGCAGCCATGTTCATTTGTTTATGCATTCTCTGTGACTTTTTTCTTGCTACAATGGCAAAGTTGAGTAGTTGAACAGAGGCTGGATGGCCTACGATGTCTAAAATATTTACTATCTGTCCTTTTACAGAAGTTTGCTGACTCTGCTTTATATATTTTTATTTTTTTAATTTTATTTAGATCTTATTTACTTATTTGAGAGAGAGAGAGAGAGAAAGAGCACAAAAGGAAAGGGAGAAGCAGACTCTCTGCTGAGCAGAGCGCCTGACGCAGGGCTTGATCCCAGGACCCTGGGATAACCTGAGCTGAAGGCAGATGCTTAACTGACTGAGCCACCCAGGTGCCCCCAGACTCTGCTTTATATAATCTATGGGCTAGGCTGTTAGGTTCAAAGAAGGTTCAAAGAAGTTCAGAATTATATCTCCCTGGTACATTTTTCTTGTTAATCATTATGTAAGGACGCTCTTATCCATAATGATGCCTTTTAACTTAAAGTCCATTTCGTCTGCTATTTATAAAGCTACACCAGCTCCCTTTGGCTTGGTATTTGCCTGCTGTGCCTATTAGAAATGCTTTTAGTTGCAAGTAACAAACCCAACTACAGAGCCTGAAATAAATTGGGCTATGTTTTCTTTAAGTAACAAAAACCCGAAGTCAGGCCATTGTTGGCATTATCTTAGCTGCTTCATGATGTCATCAGGTACCCAGGCTTGCTCGGTGTCTCCTCTCCATCAGCATTAGCCTGCGGGCCTTGGTGCTCACAGTTATGTCAAGATTGCAAAAAGGGCTGCTGCATGTTGAGGCATTGTGTCCATGCACCAGGCAGAAGGAGAAAGGAAAAAAGCACTTCCCAGATTTCCCTTTACATCCCAGTTTCCAGAACAGGGGCACATGAGCATCTTTTCCCTAATCACCGAAAGGAGAGAAAAGAGGTTCTACAATTGGCTTCAACCAAATCGTGATTCATCCTCTGCGGCTCGTACTTTGACATCACGAGAAAATTAACTGGGGCTGGGGGACAGACACTCCTCCTGGACCAATAGATTTCTGCCTAGTCCCTGAAAAAAACTGGGCGTCCTCAGTAGCGAAGTGCAAAAGGTTTCAGGCACGTTGTTGGTCAGACAATGGATGGTGTCTTTTTTCATATCTTTGCTTTCAGTATTTCCATAGCTCTGTTTTATTTTTTTTATTTTTTATTTTTTTTAAAGATTTTATTCATTTATTTGAGAGAGAATGAGATAGAGAGAGCATGGGGGGGGGGGGAGGGTCAGTGGGAGAAGCAGACTCCCCGCTGAGCCGGGAGCCCGATGCGGGACTCGATCCCGGGACTCCAGGATCATGACCTGAGCCGAAGGCAGTCGCTTAACCAACTGAGCCACCCAGGCGCCCTCTGTTTTAGATATGTCTCTCATGAACAGCAAGCATACAGCTCAATTATGGGTTTTCTTTCCCTCTGATAATCTAGCAACTGGTGAAACCAGTCCATTTACATTTGTTGTGATTACCGGCTTTTAAAATTTTATTTCTAAATCCTCTTTTGTGTTTTCCATTTACCACGTGTATCATTACCCCCAAACTGAGCCTTTCAAAACAACAAACATTTATTATCTCACCTCATTTCTTAGGGTCAGGAATCTGGGAACCACGTAGCCAGGTGATTCTGGCCCAGGGTGTCTGGGAGGGTGCAGTCAAGCTGTCGGCTGGGCTATAGCCATCTGAAGGGTCTGTTGAGGATCTGCTTCCAAGTTCATTCCCATGGCTAGGGGCAGGAGGCTTCAGTTCCTCGCCCCTTGAACTTCTCCATGCTTGTGACATGGCTTGTGATATGGCCTCCCTTGAGTGAGCGATCCAAGAGATAACACACACACAGCAACCAAAAATGAAAGTCATGGGTCTTTTCTATTAGGGTTGCCAGAGTTAGCCAATAAAAATACAGGATGCCCAGTTAAATTTAAATTTCAGATAATATTTCAATATTTGCACAGGCTATATTTATACTAAAAAATAATTCATTGCTTATTCAAAATTTAAATTTAACTGGTCTTCCTGAATTTTATCTGGCAGCCCTATTTATAACCTGATCTTGGAAGCAAAACTGGCGACATAATTTGTGGCGTCCCTTATTAAAAAATTATTAGGGGAGCACCTGGGTGGCTCAGTCGTTAAGCATCTGCCTTCTGCTCAGGTCATGATCCTGGGGTCCTGGGATTGAGCCCCGTGTCGGGCTCCCTGCTCGGCAGGAAGCCTGCTTCTCCCTCTCCCCTACTTGTGTTCCCTCTCTCGCTGTGTCTCTCTCTGTCAAATAAATAAATAAAATCTTTAAAAAAAATAAAATAAAATAAAAAATGATTAGGAATTTCAAGTCAGCGAGAGCAGAGCACTAATCCAAGCATGGAGCCCTTCTGGGGACAGTGCCCTTTGTGAAAGCATGGGTTGTACTCCCAGAAAGCCAGCCCTGCTTGGAAGTGACATACCATCACTTCTGCCATATTCTATGGCACAGGAACAAGTCACTAAGTCCCACTCACACATTAGGGGAGGAGACTTCACATGGGCATAGGTCCCAGAAGGCAGGGGTCACTGAGACCATCTTGGAAACTGGCAGCCACACCAAGTTTCTCCTTTGCTTCTTTTATTTGTCACTTCCTGCCTGGAGGTAGATGGGCTGCACTGTCTTCAATCCCTTTGTTTCCTCTCTGCGGGTTTAGAATACATTCTATTTCTGTTCTTTCATTAGTCATGCTCAGATTTTTAACATGCACACTTCAACTTAACAAAGTCTAACGTTAATCAATATCCTCCTCTAGAAGAATCAAGGGCCTTAGAATACTTTTGAACTCTGATCATAGCTTCCTGCCTATAATTTGATTGTTCCCTAGTTTTTAGTCTTACCTTGTTTATTTTATTCCTCAAATCAGTCTGTAAAATTGTTCTTATGAAGTCCATGCTCATTTGAATTTCCCATGCTTAATCTTTTTTTTTTTTTTTTGCTCTCCACTTCTTACAAGCTACTTCTTCCTTCTGGGTTCATTTCCTGGGTTTTTCTTATTATCTTCATTTGACATCCTGCCAGAATTGAAGATCCCCATGGTGTTTTTAAGTGATTTTTTTAAAAACCTTGTTTGCATCTCCAGTCCCATCCTTCCTTTTTTGTTCTCGATATTGTGTAGTATGTGTTAATAATTTGTTTATTTTATTGAGGCTTTGAAAAGAATTTACTAACCCTTTTTTAAAAGAGTTCAACTTTTTGTTGGTTTCCATGGCGGTCCTTTCTGCTTTATTATTTCCTTTTTTTGGCTCTCTTCGAGTTTTCTGATGGTCTTGTCCTAAAGTCTTGAGTTAGACACTTATTTCATTGTTGCCAATCCTTCCTGTTTTTATTATTTTTTATTTTTTTAAAGATTTTATTTATTTATTTGACACAGAGAGAGAGATAGCGAAGGCAGGAACACAAGCAGGGGGAGTGGGAGAAGGAGAAGCAGTCTTCCCACTGAGCAGGGAGCCTGATGCGGGGCTCAATCCCAGGACCCCGGGATCATGATCTGAGCCGAAGGCAGACGCTTAACAACTGAGCCACCCAGGCACCCCAATCCTTCCTGTTTTTAATAAATGCATTTCAGGCTAGAATTTTCCCTCCAAGTTCCACTTTAGCTTTATTGTTATTCAGTTTTAAATATCTTGTAATTTCCATTATGAGGTTCTCCTTATGTGGTGAATTATGCAGAAATGAGCATTTAAGTTACAAAACGTATTGGATTTCCTTGACCAACTTTTTATTGTTGGTTTCTGATTTTATGATATTGGAATTAGAGAACAGGGCAGTGATACTGATTCTTTGAAAAAATCGTCCAATTTTCTTTATGCCACCTATGTGGTATTTCTTTAAATGTTCCATTTGAGCCTGAAAACAATGGATATTCTGTGTGGGGGCTGTGAAGTTTATGTTTACCTAGGAAGGAAGCTCCTTAATTATATTGTTCAAACTTCCGTATCCTTACTAATGTTTTGCTACTTGAGCCATTGGTTTTACGAAAGTTTAATTAACACTTCCCACTTTGTTTATAGACTCATGACTTTCTCCTGACAATTCTGCCAGATTTGCTCTATATGGTTTCACCAAAATAAATATAAGTTCATGAGACACATAAATTCATGATTATTATATCTTCTTGGCAGAAGTTTTCTTTTATGATTGTATGGTTAGGGTTGGGCTGATCTTACAAAGACTCTAAAAACGGTGTTTTAAATAAGAGAGAAGTATATTTTTGTTCATTTAAAAGTCCACGGCTGGGGATCCTGTGGGGTTTTGGTAAATGGGGGCCCCAGCAGGGGATGAGACAGAGGGAAGGGGGGGAGTTGAGGTATTTATTCCCCAGCTCTCCCTGAGGGCACCTCTGCTCTGGAAGCTCTTTCCATCTGAGTCCTGGTCACCTCTGACCCTGAAGGTCTACGGCTAAAAACTCTGCTGCTGCTCCCCCAGGATCTTCCCCTCTCTCCTGTGACTCCCCTACACCCTGCTTTGTCATTAGTCCCTTTGGAAATAAGCTCTGCCCCGATTTCCCTAATTAGAGCATGCCATCTGTCGCCTGTTGGGGCCCTGAGTGTTGCAGGTTAGCATCGTGTTTTTAAGTCATCCATTGGGAATCCCTTTAGGCAGGTGTGCACTCCCTGACACGTGCTGGCCACAGGCCCCACCTCTCCCTATTCTCCCACTCCTGGCTCACTCTTAGATCTGCCTACTCTCAAAGACGACTGAGGCTGAGACCCTGGGTTCATGGCTCCAGGTTAAGAGAGCCACCACATGCAGGTGTCCAGAGCATCGTCCTGCCGTGGGGAAAGGAAGCACTCAAAGCCCATCGGTAACACCCACCTTGACCATTTCAATACATGCCCAGCGTGGCTACCAGTCCAATGGCCAGAGCTGCCTCTCCCTGGACACACTCAGTATCTTGGGGTCATGGGGACTCACTTTTGTCTGAGGATGCTTCACTACATTAGATGGATCAATACTCTCACCTAATGCCCGTCAGCTGCAGCGGGGCCGCGTCAGCCTGGCCCTTTAAGGTGACTTTGGATATCTCTGCTCTGATTCATGACATACCAATTTCTTCTGTCCGACACTCAGTGGGCCCAGCTTGTTTCCCTCATTTCCTCATTCTTAGGGCAAGTCTCAATGTAGGGCTCACAGGGATAGCACAGATCACTGTTCCAATTTTACAGGCTGGGAACCTGAGATTCAGAGTGGAAAGTGAACTTCAGGGAGTCCAGGGGAGCTGGAATTTGAGCCTGGGTGTGTCTTGCTCTAAGTTAGAGGCTTTCCAAGGGAGTGTGTGTTGCTGGGGGGAGACAGGACGGCCTGAGTGGAGGCAGGAGGGGAGGATGGTGCCGCAGGTGAGGGAAACCTCAGAGCCAAAGCCTCTCCTGGCCAGGCAGGGGCACAACATCTGGGGGAGAGGTGCAGAAGGCCAACAAGACTGAGATCCATTCCCAGGTCTGCCCCTCCCTTCTCTGTCCACTTGGGCCAGTCTCCAGTCCTCACAGGGCAGTTATGAGGGAATGTATGTAAAATACACAACACACAACAGCTGCTCAGTTCCGGGAGTCCGCTTGGCTGCCTTCTCTTCACTCTCTCTCTGGGCTGTGGCAGGGCGACCTGTGGATTCGGCCACTAGGGGGCCCTGCTGCCAAGGGCGACCGGGCCCCCTGGCCCTGCCGGTGTCCATCCATTCATTCACTGATTCCTCTTCTCTCCGGACCAACAGCTCCTGTGTCTCTTCCGTGCCCAGTAGTGGATGGGCGATACCGAGAGCACAGAGAAGCCTACAGTCAGGAAGGAGTACTGTGCTGGAGAAAGTAGGGTGGGGGTGGGAGCTCAGACACCGACCATGACGATGACGATACAGAGTCAGGAAGGCTTCTCAGAGGAGGAGGCTTTTGAACCTGGCTTTCCAGGATGAGCAGTGATTTGGCTCCCACTCTGCAGACCCTGACACCTCCCTGCAGCCCCAGGCCAAGCTGACCTGAGTGTTCATGACCCATTTCACTCCTCCTCCCTCCAGGTGTCCCCTGACCAGTAGCTTCTGTGAGCCCCAAACTTCAGATCCCGGTCATGTGTCTGGAGCTGGAGGCCACAGAGCTGCTTGGGTACTAGATGAAGAGGGACTGTGTGTGCACAAGGACAGAGCGTAGAGAAAACCAGGCTTTGGGGTGTGACAACTGAAGTTCTCTACCACCTCTTAGCAATGTGTCCTTGGGGGAGACACTTCACTTTCCCTCCGCCCCTCCCCCCCCCAGCCTTGGTTTCCTCCCTGTAAATGGGGGTAATAACAGTCCTTACCTATAGCATATGTCCAGTCTGGCTCACTTGGCACCCATCTCTCTGATCTAAAAGTGACATATTCTGTTGACCATCTCATTGCGGTGAGATGTGAGCCACGCTGCGCCCCTTGGAACAGGAAGCAGGACTCTGCTCTCCAGGGGCTGCTGGAACTCAGCCTTGCTTCACTTTGGGAAGAGACTGCCTCCCAGGTTAGTGTCACAGAATTTTCATGAAGTGGGTGGAATTCTAGAAGTTATCTCCCAGGGCTCAGCAGCGAGAAGCCGGTTGTGTGTGTGGGGGGGTAGGAATCCCTCTTTGACTAACAAAGGCATCTCTCTAGCTTGATCTACAAATCCATTGGAAGGCGGTGTGGTCTGTATCCAGCTCAACCACTTCTCCACTGCATGACCTGACCAGTCACCCCCCTCCCTGAGCCTCGACTTCCTTGTCAATCAAATGGCAGTAACAGTAGTCCCTAGCTGTGGTGGACATTGTTCTGCCATCTGCTCGGCTTTGCTCCCTTCCCCTGGTACAGCAGCCCTCTCCTTTTTTGGGGATCTCCTCCTCCTCCAAACACTGTTGCAGCAAGGACAGTCCCTGCTCCTATGATCCTGTCCCCCAACCACAGGTGATTGGCCCACAGGTGGACACCTGCCTCCAGCCAGGCCAATCAGAAGCCTTCCCTGGTCTGTTCTGTTTTGTTATGAATCAGAACTGAGAAAATGCCTCTGGGCCGAAAGGTTCAGGAGTGTCACTGGCCCCATGTCCTTTCCTCATGGCAGTTAGTTTGTAGAGAGAAAGGTTGAGGAGAGAGAGGGACAATCAGTCGTCCCAGCAGTATTCGGGTCCCTGGTTCTGGCAGCGCTTGGGCCCACTAGCTCTGCTCACAGTCTAGAAGTTCGCCTCTCCCTTAGATTCTGAGAGTCACCTCAGGTTGGCATTGGTTTCCAAAGATACACTTTCTCACAGCGGTGTGCCTAACTTCAGATGAGCTAAAGCTGTGAAGCGCCCAGCCCAAGGCCTGGCCCACTGCAGGCTCAGTAAGCATGAATTCCTTTCCCTTAATGGGCACCAGGCAAGGACGGGGCTTTGGCAAGATGCCAGGAAGACGTGAGGCATTAGTACTCAAGAAGAGATGTAACTCAGCAGCTCCGGGGAGACGACACTCAGGTGCCCTGGGGCCCCACAGAACCCCACAGGAGACCAGAATGAATGCCCGAGCAGAACACTTAGTGGATAGGAAAGGATGGGGCTAAGAAAAAAATGTCCTTCCTGCTTCATCCCTTTGTGGGAACAAAGGTTGTCAACAGGTACTCTGTCTCTGCCAAGGATATATCTTGGAGTCCCTGGTGGGCCAGAAGATGGGGGCCACGAGAGCCTTTTCAGAGGAGGAATATTTCAGCTGAATTTTAAAGGATGAATGAGTTTTCCAAACAGGGAAAGGACTTGGGAAGGGACATTGGACCATCACTACCAATCACCCACATTACTAATACAAGACGGACTAGTGTGAGGATTTAGACCGCCTGAGTTTGAATCCTGCAGCAACCAACATTCAGACTCTCCTATGCTTCTGTTCCTTATCTGCAAAATAAGGAAATAGGAGTTTGTCTGTTTCTAGGATTAAATGAGATCATACATGTAAAGCACTCAGAACAATACGCTAGCAGAAGGCTGTAGTTAAGCACTCAATATTTATTGGGCTCATTATGAAAAGCCTTTGCATTATCAAGTCCAACGCCTTTAAAATGATTACAGCTGTTGCCATTTATTGAGCCCTTAATAGGTTCCAAGCATTGTGCTCTGTGCTTGGCACCCTTTGTCTCCTGTAATCCTCCAACACCACCAGGATATGAGTACTATCATCCCCACTAAAGAGAAAAACAGAGGCTCTGGGATGGCAAGATGACTCATGGCCAGTGTAACCAACAGAGCAGGGGTTCAAACCCCGGTCTGTCCAAAGACCCAAGCCCTTGGCCCAGAGAGAGGAAGGGACTACTCTCAGGACACAGAGCAAGGGACCAGGATGCCAGGATTTCTTCATGAACCACCCAAGGGCAGGTGTGGGTTGGGGGCCCTAGAAGTTTGCTTCCCTTGCCTATTCCCAACAGCAGAGATGCAGGTGTGGCTGATGGAGGGTCCTGAGGCACTGGCCCAGCCCTCCCCCGCACCCTCTCCCGCTCTAGGGTGGCCCGGCGGGCCTGGGGCTCCTCCGCGGGCCGCGGACGGAACTGAGGAAAGGCTGGGCCGACCACCCTGCGTCGGCCGCTCCTCCCGGCAGGGTTGGCAGAGCCTGAGCCTCCTCGGGACGCGGCCGCGCCCTTGGTCCCCTCCCTTCCCCACCCCGCACTGCTTCCGCCAAAGGTCCTTGTAGAAAATTCCAGGCTGGACGGGGGTTTTTCCAGCGGGGTGGGAGCAGCCGGGCGCGTCCCCCCCGCGGCCGAAGCCGCGCAGGGGGGAGAGGTGGACGGGCGCCCCCGCCGCCCCTGCTCGGGACTCCCCGCGCGCCCTCGTCCCGGGGGGCCGGGAGGGGGGGCGCCGGCCTTGGCTCCTTGGGGACGGGCGGGCCGGCCAGGGGAGCCGGCCCGGGACGTCCTGGCAAACAGGAAATGAGACAAAGGCGGCCGCTTATCGGGAGCCCCGCATTCTTTTCAGGTGATGCCGGGAGGCGGCTGGCCCTGAGGGGCTGCCGCCCGGGAGGAGGACCTCCAGCTGCCTCCTACCACGCGGGCTCCCCCAGCCTTTCCGTCCCCTGGGGCTGGGGAGGTCAGGGCCGGAGGGCTGGGCTGGGGGGGGCTGTCTTGGGAGCCGAGTGGAGAGGGAAGAACAGGGCATATTAACTCACCCGTTCCACAAACTGTAATGCCACCTTATACCAGGTGTGGGTACCAGGAGGGACAAGACCCCTGATGGAGCAGACCCAGTCCCTGCCCTCAAGGAACTTCCAGCCCAGAGGAGGAAGGCAAGCTCTCAGATAAGGGAAATACTGGGTGAAAGGGCAGGGCCAGATGAGTCCAGGGAGGAGGTGCCGAGGCCATGCTGGGGGGCGGGGGGCGTGGTTTGGGAAAGCGTGGGTCCCTTGCACAACACCTGGCACCTCAGCAGCCCCATCGACTACTATCTGAATGAAAGAACCCCGGAGTTGGCTTTGAAATAGTGGGACAAGTGGCAGATGGAACGGAAGGGCATCTAGACTGGAGAACAGCATGTGCAAATGCCCGTCAATCTGCAGGACATGTGGGGGCAGTGAGGACACCGGGGTTGCCTGCGCACCAGGGGAAGAAGCTCTGGCGGGGAGGCTGGGGCAGTGGGTCCTGATGGCCTTGAAAGGTGGGCCGAGGACTGGGCTGGCGCTGGGAGCCCAGGGAGGTGGGGTAGGGAGAGGGCTCAGAGAGGCCTGCTCGGGGTGGGGGGTGGGGGTGGGGAAGCGGGCTTCGCCTGGGTGGTTTGGAGAGGCTGATCTGCAGAGACAGAGGCTCCGGCCTCTGTGGGGCTGTGCCCCCCTTGCCTGCTGGGCACCGGCGCCAGTTCTGCTGATCGGTGGGTATGGCTTCCCCCACCAGGCAGCGCTGACTCAGCGTCTGAAAGGTGGTTCCCACGGGCCCATGTCTCTCTGGGGGCCAGAGGACAGGCCATCCATGCCCCACCTCCAAGTGGGTCAGCGCCCAGAGCCACTGGCAATTAGGGCTGAATGGAGGCTAAGATTTCTAGTCTACCCACCCCTGCCAACCAGCAAGGCCTTGGGTGGTCCTTTCTGCTGTCTAGCCACCTGCCACACCATCTCCGGCCTGGCTTTCCACTCCCCAAAGTTCGAGGGTACCACAGTGATCAGTACTCTTTTTATTTTTAAAACAGTGAAAAGAAAAATAAATATCTTTGGAGAATAAAAGTACAGGGGTGGGGTGGGATAGGGTGGTGGGCTGGAGACTTGGGGGTGTCCTGGCTTTAGTGGTCTTGATGGGGTGCCGGGGCCTGGGATCTTCAGGCCCGCTCCTCCCGGGCCAGGCCCTGCCCAATCCCCGCTGGGAGGTCTGGGGGCTCCGCCAGCCTCGCCTGCCCGCGGCTCCCAGGCCGGGCCCTGCGTCAGCGGAACCTGCGCGCGGGGATTAGACCCCAGGCGCCCGCCTGCGCCCGGAGCTGCGTCGGGAGGGGCGGGGCGGGTGCTCCCCAGGGGCTCTTCCGCCGGCCGGCCCGGCTCGGTGCCAGGGCCTCAGCGGTGCCCCATGTCCTCCATGCCCACGCGGCCCCAGACGCCCAGCACGAAGCTCTCGATGTCGCACTCGTTGTCGCCGCGCAGGATGCGAAAGTGACCCCTCTCGCCCCAGGCTGGGCCCCAGGAGTTGGCCGCCGTCTGGGAATGAGGAGGGGCGGTGAGGGGGGCTGTGCGTGGGGGGAGGGGAAGGAGGCAGCGGTCGCAGGGCACCCCGCGCAGGGACTCACCCAGTATTTGAGCGTCCTTCCATCAGGCAGTGTTTCCTCTCCCCACCTGGTGGGGGGCGGGGGGCAGAGCCATGGAGGGAGAAGGGAGCTGATTCCACCTGCTTTCAGGGGCTGGAACCCCAGGGGCCTTCCCCTTCCAGATCCCTCTCTCTACCTCCCTCAGTCTCCACCTCTGGAAGTTTGTGTACTCACACCCATGTGGGGGAGGGTGCCAAAGGGATAACCAAAGGGGGTGAACAGAAAGGGGGAGAACTTGGGCCTCCCTGCAGGGCCCCACATCCTGGGGACCAGTTCTCTGGGATCTCACACATTTGCCTGCCCTCCCTCCTCACTTGGGGAGCCAGGGAGGGGTGGGTGCCAGGAACCACAAGGAAGAGACTCCAAGAACATGGGTACTTTGGAGGACCCACACTCCCACTGCAAAGGACATTTCATGGTATGGACCACTGAAATCAGTGACTGGAACATCTCTGGGTATATCCGGTGGGGAACCGAAGACTGGGGATGGGAGTCCCTGGGTCAGGCAGAGTTGGGGTAGGTGCTGAGATGGGGAGAGGCTGAGCCAACCCTGGGATCCGTGTCTGTCTTTCAAGGGAGTTATTTTATCCCCGTGTGTAAGGAAGGAACAGTTCTTAGAAAACCTTAAAAGGCCCCCACCTCTAGGTGTGACCGGGGCAAACCCCTCCTCCTTTTATGTCTTGGTTTCCGCCTCTGCGAAATGGGGCTTCGCAGAGAGATGGTACGGATTCCAGGCTGGCTCGGAGCCCCTGGTGCAAGCCCTGCTCCCCCAGCCCCTCTGCCCGCCCCCAGCCCCTCACCCTGTGATCTTGACCGAGTGGGTCCCATGCCGGCGGTACCGCTCTGGCCTCCCAAGGCTCACTGGCGTGTGGCTGTAGATGCCACCCTGGTACAGAAAGAAGTCCTCGTGCACCTCCATGAGAGCTGTGGACCGAGGTCAGAGCAGGGCCGGCTCAGCCCAGCAGCACAGGTCTGGAGATGCGCGCCCAGGCCCATACCAAGACTCTAAGTGCCCCCCACAGGGTGCCGCCCGCGGGGAGGGGACCTGGTCCCCCTGACTCCCAGCCCCAGTGGATTTGATGCTCCGTGCTCCACAGACCACCTGTGCTGCTGTGTTGTGTCCAGTCTCAAGCAGACACAAGCTTCTGGAACCAGGGGGCAGGATGAGGGGCATTTACCTTGGACAGGGCCATTCTCCATCAGCTCCTTCATGATCTCCTTCTCCTGGAGGGTTGGGAGTGGGGAGGAGAGTATCCAGCAGGGGTGAGGCTCTAGCCTCTGGCCAACCTCCCAGCTCCCCCGCCTCTGCCCCCTCAACCAAGCACAAACTTACGTTGGAGCCGAGGCGGTAGGCCGGCGTGACCTGGTAGATGTCATTGGCATGGGCCTGGCTACTGGGGCACCGGGCAGTGGCCTGGCGCTTGCCCCGACCCATGGCCCGGCTGTGCATCATACAGCGGGGTGCCGGGCCAGCCTCGTCCTGCTCCCGGCCCACGAACGGGTAGCAGTGGTCAGACACGAGCCTGGAGGAGAAGCAGGAGGGAGCGAGGGCAGTGAGGCTGATGAGCATGGCCCAGGCCCTTCCTGCGGGTTGCCTTCCTGAGGTTCCGGCCTCCCCTCGCCTCCCCTGCCCGCACCCTCTGCTGCTCACCCTCGACGTCGCAGGAACCACCAGGCACCGTCGAGACGCCCCCCGCGGCAGCCCCTCTGGTTGTGGGTGTCACAAGACAGCAGGTTCTGGGGCGACAGGACAGGAGTCATATGCCCCAGAGAATGGATTGAGACGCGGTCGGATGCCACGGCTGGTGGGGGGAGGCAGAAGGGCCGTCAGGCGGCTCAGGCCTGGGCTGTCTTTTCCCACCGCGCCAGCCTCCGCCCTTGGCCGTACCTGCCGTGGAGAAGGCCCAGGAGCCAGCACAGTTGCCCTGGTCTAGAGGCTCATGGATCAGGTTGGGCCACTTCTCAGAGGCCTCGAAGGCTGTGGGCAGCACTTCCCCCGGGCGCAGCACTGTCTGCAAAGCAAGAGTCACTCCGTCTGCCTCCTGCCTCTGGCCTGGCCGACCCCTCAGGGGCCCGTTGCCTTTGAAGGGCCACCGAGAGTCCAGGGCCTTCTGCGGTTTGTTCCTTGAGTATTCCTGCTGCGGAGGGATTCCGGCAATCTCCACCCTGACTCGGTGGAAGACCCAAGCACCATTTAGTGCCTCTCCCACGTCAGGTGGGGGTGACTAGTCCCGTTGCACAGATGAAGCCTTCAGGGAAGTGGCCAGGCCAGGGTCACCCACTTTCCATTCTTAACCCCTGCCTCATTCTTCCTCTGCGCCTTCTGATCTGACACTTCCTTCTTCCTACCAGGACCTTGGGCTTCAGGCCCTAAAGGGCAGGGGAGGGAAAAAGGAGTAAGGTCCTGTGACCGGGCAGGCGGCCAATGCAAATAGAGGAGGCAGAAAATAGCAGAGGCCCAGGGGAGTGAGGGCAGGGGCAGGGTCTGGTCATCCTAGCCTTGAGCCCAAGTCCCTCTGCAGGGAGGGCTGCTCTGGCCAACTGCCTCCTCCCTACCCAGCGCTGAGGGACAGACCCTGTAGCCTGTGCCCCCGCCCTGACCCCCTGAAGTTCCCCTTCCTCACCTTCTGACTGTTCCAGGTCTGGTTTCCCTTTCTCCCCGTAGAGGGTCCCACTGGTAAGAAGGGAGAAGCCCTCTCCACCCTCGGGGTTCCACTGAGCTGGTATTTGTTTCCGAGAATTCTGGCTCGCTAGCCAGAGCACTATCTGTCCTTCCCTTCCCAAAATACCAAGGTGACCTCCTGGCCCCTTGGGGCCTGACCCAGCTGTACTGGAAGGAATAGCATTTTTCCCAGGCTGGGGAGGCCACCAAGGGGCTCGGGCTGGGACCACAAAACTCAGAATCTGAGCATCAATTCTTCCTGCGCAGCACATCTTGTTATGGGCAGGAACCTAAGACCCAGAGAAGGAGAGTGATTTGTCCAGGAACACACAGCCTATTGGAGGGTGTTAGGCCCAGGCCCTTGAAGGAGCAGGGTGCAACGTGCCAGGGTTCCTGGGGTCCCAAGCGATGGGGAGATGGCAGGATTGTGGGCAAGGATGGACTTACGTGAATCTCATTCATATTGGTGACAGAGGAAGAAGGGCGGATGGTACCCAGGCGGTAGCGAATGCCTTCATCCAGGGTCATGCCCCAGAAGGCACTGTGGTTCCCAGCCCGCCATCTGAAAGAGAAGGGATGAAAGTCACAGCCCTTCCATGGCTGGGGCTCCTGGAGGTACGTGCATGTGGGTGGGAGAGACGCATACTGGCTAAGTGTCCACGTGAATGAGCTCTGAGTGAGGGTGTGCCTGGCGGCAGAGGCATCTCGGGGGAAGGTTTGTGTGTTTGTGCCCAGTGGGGACATGTCCAGGGCCTCTCACCCGTAGTTGCCCTGATTGATGGCGTTGATCATGTCTTGGTCCACCAGGCATGGCTCCTGGTCACACTCCCACTGCCCTTGCTCCTGGCAGGTGCTAGAAGAACAGGAGGGAAGGAAGAGGTGAGGGGCGCTGGGCATCCTCTGAAGGGAGGGGGCCTCCGAAGTCACCACAGGCCTGCGATTCTGTGCCAGCGATTATGGAAGAACCCCTAGATGGTCCTGTTCAGACTGGTGGCTCTCAATGTCAACTTCAAGTTCACGGTTCTCAAGTTTATATCTGCTGCCCAGATCTCTCCAGATCCAAGAATCTTGCCGCTATACAGTACCACCATTGGGTTGTCTAATAGCACATCCCGGACCGCATTTCTGATCCCCCACTCCCACGCCTGCTCTCCCTACAGTCCGTGGAAAATGTCCATCCTTCCTGAACCTCAGGCCAAGAGCCTGGGAGTCACCCTTGACTCCTTCCCTCACGTGCTGATTGGCTTCATTGGCAAATCCTGTTGGCTTTGCCTTAAAAACACATTCAGAATCCAAACCACGTCTCATTCGTCCTGCAGCCATCATGGGCCAGTCACCTTTCCCCTGGATTCTGCTGCAGCTTCCCCATTGTTCTCCCCGCTTCTGCCCTACACCCCCACTTCAGTATATTTTTAACACAGCTGCTGGATGACCCTGTTCAACCCAAGTCATGTCATGCCATCCCCTTGCCCAAAACCCTCCCTTGGCTTCCCATCACAGACTAAGAGCCAAAGTCCCTGCCCTGCTAACAAGATTGTCCCTGCACGATCTGTCCTCCTGTCCCCTTGGTGACCCCCTCCTCCAAGTCCTGGCTCCTGAGGCCCCAGCCAGACTGCTCCCCTGACTGTTCACAACAGCTGTGCTCCCTGCCCCAGGACCTTTGAGCTGCTCTTCTCCCCACATCCCCGAGGCTCACCCTTACTTCATTCAAGTCTTCATTCAGAAATCACCTTCTCAGAGGGGCCTGCCCTGGCCACCTTCCTCTCCTGCTTTCCTGTTTTCTTTTCTCCTTAGCATGTCGTTGTTACCTGACACTATATATTTAGCTATTTGCCCTCTTTACACCCGCTTCCTCATAGACACTAAGGTCCCGGTGAGCAGGGTTTGTTTGGTATCTTTGGTGCCTAGAAAACTAAACCCAGCACATAGTAGGCACCCACGAAATATCTATTGGATGCATGAGTGACTGAGGCAGAGTCGTGAAATGACTAAGAGCACGAATCCTGAATATCAATTCCCGGGCTCTGGCCCTCGCTGGAGAGTCATGCGACCTCAGGTGAGTTATTCGAAGTCTCTCCCTCCCTCCAAGTTCTTGTTGTAAAATGAGGACATGAATCATCCCCCCCTTCCAGGGATTAATGGCAGCCTTTTGTAAAGCCATTAGCACAGGGCCTGGCCCATCTTGGGTGTCGAGAATCATTATCTGCTCTTAGTGTTCCCATTCCAGGAGCCCCTGGACGCCCCGTCTCTTGAATTTCAGATTCCTATCCACTGGGTGTATCGCAAACTTAAAATGGCCCAGACTGCCTCCCCCGCCAAAGCTGCTCTTCCCCGAACATCCGCAACTCAGGACACAGCGCCTTATCCACCCTGGGGGTTCAAACCAGAACTCCAGGTGTGTGGCATACCCCCATTCCTGCGCCCGCCATCAGCAGATCCTGGGACGACACACCATGAAAGGTTCTGGATTCACTTGCCTCTCACCGCTCCATGGCCATCACCCTCCTCCAGTCCCTTATCACCTGTCACCTGGACCACGGCAATGGCTTCCTACCCAGGCTCCCTGCCTCTCTACACCCCGCTGCATACCCCGCAGTCCATCCCCAGAGAGATCTCTCAATGACATCTATCAGATTGTCTGCCTCTGCGTGGCTCCAGCATGGCTTGCGAGACCCACGGACGTGGCCTGCCCCTCCTCAGGGCTTCTGTCCCCAGGTCACAGCTCCAGCTGCAGTGAGATCTGTCCCACCTCCCAGCCTGCCCATGAGCTGCTCCGCCCCCCTTCTCTTCTTGTCTGATACCTTTCTGGTATCAGCATAACCATCTCCCTTCCTGAGTGGCCTTCCCTTGCCCCCACTGCACTCTAAACCTGGATCCCCCTTTATTCCCTTTCACCGTCACATCTGTCACAGGTTGTAAGATGTTTATTTGTGTGGGGGCTCCTTCGTCATTAAACCAGAAGCTCCACTGCAAGGACAAGGGCCGTCTGCCCCATCTGGCTGCATCCACCTGGTCCAGCACAGTGCCTGGCACATAGTAGGTCTTTAATAAATAGGTGTCGACAAACAGGGAATTCTGTGAATTCTACGATGCTTTTACAAGCTCATAACTCTGCTATTAGAAGATGCTAAACTGCCTTCTTCCCTTGTTGCCTTTTAAGGAGCCTCAAGGGGAACAAACCCAGTATGGCTGGGCTCTTCAGTCCCAGGAGTGGGCGGGGGCACTTTCAGGGAGGGCTGGAGAAGGGCTGGAGGAGACTGCGTGGGAGGGGAGGCTCTCCTCATGTTCCCCTTCCTTCTCTTACTCTCTCGAAGCATTCCTCGAGGTCTCACGCATCCTGGACGGCCCACAGGCATTGCCCCACACCCTCACTCAGGTGTCAAGCGCAGGGAACCGGGCCACCCAGTGCGGGCAGTGGGCTGGTCACTCTTTTCCTGCCACCTCCCCCTTTGCCCCCAGGGCTGCCCAAGCAGGTCTAGACTGGGCTGGTGGCAGCAGGTTCCAACATTCCAGAGGGGCCCAGGGTGGCCAGGCCCCAGGGATAGGAGTGGGAAAGAGGTTAACCCATCAATGCCCAGAGGCATCCTAATCAGGAGCAGCAGGATCATGTAGGCAAGCTCAGTCTTTCTGAAAACACACACATGATTCACACACACTCACACCACACACACACACACACACGCATTCTCTCAGCCAGATGCACGCTGAACCTCACGAGTCCCCACTCTCACTGTGACCCAGCACCCCTCACACGGGTGAGGCAATGGAAACAGCTTATGTGTAATACATTCCAAAAAGTTTCCTCCTCCCTGGGGCCTCTCAGTCCCAGACAAAGAGGCCATGGGGTGGAGTGGGTGCAGGGCCTCCTCCTCAAAGCCACAGGGTCCCCATTATTTCGATCAGGCGTTCAAGGCTTCCTACCCAACCCCTCTCCACTTCCCATCTCAGGACCCAGACTAGAGTAGGGAGGCCCCCCTGACCCTTCAACCTCCCACTAGAATGGTGGGGAGGGGAGGAAAAGGGGCCACATTCCAGGGAAGGCCCTGCTGCAGGTTGGCTGGCCTCCAGCTCAGCCATCCCTGACCCTCATCCCGTCCAGGGCAGCGGATGCTGCAGTCAGAGCTTTCCTTCCTGGCGCCCCCTTCTCCGGATTCTCCTGTGACACCAAGAAAGGTTGGGAGGGGCAGTAGCCCAGCCAGAGCCAGAAGGGACAGGGAACCTCTCCCAGCTCAGGGGCCACACCTGGGGCCAGGCATCCGTGGCTGACCGCTCCTGGGGAATGCTGTTAGAGTGTTGTTTCATTAGCTGACACGGGCAGGGTAAAAATCCCCGTGTTATAGACAAGGAAACAGGCTCAGCAAATAAGTGACAGGGATAGAACTGGAACCAAGATTGTGGGCCACGGGGTCCACAAGGCAAGCCCCCCTCCAAGCCGCAAACACTCACCAACGGTTACAGTTGTCCCAGTAGGTTCCCAAGACTGGATAGATGCGACTCCCATGCGTACATCCTGGGGACAGGGAAGAGGAGAAGAGAAATGGAACCAGGACCAGAGACGATGGGCTGAGAGGGCCAGGTCCTCAGAAGTCAGGTGTCCCGAATCCTCCAAACACACACACACACACACACGCACACACACGCACACGCGTGCACAAGCGCGGCCGAACCCTCACTGAAACTGGTCAAACTATAACTTCTTAAGACCTCTCCTGCAGGGTCACATACCAATTGCTACCTGGGAAGTTCTTCAGTGACCCCAGCTTGGATCCCTCTTGCTTCACTTGGATGCCAGCCACAACATTCCTTGGAGCCTTTGCCATTTAAATGACTTGAAAGTTGGAGATGGGGAGTGGGAGTGGCATGGGGAAGCCGAGGCCCAGAGAAGGCAAGTGACTCCCCTAAGATAACACAGCACTTTGGGATGACAACCAAGGCCTTTGGTCTCTCACCCACAGGCCCGCAGAACTGGGGGAAGGGATTCAAATGATTCCTCTGTGGGACAGGGACAAGGGCAGGGGAAAGGATGGTGACACGAGCTGAAAGCAGGAACGGATTCGCCCCCACCTCCCAGGTGTGACCAGCCACCTCAGGTAAGAAGAGAATCGTGAGCAAAGGCAGAGGAATGGCTAAGATGAGCCTGACCAACCCCTGAGGGCTGTATCTGCCTGGGGTGAATCAGCAGGCGTGGCCAGCACCTTCCCGGTCTGGCATGGAGGCAGGACTGGGAGAAAGGGCAGGAGGCTGCCTTTCTCCTGGGCCAGCTGGGAATCCCACTGACCAAGGATCTTCTCTTTTCCAGTCTTGCTGGAAAGATTCAAGTTAGATCAGAGCGGGGCTTCCCAGAGGCACGGACAGTGGGGCGGGGTCTCTCCCAGATTCTACAAAGCCTCCCCTGGAAACGTCAGTGCATCAGCCTTGCTCCTGAGCCCCGCTGGGTCTGGGGCTGACGAAGCGACCCACCCTCCTGGCCGTCTGGTGCCCACCTTGGATGGGGGGGAAGGGGGGTGGCACGCCGAGGCAGAAGTCCCAGAAGTCAGGGCAGCAGTCGGAGACGGTGCGGTTGCAGAAGAGGTCACAGTAACAGGTAGCACCCAGGTAGGGCAGGGCGCAGTCGTCGGCCCGGCCACGGCAGCACAGGTCCCGCTCCTGGCAGTACCGGCCGCCCGCATCCCGGATGCCCCGCAGGTGCAGGCCCGGCGCTAGCTCGCGGCGCCCACGACCCCGCTGGGCACCCGGGGCCGACTGGGCAGCCAGCAGCAGCAGCAGCCCCAGTGGACATGGCCACATGGCGCCTCCTGGGCCCAGGGAGCGCAGATGTCGGGGGTCAGAGGTGGTCAGAGGCAGTAGACACTCCCTGGCACCCCGGGGGGACTGATCTCCCAGCTCCCTGGGGCTGCGAGTCCCAGGGGGTTCAGCGAGGGCTCAGCAGGGTCCAAGACCCTGATTCCTGCGTCCCGGGGCAGGGAGCGGATTGAGCGAGAAACGGAGCCCCTCCCCGACCAGCTTGGGGATCTTCAAGGACAGGAGGCGGGGATTGTGGGGTTCTCGGTGCCCCGGCTCAACACCCCTCAACGCTTCTCTCCTATCTGGGTCCCTCTGCCCCTCTTTCAACCTCCATTCCTGACACGGGTGTCCCCCCCCGCCAGCTTGTGTTCCCCTGTGTCCCTCTGCCCCCCTCCACTCTCCCTCTCTGCCAGGACTCCCTGCTCCCTCCGCCTGCCCCCTCTTCTCTGTTCCTTCTGAATACACCCCCTCCCCTCTGCGCGGGGGAGCGTCCCTACCTGGTGACGGGCTGTGCCCAGGCTGCCCGCGCGCGCCTCCGCTGCCCGGCTCCTGCGACCACGGGACACTCAAAAGTCAAGCGAGGAGTGCGGGGCGGGACCGCCTTTTGCGCCGCCCTGCCCGCGGCGCCGCCCCGGCCGCCAGGCTGCAGGAGGAGGGGCCCGCTGGCTCACACCTGGAGTCGCCCTGTCACTCAGGAGCTGGGACCTGTGAGAGGGACAGTGAGCACGTGGTTGTCCTCGCCGGGTCTCTGCTGACAGCCGTTCCCTTAGGGGGCGGAACTCCAACTGAAGCTGAAAGGATTGTGGTCGGACACCGGTGAGGACTTCCCAGTGGCCTTCACCGCAGGGCTGAGGGCCTCCAGCGGAGAAGGGGAGATTGGGGGCGGCGGAGCTCCGAGTTTTGGAGTTAAGTTTGGCAGCCGATGGGGAGAGTGTGGGCAGCAAAAATCTCTAAGAACCTCTCCAAGCCCTCAGTAATAAAAACAGTCGTGCACACCCCCATCCCCCCGTCACAGTACCCCACCCCCAGGCTTGGGGCCGCCCCAAACTGCCTCCGTTCCCAGGAATGACTGGAATCTGGAGGATAGTTGAGGACCCTGCCTTGGCGGCTCATCCTTCGAGGGGGTGGGGTGGGTGTGGTGTGGGGGCCACCTCCCTGCCCTGTAACTTTTCTTTGGGTCTGCCCTGCCCAGGCACCTTGCCAAGCACTGCCAAGCACTGCCAAGCACTGCCCCCTTTATCCACCCCGAGGGCGTCCTGCTTGGCCCCTCTCTCCCTCCAGGGCCCAAGGGCACGAGCCCTGGCAGCTGGTGCCCCCCGCAGAGCCCCCCTTCCTGCCCGGGGCATAAACCCTTCCTTTCCCTGGGCTGGCCTGGGCCCCAAACAATGGGTCTTCTGTCCCGCCCGGCCCCGCCTTCACCTTTTACCTCTCCGTTGCACAATCCCCTCTTCTAGCAGGTTGGTCCTTGGCTCTGGGACTCTAAGGGCAGGGAGGATGAAAGATGACACCTGGACAGACTCCCTGATCCCCAGGCCTGCACCTCATATCCGCCCACTGAGGGGAAGCATCAGGCATGGGGATTCCCTTTGCCCTTTCTCTGACCACTCCACACCCCTCCCCCAGCCTAGGGATGTCCTCAGCTGGCCAGCTCCTGGGGGTGGGGAGGGGACCAGGACAACGGGCATCTGTGACTGGGTTACCCCCTGCCAGGGGCACTGGGCAGGGAGTCACCCTGCTGCAGGGCATGGGGTGGTTGGGGCGCTCAGCACTAGCAGGGACACCCCAGGAGCTGGCCCATCTGCTCCTTGCAGGGACCTGGGAGGACCAAGACTAGTGGGAACCCGCAGCTCAGGGGAACAGACTTTTGCCCGTCACCAGCCAGAATGCAGGCTCCCTACCTGCCACCACTTGGCTCCTTTCCCTCCAGCCACCCTTAGTCACCCACTACAGGTCTGGACACACTCCTAGCTGGGAAGTCCCTGGTTGCGTCTAACCTCCATTCATCCGGCGGCAAGGCGGGCCCCTCGGTATTGGTTGATGTCACATCCTCGGGGTGGGAGATGGAGGCTGCCCTGAGAAGAGCCCATACTCAGAGTGCCCACTTCCATGGGTCAGTTTCAGGTGGGGTCTGGGGCAGGGGGCTGGGGTGCGGCCCTGGACATCTGGCTCGTCCTTTGCCCCAAGTCACTCCCTGTGGGCCACCGTGTGAGTCTTTGCTGTGTGCGTGTGTGTGTGTGCGCGCGCATGTATCTGAATCGTTGTGTTTGTGGGGTGTGTCTGTTGCATCTGCTTGTCTCTCTGTTACGTGTGTGCCCTGCGCCTGTGTGTCTGTCTGCATGTTGCCTCTGTGTCATTCATGCATCTGGGTATTTGTTGGCAGCACGTTCTTTGCCAGTATGTGTGTGCTTGGGGCTTGTGTGTCCGCACGTATAGTTGTGTGACTGTCATTGTCTCTGCCCGCCTATCTACTCGGTGTCTGTCTCGCTAACGGTCTGGGTACCTGTGTGGGTGTCTGTTTGTGTCTGTTTGGGGGTTTGGGCGCTCTGCCCGCTCTTGCCTGTCTGTGCGCAGGAGGGAGGAACACAGAGCAGGGGAAGATTGCAGAGCCAAGAGCATGGCTGGGGGGCGGGTGTCCCTTGTCATCACTGATTTTGGCACTAAGCCCACCCCAGTGGAATCTCATGACTCATTGGGTGCCTTGGCCAGAGAGGAGAGGAAAAGGGCAGGGCTGGGTGGGTGCTAGGGCCCCACTTTCCTTTTCCACGGCCCCCCTCCTTCCTGCTGCCTTATTCTCTGCCTTATTCTGCTGCAAGGGCCCGGGGGCAGAGCAACAGGTGAGGAGTCAAGCAGGACCCTCTGAGTCCTTCTGCCTTCTGGGAGGCAGGTGACCTGGGCTTGGTGGCAACTCTGTCCTCCTTCACTTGTGACCCTGGGCAGACACTGTTCCTCTCTGGGCCTTGGTACCCGGATGCTCCTTAGAGGCCCTTTCGTGCTCTTCTCTTTCTACAAAGGGAGGTGCAAGCGAAAAGGGACAGTGACATGCCTAAGGTCACACAGCAGAGCGGAGGCCCAGGCCTCCTCGCCTCTCCCCAGTCCAGTGCTTACCCATCCCCCCCAACGTTGCCACCACGACACAGCTGCTTCGGGTGCTCAGAATGGGCCATTCTCCTCCGGAGGCTGAGCGGGGCCTTCTGGGAAGACAAAGGCCCATTATGCTCCGATGACCCCAGGTCTGCAGCCAAGGGCCCACCACTTGGGGCCTGGGGCTCAGTTGCTTGGGTCCCAAATGACCCTCCGGCCAAGGCTGGGGATCCCTTGTGGCCGGCTGGGGTCAGCCGGACGTGTCCAGAGCTGAGAGCGCTGACACCCAGGCGATCCAAGCGAGGCCTCACGCTGTGCGTGTCGGGCCATGTCGCGACATGTCGGCCTTCCCGGGGCCCCTTGGACTGTGTGACGGAAAGCACTGCCCCTGGGGCTGTGTGACAGGCAGAAGGGCGTGCTGCCACAGCATGCTAGAGCTCTGGCAGAGAAAGTTCCGGGCTGTGTGGAAATGTGTGGTACCACACCGTGCCATGCCTTCCCGTCAGATTTTCTCCTTCACTCAGTGAGTGTTTCTTGGTCATTTACTACGTGCTGGTCATTTACTCTGGGGCCAGTGCGGGGCGCTCAGGGTGGAGCCGAACAGACACAGGCCCTTCTTCGGCGAAGTCTTCAATCTGTGGGAAGATGGACACATGAACAAGCAAACAAATATCTCCGAGTGAAGCGCTCTCTACACACACACACGCGCGCGGCATAGGACCCTGGAGTCATGTGGTGGCCCCCACGGCCTTGGGGAGGAGACGACAGGTGAACTGAGGCCTGAAGGACAGGAAGGGGCCTGGGGGGAGGGGGGTGTCCCAGGAAGCCGAGGGGTGCGAGCCAAGGGTCCTGAAGCCTGGCACAGGGGGGTCTGTTCGAGACACAGAAGGAAGTCCAGCAGGGCCGCATGGCAGTGACGGAGGAGGGCTGAGGGGTGAGCCGAGGCGGGGAGGGCCCCAGGCTGGAGCGAGGAGCTTGCATTGTCTTCTGACCACCGGGGAGATGTCACTGTGGGAGTGAAATAATGTGATGCACACGAGCAAAGCCCACTCGGGCCCCTCTGGTGAGAACAGCGGACCTCGAGTCAGGGAAGTGGTTCAGAGGGACCAGGCAGGAGGCAACGGTGGGACCAGGCGAGAGGCACTGGGCCTTGAACGAGGCTGGTGGCCGTGGAGACAAGAGAAGTGGACCTATTTGAGACCTATTCTGGCGGGGGTGGGGGCGATGGTGGTGTTGACAGGACTTACTGAAGGAGCAGCAGATGGAAGGGGTGGGAGACAGGAGGAAAGAGCAGGACTTCTGGGTTTCTAGCCCCAGGGGCTGAAGATGGCCACAAATGCTCTGCTCCTACGATGAGAGTCGTTGAGAGTCGGAGACTGTTCCCCTCCCCCAAGTTTGGGCAGCCTCAGGGACATTTGGACCTCTAGGCTACCACGTGACTTATACTGTTTCCAGCTCCCACTGGATAAGAGGGAAGGGACTGAGCCAGGGATGCTCCCATATTAGAAGCTGGACAGAGGGAGGAATGGTACAGTAGACTGAGCAGGTGTGGCCAGGGAGGGAGGAGGAAAGCCAGGTAGGAGAGGTCAGGCAGCCAATAGGAGAGTCTTTCAAGACAGAAGGAGAGTTGACCTGGGTGCAATGCCACCCAAAGGTCAAATGAGCTGAGCACAGAGAAACATCCACTAGATTTGGCAACAGGGACTTGGGGCGACCTTGCTGAGAGCAGTCTTAGTGGAACAGGGAGGCCAGAAGCTGGACTGCAATGGGTGGGACAGCAAATGGGAGCCAGTGAATTGGAGAGAACGATCATAGGCAACTTTTCAGAAAGTTTTAGTGCAAAGGGAAGCGGAGAACGGGAGTGTTAGAAGGGAATGCAAGGGTCATGGGAAGGTTTCGTCCAACTATGAAGGTTACAAAACCGAGTCTGTGCTGATGGTATTGACCACTAGGAGGCCAGGACCTGGTGATACAGAGCAAAGGAATTACGCCGGAGCAAAGTCCCTGATAAAGTAAGGGAGGGGGACCTAGAGCACAAAAGACAGAGCTGTTGGAGAGGCATGACCCTAGAGGCCGAAGAGAAGGGGAGATGGGTTTGTAGATTTCCCCATACAAAGACCAGGGAGGCTCCTCTGATGGTTTCCATTTTTCCAGGAGAGTGGGAGCAAGTCGCTGCCAAAGTGAGATCGGCACAGAGGAACGGGTGGAGGACCAAGGGTTAGGTGTGAAATCATTTTCACAACCAAGGCCACCGGAGAAACAGAGTAGGATTTCCAACCACGCAGAGCGACCATTCAGAATTACTGCTCATGAACTTGTGATGACCCTGGCCCGCCAGTCTGTTCTCTGTCAGATGTGGCAGGTGCCAAGCATAAGCCTTTCCCCCAGGTAATCCAATTATCTCAATTTACAGATGGGAAAGTCAAGACTCAGAAAGACTTTCTGGCTCCCCCACACAGCTGTTGGGGGCCAAACAGAACCTCAAGCCCAAGCCATGAACGCCCGGACACACGCCTCTGCCCAGGCCAAATTTGTGCAAGGGCTGACTTGACTCCCATACCTGGTAGTGTTTGTGGTCTTCAGTGGTCAGTGCAAGTGGGAAAATGCCAAACAGAGAAACACAGCTTTCTCTTTTGTGTAATATTTCTGCATCACTGGTGTTGGGGCCAGTTGGGTATAAAAGGCCCCTGGCTGCTGCTTCCTTGCAAAGTCTGTGCACTGAGTAATAACCCACTGTGCCATCTTCACCGACATCTAAATTGTTAGCTTCCTGCCAACCCGAGCCAGGAGTACTGGGAGATTCGGGATTAACAGCTCCCCCTCATCTATCCTCCTTCAGTTCAGCATCACTTTCCGTAAAGAAGGCTCACCTGGGCATAGGAAGCTTGGTGAGACCACCAGCAAACATCTCAGAAGGCTGGTCCAAGCTTGGAATGCCTGTTTACAGAAACACGTCCACACTTCACTTGATGTTTCCGGGAAGTCCTGATCTTCTCACCCGGGAATGTTAATAAAACTGGTCTTGAAAAGTACAAGAGGCTCTCCCACACATTTTACACTTGGCCTTTCCATCCCCGAGCGGAAAGTGATAAAACCCCTACAGATGGGTGAATTCCAATCCAGTGGGAAGAGTCATTTTTAAGAGCTGGGTCCCTAAGGGGAAATACTGCGATGTGACCTCAGTGGTCATGATGGGTTGGATGAGGCCCCGAGAAAGATATGTCCATGTCCTAATCCCTGGGACTGATGAATCTTACTTTATTTGGAAAAAGAGTCCTTGCAGATGCAATTATCTTGAAATGAGATCACCCTTGATAACGGGGTGGACCCTAAATCCACTGGCCAGTGTCCCTATGGGAGACACACGGGGGACACAGAAGACAAGGGAGGCCATGTGACCACAGATGCAGAGATCAGAACACTCTGACCAAGGAACACCTGGGGCCACCAGAAGCTGGAGGAGGCCAGAAGCAGCTTCTCCCAACAGCCTACAGAGGGAGAATGCACCTGTCCACATCTCCAGACTGTCAGAAAATAAGTTTCTCTTGTTTTTAAAGCTGTGGCGGTCTGTTACAGTAGCCCTAGAAAACGAATATGGTGGTCTTCCATTTCAAGCAGCTACGGGGTCTGAGATCTGTGCGTCCACTGGAATGTGCCAGATTCAGGACTGGATGCAGATCGAGCCAGAACAAAGCAGCTTCTAGCAGCAACAACAACTGGCTCAGATCAAATCGACTCCTCTTGAAGTGGTTCAAATCCTCATCTGTAGTGTTAGGAGCCTGACCCCGAGCTTCAGAGCCCACTCAGGAGCCAGAAGGAAGAGGTTCAAACCCTGCCTCTGCCCCTCCGTAACCATGAAACCTGGGGCCAGTGTCTTAAGCTCTCTGTGCCTCAGTTTCTCCATATGTAAAATGAGGACACAGTCTCTACCTGTGGGGCAGATATGAGGATTATGTGACTTACTGTATGTAAAGCACTTGGAATCCACAATGCTGACATGTCACTGGTGTAAGATCAGGGTCTGTTACTATTAAACGGTAAAGGAGTTCAGAATAGCCAAGGAGTCACAAATGCACTTAAACTGACTTAAGTGAGTCAAATCAGTTAAAACTAGGTGACGCTAGTGTAAACCCGCTCAAACCTCTTGGGCAGACCTGTACTAACCAGATTACACCAGTCTCACGGGGCTAGAACAGGTCTGGACCCCGAACACACGCACTTGCTCACACAGCAGGTCTCTGCTCTCTGTGTGCATCAGCCTGGACAAGAACAAACAGCCCCACGCATCTCCCAGGAGCACGTGACATACGGGCAGAGGGCCATGGAAGTGAGTCCACACCTGAGACGGACCACGACAGGCTCTCCAGCCAGGAACACAGTCAACATCTCCTAAAATGAACACCTTTCTTACGTCAGGTCAAGGCTCAACTATCAGGAACCTATGTCACACTAATTAGACAAGAGACGGATATCTTGTTCCAGGATCCTGGGGAATCTCCTGGAACCCAGGGACAAGAAGTGCAGCGGAAGCCCCTGGGGATCTGGAAGGTTGCCAGAACCCAACACCCCATCTGTCCCTGGGCAGGGAGGGCAGCAACGTCCTCAAGTCCATGCCTCTCATCTGCAACTGCAGAAACGAGATCTCTTGGGGCGCCTGGGTGGCTCAGTCGTTAAGCGTTTGCCTTTAGCTCAGGTCATGATCTCAGGGTCCTGGGATCGAGCCCCCACGTCGGGCTCCCTGCTCAGTGGGAAGCCTGCTTCTCCCTCTCCCACTCCCCCTGCTTGTGTTCCCTGTCTCGCTGTCTCTCTGTCAAATAAATAAATAAAATCTTAAAAAAAAAAAAAAAAAGAAAAGAAACGCGATCTCTTGCTCCAGGATCCTGAGGCATCTCATAGCAAAGGGGAAGAATCCGGCCACAGTCACACAGTAAGCGTGTGGGAAGTGAAGGGCGCTATCATTTCTTCTCCATCTAGTGTATGCTTGATAAACTACCTCTGCAGGGAGGGGTCCTTCCTATATTCCAGCCAGCGTGGATGCCGTGAGTACCTGCCATGGGCCGGGCACCCATTTGAATGATCTCACTGAACCGCGCACCAACGCTCTGAGCTATCATCCCCATTTCACAGACGGGAAAACTGAATTCCAGAGAGATGACTTGCTCAGACACAGCTATTTGAATTCGTTTTTTTTTTTTTAATTTATTTATTTGACAGAGAGAGAGATAGCGAGAGCAGGAACACAAGCAGGGGGAGTGGGAGGGGGAGAAGCAGGCTTCCCGCCGAGCAGGGAGCCCAATGTGGGACTCGATCCCAGGACCCTGGGATCATGACCTGAGCCGAAGGCAGATGCTTAACGACTGAGCCACCCAGGCGCCCACAGCTATTTGAATTCTTGCCTCTAGTTCTCCTGAGGCAAAAGGGAGAATGAGGAGGAAATGCCGGAGGTCAAGAGTCCCATGGAGGACAGTCCCCTGGATCAACAAGGCGAGAGAGAAGCTGGGAAGACCGTGCCCCATTGATTCATTTTAGATTTTTAAAGATTTTATTGATTTATTCGAGAGAGAGCGATAGAGAGAGCGTGAGAGGGGGAGAGGGGCCCGGGGAGAGGGAGAAACAGACTCCCCGCTGAGCAGGGAGCCTGACGTGTGGCTCAGCTCAATCCCAGGACCCCAGGATCGTGACCTGAGGCGAAGGCAGATGCTTAACCGACTGAGCCATTCAGGTGCCCCTCATTTTAGATTTTTAAAAAAGATCTATTTATTATTTTAGAGGAGGGAGGGGCAGAAGGAGAGGGAGAGAAAATCTCAAGCAGACTCCCCACTGAGTGCAGAGCCCAACACGGGGCTCGATCTCATGACCCTGAGATCATGACCTGAGCAGAAACCAAGAGTCAGAAGCTGGAGCCACCCAGGCGCCCCCGACATTGATTTATTTGAAAACAATTAGTTTTGATTTTTTCATTCATTAATGCATGTTCAATGTTCAAAAACATATTTAAAAAGCATGAAGTAAAAAGTCTCACCGCGATCCATGAGCCTCATTTGCCCTATTCTGACTCCTCGCTCCCACTCTCTATAGGTCCCCACTTTTTATTAGCACCTCGTACCTTTCAGAGTTTCTTTCTGCAAGTCTAAAAATGAGTATATGTTTATAATGCCCTTTTTACAGAAAAGGCAACAAACTACATACACTGTGCTGGATTTTTTTTTTTTTTAACTTGTCACCCATCCTGGAGAATTCTATCAGCAAATAGTCTCCTCGTTCTTTCATAACACTGCACATGATGCTACTGTAGAGACTGAAACAATTCATTTCACCAATTCCCTATTGATGGACATTTGAGTTGTTTCTAGGGTTTTTTGTTTTTTGTGGTTTTTTTTTTTGTTTGTTTGTTTTGGTGTAACAACAATGCTGCGATAATCACATAGGTACTTTGTTTCATATGTATGCACGTACAGGTTAATAGATTTCCCAAAATGGATTGCTGGCGTGTGGGTATTGTATTAGTTTTCTATGGCTTCCTAGCAAATTACCACAAACTCAGCAGCTTAAAACAACACCTGTTTATCAGCTCACAGTCTGTTGGTCAGAAGTCCAGCCCAGTGTGGTGAGGTGCTCTGCTCAGGGTAAAATCAAGGGGTTGGCAAGGCTTAGTTCTTGTCTGGAGGCTCTGGGGGAAACCTGTTTCCAAGCTCATTGCTGTCATTTGCAGAGTTTGGTTCCTGGTGGTTGTAGAACTAAGATCTCTGGGTTTCTGGGGGCCATCAGCTGGGGGCCTCCCTCAGCTCTTAGATGACACCTATGTTCTTTGCCATGTGGCTTCCCCCAAATAGCATGATGAATTCTTCTCAAGCTTCAAGTCTCTGACTTCTCCTTCTGAGACCAGCCAGGGAAAATTCTCTGCCTTTAAAGGGCTCCCCTGATCTGATCCAGCCCACTCAGTGTAATCTCTACCTTAAAATCAACAGATAGAGGACCTTACTGACATCTGCAAAAATCTCTTTGCCATACAATGAAACATAATTCTCAAGTTCACATTTTCTCATATTCACAGCTTCCGCCCATGTTGCAAGAGATCACACAAAGGTGAAAGCCAGTGAGAGTCACCTTAGAATTCTGCCTAACACAGATGTATTTGTAATTTTTATAGATATTGCCTTTTTGTCCCCCACAGGTGTTGTGCTGAGAGATCTCCCCTCCCCCAGCGATGATGAGCTGACTTTCTTTTCCAGTGTCACCTAAAGGATGTTATTCAACTTTTGGCTTTCTGCCAATATGATAAGTGAAAAATGGAACCTACATGTATTCTAAATTTGTAGTTATCTTATCAATAAGGCTGAGGATTTCTTCAAAAGCTTAAAAGCCATTGGTAGTTCTTTCTCAGTATAGCTTCTGGTTTTGAGTCCTAGAAATGTCTTTCTAACTGTAAAGTCAATCAGAAACCCTCCTATGTTTTCTTCTGATGCTTTTATGGTTTCATTTTTTGATCCACTGCTTCTTGGAACTGGCAGATTATCTCTCGTCATTTCCTCAGCAGCGAGTACAAAGCTGGACCCCAAAGGGATTGCGGATTGGGGTGGAGAAAGGAGCTGCCATGGTGGAGCCCTCTAAGTGCTGGGCTCAGTCAGCTCTGCCAGAAATCCCAGCCACCAGAGCCTCCGACTTCCCTTCCTCCAGCACTCATTGTGTCCTAGGGTTGGCACAGGGGACCCAGAGTTAAGGGGGACCCAGCCCTGCCTGGAGAGCTTCCAGTCTGGAGAGTGAGACAAGCACTCTCTTGACGGGGGTATTTGGGATGCTCCAGGGAGGAACTGGCCTCTGACCAGAGCCTTAAGAAGGAGGGGAAATGCAACGGTGGTGATGGGGGAGGGGCACAGCAGGAGCAAAGACAGGGAGATGGGAAAATCCGCTTGAAGTGTAGGCCAGAGAGAAGGATTTAATGAACCATGAGGTCCTTAAGGGTAAGGACAGGGTATAACTTATCTCCATGCATCAGCCAGAGTTTGATAAATGAAATGAAGGAGAAGGGACACGGGTCTTTGAATCCCAGGCTTAATCATTTTCACTTTATTCCGACAGCGAGAAGCAAAGACCTCCAAGAAGAAGCCCTTGGCTTTGCCCTCATCTCAGAACCTGGGCAATCTTTGCACACCAGTGCCCCCTTGTGGCAGATCTGGGAATTCTCCATGACTAGCCTCAGGTGTCAGGTGGAGGCAGAGGGAATCTGGGAACTGAAGGTGGGAGGAAGCTGAGTGGCATCTCAGAGGTTTGAAAACCCATGAAATCCTAGTCTGAGAATGTCTGAGTCCAAAAGGCCCTCAGAGGCCATGTGGCCTGGCTTCATTATGTCCGAGGAAACCAAGTCTCAATAAGTGTGCTGCCAGGGAGTAGAGAGCGCCAGACCTGGTGTAAGATTCAAAAAGCCCAGCAAATCCCAAGCAGGATAAATTTTTAAAACTTTACACCTAGGAAGGCTATATAGTGCATGATTCCAACTCTAAGACATTCTGCAAAGGCAAAACCACAAAAACGATCAGTGGTTGCCAGGGGGCTGGGGGGAGGGAGGAGATTGAGGCGGAGCACGGGGAATTTTGGGGCAGTGAAATGATTTTGTAGGGTATTATAATGTTGTATACATGTCATTATACATTTGTCAAAACCTAAAGAATGGATAATACAGAGTGAACCCTAATGTAAACTATGGACTTTGGTTGATAATGATGTGTCAGTGTTGATTCATTGTTACAAAAGCACTACACGATGTTAATGGTGGAGGAGGCTGTGTGTGGTGGCAGAAGGAAGGGACATGTGGGGAATGCTCTGTATCTTTCATTTAATTATGCTATGAACCTAAAGCTGCTCTTTAAAAAAATCTATTAATTCAGGGGTGCCTGGCTGGCTCAGATGGTTAAGCGTCTGCCTTCGACTCAGGTAATGATCCCGGGATCATGGGATTGAGTCCCGCATCGGGCTCCCTGCTCCTTGGGGAGCCTGCTTCTCCCTCTGCCTCTCTCTCTCTCTCTGTCTCTCATGAATAAATAAATAAAATCTTTAAAAAAATAAAAAAAACCTATTAATTCAAAAACATGTTTACACCTAACATATTATGGTGAAACAGCAGAATGCCAAAGATAAAGATAAAACCTAATAAGCTGCCAGGAAAAAAAAGATAGATTATCTTCAAAGGACCAAGGGAGACTGAGAGCTGACTTCTCAAGATCAACAGTGGAAGAGAGAAGACAGCAGAAGGATCATCTTCAATATATTAAAAGAAAACAGCAGACAGCCTAGGATTCCATACCCAGGGAAAACCCATTTTATGAATGACGATGAAATCAAGACGCTTTCAGACAAAGAGAAACTGAGAAATTATGCCACCAGCAGGCTTATGCAGAAAGAAAAAGCCCAGATAAGAGATAAAAAATACAAGAAAGAATGAAGAGTAATGAAATGGCAAATAGGCAGATCTAAATGAACCATGACTGTATAAAACAATGATAATGTCTTGTGGTGCTTAAAACAGAAATCATTATAGAATTAAAATACACGAGGGGCGCCTGGGTGGCTCAACTGGTTAAGCGTCCGCCTTCGACTCAGGTCATGAATCCCAGGATTGAGCCCAGCATCAGGTTCCTTGCCCAGCGAGAGTCTGCCTCTCTGTCTCCCTCTGTCCTCACCCTGCTTGTGCACATGCTCTCTCTCTCTCAAATAAATAAAATCTTTTAAAAAAGAATTAAAATACATGACAAAAATGATAAATAAGTCAGGAGGTGGGTAAATGTAATTAAATTTTTTAAAGGTTTTTGTCTTGTCTTGGAGTAAACATGTTGATTAATTCTAGCCTTGAATAGGTGAAGTGTGCAGCTTATAACCTCTAAGATAACCAGTAAAACAATAAAAACAGTGTAATTTCCAAATTAGGTAAGGGAAGCAGAAGTCTCTTCTGGGTGAGGTCTACTAATAAAATGCACACATATATTAATATCAGACAAAGTGGATTTAAAACATGAACTGTCAGGAGTAGAGAGGACAGCTGTATAATGATAAATGAATCAAGTTATCAGGAACATACATCAATTAATATACACTTACAAATCAATAAGAAAAATACAACCTAATTAAATGATGGTTAAAATACTGAAACAGGCACTTTACAAAAGAGGAAAACCAAATGACCAATAAACATATGAAAAAGTGCTCAGACTCACTGGCAATCAGAGAAATGCAAATGAAGACCACAATAAGATGTCACTACACATTCATCATATTGGGATAATTTACAATTTGAACAATGTCAATGTATTGGAGATTACTAGACATACAAACAGGCAGGAAAACATGACTGGTGGTGAAGAGGAAAAATAGACAATAGTGTCAGAACCACATGATCCACATATTGGAGTTAGTAGACAAGAACTTTATGTTAAAGAATATAAAAGGAGGGCGCCTGGGTGGCTCAGTTGGTTAAGCGACTGCCTTCGGCTCAGGTCATGATCCTGGAGTCCCGGGATTGAGTCCCGCATCGGGCTCCCTGCTCAGCAAGGAGCCTGCTTCTCCCTCTGACCCTCCCCCCTCTCATGTGCTCTCTCTGTCTCAAATAAATAAATAAAATCTTAAAAAAAAAAAAAAAGAACATAAAAGGAAAGATTGACAAAGTGGATAAAAAATAGAGATTGTTGGGGCGCCTGGGTGGCTCAGTCGTTAAGTGTCTTCCTTCAGCTCAGGTCATGATCCCAGGGTCCTGGGATTGAGCCCCGCGTCTGGCTCCCTGCTCTGCGGGAAGCCTGCTTCTCCCTCTCCCACTCCCCCTTCTTGTGTTCCCTCTCTCGCTGAGTCTCTCTCTGTCAAATAAATAAAAAATAAAAAATAAATAAATAAAAATAGAGATTGTCAATAAAGAAGTGGAAGATATTTTTTAAAATAATCAAATATTCTAAAACTGAGAAATACAACACCTGAAATTAAGAACTTATTGGATATGCTTAACAGAAGACAGAGTACAGCAAGATAAAAGATGGGATTAGCAAACTTGAAGACAGTTCAACAGAAAATACCTATGCTGAAACACAGGGGGCAAAAAGGCAGATATGCAGGACACAGTCAGAAGGTCTAACATTTGCATAACTGGAATCTTAGAAGGGGAGAAAAGACAACTGGGGCAGAAGCATTATTTGAAGTGATATAACTTATAATTTTCCAAAAATGTTGAAAGATATCAACCCACAAATTCAAGAAGCCTAGTGAAACCCGAGCAGGATAAAGACAAAGAAAACCACACCTAGATGTATCATTGTCTACAGCTGAAAATGGAGGCAAAGAGAAAATCTTAAAAGCTAGGTAAAAGAAGACACAACAATAAGATTGAGGTGCACATTTCAACAGAAACTATGAATTCAGAAGATAATGTCATGACATTTTTAAAGCTCAGGAAAAAAAAAAAAGCAAAATGCTGCTAATCTAGAATTCTATGCCAGGGGTAGGGGGAAATTCTTTAAGAATTAAGATGAAACAAATATATTTTTGTACACAGAAAAGGCTGGGACAATGCATTGCTGGCTGACCTGTACTACAAGAAATATTAAAGGAAATTCTTCAGACTGGGGTACAATGATCTCAGATGAAAGCACAGATCTTCAGGAGTAATAAAGGGCACTGGAAAAAAACAAATAGGTGGGTAAATCTAAAATAATTGTCTATAGGGGCACCTGGGTGGCTCAGTCGTTAAGCGTCTGCCTTCGGCTCAGATCATGATCCCAGGGTCCTTGGATGGAGCCCCACATCAGGCTCTCTGCTCAGCGGGAAGCCTGCTTCTCCCTCTCCCACTCCCCCTGCTTGTGTTCCCTCTCTCACTGTCTCTCTGTCAAATAAATAAAATCTTCAAAAAATAAAATAAAATAAAATAATTGTCTGTAAAACAGTAATAGAAACGTCCTATCGGGTTAATAACATATGTAGAAGTGAAATATACCATAGCACAATGGGTAGAAGGCTGTAAATAGAGTTGAACTTGATGTGTTAAATGTGCAGAGATCCCTAGGCTTCATCTCCCAGAAATTCTGACTCATTGTGCCTGAATGAGGCTCCCCAAACCGCCACATTTAAGAAACTCCCAGATGTTTTTAGATAGTCATCCCCGGATGCATTTTAAGAAACACTGGCGATGGTGTTGGGGAGCCAGGGAAGGATTTTACAGAGAAAGGACAGGCCTTTTTCACTTTGGAAAGACCCTTCCAAGGACCGTGGAGGGTGAGTTAGAGGCGCCTGAGAGACGACACAGGTCGGGCCATTGGAGCAGTGGCCTTGAGATGGGATGGTGTGCAGAGACGAGAGATGTTAGAACATTGAAAAGCCTTTCCAAATTCCCAACAGATATGAATCTTTGGGATTTGGGCATGAGATATCAGAATCCCAGGAAAATTTCAGAAATTCCTTAAATCATACATTATGTCGTATTTTTCCTAACACTTTATGTGTTTTGAAAAATAATGATTGACCATAATAATAATCGGTGAACATTTTTCTGTAAGAGGGCTACACCAAACATTTCAGAGTTTTGTTGTTTAAAAATGATGCGTTTAAACAGTTTAAACTATGTGTTTATTATTATAATGAGCCAATATAATATGACAAGATGCTATATTTCAATAACATGTAAAAACGATCTCTACCTTATATAGACATTTGACAATAAACACATTAAAAAGGGGAACGTTAACTCAAGGCAAATGCCAAATAAAAATTATTTTAAAAATGGAATGATAATATCATGAATGTTTACTTTTTAAAAGTACCTCTTAAAATGAAAATTTAAAACACATGTTGCCCTTGAGCTTCGTTTTTATGATAAATATTTCAGAAGTAGAGATACTTATTTCATTTTGCATTGATGCTGGTTGAATGCACTGTGTGTCCAAACACAGCTTCAAGTTGGGTATTAGGGTACACGTTGCTTCATACAACTTTCCTTTCTTTTAATGATGGAATATTTTGCTTGACAAAGAACTGGTGCCTATTGCAAATATTCAAACCCTGGGGAATGCCAGCTAACACGATTGGGTTAGTGTTTAAGTAACATATTGAAATTGCCACTTTAGGGACTTATTTTGCTTCCAAAAATTTATTATTTCTTGGAACACCACTAATAGGATCTGAAGAATGCATGCTCATACTATGTATACAAACTTGTAAATATTCATTTTAAACGAGTTTAAAAACTTAACCATTTAATACATTTGCAAGAGTGGCTCACCATTAGCTGCAGACAGGGTCACAAACACACACTTAGAATTCGGCAGCAGCTACAAACAAGGCTGAATACACCTCCACCAACTCTCTCCTGCATGCTCCTATCCCAGGTCCCGGAAATGTCAATTTTGACCTTGGACTCCACATGCCAGTATTTCCTGCTCTCGTTTTAGACAGGTCAGTGAGTTCCTTCAAATGAGAAACCTCTAGATGTGGAAGGTTAAGCCTTAATTGTCACAGGAGAATAATCTTAGCTTTCCCTGCTGCTGGAGGTTGGTTTCACACAAGCCAAGAGAGGAAGAGCTCCAAGAACGGAGTGGTCAGCTGTGTGAGTAAGGTGGGGGCCAAGAGGCTGTGGACTCACTGAGAGCAGGTCAATGGCATGACCCTCCTGACAATGTTCAGCTCTGACCGCTGCACTTCTCATGGGCTGGGCGACACAGGGCTCCACTGGATCTGGAACCTGCCCAAATCTTGTAGAGCCTCAGGGCCTTTGCAGTGCTGTTCCCTCTTCCTGCAGGATCTTCACTGACCTTCTCGGCCATCAGGTCTCTCCTCAAATGTCATCTCCCTAAAATCCTCTGCAGCCACTCTCTCTTTTAATTTGTTCATAGCACCCATCACCATTTCTCATTTGGTTTGTTTACTTCTTTAGTGTCTGCCACGCCCCCCCCCCAACCGGCTGCTCTACCAGAGCAATGCTCTCTCCTGCCTTACTTCCTGCTGAATCCCAGTGCCTAAAACGCTGTCTTCCACGAATACTTACTCAATGAATCAACATCTGAGCAGAATAGAGTCCGCAAGTGCAGATGGGATTTTAAAGTCACCTCTCTTGATTTCCGTTTTCTCATTTGTTAAAGCTGGGGGAAGCGGGGCGGGGGGCGGGGTGAGACCTCCTACCTGATCCTTTCTTTTTTTTTTTTTTTTTTAAGATTTTATTTATTTATTTATTAGAGAGTGGCGAGAGAGAAACAGCATGAGAGAGGAGAGGGTCAGAGGGAGAAGCAGGCTCCCCGCTGAGCCGGGAGCCCGATGCGGGACTCGATCCAGGGACTCGATCCAGGGACTCGATCCAGGGACTCGATCCAGGGACTCCAGGATTATGACCTGAGCCGAAGGCAGTCGCTTAACCAACTGAGCCACCCAGGCGCCCTACCTGATCCTTTCAACAAGGCATTGTTGGACCCAGACAGTAAATCTCTGGTCGGCGAAGCAAATCCTGCGCGGTAGGTCTGGGTGCAACACCGCCAGTGGCCAGTGGGTGGCAGCAAGTCACTACAGTTGAACGTGACAACACCTGGGCCTCCAAGGCACGGAACACCTGAGGTTTAATCCCCCAACTGCTAACCTTGTTTATTATCACCCTCTGGGATGCAAGACTTTCTTAAACAAATCATGCACACCCCTGCTGCCCTGAAGGGAGAACACCGATCAGGTGTGTGAATTCAAATACCAGCTCTGCCCCTTCCCCCTGGTGCCCCAGGTTCCTTCACTTCTCTAAAGTGGGCGTCATTGTGAGCTCACCCGGTCGTTCTGAGTCTCCAGCAGATATGGCTGTGGAAGAACAGTATGTGGAGTCATGAAAGGGCTTTGAGGACTGCAGGGGCTTTGGGGTAGCCAGCTGGAGCCTGGACCTGCAGAGACCCCCATGAGCACCTCATTCTCCAGCCCATCTATGTCCACAGCCACCATGGTGCACCTGCTCCCGTGCAGCTGAACATGGCTGAAGACCGACACATCAGATGGCCCACCTCGCTCTAGATTGGCCCCCACAAACCTTGGGTGGTCCCCTGTGCTGGCAATCGAACCCCATTTCACTGGCCCATTCACTCTCCCGCTCTTGGGACTTCCCCATCTCTGCCCCTTTCCTCAAAACACCAAGGCCCCCTCCTGCCCCCTCCCTCACAGCCCTGACCTTATTTCTTTTTTCACTGAGAAAAGAGAACCAGTCAGAAGAGAACTCCACTTTCTCCCAAGGACCTGCGGTGCCCACAGTGTGCTGGGCCTCCCTCCCTGGGATGCGCTGTCCGAGCTCCCACCCACCCAAGGTTTGGCTCTTCTTCCAGCCACCTCCCCATCCCGCTGCTGCCAGTTCTAGCACAACTGCCTGGAGGAGGGTGGCCCACACCCACACTCTCGGGACCCCACTTCCACCAACCTCCTCCTTCCCTTGCACCAAGCCTCTGGTTAAGATCACCAGTGACCTCCTCTTCCCAATCCCACCTTTGGCCCTCACCGCACCCACCTCTGGGCGGTATTTGATGGTTGGGCACTTCCTCTTAGAAATGTTTCTCTTGGGCGCCTGGGCGGCTCAGTCGGTTAAGCGACTGCCTTTGGCTCAGGTCATGATCCTTGAGTCCCGGGATTGAGTCCCGCATCGGGCTCCCTGCTCGGCAGGGAGTCTGCTTCTCCCTCTGACCCTCCCCCCCTCATGTGCTCTCTCTCATTCTCTCTCTCAAATAAATAAATAAAATATTAAAAAAAAAAAAAAAAGAAATGTTTCTCTTGACAGTAAAAAATTCAAAAAAAAAAAAAAAAGAAATGTTTCCCTTGTTTCTGTGCCTTATGTCTTCTCTGGCTATGCTCACTTCCTGGTTGGCCTGGGAGGCCCCAGGGATGTCAAGTCCTCAGGGTGCTGACACTGCCCATGTTTGTATCCCCCATACTGAGCCCTGGCCCTGAACCCAGGGCTTGTATATGTGTGACTCCATTTGGAGGTTGAATAGACCGCTCCAGCCTGACTTGTCAAAGCTGAGCTCTCGATTTTCACCCCTCCTAATCTGCTTCTCCTCCCCAGCGTCCCTGTTCATGTATCAGCTGCTCCAGCCAAATGTCCTGGGGTCATCCTTGACTCCTCTCCTTGCTCCAGGTACCCCAACTGGTCCCTCAGCAGATCCCCTTGACTCAACCTGTCCACCCTGTCCTGAACTGGCCACTTCTCACCACCAATAGCCTGACTGCCCATCATTTTCCCAAACTGGCAGGAGCCCCCTCAGATTCTCTCTGCATTCCCGCTGCATGGATCTGCTCAAACCCTCCAGGGCCTTGCCTCCAGCTCACAACAAAGTCAAAGCCCTGCCTTACCATGAGGCCTGACAAATCACCCCCCAGGCCTCCCCCTGCCTCCTCTCCCAGCACCTCCCCTCACTCACTCTGCTCACCCACAAGCAGCCCCTTGCCTTTTTTTTTTTCTTTTTCTTTTTTAACAGTCTCCATCCCTGGCATTGGACTTGGCGGTTTGCAATGCCTGGGACTCTGATCTAGCGACCACACGGCCTCTCACTCTCTGCCCTCAGGTCTCTGCTCCTGTGCACCCCTGGGCCCCCCGGACTAGCTGCCCCTGGTCCTTCTGCCTAAAATAGCATATCTTCCTTTATTCACTATCCTCTGGCTCTGCTTTATTTTCCCTCACAGCGTGTACTTTGTTATATATGTATGTGCTTGTTTATGCTGTCTTTTCCCAACTGGAAGGTAAGCTCCACGAGCCTGGATTTTCATTGTGTGTTACCTGGGCCTAGAACAGTGCCAGGCACACACTAGGCCCTCAGATTTCTGCTGAGTGAATGGATAGAGGGGTGGATGGATGGAGGGATGGGTGGATGGATGGAGGGATGGAGGGATCAGTGGATATGAATAGATGAATGGATGGACAACCACAGTTACAGCATCAGAGGGCAAAGCACAGAACACAAAACACACCAACATCTCTTTATATCTTCCCTAAAGCCCACTTATGTTTGTGCTTCCAGATACTTTGGGGGGCGGGGCGGTTGGGGTAGATGTTTCCACCCCCAATTTTCAGGCACTGGGAAGAGGTGAATTGAGAACAGGCTGCAGGCTGTCTGAGACTTCTGGGGTGGCCCCCAGAGCCCAACCCTTCTCACGTATCTGGGGGACAATTCTCCTTAGTCCTGGGGTGCTGGGAGAGTCCTCTGGTGTTAGCTGAGCTGAGGAGGCAGCAGCAAGATGGGTGGGGCTGACTCTGGCGGACGGGGAGGACCATCGCGGAGGCTGGGGGTCAGCGAACGGAGAAGCTTAACAAGGACACAGGAGGTGGGCGGCTTCGGCCTCTGGACCCTCACCTGCTGAAGGAATGTGGGTAGTCATCCTGACATGTCCCTGCCCTCGCCTCTGCCAACTTCCTTCGCTGTAGGACTGTTTTCTTTTCGAGCTCAGAGCCCCCCAAATACTGTTTTTATTTTTTATTTATTTATTTTTATTTTTTATTTTTTGTAAAGATTTTATTTATTTATTTTGACAGAGAGAGAGAGACAGTGAGAGAGGGAACACAAGCAGGGGGAATGGAAGAGGGAGAAGCAGGCTTCCCGCTGAGCAGAGAGCCCGATGCGGGGCTCGATCCCAGGACCCTGGGATCATGACCTGAGCCGAAGGCAGACGCTTAACGACTGAGCCACCCAGGCGCCTCCCAAATACTGTTTTTAAAGTTTTAGCATGCCTATGGAGGACACACAGTAGCGTCCATCCTATTTTGGACTTGGTTGTTTTCACACTTGTCCTTCCAACCTCCCAGGCTGGAGGCTTCTAAGACTGAGGTCAGGTCGCCGCACCCCCAGGGCTGGCCCATTAGCTGTGTGGCCAGAGGCTATGTCTGCTCCCTGAGGACCCCCAGACCCTGGGGCAGTGGGGGGGGTTTCTCTGAGTGGGCCAGGCCTGGGACCAGGGGCAGCCGGAGGCAGGGCCCTGGACGTGAACTGAACTTGCTTGAGGATTTGCATTATTGGACTTACTCCTCTGAACAACCCAGTGAGGGGGATACTAATACCCGAGGGGAAACCAAGGCACTGACACCCCTGTGGGCATGTGGGGGAGCCTGGAGTCACTCCCGGCCCGTCTGAGCCAGGATTCTCACCACGAGAGTGGGCGCCGTAGCTCACGCAGACCTTCCTGCTCGGCACAGGGGTCACTAACTGAACGAAAGGAAGGTACTGGTCCGTGCAGGCTGCCTCATGTCCAGGACATAGCCTTCGGGGTGCACAGGCTGTCAGGACATAAGGCTATCAGCCCTCCCCGCCCAGGGTCTGGGGGGTAAGGAGCAGGGAGCGTGGGGGCGGCTGCCTGAGGAGCTAACCTAGACTTCAGTCAGGCCCACTTTGGGAGAAAATGTTTTGAACCTTGGAAGTTGCCTCATCACACCCAGAAGCACTCAAACCTCTCTGCCTCCCCCCCCCCCCCCACTGCGTTTCCCCATGTGGCATACCAAGGCGTCTGGAGCACTTCCACGGTCGCCTCCCAACCTAAGGTGCTGTCCCCAGCAAGCTCCTGTGGAAAGGATGTGCCAGTAAAGAAAGGTTCTAGAGACACTCCCCCCCTCCCCACCTCGGGGACAGAGCCCTAGGCTGGGCAGAGGGAGGACCCTGGGCCCGAGCCTGTGAGAGACCCTGAAGCTGGTAGGGAGGGGACATCTGAGAAGGAAACTGGGGAGCAGTGGCAAACACAGCAGAGTGGGGGCCTGGCCAAGGGGCTGAGGGTCAGCCGGGGCCACAGGGCTGCCTGATTCTGTCCTCAAAGGTGTGCACATCTCAGAGCTGGCAGAGCCACCCAGGGGGGCTACCTTGGACTTACCCAGGGAGCAGCTACGACAGGGTCAGCACCAAAGGCAGAGACCAGCGTCAAAGGTCAGTCAGACACTTTGGGCTTTGCTGGGGCCGGTGGGGGGAGCAGGGTATTTCTTGGGCCTGGGGCTGCAGAGCTTAGCCACATTCTCCTTGCCAAACTCAGATCCTGCTGCGATCCCCTCCATGCCCTGCCCCTTGTCTCCCCCTGCGGACACCTGAGCCCGGGCTCCATGGCCTAGCAGACGGAGGCAGGCAGGAAGCCATTGAAGGTGGAGCTCATGGTGAAGGTGTAAGTGTCCATGGAGGGAAAGAAAAGCCAGTCCCCCACATCCAGCTCCAGCATCTGCAACTCCCCTAGGAAGAGCTTGTCAAAGGCATCACATGTGGGACCGTAGAGGGTACAGGGGAAGAGGGGCGGCTCTGAGCCGAACTCGTGCAGGGAGCAAAGAGCAGGGACTCAGAGAAGGAAGAGCCCCAGTGGGTCCCCCCAGCCCACTCCCCGGGGCCAGCCAGGCACGCCCGCAGGGCCCCAGCAGGAAAGGCACCCACACGGACACTTAACAGCCACCCACGGTGACCAAGGAGCGAGCGGTCCGCATGTGCTGGGCACTGTGCTCAACCCTGCCCTCATGGGGTTTACAGTCTAGTGACGCAGCCCCGCCCTGCCCGGGCACAGATGGGGTCTCGGTTTTCCCCTACACAATGGGAGGATTTTATTCAACTGTCACTCAACATACCTGCCTCACACTTGGCGGCCCATCGGGATCACCTGGGGAGTTTTCACGAAGGCCTGAGGCCAGGCTTTCAACCCACTTGGGATTCCAATTTCAGCGGTCTGGGGCATCACCTGGGCATTAGGGACTCTTAAAGCTCCCCAGGTGATCTAATGTGGAGCTAAGTTTGAGAATCTCTCCTTTCTAAGTCTCCCACACCACCAGCATTCAAGGATTCTGGAAACACAACGCGTGCGTGCAGAGATGCACATGGAAACACACAGAGCCGAACAGATGCGCACGCACACCTACAGACTCACGTACCTGTACCCCCACCTACCTGTACGTCAGCCGCCCCCCCCCACAGAAGTGCACATGCAAGGACACAGGGCACCCGTGTGCGCGTCCCTGAACACGCATGTGGTGTGGCGATCTTCAAAGCCATCGACAGTCGGAGCTCCTTCACCTCCCCGCCTGCCACGGCGATCCCCACCTCTTGGGACTGGGGGCTGTAGGCAGCGGCCTCAGAGACTAGGAGTACCTGAGCCACATGGGGCCCCCTTACCTTCACCACAAGGGGCATCCTGGGGACAGCCTCCCTGAGGAAGATGGCCCTCACTGAGGTAGTACACCAGCTTCCGGTGGCCTCCTGGGAGCGGGGAGAGGGCAGCACTGAGGTGCGCATGGCCAGTCTCAGCACCGACCCTCCAAGCCCAAGCGTGGAACCCTCCAGAGGGGCCCCAATCCGCGGCCCAGGGCTGGAGAACTCCTGCTCTCTGCTCCAGGAGTCTTCCTGACCCCATACCAGGTTGGGGCCTGTCCTCTGGGGTCCCGCTGTTCCCTCTGCCCAGCCAGCTTACCTACCTCACCCCTTCCTGCCCTCGAAAACCACACTGGAGTCTCTCACCCTGGCTTTTTGCTCGATCCTTCTGCCCCTGCCCCACCTGCGTGCTTCCCCCCGGGCCCCACGAGGCACACCAGGTCCCCTGTTTCTAGGGAACTGTGAGTAAAAACTGCTCCCTTTGGGACAGTGCCCATGTCCTACTACCAAGCCAGTTTCTTCGCAACCACTTAGTCTGCAGAATATTGCTTTCTTGAATCTAAACTCAGGGTTATACACAGGCATTCCAGCTACCACTTAGATACTCACATCTTTCTGAATATTGTTTTTTCCCCCCTCTGGGTCTTCTCCCCACTGTCTTCTCCCTGGTGTCAGTCACCCCATCTCCTCCCCTCCCCCACAGCTGCCATTACCGATCCTGTCTCCAGGGACCCCGGCCCTGGGTGTCCTAAGCCACTTCGCCATGACATCCTCAAGGCCGAGAGCTCAGCGAGTGACCAGCGTTTCAGCCAGGCAAATGGGGGGCCCTGCTACACCCCTAACTCACCGTGCTGTGTGGACACATTCCTTCCTCTCCCTGAGCCTCAGTATTCCCACCTGTAACATGGGAATGACCCAAAACTACCCCCTAGGATTGTTGAGAGAAATGAGACAAAATAGGTATTTCCCACAGAATACTTAATTATTAGCAGCTCTTATTATTGTGGAAATAAAAATAATAAGCCCCAAATACTTATAACTTGGACTTCCGTTAAATGGATGGCTAAAATCCTGTGCTGCGTATCCCAAAATTCTTTAACCACACACTTTGTGGGGAAATGAAATCAGTTGACACGAGCACCTTTGGGATTAAAAGCTGTGTGGGCCAGCACAACAAGGATAAGGGAGGAGATTACCGGGATTTATAAATATTTTTATGTCAGTTATCACAGAGCCACAGAACAGAGTGGTGAGATCTATTCGTACTCTCCATCTCATCATGAAATCGAGTTTCTGGTTCGTTCATTGTGTAAGAACAGCCACCCCACCCCACTCCTGCTGCAAAAATAACAATCTAATAACTCTCCCATGATGGTCAACTTCAGTTGTCACCCTCTAGATGTCACCCTTAACCTTTAGGCCACAACAACGACAATGTGGCCTTCTTATATTTGTTGTAAGAATTTGTATTGACTCAGTGCATATTTCATTGTAAGAATCTGCACCTGTTAGAAAGCACTTTCTGGAAGAATTTCAAATGCACGTCGGGAGCACAGTGGTGTCTGTGCTCTCATGAGCTGTATTCTGTGACTTTGCCTCCATAAATGTGATCTAAATTCATGGGCGGCTCAGGAAGGGCAAAGGACTTTGTCTTGGCTCTCTCTACCTCCCAGTGTACTTGAGAAGACACAATAGTGATACTAACAGGTTCATTCTTATTCCCGATTCACAGCTTGCCTCTCACTAATTAGGCACCGGGGGAGGAGCCCAGACCCTCCGTCCATCCTCTTCCGCAGGGCCCAGCGACGTCTGCACAGTGCCCTCCCCCCCTTCCCCCCAGTGCTGGCCCCCCCACCAGACTCCAGCACAGCCTTCTTGGCAATGAGGTTGACAGCCGCCATGCAGACAGACCCCGCGAAGAAGCGTCCGGGCTCCGCGATGATCTCCACACCGCTCCCCACGGGGAAGTCCTGGGCCAGGACAGCATTGATCACCCTCGCCATCTGCAGGGACAGACCCAGACCCTGATATGACCAGTCCCTATGTCGGGGCTTTACATGCACCATCCCTCTTCGTTTCCATAATAGCACAGTGGGGAGGTGTTATCATCCCCACTTTACTAGGGAGGAAACAGAAACTGGCCCGGAGAGGGGAAGTCACTTGCCCAAGGACACACAGCAGGGGTACAGACTGTAGCACCCTGAGATGTCTGAATTCCCAGCCACTGAAACCAATACATGGTCAGCAAAGATGGGATGGTCCCTGGATGGGGGGCACAGGGAGCTTCTACCTGACTGCAGCTCAGGGACATCAAGTAACACGTCTAAAGACAGACATGGAGCCAGACGTTCACACATGCTCGCATGTGCCCACAGGCCATGTGCACTGAGTCAGACAAAGACCTCGCAACAAAGACACATCCCAGCTACATGCATGCACCTGACTCAGTTACAAGAGCTCCCCCTACATGCAAGCACGTGCACACCGTCCCCCGAACCCAGCCCAGGCTCCCCCTGGTCCTCCTCTCTGACCTCTTAGGCTCGCAGCCCTCCTCTCCCGGGAAGCCCCCTCCGATGTCCAGGAGGCCCATCTCGAACACGCGCCGACAGTCAGCCAGGGCCTGGGTGAAGGCGCGCACCGTCTGGCGGTTCGAGCCCACGAGGAAGCTGGACGCAGGTCACGTGACGTGTGGAGAAACACACACGGGAACGTAAGGGTCCCTAAGAAGGGGGACATTCCGAAACGCCAACACGGGTAAAATGTGGAGACTAGTACGGATACACACACCGGGACACACGTGACTACGGCCGCCCGTACAAACACGCACCCCTGGATATACGTGTGGGGGTCCGCGGAGATGCACACATCGCCCGTGACCGGCCTTGAGTTGGGGTGCTCACGGTCGTACGGCAGTCACTTCTCTGGGCTGCCGCCTCCCAGTGCCTCGGTTGCAGGGTTCCCCTTCCCCTCCTTAGAGGGCCTGTGATCAGAACCCCAAGTCCCAGCCCCCCCCACTCCTGCAAGTAGGCGGGCTGAGGAACCAATCCAGGCCGTGTAGCGGGGGGCAGGGGAGGCCCTCGGCTCAGGTGCAAAATTTAAGGGGGTGCCAAAATACTGAGCCATCAAGATAAATAGCATTGGGCGCCTGGGTGGCTCGGTTGGTTGAGCGACTGCCTTCGGCTCGGGTCATGATCCTGGAGTCCCGGGATCGGGTCCCGCATCGGGCTCCCTGTTCAGCGGGGAGTCTGCTTCTCCCTCTGCCCCTCCCCCCTCTCATGCTCTCTCTCTCTCTCAAATAAATAAAAAATCTTTAAAAAAAAAAGATAAATAGCATTTAATGCAATATTTTTAAGAAGCAAAATTGATGCAAAAACATCCCCAACGAATGAAACACAGAAATTTTAAATAAAAGTAAAATTGGTAACAGTGGTTGGACTTCAGGACAAAAGGAAAAGTCAGGAATTCCAATCCTGTCTTAATTTAAAATTTTGATATTTTCCTCATCATGGGTTTTTGCATTAATCTTGAGTTTTAATTTAAAATACTGTATTAAGATGTTACTTATCTAGAGTACTAAGTTTTTGGCATCCCCTTACATTTTTCACCCAAGGTGGGTGCCTTGCTTGCCCTGCCCTAGTCCCAGATAAGACCCAGCTTCTTTGCTGAGGACAAATGGAGTATCTTGAGGCCCAGAGGGGCCACGGCTGACCAGAGGGCAAAGACTGGAGATTGGCAGTGAACACCAGGACCCATGCTTCTCGGGCAGGGAAAACCAGCACTCTCACCTGGCTCTAACCACTGCCAACCCCAGGGCCCTGGCAGGCTTGAGCAGATGTTCACACACCTCCAGGATGGCCCCGAACTTGGCGCTCAGGGGGAATGTGCTCTCGCTGTCCTGGGCCCACAGCCGGAGGACCAGCCTGGGAGAGGGTGCAAAAGATGCCAGGGGTTTTTAGACACGTGAGCCCCGAGGCCTGGATGCTTCACCCGCCCCCCTGTCCCCAATCTTTCTCCACCTTCCCACCTGTCCCTGCCTAGTTCCTCCAGCTGCTGAGTCCAAAAGGAACGAAAACACTCACCACTTAGAGACTTCTGCCCAGGCAAGAAAAAGCAGGAAAATGATAAAATTATACATACACCTTCTGTAGGCCCCAGATTACAGGATCAGCGATGTTAAATAACTTTCCCAAGACCACACAGCATGTGCTCATGAATCTGAAACATGAACCCTGGTCTACCTGACTCCAGTGTGAGTGCTTTTTCCGTGAGGTCGCGGGACCCTAGACCTCCTAATGCCAGGCTCCGCCCAGTGTCTATGCAGATATAAGCGCTATTTCTTCGGCACCGATGTGCACCAGGGAAGTCACTGGGCCCACTGACCCAAATGCTTGTACTCTGCTCCTTGAACCTCTCCCAGGTCACCCCATGGTGACCACCTTCATCTGGTTGCAGAGACCCAACTCCACTGGCAGAGGCCCCAGGCTTGCTGTCCCTCGGCCCCTCTGTTTGCACCTGCCTGCCCCACCCCGCTGGTCTCACCTGGCCTTGGGGTGGTGCTGGGCCACCTTGCTCAGCTCCTCCTCACTGTCGAAGGTCAGGAGCCACACCCCGTGGCGGGCAGCGTACTGGATGTGGGAGACAGGCTTGCAGGGGTTGGCATCGATGATGCGCGAGGGGCGACGCCCAGACGCAGCCCCTGCTCCAGCTCCACCTGGCATGGGGGGGACCGCACCAGGGGCCCTCCGGGGCCAGAAACCTGGGGCATGAGCACAAAGGGCTGCCCTTGGCTGAATCCCTCCTCTGCACCTCGCACTGCGCTGGGCACATCTGCGCCACTTAGGCTTCTGGATGACTCTCAGGAAAGCAGAGTTGGCCCCATTTAAAGAGGAAGAACCTGCGGTGTGCGTGAAATGACTTGTGCCGGGACAGGAACGGGGCCTGTGGCTCAAAGCCTGTGCCCTTCCACTCACTGGCTCCCATTGCCTGCCCGAGTCACGCGGCCCAGCGGCAGGTCGAGCCCCCATAGTTCATTCATTTCTTCCTTCAAAATCAAGTGAGTATTTCCTGTCTCGGCCACTGTCCTAGGTGCCGTGGGCCCCACTCCAAGATCCCCGGCGGCTGGCCTCCTGCCCCCAGGAAGTGTCAGGCCCGCGAAGAGGCCCCCGGCAGCGGGCACAGGCTCACCTGGCTGGCACAGTCGAAGCCGGTGCCCAGGGTGGCCAGGACGCTCAGCACCCAGGTGCTGTTGCTGCACTTCACGGCGTAGAAGGGTGAGACCCGCGGCAGGGCGCGGCAGAAGGCCTGATGGCGGCTGGCCAGTACGCCCAGGCTGGCGACCACGAAGGGCTCTCGGTGGTCCTGCCAGCGCCGGGAAAGAGGGAGGGGAGGCTGGGTGGTGGGTGCCTCACTTAGTCTTCACGATGACCTTGTGCGGTCGGTACTGTGTTAGTGCCATTTTATAGATGGGACAACAAGGGCTCAGAAATAAGAAGTCACATTGGGGCGCCTGGGTGGCTCAGTTGGTTAAGCGACTGCCTTCGGCTCAGGTCATGATCCTGGAGTCCCGGGATCGAGTCCCGCATCGGGCTCCCTGCTCGGCGGGGAGTCTGCTTCTCCCTCTGACCCTCCCCCCTCTCATGCTCTCTCTATCTCATTCTCTCTCAAATGAATAAATAAAATCTTTTTTAAAAAAAAAAAAGAAATAGGAAGTCACTGGCTCAAGGTCATGCAGCGAGTACGGGGCAAAGACAGGATCTGACCCCAGATCTTCTAACTCTTTAAACACGTAAGGACAACAATGATCTTTGTGGATCAAAGCGGGGACAAGACGGCTCCAACCCTCCGCTACACAGCCTGGCACCGGGCAATTACAATTCCACGGGGTGATGGGAGGTATGAGAAGGGGTCAGAGAAACTATTCCATGACCCCCAGCAGAACTGAGCCTTGGAATAAGACCTAGTAAACGGAGCTATAGAACCACGAAACAGAAAGTCTTATTTCTTGTCCACCAAAGTAGGGACTGAGACTCACCCTCTCTGCTCCCTACTCCCTTCCACCCCCACCCTCCCTCCCTCTCCCTCCGTACTGAATCAGAGAGCTCCTGAATCTTCTTCAGGACCACGTGCCAGGCAGATTCCCCAGGCCCCAGCGCGATGAGCTCCTCTGGCCACATGCTTCCAAGGGTGCCTTGATTCCCCTTCAGGTTCCCAAGGGGGATGCTCATCCCCGACACTCCAACAGCTCCCTCCAGCAGGCACGGTTCCAGTGTCCTGGAAATGTTTTGCTCTAAGGATCTGGCCTCCTCCTTTCTCCCAGCTCCCTGCAAGTCCCAGGGGCCAAAGTTCCCCGGGGGCCTGCCAGTCCTCAGCTCTCCCATTCACCCAGAGAGCTCCATGGAGCCCTAGTGAGTTTTCCCATCTGTAGGATGGGCCACTGGCCTGGTCCAGCCTACTTCAGAGACATGGTGGGAGACCAAGCAAGATGCACACACCGTGCATATGGAATAGAGGGTTGGCATCCTTTTCTAGTCTCCTTCACACACATGTCCCCATTCACAAGTGAGAAAGTAGACGCACAGAAAGGATAATCAAGGAGTTCAAGATCTTCAGATTATGAGACTTACAGTTAGGGCCTAGGACATGATCTAGTCCAGCATCCCCATTTTACACACAGGGACAGGAGGCTCAGAGAAGGGAGGAGACTTGCCCAAGACTTGCCCTTGGTGACCAAGGGGTCAGTGGCCGGGCTAGGACTTGCCCTTGAGCTCCCTAGAGCAGCCACGGGACCCACTGTTGGCCATACACCCCTGAGACCGAAGTGAGGGAAGCCTGCAGCCAGAGTCTGTCTATCTGTTTCAGCAGTTAGGATGGCACCCATGGTCCCCACTCCACACCCAGACTCACCTGGTGTCCATCACGACCTGCTTCTTCAGGCACAGCACAGGGGACTGGGATCTGTGGTGTCCTGGACTTCGGGTAAATCCCTGCAGGAAGTTCAGAGCTCAGTTCAGAGCTCAGTTCAGAGCTCAGCCCGGAGCTCAGGGGCTCTCCCTCCCAACCTCAACCTCTCAGGTTTGGAGAACAAGCCCTACTAGGTCACCCACACGGCAGCCTGCAGGGTGAGGTCAGACTCCTGTTATAAGTGAACATCAGCGAGGATCAGAGTAGAGGGACCCTGCAAACCCTGTCATCCACCATTCCCACTTCACAGATGGGAAACCGTGGGACCCAAAGATCTTCAGATGACTCAGTAGACCTGGAGGGAGAAACGGGAGCAAACCAGGACCTCCGACTTCAGTCAGGAGCCGGTTCCAACTGCCTCAGACCATGAGCTGGTTTCTCCCAGTGCTGCGTCTCTGCTCTCCACCACACATTTAAATGTCCCACTGGAAGTTTCTCTGAATGGAAAGGTGAGGCCATCTGCATCACTTGGTGTCCAGGCACATCCTTTCCCCTACCATCTCCCCACCCTCCCTCTCTATGTAGCCTTCTGAGGTTTCACCAGGTCACCTGCTGACCCTCCCAGGCTGAAGCCACCACCTTGGAGCTTCCCCACCTCTGGGACGTCAGCTCTTGCCTCCTGCTTACACCCCACCTCTGTGCTGTGACCCAGAAGGAAGGCCAGTGGGGAGCCCGCTACTGCCCGACTTCTCTGCCTGCCCTGCCCCACGTTCTTGTTGCCTGAGACCTTCCCCCTTGCCCACCTCCCAGCGGGGAGCCAGTGCTCCAACCCTTACCCCATCTCTCCCAGGCTCTGGGGGCTTAAGCATCTAGGAAGGGACAACAGGAAGAGCCTGGATTTGAGGAGGTCGGGGAGCTAATCCCATAACCTCTAGAGGCCTCGTGAATTCCATAAAATGGTGGGTGTCGGGGGAGATCTGTGATTCCAAACAAGATGGTAAAGTCCATGGCTTTTTTAGAGACCCCTGCCCACTCCTGCCCCAGACTGATTCGGGGTAGAAGCAACTTCCAGCTCAGCTTCTTACACGCTCTATGACTGGGCAGGTGACCTCCCCTCTAGAACCTCAAGTTCATCATCTGCAAGATGGGGGGTGACGGCCACCTCTGCGTCACAGCGTGAGCATGAGGATGAAATGAGAGGACACCTACGAAGAGTTTAGCAAAGGGCCAGCACATTCTAGGAATCCTGAGGACAACCCAGCAACAGCTAAGAGTACTAAGCCCTAAATAAATTATGTGACATACTTAATGTGGGTGATTCATAACAGCTCATGAGGCGGCTTCTCCCCAGCTACATACTTGTGGGACATGGGACAACAGGAATCTACCCCAGGCAGGCAATCCCTGAGGGAATGCAACCTTAACCCCAGGACAAGCTCTGTACCTGGATTAAGATGGACGAGACGCTCCGGTAGTCACCTGCCGGATGTCAGCCTGGGGCAGGAACAGCTTGCCCTGCTACAGGGCCACCTGTCTGACTCCAACTTGTTGGCTCCAGGTAAATCCGTACAGAGAGAGCTGACCTTCCCAGACTGCCATGAAACAGGGGAGCCCAACGAGGAACACCCCCCTATGTCCCACCAGCCAGGGTAACTCACCCACCAAGGCCAGCTCGAAATAACAGGCCCACAGGTGCTGCTCAGACTCCTGCTGATGGGGGGACCATCAGAGCCCCATCAGAACCAGAAAGAACTGGGAAGAAGGACCCCTCGGTCTTTCCACCTGCGGGGCAGCTCGAGGAGAAAGTCTCTGTGTCCCTTGAATTCAACAAGAATTCGGGGGGTACAATTTAGCTTGGGAGAGATATCGGTTAGGGTCTAACCAGGAAAAGAAAGACCACTTCAACTATTTACAAGACAACTGAATGCAGAGAATGGTTTCCACAGGTGAAGAAGATGCTGAGGGCCAGACAGGGGAGAGTGACGCAAGCGGATCTTGGCAGGAAGTTGTCTCCAAAGGAAGAAGGGGTGCCCCCCAAACCAGGGCCTGGGGTCACTGTATGGAAGCTGGAACTGCAGACACGAAGCTGCTACCTAGGAAGCTACCTGGGACAGAGGGGAGGGGGAAACATACCCTGGCTTTTCCCATGGCCTCCCAGTCTCCTGCCAGGGCCCCCAGTGGCTGATCTCTGCTGGAAGCCAGTCCCCTAGGAGACAAAACAGAGAGGGGGAGGGACAGAGAAGGGGTCTGGAGGCCAGGAGGCCCAGGATGAGCGCAGGGGGTCAGAGGCTTCTGAGAGGTAGAGACATTTAACTGAACCCTCGAGGATGAGTAGGTGCCAGCCAGGCCAAGCACCAGGGAAGAACATTCCAGGCGTAGGTGGCAGCTAGTGCAAAGGCTCAGAGAGGGGAACAAGTCTGGCCCCTGGAGGGATAGAAAGGAGTGCAGCCGACGGAAGGAGGGACACAGGAATTTCTCTGGGCTCCAAAGCTGATACATGTCAAGTACTAGCCTGCTATTACGGGCGTGAAAATGAAGGAGCAGAGTGTGGCATCCAGAGCCCAAAGAGCCCCTCTAATAAGATGATCACCCAATCCAGACCCGATCTAGACCCAGCTAGACCCTTGGAGAGGGAAAGTCATTCCATTCCGTTCCTTTGCCAGCCTCCCTTTCCCTACCACGTACACAACCCTGAAGGAGGCTCCTTGTCCATCTCCTTGTCTCTCCAGCTACAGACACCACCCAGGTTGTCCCTGACCCTCTCTCCAAAGCTGCAGCGACTTGCTCTCTTGGGCACAGGTGCTCCCTTTGCCAGAAACACCCTTCTATCACCCTGGAGGATGTTGAAATCATGCTTCCTGTTGCTTCCAGGAATCATTTGGTCAGGGTCAGATTCAAGGGTGGACCAACCAGCTCAGCTGCTGAGGTACCACAACACCGGAAAATGAGAGGAGAGAAAGAAAGCCAGAGAAGAAAACTGAGTCTTACCAAACCTCAGTATGAGACTGGAAATCACACTTTGATAGATCATTTGGAGTGGGGTTATAATCATGTAGTCACTTCTTGTGATCAACCTGTCTTCAGAAGAGGCTGGGTCTGCTGAACCATGGGCTTTTGCTTTGCTGAAGAAAGGCTGCAAGTCTGGGCAGAACTGAACTGCTTAGGACAAGAGGGGTGGGATGCTGTCACTGCAAGGCCCACACTTACCCTCCCTCCATAAAAATCCACTCTAAATGGATGTTGAACAAATATTTGAGGAATATTTATTTAATGATGGATCAACTGGACATCCACACGTAAAAGAATGAAGTGAACCCATACCTCACACCATATGTAAAAGTTAACTCAACATGGATGAAAGATTTAATAAATACAAGAGCAAAAACTATAAAACTCTCAGAAGACAAGGTGAGAGTATATTCATGACCTTGGGTTAGGCAAGGTTTCTTAGACAGGACACCAAATGAAATGGGGAGTGACTCAGTGAGTACAGGATTTCTTTATGAGTGACAAAAACATTCATACCTTCGATTGTGGTGATGGTTGCACCACTCAGTGAAGATACTAAAAACAGTCAAATTGCACACTTTAAATGGATGAAATGTATGGTATGTGAATTATATCTCAAAATAGGTTTTTTAAAAGAATATTCATTTAGGGGCGCCTGGATGGCTCAGTGCGTTAAGCATCCAACTCTTGGTTTTGGCTCAGGTCATGATCTCAGGGTCGTTGGATCGAGCCTCACATCAGGCCCTCTGCTCAGCTCGGCATCTGTTGAAGATTCTCTCACCCTCTCCCTCTGCCCTTCCTGCTCATCCTCTCTCTCTCTCCCTCTCAAATAAATAAATCTTTTTTAAAAAATAAGTAAAAAAATAAAAGTATTCATTTAAAGAGACACCAAAATATTACTTACCTACAGAGGGGGCCTATGTGTCTCAGTCCAGCCCGAGCAAAGCAGATAGAACATAGATCTTGGACACCTGCAGGTCTGCGTTTGAATCATATCCAGAAACCTAGAAAGTTAGGTATCTTCTCTAAGCCTTGGGATTCCCACCCACAGAAGGGGTATGGTAATAAGTACATACAAGGTAGATTCTTAAAGCACTGACTCTTAGATTGCCAGAATCTTTCAACCAAAGCATCTCAGACCTGAAAGAATGTGTAGTTCAACCTCCCTGTTAACCAGCGCAAAAATCCCCTTTTCAACTTCTGAAAAGGGATAGTTATCCCATTGGCTTGCTTGCATATCCCCTGGGACAGGGAGCTCATCCCCCTTCCCAAAACAGACACCTCTATTCTTGGTCAGTTCAGACTGATGTCAAGGTCTTTCTTTAAACTGTCCCTCTTGGCTGCCACTTATAGGCCCTGTGTCCTACCTTTAAGGCCCCACAGAACCCCTTCAGACATGAAGTTTGTGTCAATATGTCCTTGAGTCTGTCCTTTACTAGGTCAAACATTCCCATCTGACTTCCATTTGTTGAACCCTGTGGTTTTTCCAATGCAGAAACAAAGGCCCACAGAGATTCACCACATGTAACATGGTGAGTTAGAGGACACACGGTGAGTAAGTGGCCCAGCACATATCTACCCCAAGCTCCTCTGACAGACAGCAGAAGGTGGATCCCCAGGGTTAGCACGGGGTCTTCCCTGGGGCTCTGAGTTCTGTGTCTTGCCTCCTAGCCTAGGGATGAGTGCAGGATTTATCAAAGAGACATCATGACAAACACAGCATCCAGCCCCAAGGACAGCTCACCAACATTACCCCCCGCCTCCCGGTAGGGCTTGCATCCTGGGTCCTTCCGAGATTGGAATGGTTAGAATGAATCACCAGTACCCAACAATTATGATAGTCTCTGGAAGAGCAGAAAGATGGGTAAAATAGGCTCTCTTTCCTCAAGTAATCCCCGGTGTTGTGAGAGCAATAGATATATAGACAACCAGAGAGCACGGAGGAAGACTTAGTATTCCCATTCTATTCAAGGAGACTCAAGGAGATGAAGAGATTCACCCAAGGTCATACAGTGACCAACATACAGAAAGCAGAAATTTGAACCTAGTTCTGTTGACCTCATAGCCTCTGTTCCTAGGAATTAAAAGGCAGCATAGGGGCACCTGGGTGGCTCAGTTGGTTAAGCATCTCACTCTTGGCTTTGCCTCAGGTCATGATCTCAGGGTTGTGAGATCAAGCCTCGGGTCAGGCTCTGCACTCAGCAGTGGAGTCTGCTTGTCTTTCTCCCTCTGCTCCCCACCACCACTAAATAAATAAATAAATTAATTAATTAATTAATTAATTAATTAATTAATTAAAAAAAGGGAGCATAGTGACTACACACATAGAATTTAATGTGCCAAATGGAGATAATGGTGGTGGTGAAGATCATGTCATTATTTATCAAGTGCTTACTCATGACCAAGCCCCTTGCTGGGCAGCAAACCACCAAATACTCACAAAACCTTATGGATGTGGTTATGGTTATTATCCCCATTTTATAGGCAATGAAACCAAGGCACAGAGAGGCAGCATAGTAATAGAATCTACTTAATAGGCTCATGGAGAGTAATGAGATAATGCATATAAAGCCCACAGCCTAGTGCCTTCATGACACTGGTTAAGAACTCACTAAACTGCTTAATGATAATGATAATGTTGGCATTATAAGGGCCTTAGAGATCATCTAAACCAGGGATTCTAAAACTTTTTGTCTTTTTTTTTTTTTAAGATATTATTTATTTATTTGAGAGAGAGAGAATGAGAGACAGAGAGCACAAGAGGGAAGAGGATCAGAGGGAGAAGCAGACCCCCCGCCGAGCAGGGAGCCCGATGTGGGACTCGATCCTGGGACTCCAGGATCATGACCTGAGCCGAAGGCAGTCGCTTAACCAACTGAGCCACCCAGGCGCCCCCTAAAACTTTTTGTCTTAAAAAACTGAAATGTGGGCCCTCTAGTGGGTGTTTGTTATGCCCGGTGGGTGCCCAGCATCTTCGAACACCGGTGCCACGTGAAAGCAAGAAATGGACTTTCCCAGACTCCGTTGCGGCCAGGATGTGTGAGTATGACCCAGGCTCTATCAGGCTGATCTGAAGGCAATAAGAGCTAGCTAATATTATAAAAGTGACTCCAGTAGCCGTGGTATGTAGTGGTGAGACAGTCGTTCATTAAGTTATTACCCGTTGTCAGTTGGAATGAAGTTCCTTGAAAGTAAGGGACCCGATGTTCCCTGATATGGAATGGCACAAAAGGCATGAGGAACACGAGTATTAGGGGTGGAGTAACTTCTAATAATGGTCCTAGAGAATTTAGAGAAATAAAATGGCAAGCTCAGAGTCATAATTTGTTGGCGCAAGACATGGCCAGAGAATCAGAACTTTCTGTGACTAAACTATAAAGAATCTCTCATCTCTTGCAGCCAAAGAGATGAAGGAGCCAATATTCAAAATAAAAGTTTGAGCATACAAGTTACTATATTACAATGTGGGCCAAATGTACAGCCTTACCTCACACACGCACGTGCGTGCACACACGCATACACACGTGAACGGTATCCAAATGACCAGCAAGCGTATGAAAAGTGCTCAACACCAGTAGTGACCAAAGAAATGAAAACTGAAACCACATGAGATTCTACTCCTCCTCCCTAGTGTGGCCAAAATTAAAAAGGCTGGCAACGCCAAGTGTTTTTGAAGATGTTGAAAAGCTGGAATTCCCATTCTTTCTGGTGGGGGTGTAACTGGTAAAATCACTTGGAAAAACTATTTGGCAGTCTTTACTAAAGCTAAACATATACCTACCCTATGACTCAGCAATTCCCCTTCTGAGTATGCGTCCAACAGAAATAAGAAATACCCAACAGAACTGTGTCCACCAAAAGACGTGCCTGGTTGGCTAAGTCAGTGGAGCATGTGGCTCTTGATCTTGGGGTCATGAGTTCAAGCCCCATGTTGGGCATAGAGCTTACTTTAAAAAAAATGTACAAAATATTCATAGAAGTTTCTTTACCAGGCCCAAACTGGAAACATTCCAAAAGTCCATCATCCATAGAAATAATAAACAAATTCATGTCTATGCTGTGGAACACTACACAGCAATGAAAAAGAGCAAACTAATGCTAAATATAGAAATGTGACTGACTCTCACAGATGTAATGTTGAGCAAAAGAAGCCAGACCCAAAATAATACTACATGCATACTTTATGATTCCATTTATGTGAAGTTCAAAAACAAGCAAAATTAATCAATGCTGATAGGAGAATCATTACTTCTGGGCAGGAGACTATTACCTGAGAGGGGGTGTGAGGGAGCCTTCTGGGGTGCTGGAAATGTTCTATCTTAGATCTTGTTCTGGGCCGGAGAAATGCAGAACACACACACACACACACAGATATCCCCTGCTTTTTGAGAGTTTGCCTTCTACCACTTCGCTTTTGTGGAAGACTTGCATTAGTAGCTGTTTTCGCTAATCAAAATAAATCCAAAGGGGATTTTGCTTTTATGGAAAAGAAGGCATTTCTTGGTCAGTGTTTGTTTTGCGGGGGACATTAGTTACAGAGGCAGACCTCACCTAGAGCAGTTCCGCCAAGCTCCTTCCCCGAGCTACACCCAGCATCTCAGCATCACACCTCCGTAGCTCGGAGCTGTGTCTGGGAGTATCTGGGCTTGATCTCAATTCAGTGTGTGCATCTGTCAGCAAGATGTGTCCTAAGGTATCAGGAAAGCCTCAGAAAGGTTATTTTTTTGGATCTGGGAATGCTCAAAACGTTTTCCATATAAATGAACAGTAATTGCTTCTTTGATTTACACCATTTCAGCTTACAAAAGTTTTCATAGGAACGCTCTGCTTCCTACTTTCAGATAGCGAAGGCAAACCTGTATGTTCATTTTTTTTATATGTACATATCTTCCTACATGCATACAGGCATATATATTTTTGTATATATTCTGTGTGTATATATGCATAGTATATATATATATTCATTTATTCAGCTGTACACTTAAGATAAAAATTTTATAGCCATGGTCTCTTATTTGAAAGTCAAAGAATTGATTTGGAGAGAATGCAACCTAAGAATTGTAATAAAGACATATGGGACGATTTAGATATCTCAGACTACCTCAAGCCCACAGGATATACCACGCCTCCCTTGTCAGCATAACAAACCCTTTTCTCCTGAACTGATAAGGCTGTTGCTGTCTAAAGATCCCTGCTATAAATTTGTCCAGGGTTATAAAACAAGAGCCAAAGTCTACACTGCCCCCCACTGCTTCTTTTTTTTTTTTTTAAGATTTTATTAATTTATTTGACAGTGAGACAGCAAAAGAGGGAACACAAGCAGTGGGGAGTGGGAGAGGGAGAAACAGGCTTCCCACTGAGCAGGGAGCCCGATGTGGGGCTCGATCCCAGGACCCTGGGATCATGACCTGAGCAGAAGGCAGACACTGAGCCACCCAGGCGCCCCCCACCCCCGCACTGCTTCTTCAACAGCACACCCAACAGGGCTGTGAGTTCCCTTGGGGTGTGACTCGGTTCCGCAGGGTGACCCTGCAGGGAGGCTGGAGAGAGAGCCATCCCAGAGGGATCATCCCATGCTCACTCCTGCCTGAGGGCACCCCAGAGGAGCAGAGCCCGCCTGCCTAGCCCCACCCCAAGCAGAACTTCTGTCCTGGGTTTCTGGGGCAGGTTCCTACATAATTTAATATTAGCAAAGAGGTACTTTGAAGAACCCAGACAATTGAAGAAGAAGGAAGTTCCCACTTTGTGGATGAGGAAATTGAAATTAAAAGAGGATAAAAGGATTGCTCAAGACACATTGTGCTGATACAGTACAGATTTGGACCCGGGCCTGACCCCAGGGCCTGGATTCCCAAGTCACTGGTGTAAAGCACAGCGACCCGGGTTTGAACCCGTGGGCCATGTGGCCACTGTTTCCCTGGGCTATTGTGAAGGTTGAATGAGGTGTGAACACACAGAACCCTGGGCACGGTTCCTGGCACATCATAAATGCCTCACCCATTTTCCCTCCTGATGGGGATGCTGATGTCAGAGCTGTGAGGTCTGGAAAGATGCTCCATGGCAGGGCTCCAGGTTTGACCTGTTGAGGCTCCTTTGAGTTTGAAATTCTTGAAAACTGGAAGTTTAAAAAAAAATCATAAATGTCGCACAGCGCTATGTTCTCTAACGAATGCAGCTAATGAAAGCTAATGACCTTTCGGAAGGAAGTGTCAAGACAATGTTTTGCACACAAAGAGCCCCTAAGGTGCTCCAGCACCTTCGATTTTCATAGATGGGGCAATGAGGGCTCTGGCTGATATTTCCAGGTCTCTTTTCTGGCTTGAATAGGTCTTCTCCTGCAGAGATGCCAAAGCAGGGGTCTGGAGCTCGCAACTCAACAGCTGCCTTCCCTTGGAAAGCGAAAAGACCTCCGGTTGACTTCTGGAAAAAAGAGAGCAGATGCCTGTCTCCTCTGTGGCCTCCCTGGACACAGTAAGATAGATCTCTGGCAGCCCCAGGGGGAGCACGGAATAAGTTGGAGCTCGATCTGTCCTGAGGCAGGGCCATACTTGCCATATTTGCACTTCTCTCTGTATTTGTCATCTAGGTCAGTAGTTTGTCCTCGGGGCTGCCCTCCAAACCGCTCTGCACTGCAATCAGAGAGCCCTCTTCTGAGAGGAGATACGATCATGGTCCATTCCCTCTGAAAATCTGCCCAGCGATTTGGGATTCTCCACGTGGCTGACAAGGTCCTGCTTAATCTTGTCCAGTCACCGTCTTTCTTGCCTCAGTGTGTGTCCTGGTTCTCTCATTATCTCCTCTCCAGTCTTCTTTCCACTAGATGTATTTTCCAGGCTCCCTCTCATCTCATTATCTTCGTACACATTCTTCCCGCTCTCTTTCCAAGTCAGGTTTTCTTCCCCTCTTTGCCCGGATGATGCTTCTCGTCATTCATCTTCTGAGATAGCAAATCACAAGAGGGGCTAAGATCTGGGAAAATAAAGAAAATGTTGGGGGCGCCTGGCTGGCTCAGTCAGCAGAGCATGCAACTCTTGGTCTCAGGGTTGTGAGTTCAAGCCCCACGTTAGGTGTAGAGATTACTTAAAAAAAAAATTTTTTTTTTAAGATTTTATTTATTCATTTGAGACACAGAGATACAGAGAGAGCATGAGCAGGACGAGAGGCAGAGGGAGAGGGAGAAGCAGGCTCCCCGCTGAGCCAGGAGCCCGATGTGGGGCTCGATCCCAGGACCCTGGGATCATGACCTGAGCCGAAGGCAGACGTTTAACCATCTGAGCCACCCAGGCGCCCCCCAAAATTTTTTTATTAAAAAAAAAGAGGGCACCTGGGTGGCTCAGTCGTTAAGCGTCTGCCTTCGGTTCAGGTCATGATCCCAGGGTCCTGGGATCGAGTCCCACATCGGGCTCCCTGCTCGGCGGGAAGCCTGCTTCTCCCTCTCCCACTCCCCCTGCTTGTGTTCCTGCTCTTGCTATCTCTCTCTGTCGAATAAATACATAAAATCTTTAAGAAAAAAAAAAAGAAAGAAATGGATGATGGGTTTGTGAAGGTTTATTATACCCTCTACTTTTCTGTATGTTTGGAAACCTTATTAATAGAGTTTAAAAATCACTGGCATTATAGCATGGACTCTGTATTATCATGAACACCTTTTTAAATAAACCCTTTCGTTGTTGTCCCCCCATCTTTTTAAATAAACCTTTTTAAATAAACCTTTTTCGTTGTTGTCCCCCCCACCTTTCCTCTCGCCTCTTCCCATCCGCCTCTCCCAACCACCCCATGTGACTTACATTAACCAACGTCCATAAGAAAATCCTTCCATAAGAAAAACGTCTAATTTGGGGCCTTTTGTTTAATAAAAATAAGATTGTATTAAAAATACACATTTCTCTGTGTCTTGCAGTTCTTACAATGCAGTGTGAAAATCCCTCCAAATAAACAGATCTGTCTCTGATTTATTATTTGTAAGCCTGCATAATAATCTGGGGTAAGGAGGCACTACAAGTTATTTAACTTTTCACTCTTTCTGTCTGGATGGGCATGCATCTTGTTTCTAGTGTTGTTATTATGAACAATGCTGCTAACGGAAGATCTTCATCCTTAAACGCTTCCATGCTAGTGTTCTTATTTCTGTGATACAGATCCCAGGAGTGAGGTTGCTACATTTTAATTCTTCTTTTTTTTTTTTTTTTAAGATTTTATTTATTTGATGGAGAGAGAGAGACAGTGAGAGAGGGAACACAAGCAGGGGAAGTGGGAGAGGGAGAAGCAGGCTTCCCGCTGAGCAGGGAGCCCGATGCAGGGCTCGATCCCAGGACCCCAGGATCATGACCTGAGCCAAAGGCAGAAGCTTAACCCACTGAGCCACCCAGGTGCCCCTAATTCTTTTTTTTAAATAAATATTTTATTTATTTACTTGAGAGAGAGCATGAGCGGGTAGGAGGGGCAGAGGGAGAGGGAGGAGCAGACTCTGTGCTGAGCAGGGAGCGGGACAGACGCGGGGCTTGATCCTAGGATCCTGGGATCATGACCTGAGCCAAGGGCAGATGCTTAACCAACTGAGCCACCCAGGTGCTTTATGTGGTTTGAATTCTAATAAATATTGCCAAATCATATCGATCCCCAGTTCCACCAGATGCCACCAAAAATGGGCATAGTCTCCCTTGCACTTCTCACCCTGAACATCCCTCCCCAAGGGGTTCTTACTTAAGCACTTTTGGCTGATGTGATGGGTGAGCGGCCAGCTCAAACTAGCCTAAGTCTGCTCAAACAGTGAAAATTGGTCCAAACCTGCCTAAACCTGCCTCTGTCTGCCGAGTCTATAGCCAGTTGGGTCCAAGCAGATAAAACCAGGTCACACTGGTTTCCAAAGCAAATCAGAATGGAATAAGTCAGTCCAAGCTTGCAAATGCTTTCAGGATTTCAACTTTCGTCCAAGTCCCCTCCTGGTTTCCTAAGAGCCGCTGCTTGAACAGTGGGCATGCGTGACCAATGCCTGAACACCAAGCCACCGATCTCCTGAGGGCTCCGTTCCACACGCTCTGTGGCAGCAACAATCTGCCAAAAGATTCTGCATTTCTTTCGTTTATACTTAGTTCTCTGGTTACAAGAAAGCCACCTTCACACTAACTGACTGAAAGGGGCTTTCTTGGAAAAGGAGAGCCCAGGAGAGACAGAACCAGGAGTGGAACGCTGTAGGGAGCCGAGGTGGCCCCCTTTCTCGTTCATACCTTCATTTGGGCTTTACTTTGAAGTGGAAACCAAGGCTCCAGGGAAAATGGCTTGTTCGGGGCCAACAGACCATTAGGAGGATGAGGGGGCCCTCAGTGTGGGGGCCTTCGGCGTCAGAGGCTAATGGTGGCTGGTGGGTCCTGGCTGTGGCGAGTGCCCTGACCCACCAGGAAGCCCCCAGGTCCTCACCTGCTCGCCTGCAGGCCCACAATGACCTTACTTTCCTCCCGAGTCCCTTGGAGCCCTGAGAGGTTTTGTGGGCTCTAAAGCTGTCCTGATTAGGGGGCCCTCTTTATGATTTGAGGGAGGAAATACTAATGGCAGGAAAGTGCCAGGTAAACTCAGATAAGTCGTTCACGCTGAGTCCCCAGACTCTGCTCCTTCTGTTTCTCATCTCTGTTCCTGACCACTCAGTCTTTCTCTGAGCAGATGCTTATTCTCATTCCTCTCTGTCCGCACCCCAGCTGTTCCTACAACCTGAACCACCCTTTCTGCCTGCCTTCCCTCCCCCATTCTGCTCTGTTTTCAAGTTCCATTGCTCTCCCTCCAAGAAGCCCTCTGATTCTCCCAGTGGCCGTGGCTCCACCTGACTTGCCCCTAAAGAATATTCCGTGCTCCACACTACGCACCGCAGCCAGCTGGACCTGGCCTTATCTTTCTAGTGATCTCGACAATCCTCGAGGACTGGGTCCACACCCACCTCAACGTCCCCCAGCGGCCAGCACCCACCCTGGCCTAGAAGAGGTGGGCTGGCCTGAAGGGACACCCTACCACACTCTATGAAAAGGTTCAGGATGTGGGGTGGGGTCTCAGAGACACCTAGACCCCAGGATGAGAGCTAGCAAGAAGAGGGTGGCCTAAGAAAAAGCTAATCCTAAGTGAGACATTCATCTTAATCCTAACACCCCTATGGGGGAAAGTTAGTTTTATCTTTATTTTACAAAAGGGAAATGAGGACTCAAGTAAGTTAGTTAGACTATCCCAGGTTGAGAGCTAGTAAGCAGTGGTGTATCTCCAAAGCCTCTAGAAAACTCAAGTTTGCCACAAAAGTGATCGATGACAAAGGGATGACTAATGTCATTATTAAAAGGAAAACTGTAAAAATGGATTCAAATAGTGGGACAGAGATAAAGAGCAGCAGGGCCAATGTTTTTAGCCCATGAAAATTTTTTAAATGAAAGAAAGTTTTAGACAAAACTTCTGAAGCAGGTTTTGGTCCATATCTTCCCTTTCGTTACTAGGCTCTGCGTATCTGGTACATGGAGACTATTTGCGACACCAGGCGCCCTTGCTCCCCACCTTCTCAGGGGTTCCCCACAAGTCTCTCTCCTGTGCTCAACAGTTCAGCTCCTCCCCACACTTGCATTCAGCAAAGCAAAAGCCCTGCGGTTACCAGTGCTTGAGGATGCCTTTGAGGGGTCACCCCTCCCCCAGGTGACTGAGCCATGGAATGTGAGCTTCTCGAAAGAGGAGACTCTGATGTGTTCACTGCTGCATCCTCAGTGCCCACACCATTCTGGGCCCACAGTACATGCTTTATAAATATTTGTCGGATCAATGAACTGGACCGAGGTGCCCTGTGCCTCCCCCACTGGGAAGGAGGGGGTGTGCTGGCCCCCAGAGGCGGGGGCCCCCTGCTGAGAAGTGTGCATCTGGACACACACCTGTACATGCATACAGGCCAGAGCACCTGCAGCAAGGCGGATGTTCACCAGCATGTAGCTGTTTTCCAACCCTTCTCTGCTGGTTGTGAAATAGCTATCCCCCTCCCCGAGTCCCCCAAGAGACTCGGTCGATCCCACAATCCGGCAACCAGAGGGGGTTCGCTGCACCAGTCTCCTTACTACCCATCCAGGTGCCCTTGACAGCTGCTGTCTGGCCCCAGCCGGGTTTGCTGCACTTTCAGGGGAAGTACCTGTTAGCAGTTTTAATACCCAGCCTACTCAGTGAGATCCCACTTTGCGCCCGTTAGGTGGGCTACTAGCCAAGCAACAGAAAGTAACAAATGTTGGCGAGGACAAACTGGAATTCCGTGTGTGCTGGCGGGAACGTGAAACGATGCAGCCAGTGTAGAAAGCATTATGGCAGGTCCTAAAATAAATAAATAAATAAATAAACAAACAAACAAACAAACAAACAAACAAACAAACATGATCCAGCAATTCCTGGATATATATTCCCCCCCAAAAAAATGGAAAGTGGGGACCTGCACAGGTATTTGTACCCCCATGTTTTTAGCAGTAATGTTCACAACAGCTCAAAGTACAAATGATCCAAATGTTTATCATCAGTTTATCCCAGCAAGATAAACAAAATATGGCATATCCATACGGTGGGATAGTATTCAGCCATAAAAAGGAACAAAGCACCAACACATACTACACTATGATGAACCTTGAAGACACTGTGTTCAGTAAAATCAATCAGACACAAAAACACAAATATTGTATGATTCCACTTATATGAAATGCCTACAGTAGCCAAATTCAGAAGAGACAGAAAATAGAAAGGTGGTTATTGGGGGTGGGCAGGGAGCAGGGTGGAAGGGGCTGGAGAATGGGGAGTTTTTGATTAATGGGTACAGAGTTTCAATTTGGGATGACAGAAAAGTTGCTGAGATGGACAGTGGTGATAGTTACACGACAATGTGAAGGTACTTAATACCACTGAAAAGGGGTTAAAATAGTCAGTTCCGTGTTATACGTATTTTACCACAACCTTTTTTTTTAAAAAAAAGAACAGAACCCTGGTCCATTTGGGGCTGTCAGGCTTATTGAGACTGGAGACTTGCTGCCTCTAACCCACTGCCTCGGTCTGACTCCTGGGCTCTTATTCCCCGCCACCCGCTTCAACTACTGGCAGCCCAAAGGGGCAGAAGGAGCCCCATTCCCCACTGATCAAGCCCAGAATGCCATCAAGGATCTGAACTTGGGGCCACCTGGGTGTCTCAGTCGGTTAAGCACCCAACTCTTGATTTCGGTTCAGGTCATGATCTCACAGTGCTGAGATCGGACCCCACGTCCAGCTCCTCGCTCAGCGTGGAGTCTTCTGGAGATTCTCTCTCCCTCTCCTTCTGCCTGTCCTCCGGCTTACACGTGTGTGTGCATGCATGCTCTCTCTCTCTCAAAATAAATAAATAAAATCTTAAAAAAAAAAAGGAATCTGAGCTTGGTGGACCCCTCCCCCATGATGCAAAATCTATTGGGATCCCAGATCCAGCAAATGAAATTCCAAATGTTTTAGAATCGACCTTGATACCAGACCGTACTTTGTTTTTGATTCCAGTGAACCAGAAATCGTGAGGTATTAGGAGTCCTTTAGACCCTGTTAATTACAATGGGAACTGTGACCCACATTTTCTTGTTCCTTGTCTGAAAGAGGCGGTCTTTACTCACACAACAGCTCCCCAGAGCTGGTATAGCCCACTTGACAATAGAAGCCCACAGCCAAACCCTTGTTGGAGCAACCAGGAGACTGGGGAGTTTGGGGACAGGGTCACCCACCTTTCACTGTTTCACCTCATGGGTGAAGTTCAGGGCCTTCGGTGACAGGGCAGATTGCTCTTCCCTGAACTGGGACCCCGATGTGCAAGTTTCTTGAAAGGTGCCGCGGAAATTGACAGAGCACTTAGCAAGCCGATGACTTAACCGAAGGGAGTGGATGAAGGTCCTCTACACACCACATAATTATCCAGCAAGAAGATATTATCAACAGCAGGCCTTTAAGACTACGTAATACCCTTTGTCATCATGAATCTTCCCAGAAGGGGTTCAGCAGCCCTTGCGTGGGGTAGGTCACAGGAGTCGCTCACAATCTTTTAATTCCATCTGCTTCCCTCCCAGAGGGAAAACTGTCACTTGACAGTGACAGTGACAGGGGAATCTCCGGTCACATGTAAGGGCTTCCCTGGGACACTTACTTGTGTTCTCAGTTTCCTTATCTTTAGAATAAGGGTAAAGGAAAGTGACCCGGCAGTTAGGTAGGTGGTTATAATCAAAGACACTTAGAATCACAGGAGCTTCCCCCCAGACTTCCAGAGTCAGCAAGGACAGTGGAGGGTCCCTGGGACATCAGCTTTTCTCCCAGGTCAGGAACTCCCTCTTCAAGGTCCTTTCCACGTGTCCATCTAGCTGCCTCTGCTTGCACACTCCCAAAGACAGAGAGCTCACTCCCTTTTAGTTCTTTAGTGATAGCTTTGACCAATAGCAGTTTAGTTCAAATGCCCACTTCTTGCTTCCAGCTCTGTTCTTCGAAGCCACACAATACAACTCAGTCTAACCCCCGCCTGTCCATGCAAGCTTCTGACAACATGGAGGTCAAGATTGAGTCCGCCTGAGCCTTCTGTTCTCTAACTTTATTGAGATATCATTTCTGTACAATAAAATACACCATACTATTTGGCATTTTGTTGTCCACGCTTTTTCTTTGTTCTTTTTTGTTTATATATAATGTAATAAATGAAACCTGAAATGACTTGATACATGCAAAGTGCTTAGCACAAAGTAAGTGCTCTAGTCTTTTCTATTATATAACAATTATTCTAACAATTACAGTTGACCCTTAAACAACACAGTTAGGGGTAATGACCCCCCACACAGTTAAAAATCCATGTATAACTCTTGATACCTCCAAAACTTTACTAGTAGCCTATTGTTGACCAGAAGCTTTACCAATAACAGAAAAAAATCAGTTAACACCTATTTGTATGTTATGTGTATTATATACTGTATTCTTACAATAAAGTAAGCTAGAGAAAAGACAATGTTATTATCAAATCGTAAGGAAAATACATTTACAGTCCTGTAATGTATTTATTGAAAAAAATCCACATGTAAGTGGATCCACACAGTTCAAAACTGTGTTGTTCAAGGGTCAACTATATTGTTATTTACAGATGCTTCTATATATATCAGTCTCTCTTTTTTTAAGATTTTATTTATTTGAGAGAGAGAGAGCACGAGCAGGGGGGAGGGGTAGAGGGAGAGGGAGAAGCAGGCTCCACGCTGGGCAAGGAGCCAATGTGGGACTCCATCCCAGGACCCTGGGATCATGACCTGAGCCAAAGGCAGATGCTTAACCAACTGAGCCACCCAGGCGCCCCAATATAATATATCAGTCTCTTGAGTGAGGTAGGAGGACAGAGGAAAATAAACCAAGTGAATGTTTTCTCTCAAGCATCCTGAAATCCAGTGCTAGAGACAGAGATGTACAACAGGGAGTGAGGGGAAGGTGTTAGGATTGGAAAAAGAAGAAGCCTCAAGCCAAATGACTTGCCATGGTTTGCAAATGGTAAATGATTAAGGATTTGAACCCAGGACTGTCACATTCCTAAGCCTGAGTTCTTGAGAATGAGTCCTGACCTTATTGCATCATAATGAAGTTATGAGATAATGCATGTAAGGCATTTAGTACACAGTAAGAGTCCAATAAATTATAGATGAGTGTGACTGTCTCAGTGGTGACAAGAGTGGGGTGGTGGTAATGGCAACAATTGTGAGGATGATGGCTATGACATTGGGGTGGGGGGCTGATGTTGATGGTAATGATGGTGGTAGTGATGGTGATGGCACTTAGGGTGACCAGCCATCCCCCAGTTTGCCCAGGACTGTCCTGGCGTTAATACTGAAAATCCTGCATCCCAGGAGATCCCTCAGTGCTGGGCAAGTCAGGACAGCTGGTCACCTTAGTGGTGCTGATGGTGATGACGGAAATGTCCAGGAGGGCTTTTAGAAACCATCGAATCTAGGGGATCTGAACCTTTCCTGATTACAGACCATTTTGAGAATCCAATGGAAGTTCTTTCTTTTTTTTTTCCTTCTCTCATCAAAAAAATTTTGCAGGTTGAGAACATCCGATCTTCTCCAATCACCCCATTTCTCAGATAAGGAAACCGAGACTTTTGACTCAGATTTGCCACAGCATGGAAAGGTCCTCTGCTAATGCTGATGTGTGCAAGGAAGCATCTGCACCTGCTCTCTGACAGCCCAGAGCTGCCCCTGGTTTTATACTCTAAAAAGAAGAAAGGACCTTCTTATTCTCTTATGACCTGCCTGCAAGTCCCACGTGGTAAGAGAAGATGATCTTGCAAGTCCCTGAGACAGCAGAGAATAAAACCCAAAGGGACTGAACCTGAGCATGACGACAGTTTTTGGGATGCTAACCCACTCTGCCATCTGATATGGCCCGCAGGGCTACGTGGAAGTTCAGCTGGATGAAGCCAAATTTTTGAATTTACACAAGCCCAGAGATGACAGAGAAGGCTGGCTGAATAGAATGACTAGCTGTACTGGTTTGCACAGGTCTGGAGGGGATTCTGGGGCATGAGACTTTCAGAACTAAAACCAGGGAAGTATTTATGACTGATTCTGCCAGGTCCATGAAAGATCCACAGAAGCGGGATGCAATGGACCCTCCTTTGTGGCCTCCCTAGCACCTGCCCCCTAGCATAGAGATTTTCCAGTCATTTGGATGTGGATAACATTGATCTTACCTCTGTGGGAGGAGGAAATACACAACTTACATCCTTGATCTGGGGGCCACAGACAGAATTCCAGGGGTCTGTGAACTCAGACAGGAAAGCAACTGCATCTTTCTTTGCACCAGCCTCCCAATAAAAGTATTTTCTCAACAAAGCATTTAGGTAGCAAACGACAGTCACAAGAACTGCACCTGTGTCTTGGTCACTGATGACGATCGGTTATTTTTTTTTTTAAAGATTTTATTTATTTATTTGACACAGAGAGAGAGAAAGAGGAATCACAAGTAGGCAGAGTGGCAGGGGGTGGCAGAGGGAGAAGCAGGCTCCCCGCTGAGCAAGGAGCCCGATGCGGGGCTCGATCCCAGGACCTTGGGATCATGACCTGAGCCGAAGGCAGACGCTTAACGACTGAGCCACCCAGGCGCCCCGACGATCGGTTATTCATATCGCATTACAGTTGTTGCAGACATGTCAAAATATCGTCTATGTTCGTCATTACTTCTAAATCAAGGTAATTATTAAACTTGCAGCTGAACACATTTGCTCAAGATCGTCTCAGCTGACCTCCCGCAGCACTGCTGGTCAATGTCAAGCAACTCTGTCACCAAACAGCGATGTCCCATGTGCTCACAGTGGTGACCCAGAGAGAACTGCTTTCCATGACCCCCTACCTACATAATTTGTTGATAACTAAGCGAAGGGAGGTGGGTCCATCATCACCTCACCCTTCAGCATTCTTAGGAAAATGGGGCAACATCTGCCCTCACTCTGATGTATCATTTTAAAAGAAAATTAAAGGGGCGTCTGGGTGGCTCAGTCGTTGGGCGTCTGCCTTCAGCTCAGATCATGATCCCGGGTCCTGGGATTGAGCCCCGCCTCAGGCCCCTGCTCGGCGGGAGTCTGCTTCTCCCTCTCCTGCTCCCCCTGCTTGTGCTCTCTCTCCCGCTGTATCTCGCTCTGTCAAATAAATAAATAAAATCTTTTTAAAATAAATAAATAAATAAAAGAAAATTAAAACTTTGACTTGCCCATATTAAAAATATCTTATTGTGTTATATGTTAATGAAAAAACACATATTATTCTATCATAAGGTTATTTATTATTTTGATAACTGTATTTTTTTTAAAGATTTTTTATTTATTTATCTGAGAGAGAGAATGGGAGACAGAGAGCATGAGAGGGGGAGGATCAGAGGGAGAAGCAGACTCCCTGCCGAGCAGGGAGCCCGATGCAGGACTCGATCCAGGGACTCCAGGATCATGACCTGAGCCGAAGGCAGTCGCTTAACCGACTGAGCCACCCAGGCGCCCCGATAACTGTATTTTAATATAATCGGTTACCTTGCAATCTTACATATTTTGGGGGGGGCACTTAAAAACATTCTGAGACAGGGTCCTTAGGTGTCACTAGACTGTCAGAGGCTGGTAGCACAGAAGAGGTTAAGAACCATTGGCTTATCCTGCCCTCTCTCTCTCTCTCTCAAATAATAAATAAATCTTTTAAAAAAAGAAAAAAGAAGGAAATCCTGCCATTTGTGAACATGGATGAAGCTGGAGAGCGTCATGCTAAGTGGAACAAGCCAAAGGGAGACAAACACTGTCTGGTAGGGTGTTACTTACCCATGGAATCTAAAAAAGAAAGTCAAACCCCTAAAAACAGAGTGGCTGCCAGGGGCTAGGGGATGGGGAAACGAGGGAGAGGCTGGTCAGAGAGTACGAACTTTCAGCTATAGGATGAGGACGTGCGCTAATGCATGGCATGGTGACTATGGCTAGTAGTATGAAATTTGCTAAGTGAGTAGATCTTACACGTTTCCACCAAAGAAAGAAACAACGAGGGGCGCCTGGGTGGCTCAGTTGGTTAAGCGACTGCCTTCGGCTCAGGTCATGATCCTGGAGTCCCGGGATCGAGTCCCGCATCGGGCTCCCTGCTCGGCAGGGAGTCTGCTTCTCCCTCTGACCCTCCTCCCTCTCATGCTCTCTCTCATTCTCTCTCTCGCAAATTAAAAAAAAAAAAAAAAAAAAGAAAGAAACAACGAAACTATGTGAGGTGATGCATGTGTTCATTAACTTGATGTGGGAATCATTTTACATGTCTATGTGTATCCAATCGTCACCTTAGCAAATGTATGCATTATGTGCATATCAACCGTCACTTTACCAAATAAATGTAGGCTTTAAATATATTGTATTTTTATTTGTAAATTATACCTCCATAAAGCTGGGAAAAAATAGAGTTAAACAAGCACTTCACACACACACATAGGCACACACACACGCGCGTGCACACACACAAGTGTTCAATTGTCCCATAAACATATAAAGCAGTACCCGATATCACTGGTCATCAGGGAAATGTCAGTTAAGATCACGAGATACCCCGGGCGCCTGGGTGGCTCAGTTGGTTAAGCGACTGCCTTCGGCTCAGGTCATGATCCTGGAGTCCCGGGATCGAGTCCCGCATCGGGCTCCCTGCTCGGCAGGGAGTCTGCCTCTCTCTCTGACCCTCCTCCCTCTCATGCTCTATCTCATTCTCTGTCTCAAATAAATAAATAAAATCTTAAAAAAAAAAAAAAAGATCACGAGATACCCCTACACTCCTGCTTCAGACCTCAGCTCAAGGATCACTGCCTCAGAGAAGCCTTCCATTCCCATCCAGGCAGGCTGGATCTTCCTGTGGTGGAAGCTCACAGCACCAGCTACCTTTCCATTGTGGCCCTTGACACATTTGCATCTTCACATGTGGTGGTGTGGCTCTCGGGTGTATGTCCGCCTCCTTCCCCGGCCTGTCAGCCCCATGACGGCAGGCACCCTGTCTGCTCTGACCACCGTGTTCTCAGCCTAGAACAAGGCCTGGCATAGGACAGGTGCATAATACGTGGCTGGTGAGAAAACGAAGATGTTATCACCGCTGTTTTATAGGTGAGGAAACGGAGTCTCTGTTCAAAAAATGCATTCAAAGTCACCTTCTTCACCTGTTGCACCTCAGGGTTCATGTCCTACTGGGGGGTGGATCAATCGATCAATCGTTCAATCATCCTGCCTTGGTTACTAAATGTTTAAAAGACACCTAGCTGGGTAGAGGCATCCTACTCAGACTGATAGGTGATCCGAAGAGAAAATCTAAGTATCCAATAAGATATAGTCAAGGCTCAGGCTGGTCTGGCTCCAGGCACTAGTTAAGATGTCAGAGAAGAGATCTACACAGTACATAACTCCGGCTTATCACCGAGAGGAGAGGCAGGGAGCAGTGGGTGCTGGTACCCTGCCTCGCCTCTCTCGGGGCAGCCAGGGGCATGATACAGCCTCCCGTCAATTGGTGTGGGACAGCCACACGTTCACAAACACACAAGTGTTGCACCCAATCCTAGGCATGTGTGTACCCAAGAGAAATGAAAGCAGGTGTTCAAACAAGCCCTCATACATGAACGTTCATGGCAGCATTACTCATAATAATTTTAAAGGGCAAACAACCCAAATATTCATCAACTGGTTGACTGGTTAAACAAAATGTGGTGTATCCATACAATGGAATATTATCCTTAAAAAGGAGTGAATCCTGATGCCTGCTATGATATGGATGAACCCCCAAAACGTGAGGCTAAGTGAAAGAAGCCAGACACAAAAGGTCACATATTGTATGATTTCATTTACATGAAATGTCCAGAACAGGTAAATCCATAGACGCAAAGAGCAGATTAGTGCTTGCTGTGGACTGAGGGGATGGGGGGAATAGGGAGTGACTGCATGATGGGTAGGGGGCTTCCTCTGGGGTAAGGAGAATGTTCTGGAACTAGAGAGAGGTGATATCTGTGCAATACTGTGAATGTATTACATGCCACTGAATTATATACCTTAAAATTGTGGATTTCACATTATGTGAATTTTACCTCAGTTTTAAGAATTTGTTTTCAATATCTAAAATCTGACCATGGAATTGTTATGGGATAGTCAATGAGTTAATATATTTGAAGCATTTAGAAAAGTGTTTATTCCATATTATACACTCATTAGGAGGTTATTATTATTATTATTATTTACGACTTAGTTCTATACCCATTTTACATGGAAAAAATGGAGGCAAAGAACAGTGGGGTGACTTGACCAAGCTTACACAGCTGAAAAAGTGGACAAGCCTGGGGGCGCCTGGGTGGCTCAGTCTGGTTGAGCATCTGCCTTTAGCTCAGGTCATGATCCCAGGGTTCTGGGATCGAGCCCCGCATCGGGCTCCCTGCTCAGCGGGAAACCTGCTTCTCCCTCTGCAGCTCCCTCTGCTTGTGTTCTCTCTCTGACAAATAAATAAATAAAGTCCTTTAAAAAAACATAAAAAATGAAATGAAATAAGGCCAGACCGCCTGCATGAAAATTCAAGCTGGCCTGGCTCCAGAGTCCTGCTATTTCTGCAACACAGCCCTGTCACTCTCTGAAGGCTGCTCTACCAACCGGCATCCCATCAAGAAAACGAAGGCCACTCCAGGAATTTCAAACAGGGAGGAATTTAACACAGAGCATTTGGTGTTTGCAAAGAGGGAATCAGAAGTAAATCAGGAGATGCACCAGCTTCTAGGATCAAGGGTCATCCTATAGCTAGGTGTGAAGAGTCGGAGCATGTTGCTGCCACCTGGAATCAAGAAACCACAGGACAGCATGGGCCTTGTTGCCGTTGACACTGTCCTGCAGGTCCCGAGGCAGGTGACTGGCGCGGGGATGGTGTCACCCAGTCACTGCAAAAACTCCCATCTGCAGAGGCCCACACTTCTCTCACTGCTGCCAAAGGAGGAAGAGTGGCTTCTGTCCCTCTTCCACCTTCCAGATACCATGTGAACACATTTCTTCAGGCCACCCTGAGCTCTATCTGTAAGCTAGAACTTCCAGCCCCCACCCCCCCCACACACAGTGAGAACCCAGAAGGGGGCTGTATGGGGGCCAGGAGCCGGCTGTGGAGATCATTCACAGGTTCCAAGGCCAGGCCTGCTTGGTGATCGTCCCTGAGTTAGGCACACGAGTAGGTATTCTTTCATTCTTTCCACTCCTGTTCATATTTATTGAGGACCTACTATGTGCTGTGGGTGGAGCCCTTCGAACACAGCAGGAGTAGGCCAAAGCCCCTCCAGAGTCTACATGCTGTGTCCAGGGGAGATGGAAGCTCCATCTGGGAGACCAACACAGTCAGACATCGTCAGTCTGGCCACTAGAGGGGAGTCTTCTGCTGAGGGAAATTCATCCACTCAACACACATTCATTGAGCACCTACTGTATACAGACTGTGTGAGGCACTGGGGACACAGTGGTGAATTCGACAACACGCATGCCCACGTGCCTTTCAGTATTCTCTCCCAGGAAGAATTCATCCAGTCTGGAAACTGTACATGTGTCTTTCTAAGTCAGCACCTTCAGCCCTGACCCATCATCATCATCATCAAGCAACGCATAGAGTACACACTTGGACCAAGCCCTGTTCTATGCACTGTACATAAATGAACTCATTTTATCCTCATTCATCCTATGAAATCATTACCAATTATTATTTTCATTTTACAGATGGTAAAACTAAGGCATTCATTGAAAGTAGATTAAAGTAACTTGCCCAGTTATTAGTTATTAGACCCAACTAGTCTGGCTGCAGAGCTCTTGCTAAGTAGCTCCCCTCGGATGTTCTAACAGGCATCCCAACAGAAAATTTGATCACCTCTCTGAAACCAACCCGTCTTCTGCATTGTGATAATGATATCCACCCAGTTGCTCAGGCCAAAAGCCAGGAGTTATCCGTGATTCTTCCCTTTCATTCACACCCTCATGTCTAACCCACCAGCAATTTCTATTGGTTTGGCCTCCAAGACATTCCCCAGCTCTGCTCACGTCACGCCATCTCCACTGCTACCACTAGACTCCTTCCTGGTGGACCAGTCACCTCCCAGATGGCCACTCTGCCCCCACTCTCATCTCCCGCCTACACCAGACATCATACCGTCTCTTAAAATATAAATCGGTCATATCCTGTCCCTCCTTAAGGGCCTCTGACGGCCTCTTGTTGTACTTAGAATAAAATCTGACTCTCAGCGTGGCCTCCAAGGTATGACCCAGCCTGCGTCTGCCCCCTCCCCCTTACTCCGCCCCAACCACCCTGTCCTGTCTACTGCTCCTCAAACACTTCAAGCTCCTTCTGCCTCGGGGCCTCTGCACTTGCCTGGAATTCTCTTCCCGAGACTCTCCCATGGCTGGCTCCTTCTTGGTCTCAGCTCAAATGTCATCCCCCCTCGAAGAGGCTTTCCCTAACCACCCTGGCTCAGATGAAATTGTTCCAACTCTCATTCCTTTGCTCGGTTCATCATGCTCCTCATGATCTGCAATTACCTTATTTATTAATTTGTTGACCTGTTCAATGTGTGTGTGTGTGTGTGTTTTTCTGGGTTTTTGTTGTTGTTACTGTGTTAGTGTGTGTTTCCTTAATATTTACGAAGCCCCTGCTTTGGGCTATCTTGTGAATGGCTGTTATCTCCAGCACCAAGAACAGAGCCTACATGTGCCCACTAAATATTTGCTGGGAGGATGTGAACACAGTCCAGGCTCTGAGAGGAGGGACATTTGTGTAGCTACACCCTGGAAGACTCTAAGCCGTGGGCAGGTGAGGTCCCAGCAAGACTGAAGAAACGACCCTACCCGGACGCAGTGATTGAGCCATAGCTTTATGGGGGGCACTTACCTACAGGGAGCCCCAGAGCGGCAGCCTGGACAAAGCACCCACTGGGATGTGCAAGCAGCAAGCCTTTAGAGCGTAGCAACCAGCCTAGCAAACCTCTGCAGCCCTTCCCTTCCCTGCACAGCCAGCTTTCCAAGGAGACCAGGCCTGCCATCCAGACATCCTTCATTACTAAGGAGACGCCCCAGGTTGGTCACTTCCCGGAACCCCCGATCCTGTATGCTGAACAACACGTTTTTCTACATATTCTGTTTGATGAGAATATAGAGGGAAGATGAGATCTGTACATTCCTAGGATAGTGATATTATCAGGGGCATTCGGGGTGTGTTTGTACAAAGGAGCCATCCCACAGGCACCAGACAACATTGGTCAGTGTCGAAAGTCAGGTGCAACTGGAGAATGGGAAGCATGTAATGGAGGACTCGGTCTAGCTCGGGAGTCAGGACATCGGAGCCACGACCTGAAGGATTTAGGTGCACAGAACAGAAAGTACTCTAGCTAGTTGGAATAAAAAGACATTTGGGGGCACCTGGGTGGCTCAGTCGTTGAGCGTCTGCCTTCGGCTCGGGTCATGATCCCAGGGCCTGGGATCGAGCCCCACATCAGGCTCCTTGCTCGGCGGGAAGCCTGCCTCTCCCTCTCCCATTCCCCCCGCTTGTGTTCCCTCTCTGTCTGTGTCTCTCTCTGTCAAATAAATAAAAAAGAAAAAGAAAAAGAAATAGAAAGACGTTTATTACAGAGTGTTACATGTTATAAATAGTCAGCAGACCTGAAAAGAAACAAATTTAACATTGGGCTTTTCAGGAGCCCCTCCCATAATCATAATCACGCTGTGGAAGCGGGCTGCCAAGGGAGCTGCCCCTGTCTCCGGACCCTCACCACCCCTGCCACCGCAGAGCCACCTGCTCCTGCCACCATCAATTAATTGATCAGCTGCTTGGTCCCACCTCTCACCCGCCTGGACCCATGTACTGGAAAAGGCCACGGAGAAAAACAAACACCCACAGACAATGCTTATCTGTAGAAACTCATTTCCACCTTCCAAAGGTCGTGTGTCTCCAACTGGCTGAACCTAAGTCACCCAGAACCGAAGCTCTAACTGAAAGGGGCTCTGGGAAATGTGTTTGCAGCTTTCTAGCTCCTACCGCAGGGCAGGGCCAGAGAGTTGGGGTGAATGGGTACTGAGTAGCAGTCCACTGTGTGCGTGCATGTGCGTGCCTTGTGCACGCGTGTGCACACGTGTCCGAGGGACAGAGTGCATGTACACGTGCTATGCACCTGTTCGTATGTTTGTGCGTTTGTGCTTGTGGGTCATGGATGCACATCTGTGCAGGCATGCATCTGTGTGACGGGGGCTGTTAGGGGAGTAACAGGCCATCGAGACCAGGAGACCAGAGAGAAGGAAGTACTAATCAGAAAGACCATCACAGGCATTCCCCCTGGGAGGACCTGGACCAGAGCTCCTGAGGGCCATTCAGCCAAGGTAGGAAAACAGGCTGTAACTGTCCAATGGTCTAGTCCTCCCGGCATATTTTCCTAATGGAAAAAGCAAAGCCAAAGGAGTTATGTCCTTTGCCCAAGGTCACATTGCAAGTCATAGCATTGGCTAAACTCTGCCAGGTCCCCCAGGGCGTAAGGTTCATGTTTTCCACTTGAGGTGTGACCAGGTTCCCAGGGAGGGTTTTACCTGCGGGTTCCTTCCACACTGGGCACCCAGCCCTGAGGATGCCTGGTGCCCCACCCTGGCTGCTTAGCGGGACTTGCCGAACTTGACATTGCAGCTGGCCTTCTGACAGCACGCTCTGATGTATTTCAGTAACAGCAAACCAACAGTGTTGCAGGTGGGGGCATGAGGTGAATGAATAGGTAGGTTGCAATTTCTCCCCTCCAGCAGTCCCTGGTCTCCTGGGGAAATCGGGTAAATATCTCACGGAGTCAGAAGACCAGCAGGAGGGAGAGGACATCCATTAGCTATGTTGTCAGTAAGGAAATTGAGACTCAGAATCCTTGACCTGGCCAAGGTCACACAGCCTGTCTAAGTGTCTGGGCTCAGAATTTGAATCCAATACATTTGACTCCAAATGCATAGTTTTAGAATATAGGAGGCAGGACAGCAGGGAGGGTGGACTTGGGTGTCACTCAGACCTGTGTCCAGATCTTAGGCTCTCCCCTTACTAGCTGTGTGCCTTGGGTGAGTTATAAACCCCTCCCGGCCTTGGTTTTCTCATGTACAAAATGAGGCCATGCATATTTCCTCCTCGTGGTGAAGCTAAGAGGGTTAGATGATGTAGTGCATTGAAAAGGTTGAGACAGTGTTGGCCTGTCAGAAATTCTCATTAAGTCTTAGCTGTGGTTCCTCGTAAGTCTTCAACCCACCAGCCCTAGACTGCTCAGGCTGGAAGTGCGGGGAAAGGCAAGGTGGCTCCTCTGGGATCTTCGAAGTTCCAAAAGTCATGTCATTTTCCAGGCTGATCTTGTAAGTAATAAAGAATTTAATGGTATCAGGGATTGGGAGTGGGGGAAATGGGGGGATACTGGTCAAAGCGTACAACTTCTAGTACAAAAGATTAACATGTTTGGGGATCTAATGTACAGCATGGTGATTATAATTAATAATACTGTATCATATACTTGAATGCTGCTAGGAGAGTAGATCTTAAAAGTTCTCACCACTGGACGCCTGGATGGCTCAGTAGGTTAAGTGTCTGCCTTTGGCTCAGGTCATGATCCCAGGGTCCTGGGATTGAGCCCCGCATCGGGCTCCCTGCTCAGCGGGGAGCCTGTTCTCCCTCTCCCACTCCCCCTGCTTGTGCTCTCTCTCTCTCTGGCAAATAAATAAATAAAATCTTTTAAAAATTTTAAAAATTCTCACCACAAAAAAGAAATGGCAACTATGTGATGGGATGGACATGGTAGCTAGTACTATGGTGGTAATCATTTTGCAATTCATAAATGTGTCAAATCAACACCTCAAACTTCTACAATGATATGTGTCAATTATATCTCAATAAAGCTGAAAAAAAAAAAATAGACTTTAACCTTGCCAAAAAAAAGAGGTCTGAGTTTTGCCCTCAGCTCCTGGCCAGGAATCTTTGCTTCCCTGGGCATTTTGTGGGGTTTTTTTTGGGGGGGGTTTAAAGATTTTATTTATTTATTTGACAGAGAGATAGAGAGAGAGCACAGATAGAGTGGCAGGCAGAGGGAGAGGGAGAAGCAGGCTCTCCGCTGAGCAGTGAGCCCGATGCGGGGCTTGATCCCAGGGCCCTGGGATCATGACCTGAGCTGAAGGCAGACGCTTAACCAACTGAGCCACTCAGGCGCCCCATCCCTGGGCATTTGGGACCAGCCAGATAGTAACAGTGCAATTTAGGGTGGGGGCTGGCCACACCAGAAAGATCAACCACATGGTTTAGGGTGGGGGCTTTGGGTCACACATTATCAGTTGACCTGGAGACTGGGATCAACGCATCATCAATCAATCAATCATGCCTGCCGTAATGGAGGCCAATCAAAACTCTGAATGCCAAAATGCAGGTGAGCTGTCCTCGTTGGCAGTGTTCCATGCAAGTTGGGGCTCGTGGATGCTGGGAAATTAATACATCCTGACTTCATGGGAAGAGGACAAGGGAAGCTCCGCATCTGATGCTTCCTCAGATTCTGCACTGCATGTTGTTGACCTTAAAAATAAAATAGTTATTCGCCCAGCAAAAAATGGGCTTATTTGGGAGTCTCGGGGTACAATTCGGGACACACAGGCTGTGGCACAGACCATAGGTTAGGCCAACAAACAAAAGAGAGGAACAGTTATTGTATGGACAAGAAGGAAGTTAGGAGAGATGGGGGAGGTTTTGTTTTATTTTGTTTTGTTTTGTTTGTTTTTGTTTTTTAGAGAAAGGGAGGACGGCAGAGGGAGAAGGAGAACCTTAAGCAGACTCTGTGCTGAGCACAAAACCCAATGCGGGGCTCGATCTCATGACCCTGAGACCACGACCTGAGACCAAGACCTGAGACCAAGACCTGAGGCAAAATCAATAGTCAGAGGCTTAACCAACTGTGCCCCCCAGGTGTCCCAGGAAAGATGGTTTTGAACAAAAGTCCCCTGGAGAAAAGCACGAACTCAGGGTGATGATGGTTTCTCATTGGCTGAGTTGCTGGGGTAGTCAATTTCTTGTAGGAAAGTAAATGTACAGCTTTTCCTTTTGGGGCCTGTAATTGATGATTCTTTCCTGTTGATTCTTCTGTTGGGGTCTGAAACTGACAGTTCTTCCTGCCATGGACATTGACTGGTACCCCATGAGAGCTCCCCCTTCTGGCCTCCCGACTCCAATTTAGTGAGGTTTCCCTTGATTACTTTTCACAGTATCTTCTTTGGCTGATTTTCATCTTTCCCTTTTCCTATAATAAACCATAACCATGACTATAATAGCTTTCAGGGAGTTGCGTGAGTCCTAGTGAATAGTCAGACCTAGGGGAGGTTTTGGAAACCCCTGAACGTGCGATGGGTGTTGGAAGTGGGGTGGTCTTGTGGGCTCCGTGCGGTTGGCTGAGCTCCTGCCCCCCTGGCGCTTCGAATGGTGAGCAGGTTGTCCAGCATGGCTCCCAGCTGACGTGAAACAAGACCACCCCGGACCCTGCAGGGCGGGGACTCTCACGTACAGACAAGGAAGCCAAGGCTCAGAGAGGTGAGGCAGTGCAGGGGCCAGAACGGGAACCAGGCCTGCCAGACTCCAGACTCAGGATCTGACCACCCCAGGGTCCTGCCCCTCCCGAGGGCCCTTCCACCCTCGCCAGCCTGGGACCTCTGGGAAAACAGAACCCAGAATGGCTGAGGCCAATGCCCATCGCCCCTGAGGCATTGCGGAGGAGGGAGGGCAGGTCTAGGCCTCGCCAGTGCCCCCACCACAGTCCCCTGGCCCCATATCAGGGCTGCAAACAGAGGTGTTCGGGGGCGCTCACATGAGGTGTTCGGGGGCGCTCACATGAGGAAGCAGGTGCACACTGAGGAGGCGCCGCGGGGATGGGTTGAGGGAGGCTGTGAGCCATAACAAGACACCCCAGTCCTTGCGACGGTGCTGGTTTTAAAGGCAGCAAGGGCCAAACCAGCTGCACTTGCAAGTCTCCAGTCTGCAAGCTCTGAACATCCTAGCCTGGGCCTTCCCACCTCTGCCCACACCCCTCACCATGAGGCTGCAGCTCTTTGGCTCCCTCTTACTGCAGAGCCTCTGCCATGCCCCACCATGGGGAGGTTTCACCTCTTCTGTAGGTCTCAGATTCAAAGCCATGCCTTGGAGTTTTCTTCTGACCCTGCACATCTCAGTAAGAGAAGTCAGGCCTCTTGACGCAGCCCAGGGCATCTCTCCCTCCTACTCAGTTACAAGCCCTCCAGGCCCTGGGCTTCCCCATGGCTGTTCCAGAATCAACTAATATTCATTGTGATGGTCAGTCAGTCAACTAACGTGGCTCTTATTGAGCACTCTCTGTTTATTGGGCTCTGTTCTAGGCACCGGGGATACTATAAACAATGAGGGTGAGGTTTTCGCCTCGTTGACCTTAGGAAGGGCTAGACAATACAGTGAAAATCACACAAAAGGACACAGAATCACACCCAGTAACGAAAGCTATGCAGAGAAACAGAATGCACTAAGGGAAATGGGGAGGCTGATTTAGACTAGGGGGTAGAGGAGACTGGGATGTCAGGGCCCCCATCTTCCTCCTCCCTAACAGATTTCTTGCTCTGTGCACTAACAGGCTTGCTTAGGGATCAAAGCTCCTTTCTCCAGGCTGGATACACAGGAACCAACCACTCAACACACTTTGGCTCCTGTTACGGTTTTCCTCTCTACCTCCTGCCACCATCTTCACACCCACCTCGAGCAGGGCATAGGGCTGGTGTCCCTGGAGACAGAGGGAAGGCTAAGGCGACCTCATCTGTTGGCCTAGCCTCTTGTCTCAGCTCCTGAGGACTGACAGCCAGGGAAAGGAAGGAGCCATGGTCCCCATGGCTCCCACTCTGGGCCCAGAATGGTGCCAGGCCCTTTAGAGACATGCCTTCCCTGACCATGGCAACATCCCACGGGGTGGGGGCTACTATAAGCCCCGCTCTGCAGATGGGGAAACTGAGACCCAGAGAGGCCACAGCAGCTAGGGGCAAAGCCAAGGTAAGAACCTAAAGGGTCTTGGCTCTGGAGTCTGCACGCTTCCTGCAAGCCAGCAAAGCTGCCGGAATAAACACAGTGGCCGACGGCAGCAAAGACGAAATAAAACGGAACAGAAAAGAGAAAACCACTAAAAAACAACGTAAATGCCCGACTGAGGAGTAACTGATAGCATATTCATTCAGTAGGATCCTCCGCTGCTGCTTGAAAAAGTGAAGCAGATGAATGCTTTTCACACTCTTGTACTGTTTGCCACGAACATACCTTATAGCTAAAATGATCTTGAAGTGGGTACAAAGCTCAGTTCACAGTGTGCAAGAAACAGCTTCTGTTCATTTTTTTTAAAGATTTTATTTACTTATTTGACAGAGAGAAACACAGCTAGAGAGGGAACACAAGCGGGGGGAGTGGGAGAGGGAGAAGCAGGCTTCCCGCTGAGCAGGAAGCCCGATGCGGGGCTCGATCCCAGGACCCCGGGATCATGACCTGAGCCAAGGGCAGACCCTCAATGACTGAGCCACCCAGGCGCCCCTGTTCATTTGTTTTATATCATCTTTCTTTCTTTCCAAAGCCCCATCCCGCCAGGCTGGTGGGAAATTCAACCTCAGCCCTTCTTCACCGTCCTCCCCGGCACACTCAGGGTCCGCTCCCAGATAGTGCAAAAGTCCTGGGGCCACTTACAGCCATGAGACAGTGGGCAGAGTGAGAGAGACCTGTTGCCAGGTGGAGAGTGGACTTCCACCCCCCCAAACACCCGCCTCCCCAGGCGTGAGCAGCAACTCCAGGCTCTGCCCAGCTCCCCAAGCTCAGCAGGAACTGGGGTGCCCACCCTTGCTCAGGGAATCCACAACCTTCTGCCTCCTCTTCCATCACAGAGAACTTCTTTAGGGTCTCGGAGAAATGGCCCCATCTCTCATCACATTCCTGCAGGGGCTCTTCCTCTCTCCCCTCCCTCCAGGAGGCACCTCAGCTGCCCCATCACTGCCCCACCCCCACTGCCCAGAAGCTTCTCAACAGACTAGGCTTTTGGTTACCAAAGCTAGCAGGGGAAGTGTAATTTTGCAAGTAACCTCCCTCTCCTGTTTCCCACACTTCCTCAAACCTCCCCCAAGGTAGGGAGATCTAGAACTTTCTTATCCTGTGTGTTTCCTAGAGGAGAGAAAAATTACGATCTCAAAAAACTATCTTGTCACAGTTTCTCCTGCTACATGTAGTATGTATGATATATGTATGTTATATAAATACGTATAGTATACATTTATTTATAAATATACATACTTAGTATGTGTGCTATACTCTTGCCACCCAATCGTCCTGAGTCACAGAGATGAATTTCTCTTGTTTTTATTTTTATTATCACTGAAATTAATGATCGTCTCGCATGCCATATGAGAAATCAGTCAGCTGCAAGGAACTTAATACCCAACTACCAGGGGCTGAAACACATTGGCATTTGTTTTCCTCATGTAACAGAAGCGCGGGGACAGGCACAGCAGGGCGCATCAAGGACCCAGAGCCCTTTCAATTCTCTGTACTAGGTCCTCACCTTGTTGGTTTCTCATCCCAGGCTTGTTGCCTCACTGTCCCAAGATAGCTGCTGTAGCCCCAGGCATCTCATTCGTGTTAAGATAGGAAAAGGGGAGAATGAGCAGCCCCTTGTAGAAGAAAAGCAGCAACTTTCCAGGAATTGCTCCTTAGCCTTCCCCGCTTGGATGTCATTAGCCGGCATGTTGTGAGGTAACCACTGCTCTCAGGGAAGCTGCAAAGGGACCCACTGACTTTTCCCACCTTCATGATGGTGGCGGCAAAGGGAGAAGGGGATTGGGAACGTCTGCTGGTTAACCACACTGTCCAGCCCAGCCAAGCACCAGGCTTTATGGTTTGCAAAACCGCCCCTGTTGCCATTTTACGGAAGCTGCCGTGGAGGCTCAGAGACAGGCCCGAGTTGCCTAAGGTCACGTGGCGGGGGGCAGACAGAACCGGAGCTGAGCCAGAGAGCTTTCCAGTCCCCACACCCATCTGTGGGCTTCACACTCGCTCTGCCCACAGAGCCCTTCTACTGCCGGGTCCAGAGTTGCGCCCTTCCCAGGCACAGTCCCGCCTGTCAGGGGCTGGCCCACAAAAAGGGCGGCGTCCTATGGGCCTGTCCCACAGACCCACGAGGGACAGGAGGCGACAAAAGAGAGCGAGAGGGGAGAGAGGCAACAGAGGAGAGGGTATGAAGGAAAAGAGATGGGAGCTCAGAAAGGAGGTGGGGGGGTGGCAGGTGGAGGATGGAGGGCAGGAGAGAAAGGGAGGGAAGGAGGAAGGGAGGGAGGACGTGTGGAAGCCATGGTGCTGGGCAGCAGGAGCTGAGGGGCATCCAGCAGCCAGACCCCTGGGTGGGCAGCAGTCAGCCCTGACATCTGCCCCCACCTCCACCACACGGCCCACCAGGGGAGTGAGACCACCGCCTTACTGGAGGGCAGAACGGGGACTGGGGAAATAACATCGGGGAGGCCCTTCACCCTGTCTGGGAGAAACCCTGGTGGCTTCTCAGAGGTGGTGACCTCCAAGTTGGGACCTGAAACTCCTTCACCAGGCATTCAGACTCTTCGGCCTGGCCTCTGCCTCCTCTACCCAGACCCTGGCCCAGAACTCATGCTCAGTGCGTGTTTGTTGAATGAATAATCTGAAAACTGTAGAACAAGGTGATACAAAAGCAGGACAAAATGGTCCACTTCTACCAATTCATTAAAAAAAAGGTTATCAGGAGCATGGAGTGGGCTTTTTCTCCCAAAGGTGAAAGGAGGAAAGAAATGAAATCTTGGGGGGCGGTGGCTGGGGGAGTTCGGGCTGCTCCATGAAGGGGGTTTTCTTGGGCTGAAAGGCACCCAGGGCCAAGAGCTTCCCCAGGATCTGTCCCAGGTTTGGGAGACGCTGTCTTCTGCCCCTGCCCCGGTCCACACCCCGCCCCCTCCCTTCATTCCCAGGCCCGGCACCTGTCCCAGCTACCAACCCTCCATTTCATCCAGGGAAACACTTGTAAAAGAACACCCTGACCCTGTCACTGTTCTGCTTGAAGCCTTCCAGAAGTTCCCCATGATTATCTCACACCTTCACTGCTTCCACCTGGCTCCAAAACCCTCCATGGCTCCCCTCTACACTGAGGATAACATCTGGTCTCTTCGCAATGGCCGTCAAGGGCCTGTGTGATTTGGGTCCAGCCCAGCTCTCCCAGATCGCAGCAACTCCTGACCCGCACACTCTGCACCCCAGCCACCCCGCACTCCTCGCTGTCCGGGAACGCCCCACTCTCTCTCTTGTTCGCATGCTGTCCCCTCTGCCTTGAGCATTTTCATTCCTCTGGAGCTGGATGGCTCCCACTCATCCTGCAGGATGTCCGTCCTGATGCCCGTCCCATGGCAGGCAACCCCTCAGTGCAGCCTGGGCACCCGCACAACCCTCGTGACCCACGAGCGCCCTGGAAGCAGCCCATATCCCTGGCCACTGCAGCCCCAGCACCCAGCAAACCCAGTCACGTCCTATCTATTGTCACACCCACGATGGAGGTGGTACATGGCCTGTGGGCAGCCATCCTGTCAGGACCACAGCCAAGAGCCCATTGTCGCCGCCGCATCAGCGTGCACCTTCGGAGATGGGAACCGATGGTGTGTATCGAGCACCTGCCGCGCACTTCACATCAGCTGCTTCATCCATGCCTCACAACAGCTTGGGAGTGGGGGGGGGGGGGGCGTCCCCCGGCTGATGGATGAGCAGCCAGGGCCAGAGGGGAAGGACTTGCCTGGAGCCCCACACAAGCCCCACGACTTCCAAGATTCACCAGATCCAGGCCCGCTCGGCTGACTCAAGCGCGTGCTCTTCCCCACCATGCCCTGAGTCTGGGGATGGGTCAGATTCTTCTCTGCATGTGACAAGGACTATGGCTACGGCGGGAAGGAGATGGCCCCCTCAGCCACCCCGCACAAACTCTCCTCTCCACCCTGACTCTGGCCTCACCGTCCCTTGTGTGGACACTGCTTCAGTGCCCTTCCTGGCCCCCAGACTGCCTTTATCCAAAGCCCCTCCTTCCCCTAGAGCCTCCCCTGCCTCTGCTCCAAGGCTCTCCATGCCCTACAGAACAGAGCCCAGGTCCCTCATCTGGCCTCCTCCGCCCTGACCTTGTTTCCGCCCCCACACTGGCCCCAGACAGCATGGGGGCCGCACCCAGGGTGGGGGGCACAGAACATGGGCAGGTACATACACTGGCCGCTTTATTGCGCAAAGTCACGGAGACTCAGTAAGGCACAGAGTCCAGAAAGGAGGTGGCATGCCCTGGGGGACGTGGTCGGCACGACCCAGGCCTCAGTGCTGGGCACCCCATCCTGGGGAGTGCTCCCACTCTCTTGAGTGGCTCTGAGTGCTTCTCTCTTTCAGGTCCCTCTCCCAGGGAGCCTAAGAATAAGGGGCCCTTCTTTCCCAAGAGGGTGAGTGCAGGGGATGGGGACCAAGGGTAAGGAAGAGGCAGCTCTGTGGTCTGGAGGGAGCGGGAAGGTAGGGCTCAGGCTTGGGCCTGAGGCTCCCCCTCCCTGAAGGCACTAAGAACAGGGGGCCCAGCTCAGGGGCAAGTCCTGGAGGTGGGTAGGGGTAGGGGCTCAGTGGGCTGACTCACTGAGCCCCGAGGCACCAGGTGGGCAGGCTGCAGGGGGCTGCCTCAGCTGAAGTCGCGGTTTGGCAGGAGGAGTGGGGCCACCAGGGTCCACAGGTAAAGGAGCAGCCCCGCCCAGCTGGCGCAGATCTTCACCCACACGGCGGTCCAGGTGCTGATCATCTTCCGGGTCTCGCCGGGTCTGGAACACAACGTCATCCCAGTGACCTCAGTTCTGGTCCTGCCCTTACCACCCAGTTGTGACCCCTGACTTCGACTCTGGCTCTCACTCTGTAACTCTAGCCGCCCATCTCTGATATTTTTGACACTTGGCCTTGGCTCTGTCTTTGACCCTAGATGTAGCTTTTGACTAATACCACAGATCTGACCCTGACCTCAATTTCAACACTGACCCCAGTCCTAGACTAATATTATAACCTGACTCCTGGTCCCTGCCTTTGGGACCCTGGAGCTCCCGACCTTAGTCTTGACCTCCAACCTTGACTCTGACCCTCAGTCTTGTAACTCCATCCCTGACCCCTGACCCCTGACCTTAGGACTGAGCTGATATCTTTGACCTTAATTCTGACCCTTGACCCTCTAACACCAGTCCTGACACCTGACCTTGTTACTCTGTTCTTAGTTCCTTGACCTGGCAACTTCAATCCTGGCTTTATGGCCTGCTAACCCCAATTTTAACCAAAAGAACCAAATCTGTGACTTTATATGGCCCCAGTCCCGTTGACCTCATGACTCCTATTCTTGACCCTGTGACTGATTCTAACCCCATACCCTAAATCCTAACCCTCCAGCCATGAATTCCCAACTCTGACCTTGTAACCCAAATCACCACTCCTGATCTGTAAGGTGCATCTGCCCTGCACAGGCCCAGCGTCACCTCCTGTGACCCCCACTTCTCAGGCTACTGGGCAGACTAAGGCACTGGCCCGGAAGCTGGCGCATGGCTGCGCAGGCTCTGCGGGGGGTCCTGGACAGACTCCTCTACGGCCAAGCCTGAAACAGGCATCAGGAGAAACCCGGGGTGGAGGGGCGAGGAGATGGGCGGCCTCCACACCCCAGCACAGCGGATCCGGTCCATGCCCGGCCAGGCTGCACGCACCTGTACCAGCTGGTAAGCGTCATCATTATGTGCAGGGACGCAAGCACCAGGCAGAAGTGGAAGAAAGAGTAGCTGTAGGTGACAGCGTCCTGCTCGTTGTCAAAGGCCCGGCCCTGGCATTCCACCACCTGCCGCTGCTGCGTGACTTCCAGTGTGGACGGACACTCCTCCGTTTGCATCAGGCTGTTCACCTGCCGGTGGTCCGAGGAGCGCAGACTGCAGGGGAGGGAGGGGGAGGCGGGCAGGAAGCTCCAGGGGGCCTCACGAGCCACGGCTTTGGTCATAACGATGGGCACCATGGTTCCAGAACCTCGGGGCCTGGTGACCTGGTGGTTAGGCTCTGGGCCCACCCACTTACCGCTTTGACTCCGAACTCCACCCCCACCTCCTATGTGGCCTTAGGCAAGACACTGAACCTCTCTGAGCCTCTGTAAAATTGGGGGTTATAGTACCTCCCTTGCGGAGTTGCCAGGAGGACTAATACTGTGAAGCCCCCAGCACTGTGCCTGGCACAGAGTATAAACTAGAGAAACAGGCGCTGTTATTCAGGTTGTCCATCTGCCAATCCCGTAAATATGGACTGCGTACCTAGTACTTCAAAGGACCATACCAGGGATGGCATTCATTGATAATATTAATAATTAAGAATACTCATTTGCCATTAAGTTTGTTTTCCTTCTGTTAGGTGAGTAGTTTTACCAATGACGTCCCCTTTCTTCATGTTTATTATAAAAAAAATACTAACAGCAATGATTTTTTGGTCATTTCTGTAATGAGGTCTTGATGTTTTTAACAGTATTTAATAGTGTGAGACACATAGGCAATTTTGAAAATCCAAGTCGCATTTGGGAAAAAAGTGACACAGAAGGAGATCTGGACCCCAGCCCCACCCCATCAAGCTGAGAAGTCACTCGCTGAGCTTCTGCTGACCCCAATCATCATCAAACATCATGCTGATATCTAATGTTTGGGATCCCGGGTCCTGGTGACCCACAGCTAGGCACGACGCCCATCCTCAGGGGTCCCTGCCCTTGTGGCTGCTTGTGCTTCTTTGCTTCCTGGGTTTTAAGAACTGTGCTAAGAGGGTGCCTGGGTGGCTCAGTCGGTTAGGTGTCCGACTCTTGGTTTCGACTCGGGGCATGATCTCAGGGTTGTGGGATCGAGCCCTGTGTCTGGCTCTGTGCTCAGCAGGGCGCCTGCCTGAGATTCTCTCTCTCCCTCTCCCTCTGCCCCTCCTCCGCTCTCTCTCTCTCTCTCTCAAATAAGTAAAACTTAAAAAAAAAAAAGAAAGAAAGAAAAGCACTGGACTAAGAACAGACAGGCCCCGGGCTCTCAGAGGCTCTGCCCCGTGACCACAGGCCGGGGGGGTGAGCGTCTGGGGAGCAGGACGAGGTGCCGCTCTGAGCCTGGGTGCTGTGTGCATGGCCTCAGACAGGTGGCTACCCCTCCCAAACCTCCCGTCTCCTTATCTGCACCATGGAGGTGATCTGGGCCTTTCCAGGTTGAAAAAGGGATCAAGTGAGGCAACAAAGAGTGACCTGCCCAGGCTTTGAAAAAGGTCAAAACAAAATGTGAAACAGCCTCCGAATGTTCCGAGACAGCTGTGCGGCTCTGAAGAAACCAGGCCCTGCCCAGGATGGACGAGTCGGGGAGGGCAGAGGAGCCTGGCAGAGCCTCCTCCGGGCCGCCCTGCGGAGCCAAGAGGAGCGGCACTGGGAGCGATGCTGGGCCCTGCGGAGTCAGTCATGAGTCCGCCAGACTTGCTGTACACGGCGGTCACCCTCAGCATCACCATCTGGTGACTTTACACAACAGCCAGTCCCTGCCACCCAGCTGTGCAAACGTTCACAGTTACTTGCAATTAAAGCAAACACTTGTCTGGCGCTGCCTACTCGCCAAGTTCCTTTCTAAGAGGCTTATTCATACTAACTCCTCCAACACCCCTCCACGATCCTGTGAAGTAGCTACTATTTTCATCCTTGTTTGACAGCTAAGCAAACCAAGGCACAGAAAGGTGTAGCGACCTGCCCCAGATCGCACTGCCGCTAAGGGGCGCTGCAATGTTCAAACACAGGCGGTTCGGCTCCAGAGTCCACACCGAGAAGCACTTGCTAAGAGGCCCCTTTAAAAAAAAACTGTTACGTGATCTTCAGTCTGAGCTGCCCTCTCCTAGGTGACAGTGTGGGGTCCCCACCACCCCAGGCATTAGAGGCTACCATCCTCCACCATCACGAAAGCTCAGAAAGGTGAAGCCACTTACCCCGAGACCACACAGCAGGTGAGCGACAGAGCCCACGCCTGCCCGCCCCAGTCCAGGCTTCTTCCCTGCCCCCACAGATGCCTGCACCCTACTGAGCTGGGCACGCGCCAGCCCGATGTGCAAGAAGGGGCCCCTGGCCAGGAGGCAGCGTCCAACCATGCCCCTGCTGCCCAGTCACGCTGTGCCCTCAGAGGGACTCCGTTTTGCACCAGCACAGGGCTGGACCTGCGCTTGCTAAGGGCGCCTTCCCGCTTGGTGTCTGGGCTCCCACATCCTCCCCTCACTCGCACCTTCAGGCCCCCAGTCATGATGCCTCCCCAGAAGCCAGATGCCCCCCCCATACCCGATGAAGACGGTGCACAGGATAAAGATGATGAGTCCCACGATGCTCGGTGCATCCCACCAGTGGGTCTCGTAGCCATCAGGGCCTGCCAGGATCGTCTCATTGCTGAAGCGGGTCAGCAGGTGGGGGTTGCATTTCTGGTCTAGACATGGGAGCAGTCACCCTCAGCCCTTGCAGGCCAGGCCTGAGGAAGGGCAGAGAGCCAACCCAAATGGACAGACAGACATACAACTGAGCATCCAAATCCCAGCAACAGACAGAACTTAGCAGACAAATGACAGAGAAAGAGCTCCAGGAACAGATAGGGCCCTCCCAGCTCCCTGAAGGACTAAGAGGGGGTACAAGCTGAGCTGAAATGTCCCTGTCACCTGTGAGGGTCCCCAGCCTGCCAGAAGGCCATGCTGACACAGGAATGAGCCCAGGCTTCCCCAAACCAGGGCCTGTACTCACCAGGGACACTGGACAGGGCCAGCCAGGTGACAAACATGGTGTAGAGCGTGATGACCGAGGCCTGCAGCAGACCCGAGTTGGGCTGGGCGTCCTGGAAGAGCAGTCCATCAGGAAGACCCCCGTCAGACCTGGGGGGCACCCCACCCGCACCTAGCCCACTCACACCCCACTGGGGGGGCCTCAGGAACCCCCACCACCCTAGAGCCATCCCACACCACACCCTTTGGGAGAACACAGCACCCGAGCCACCCGCCACCCACCACCCACCTCTCCCAAAGGTGGAGTCCTCATTCTTTCTCTTAACAAACTATCCCAGTTGCTCCCCTGCTGAGAACGCACCCAGGGTGGGATCCCTTCACATTCTGAATTAAAGCCCTCCCTGGTTTGGCCCTGCCTTCGTCTCCAACCGCCCACCCCCCCAGCAAGCTCCTCCCCTCCGACTGCACTCAGCTAAGCTGGCCTCCTCTCTGTCCACAGAACCCACCAAACTCTCTCCCACCTCAGGGCCTTTGCACTCGCTGTGCCCTCTCCCTGACACGGTCCTCCCCAACATCTCCACACAGCCAGCCTCTCGTTAGCATTCAGGCCTCAGCTCAAAGTTCTCAATGAGGCCCCAACACCCTGACCCCCGCAGCAGCCCCCGCTCCCCTCCCTGTTGGCCCACCCACCTTTTGCCCCCTCTCTTTTATTTCCCACGTAGCACGTATGATCCCAAATTATCTTCCTTGGCCTCGTCTCCTACCAGCTGTTCTTCCCCATCCTCACCACACACAGGCTTGGAAATAAGAATCCAAACTCTGATTAGGGGCACAGGCTCCAGGGCCAGTCTGCCAACTCCGCCCCCAGCGCGCCCCCGAGCCCCGCCCCCAGCCCCGCCCCCCCCCAAGCTGTGTGACCTCAGGCCGGTCTCTCTCCTCCTCTAAGCCTCCCTTTACTGGTCTGGAAAGTGGGGACGATGGCGGTGCCTGGACTACATGACGGGACAGTTGTCATCAACTAGCAGCTGCTGTTACTCTTCCCCTCTTCCTCACATCTGCACCCCCAACATCTCCAAGAAGGCCCGGTATACAGTAGGCGCTCTGGAAGTATTTGCTGAATGAATACTGATTACTGTGTGAGCTGGGACAGAGGCATCACCCTCTCTGGGCTTCAATTTTCTCACTGGGAAATAGAGGCTCAGACGAGAAGGGAGGTTCCCCACCTTTCTGCTAAAGACCCTCTAAGGCTCCCCAAGCTAACTGTGAAACCCCTGGTGGGCTGAGATCCCCAACCATGAGGCACTGCTGGGCTCATAGGGCTCTGAAGAGCACACGATGATCTGGGGAGCCCCACCCGTTACCCCCAGACGGTCTGAGACTGGAAACTGTGCAACTGCACCTCCCAACACCACTTATTGAGGGGTCTGGGAGTCGTCACTCAGTGGTCCTCCCTAATGGTCTCCCAATTTCCATAAAGACAACGATGATAACAACAGTTCATGTCTGATGGTTATCTATAGGCCAGGCCCTGTTCTCTGTGTTCACAAACTCTGTCTCAATCCTGCAAATATCTCCAAAGGGTAGGTATTACCCTCATTTCTACATGTGAGAAGAGAGAAGCACAGGGAGGGTGAGGCACTTTCCCAAAGACACCCAGCAAGTAGCCATGAAAGCTATGACTCTAACCCAGGGAGGCTGACTCAGGAGCCCACATTCTTAGCCCAAGCCTCTGGGACTGGCGGCCCTGCCCCAGGACCCTGAGGCTCCTACCAGAAGTCCCCCCACACCAAGGGGCCCGGCGTCAGGACGGGCAGGGACAAGCAGTCTCACCTGGACCTTGGGCAGGACGGCGACAATGGAGACACAGAAGCAGAGAGTGAGGTTGAGGCTGATGAAGACCTTGCCTTCATAGCAGGTGCCGGGCTGGGTGTAGTAGATGAACAGCAGTGTCACGGCCGCAATGGACAGTGTGTAGAAGAGGAGGGTGAAGAAGAAGAGGCCTGTGAAGGAGAGGTGGCAAGCGGCTGGGTGAGGAGGCATAGGGACCCCCCCTCGAGGGGGGCTTGTCGGGCAGCCCCCTGTGTGGGCCTCAGCTTCCTTGTCGGAGGAATGACATCAGGGTCTCCTGAATGTCTGTCACTTGCCAACTCCTGTGAGAGCTTTTGCCCCATCCTGACCTAAAAGGACTCACTTGCCATTAATAAGTTAACCATGGAAAGAAAGGCAGTGAATACAAAAGAGTCTTTCACAAAGTCCACTGGATGCACAGGGACCCGCTGAAGCCCTGCTCCCTCGTCAGAGAGATCAGCCACTTTTCAGGGGCGTGAAAACTAAACGGGCACCTAAGTGAGCCTTTCTCCTCGGTCAACTCAGAACTGAAAGGGAGCTGAGCAAGAACCTGCTCTGCCCCAGGGGCTTCAGGGACCCAGTGTCATTTGGTTTGGTCTGGGCTGGCTGTGCGTGGCCCGTCCTGCAGGAATCGCTGAACTAGACTCCACCAAGGTCTCTCCGTTCCGGCTCCCCTCTGACCTCCCCTGGAGTCACCCCAGAATCAGCCGCCCCTGCCCACACACACCCCCTTCCCTCCATCTGCCCAGGAGGGTTCAATTGCTGCCCTAGGGCAGGGGGCAGCTCCAGAAGCCCTGAGGCTTTCCTCTAGTTTCGGGGACCCCCTATGCTCAGGAAGCCCCAGTTGCGAGCAAGCACGGGGCCTCTGGCAACATCGCTCACCTGCATACCAGGCCCGGGAGTCACACTCCTCAGCCTTGCCCAGCCACCGCTGGTTCCAGGAGTGAGCGAAGTCGATGAGCAGCACCAGCTGGATGAGGATGAAGAGGAAGGAGCCCACGACACCAAAGTAGAACCAGACTGCGTGGGGAGAGGGGAGAGGGAAGATGGGGGGAGGGGGCAAGGCGGTGGGGGAGCAGCCTGAGTGCCAGGCTCCCCGGGATTAATGCGGCAGGCACCCTCCCGCAGTCTCCCTCACATGCACATTTACTCATTCAACAGTCGTTTGTGGGCGCCTGGGTGGCTCAGTTGGTTAAGCGACTGCCTTCAGCTCAGGTCATGATCCTGGAGTCCCGGGATCGAGTCCCATGTCGGGCTCCCTGCTCAGCAGGGAGTCTGCCTCTCTCTCTGACCCTCCCCCCTCTCATGCTCTCTATCTCATTCTCTCTCTCAAATAAATAAATAAAATCCTTAAAAAACAAACAAACAAACAAAACAGTCGTTTGTGCCGTGCCCTGCAATGGTGACACAGAGAAGAAGCAGAGTCCCTGCCCTCAGGGAACCCCTAGCCATGTACAGAGAGGCAGCGTGGCAGGGTATGGGGCAGGGGTGAGGCAGCTTCCACCCACCTGTCCCCCACCCCACCGCCATATTGCCCAAAGGCCATGTGGCCAAGCACCAGAGTGCTGTCTCCTGGCCCGGGGGGGACCCAGCCAGCAGCCTGGGGTCTGTGTGCCAAGGCAAAGAGCAACCCCCACCAGTGCTCCTCCCTCTGGAGACCCCAGCTCCCTCCTGGTAGCCCCCCATCCTTCCCACCAAGGCCACCTACCGTTGGAGAAGGAGCCATCAGGGATATAGAATGCGCCCACGGTGATGCCCACGAGGATCAGGAACTTAAAGAACCAAAATCTATTGGGAGTGGGGAGAACAGAGCAGCGAGCTGAGTGGGGGGAGGGGACCAGGCCCGGCCCCCAGAACCCCTACCCCCAAAGAGCAGGTCCTGGGTACTGGGCAAGTGAAGAGGGGCTTTCTGATGGTCTGATGGGCACAGAAAGTCTGTCCCGGCCCTAGAAAAATCCCTGAGGGACAGAGGGAAGGACTAAGTCAGAGTGATGGTGGTCACCCAGTTTCTTGTCCCAACTGTGTCACTAAAGTGCTGTGTGGCCTTAGGCATGTTCTCACCCTTTCTGACTTTCATTTCTTCATCTGAGAAGTGGGAAGAACTAAATGAGCTGATCTCTGTGCTTCAGGGGCTCACGGTCTGGGGACAGGGCCTGGAGATGGCTGGAGACCGGCCGGGGGCAGAAAGCACGGTGCGCGTCCCGGCTGTAGGGGTGGTGGGGGGGGGCCTCACCCGTTCTGGACAGCAGCCCTGGGGTCCCGGCTGCTGCGCACGCAGATCATGAACAGGGTGAAGAGGAAGAAAAAGGCTGCCGTCGCAAAGCACATGCGGTAGACAGCACGGTGGCCGAGCAGGGAGCCACAGTCGATGTGGCCCTGAAGGATGATGGGGGTCCCGGCCCCCTCTTCACACACCCATGGCAGCTGTGGGGAGGCAAAGCAGCATGAAGGCCCCTCCACCCCCAGAACCCTGGGCCGACTCTGCCAAGGCTCCCTCCTTCCCCCCCCATCAGCACCCCCACCCAGCCCTGGGGCTGAAGTCCTGTGAGTGGCCCCAGGACAGATGGGGACACACGATCCAGTGACAGATCGTTCCTCTCTGCTTGTCTCCCTGCTGAAGCCCGTGCAGCCTCAGGACCGCATGGCACTGAGGGAGGCAGGACTGAGTGCTCCCCACCCACAACTTACACCAGAACCCCCGGGGACTCTGGGGGAAGGTGAGATTCCAGGGCCCCTCTCAGACAGAACCAGAGTCAGAGGTGGGGTCTGAGAATCTGCATTTCTAGCACACTCCCCAGGGCATTCATACCTTCACACACACTCGAATGTCAGAGCCACTGGCCTAAATGTGGCACTGGGTCTGGGCCAGGCTCTGAGATGCTGGGATGAAGGGAAGAGTGAGGACCCCAAACCTTAGTGCTCGAGCACTAAGGAGGGAAAAGCATGCCCCGGGGGCCAGTGTCCAGGGGTGGAAATGATGATCTGTAAGATTCTCCAAGGGGCCCATGGCTTATGAGAAACAGGAATTCCCCTGTGAGGTTCAAACTCGCCTCCCCACATGAAGAAAGGCCCCCATCACCAGCCCTGGATGGTGGGTGTCCCAGGACACTCCTGCCCTGCCTTCTCGATTAGCTGGGACCTCAAGCCGTGGGGGGGCGGAGGGGACCCCGGCCTGGAGCAACTGTCCCGCGGGCTGCCCCACTCGCCCGCCTGCCCCGGGACCCCTCACCTTGTGGAGCTGACTCTCCACGCTGGGGCTCAGCATGATGATGGACACCAACACCCCCAGGAAGAGGAAGGCCGTGAAGCTGAGGCGGGTGACGGTGGAGTTGGGGCTGGAGGGGCAGCAGCCGCACAGGATGCAGGGGGCAGAGCCGCAGAGGCAGGACACCTGGGAAGGGCAGGACGGTACCCAACTCCCTGCCTCCTCTCCCCTCCCCACCCGAGCAGGAGCACCCGCCACCTGCCCATCCGTGTCTCCAAAGCTCTGCCAAGCCTGCCCTCCCTGGGCCTCAGACATTATCCCATCGCGGTTCAAGCCCCAAAGGGCACTGAGGAAACCAAGCTCCGAAAAGGTTGGGTCACGCGGTTTCTTACGTAGGGGGAGGCAGAGTGGTGATAGATGATAGATAGATAGATAGATAGATAGATAGATAGATAGATAGATAGATAGATGATAGATAGAGATAGATAGATAGATAGATAGATAGATAGATAGATAGATAGATAGATAGATAGAGATCGATCCAGAACACCAGCTCCAACACGGATAAGCTGTGTGGCCCTATACAACTCACTCAACCTCTCTGAACCTCAGCTTCCTCTTCCATAAGATGGGAATCATAATGGTACCTACTTTCACAGGCATTTTAAATTGTAATGCGCTCCGGCTTCCTTTTCCACCGCCTGGTTTAGCTTTTCTCCATAGGACTTGCGATCCCTGCCTGGCTTTCTCTTTTACTCATGTTTGTCCGCTTGCCACTTGCAGCGTGTAAGCTCCGCCAGGGCCGGGGGTTTTGTTCACTGTGGTAGACCCACAAATCGGAACGGTGCTTGGCTCACAGTTGGAGCCCAGTGACTATTGATTGAACAAATGCAAAGTGTCTGGCATAGTCTCAGACCCATGTTAAGACCGCAAGAAACAGGGGCGCCTGGGTGGCTCAGTTGGTTAAGCGACTGCCTTCGGCTCAGGTCATGATCCTGGAGTCCCGGGATCGAGTCCCGCATCGGGCTCCCTGCTCGGCAGGGAGTCTGCTTCTCCCTCTGACCCTCCTCCCTCTCATTCTCTCTGTCTCAAATAAATAAATAAAATCTTTAAAAAAAAAAAAAAAAGACCGCAAGAAACAGCTAGCACGGGATAAACATCTGCTGAATGAATGGAATGCAGAATTGTGAGTGGCTTGATTTCCTGCTCTGGGGCTGGCCCTGTCCTGGACACCAGTGGCCGTCTCCCCCTCTCCCTCTCCTGGCCCCTCTGCCCAAGCTGGCACCAGCCCTCCCTGGGGCTGGCTGAAATCACGTGGGGGCTGGTGGATGCCACTCTATTCACAGCTGGTATCCCGAAAGACGACTGACCCCTCGGGGTACCGGGCCTACATCCAGATACATCTGATCACCAGTTTATCTCCCCTGTGACCGCCCCATCTCTTCACCCAGGTATTTAAGAGTCAAGAGCGAGAAAGATACCAGTTCTGCCCTCCTGCAAGAAAGACACTCAACAATCATTCCACCTGTCGTGGTCGTCGCTGCTCTGAGAGTCACTGATGGGGGCCTACCCCCGGGGATGGAGGGTCCCTTCCCTAATGAAGTGACATTTAAGCTGAGCTGAAGAATGAGGAGGCTCTCTCCCGACCAGGGGGAAGAAAGAGTGTTCCAGACAGAGGGAACAGAGGTGGAGGCAGCTCTGGGGCAGGCAGGAGCTGGGCGATGGAGAAAGAGAAAGAGGCCCTTGGGGCCAAAGCTTCAAGAGCAGGTGGCGAGTGGGGGTGACGAGGTCAGCCAGGCTGGGGGGAGCCTGGTGGCCATGTGCAGAGCCCTGGGGTTGATCGTCTGAGCAGAGGGCACCCAGCGAGGGTCTGTAGCTGGGAGGGAAGGAACAGGCTTACACTGAAAGAGTGGCTCTGTGGAGGGCAGGCTGAAGGGGCCCCTTCCTCCTCAGAGACCTCGCACCCGACTTTCTGGGCTGGTCCCAAGGTGTGCACTCTGGTCCCAAGCTACACTCTGCTTGAGGTGTAGCTGCCCTCCCGTCTCCCCTTCCCTTCCTCCCAAGAGTGGAAACGCCCCTGGATACCCATCTCTCTCACCCACAAAGCAAGTACAACATGTTTGCTAAATGAAACGCCTGCAGAATGAATTTCCTTTCCATGGTCCAAATCATAACTGGTCTAGCAACTCCTGGTTACATCTTGCAGCCCTCACCCCAAGCCCCGCCTCCTACCCCTGGCTGCCTTTTGGGGATAAAGGGATAAGCAAATGCCAGAAACATATTTCATAAACCATAAAGAACATTCTGGCTATGAGACAGACTAGCTATTAGCCCCATTTTACAGACGAGGAACCTGAGATCAGAGAAGTTAAGAACGTGCCAGAGTCACCCAGCAAGTGGACGGCAGTGCTGAGATTCAAGAAGTAAGAGTGAGCGTCCGTTTGGAAGGTGCTCGGCCCCAGGCACCGTGGTAAGCCCCTTATCTACATGACACTCCCTATGCAGGGAGTGTGTTGTACCTCCCACTTACAGGCGGGGAAAATGACTTGGAGGGGTGACATGACCAAGGTCACAGAGCCAGTAAGCTGAGGAGCTGGGGTTCGAGCTCCTGTCCGCCTGTACTAGGGGCCCACTAGCTCATTGACGGCAGTCTTGCTTAATTTCAAAACACCCCAGGGATGGAAACAATCCCTCGGCTGCCAGAGAAAACCCACAGAGGCCCTCGAGCACTGATCTCAGGAACCGCGTGCTAAAGGGCCCGAGTCAGGGCCTGCCTCTGGCTCGTTACCACTTCAATCGGAGACATTTGAGACATGAGAAAAGCCACCCCACTGCACTCGGGGAGCCTGGCTTTTCAGTTCACCCTAATTCTTGGAGATCAAAAGCCCAGTGTTCCTGACATGGGAAACCTCGGGATTCCCAAGGACCGATAGCCAGAGAGACCAGGTGGTCAGGGAGAGAAAAACACACAGCAGCCCCCACCACCAGCTGCTGCTGGCGCATCCTTGGAATCTCTCGTGCGTTCTGACCCAGTCTCTCGACCCCCGGGGCATCGCTCCCACAAGAACCTCTTCCTGTAGCAGTACCAGCTCACAGGAGTAAGGGCGGACGCGTGTGGCGCTGCGCACACCCGGAAAGTACTAGGGGGAAGCTTAAAATAACGAAATGCCCATCCATACATCGTGGGCCTCCCCTATGAGGGATCTCCGCTGAATGCAGCAGATGTGTAGGTAATACTTAAAGGGGTACACATAACTAAGTATAATTAAATATAAATTCTACCTCGATAAAGCTGATTTTATTACTAAAAGAGAAAAAATTTTAAATTAAAACGAAAAACCAAAATAGGCACAAAGCTTTAGGTTTTATGAGCTTATTAGAATCTCAAGAGACTGCAAATAACCTACAAGTCCTGCGCCAGGGGCCCGTGGTGGTCCATTTACTCCGTGGAATGTTACAGGCGCAGGAAAGCAAAAAGTCCCCAGGCTGCCGGGCAACATGGGCTAACATTAATGGCGCAAGGTGAAAAGCCAAGGCAGACATAACATCGCTCCTGGGCTAAGATTACACCCCTGCCCCCAAATGCACTCAGGCCAGCGGCAGCAACAGAGAGGCCCCAAGCCACTGGGTGCGTGTTGAGCAGCAAAACGCAGCCAGGTTCTTGGAATGGGGAGTCAGATCTTAGAAAGCCCTGGGTCTTACGATTTTCAGGCTGCATGGCTCCTTGGCATTCAACTGGTCCAGCCTCTCTCTAATGAAGAATCACCCGGAAGGCAGCCTCCACTGCTTACACACTGCCAAAGACCAGGAGCTCACGACCGCCTGAGGCAAGCTGGACTGCTCTGGAACCATGTGCGGTTTGGCATGGTGGGAACAGGCTGTCCCCAGTCATCCACACTCTCTCCTGGTTGCCCCTAAAGCCAGGGACGTGGGTTCTCAGGACCATTCCTAGGGCACCGGGCAGGCGGGGAGGCAGCTAGGGTTGGGGCCACAGTTTCAAGTTGATTTGTTTAAAATAAACTGACTTGGGGAGCCTGGGTGTCTCAGTTGGTTAAGCGTCTGCCTTCGGCTCAGGTCATGATCCTGGGTCTGTGTCGGGCTCCCTGCTCAGTGGGGAGTCTGCTTCTCCCTCTCCCTCTGGTGTGTGCATGTGCTCTCTCTCTCTCTCAAACAAATCAAATAAATATTTTTTTTAAAGATTTTTATTTATTTATTTATTTATTTATTTATTTATTTATTTATTTATTTATGTGAGAGAGCGAGAATGAGAGAGAGAGAGAGAGAGAGCACATGAGAGGGGGGAGGGTCAGAGGGAGAAGCAGACCCCCTGCTTAGCAGGGACCCGATGCGGGACTCGATCCCGGGACTCCAGGATCATGACCTGAGCCGAAGGCAGTCGCTTAACCAACTGAGCCACCCAGGCGCCCCTAAATAAAATAAATCTTAAAAAAAATAAAAATAAAATAAACTGACCCTCCACTTCTGGGTATTAGTCAAAAGCAAGGACTCAAACAGATATCTGCACACCCATGTTTATAACAGCATTATTCACAATAGTCAAAAAGTAGAAGCAGCCCGCGTGTCCATAGACTGATGAATGACTAAACGCAATGTGGGATATACATACAAGGGAATATTATTGAGCCTTAAAAAGGAAGGACATTCTGACACCTGCTACAACACAGATGAACCTTGGGGACATTGTAGCAAATAAAATAAACCAGACACCAAAGGACAAATGCCATTCGATTCCACTGATATGAGAACCTAGAGCAGTCAAACTCACAGAGACAGAAAGTAGACTGGGGATTCCCAGGGGCTGGGGGAGAGGGGAGTGGAGAGTTATTATTGAATGGGTAGGGAGTTTCAATTTGGGGAGGATGAAAAAGCTCTGGAGATGGATGGTAGGGATGGTTGCCCCACAACTTGAATGTAGTTAACACCACTGAACCGCACGCTTAAAAATGGTTAAAATGGGACGCCTGGGTGGCTCAGTCGGTTAAGCGTCTGCCTTCAGCTCAGGTCATGTTCCCAGGGTCGTGGGATCGAGTCCCACATCGGGATCCCTGCTGAGCAGGGAGCCTGCTTCTCCCTCTCCCTCTGCCTGGAGCTCCCCCTGCTTATGCTCTCTCTCTCTTCTCTCTCTCTGACAAATAAATAAAGTCTTAAAAATTTTTTAAAAATGGTTAAAATGGTCAGTTTTCTGTTATGTGGATGTTAACACAATCAGGAAAAAGGAGGGGGCCGTTTTCAAGGAAGAGTAAGAAGTCAGCCAGGTGACGAAGGGAAAGGTGTTCCTACAAAGGGAACAGCACGGGCAAAGCTGCAAGAAACACTGTCTCTTCGAGGCAGCTGTCAAGAGGAGGCAGAGGGATGATGCAAGCGATGGCCACAGTCCCTGCAGGCCACGCCAAGGAGTCTGCACTTTATCCTGAAGGCAGTGAGAAGCATCCCGCAAGAGAAGCAGAGCACCAGGTCTGCATTACCGAAAGACCGCTTTGGCCACAGATGCAAGACGGATGCAGGCGGAGATGCACCGTACCTCTGGGAAGAGGGAGAGCGAGCTAGGGGAACAGACTCCAAGGGAAAGAAGACAGAGCCTGGAGTTTTTCTTCTGTGTTTCAACCCACAGTATTTCCCCCTTCAGACGCTACTGTTCATTTGGGGTGATATCATTTTGATATCATAAAAATAGATAACCGTTTTCAATGTATATATATTTTTTTATATATGATATATATATATCATATATCATGAGATAAACTACAAACTCCTTGAAAACTAAAAAAAAAAATGTTACAATGGAAATTTTTTTCAAGATGTGATTTTTAAGTGATCTCTACACCCAGCGTGGGGCTCGAACTCACAACCCTGAGATCAAGAGTCACAGGCTCTACTGACTGAGCCAGCCAGGTGCCCCTATAATGGTAAATTTTTTTTTTTAAGATTTTATTTATTTGAGAGAGAGAGCACATGAGAGGGGGGAGGGTCAGAGGGAGATGCAGACCCCCTGCAGAGCAGGGAGCCCGATGCGGGACTCAATCCCGGGACTCCAGGATCACGACCTGAGCCGAAGGCAGTCGCTTAACCGACTGAGCCACCCAGGCGCCCTATAATGGTACATTTTTATGTGACATACATTTTGCCACAATTAGACAAAACGCTGGTCCCAGCAAGGATGGGGGGCACCCTGTAGGCTTCGTGAACAGCCCGAGACACCCCGGGGCTAGAGGACGCACAGCAGGTAAGAGGTCAGCCCCCAGACTACTCGGGGCACGCGTACATCCCCGTGCAGCGCTAAGAAGAGAGGGCCTAGTCTTGGTGCTGCCACCAACTTGTAGGATGACCTTGGACAGGTCCCTTTCCCCGCCGTGGGACTCAGTTTCCTCAGCCATAAAATGGGTTCCCAGGCAGGACGGTGAAGTGGCTCAGAGCCCAGGCTCTACAGACAGTCCCAGTGTCCCCGGCTCCACCACCTTCTCAAATGTGGTCTTGAGCACTTTCCCACTCCAGGGTGCTTAGAATGGCCGCGGCCGGTCAGCTTCGTGCTAAGTATGTCGGCATGCTCCTCTCAGTCCCACTCAATCCTCCCAACGTGCTGAGAGACAGACACCACTGCTCTCTCCACTTCCTTACTCCCTCCACCCCAGAGAGAGGGACAAAGGGACTGCCCGAAGTCACAAGGCCGGGGGAGAGGCCACGCCAGGATCTGAGTCCCATCCTCCGACCCGTGCACGCTCCCTCGCATGTAGAGGATAGAGAATTAGATTCAATGGCATGCAGATATTAGACAAGGCTTCCCTAGATATTTGCTCACCGTCCAGCCCACCAAGTACTGGCTGGCCTGGTGACTCCCATCCCATCGTGGGCCCATCTTATCTCCTCTGAGCCAGGACTCACCCTCGGTCCAATACAAATGCCGACCAAAAGGCATGATGGGCAGATGCAAATGTGTCATGGCTGGAGGTCTTCTTCGTGGATCCACAGACTCCAGAATGTTCCCCCAAAGATGCCCAGGAGCCCCCTATTAGAACTTTCCTCCTGTGGAGCAAATCTCCATTGAATCAGGTTGTTTTGGGTTTGCTGTTTGTTTTTTTTTAAGTAGGTTCCACGCTGGGCATGGAGCCCAATGCGGGGCTTGAACTCACAACCCTGAAATGAAGACCTGAGTTGAGATCAAGAGTCGGACACTTAATCCACTGAGCCACCCAGGCGCCCCGGAAATAGGTTGTTATCGGTGTCCAGTAAGACCCAACTGCACCACTGAATACTGTGTGGCTGTGGGGAGACCACCTTCCCTCTCTGATCCAGTTTTGTCACCTGTGAAATGGAAATCATGTTAACTGCCTCACTGCGGTCCTAGTTGGATTGGATGAGAAGACACACAGCGAGTGCTCACTGCAGTGCTGGCTTGTACCACCCCTGGACAGCGCTGGGCCCTGAGTGAGGACGCAGTGATGGGGGCTGCTCTTGGTATCATTATCTGAAACAGGATGACCATGTCACAGGGCTCGAGGGAGAACCAACAAGACAGCACAGTGAGGGGCTCAGCACAGCGCCTGGCTTGTGGTAGGAGCTCAGTAAATGTCAGAGGTCAGAAACCCAGGGGGAGGCCACTAAAAGGAAGGACAGGTCCCCTGCCGACATTAAATACTCAGTAAGTGGACCAGCCCTGTCCCTCAGACACCCGGGATGGGAAGGGAGGGAAGGTGTGGGCAGAAGCCTGGACCAGGAATCAGATTTTAATCTTGACTGTCCAGGCCCCCATCCGTTCTCTGTGCAGCCTCTGGGAAGTCGGCTAACCTCTCTGAGCCGCAGTCTGTTGAGGGTTTGAGCAAGCCTTTCAGGTGCCTTCTGGTCTCAGCATTTGTAAGATTCCATGACTCAGCGGCCGGCTTGGGCTCCAGAAGGAATTCCCCACCCACCTTTCCAAGAAGATAACAACAATAGCGCCACTCACTGTCGCCAGGAAGTAGGTGGGGCACTTTTCGATTTTCCTCAAATAACGAACCATGAAGGTGGCAGTTGGGGAGGCAGAGGCACAGGGGATTGGCAGGTCACCTCTCAACACGGGCCACTCCCAGGCCAGCCCGGCCAAATGGAAATCTAGTCAACTTCAAGGAAGCGCTCCCTCCCCTACCAGGAAGCAAACCCTTCTTGGCCAGAGACCCAGCCCAAACCTAGAATTCACTGGGCAGGGGGCAGAAAGGGATCTCAGAGACCAGTTCTTGATTCCTCTGGGCGCGTGTCCACACACGCACACACACACTTCACAGGTGGTAAATGGAGGCTCAGAGAGGACAAGAGACTGTCCAGGGACCCACTCTACAGCCTCTGTGTGCAGATACCATTCTCAGAAAATGGTTGTAAAGTAAATCTCTAGATCCTTAAGCTCGCCACCCCACACCCCATCCTAACACACACACACAAATCAGGGACAAAGGAAAGCAAGTCCTGAGATTCAGCAGCCACCAGACCCCCCTCTTCCTCTCTGCTTCTCTTTGTGTAGGGCAGAGGGGGAGGGAGCTGCCTGAATGAACCTCGGATTTAATGAGGGGAAGAGGGAAAGGAGAGGGGGCTGGGAAAAGGGAAAGGAAAAGGGGCCTCCCAGCCGGGTCGGGCTGAAGCTCCTCCCCTTTGCTGGCTGCAACCCCAGAGCAGAGTATGGCTGCCCCCGAGGTCCCCAAGCCCAGGCCCCCGAGCCCAGGCGACCAGGTACTGCCCCACGCCCAAAACACTCCGACCTTCCTCAGTTCCTGGGTCTTCCAACCCAGAGCGGGGCCCGGTGGCGGTTGGCAACCCAAACCGACCTCACTCAAGGGTGGCTTAGGAAGGCGGATGGGGGCTTCCTCCCCACCCCCATTTCAGGCTCCGGGGCCTAGAGGGGAAGGGTCTGGGGTTCGTTGGGGGAAGTGCCCAGGACTTAGTGTGAGCTAGTCTGAAAGAGTCAGAGACAAGGATGCAGAGAGACAGATTGGACGGTAGGACAGACGGACAGACACCCGTGAGACAGACAATGACTGATGGAGAAGCCACGGACGGACAAAGACCGTGGGATAAACGAACGGACAGAAACAGATGTCAAACAAATACAAATGGGCAAACTGAGGCAGGCGGGCAGGGAGACAGACTGACGGACAGATTGCCGGAGGGACAGAAAAAGACACACCGCACAGTGGGGCAGGGACCAGGCGGGCCACACAAAGAGTCAGAATATCCGAGAGAGACGACAGGCGCACGGCGAGGACGTCTCCAAGTTGGGCGAGGTGGGGCCGCAGCGCGCACCCCCATCCCGGGCTCTGGGCCTCAGTCTCCCCAGTCCCTGAGAGGGGCGCCTGCCCAAGGCCCGCCCCTCCCCCCGCCACCCCGGCGCGCCCCAACCCCTCCCCCGCGGTAACCCGAGCCCCGGACACCAGCTGTCCCCGGCGCCCGCGGGTCCGGAATGGGGGTGGGGGGACCGAGGGACGAGGGGACCCGAGGGGCGAGGTGGCGGGGTGCGGGCCCAGAAAGACAAGTTTGGAGAAAGGAAAAAGAAGAAACTATTTGGAGGAAGAAGACGGACAAAAGTGCGGGGCCGAAGAAGGAGCCGGCGGCGCGCGGGCGGGCGCGGGGGTCAGGACTCACGCAGCTGAGCACGGAGCAGGCCCCCAGGCAGGCCCCCATGGCGGCGGCACGCGGCGCCGGGCGCGGGGCGCGGGGCGCGGGCGGCGGGATCGCTGGGGCTCCGGGCGCCCGGTCCTAGCCCCGCCCCCGCCCCGCCCCGGTCGGGCCCCGCCCCCGCCCCCGCCCCGCCCCACCTGCCGAAGCCTCTCGCCGCTTTCCGCCGACGCTCGGAGCCTCCGGCGACTCACCTGGGCAGGTGCGCCCGGCAAGACGGGCAAGACGGGTGGGGAAAGTGGTGGGGCCCGGGACTCCCGCGGCCATGTGAGACGTGCAGCGCGACCCGACTCTGCCCCGGGTTCAAGTCCTGTTCCAAAGCGAGGGTTTGGAAATACCGAGACCTGGGTTCGAGTCCCAGGGAGGCCACAGTGTGACCTTACAACACTGTCCCCCCACAAGGGGCAGAAGCCAAGTGAGGGTCACCCCAAACTCCTCGGTGTAGAGCCTGCACCCAATACATAGGTGTTGAATGGTGCATGATCGGATAAAGAAACTTGGGCAAGTCACTTCACCTCTCTGAGCCTCAGTTTCCCCATCTGTAAAGTGAAGATACCCACCTCATGGGGCTGTTACAACACATAGTAGATACCTGAAAAATGTGAGCTCCTCGTCATCCCTGTTTCTCCTAAGACCCCAGCCTCACACTCTTTCAGCCCTCCTTCCCTCCATCCACCCCTTCTTCAAGCTCTACTTCTGTCTTGGACCACACGCTCTCCTGAGCCATTCCTGCTGGCTGGCTTATTGCTCCCCAGAGATGCCCAAACTCTGGCCCCCAGCTAAGGAGGTCAGAAGAGGTGGGTGGGTCACATTCCCAGCCAACCGCCCCGCAAGGGTAGGTGGAGGAGACCCAGAAGCAGGGCTCTGTAATTACTCTCAGTTTACCCTCCAGCCCTCTCCTTGCTCAACCCTAGACAGATAATGTTAGGGCAGGAAGTCTAAGTGCCTCACAGCTGGCCCTGGGGCCAGAGATCCGGCCTGACTGCCTCCTTGGGTGATTCATGGAGTGCCAGGCTATTAATCGTGCCCAGGACTGCTCCACAAACACATCCTAGAGCTTCCCTCCTCCCCGCTTTTGTCCACATGATGCCCTCCCTCTGGAAAGTCCTTTTTTTCTCCTTACCCCCCTTTCTGCCCTTGGAAGCCTCACTCATATCCCATATCTTCTCAGTGAAGAGAACCACCACTACCCCCAGACCTATCACCCTAAGAAGTAGACTCATTCCCCACTCCACCCAGTTTCCAGATCAGGAAACTGAGGCTCTAAGTAAAGTGATGTGCCACCCGTAAACCGAGTCCTGAAATCAACATTGGTTGTGATTATTGTGGTTGTTGTTATTGTTGCTCAAGACCACACAGGTCAGAAGGGCAGAGCTAGAAGACCACCTGGCCTGGCCTTGACCTTGGAATACAAGGCCTGTCCTTGACATCTCACTGCCTCTCTTGGAAAGCAGAGGGGACAATATCCTCTCTCTGTGCAAGAATAGGTGCGTCCTTCTCTAGTCCGAGACCTTCAGGAGACTGTGAGCCACGCAGGGACTGCCAGTGTCATGTCTGGCCGCCCCTCCCCTGACCGGGCCCAGCACCAGGCCCAGCAAACAGTAGGCGGTCAGTGCTTGCTGAATGAACACGTGTCTAACTTCCACCACAAGCTCAGTTTCCTCACATGGTTGTGACCGATGGTCTGATCCCAAAACAGCCCGTTCACAGTCCTCTTCTCCCCAGCAATCCTCGGTGTCTGGAATGCCACCAAGCAGTCTGAGGAGACCCTCCCCACAGCTGCCCACCCCGGGTCAGCATCTTTTGACAGTTATGCCCCAAGGGCCTGACTCTCCCTTCCCGAGCCTCTCCCTCACCCACGGCCTGATCCAGGAGAAAGCACCTAAGACCAAGACAAGCCACAGCTGAGACTCTTCTTCTGTCAGAGTTTCTATCGCCCTTGGCTATCCCGGGGGTCACTTCACCTCCCTCCCCTCCCCTGAAATGGGGATGCTTATCCTGCTTAACCTCCCAGAGCAGTTGTGAACATCGAGAAAGCATTCGAAGAAATAGGCAGTTGTCTGAAAGGAGGAAGGGATTAACAGGATTGCAAGTACCCAGCCCTATCTGGTTTTAGATTGCAATTTTCCAGTGCAGGGTGATGCCCTACCGTTGTCCTGGCCCCACCCCGCCCCAGATCCCCGAGACCTAAGTGAGCGGCCCTCGCGGCCCCCGTGGCACCCTACACGGAGGGGCCAACTGTGCTATGGATAACTCACTGGGCTGCCTTGTCCTGGTGACTCCTCTTCTCTCAGCCTCATGCTTCTCATCTGCAAAATGAAGACCATTGTTTTTGCTTGAGCTATCTCAGGGGGTTATTGAGAGAAGAAATGAGGACATAGGTAAGGAGGCTTCATTTCTTGTATCTTGTATCTTGTATCTTGTACCTGTCTCCCAGTCTTGAACCCCCTTCGTGGACCAGAGTCACTCCATCTCTCACACCTCCAGAGGCAAGATCATAGGCAGCAGCTTCGTGACCTTGGCAAGTCACCCAGCCTCTCTGAGCCTCACTGGAGGTTGAGATTCAGGATCATCGCAGTTCTTACAACTATATCATACCTTGTAAACTATACCCATTGAGAGAAATATGCAAGAGTCATATAGTCCATCCCTCTGTGCCCACCACCCAGCCCAGACAGGTGCTCAGCTCTCCAGATCCCAAAGGAAACAGCCTCTGGCTTCTTGGCCACTCACCCCAAGGGTTCTCCAATCTGATCTCACTGGGCCTCAGTTTTCAAATCTCAAAATAGCAATCATCCCCTGCTCAAGCCCCCCGTGGCCCCAGTGTTCCCCAGGCCAGTCTTGCCCCCTCTCCACTCACCATCCTCCCGTCCATGAGAACTCAGACGCACTCTGGCTTAGAGCCTCCTATCCACGGGGCCTCGCTCTCCACATTGGCCTCCACTTCCTGCTTCTGACCCATTTACAGAGTGCGGCTGAGGCTATCTCTTATGAATATGCATGTGGGATAATGAGGGCTTGGGGTTGGGGGAGGACGTGGGGAGAGGAGTTCACTAGGCGCCACCCACCTGCTCTCCCCATACACAGCCCCCCACCGAGGCTGCCCTCCCTCCCAAAGGGTGCACGGGAGTTCGGGGCAAAGACTGAAGTGACAGGGCGCCTGGGTGGCTCAGATGGTTAAGCGTCTGCCTTCGGCTCAGGTCATGATCCCAGGGTCCTGGGATCGAGTCCCACATCGGGCTCCCTGCTCCACGGGAAGCCTCCTTCTCCCTCTCCCACTCCTCCTGCTTGTGTTCCCTCTCTCACTGTGCCTCTCTCTCTGTCAAATAAATAAATAAAATCTTTAAAAAAAAAAAAAAAGACTGAAGTGACAATAATAATAGTACCCCCGGCAACCATCTTTAAGTGCCTACAACACACCAGGCACCCTGCTAAGAGCATCTCCTGTAAGATGCTTTTAAGGTGGAAACTATTCTCCCCATTTAGCAGATAGGGAAACTGATGCTCCAAGAAGTTAAGCAATGCACACATAAACCAGATGTAGAATGTACACAGCAATTACCTGCAGAGCAAGGACGGAACATAGATTTTGTCGGACTCCAGAGCTGGTACTCCTAATCCCTGCCACACAGATGCACGGGACCAAGCCAGGAGCCCTGAGCACATGGTCGGGGGGCCACATCTGGCCCTCACACCCAGCACATGAGCTCATAGTGATCTTAGATGCCCAAGGCTTGGGGAAAGGCCCCAGGGACCAGAACTGACTCCATCTGGAAAGCGTGGAAACAGGGAAACAGACAGACAGGTGTGTGCACACGGTGCACGTTCACACATGTGCAGATGCATGCATGATGCATGTGTGAGCATAGCTGAACACACTGGGTGTTGTGTGTGCACGGGTGTGGGTGTGACAGGGTGCCCCCGAGGCTGCTCAGCATGTGCACTGCTGTGCCAAGTTTGTTCCGTTTTCATCCCACACCTGGAGGGGGCCTGCCGAGCGCCAGGTGCTGGGGCTGTGCCGTGAACAAGACCAACACTGTCCCTGCCCTCCCGGTTTGACAGTGGTGGGCTGTGCACACATAGGCAGTAACACTTGGAAGGAATCTTTGTGCGAGGTGCTCTCTGTGGGGCGTGGCTAGGAGGTGAGAGAGAAGATGGAGCAAAGTGGGAAAGGTGGCGCATGGCAGGGTGGGAGCTGCAGGGAAGGCCCTGACACTTGCCAGAAATGAGGGGCGGGGAGTCGGCTGAGACCTGGCAGGGACTCATGAGGGTTACAGGTCCGAGGATTCTAAAAGGTCTCTGGATGCTTCCCTCACAGACATCAAGGGTCTGCCACAAATGCCCATGTGGGCGCTGTGTGTGTGTGCGTGCATGGGTGATTGCACATGTGTGGGGTTTGCACACGTGGATACATGTGTATGGAGTAGACAAGTGTGAAAGGGGGACATGGATGAATCACACATGGTGCGTGCACATGGGGGATTTACATGGAGGTGTGTGTGGTGTGCGGATATGTGTGCAGCAGGGCCTGTTACTGTCAGGAAGAAGGAGAGAAGAATGTCATTTGGCCCAGACCTCACATTCATGAGCCTCCAAAATGCATCAAAAAATAGACGGATGACAGGGCGCCTGGGTGGCTCAGTTGTTAAGTGTCTGCCTTCGGCTCGGGTCATGATCCCCGGGTCCTGGGATCGAGCCCCATGTCCGGCTCCCTGCTTGGCGGGAAGCCTGCTTCTCCCTCTCCCACTCCCCCTGCTTGTGTTCCCTCTCTCGCTGTGTCTCTCTCTGTCAAATAAATAAATTTTAAAAATCTTAAAAAAAAAAAATAGACGGATGGATGGAGGGATAGAGAGATGAATAGATGGAAGGATGGATTCAGGTGCATTGATGGCCAAACGGACAGAAGGAAGGGATGGAGCCACGAAAATGTCATAAAGCAAATATTGCAAATGTTCATTGGAGATTCCAGGTGGTGAGGGTATGGGTATTTACCATGAGACTCTTTCAACCTTTCTGGATGTTCGATGCTTTTCACAATAAAATGTTAGAAAACAATGCACATGCCAAGGGGGCTGGATGTCTCGTCCCAAAGAGCCATGCACTCAATGGAAAGAACAGGATGCTCATCGTACAATTTTAAACTCCTATCCCACTGCTGGACCGTGCAGCACTGTGAACTCATGGCTTTCATAATTCCTGCAATGATCTTCTGAATCTCTAAATTGCACTGCATTGGGTTTGTGAGTGTGTGTGTATGTGTGTGTGTTAAAGAGATTAATTTTTTTTTTAAAGACGTTAATTTGTTAAATTAAAACATGTAAAACACCACCAGCCCACTTAGGCATTTCTTAATTTTTAACTTATAGGGATCCTCAAAAAACCAGAACTGCTCGGGCCTCTCTTGGACTCCGGGGGTCCCTGCTGCCTGCGGGGTGTGTGGGTCTGTGCATACGTGCAAAGGAAGGGATGTGAGCACACGTGGGTGACTGAGACCAGGGCCCATGGGAGCACGCCCACCGAGGAGCTCAGCCTCCTCCAAGCCCCTATGAGGCCGGCACCATTCCCGGGGTGAGGGGATGTCTTGGGGCTGAGGAAGGGCAGCCGGCGGCCCCAGGGCAGCCTTGGGCACCGAGAGCCCTGTCATCTGAAGCTTGGACGCGCTCAGGCCAAGCGGTGGCGTCTGGCCCGTGGTGGCAGCGTGGGCGGCAGAAACAGGGCTATTTCCCAGAGGAGCTGGGACACAGGTCATGGCCTGGGGCTCTGTGGTTCTTCTCCCCACTCCCCACACATGTCTGGCCATCCCTCCTCCCCTGCCGAGGGCCTGGAGGCCCAACTGTCAGCACCCCACACACACACACACACACATTGTACAGATAGAGAAACTGAGGCCTGAAGAGAAAAGAGCCACCCAGGCCACACAGCAAATCAGCAGCAGGGTCAGAACGGGGACCCAGCCTGGGCTCTATTCTCTGCACCCACCACCTGCCACCTGTGTGTGTCCCTCCTTCGGTCACTGTAGGAGGGGCCTCCAGGCCCAGGAGACCCAGCAGGTGAGGCCCCAGAGTGCCCTCCTGTCTGTGCAGGTCACATATGGGATCCAGAAGGCCATGTGGGCACTAGAAAGAGGGGCATAAGAGATCAGGCTTCGGCACAGAACCAGGGCCCAGTTCTGGCTGCGCTACTTACCAACTGCGTGGTCTCAGGCAAGGCTCTCCTGGCCTCAGTTTGCTCCTCTGTAAAATGGGGGTAACTATACCACCATCCTAGGGCTGTGTAAGATTAAAGGATTCACTTCCAGTGCTTGCACATGATGAAGAGATTAAAACCTTGAGCAACAGTGGCTGTTATGACTAGTTACCCCAGCTGAGAATCGCTCACGAGCCCACTGTCTTCACCATGAGTTGTATCTGTTGTTCTGGACCCCAAAGCCAATGCATTTGGCAGCTGCTACCCTAAATTCCTCGGCCCACCTGTCTCCACAGCTGTTCCAGAACAGCTGGGCATGCAGAGGTTGCTTGGAGGCCAGGCCCAGGCCCCGCGGAGGGGAAGCGCAGGGCTCCCTGTAATCAGGCCAGGCTGTGGAGCAGGGTCCGTTTCATCTGGACAACCAAGCCCCCAGCAGGCCATCATTAGCTCCACCACCCCTGCCCTGCCTCAGGCCCCGATCTGCAGAAGCCCCAGAGAGAAGGCAGCATGTATTTAGCCAAAGCCTTTCATCCCCAGGGCCCTCCCCAGGGTCACTGCGTTAGGGAGGGAGGGAAAGTCAGCCTGGAGGCAGGCCCCCCACCCCCACCAGGCAGCAATCTTCCCTGCAGGAGGACAGAGACTTGGCCCTGAGAATCCTACCATGTCGGAGCCTCAGGAAGCTCGAAATCCACTTAATGTACATACATACAACAGACTATTACTCAGTCTTCGAAAGGAAGGAAATCCGGCCCCATGCCATGACATGGATGAGCCATGAGCACATTACGCTACATGAAATCAGCCAGTCACGAAAGGACAAACACTGTGGGATTCCACTTATTTGAGGCACTTAGAGTGGTCAAACTCACAGGGACAAACTCATAGGGTAGTTGCCGGTGGCTGGGGGCAGAAGGGAATGGGGGCTATAAAAAACAAACAAAAACCACATCTCCTGTCTCTTCTCGTTTAACTGATGGGGAAGCTGAGGACAAGCCAGGGAAGGGACTTAAACAGGGGGCGTCGGCTGTGTTCCCCAGCTCTCTGCTCCTTCCCAAGGAAGTCCCACCCCCACACCCTGCTCAGCCCAGCTGCTATACCGCCTCCTAACTGGATTCCAGGCTTCCAGCTGGTTCCTTGGCACACCTACCCACGTGATTTTATTCGTCTGTTTAAAAAATAACTTCTTCTTTACTCTGGGTTTCATTTCTCCCGATTATAAAATCATACCTGGTGCTCGCTTTGGCAGCACATATAATAAAATCATACCCGTTCCCCAAGAGCAGGGACCTCATCTGTCTGGTTCGCCCCGTGTGCATCTAGTGGGGCATTGCAAGGGCAGAATACATGAATCTTAGGAAATTGGAAAAATACGGGAACGCTTAAAAGAATAAAAAGAAATCGCTGGTGGATTCCCACCCTCTATATGCTTTAATAGATCTTATTCTATGGGCACCTACTGGCTCAGTTAATGGAGCATGCAACTCTTGATCTCCAGGTCGTGAGTTCGAACCCCCCATGGGGCATAGAGATGACTTAAAAATATACATATTTCTGGGGCGCCTGGGTGGTGCAGTCAGTTGAGCGTCTGACTCTTGATTTCAATTCAGGTCATGATCTCAGGGTCGTGGGATTGAGGCCCATATCGGGCTCCTTGCTCAGCACAGAGTCTGCTCGAGATTCTCCCTCTCCCTCTGCCTCTCCCCCACCAACACATGCTCTCAGTCTTAAAAAAAAAAAGTTACAAAAATATATACATATCTTATTCTGATCTATTTTAATGCTTAGATACTTTTTGAAAACCATCTGGGTTCACACTCATATGTCACATTCCACCATACACACTTCTCCTTGCCATTAAAGTGATTTCTGAACAGCACGAAGAGTGGCTCATCAGTGCGCGTCAGCCACTCAGAAGTCACCGTCTTGGCAAGGCTCCTGGGACCCCTGAGGCTAAATGAGCTCTCCAACCACATCACTTTGTTTTCCTCGCGACAGTATCGTATCTGAAATTCTCTTATTCCCTCATCTGTTCCCCAGTGTGTTGTGGGTCTGCCTGTTACACTGTTCCTGGGGCGGGTTAAGCTCCAGGACACGAGGAACTAAGACACCCCGGTACCTGGCACATGGGTCCCCTCAACAGACATCTATGGTATGGGTGTCAGGCATTGTCCTGGGCCCTGAGAGTACACCACGACTCAAACAGACAAAACCCCTTGCCCTTATAGAGCTTACATTCTAGTGGGGAAGGAAGGAATGAATGAACAACACAGAGTCCTTCAACCTCTCTCCTCTTGCTTTTGGCCGTTTGTGGGGATCGCCTTGTCCTGAATGACTCCCAGGCTCACTCGCCACCACGTATGTCTGATGGAGGCAGTGGTCTGCAGGGCCAGCTCCACGAGCATGCAATCTCTGCAGAAGGACGCTGTTGTCAGGAAGCATCCCTCAACTGATTTAATGCTCTGCAATCACTGTTTTGAAATTCTTTTTTTTTTTTTTTAAGATTTATTTACTTATTTGAGAGAGAGGGAGAGCACAAGCAGGAGGGGCAGAGTGAGAGGGAGAGAGAATATCAAGCTGACTCTGCACTGAGCACAGAGCAGGATCTGAGTCGGGGCTCAATCCCAGGATCCTGAGATCATGACCTGAGCCAAAACCAAGGGTCAGACACTTAACAGACTGTGTCACCCAGGAACCCCTGTTTTGAAACTCTTAATAATTTTTTAACAAGATAGCTCGCATTTTTAATATTTTATTTAAGATTTTATTTAAATTTATCTATTTATTTATTTGAGAGGGAGAGAGAGAGAGTGAGGGGTGGGGAGAGGCAGATGGGGAGGGAGAAAATCTCAAGCAGACTCCCCGCTGAGCGCAGAGCCTAAGTCGGGGCTCCATCCCAGGGCCCCGAGATCATGACCTGAGCCGAAATCAAGAGTCGGACACTTAACTGACTAAGCCCCCCAGGTGCATTTTTATTTGTCACTGAGACCGGCCAACTCTATAGCTGGTCCCACTTGTTTGCCTTCTGCTTCTTGCACAGGATAACAGATTCCTTTAAAAAAAAATTATTTATTTAAGTAATCTCTACACCCAACGTGGGGCTCAAACTCCCGACTCCAAGATCAAGAGTCGCACATCTTCTAACTGAGCCAGCCAGGCGCCCCAGGATAATTATACTGCTTGACCTCAGGGTCTGTCCTATCCTCTCTGTGCCCCCAGTGCTTCGCAGAACCGACGGATGAATGGATGCCCAAAATGTATGGATGAAATGAATGGATAGGAAGGGCGAGAGGAAGGGAGGGTGGAAGGGAGGGAGGGAGAAAGGAAAAAAAAGAAAGGAATTAGTGTGTTACACCTTCTAGAATAAAGTAGGAGGCATTTTCACTGCAAACAGAAGTAGAAAGGACATTCCAAGCATTCTAAGGGAACAGCGTGAGCAAAGGCACACATGGGTGAAAATTCCCCATGGGCAGAACCAGATGACCCGAGAAATGTGGTTTCATTGACCTCGCTGAACCCCCAGGATTTAGGGGAAGTGGGAGGGGTGGAGGTAATACCTGCTCCGTGTGTGGGCAGAGAGAAAGCCTTGGAATCCAGAAGAAGAAGTGCTAAGTAGGCCCCCTCACAGGGGCCTCTCCTGTCACTGGGGGGTAGGAGAAATCAGTCCAGGAAGCTGAGGGGAGCCAATGGGACAGCTGGGCTCAGGGCTAGGCCTTCAAGGCTGGGTGATCTTCATGACCCCAATCAAAAGGCCTTTGCCACCCCTGGGCCAGACCTCAGGGCCTCTGACTCAAGGGTCAGCACCACCTGCCCAGCACCCCATGAGCAAAAAGGCTTCTCTGGGCCTCAAGCCCCACCTTGGCCCCCTTCCCCAGGAAACTGGTGGTCACCAGCGTCCCAGAACCAATGAGAGGTTGGAAGAGGCCCCAGCGATGAGTACCCAGCTGCCGGGCAGAGAGATAATGACCTCTTGGGGTTTATGGGCCTAGGGCTTGGCCCTGCCTGGCTGCAAACCCTCGAGGGGTTTACACTGCCAATCTGGGTCCCTTTACTCTTCCCCACCTCCCACCACCCTCTCTCCTTCATTCCTGTCCTCCTGGCCACGGGGGCTTTCTTTCCAGTGAGCTGGAGAAGTCACGCTCATTCTCGTTCCAGGGCCTTTGCGCTTGCTGTTCCCTGCCTGCGATGCTGGTGCCCCAGATCTACCATGGCGGCTCCTTATCATTAGTCAGGTCTCAGCTCAAACACCACCTCCTCACCAGGGAAACTGTAGCGTCCTCCCCAGCGGGACGCATAGCCAGCCCCTCTCAGCCTCATGACCTTGTTAAAGTTTCAGACTGTCTGGGCCAGCATCCTACCCCTATTAGCTCTGCGCCTGGGCAAGTTACCAAACATCTTAGTGCCTCTATTTCCTCACCTATGAAGTGGGGATACCTGGAGCTCTTACATCATTATGTTGTTGGAGGGAGTAAATGGGACATAATGGCACATAGTAGGGCTCCATAAATAATAGCCACTATGACCATCTCCGTCTGGCCCCTCCAGTTCCCCTTGAGAGAAGGGCCTGGGTCTGCTTGCCCATAGCTGCAACCCCAGGGCCTGAACTGTGCTTGGTACCTATAAAAGGCACTCCAGAAATATGTACTGATGTAACCCAGCTGTCTCTTTCTTTCCTGGTATTTTGCCCTTTTCCTAAGCTACCCCCTCCCGCTGCAAGCAGGTGGTCTGTGAGGCAGGCGAGAGGCCTCCCCACGGTAGAAGGGGAGGAAGGATGGGGCAAGTGGTGAGGACAGAGACGTCAGCGGCCCCATGAGGGCAGCCAGAGTCCAGAGGGGGGACCTGCCAGAATGATCCCAAACCGCAGTGCGGCCCCCAGCTCAGCAGAACGATTCTTGCGTCCTCCAGTACAACACGGAAGCGCGGAGAGACGTCTGTCATTCAAAGCAAAAGGGACAACCATGTCACCCAGGTAACCTGTGTGGACACAGGACTGGGAAACACAAGGGCCCACCCAAGCCTTAGCTCTATGTAAGTTCATCTCCCACCCCAATTTAGACAAAACTCATTGAGGAAAAAGAAAGTTCTATTTGCTACACCCTTGGGTGGTGGCCGCCAAGGAGACCTGGCACCCAACAGAACATTACATTATTATTGCTCACTGTTGATCTCTCTGCGCCTCAGTTGCCATCGGTAAGGTGGAGGTGGTTTCGCTCCTGTCTCAGGAGCTAGTGCAGGTTTCAGTCATGATAAAAAGCTCCCAAGGACTTGCTGTGCCTCTCATTTAATCCTTCCAACAACTCCGAGAGAAGAGCTACTATAATCCCTATATGTTAACAAACTTGAATTTAAATAAAACCTTTTTAAAAACCACAAAAAGGGGCACCTGGGTGGCTCAGTTGGTTAAGCGGCTGCCTTCGGCTCAGGTCATGATCCTGGGGTCCCGGGATCGAGTCCCGCATCGGGCTCCCTGCTCGGCAGGGAGTCTGCTTCTCCCTCTGACCCTCCTCCCTCTCATGCTCTCTGTCTCTCATTCTCTCTGTCTCAAATAAATAAATAAAATCTTAAAAAAAAAAAAAAAACACAAAAAGAACTACCATGATCTCTGCTTTACAGTTAAGGAAGCGGAGGCACGAAGAGATGGGTGACCTGGTCTGACGTTGAGTAGCCGGGCTGACTGCCGCCCTCCGGGTCTAACCCCAGGCCCACCCTCTCCTCCCTGCAGACAAAGCAGGCACGTGGAGAGTGCCCGTGTGCCCTAAACCACAGACCTGGGCTGATAGGGGTGGGGGACATCACTGCACACAGCAGGGACGAGGCAGGGTGTGGCTCAGCACTGGTCATCGTGCCAGGGAGAAGTGCCATGCCATGCCAGCCAGGGGTGTGCCTCAGCCCAGCCTGGCCCAGGAGGGCCTTCAGAGGGCTGAAGACCCACCCCCAGGCCACATTCGGCCATCCATCTGACTGGTGTCAGGAGGCCCGGTTAAGTGCCAGTTCTGTCTCTGGTTCTCAGGATGACCTTGGCAAGTCCCTCACCTCCCAGGACCTCGGTCTGGCCGCCCGGCCCCAGTACTGGTGAACCAGGGCTCCAGGCTCAGTGAGAAGACCACTCTGTAGTGCCCCCTGGTGGACAAACTGGTGCATGCACCTGTCAGCTCTAAAACCAGGACCCCCCAGAATCGCCTCTCTTCACCCAGGCTGCATGGAGGGGACACCCTCAAGTTTCATTTCCAGGTCCCAAGAGGAGGAGGATGATCCCGAGGAGATCTGGGTGAGCCAGGAGAATTCTCGGACCCTCGTTCTGCCCTTCACTTGCTGTGTGAGTTCGTGCTCACCTTCCTCTCTCTAGGCCTATTTCCCTGTCTCTAAGAAGGGAATCCTGATCTGGGAGACATAAGGTTTGGTTTCCAGCCTATGAATGAGCTTTGTGAGCTTAGGCAATTCCCTGCCCTTCTCTGGACCTTACAAGCTGATGGGACCAAATGGCCTCAGGACCTCTCTGGCTCTGACATTCGGGGATCCAAGTGGGAAATACGTATTTAGGGAGATGAAGAGGAGGTGCAAGGGGCCCCAAGGGGAGCTTCCTTGAGGGAAGGACTGAGTCCAAATCATCTCCCTGGGCAAATAGGAGTTCACATGGCACTGAGGAATATATATTCAGGTTTTTAAATTTGACATATTTATTGAGAAAATGCTCAGTGCCAGGCCCTGCATTAGACACTGTCCACTCAGTAACATACAACATCGACACAGTCCTTGCCCTTGAGGAAAAATGTACAGCCTAGTCAAGGGTGCTGATTAGTAAGCAAACATTCACCTTCTTATCTGAATAGGTAATGAGAGGAATATGGACAAGTCCTGGCCATAGCACTGTTGGAAGGTGAAATGGCAGAAGAGGGGTGACGTGAGTAGGGTTTTGAAGAATGGAGAGGAGTATAAGAAGCACTGCGTTCTTTTCTTATTTTTTTAAGATTTTATTTATTTATTTTTCAGAGAGAGAGAGAGCAAACGCACAAGCAGGGGGAGGGGCAGAGGGAGAGGGAGAAGCAGGCTCCCCACTGAGCAAGGATCCCGACACGGGACTCGATCCCAGAACCCCAAGATCATGACCTGAGCTGAAGGCAGATGCTTAACCGATTGAGCCACCCAGGCATCCCATCACTGCATTCTTTTAAAATTAAACAATCCCTCCTACCATGTGGGCTGGTGCAAAGATACCGATCTTAGGGCTTAGCTCAGCCTTTCCCTGGGGAAGAGGGCCAGCAAGTTGTGATGGGGATGGAAAAACCTAATCAACAAGCAGGGCTGCTCCTCTGGGTGTCTGGGGTGAGAACAGGCAACTATCGATCATGATGAGTGGGGTGAGTTTGAGACACAGGGTGGGGTGCGGAGATGGGCTGAGACCAAGGTCAGAGATATCCACTGAGCACTTACTAATAAAAAATAACAATCAGGACGTCTGGGTGGCTCAGTGGGTTAAACATCTGCCTTCGGCTTAGGTCATGATCCTAGGGTCCTGGGATCGAGTCCTGCATCGGGCTCCCTGCTCAGCGGGGAGCCTGCTCCTCCCTCTGTATGCCGCTCCCCTTGCTTGTGCTCTCTCTCTCTCTCCAACAAATAAAATCTTTAAGAAATAAAGAAATGAATAATAAATAAAAAACAATAATCTCACATTTCAGTGTGGAGGAATGAAAATGGCCATAATGGACCGGCCATGTGGATGGTGTGTCCTGCCTTGAAATTTGCCCTTAAACCTCTTCCCTCCAAGTTTCTTCCTCTGCTCCAAGACACAAATCAGCTCAGACTTTCCCAGGGAAAATGGCTTCACCATGGTCCTTCCAGCCGTGGGGTCTCTCTTGTTGACAGCGTCCCATGGGATGCCTTTGGGTGGAGACATGTCCGCAAGGCGCCAGAGCTGTCTTACCAGCTCACAAGGGCCAGTTGCTGGGGGTTCAGGAATTTTTCGAACCGGTTGTTGGACAGTCATCGTTAAAATTTAAATTACCTACATTTACATCAAATACATTTTATTAAAATAAAGATAATACTCAAAACTCTTCACTTCCTCATGATTTTACATTTTACCATTATCTAGTCTCTTGAGGTTGTCCACATCCGTGGTATCTAAGGGAAGCTTGACCTAACGGTGTGCTTCTGCACATCTCTTCCCAGCTCTGTGTTCGGTGATATCACATTGGTAACGTGAAATTGGCCAAGGCAGGAATATTTGCCACCGGGGAATTGGTAAATGCTGCACATCAGGGCTTGATTTGCTGTTTTGACTTTCTAGACGAAAGAAACGGATGCACAAAATGTTCATAGCACAGAAGACACTGAAGGGCTGACACTCAAGGAGGTTTCAGTTCAATGAACACATTCATAGGAAAGTAAGAGATAGTGTAACTCACAGTAGCTCATGTATCAGATTTAATAACAATAACTTATTGGGAATAGTTAGTAGACTGAAATGCAACCCGACTGCAAATTTTGATGGAGTTTCAACCATAGACAGACTAGAGATACAAGACTTTGGCAACAATTAAAAGCATTCTGTGAAATCAATTGACTATATGGAATTTATAGTCAAGAGTTCATGCAGCGTGTTGTAATTTGTAAATTGTGTGCTACACATCCTTTGTATCAGTGAAATTTATAGTAAACGTACATACATATATAACGCATGCCTTTGGATTTCTGAAGAACCCGTTGTCAAACATTCGCCAGCACACCACTGAACAAATCCAAATCCAAATTTAATAAAGTCCTTCTTAAAGCAGATTTCCTACTGGGGAAGAAATGTGGTAGATACTCTGGGAAGTAATTTCAGGACGAAGAGACAGACGATCTCATGCTTCCATTATGGACACTGCCCCCGACACAGGTAGTTCTGGGACTTGGGGGTCCACCATTTTCAACCATGACAATAAAACCAACACATTCAGGGGCTTTGTGGTACTTTGTTTTCTTACCTTTTCCAACTTAAGTGCCTTAAATAAGACCATTTGACTACATGTAACAACCATTTTTCAGGCTCACTGAAACAAAGCAGGAATTACCTGTAGTGTCCGTGTAGGGGATGCAGAGTGGAGAGTGCGCCTCTGTAAACCCTCATCACTGCTTCACCCCTCCCTTGCCTGTACACAGCTTCCTGCTTCTTTTCTCTTGTGCAAACAGCAGTGAGGGTAAAGGCATTTGCTTTACAGTCAACAAGTTTACCTGTTCTTGGGTCAGGGACGGCGCCAGCCAGTTGTGCCGATCCATAATCCCCGAAGGACCTGATTGGCCCGCTTGGATCAGGTAGGCACTCCTGGACCAATCCGTCGTGGCCATGGGCGTGGCGGGGTCACAGGAGGCAGCCTGGCCTCAGTGGGCAGTGCCACCGACTGGGGAGGGGCAACTCTGGGGAGGAGGCGGGTGGGGCGTGAACTGGGCAGGCGCTCTGCAGCTCGGGTCTCAAAGGAGGTCACCCGTGAGGCCAGGCGGATGTCCAGGACTCCCCGGCTGGGCGGATTTCTCTTCATTCCCATCAGTGAGAAAGTCTTCTGGATAACAGGCCACCACGTGCACTGTCCATTATCCCACCACCTACATTGTTGTCACTGAAAAATGCCTTATTTACATCATTGGGGTGGCTCAGTCGGTTAAACCTCCCACTCTTGGTTTCAGCTCAGGTCATGATCTCAGGGTCCTGGGATCCAGCCCCCCAGTCAAGGCTCCAGGCTCAGCATGGGGTCTGCTTTAGGTTCTCTCTCTCTCTCCCTCTCCCCACCCTTCCTCTTTCTAAAATAAATTGACACTTCTGTCTGTAAAGAGGTGACACAGGTGTATGTCTTGCCCTCAGACATCTTCTAAATACTGAGATGTAATAGAAGATACTCATCCCCGTTTCTGCAGTCTGGCGACCATCCTGCAGCTCCCAGGGCTGCCCATGGTCCCGGTCAAGGTGATGCTGCATCATAGGCACTTTTCCTTCATTTCGCAAGAGGTCCTGCGCTCCCAGGGGTGGGCCAGAGAACCACCGGGTCCCCGTGGTACAGAACCACAGCAGCAGCCGACAGAGCAGGCTCTCTGGAGCTGTTGGCCGGGGTTCGAATCCCGGCTTCCTTACTAGCTGAGATGTCAGATAAGTGACAACTTTTCTGTGCCTCCGTTTCCTCACCTGTCAAACGGAGATAAATCACTGCATCTACCACATATGCCTGTGAGGATTGAATGCGTTTGTATTTATAGTGTTAGAACAGCACCTAGCACGTGGTAAATGTTCATATCTTAAGTATTATTATTATTATATGGTTATTATTAGCATTCCACTCTCAGCGGCACCCCTGCAGACTGGTATGCAGAGTGGCCAGACGGGCCAGCACTCCCTCTCTGTCATCCACTCCCAAGCCAGCAGGCAGAATGCTGTTCTCTGTGGGAATAACCTACCCCACCCCCACCCAAGACACAGGAGAAAGCCTCTGGCCTCAGTTCCTCCCTGCATCCCCCAGCGTAACCTCACGACCCCACTGTCTCTGCAAAATCTTAATGCCCCACACCTCTAGCCCTGCCCCTGTGGGAAGATGGGAAGAATAACAAAATCACCAGCCCTGGGGAGAGGGCAGGGAGAGGAGAGGAAGGTGAGCCCATCTGGCGGGGTTCACGCTGCGCACCACAATCTTCAGCAGGTGTCATCATGTCATTTCTGCCCTCTCCCACCCCCAGGGTCAGGGAGGTGTCAGTCTCCCCACTGCCCAGACGAAGCTATTCCCTGCACCTCCTGATCAGGGCTTCCTGTGAAGAGAAGCTGAAATGGGTAGTCACGAGTCCTGCTTCTGGTCCTGGCTCTGCCCCCAACCCATTCTGGGACTTTGGACAACTGGTTGCCCTTCTTAGGCCTCAGTTTCCCCATCTGTAAACCAAAGAAGTTGTAACCCCAAAGTTCCCCTCCACACTTGCATCCTACCTGACCCTCAGTATCCACCCTGCCTGTGACGGCCACTTCTGGCTCTGCACAATGGGACCCTGGCCCGGGGGCAGTTCCAGACCCCTGCCCCAGTCTCTGACTCCAGACAGTCAGTGACTCCTGGATCTGGAGTATCTGGTCCCCTTAGACCGATGGAGATAGTGTCGCCCTGAGAGCGGACAACACACACCAACTTAGCGGCAGAGCCCAAGCTCAGACTGTCTTCCTGCCAACCCTGACCCCACTCCTGACCCCCTCCACGCCTCTGAACTACGGGCAGCTCTCCGTCTCTCTTGGGAAGCTCAGCACCCACAGCCCAGCCTCCACCCGCCCCCATCTTCTGTCCGGCCACAAATGAGATGTGGGTGTCCGAGGACACCCACATCATCGCACTCATCCCTCATTGTTCAGATGGGGAAACTGAGACCCGGATAGGTACGGTGGCTGCTCCAGATCACTTAACCAGGTGGCACCAGGAGCTTTCTGACCCCAAGTCTCGTGGTTCCCCCTCCTTTCTCCTCTCCTCAGCACTTGAAAGCCTACCAAGCATCCAGAGGCTCTGGCACCTGAGGGCTCTCTCTGGGCACCCCCCCTCCAGCCCAGGGACCCAAAGTGTGTTCGTGGGTGATGCCAGCTCCCCGGGATAGAAGAGCAACCTGGGGTGGGGCTCTGCCTGCTGTTTGCCACAGTTGCTGGACCCCCGTCCCCACCCCATCCCCAACCCTCCTGCACCCCCGCCCCCACGCTGCAGCAAGATCAGGCAGGGGTGGGGCAGCTGGGCCCACTGAGGCCCAGAGATCTGCCTGGCACTCTTCACACTGGCCCTGCTGGCCCCCAGGTTCACACAAGCAGGGGCGAAGCCCCCTCTCAGCTCCCACCCGTACAACAGCTCCCTCTCATTCCTTTTATCTCCTGGACTTCCTCTAAAAGTTTGCTTGAAGACAGGACTTTCTGGTGTAAAAGTAGCTCACTTGCCTGCCCATTCCCCGCCCCCCCATTACTCAGAGGGCAAGTGATTTGTCCCAGGTCACAGAGCAAGGCAGTGAGATGAGGGAGCCTTGCCTGGGGCCCAGCTGCTTCTCCTTCCCCCAAGGTTGCCTTTCAGATCTTCCCCTAAGCAGGGCCTGGGGGCGTGTTGCTTCATGTAGGCCTGGGGCTGGGGGCTCAGTCTGGGGTTTTCGGAGTGGGGCTAGGTGCTGCCCTGTGGGGGACAGAGAAATGCCTCAGGCACAGAGTCTGTCCTCAGCAAGCTCCTCCTCTGGGTCTCACTATGGGGAGAATGAGAATGGGTCCTTCCAAAGCCAGCTCTAGACACCTCACCCCTCACTTTAAGCTCCTCATCTTCCCTCAATCTTATCACTCTGCCTTTCCCCTAAAGTTGCTCTATCTACCCCCCAGCCCTCTGGGCTCTTTGCCTCCCCCTGCCACGTTAGCTCTCTGGTCCCACCCTGTTCTACAGCCTGTAGTAACCTGGGAAGAGGAACAAAGGCCAAATGAGGAAGAAGGTAGGACAGTCAAGTGGCTCAGCACGACAGAGCTGCCATGCTCCCCCTTCCTGGGAGGGGTCACATGGTCACCTTCTACGACCCATCCCTCCTGGGCATTTAGCCCTGCAGGTGCAGCCCAATTTCAGAGCCAGGACTAATGTCTAATCTTCACAGCCACATGGCAGGAAGCAGGGATAAGTGATCTCCTGCTTCTGGGTGGGAAGACCCTGGCCCAGAGTCGGGGGATGGTGGCTGGAGGCCCAGGGCCACAGAGCAGCTATGAGTCTGAGCCCTGCTTCAAGTGCCCTTGACTCAAAGCTAACCACTGCCTCCTGGTTCTGGGGGGATCTGTTGTCCCGTGAGGAGCTCTGGGTTGGGCTGCCTCTGAAACTCCTGAGTCCAAGGGGTATATCTCCTTGGGCCACCTGTTCGTGAATTCCCTCCTGAAATCAACCTTTCGCTTCTCGGGACCCCCCTGTCCTGCTCCCAGCATCCTCTGCCTCAGCTAAACCACTGATGTCAGGGATGGCGGCTGGATAGTCCCAGCTGCCCCAGCCATACATCAGCCCCCATATGGGCACCTTGGCTCTACCAGGGGACTCGGGCAGAATTTGTCCCCAGAACATCCCCTTTTCTCAGAACCTAAAGACAGCTCCGGACCTCACTAGGTACCAGGCTCTACTTACTCTAAGACTTGGCACGTTAGCTCACTGTACCTCAACCAGGTGACGGAGGCATGGAGAGGGTACATAATCTGCCCACGAAGCTGGTAAGTGGTAAGGTGGGACTTCAGCTCAGGAAACCTGATTTCAGAGAGATACTTTTAACCACCATGTCAGGGACCTCCCAGCCCCTGAATGCTGTCCTCCCCATTTTCCAGACTTGCAGGCAGGCCGGAATAATGACCATGATTCCCCATCTCACTTGCAGCTAGATGTGGCCCTGTGCCTAATTTCTGGCCGAGAGAAGAGATGTGTGCAGCTTCCAGGTCATGCCTTTAATTAGGAGAGGTGTGTCCACCCTCCTCCCCCCGCCTGCTGGCTGCTGGTGTGGGTGAGAGCCTGGGATGGCTGCCACAGCCTCCTAATTGACCAGTGTCCAGTCCAGCCCCCAAACAACAGCCAGAGAACTCTTAGTATCATCCCAGTCAGATCCTCAGGCTCCCCTGCCTAAGCCCTCAATGAGTCCCTAGGGCCTTTGGAAGAAAGGCCAGGCTCCTTGACGGTGGGCAAGGCCTCTTCCTGTCTGGCCCGAAACTATCTTCCCATCTTATCACTTGCCATTTTTATCCTCTGCCCTCATCCCAGATCAATCACCAGGAAAATCTCATCCTTCCTTAACTGTCTCTTCCTCTGCCTTCCCAATTTCTCAGCCCACACCTGGCAGACTCTATGTATCCTTCAAGACCCAGTCCAAAGGGTACCTCTTATGTGAAGTCTTTCCTGACTATCCTGGCTGAGTGGGTGGCTCCCTCCTCTGGCCTTCCTCGGTCCATGTGCCGTCTGCATGTGGGACAATGACAGCCTTTCTGTACTGTCATCATCTGTAAACACGTCCACCTCTCCCCTCTCTCTATAAGGGTGGGAACCAAGTTTGGGCCATCTGCTGGTTGTCAGTACCCACCATGGGTCCAGACACCAAGCCAGTGGCAGTCAAGTTCAATGAGAGAAAGAGGAAGAGAGAGAATGTGTGTGCATGTCCTGAGCTGGCTGGAGGCCCAGGCCAAGGAGACAGGGAGGGCATCTAGAAATAGCCACATCCCTGGGTCCAGACCAGGCCTGGCCCCAGATAAACTAACGCTGAGTGAGGAGGTGGGGGGTGGGTGGAGACCAAGGGCTATGATTCAGGCAGCCCTACTGACCTCTGGGGTTAGCTAGCCAAGGCAGATGGGCCCTGCCTATTAGTGGACAGTCCTGGCACTTAGACCTCAGTGACCCTCAGTGCCCAGTGAGTATTTCAGGCTAGGGCTGAGCATCACCTGCTCCCTTGGCCCCACAGCTTGTAGGGCAAAGGGGAGCCTGCCAGCCTACCCACTGAGGAGGCGACAGGATTGGAGAGGGGATGCTGGAAAAGTTTGTCCTCTCCTGGTTCTTGCCCCACCTCACCCTCTCTCCCACTTGGAAGTTCCCTTCCTGAAGCACCAAGTGCCAGAGCTTGAAGGATTAAAGGGCTCATCTGGCCCAACCCCCTGCCATGGAGCTGGGGTCACTGCAAGGAAGAGACTGGCCCAAGGTCACAGAGCAAGGCAGGGCAAAGATTACCACGGGGAAGGGCAGTGTGGAATAAGATCTAGGGCCAGGGTCCTGGGTCTAATTCCTGGCTCTCATCTGTAAACAGGAGATGGGAACGAAAGTACCTGCATCACTGGGTTACTGTCGGAATTAGAAGCGTTCAAGGCTGCAAGCTGCTGAACCCAGTGCCCAGCACTTTGCAAGACAGCAAGCAGTTTCTGCACCACACTGCACAGCACGTGATCTCATGGGCTCCTTCCTCCAACCCTGCAAGGCAGACATTACTACCTCCATCATGCAGAAAAGGAAACAGGCACAGAGAGATGGACCGGTCAAGTTCTCACAGCTGGTGTCATGTCTCCCAACTGCCCTGCAGTCTTCCCACCTCCTCCTCCTGGCTCCTGACAGCTCATCCAGTGACTCGTCAAGTAGAGAGAGTGACCTTGGCTCCTGACACCACCCTGGGCTCTTCTTATCCCGGCACGGAACAACCCCATTGCCCATCTGACATCAAACCTGACCCTGGTCCCATCCTTCTAATCTCCTGGTTTTCCCACCTCCTACCTCTAGGAGGGCAACTCTCTCACCATAGGCTCCAGTCCTGGTCATCCCCAAGTCCACCCAGTTCTTCCTTCCTTTTCCTATCTAGTGTCTTTGTTTACTACAGAGCCCACAGATGCTGCCCCCCACTGGCCCCAGCCAACCCCAAGATCCCAGGTCCAAAAAAAAAAAAAAAGAAAAAAGCCAAAGCCGGGCTGACAGCCTTGACTGTGTACCTGCTTTCTGAAACACACCTGGCCCCAGACTCCCGAGTCCAAGATCCATTCTCTGCCAGGCCCCCTGCCAGGGCTTGCCAACCAGCTCTCCTCACCTAAGGACACACAGTGGTCAGCTCTCCACACCACCCAGGCTCATCAGGTCTCCTGGAGCTGCCTGCATCTTTCCAGAATCTTGAGCAAGCTGTTCCTGAATAAAGTGAACTCTGGGGAGTGACCACTGAACCATCTGTTTGGTGCCAGGTCACATGGTACATGAACACACCCACACCTCAGGGTGCTGTGCGGTGCTGTTTTATGAGCATTAGGGTTCCCTGTCTAATTATACTTTAATCTAACATTATTTGTAGTTTTGCAGAGGCAAATTTTTCATTTGATAGAGGAGCGGTGGGGAAGTAGCCAGGGGCAGCCCCAAGTCTGGGATCTGGTTTGATTACTTCCTGGGAATGGAGCTGTCCCTAAAGCGAGGGGCACCTAGCTGGCTGGCTCAGTCGGTAGAGCATGCAGCTCTTGATTTGGGGGTTGTGAGTTCAAGCCCCACATTGGGGGTAGAGCTTACTTAAAAAAAATAAAATAATAATTTTAAAATAAATAAAGAGAGCTCCAGTTGAGATTCTGGCTACACCTATGTGCCCAGAAGGGCAGTTCTCAGCTGGGAGCACTTGGTGCCACACCACCCACTGGAGATGACCCAGTCTCATGACCCTCAGGGATGGAGTGAAAAAGAGGATACAAGACAGGATACTTCAGCAGGAGACAAGAGTCATAGGAAAGGGGGGCCAGGGACAGAATTTTCAACAGAGAACACTGAAGAGGACAGGTGGTTTCCTTTGCTCTGGAGAGACTGTCCACTCCCCAGATCCGTGCCAGGCCCTGTACTAGGCTCTCTGGACATGGCAGATGGCCACACCAACTGGGTCCCGGCCCTTGCAGGGCTTCCGGTGTAATAGGAAAGGCAGACTCAGAGCTGAGTGGACCACATGAAAGCAGGGTCAGGGCTCTGATAGGGAGCATGGGGCTTCTTAAGCTGAAGCGTGAGTAGGAGTAACTAAAGGAGTAGCAGCTAGGGCGCCTGGGTGGCTCAGTTGGTTAAGCGACTGCCTTCGGCTCAGGTCATGATCCCGGAGTCCCCGGATCGCGTCCCGCATCAGGCTCCCTGCTCGGCGGGGAGTCTGCTTCGTCCTCTGACCCTATCCCCTCTCATTTGTTCTCTCTCTCTCATTCTCTCTCTGTCAAATAAATAAATAAAATCTTTAAAGGAGTAGCAGCTAGGGAGGAAGAGTACTCTAGGCGAACACAAGACACAAACATGGCACCCACCTGAGATACACAAGGGCAGAGCGCCTGCAGGGTGGAGGGCTCGCAGAGGCAGGCGCGTGGGGGCCAGAGCCTGGGGGCTGTGGAGGGTCAGGTGGCTCCTAGGAAGGAGGCTGAGAAGAAAAACAATTAACCTTTGTACTGCATTCCCAAGCTTATCCTACCTTATCTTCCTAGAGTCCTTGGGAGGCTGGCTGGGTGGGAATTGTGATGTGCTTTTTTCTCAGATAAAGAAATACAGACCCAGAGAGATGGTGACTTGCCCAAGGCCACACTGCTGGTCTATAAGTAAGGTGCAGGATGGGAAGCCAAGTGAGTCTCACCCCAGAGCCCCTAAAGCTAGAGAGGAGATAGATTCACTCACTCACTCATTCACTCATTCATCTATTCGTTCAATATTCCATATACTCATTCATTCAATAATCCATATACTCAGTCATCCATCATTCATTCAATATTTATTCATTAACTCCTACTATCTGCCAGCCACTATTCTTGGAACAGGATTTCAGTAACATTCGACTAATGAAACAGACGGAGCAAGGCGGAAGAGTTGGCCTTTACTCTGCCAGCAGGGAGGAAAGCTGGTTTCTGGGAAAGCAGAGGTGCCTGCCCCACCACTCGCAGCTGGCCCCTCTCCTCCCTGGGCAGAGAGAGCCATTGTTCTCCTTCCAGGGAGCAGGTGCCACAGGCAGAGCTTCTCAGAAGCAAACTGGTGTGGAGTAAACCCTATCTTTTACCATCATGTGTTCCCTTGGCCTCGGAGTGGCTAGAACTCTTGGGGAAAGAGGAAGTGACTTCCTAGAGGCAGAAAGAACACTGCATTCCTGCCACGGTGGCTGCAATCCCCCTTACACAGTGAGCTCAGGGAGGGCGGGGGCTGTGGCTCTCCCCTGGGTCCCCACTGAGCCCAGCAGTGTCTGGGCACAGGAGGTGCTCAATTAAGATTGGTAAAATGGATGGATTATTTAAAGAGAGAGAAAGGGAGAGATGTGGAAACTTCTCTGAGGTCTCTATAGGCGCTCAGTGACCTCAGTGAGGAGACAGAGACAGACTTAGATCCTTTGCTATTCGTTCAATGTCTCAAAGGACCTTGGCTCATTCAGGTGTATCTCTGGGACAACTGCCCTGGTGAAACCCAGAGGGAGAAAGGAATCACCCTTCATTGAGTATTTGTGTATGTTAGGCTTCCATATGTTACCTCTCTTAATCCTCATGTCAACCCTGAGAGTAGATGGCCTCCCTCCATTTGGGAGGAAAGGAGAGGAAGGGGAAGGGACTGGCTCCTAGTCTCTAGCTAGTAAGTGGCTAGTGAGTATATGGATTATTGAATGAATGAATGAGTATACGAAATATTGAATGAATAAATGAATGAGTGAATGAGTGAGTGAATCTGTCTCCTCTCTAGCTTTAAGGGCTCTGGAGTGAGACTCACTTGGTTTGGGACGTAGAACCAGGCTTCTTTTCAAAGATGCTGCTTCTGAACCCATCATGCACCAGGGGAGGGTGTGGGGGGTGTGGAGGGAAGGGTTAAGAACTTCATTCCGTGGCAGAGAGCCGCACCACCACTACCATCCAAAGAAAAAATTTCCAGATGCAGGTACTGGGGGTGGAGTGGGGTGTGGGCAGTCAGCATCCACAGACTTAGGCCCTGAAGGGGCAAAGCCGGGGGGGTCTATGTCCCTGGGTCAGTGGAGGCTCCAGCTCAGCCTCTTTGGCCCCTACCTCCCACATTTCTCCCCATGCCAGCAGCACATCCCCTATTGGAGGCGTCCAGATGGCAGGGAGGGTCCAGGGAAGAGCTGGAGATGCTGAGTAGGCCTCCTTGTGCTGCCCCCCCCCCGCCACCCCGCCCCATGGCCCCACGGATCACCCGGTGCCGCTGGCCCCTCTCATTGGCTCTCTCATGGTTACTCAGCTCTCCTCTTCTCCATCTTCCCAGCCTGTGGTTGCCATGGAAACACAGAACAGTGACATCACCACAGGGCGAGGGCTGGGGAGATGCTGCTCTTGGCTCTTGGCAGGGACTGGTCCTGCCGCCTGCCAGATGTATTCACATCTGGATCTGCCAAGTGTGTGTGAGAGAGAGAACGCGCGTGCAAGAGAGAGAGAGGCAGGAAAAGGGAAGGGCTCGAGTTCCCTCCCCTTGCCCCTCGTTCCCCAAAGTCGGTGAGGAGAACAGGGCAAGGAGGATGCAGGTAATGAGAGGGATGAGAAGCTGTGCACACTTGGGAGGGAGAAGAATGAAAGCTCAGTGGAAAGCAGATAGGGTGTGGCTTAGAAGTCAACTTCGGTGACCCAGGTCTGGGCGTGGTGGGGGGGGATGAGGGTAGGGCAGCAAGGCTAGTGGGTCTGGGCTTTGTCTCCATGCTGCTCCCCGGAGGCAGGGCCCGAGAGAGGGGTCACAAGGACTCTCTAGCAGTGTCCCCCTCGACCCTCCCAAAGATTTTTGAAGTCCCTTCCTCACCATTGCAGCAGGTTCTAATCTTGTCTTGGAAGTAAGAAAACTGAGGATTAGAGAAGGCAAGCAATCTGCTGTGGGGGCCCCAGCAGGTGAGGGGCAGGGCTGAGAGCAGGTCTGAGACCCCTGCACTGTCCGTGGATAAGGGGAACAGTAACAGCAGCGGCAGTGAGCATGAGGTCCACCATGCTCAGCATTTTAAAATGCATTATCTCATTTGATCCCCAAACATACCCCTCTAAGGGGTAAATACTGTCATTACCTCCACTTTCAAGATGAAACAGAGATTCACAGTGGCTTAAGGGAATCGCCCACAGCCACAAAGTGAGTACCCCAGGGAATCAGAACTGGCACACAGATCTACCTGCCCACAGCTACCCACCCCAGCCCCAGCTCTCCCCGGCGGCATCGTGAGGACCATGGAGGGAGACAGCTCTGGCCCCTGGGTCTCCAGCTACTCAGTCCTTGAGAGAGGAGGTTCAGCGTCTAAAGGTTGTGACCTTGACTTAGGAACCATCCCACTCTCTCCCCCAACCCTCCCTTGCACCTGCTCGGGCAATGAGGTCACCAGGGCTCCGTGCCCAGCCCTAAGGCCTGTCCCTGCAGCTTTGGCAGAAATAGGCCCCTGTCTTCTGTCAAGTGGACCTGCCCCAAAGAACCAGGACCTTGGGCAAGAGAGGGCTCTTCCTCCCTGGCTTCTTCCCAGAAACTCAGAGATAGGTGAGAAACAGAGGCCCAAGAAGGAGGGTCAGTGGGATAATGAGCTGGCAGGACCCCAGGGCTAGTGAGCCTGTGGCTCCTAGATGCACCCCCCCGCAACCGTGGACCTCTGCTGGCTGAGGTTCTCTTGGGCACGACACCCTTACGCAGAGCCTCCTATCTGTTAGGCATTCGCTTACCCCTCATTCCTCTGGGAAGTCTCCCCTGAGCTGCTAGATCAGGACAGGCCTTCCCTCAGATTCACATAGTTTTGTGTCTGTCTACCCAAAAGTGAGCGATGTGAGTGTGTGTCTCATGCATGGTTGTCTCTCCTCAGCCCAGCCCAAGGCCTGGCAAAAAGTAGGTGCTTCAATAATTGCTGGATTAAGAAATGAATGGGCTCCTCCAAGCTTCCGTTTGCTCATCTGTAAAACAGTAGTTATAAAACCTACTTCCTGGACTTTGTTCCGCAAGTTCAATGCGAAAATGTACTTAAAGCCATCAGCAAGAAATAAATACCAATACAAGGTGATCTTACTATTAAAAGCGCTTTGAAAAGCGTCAACCACACGGGAGGTCTTTCAAGGAGGTGAGTGACATTCCGTGAAAGTGCAAGCTGCTTGCAGGTGTGCAGAGGTCAGAGAAGGGCGGCAGGTGGGGAGTCGCCCCGGGGCCTGGAAGAGCTGGCTGGAGGGCCAGAATTTCTGAAGGAGGGGAAGGGGGAAATGACCTGATGAAATGCTCCGAGCCCGGCGTAGAGGTCAGAGGAGCCCGAAGCGTTGGCAAGGTGGACGGGGAGGGGCACTGCAGGCGGAAAGGCGAGCGCAGGAGACATTCCACAGGGAGGGGCGAGCACGTGCGGGGCGGGAAGGGCACGGCGGGATGGGTCACGCTCTCGCCCCACGCAGGCGGAGGGCACAGGGGTAGCTCAGCTGCCCACGGTGCCCCTGGTGACTCTTCCGGTCACCGGCAAGCGGGGAGTGGCGGGAGAGCTCGGCTTCCAAGGCCACCTAGACCAGACTTGCAATCTGGGCTCCAGTGAACCCTCGCCTTATTTCCTGCGACCTTGTAAGTTCCCCGCTGAGCCTTGGACTCCTCACCTGCAGAATGAGGACCAATGCCTGCGCCACGAAGAGTCAGCCACAGCTTTCCCGGCGTGGGCATCAACCCAAGGGCGTTTCCTTTCTCCTTGTCTTTCATCTCTGCTCTAACCCCAAGCTCGGGGATACACTGGGGGACGAAGGTGTCGGTGGCGCGCGCCCCACCTCGCGGGCACCGTGCCCCCAGTTGCTTCCTTCTCAGATGGCGAAGAGCGCCTTGAGGCCAGGGAAGGGAGCATGCTGGTCCTGCCAGCGCGGGGCAGGGACTCGGAGGCCGGGCCCCCGCGCTGACGCAGGCGAGCTCGGCGCCTCTGGCTGCCCCCTCCCCCTCGGCGGGTCGCGGGGGAGGGGGCAGCCAGCTCGGGGCTGGTGAGCGCCAGCCCGAGGCTTCCTATTTCGGGAGCTGGGGGTGTGGGCCACGCCTCACCACGTGATACAAGGGCTATTTAAAGCGGCAGCGCGGGCTGGGAACCGTGGGTCCCAGAGTCCTTGCACGCCAGTTCTGTCGCCTCTGCTTTCTTCGCCTAGCCCAGCCTCACCATGGTGGACGCCTTCGTGGGCACCTGGAAGCTAGTGGACAGCAAGAATTTCGATGACTACATGAAGTCAATTGGTGAGCGCGTCTCGGGGATACTGGGCTGGAGAGGGCCTGGCCGCGTACGCGGCCCTGCACAGCGTTCGGGCCCTGGCTAGTACCCCGTACGGCTACTGCATCCCTCCTGCTCAAGGTGGGGGAGCAAGGGGACGCGGAGAAGGTAGCAGCCTGGGCTAGGGCACGCGAGGCCTGTTGGAAGGGGGCTTTCTGGTCTGAACCTGGCTAGGATTCCCAGGTAGGGAGGCGCAAGGAGGCAAGATGTGCAGGTCGATGTTGGGGCACGGTCGATGCTGGGGCACGGAGGCACTTTCGAGGAAGAGGGGTATACATAGTATCTGGAGAGAGGTGGGTTTGTGTAAAAAGGGAGCATCCATTGCAGAAGGTGGGAGGCTAGCTGGAGGAGGAAAAAAGCAGGAACATGGGTGGTTTAGGGATTGGAAAGTGTGAATACAGAAAGGGAATGGGGCGGATGGGGAGTGTACTATGGCATAAAGAAGCAGAAACTCCTAGGAGGAGGGAGATGGGAAGAGAGGGGAACAGCGGGGGAATGAGATATGAGAAGGTGAGATAGGGGCCCCGCACAGTTAGCAACAACCCCTGCCCCTCCGTGTTGAACTAGAGAAAGGATGGTTGCCGGAGGATGCCCTTTCACCATGCAGTCTCTGACGTCGTCCTGCAGTGGTGTGTAACCAGGCTTTAATCACTGTCAGTAAGCCTAGTAGTAGGGCGGGGTGGGAGGACCCATCACTTGGTGGCTCAGCCACTTGTTGGGGAGCCGTCTGGTGGAGAAAACCACTAGACTTCCCACGTGCAGCAGGGTCCTGGTGCAAGGCCAAGATCTGCTAAAGGGTTCTTCCATTCCAACAATGGGGAAGAATAAAGATTCGAGTCCTTATACCTGAGGTCCTTGGAGATCCCCCATGCCTTGCCTAGTTTGACAGATGGGGAGACTGAGACCCAGAGAGAGTAGAAACTAGTCAGATCAATCCCACAGCAGAGCTAATATGAAAACCTAGATTTCTAGATGTGTAACCCAGAATAGTTTCCACTATGGACCTTGGGGGTGGGAGTGGTAGGAACTGCTTAGCTAATGATTGACCTCAGCCCTTCCCTCCTACTACGGGCTTAGATGGAGAAGGTGGATACCCTTTCTCTTAAATCCCCTGCTATGAGATTATCCCAGCCTCCCAGGCTGAGACAGGGAAACTAGAATATTGTTCATAGCTGAGCTACGTTCCATGCCTTCCTACCAGGGAAGGGGGGCTGATTCTGGCAGGTACCCAAATAAGGGGTGGGGGACCCATCTCTCCCCTCTATTCCTAACCCTTTCCTGAAATAGGGACAAGTGCTGGCTCTTGAGGTCAAAGCTCTCATGCCCCACCATAGTATGCTGGGTACTATGCCCACTGACTCCAGGAAAGTAGCCACTCTTGGAGCAGTGGGCCCTGGGCAGCTGTTGGGAAGTTGGGATGCCCAGAGTTAGCCCCTCCCCCCAAGCCTCCCATAGCTGACATTCCAACTGAAGACCTGTGTCCCTGAAGTGAGCTGCAACATCCTTACCACACTTGTTCCCTTATTTTGCCCCAAAGAAGGGGCAGATTTGGGCTACAGGGCTGAGAATGTATCATCCTGCTTTTCTCCATACACAGATGGAAAGGATGAGAGGTCCACAGGGGAGAAAAGACCATCCTCAGCTCTCTCTGTAAATAGCTGCCACTTCATTTTTAAGTAGAACCCAGCTCTTTCTGAGCCTCCAAAATCATCAGCCCCATTTTTGGTCTCAGTTTCTCTTGGCTCAGTCCCTCACTCACCCCACAGTGGTTTCCTTTCTCAAACACACCACACCTCTGGGTAGGTCCTAAGCAAACAGGGCTCCTTGCATGGTGACAAGACCCTGCTCTCTTCTGGGGAGTGGGATCAGCCTGACTCACAGGGGCTAAGGCCAGGTCCCTTACTGACCGGGCAGGGCAGAAGCTGCCCTCACCCCTCTAGTTTTAGACCAAGGGTCCTCAGGGGGCAGACAGACCCAGCCTAGTTAGTACCAGTGAGCACAGGCACACCTGGTGGCCTCGGCGTGGGAGGAATTACACGCCGGGAGAATGGCCCAGGAGGAAGAGTGAACAAGTTTTGGAGCCTAGATTCGTATCCAGGTCTATCACTCACTCTTTGACTTTGGGCAAGTCACTTCTCTCCAAGCCTAATCTGTAAAGTGAGGATAGTAAGACCTACTGTTCAGGGCTGTTAGGTGTTAGGAGCATTAAGTGAAACAACCTGAACAGGCCATACCTCACTTCCAGCAAGTGCAGTGTCGGCTGGCACACCACCTCCCCACACGAGGCTGTTCCCGCCTCGCCTCTGCCCTGCAAGACAGCTCACCACTGCTGCTGCGGGCAGAAGGGCAGGCCGTCGTGATGGGAGGTTGGAGGCTGTAACCTGAAGGGGCTAAGGCTTTGCTGGAGTTCTTTGTTTCACACTCTTGCAGGACACTCAGGGAAGGCTTTGCCCAGCACCCAGGGAAGCCGTGCTTTGGTCAGGCGGGGCGTACCCATAGGGCCTCAGACCAGGAGCCAGGAGACCTGGATTGGAGTCCTGACTGCACTAGCACTCAGGCCTCTCCTAAATCTGTACACTGGGACACACACTCCCTTCTGCCTACCTCCTACCTAGGTCATGGAGAAGGGGGTTTGAAAATATCTTGCTGCCATACAGAGGGGACAGGTGCACCAGTGGGTTTCAGGGCAGAAACTTCCAAAGGTGGGAAACGCCTGTCCCTCAGGCTTTGGAAGGCGAAGTCCACATTTCTCTTCTATCCTCAGCCTGTGGCTGGAAAGCTGCTCAGGTGCCCTGGGAGGGAGCCCTGTGCTCCAGCCTTGGGAGACAGTACAGCTGAGCAGTTCCATGAGCTCTTCAGTCAAACGGTTCTGCGTTCCAATTCCAGACCTGTGAGCCTGGGCCTGAACCCTCAGTTTTTGCATCTGTGAAGTAGAGATAATAGCATCATGGCCTGCAGGGAGAATGAAGGGCTGAATGAGATAAGACACGTTCAGTTCTTACCACACAGAAAGTAGCTTGTTCCAACCTCAGATCTGCCACGACTTGCTGTGGCATGCCTGTCCCTTAAACTTCCCACCTGCCCAGTGAAATCAAGTGTCTCTTCGCTGCACAGAGCTAACAAGAAAACAATTTAAAAGACAGCCAGTCTCTGAAAGTTCTCATACTCCTCTTTGCTCTGCCCCACATCCGGGCCTGAGGGTTATTCACTGAGGTCCTCGTACCCTGTCTTTCCACTCTACTCATGCTAATAACCTTCCCCCTGCCCTCAGGTGTGGGTTTTGCTACCAGGCAGGTGGCCAATGTGACCAAGCCTACCACCATCATCGAAGTGAATGGGGACACTATCATCATAAAAACACACAGCACCTTCAAGAACACAGAGATCAGCTTCAAGCTAGGGGTGGAGTTCGATGAGACAACAGCAGATGACAGGAAGGTCAAGGTGAGTCATATAAGGGGGTCTGGGGATTACGAGACCTTTGAGACTTGGCACCCTATTATTGTACCCTGAGGGGCAGGTGATGTGGGGGGATTGAAATGAAACAGGTGCATAAAGCCTGTGCAGTATGGGGATGTCCCCGGTGCTATGCTAGGAGCACGCTAGCCCTGTCCTCATGCTTTCCTCCCTGCCTCCTAGGGGACTATCTGGTGCCTCTGGGAGTGGGCAACACAGAGTCAGGATGTTCTTCTGACCTCAGTGTCGATTCCAGCTCCAGCTGGGTGACGTTGTGCATGGCATTTGAGAGCTCTGGGTTTCTTTCCAATCCATAGACGGGAGAGTTATGTGGCCATGGCTGTGACCTCAAGTACTTTAGGAACAATGCCCAGGAGAATTCAGAGCTCTTCCCTGAGTGAGTAGGTCATGCTGGCCTCCAGCAGCAAAGGAGGCAGCTAGAGACAAGAGGTGGAGACCTACTCAGATGCTTCCTTTTCTCCAGCTTCCACCTCCCAGGCTTGGCCAGTGAGCCTGAGGAACTATTTCCAATTCTATCAGCCCGCAGGCAGGAAAAGCTATGTTCTGGATAGGGCATCGTCTAGGTGTGTTTGTACGTCTTCTCACCAAGCCTTGCCCCTCTCCTCCCAAGGAGGGAAGGGACATCTACCTCCAGTCTCAGGGCTTGTCACCCTGTGGTGGCTCAGTGTTTGCTACTTGCCTCAGGCCTCCTAGCCCCTGGGCCAGGCATGGCAGAGACAGAACTAAGGGACTTTGACTGCTAAAGACGGTCCCTATAGCAGTATCCTCCAGCAGACCCTATCAGTTTGCCCCTGAGCTGTTTCTGCTTCCTCACAACTGCCCCAGGACAGACAGGATAGGGTCTGGTCTCCTTGTGGAGGAAACTGGCAGCAGAGCTGGGTTGGTACCCAAAGATGTCATCCTACCTTAGAGACAGGTGGCTGCCATATCACATGTGTCTGCCTCCTTGACTAGACCACCTTTTTAAGGGACAAGAACCCTAATTAAACAGTAGAGTTCTGGGATGCCTAAGCTAAAAATAATCTGAGTGGGCAAAAAGCTTGGGGGATGGGCATGAAGAGTAAAGTGGTAGCAAGGATGCACACCCATTCCTCATGCTGCCCCAAACATAAACACAGCCTTCTCACATTCTCCTACTCAACCCTGCTCAGCCAGGGTCCCCTAGCCTGACCTAGAGCCCCCAAATTCCTAAAGAAAAAAGATCCGGGAGAGCTGCCAAATGAGAACCAGCTGATGCAGGCTGGCAGAGCCCAGAAGACTGAGTGGGCATCTGACCAGGGCTTTGGAACACTCCAAGGGCACCCGGTCCCTGGACCTGGCAGTTGCTGTCTACTTGTCAGCTTAAGGGGTCACATGATGTGGACCAAGAAGAGGTAGGACTACAAAGTGGGAAGTCTCATTTTCCAATACCTTCCATCCCCAAGGTCTGTTAGACATTACGTGTGATCACCACTAGGCTGGAGAGTCTGAGGACTCCTCCTCCTCAATATTCCCCAGGGATGTAGGATGGCACATGCCCCTATCTCTTAGGGGCGCTAGGGCTGTGGGTATCATGTAGAGGATAGGATAAGTGCCCATTCTGAAGGCTAGTGGCACTTCTCAGAGCCAGGCTGTCTGGCTCACCATACCGCCTGCCTCTCCCTACTTGCCTAACACCTGAAGGCCCCAGCCAGGCAATCATGGAGTAGAGGCTAGAGGTAAATGAGACAGCCTGTGGGGTGAGGTTGGAAGTAGGCCACCTGAGCTCTGGTCCTGGCACCATCATTAGTTTGGGGCAGAGGCAGTGTCCTCTGTGGCCCCAATGACCAGACACCATCTTGTCCCTCAATCCTGGCTCAGATCACAGCTCAGGCCTCTACCCTCTTTCCACAGTCCACCGTGATGCTGCATGGAGGCAAACTTGTCCACGTGCAGAAGTGGGAAGGGCAAGAGACAACACTTGTGCGGGAGCTAGTTGATGGGAAACTCATCCTGGTAAGACAACTTTGGAGCCTCACCCAGTTGGTTCCCACTACTGCCCCTTCAGTCGAGCCTGTTGGGAAAGCCAGGGTCTTCCCCTGGGATCAGTGGAGGGTAGAGGCAGGGCTGGGGTGGTATTAGGTGGGAATTTTCTGTGTGGTAGCTTTGGCCTCACAGGCCTGGTTTCAAATCTCAGCTTACAGGCTATGTGACTTCAGACAAGTAACCTTCCGACTCCCACTGCGAAATGGGCATTACCACCACCAACCTTATGGGCTGCTGGGGTGGCAGGAGACCGTGATGCAGAGCACCAAGCATCATAGAGGCGAGGGAGAGGGCTGCCACAGGTGCTTCACAGGCTTAGTCTCTTCCTCTGTGTTGCCACCTTGCCCCGCCCCGGGAGAGGTGGAAAGCAGGGCCAAACTGGATCCTAGGCTCCTAATCCCCTCTCCTCCCTGGGACTGCGCTGCCACCTAGAAAGCCTCTGGGCAGGGACAGGCTGGTGATGGTGGGGCAATGACAGTCCAGTCCCTTCCGCCTCATTCCAGCCCCACTGCCTCTCAGTGTCTAGCATGCCGGACCTACTGCACTACCTGACCGCCTGGGTAGGAAGGGACAACCAGGCTGGCACATCAGTCTGTTTAGGGACTTGGGGACTTCACTAGAAGAATGTAGCCATGACTGAACAGCCCCAGATCTGGGGCAGAGGTAGCAACCCCTGTGGTCTCTGTCTCCTAACTCTGTACGACCTCAGGTTTTCACCCCAGCGTCTCACTGTAGACCTTCTTGGGTCACTGTACCCTGCTCCCTGTATTCTTGCACCACCATGAGCAGGGGTCCGTGCGGAGTTAAGAATGAGGTGTCTAGCTTTGGTGGGCATGTGAACTGCAGGACCAGATACTCACTGAGCAGCGGGACTCTGGTGAGGCCATGGGCCTGGCTCCACAGATGATAGCTCAAGCCTCTGACTCCAGCACCAGCCTAAGTCAGGGAAGGATGGAGAGCTGGTAGCCCACGACAGCCCTTCCCCAAGAGTCTCTGGACATTCTTGTTCACCTATTTGTCTACGACGTGCCATGCACCATCTTAGGCACTAGAGGAATGGTGCGAGGGAGAGAGACAGACAGCCTGGGATGCTGACCAAGTTACTTCCCCTCTCACAGCTCATTTTCTCACAACTCTAACAGAGGAATTAAGTGCCTAACTAAATGAAAAGCTTGGTGTAAGTATTAGAAAAAAATACATGTAAAGTACCTGGCACATAGTAGGGGGTCAGTAAATGAAGACTACTGGGATAGAGAGGCTTTCCCCATCGGAATGGAGACTGCCCCGGTACCTTCGGTGCCCTCACCCCTAATCTGGCTCTGTCTTTCCTTCCAGACACTTACCCATGGAAGTACAGTTTGCACTCGTACTTATGAGAAAGAGGCATGACCTGCCCACTCCTTCACTGTCTGCTCCTCTGCCAGTCAGCTAGCCCTGGACTCAGCACCGGATTGCCTCATTTTGTCCTCCAGCATTTTATATAAATCCACCTTGGTTGGGTTGGGGAAATTTCTTCTGGGGTCAGGTGGCACCAGCCTGGGTCCACTTCTGGCTCCCATTGTGTTATGTTTGTTTTTTTAACTGCATCCAAAGGGTGCTCTAAGGTCAATAAAGCAGAGCCAAGGTCACCAAATTGCCTTTTTGCCTTTGGTGACATGACTCTGGGAGTCTCGGTTTCCCTGTGTGTCGGACAGCGGGCAGAAACGACTGCCTGAAGGTCACTCAGAGGCAGCCCTGGACGAGAGACTGAAACGGACAGTCTCAGGGGCAGCGGTAGCTGGTCACCTGACACGCTCAGTAATAAAACAGCTGTTCCTACACCTTGCCTCTACACTGCTCCTCCACACGGCCATAGGAGCTAGTCCAACGTGGAATAATCAATCAGTGGCAGGGCTTCCCCAGGTTCGGCTACTAAACTGTCACCTCAGGCCCATCCTGCACTGCAGGCCCTTGGGTTTGGAAAGCTGCTCTTTGTGGGATGCTGTGGTCTGTCTTTCCAGAATGTAGGCTCAGGACACAGGATGCAGGCTTGTGCCTTGGTGGTGGGAACCAATGCCCACTGGCCAAGATGACTGCTAAGCTCCCGCCTATGCCTGGCCCATTCATGGTTACAAATTCTACTGGTTCTCTAATCAGCTCTGGGGTAAGAGATCATCTAATCATTACAGAAGAGGGGGTTTATAAGTGATCTCCCAAGAAGGCCGTGACCTGCTGGTGCCTCTGGCTCTGTACCTCAGCTGGGCCTCTCTCCAAGGTCTGAGGTAATATATTAAATGTTCTTCTGTCAACTAATGCAGACTCAGTGATTGCAAGTCTGTAAATTACCCAGGAAGAGGGATTATAGCAATAAGAACATTCAGCAAGTTCAAAACCAAACACATTTCCATTTAGTGCCAGGAATTTAAGCAGAGACCTGAAGTGAAACCAACTGACTCACACAGTAGTAAATACAAAGTAAAGCAATGATCTTGGCTTGCGCTATCTGGTTCAGTGGTCTGGCAGAATGTCACACACAAGCTCAGTCACTGCAAACAATGGTTTTCTGGCTGTCACTTGTAGCACGGTGGAATCATGTTAGGGGGAATGGAAAAAGTGAGCACCACTTCTTACCATGTTCTCCCTCATCCTGCCCGTCTCCCTCGGCCCCTGTGTTGGACGCCACAGGGATCGCTCACCAATCAGCCCAGGGCAGACCCAACAGGGAAGGCCCATCCCTGTTCTCCAACTACAGCCAGACTTGCCTCCACAGCAGGACCTGTGGCTGCAGCCTGGACTCCTGTGCAGGAATCTGGCTCTGGCAGTGGCAGCTGGAGAGGGTAATAGGACCTCCTGCCGAATGAAGGAAGTTGTGTGAATGAACGGGTGAGCTGCAGGGGTCACTTGCAAAGGGACCAGGAATGATAAGTTAACAACTCATTCAGGCAGATGCTTTGACATCTAACTCCCAAACCTGCCTGCTGCATTAGGGGAAGCCATCTCCCGTGGGTGAGAAGTCAGTGGGGTGGGAGGCCATACTCGCACTACTGAGTCTTTCAGGAAGCCAGGGCTTCAAGACACAAGGCCCCTGGTTCCTCCTTCTCTCAACCACCCCCTCTACTCTTTCCACTCTCACTCCTTGTGCTTCTTCTTGTGCTTCTTCTTCTTCTTCTTCTTCTTTGCTGCCTTGCTGTCTTTTGATGTGTGCCTCGCCCTCTTGCCTGTGTCACTCTCAGAGTCTGAGCTGTCAGAGTCAGACGACTTCCTGTCTCTATGTTTTTTTTTCTTCTTTTCCTGAAAAGAAAATTTAAAAGCAATGTTGCATGTGTACATTTGCTTTAAAGTATCATGACATATAATCAATAGGGGACCATTTAATAAATTATAAAGCATTAATTAAAAAGAATAAGTTAAGGGGCGCCTGGGTGGCTCAGTCATTAAGCGTCTGCCTTCGGCTCAGGTCATGGTCTCAGGGTCCTGGGATTGAGCCCCGTGTCGGGCTCCCTGCTCCACGGGAAGCCTGCTTCTCCCTCTCCCACTCCCCCTGCTTGTGTTCCTTCTCTCACTGTCTCTGTCAAATAAATAAATAAAAATCTTAAAAAAAAAAAAAAAAGAATAAATCTTCAAGTAATAACAAGACAAAATGCCCCAAATGGGTGAAAGGACCAAGTCATATAGTATGTATTCTAGATTCTGGGGTGCTGACCATACTGTATAATGTGTGCATATAATATATACGCAATATATATACACACATGTGTATAATATATACACATTCTGTATATAGTGCGTATAACATATATATTGTGTATATTAAATATATGTATTTATATATGTATATATATAATCTATATACACATATAATGTGTATAACATATATATACACCTTCTGTATAATATATATATACAGAAAACAATGGAAAGGACACAAACTGGCAACATGTTACCTCAGGAATGAATGAATGGGGGAAAGAATGCAGTCTTTTACTTTTTACTTCATATAATTCTGTCCAGTTAGATTAAAAAAAACACAAAACCCAAGCATCCTTACTTTTATTTTTAAAAAGCACAGGATATTAAAGGTGAAAGGAGTCCTGAGAGGTCACCCAGTCTACTGAAGACAGTGCCTCACATGCCCGAGGTCACAGAATAAGGGGGTGAGCGCTCCAGGACCCTGGACTCCTGCTCTGGCTTCTAGCAGAGGCCGCTGCCAGGGAAAACTGCTGCCATCAATTAGCCCGGCTCCAGCTGCTGCCCTTGGTATGTATCAGCTCCAACACAACAACCTTGTAAGATTAAAATGATAAGGAGAAGAGCCCAGAAAGAACTTTCTCCAAGCTATAACCACCACACCGTGCTGCCAAAGTAGTAACACAAACTCACACAAAAGATGGGCAGCAGATTTCCTAGGCTTCTGTGTGGGGCCTCAAGCAGTTTTTAAGCAACGCATAACCTTTTCCTTGAATTTCAAATGTTTATACTGCCTCAGTAAGGTTTCTAAGAAGGAGAGATTAAGGGAGAAGAACGAGACGGCGTTGAAGAGGCACGGCTGCTGCCTCCCCGTACAGGCTCCCAACCAGCACGCCGGAGCTGCTGGCCGCCCTGAGTGCTACACCAGGTCTTAGGAGCGGGCCGTGAGAAAGAAGGGACAGAACACCGAACCAGGCGTTAGACCCAGACTAGAGTTCTGGCTCTGCCACTTGCGATTACTGTTCTGTAACTTAGGGGGAGTCACTTTATCTCGTGAGGCATACTCCCCTCGCATGTAAAATGGAGATGAGAAGAGCACGTATGCCGCATGTCCCTGGTGAGGATGTAAGGAGGCAGTATCTGCGGCTCCAGAAGCTGAAAGCCGCTTGCCCCGGGTCACACGGGCAGGGCTGGGGTTTGCACGCAGACTGGATGACTGGAAATCTCCTGAGCTTTCCTCTGAAGCACATGGCCGGCCCCTCCTCTACAGATCAGTGGCAGGCCTCGTGGTACAGTGGTCAGCGCCAACGATTTTGGAAGAAGACAGAATAAAGTTCAAATTCCAGCTGCCACTTAATAGCTGTGTAACTTGGAACAGAGACTTAACTTTTTTGAACCTCAGTTTTCTTTTCAGTAAACTGGAAATAATAAATACTTACTTCAAAAGATGCTATGAAGATTAAACAAGATAAATACTAATTACCAGGCACTAAGTGCCAGGCACTCTGCAATAGCTACAAGTATTATTCTGTCATTTCAGGGAACTCCCAGAATGTTCTGACAGTCTAGCCATGTGTCCTCAGCAGGTGAGTCAAAGTTTTGAGAGATTAGACCAAAATTCTTTCTTGAAGTCTCCAGTGGAGTAGGGAGAGGGGAACAAAGCTTCCCAGACCCCTATTACCAAGCAGTAGGAACCATGGCTGGGGGCAGGTGAGAGCTGGCAAACAGCTGGTTTGGCTTAAGGTGCTGCACCTTCCGGATGACAAGATCTTGGAAGCCCATCACAGGATATAAGGGCTGGGGAGCCTCACCAGGTTCTGCCCCTGAGGTAGGGCAGGGTCCTGGGAAAGTGAGGAAGCACACATGGAGTCTGGCGCCCCTCCCCTCCAAGCCTGGCCCGGCCTGGATAAATAAATGAGGTAGGAGAGTAGGAATACCTTTTGACGTCCAAATAGCACTTTAGTTCATCAAGCTTTCTGCATCCTTTATCTTATGATAATAATCTGGGAAGGCCAAAATTCAGGAATTATTATTCCCATTCTATAGATAAGGAAACTACAACTCAGAGAAGTAAAGTGAGGTAACCAAGGCTCAGGTGACAAGAACAGTGTGCTTTCTAACTCAGAGTCTGGCATTATTTCACTTTCCTCCCTCTCAAAGATGCAGGCTCAAGAGGAGGAAAGAGGAAAAGAAGTCATAGGCTGTAACGTGGACTCCAGCTAGAATAAGGAGGGGGCGGGGGCATGGCCTTCTAGATCTCAATCTCTGAACAAAGAAAATCTAGTCCTCCAGCAGGTGGCGTCGATCGCTTCAGCGGTTGGGAGTTGGGGGGCGTTGGGGGGGGGGGCAAGAATATGGAGTACCAGAGGTGACACTAGCTTCTGGACCCTTGACTTCATTCAAGGGGGAAGTAGAACAGAAGATAAAGGGTAAAAAAATGACCCTGGGCGTGAGCCGCTGGCAGACGTGCCAGGAGGGGCATGGGAAAGAAGCCACGGCTCAGAACTGCTCTCCAGGAAAAGCCCATGTCCGGTGATAGCACCACATCAGCAGCAGCCCAGCATGAGGAAAACAAAAACAAAAACAAAAACTGGGAAAGGGGAATAACAGCAGCTAACATTTATTAAGTACCTAATTTTCCAGACGCTGAGCTGGGCACTTTGCACACATACCTCGTCTACCCTTCACAGCAATCTATTCGGTGGGCATAATTACCCCTGTATTTTCAGGAAAGAAAACAGTAAGTTCAGAGAGGCTGACTGAGACGAAGTGACTTGCCCACGTGGTAGAACCTGGATCTGACTCAAGCTGGGTCCCAAAGTGGATGTTCCTTTTAGCCCTGTCTGTATTACAGGCAGCACCTAACAGCACCTCCCAACCAAAAGGCACTGATTTGGGCCCAAAATCAATCAAGCAAGCATTTATGCTTTATTCTTAAGAATTACTCTTGAGAAATGATTGATTCTCAAACTGAGATGTTCACTGGGGTAAACTTTCGGGAAGTAAGATAAGAGTGTAATGCCTGGATAGAATTTACCTATAATGCACCAGTTAGTTTACCGTAGCTTGGAAAGGGTAAGATAGAAGAAAAAGGTTTATCAATCAACTCACAAATATGTATTTAATTTTGCTACCTACAAAGCACTTTAGAGAGCCATAGTTGCATACAGTGTTGCTTAGGAGATAAGGAGAACACACCAATTTTTAAGAGAATTCAGAGTATCTACTACGCCACTGAGTAGTGGAGCCTGGCACCTTTCCTCCAAACCTGAGCCAACCTCATCAAACCAGGGAAAGAGTAACTCCTTGTAACTATATAGTACATTCATTCAACAAATATTTATTGAGTACCTCTTAAGAGCCAGGAGTATCTATTCATCTCTCTTAAAATAGTTGAGTGAGGTCAGAAATCAGGGATAATGAGCCTTCAAGAAACAAATTATCTAATCAAAGATAAAAACCAATTAAGATACTAGGGAGTCCATGGCAGTAATGTAAGAGAAGTACAAAAACCATGCCAGTAACACACAAAGGAAAAATCCATCATGTCTGAGGAATCTGAGGCTGGCTTCATGAAAGATACGTAAGGTGTTATGCTTCTGAAGCATGAATATGGTCTTGGCCGGTGGAATGGTGGTGGTAGTGCTGATGGAAGAAGGGAAGTCTAGTCACTGCAGGTACAGTAGCGAACAAAACAGGTAGAGTCCCTATCTTCATGGCACTTTCACTCTAATGTGACAAGTGAGGTTAAAGAACAGTTGTGTGTGGGAAGGAATTGGTCAGAGAAGATGCTGGAATTTTGAAGAATCTTCAAGGAACTCAGACTTTATTCCATAGAAGGGGAATCATGCAAGGCTTTTGAGCAGACCACCCTGGACATCTCTGCGTTCTATCAGAACAGGCCCAGGACTGGCAACCTCTCTCAGACAGGCACCTGAAGAGTTCTCTGGACAAGAGGACAAAGCCAGCACTGCAGCCAAGGGATGACATTCCTAGATCTGTTCTTCTATATATAGTATAGCAGAGAGTAAATACAGGAGCCACATCAGAAGAAGAAAATTATATTCTGGATCAAGTATAGCTAAATTTCACTATAATTAGTAGGCAGCCTGATCCTCAACGCACATGCTTTCTCATAACATAGCACTGATTCAGAAAGATCCATGATGGCAGATGATAAATGAAAGAAAGAAGCCAGCAAAATAGAGACCACAGATTCATGGAAAGATTACCCAGGGCTTCACTACAAAAACCTCTATTCCTATTTTGCCAACCACTTCATATCCAATTTCCATTTCCAACACATAGTTTCCTCTTGTTTTAATTATGCCCAACATAATTGTTTGACTTACAATTTTCAGACATCTGGACAAAAACTGTCATGGTACTGAGTGGGTATATAGGACCAAACCAATGCATATTTGGTATCTGGACAATACGTGCATTCACTACATGTATGTTCGATAAAAAGAGATAGGGGCCTCAGGGCTACGAGGATCCCATGCTCCTTCCCCTGTTCCCTTCATTATTACCTTCCCACAGCAACAGGAGTCAGTCTCTGTTACTCTCCCAACTGAGGGCAGGTCTCACTGAGTGAAGGAACCTAAGGAGCTACAGAGAGCAGAACTTCTGGCTGCTGTCTATTCAAAGGTAGCTGGCGCATGCCTATTATGTGCCAGGCATTATGTGGAACAGGTGACATCCTTTCTTTATCTTGGGTCATTTCCTGGTTTCCCAACATGCATTAGCCATTCTCTTCACCAGACTGCAAAAAAAAGTAGGACAATGAAACAGTCTAATAAAAAGCAGAGATGAGAACCCAATAGCCCATTTCTGACTTTCTGGTTCCAGTTCTGAGTAGCCCAACCACACTTCATTTCCTGTTGCTGGATTTCTATGTGATCCAATAACCCCCTTGGAGCTGGTGTCTGTCCTTTGCCCCCAGAAATACCTTGGTGCTCATCTTTCTCCTTATGTTATTAGTTGCATGAGTGGAGGTGTTGTGTATAACCTTTAATTCATGTGACTTACCTATCACATAGGCCTTACACACACTAGGCATTCCTGCTACCCACTAATTTATTTGGCAACATGGACTGCTGAAGGCATTTCCCTTCAGATGAACCTACTCAGTTCCACATGTGGTTCCCAGAGCCAACTAGTGCTGGAACAGGTATCTGAATCTGCCACTCTCACATACCCCAAAACATCCATTTCCAGAAGTTTCCACGGGTAAGAAAACTCAATCTCCTATTGGAATCAAAGATTTAGAAGGTAGGCGGCACCTGTTTGGCTCAGTCGGAGGAGCATGCAACTTTTGATCTCAGAGTCATGAGTTTGAGTTTGAGCCCGACATTGGTCTTAGAGATTACTTAAGGAAATAAAAAGGGAAAAAAAAAATTTAGAGGGTAAAAGGAAACAGATAGGAGGCCTAGAATCTTGATTTATGGTTGTGAACAGAAATGGATCCATTGAAAAAAAAAAAAAGAAATAGATCAACAGATAACATCAAATGGTCACTAAGGGTAGCTGGCAACAGAGCAAAACTGACCTTAGGAGTCCTGATAAGTCAAGCACCTAACAATGCACAATAGACATGTATGAAGTACTCAATACATATTTGTTGAGTAAATAATTGGAGCACTGTGAATTAATGGTTGAAGTGCAGTATATAAAAAAACACACAGGGTTAGCAATCTGAAGGCATGGGTTCTGATTTTAACTCTATCTCTGGTAGTTGTGTGGTAGCTCCAGGTGAGATAATTTCTCTTCCTCTCCATTTTCCTAATATGTAAAATGGAACAATCAACACCTACTCTGGTTACTTCATAGAAGTGTAGAAGGATAAAACAAAATAAAAAACATGAAGATATTTTATAAACCATCAGCATTAAACAAATACAAGGCATCAAAGATCATGAAGGGATTAACAATGAGGTGAAAAGACAATGATGCTAGATGAGATCTTGGTAGAAACGAGGGGCGGAGGGGAGATCCAGGGGGAAGTTTTAAACGTTTCAACTCCCTAGAGCACTTTTTAATCAAAGACAACTCATGAGTTAGAAGTTCAAATACACAAAGGTACTTTAGAAAATAATAAGGTCTGATGATTATTACTGCCATGGTTCATCAGACCATTCCTCTACTAAGTGAAGAGCGATGGGGGTAGGATAACAGGTTGACTAAGCAGCTAATAAAGAGCCTCATACCTAGCAGATCCTTAATAATTATTTTGGTGAAATGAAATACATACTTCTTTTTTTTTTTAAGATTTTATTTATTTTTTGACAGAGAGAGAGACAGTGAGTGAGGGAACACAAGCAGGGGGAGTGGGAGAAGCAGGCCCCCCGCAGAGCAGGGAGCCTGATGAGGGGCTCCATCCCAAGACCCCGGGATCATGACCTGAGCTGAAGGCAGATGCTTAACGACTGAGCCACCCAGGCACCCCTGAAATACATATTTCAAAGCAGCTTTAGAAACAAAGCAATAACTAATTGCACCATATGTATTAAGCAGAGCAAACCAACTTAACCAAAGACCCACAGAAGTGAAATATCGACAGAACTGCTTTAGGAATCTGACAAATATCGTTTACTCACTAAAAAGTTAAGAGAAAGAACAATCCTTGGAACATACAAATAGAATAGCTGTTAAATATCTAGCTCTATTAAAAAGTCAAATTACCTGTTTGCAGACATGATCTTAAATGCAGAAAATCCTAAAGACTCCATAAAACAACTGTTAGAACCGCTAAGTGATTTCAGCAAAGTTGCAGGATACAAAATCAACACCCCCAAATCAGTTGCATTCCTATACACTAACAATGAGCAATCCAAAAAGGAAATAAAGGGAACAATTCCACTGACAAAAGCATCAAAAAGAATAAACTTTTTTTTTTTTTAAGATTTTATTTATTTGACAGAGAGAGACACAGCGAGAGAGGGAACACAAGCAGGGGGAGTGGGAGAAGGAGAAGCAGGCTTCCCGCAGAGCAGGGAGCCCAATGCAGGGCTCGATCCCACGACCCTGGGACCATGACCTGAGCCGAAGGCAGATGCTTAACGACAGAGCCACCCAGGTGCCCCCCAAAAAGAATAAACTTAACCAAGGAGGCAAAAAGACTTGTACACTGAACACTGCAAAACGCTGCTGGAAGAAATTAAGAATAACACAAATAAATGGAAAAATACCCATGTTCGTGGATTGGAAGACTTAATATGGTTTAGATGCCAATACCACACAAAGCAATCTACAGATCCGATGCAACCCTATCAAAATCCCAGTAACATTTTTTGTAAAAACAAAATAATCCATCCTAAAATTCATCTGGAATCTCAAGGGGCCACAAATAGTCAAAATAATCTTGAAAAAGAAGAACAAAGTTAGGGGACTGACCTTTCCTGATTCCAAAACTTACTACAAAGTTAGAGTAATCAAAATAGTGGGGCACGAGCATAAAGACAGATGTACAGACCAATGGAAAAGAGTAGACAGCCAGAACTAAAACCTCACAAATATGGTTAAATGATTTTCAACAATGATGCCAAGACCAGTCAGTAGGGAAAGGACAGTTCTTTTGAAAATCTGGTGCTAGGAAAGCTGAAGATCCACATGCAAAAAAAAAATGAAGTTGGAGCCACACCATATACCAAAAAACCCCTCAAAATGGATAAAAGACTTAAGTGTACAAGTTAAAACTATAAAACTCTTAGAAGAAAACAGAGGGGGAAAGCTTCATGACACTGGATTTGACAATGGTTTCTTGAGTATGACACCAAAAACATGGGAAACAAAAGGAAAAAACAGATAAGTTGGACTTCAACAAGATTAAAATTTTTGTGCATCAAAACACACGATCACAAGAATGTACTTAACACTACCATGAAAAGTCACTTAAAAGTGGCTAACATGGTAAGTTTTAGGTGTGTTTTTTAAAAATGTAAATCTGGAATAAAAACAGGACAGTATCAACAGAGTAAGGCAATTCACAAAATGGAAGAAAATATTTGCAAGAAGTCGCATATCTTTTTTTTTTTTTAAAGATTTTATTTATTTATTTGACAGAGAGAGACACAGCGAGAGAGGGAACACAAGCAGGGGGAGGGGGAGAAGGAGAAGCAGGCTTCCCGCAGAGCAGGGAGCCCGATGCGGGGCTCGATCCCAGGACCCCGGGATCATGACCTGAGTGGAAGGTAGACGCTTAACGACTGAGCCACCCAGGCGCCCCTGAATCTTTTTTTAAAAAAATAGGTTTTATTTATTTATTTGACACAGAGAGAAACACAGCAAGAGAAGGAACACAAGCAGGGGGAGTGGGGGGTAAGAGGGGGAGAAGCAGGCTTCCCACAGAGCAGGGGGAGCCTGATGTGGGACTCGATCCCAGGACCCCGGGATCATGACCTGAGCCGAAGGCAGACGCTTAACGACTGAGCCACCCAGGCGCCCAAGAAGTCACATATCTAATCAGGGATTGAGATCTAGAATATATAACAAACTCCTTGAACCTAGTGTCTACTTACACCCCACCTCTGACCACAAAACCTCTGTTCTTAAGCATCAGCTACTTGTAGCTGACATGCACTGGGCTGTGCTGTATGCCACCGCAGTGCTCAGAGTTTTATTTGCATCACTTCATCCTAACAACCTTACGAAGTAGATGCTTATTATTTCCATTTTACCAATAGGGACACAGATTCAGAGAAGTTAGTAATTAGACTAAGTTCCACAGGGAGGAGGTGGCTGAGCTGAGAGAACCCAGGCAATGTTTCTGACAGCCCAGGTTCGGAAGTACCACTCTCTACTGTCTCCCCAAATCCTTCCACATCCACCTGACATAATACTACAGAGCACTGCAAATAAGAACTACACGACTGTATGGCAAACATGGAAAGATGCTCATGACAAAGTAAAAAAAGCAGAAAACAAAACAGTACATACATTTTTATTGTATCTAGGTAAAACGTGCATCTGAAAACAGCTGGTAGAAAAAACGTGCCCCAACAGTACAGATCCTGGTAAAATAGTGAGGTTATGGGCTGCCTCTCTTTTGTTGTACATTTCAATAATGAGGTTATAAATAGTGGAAACTTCCCTTTTCCCTCTTTAAATCAGTCCTCAGACCTCTGTGAAGAAGGCTCTAGAAACACTAGCATGAAAAATAAAGGTATGTTCAAGCCCTGTGTTCAAAAATAAGCAATCCTCTGGGGTTGCCTCTGTGTGGGAGCTGGGCTAAATCCGGCAATGCTGAAGGTTTGCAAAGGCCTCTGGAAGGCAGTGCCTGAAGTAAATAGGGGCTTTTATAAATTTTTATTTCTTTGGTTCACAGGAGAATAGTACCAAACTAAAATAAGATCCCCACTGCTCTAAATCAGTGTTTTCCAAGTGCCATTCCTATAATATTGCCACAATTTTCACTCCATGTGTTTACAAACTAATTTTTTACTTAAAATTTTTCTTTTTAAAAAAAAAAAAAAGATTTATGGGGGCACCTGGGTGGCTCAGTTGGTTAAACTACTGCCTTTGGCTCAGGTCATGATCCCAGGGTCCTGGGATCAAGCCCCGCATCGGGCTCCCTGCTCAGTGGGAAACCTGCTTCTCCCTCTCCCACTCCCTCTGCTTGTGTTCCTGCTCTCGCTGTCTCTCTCTCTCTATTAAATAAATAAATAAAATCTTAAAAAAAAAAGATTTATGTATTTATTTTGAGAGAGAAAGACCACACACAGTGGGGGGGAGGGGGAGAGGGAGAGCGAGAATCTCAAGCAGACTCTCCACTGAGTGAGGAGCCCGACACAGGGCTCAATCCCACAACCGAGATCATGACCTGAGCCGAAATCAAGAGTCGGACGCTTAACTGACTGAGCCATCCAGGCGCCCCTTAAAATTTTTCTTAAAATTTGGTTTCTTTTTACTTTAAGAAGTTTTATTTTGGGGCGCCTGGGTGGCTCAGTCGTTAAGCGTCTGCCTTCGGCTCAGGTCATGGTCCCAGGGTCCTGGGATCGAGCCCCGCATCAGGCTCCCTGCTCCGTGGGAAGCCTGCTTCTCCCTTTCCCACTCCCCCTGCTTGTGTTCCCTCTCTCGCTGTGTCTCTCTCTGTCAAATAAATAAAATCTTTAAAAAAAAGAAGTTTTACTTTCAAAAAACAACAAAAAAGTTTTACTTAAAAGGGAAACTTTATAACAACCAGAAATAGAAAGCCTGAATCCCATGCTTTAAGTAGAAGGTAACTATAAAAATAAATATATAAAAAAACCCAAAACAATGCTTTGGCTATATATAATTTACTGCCTGCTAAAAGCAGTAGCTGGTGGGGTTGGACAGTTTGTTCTCACAGGAGGTAGTTTGGATTTTATTTTAAGTACAGTGGAAAATCACTGAAGGATTTTAAATAGGAAAACATGTGGTCTGATTGGATATCTTAACAACCCTCTCTTGGAAATTTTTTTTAAAAATTAGAAAAGACCTAGAAGAACTGAACAACATCATTATCTACTTTTACCTAAATGACAATTAGCAAACACTACACCCTAATGGAACCCTGTGTGCTACTGGTAGGAATGTGAAATGACGTAGTCACTGTGAAAGGCAGTACAGTAGTTCCTCAAAAAAAAAAATCATAACAGAATTACCACATAATCCTGCAACTCCAATTCTGGGTATATACCCAAAGGAACTGAAAGCAGGTCTTGAAGAAATATCTGTACTATGTTCATAGCGGCATTATTCACAATAGCCAAAAGGTGGAAGCAACCCAAGGGCCAACAACAAATGAATGGATAAGCAAAATGTAGTGTGTACACGTTACGAAATATTATTCAGTCTTAAAAGGGAAGGAAAATGACTATATGCTATAACATGGATGATCCCTCAGGATAGTTTACTAAGTCAAATAAGCCAGTCATAAAAAGACAAATACTGGGGCGCCTGGGTGGCTCAGTCGGTTAAGCGTCTGCCTTCGGCTCAGGTCATGGTCCCAGGGTCTTGGGATCGAGTCCCACATCGGGCTCCGTGCTGAGCAGGGAGCCAGCTTCTCCCTCTGCCTGCTACTCCCCCTGCTGTGCTTTCTCTCTCTCTCTGACAAATTTTTTTTTTTTTTTTTAAAGAAGACAAATGGGCGCCTGGGTGGCTCAGTTGGTTAAGTGACTGCCTTCAGCTCAGGTCATGATCCTGGAGTCCCTGGATCAAGTCCCGCATCAGGCTCCCTGCTCGGCGGGGAGTCTGCTTCTCCCTCTGACCCTCCCCCCCTCATGTACTTGCTCTCTCTCATTCTCTCTCTCTCAAATAAATAAAATCTTTAAAAAAAAGAAGACAAACACTGTGTTATTCCACTTATAGAAGATACCTAGGTAGTCTGAATCATAGAGACAGAAAGTCATGTGGAACTGTCTAAAATTGCTGGATGTAAGAGACTCCATTTTGAAACTCTATTTTCCTTTCCAAACTGATGGGCTCTTGAACTGGGACAGAAGCAGCAATTGTTGTACAAGCAGCTGCTTGTAACATTCCAACAGAGCAACTGGTATTTGGATCATATGAGGACAGTGAAGGTAATTATTACATACCAGCAACAGTTTCACTTGATAGCAATGATAAAATAATCAAGAAGATAGGCATCAGAAGTGGCTCAGCTAGTCAGCACCAAACTAGCTGGGTCTGTTCTGTTCTTCTTCATCTAAATCATGTAATTACCCCTTTCCTTCTCTCTCAGAAAAACGCTTGGCGGGTGCCCGGGTGGCTCAGTTGGTTAAGCGACTGCCTTCAGCTCAGGTCATGATCCTGGAGTCCCGGGATCGAGTCCCACATCGGGCTCCCTACTCAGCAGGGAGTCTGCCCCTCTCTCTGACCCTCCCCCCCTCATGCTCTCTATCTCATTCTCTCTCTCAAATAAATAAATAAAATCTTAAAAAAAAAAAACGCTTGGCTTTCCCTAAATGAGTGAGAAAAATCTGTGATCCCCAATTGCAATTCTGAGACCCCAAATAAAGGCCTTTGTTCTTTTTCAGTTTCACCTTCTTTTCTCAGTTGATGGTAGAATGGTGGTTCCCAGGTGCCAGGGAGGGAAAATGAGGAGTTAGTGTTTAATGGGGACAGAGTCTGTTTTGCAAAATGAAGAGTTCTGGAGATGGATGGTGGTGATGATTGCACAACAATCTGAATTTACTTAATGCCAAAGAACTGCACACTTAAAAATGGTTAAGGGGAGCCTGGGGGGTACAGTCAGTTAAGCACCAACTCTTGGTTTCAGTTTGGGTTGTGATCTCAGAGTTGTGAGATTAAGCCCCACGTGGGGCTCTGTGCTCAGCGAGGAGTCTACTTGGGATTCTCTCTCCCTCTGCCCCTCCTACTCATGCTCTCTCTTTAAAATAAATAAATCTTTTTTTAAAAAGGTTAAGATGGTGGGTGCCTGGGTAGTTCAGTTGGTTAAGCATCGACTCTTGATTTCGGCTCAGGTCATGATCGCAGGGTGGTGAGATCGAGCCCCTGTATCCAGCTCCTCGCTCAGCAGGGAGTCCTGCTTCAGATTTACTGCCTCTGCCCCTCCCACACATGCACACATGTGCATCTGCTCTCTTTCTCTCTCAAATAAAATAAAATCTTTAAAAAAAGAATGCTTAAGATGATGGGCACCTGGTTGGCTCAGTTGGAAGAGCACATGACTCTTGATCTTGGGGCCATGAGTTTGAGCCCCACGTTGGGTGTAGAGATTATTTAAATAAATAAAACTTAAAAAATTTTTAAGTGGTTAAGATGGTAAAATTTAATTATGGATATTTTACCACAATTTAAAGAAAACAACAGTAACACCAAACCCAAAGCCTATAGATTTTTGCTTGAGCAACTCAGTGAATGGTGATCTATTCACTGAGATAGGGCAAAATGTGGAAGGAGCAGCTTTGGATAGAAAAATTAAAGAGTTTTGGGGTGTGTTAAGCTTGATGCAAACTTGACAATTAGATGAAGATGTCAAGTAGGCAGCTGGATTTCTAAATTTGAAGTGCCAAAGAAAAAGTCAGGGATAGAATTACAGATTTGGATAAAAATAAGGATAAATACTTAATCTGGGGATTATTAACATGTAAGTAGCATTCAAAACCATAGGACAGAAAAAAAAATAAAAAAAATAAAAATAAAAAAACAAAACCATAGGACAGGATGAGATTACCTAGAGAGGAGGTAGTTAGAGAAGAGAAGGGAGTAACAAGACAGCCTTGGGGCAGCCCAACATTCAGAGTTAAAGTAGAGGGCACAAAAAATCATAATAATGAAGAGAATCAAGCAGTGAGATAAAGGAGATGCTTTAAAAAAAAAAAATCATGGGGCGCCTGGGTGGCTCAGTCGGTTAAGCGTCTGCCTTCAGCTCAGATCATGATCCCAGGGTCCTGGGATCGAGCCCCACATCAGGCTCCCTGCTCAGGGGGGAGCCTGCTTCTCCCTCTGCCCCTCCCCCTGCTTGTGCTCTCTCTCTCTCAAATAAATAAATAAAATAAAAAAAAAAAAATCAGATGCCTAGATCCAACTCCTGGGAACTTGGAACTAAGAGGTGAAAGGCAAATAAAATGTCCCAGGTCTAGTTCAATAGTCTGTGAGTCAGAGACAGGAGGGAGTGCAATACACAGTAGAAGGAGTGGGAAGAAGGAGAAAAAAAGAATACTTAGAAGGTACCACTAACAAGACTCAGTGACTGACTAGATGTGGGATGGAAAGGAGAGGAAAATAAATGACATGCTGGTTTCCTTCTGGCAGGTTATTATTGTCATTAAAACAAGTAATACAAGATAGAAGGTTAGAAACAAGGGCTTTGGTGTTGTTTTAATAGTGGGGGGGTGTGTGTGTGTGTAAGTGTGTGTGTGTGTGTGTGCGCGTGTAGGGAGGAGGGCTGAAGAAGACAGAATGGTAGTTATGACAGCCAACATTAATTAAGCACTTACTTGTCAGTGTTTTCTATCTATCTTGGGGACCTGGGCATGCCCTCACAAGAAACACTGTTATCAAAGACCACAACAATCCTACTTTGAAAATTAAGGAGGGCCCAAAGTTACACAGGTGGTCTACAGCACAGAGGGCCTCAAACCTGGGTCTGATGGACTCTGAGCCAAAGTTTGAGGTACCTGTGGCATACTAGTTAGGGATGTGGGAGTCATCAAGGCAGTTAAAGTCTTAGGAGTGATGTGATCACCCAGGGAGAGAATATACAGATCAATAAATTATTATTCACAATCTTAGCTAATTCTTATAATGGTACAATGGGCCTTTTCCTCCCCTATAAAATGAAGGAATGCTTAATTTGTAGGGAATGCCCACTGAGGGCAAGGACCTGATCACAGTTTTTGTATTCCTAGGGTTGCGCTACCTGGAATGAAAAGACCACTCAACAAAAGACTGCTGAAGCTTTTAAAAAACAAAATGAAACAAAAACCCAGTAACTGGACACAATTAGAAAAATACTACGCAATATGAGAATAACTATTTCCTGACCAAACTACAGCATAGTTTTCTTCCATTCCCTCTCTGGGTGGCATGCAACAAACGCCCTGTCTTTTTCTGCACCACAATATGTCTGTTTTGTGAACTGTTCTGCTGTAAGCAGTGCATAGGAGACCAAACTCTGCGAGACAGGCACTCTTATCCACCACTGGGCACAGATAAGTACTTTCTGGAAAGACAATTTGATAAAATGTATCAAGAGCCTCAAAGCCCTAACTCAGTAACCTCATTTAGGGATTTATCCAAAGAAAACAGTAAGAGTTGTGGCCAAAGATTTAGTTTGGAAGTAATAAAAATATCCAACAATAGAAAAATCATTAAATAAACAACATACAGCCATAGGGTAGAATACTTAACGTTGCTCTTAAATCAAGTTTTGGAACACTTAAAAACACTAGAAAATTTTGATAAGTATAATGAAAAAAATAAAATATAAACTAGACCTAGTACAACCATAATTTTGTGTTTAAATGTAGATGTAGCTATCTATTATCATTACCTAGCAAAAAGATTGGAATGACCAAAAATATTGTAAGTCTCTTTGGATGGAAAGATTACAGGAGATCCTAATATTCTTTATGTTTTTCAGGATTTCTAAAATTTCTGCAAAAAGTACATTTTTATTTTAAAACTAAAAAAAAAATATGATAAAAGCAAGATAGCACTCACCTTCTTTCTTTTTCTAGAAGAATTCCTCGTGGGGTCAGGCTTCTCAAACTCTGCTGACTTTGCCTCTTCCTTCTCCTCTTCCTCATCAGGTATCAGAGAATATTTGGTCCCTCCTGGTTGCATAAAACAATCCTTTGCAAAGTGGCCTGCAGAAGAGAGGTAGAAAAGGTAGGGAGGGGAGAAGCAGCCTCTCCTCTTGGCAGGTGGATCTTCCCCAGAGGCTCTGAAAGGGGCTAGCTGGTTGAAGAAGTATTACTGAGTTCATTCAGAGCAGCTGCTGGATTCTGAGCAGATTTTCTGTCACCTCAAGATGGCATTGCCCACTCAACCAGAGCCAGACCAGCAGCTGGTCCTAGAGCTGTGGGAAACACTGGCACTGCTCTGGAAATGGCAGAGGAAGCGGGCTTGTGCTGCCTTCTATTAGCAATGGGGCTTAGTAATTTTTAAAGATCTGTTTGGAACTTATTCCTGACACTGAAAGGCTGCTCCAGAGAGCAGAATGCTTAGCAGAGGGAGCCGAGTGGCAGGCCAAGCCCTACAGGAAGATAGCTCTTAGGAAGCTGGCCGGAAGGTGGCATTCACATCCAAGCTAACACACTGAGAGACAGGCAGTCCACCTAGGGGGACTCAACATGCAGACTGTCAGGTCTGGCAAGGGCGTTAGAGCTCATCAAATCCAACACTGCATGTGTAGATATAAAGGCTCAGAGTAGAGAAGCAGCTCAAGGTCACAAAGAGAGCAGCAGAGTGAACACTTACTCCAGCTCTCATGCCTCCCTGCTCTGTGCTCTTCCTGTTGCACCAAAATCAACCACCTTGGGCCTCACCTTTGCTGATTAGGCCAAATTCCATCTCTCATTATTCTTCTCTGCCTCATGTAACACCTGGTGGACGTAAGCTGAAGGTAAGAGGACCCCACCCTCCCTGAACCTTTAGTGCTACCAAGGGGCTGTTTAACAGCTACTACAGAGCTGGTTTTGTCCAAGCTTATGTAGACCCTATTTCAGGGGCACAGACGGTCCCATGAGATCATCAAAAAGCTATGTGTAAATTGCTTTACAACTCTGAATCCAGAAGCTAGATGGTGTCTGGAAGGGGAATACAGCATAGTTTTCCAAATATCTGGAATGTTCCCACGATTCCTGTGAGGAGGTAGTCCTTCAATTTTTTTTCCCCTTCCTCACTCTACATTAATGGTAAGTAGAGGCTTAACCCCCACAACATCAATCAGGGCACAAATCTGCTACCAACTGTTGTAGAAAAATCAAGCGAGCAGGGTAAATGGGAGGCAAGGGAGAAGGGGTGACAAATTGAGGTCACTCTGAAAATGAGACACTAGCAATCCCTCTCAATGATAGCTCCAACAAGGGAAGTCAGGCTGAGAGTGCTCTTAACACCTGAGTAGGACCAGAAGAAACTTGAGCAAGCGGCTAGCCTGTGTTCTTTATTACTAAAAGGACACCGTATTCAGAGGTCTGAAGTTAGACAAAGAAGAGCAAGAAAGGGTTTGACTTGGATCCTTAAGGAATATATTTCCAAGTCACTTCATTTTTGCAGAATAGTAATGGTCCTTGGAAATAAAAATTTACAGTGCTAACCATAATCCAACACTCTCACCTCTCCTGGTGCAGTACATGGGGATCCTGCCCACACAGGGCATCAACCACGAAGGGGGTGGGATGACAGTAGAGTATTCGGAAGCGCCAGCATTCAGAAGAGGACACAGAAAGGGCATGAACTCTGATAAGAGTCTAGGAGTAACAGCATGAGCAGATGAGGCCATCACTGACTAAAAAGCTGGGTGAGCCACACCCAAACCAGGTGGCTTCCCCCACCTAGTAAGGGTCCATCACAAGCCTGGCAGAGGCTTCACCTTACCTTTACATCCACACTTCTTGCAGGTGGTGTTCAGGACAGCCTCGAGGGTGATCTTCTGCCCAGTGTAATCCTGGAAGGACCTCCGCCGCCTCTCTTCTTGCCTGTAACGAAAAGGATACTGACTGTTGGCCCTCCTAAGAGATGTGGCCAGAAATACTAGAAGGTAATGCAGTATGCTGGGTTTTTGTTCTGTCTTTGGCAGGTAGAAGGGAGAAAGAAGGAAAAGCGTTTTGCATGGGGAGACAAGCAGTGAAAGCAGCAACATGAAACAGATATTTTTTCATTCAGGACAGGCTCTGAATTAATAATTATGAATGAGATGACTTCAGCTCACCAATGCACAGAGGATGAAGATATAATTACTCAACCTCGCTAAGCCCCTGTAACCCTGACGAGGTCACCCACAGGTTTAAAAGACCTTCAAAGACTTCCTAGAACATAAAGTTCAAATTCCTTACTTTGGTACTCGAGGCCTTCCACGGTCTGTCTCTAACCTGTTTCTCCAGCCCCAACTTTACTTGCATGAGATGTGCTAGCCAAACAGGACTAGTTGACCTTCTCCAGGTGGTTCACTGCCCTTGCTCATACAGTTCCCTCTCTCTGAAATGCTGCTTTCCCTCTCTCCTCCCACCTCACCACCTCCAAACATTTCAAGGCTCAGCTCAGTCACCACCTCTCCTTCTATCAAGTCTTCTCCTGAGTCACGCAGCCAGAATTCATCTCTTTGTTCACATTCCTGGAGCATTTCTTAAAAATTCTAAACTTATTACTAAAGTATAATATAGGTACAGAAAAGTGTTCATAAGCATACAACTTAAATGGTTTTCACAATTTGAACATACCCAGGAAACCATCACTCCGATAAGGAAACAGAACATTGCCAACACCTCCGAGGCCCCTCTAGTCACCAGGCCTCTCCCAAGGGTAACTGCTATGCTGATTTCTAACAGCATAGATTAGTTGTATTGGTTTTTGTAAATTATGTAAATGGAATCATACAGTATGGACCTTTCTGTGTCTGGCTCCTTTCACTTATTTGTGAGATCCATCCATACTGCTGTGTGCAGTTGTGGATCACTGATTCTCATTGCCATAAGGTATTTTGCTGTTGATGGGTATCTGAGTAGTTTCTACTATGACCAGTGCTTTTTCTGTGAACTTTCTAGCACGTCTTTTGGTGACAGATACATATATGCATTTCTGTTGGGAAATGCCTTGTGCCAGGTAGGAGTGGAACAGTGTACTGGGTTGTAACCATCAGCTACAGCAGACACTGCCAGCCAGTTTTCTGTAGTGTTTACCAATTACACTCCTGCCAGCAGCAGAGCCTAAGCACCCCAGTTGTCATGGCTCTTTCTCTAACCTTTACTGTAACACACGGTACCTGCACGGAGTAGGGACACAGAAATGTTTGATCGAAGAGTATCACCCTCAATTACTCTTTTTTTCAAACTCCAACTGTAGTCTATACACATTGCAGTCCTAACACATATCACACTTTATTGCCTGATCCACTGTTTCTTCTCTAGATCGTGAGCCCTTTTTACACTATCTTACTTGTGTTTGTTTCCCCACACCTTAGCCCAAAGCTTGGCAAGCAACAGCATCAATAAATATTTGTTGAGGGATGCCTGGGGGGCTCAGTCAGTTAAGCGTCTGCCTTTGGCTCAGGTCATGATCAAAGAGTCCTGGAATCAAGTCCCACATCGGGCTCCCTGCTCAGTGGGGAGCCTGCTTCTTCCTCTGCCTGCCGTGCCCCCGCTTGTGCTCTCTGTCAAATAAATAAAATCTTTTAAAAATTAACTAATTAGTTAGTTAGGATAAATAAATAAATAAATGTTTGTTGAAATTTCTATGCTCTTGGGGCTTCTGGGTGGCTCAGTCGGTTGAGCGTCCAACTCTTGGTTTTGGCTCAGATCATGATCTCGGGGCCATGGGATCGAGCCCTGCACTGGGCTCTGCACTCAGCAGGGATTCTGCTTGATACTCTCTCTCCCTCTGACCCTTCCACTCACTCTCTCTTTCTCTCTCTCAAATAAATAAATCTTTAAAAAAAAAAAAATTCTGTGCTCTTGACCCCAAATATTTTTTCTTTACCTGAACCTCTTTAACTTTGAACTCTGACTTCACCTAAGCTTTTCCAACTATTCACCAAGTCTCTATAGAGTCCAGCAAAAACAGAACTATTTTGCCAAAAAAGCCACAGTACCCAGAGAAATGCAGGATGACATCAAAGCAGAACAGAACTACCCACCTCACATATTTTAGCCACCAGTTTCATGGGATACACTGGTTTAAGGGAGTAAACAGAAAAGACCAAGATACTCCATATTCTGTCCTGGTCCCTCTTCAGTTCAGCTCACACACTGTATCTTCTCTAAAACGTTCCCTGCCACCAGAGGCAGAGTTAATTACTCTTTTGTGTTCCCACAGCATTTTACTCTCTCGTCATTTTGTTAGATTTGTTTACATTTTGGCTCACCCTCTGTACCATGAACAGGCCTTCAAAGATAAGGACTATGTCTGGGGTGCCTGGGTGGCTCAGTCGGTTAAGCATTTGACTCTTGATTTTGGCTCAGGTCATGATCCCAGGGTCTTGGGATCAAGCCCCATATCGGGCTCCAAGCTCAGTACAGAGTCTGCTTGAGATTCTCTCTCCCTCTCCCTCTGCCCCTTCCCCTGCTCATGCGCTCTCTCTCAAATACATAAATATATCTTTAAAAAAAAAGATAAAGTCTATGTCTTATTTTTTTTCTGTATCTGAGCAGTACATAAGCCATCTAGCATACCAATGTCCAACAGAATGCAATGATGGACAAGTTCTATAAATTTATGTCTGTACTGTTGACTAATATTTAGGTCTGTGGCTACTGAGCACTTAAAATGTGGTTAGTGTAACTGAGGAATTGGATTAAATTTTATTTAATTTTCATTTACATTTATTTATTTATTTATTTATTTTTAAGATTTTATTTATTTGAGAGAGAGAGAATGAGAGACAGAAAGCACGAGAGGGAAGAGGGCAGAGGGAGAAGCAGACCCCCTGCTGAGCAGGGAGCCCGATGCGGGACTCGATCCCGGGACTCCAGGATCATGACCTGAGCCGAAGGCAGTCGCTTAACCAACTGAGCCACCCAGGCGCCCCTCATTTACATTTAAATAACCATATGTAGGGATGTCTGGGTGGCTCAGTCAGTTAGGCGTCTGCCTTTTGGGTCGTGATCCCAGGGTCCTGGAATCTAGCCCCGCGTAGGGCTCCTTGCTTGGTGGGGAGTCTTCTTCTCCCTCTGCCTGCCACTCCCCCTGCTTGTCTCTCTCTCTCGCTCTCTAACAAATAAATGAATAAAATCTTTTTTTTTTTTTGATTTATTTTTCTGACAGAGAGAGACACAGGGAGAGAGGGAACACAAGCAGGGAGAGTGGGAGAAGGAGGCTTCCGCTGAGCAGGGAGGCTGATGTGGGGCTCAATCCCAGGCCCCTAGGACCATGACCTGAGCCAAAGGCAGACGCTCAACGACTGAGCCACCCAGGAGCCCCTGAATAAAAATTTTAAAGAATAGTAATAATGACCATATGTAACCATATGTAACTTAGTGGCTACCTAGTGGGACAGTGCAGACAAGCATATGATTTAAGTTTTGAAAATGTCTGCTCAAATCCCCAGGTTTTGCCCTAGCATAATCTTATTCAAAGGACAGGGGGTCAACTGTCTGGTATGGGTCATGGGAGAGGGTCCTTTAAAAAAATAAAGCCTGAGTAAGAAAAACCAAGGTGGGGGGTGGGTAGAGAAGGAAATGGGAGTTACTTATCAACAGGCATAAAGTTTCAGTTAAACAAGAAGAATTAATTTTAGAGCTCTGCTATACAACATTGTACCTAGTCAATAATACTATATTGTAGACTTAAAAATTTGTTAAGAGGGTAGATCTCATGTTGGGTGTTCTCACCACAATAAAAAAAAAAAAAGGGTAGAGAAGGGGCACCTGTGTGGCTCAAATCGGTTAAGCGTCTGCCTTCAGCTTGGGTCATGGTCTCAGAGTCCTGGGATCGGGTCCCACATTGGGCTCCCTGCTCAGCAGGGAATCTGCTTCTCTTCTCCCTCTGTGTACTCACTCTCTCTCTCCCTCAAATAAATAAATAAAATCTTTAAAAAATAAATAAAAAAATAAAAACCACGGCAGGATCTTGAGGATATAACTTGAGCAAGTCTCAAACTCCATGGCTTTCAGATATCCTTATCTGTGGAGCTGAGTTTCAAGTGGCTATGAGTTACAGCTTAAACAAGCCCTCATTATAATCAATTCCAATATTCTGTGAGTTCTAACATGTGACAAGCCAAATCATAACTCCCACCCAATACTCAGCTCAACAAATGTGTCACTTGCCTGTCTCCCTTTTCTGTGCTCACTGCCATGCTGGTTTAGGTCTCGCTACTTTGCGTCTACATAGTAACAAGTTTTCTCCTCCAATCCATCCAGGGCACATAGTTGAATTAACCTTTCTTTTGTTCAGTTCAACTCTTACTGGCAAGCACCAGTACCAGTGATGAGTAAGTGTGTCAGAAAGGCAGAACTCGGTCCTTCTCAAGGAGCTTACAGTCTAGCAGTGGAGGGAGACATACAGGTGAATAATTATAGTGGTGAACCACAAACACTCTTCTAAAAGACTATGCTATGCTGGCTAAACCTACCTGGAAACCGCCTTTTCCCCTTTCCATTTACAGATTCCCTTTAATACTCTGGGACTGGGGGGATGAAATGTAAGACAGATACTGATGGAAAATGAAAGGCAGCTGACAAACTGTGGATGGCTGGAGACAGCACTAAGACACTGAGCATAACAGGGTGAGGTCAGAGAATGGTGTACAAGGAGAGATTAATCTGATCAGGAGTCTCTCCCCCCTCAAGGGCTTTAAAAAAATTTTTTTTAAGTATTTTATTTATGGGCGCCTGGGTGGCTCAGTCGTTAAGCGTCTGCCTTCGGCTCAAGTCATGATCCCAGGGTCCTGGGATCGAGTCCCACATCGGGCTCCCTGCTCGGCGGGAAGCCTGCTTCTCCCTCTCCCAATCCCCCTGCTTGTGTTCCTGCTCTCGCTATCTCTCTCTCTGTCAAATAAATAAATAAAATCTTTAAAAAAAAATTTATTTATTTATTTGAGAGAGAGATAGCAAGAGGGAGCACAAGCAGGGAGGAGGGAAAAGCAGACTCCCCGCTAAGCAGGGAGCCCGCTGTGGGGCTTGATCCCAGAACCGTGGGATCATGACCTGAACTGAAGGCAAATGCTTAACTGACTGAGCCACCCAGGTGCCCCAGGGCTTTTAAAAAATTAATGCTGTTTGACTGATAGTCAAAGTCAAAGCACTCCACAATCTCACTCCAACATACCACCTTTCAAGTCTTACATTCTAGTACTTGACTGTACCCTCCTCTTTCCTAAAACAAGACTCCTAAATGTGCCCTGGGCTTTCCTGCCTAGTGCCTTTCCTTAAATCATTCTTCTGTTGGGAATACCATTCCTTCCCCTGCTGCCTGACAAAATCTTATCCATTCTTCTAGAACTAGCTCAAATGCCACCTCTCTTCTAGCCATCGGGGCCTGAAATCAACTCATCCTCTTCAAGCTAATTCCTAGAACCCTTTCTTTAACCTACTCTTTTAGCATTTATTACATTTGCCTTATATTAAAGTGATCTGCATAATTATCTCATTACACTAGGCAGTAAGGCCCTTAAACAGAAAATTTGGTATTGCCATTGAACCTAATATGAAATATGAACCGAAAAAAATATTTGTTGAATAAATGAGTAAATGAAAGCACAAACTAACAACTGTTACACATCAGGCACTCTGGGAGATAAGAAAGAGCTGTGTCCCCTTGTTCTCCCAGGTCTTATATATTCTTTCAAAAGAAAAGATGTGATAATCACAGAAGAAAAACAAAGAGATCTTTTACAACAATAACTACAAGCAGCTACCATATACTAAGATCCTACTATACACTAGACACTAATCTGGTTCTTTACAAACAAGCCTGTATTTAAATCATTCCATCATTTCTGAGATATAGGCCTCATACCCTCCAACTGATAGTAAGAAGCTGAGGGAGGAGTCAGAGAAGAGGAGTCTGCTCAAGGTCATATACTAGTGTTCAGCAGAACTAGGACTCTTTCTAATTTACATCTAACTCTAAAACCTCTCATCATTCCACTATATCGTGCTTCTTTCCTGGATGCAGCTCTAGAAATAGTTTACAACAAAAGTTACTGTTTTGGCCACTTGGTTATTACTAGAAATAGCCTATACATAGAGACCCATACAGCCCAAAACCAGGGAGCCCTTTCCCTTCTCTACCCTTGTTTTGAGACAGAGAAGAAGCTTTTATTTTACTTGTCTTACATTTTACCCCTACAAGGGTGACTTTGGGAAATTCCACTGCTTTTTAATGAGTCATATGTACATAGCACAGGATTCTTTGGAGCAGAAGCAATTTATTATAATATAATCAGTAAATGCCAGACTTGTATTACTGAGCTCTGAGTTATAAAACATTTCTACTATAACTGAAAGGTGTTTTGTCAATAATCAGACTTACAAACATGTCAATATTTAGAGATGAAACTACAGAAATATGGAAAAACTCTAAGTCACATGCAACAGCTAGAAGCATCATGTGGTAAAAAGGGCCCTAGGTTCAATGTCCTAGTTCAGATCCCTGACCCACTATAATTTGTCATTAACCACAGGGAAATTACTTATCACCAAGCAACAAGATAGAAACTAGGAATATAGGGATGTCTGGCTGGCTCAGTCAGTGAAGCATGCAACTCTTGATCTTGGAGCTGTGGGCTCAAGCCCCACACTGGGTGTGGAGATTGCTTAAAAATAAAATCTTTTTTTTTTTTTTTTAAGATTTATTTACTTATTTTAGAGAGAAAGAGAAAGAGTACACACATGGGGAGAGGCAGAGGGAGAGGGGGAGAGGGAGACAAGCAGACACCACCCTGAGTAGGAAGCCCAACATGGGGCTGGATCTCGGGACCCTGAGATCATGACCTGAGCTGAAATCAGAGTCATATGCTCGACCGACTGAGCCACGCCGGTGCCCAAAAATAAAATCTTTAGGAAAAAAAGGGGTGGGGGGGTGCCTGGGTGGCTCAGTCGATTAAGCATCTGCCTTTGGCTGAGGTCATGATCCTAGGGTCCTGGGATTGAGCCTTGCATTGAGCTCCCTGCTCAGTGGGGAGCCTGCTTCTCCCTCTGCCTGTCACTTCCCCTGCTTGTGCTCTGTCAAAAAAATAAAATCTTTTAAAAAAAGAAAAGAAAGAAAGAAACTAAGAATATAAAGTAAAATGGAGATAATACCCACTTTGGAGGTTATGAGAATCAGACACACAAATGTACATAAACTGCCTTGCATAATGCCTGGCACAAAGTATGTATCCAATATCAATGCCCTCCCTTTTAGGTAAAATTACTTTGTATCCAGAGTGATTTTGCTTAGAACTATAAACATAAGGGTTTCCAAACTTTTCCCCACCAAGATCCCACTCAAACATTTATTTTTTTCTTGTTTTTTAAATTGATCAATAACTGAGGCACCTGAGTGGCTCAGTCGGTTAAGCGTCTGCCTTCGGCTCAGGTCATGACCCCCGCCATCAGGCTCTCTGCTCAGCAGGGAGTCTGCTTCTCCCTCTGACCCCCTCTCCCCCCTCATGCTCTCTCTCTCTCTCAAATAAATAAAATCTTTAAAAAAAACAAATAAAATAATAACATGACTGCCACTGAGATCACCTGATTAGCATGAGATAAACAATGTGATATTTTAACATCAAAAGCAATACAATAAAGTCACGGTTAACCTGAAGGTAAATGCATGATTTTGGTTGGTTTTCTGAAACACTGGAAACAGTTCAGAAACCCTTCACGGAACCTTAGGGAGCTAGGAACCCCTGATCAGAAATCACTGGCATAAATTCAAGAAAGACTTTGAGACAGACAGCAAATTCCTTATATCACCAGATATTAGCCTACATGTATAGCAAATCTTCCATTCCTAAATGAAAGGTCAGAAGAGCCAATGAAAGTAAGATGTCATATTCAGAACACAGTTATCCCAAGATGCATTAAACCCTAGTGGAGTTGCTTCTAGATTACCCTACTCTTCCACATGGTCTTTTTTTGAGCCCCTGTGCTAGGAGAGAGACAAGTAGCAGGTGCTTCATGAATGCCTGTTGGCTAACTGGTTAAAGGGCAGACAAAGAATAAGGGGAAGGAAACAAAACCACTGATGGAGCATTTCTATGCTTTGCATGTGAGCATCCAATCTTAGAACTCTATGCAGTATGGTGTTATCGAAATCCAAGGATCACAAGGGCTACATAACTCATCTATATCAGACTATAAATGGTAGAGTTCCTAGGTCAGTCTGATTCACTACAGCATTCTGTGGTTTGAGAAGTAGGATTGTAGCCTTTCCAAACCTTTTACCTACTCAATGATAACGTTGTTAGGGTCGAGGTCTTTCCCAGTCCCTTGGTTGACAACTTTCATGGAGAGAGACACTTTTATCCTATCATTTTTCATCTGTAAAGACAAAAGCAAAGTCACCAACAGCTAAGAGTACATCATTTAGACTGCTGGTCTAAAATTATCTAACTAAGCATCAAAGCTTTTATCATCATAACAAACACTGAGCTTCTCTAATGGCTGAGGTCCTGTACTAGGAACACTGGGGGTACTAATGAGCATTATAAATAGATCTTGTGGCAGAATAACTTCAGGAAATTGTTTTTATCTCATTCTTGTCCTTCTGGGGAGGAAAGGCAGAAATGGTTGTCAGAAATTCAAGGCCTGTGGAGGTAACCAGGCAGAAAATAAAAGCTGTTTTTTCCATGTAAGTTCAGCATAATGATGGGTTCAGAGATCCATGAGCCCAGAATGTGTTTCCCAAACATTCCAGACTAGACTAGATCCCCTTTTGGAGTTGGTCTAGTGCATTTTTAAACATGAAGGCAATTGTTAGCCATGTTGGTCTTTTGCTTCCTCCAACACCTGACGCCCTTTTCCACTTCAGGGTCTCTGCATTAGTTATTCTCCCTGCTTGGAATATGCTTATCCTAACTTTTCACATGACCAGTGCCTTTTCCTTTAGGTCTCAGCTCACAAATCATTTCCAGAGAGAGCCTATTCCTGACCACTTCATCTAAATCTACCGCTGATACTGCTTGAGCCCATTATGGCACTTATTACAATTTACAATTATAATTACAATCACAATTATTTTATACGTATGTTTGCTTACTTTTATATTTGTCTCGTCCAGTTACATTCTATATAAGCTCCATAACAGCTGAGGTCACCTAGGTCTGGCTCACTCTTATATCCCTCAGACTAGTACATATTAAGCACTCAAATAGTATCTCTTTCAGACCTGTCTCCCCTGCCATTCTCTGGTACAAGAACAGGCTGCCCACATCTACAACCCTCATGCCCTCAAGTGAGATGCTGTTAAGAGCATCCTTCAAACCTCTCTCACTTGCCTCACACTGCATGGTGCCAGGTATTAGGAGCAATAACGATAAACTCTGTCTTTTTATTGTTTTGGTCCAAACTGAAGTGTACCAGGCAGTTATTCTTTGAAATTTATGATTAAGACTAGTCCCATAAATTAAGTTTTCTTCTCTCTTTTTGGTTCTTTTTTTTTTTTCCACCTACCACTTGGAAACTTCATAAAAATTGGAAACATAAACTTCACAGAGGAAAGTTCTATAAACATGTACTTATTGCACCGCACTTATTACAGTTTACACCACATCCCTTCTGAGTTTACAGGACAGCTGGCCAGAAGGTTTCAATTCAGGACAGAATACAGTGGCAGGATTCAAAAATAAGATCATCAGCCACAGTTAACAACATATACACATTCGCCACCATAAAATACCAACACTGCCCCCCCAGCTTTTCCTCAGTCTTTCTAACAACATGAAAGTTGTACAGAACCTTACCTCTCGACCAATAAGCTTCACCCACACTTTGTCTCCAACATCTACTATCTCAGAGGGCTTATCCACACGACAGGATGACATGTGAGTTCGATGGACCAGACCTGGGTACAAGAAGAAATGAAATAAAGCAAAGGGTATATCTGGCATTTATACTCTAAATAATGAGGTAAGGAAAAGATGGGAGTTGAGGATTCACTGAAAAACGTCTGTTAATTTAAAACTGTAAATTAAGACAATTTGAGATCACTTTTTGGACTTAATCAACACATATTGTTTAAAAATAATTCTCAATGTTAGCAAACATGTGATACAAGAACAACACATTAGTAAAAACACAAGTCAGTGAAAGTCTTTAAAAGCAAGGGCATCAAGATATTTATACCTTTTTTTTAAAAAAAGATTTTATTTATTTATTTGACAGAGAGAGAGATAGCGAGAGAGGGAACACAAGCAGGGAGAGTGGGAGAGGGAGAAGCAGGCTTCCCGCTGAGCAGGGAGCCTGATGCGGGGCTCGATCCCAGGACCCTGAGATCATGACCTGAGCCAAAGGCAGACGCTCAACGACTGAGCCACCCAGGTGCCCCAAGATATTTATACCCTTGATGCAAGAATATCATCATTAGAATTTTTCCAAAAGAAAAAACTTAACAGAGGCAAAACCCAAAAACCTATGGGTATATAAAAAACTTGTAGTATTATTACCTACAAAGGTTTAAAAAAAAAACTATAAGCAATCTAAATGACCAATAATTGGAAAATTAGCTTGGTAAACCATGGTAATCAATCAAATGGAAGAGTAAGCAGCCAATTAAATTACAATTACAGAAAATAATTATGATAGATGTTAAGTGAAAAAAGAAAATCTAAACAAGGTGCCATTTTTAATTTATTAACAACATGTTTAGAAAATAATATGCATGGGTGAGAGCATAGTAAAATAAATATTACTAAGGCTAGTATAAAATTTTAGAAATCAGGGCACCTGGGTGGCTCAGTTGGTTAAGCGACTGCCTTCGGCTCAGGTCATGATCCTGGAGTCCCGGGATCGAGTCCCGCATCGGGCTCCCTGCTCGGCGGGGAGCCTGCTTCTCCCTCTGACCCTCCCCACTCTCATGCTCTCTCTCTCTCATTCTCTCTCTCAAATAAATAAATTTAAAAAAATAAATAAATAAAAAATAAAATAAAATTTTAGAAATCATTTAGCAATCACTAACGAGAGTGGTAAAAATATTTAATAAAATTAATTAAGTTAAATGATAGATTAGTTATTAAATAATTTTTAAAATATTTATAATAGATGTCCTTTTCCTGTCTGTCCAAAGTCCTTTCCTGGGAGAACCACCTTCCCTTTTAATAGATAATTTTGGATTTTTACGAATAAAATTATTAAAGTATTAATCAACATCACCTTCCCTATTTTCTTTCTTTTTTTTTTTTTTAAAGATTTATTTATTTATTTATTTGACAGAGAGAGAGAGAGAGAGCAGGAACACAAGCAGGGAAAGTGGGAGAGGGAGAAGCAGGCTTCCCGCCCAGCAGGGAGCCCGATGCAGGGCTTGATCCCAGGACCCCTGGGATTATGACCTGAGCAGAAGGCAGACGCTTAACGACTGAGCCACCCAGGTGCCCCACCTTCCCTACTTTCTAAAATAAATCTGGTCCATGTGATTTGGTTGAAGCTGACATAACCCCCAACTGTTGGCACATGACACATGCTTAATCAATCAAGATACTTCACCCCATTGGGTGATTAGCTAAATCAATTCATCTTTTTCAAGATATTTGTCAGGATAATAAACTACAAAAACTTACCAATGCCCATCTTTACCACCAGGTGGCAAGAGTTGGCCAGAGGTAAGACACAAAGCCCTGAGGGTACTGTAATCTGAGCACCTGATATAGCCCTGGGGAAGCTAGATTTTCCTGCACCCCACAGTGAGAATAGCCAAAACATTTCTCAATTGTGTTTCTGTCCCCTTCAATGTATTTTGAAGACAGAAAAAATTAGAAACAAACTAAGGGCACCTGGGTGGCTCACTCCGTTATGCATCTGCCTTCAGCTCAGGTCATGATCTCAGGGTCCTGGGACTGAACCCCAAGTTGGGCTCCCTGCTCAGCGGGGAGTCTGCTTCTCCCTCTGCCGCCCGCCGCCCCACCCACTCACCCCACTCGTGCTCTCTCTTGCCCGCTCTCTCAAATAAATAAAATCTTCTAAAGAATTTTTTAAAAAACGATGCTCAAAAGATTATATAAGAATATGTCCATAATTCATTCTTTAGTAAATATTTGACTGCCTACTCTGTGTCAAGCACTGAAGACAACCAGCATTTTCTCATGTAAATAACAAAAGTACAACAGAAAATTATATGCGGTATCCCTCTCCCTCTGCCCCTCCCCCCCCACATTCTCTCTCTCTCTCTCCCCCTCTCTCTCTCAATAAAATCTTTAAAAGGGGGGTTGTGCCTGGGTGGCTCAGTTGGTTGAGTGTCTGCCTTCCACTCAGGTCATGATCCCAGGGTCTTGGGACTGAGCCCTGTGTCATCCTCCCTGCTCAGCGGGGAGTCTGCTTCTCCCTCTCCCCCTCTCCCCCCACCCTCATGTTCTGTCTCTCTAATAAATAAAATCTTTACCAAAAAATTGTATACAGTATGATTACAAATGCTTAAAAAAGGCTTTAGGGGAGGTGGGTGGGGGTTGAGGTAACTGAGTGACAGGCATTAAGGAGGGCACTTGATGTGAAGAGCACTGGGTGTTATATGCAACAGATGAATTACTGAACTCTACATCTGAAACTAATGATGTACTGTATGTTGGCTAAATGAATTTAAATTTTAAAAAAAGACTTTAAAAATCAGAAAGAATGATCCAAAATGCTGTAACAATGGTTATCCTAGGGTACAGGATTACACGTTAATTTTTCTATTTTCAAGTGTTTCAATAATAGAGAAAATTATCTCTATTCTGGGGAAAATAAATACAACATACAATTATTTTGAATGAACATAAACCAGGAATGTAAACTAGAGAAAAATGATTAAGTCAAAGAGTTACATCTAAAATACCTGCCCTCCCTTAAATTGCGTGGGGGAATGATGAGCCTGTATTCTCTCTCTCAAGCTCGCTCTCACATGCGTGCATCCACAAGGACTTCGGCACAGCAGGCACGTATCTGTGATGAGAAGTATCTGCCCTCTGCTTGGAGCTCCTGTTGGAAATCACTGCTTGCTCTGACCAGGGTCACTGGGGCTCACATACCTACTGCAGCTCATTCTGGAGGTTGACAGCCTATCTCTATGAATAACTCTGGGGCTTCCAAAATGTGTTATATACATCATAAAACCTGTGTTTTTAATCTTAGACCACATCACGTAATCTCCAAATTGGATAAAACCTGCGAAGCTGTGGGCAACCCCCCCGCCCCCAGGATGGTGTAACGGGCAGAGCAGCCTAAAAGTCTGAAGAGGAAATTCAGATGCCCTAAAGGAAAGGGAAACCTTGCACTTTGGCATTTTTTGGCTGCAACTGTCCTCTCATTCAAACTTCTTTCCTCTATTGCTAATGAAAGTTATGAAGGAAATTAACGTTGAATCTAATAATACTTGAATTTCTTTTCTATCCTGAAACAAAAGGTCTGTACCACAAACAAGGAAATAATGGCATTAACCATTTGTCCTCCCACCTGATCTCAAAGTAGGATATTCTTTGGTCTGGGATATTCATTCCTGGTTCAATATGGCATTATTAGTAGTGAAAAACTGGAACTTTTAAATGATCATGTGGTACAACTGATGATAGACTAATGTTTAAATGTTTACAAAAGTATGTGAAAAGATGGAGAAATGTTTAAGGCTCATTAAGTGTAAAAAGCTATAAAATACATATATACAGAGTATAAACTTAAACTCAACGTTAAGTTTTATGTACATGTGACTTATAAAAAATATACCAAAATGTTGATAGTACCTATCTGTGTGGTAGTAGTATCATATAATTCCTTTGGAATCTTTCCCCTTATTTTTCTATAATATGCATGCAATATTTTTAATCATAAAAGTATCTTAAAAGCGAAATAGAAAATGATATGTACACTACAACTGAGCTAAAACTATGTCTCATATAGAACAGACCAAAAGAGAATATAAAAATAGTTATGCCAGGGTGCAAGATTTTTATAGTTGAGACATTAATGGCTTATTACCAAAAGACCTTAGCTTACAGGGTGAATTAAATAAGGGAAATGGTCTAGCCCTCAGCCTTGAAGGCAAATGTCAGGTGGGCAGTTGGATATTTAAGTCCATAGCTCAGAGGAGGCATATGAACTGAAGATACAAATATATGTAGGAATCTGCAAATGTAAACTTACATACTAAAATACATTAACCAGGGGCACCTGGGTGGCTCAGTCGGTCAGGCATCTGCCTTCAGCTCAGGTCATGATCCCAGGGTCCTGGGATTGAGCCTGCGTGGGGCTCCCTGCTCAGTGGGGAGTCTGCTTCTCCCTCTACCTCTACCCTTCCCCCTTCCATTTGTGCTCTCACATGCATACGCACTCTCTCTCAAATAAATAAAATCTTTTAAAATAAATAAAATATATTGATCTGATGGTCAATATAGTAATTGGTACAGGGACAGACACAATTCACCAATTTATTAATTTACGACAGAGGATATACTTTTTTTTTTAAAGATTTATTTATTTCTTTGTGAGAGAGAGAGAGAGTGCACGCACACACACAAGAAGAGGGAGTGGCAGGCAGAGGGAGAAGCAGGCTCCTTGCCGAGCAAGGAGCATGATGTGGGAATCAATCCCAGAACCCTGGGATCATGATGTGAGCCAAAGGCAGACGCTTAACCAACTGAGCCACCCAGGCGTCCCAAGGATACTTTTTAAAATTCCCAGTCCTTGCCTAATAGACTACTCACTGTTCCCTACTCACCGTTTTTAGGTATCAAATACCTAAAAAATTGGATAAGTGATCAGAAATTGCTTCAACACAGAATCAGAACAAAATGGAGACACATGATTTAAGATAGGTTTCCAGTCCACAGGTTTAATGGACTATCACTTCCTCATAAAAGAATCCATCTCTCTCTAGTTCCTAGCATCAGATTCATTTCTGCTCTCAATAAAGGCAAGACAAACACTGCCAACTTCAGATTCTCAGGCTTTCTTTTACTATGTTCCAGCCTGACAACCCACCCTGTTCACATAATCTCCCCCTAGATAGAATGATACAGTCAATTAGATTTCAGTCTCCTAAATTATAATTTCATTCCAATCCCTTTCCTCTGGAATCACACCCAGATTAGCTTGTTACCGTCTCAAGAGTGCTCTCATCTCTTTAGTCACAGAGTTACAGGCGATTACCTGGTATATTTCTATCTATGGCTAATCCCATACTCTGTTTGGGGGATTCATCACCAGTTGCATTCTCGGACAGTCTATATTCTTGGAAGGCATTTCACTGCTACCCACATAAACCACCCACAGTTGGATTAAGTGGATAAGGTAGAGGGCACCAAATAACACATTTGAGGCCCCCTCACTCTGTGCTGGATACCTCACTAAATACAGTACATCCACCCATTCATTTAATTTTTATATCAACCCTGTGATGTAGGTTCACATGAGGAAATACAGTAGATGATAAATACATTGTGCAAGATCACAAAGCTAATAAAGAACTGCAATTCAAATATGAGTCTGTAGCGTCTTCTACAACATACTGATATTTCTCCAATTTTTATTATTGATCTGTGTTATCTTTTCAATTAAAAAAAAAAAGAAAGGGGCGCCTGGGTGGCTCAGTCATTAAGCATCTGCCTTAGGCTCAGGTCATGGTCCCAGGGTCCTGGGATCAAGCCCCGCATCGGGCTCCCTGCTCCGCGGGAAGCCTGCTTCTCCCTCTCCCACTCCCCCTGCTTGTGTTCCCTCACTCGCTGTGTCTCTATCAAATAAATAAAATCTTTAAAAAAAAATTAAAAAAAGAAAAAAAAGAAAGATGGTCTCATCTACAAGTAGTAGAAACACATCTAATTCTGTCCAGCATATGCTCCAAAATGAACAGAAATAATGAAAATGCTTTGCTTGTCTGTCTACATGGAAGGGAGCTCTTCAGAGCAGTTTGTGCCTGGATTTCTGACATGAAGCCATAAATGACCAGAGGGCATATCAAGTCCATCATCATGTTCAGTAAACCTAACAGGACACTTAAATGGACTGAATCCCATCCAAGGGTCTGCTAGTAAAAGAAGAAAAGAAATTGTGACAACCTAGAAAGAGCTAGCATCTCAATCACCATATATAAAACACAAACAAACAGAGGTAGCCTATTATTGTTCCCTTAAAAATACTCTCCCAAATGTACTGTTCAACCTTAATTTCTTTTACAACTCCCACTGACCATAAAGAGGTGAAAATTATAAACCATTAGAGGACAGCTACAGCCCAAAAATGTCAAAATAAAAGGTCCCCTTTATCTTTGGGGGATCTGAATTCCCTTTCTAGAATTTTCAAATAAGTTATCACCAATCAATGGTGTATGACAATAATCTAAATCCACAAATTAAAGTGCTTTCACACCCTTTATCTTGTTGGGATTATAGATTCATTCAAAAGTTACTAAATATCCACAATATTATAGGCAAAAATGGATTCAAGGAGAAGTAAGACATGATCCTGCCAATCAAGAATCTCGAAAATATGCACATCATTCTTATTTCACAGATAAGGAAACTAAGGCTCAAGTCTTACTCAAAGACTCAAAGCAACAAAGTCAAAAGCCAATAAATGGCAGAGCTGGGACTAGAATTTATTCATTTAATAAAATGTACTTAACACCCACTATTCCTCAGGTACTGTTCTAGGCCCCAACATTTCACAGCTCAGTGGATAACTACAACTTCACTTATATTATTACACCACATTGTAATTTGTTCATATCTCTAGACTATGAACAATCTGAGAGCAGCAGGGACTGTTTTCTTATCTCTCTGTTCCCACCTAACATAGTGACCAGATAATAAAATCCAATAATTATTTGCTAAACTGAATACACTGCTAAAAACATTTGAGCTTCAGGGTGCCTGGGTGGCTCAGTCAGTTAAGTGTCTGACTGTTGATCTCAGCTCAGGGCTTGATATCAGGGTCATGAGTTCAAGCCCTTGTGTTGGGCTCCACGAAGTAAAATTATTTGTGCTTCTACCATAAGCAAGACATTTTAAAAGTATAACATTGAACAATCTCTGATCCCAAAATTTCATGTGCTGGTGGGGCAGAGGATAGTGGAGCAAAAAAAAAAGAACTTCCTAAAAAAACTGCATTGACACTATGACAGTCACTAGCCATGTTGCTGTTTTAAGTTTAAATTTATATTAAAATAAACAAAGTTAGAAGTCAGTGGCTACATTATTGGACAGCAAAGATGTGCTATAATGCAAAAATATATTTGGTCTTTGTCCCTGGTTCCTAGACACCCTGCACAGAACTCCTATAACTCTTCGCATCTCTCCAGTGATAGGAGAGTCTTTTGTTATTCATAAGCCCCTTCTGATCACATCAGAGTTTGTGCTAATGAGGTGACTTAGCATAGGGCTCCTAGAGGTCTCTGGATGGGCCAAGTCTCCAGAAGATCAAATGATGAGAGGGTTGGAACTTTCAGCCTCACTGGTCTCCAGGAAAGAGGGGGAGGGGCTAGAGAGTAAGCTCTATAAAAACTCTTGAACGGTGAGATTCAAACAGCTTCCAGGTTAGTAAACACATCAGCTTGTTGGGAGGGTGGTATGCCAGAGAAGACATGTAAGCTCGGAGTACACCCCCCATCCATACCTTGCCATTCTAGCAAATTATGAAACTTGAGGAGGGGGTTGTGGGAACCCTTGCTTCGTAGCCCACCAGTCAGAAGTCCAGGTGGCTCAGGACTTATGACTGGCATCTGAAGTAGGGGAAGTCTTGTGAGTCTGAGCCCCTCTAACCTGTGGGATCTGACACCTGCTCCAGGTAGATAGTGTCAGAAGTGAATTAAGACGCCTCCTGTTGGAAGCTGGAGAATGGTTAGTGTCAGAAAACACACTGGAACAGATACAGAACATTTTCCTCATCACACAGAGTTTTATTAGGCACCACTATGAGATGGGGGAAATCTAGTTTAGATCTGAACACTAGGAAGGGGTCTTCAACTAAGTAGTGGTAAAAATTCTGAAAATAGGAGGCTGAGAAAAACAACTCAAGAGTCTCCCTTCCCGAATCAAAATGTTAAAGTCTGGAGAGCAGAATTATTTTATAGCTCAGTCCTTTTGGCATGGGACTTAATGATCTTCCCCCTTCGAGAGCAGAGAAGCTAAAATACAACTGTTCGAGTTATGCAGTAAACCCACAGAAAAGACCGGGAATAGGGAGTTCCCACCTAATTACTTGGCTTCCTGAGCTCTCCCTCTGAGGCTTGTCTCGCCAGCTGTCAGACTAACAGATCACATGTAAGCAGGAAGCCATAATCAGAGGCATCCCCTGACAGGGCATGGACACGAATGAGTTGGAAGACTGACTGCTGAGAGGTGGCAGGCCTTTCATCTCCACACAGTCCCCAAAGTGCCACATAAATGCTCAGGTAAGGATGGGACTTTCAAGTACTGGGAGCGATGGCAAGTACACCATGAAAATCTGTCTTCAGACCAAAAGAGGTGCTTGCCTATAGGGACCGGGATGAGTTCCCTCACATTAAATCCTAGACAACATAAAATGAGAAACTTTATAACAGATTGCTGACTGCTAGCTTGGCAACTACTGGTGAGCCCTTTCTAATTCCAAGATGCAATTTGTGGCACAGCAGTCTCCAAGGCTAGAAGCATGGCTTTATTATCCAAAGATCAGCTGTTGGATTTATTTTTAAAGAAAAATTTTGTTTTAAAAAACTGCACAAAGAAAAAGTCCCTATTCCATGTCCATGTCTCCCATAGCAAACTGAACCCTCCAGGGGTGACCCCTGTTAACAGTTTGTTGAGTAAGCTTCTAGGCTTTCTTCTAAACATATGCAATAATTCAAAAAACTACATAGGCTAATGTACACATGCTTTAAAATGTAGGTAGGGATGGGATGCCTGGGTGGCTCAGTGGGTTAAGCATCTGCCTTCAGCTCAGGTCATGATCCCAGGGTCCGGGGATCAAGTCCTGCATTGGGCTCCTTGCTCGGCAAGGAGCCTGCTTCTCTCCCTGCCTCCTCTCCCCCTACTTGTGCTCTCTCTCTGATAAATAAATAAATAAATAAATAAATAAATAAATAAATAAATAAATAAATAAATAAAATCTTAAAAAAAATCTTTTTAAATGTAGGCAGGTAGGGTCATGCTCTTCAAACTCTGCTGCAACATGCTTTTTCATGTTACCTTGGACATCTTTCCATTTCAGTAAATTGGGACGTACCCATTTCATCAATTCTAAGAGGCACTTTCCTGCCCTCACTTTACCATCTCTGAAATAAGAATGCTTCCTAGAACCAGTGCTATCTTACAAAGGCTTTCATCAGTGTGGGGGTAGTTGTATTAAAACTTTTCACAGATCCTTTCTGGTGAAACGAAGAAGGCACCAGCATCAAAGTATCATGCTTCTTATCATCTGCATAGTCCACTGCACAAATGTACATAATTTATCTAAGTCTATGCTACAAACTAAATCCACTAAAGGACTGCTGGATTAAAGGGGAAGCACATTAAAAATGTGAATAGGCATTGCCAAAATCTATAACAATTTATACTCTCAACAGTAAGTAAAACTATTATTGGAAATACCCATTTCCAAAATTGGTCATTAATAGCAATTTTTTAAGTTTTTATTTAAATTCCAGTTAGTTAACATACAGGGTAACAGCAATGTCTTTAATATTTGTTAATATCAAAAATCTTATGAGTGTTTTAAATCACTTTTAAAAACTATTTTGAGATAATTTTAGATTCACATGTAGTCACAAGAAATATGCAGAGAAAACCTGGGTACCCTTTACCTAGTTTCTTAACTGTAATAGTAAGTATAGCATTTCTGGTGTTCTCTGAGTTATTCTAGCAAAATTATCGAAACTGGGGTCGGGGATGGTGTGGGAACACTGAAATGTGTAGCCAAGTCTGCCAGAAGTGTGGATAACCTGGGGACTCGATGCTTGTACCTGGCGTCTGAAGTGAGGGCAGTCTTGTGGAACACAGCCCTGAAGTCTGCGGAGTTGGGTGCTACCTCGGCAGTTAGTGTCAGAACTGAACTGAACTGTAGGATATCCAGCTGGTGTCAAGAATCAGAGAATTGGAGAGCTGGTTAATTGCATGCCACATTCTGCAATGGCAATAAACAACTGCCGTACTGACACATGCCACAGCATGGAAGATCCTAGAAAACATGCTGAGTGAAAGAAGCCGGTCACAAAAGACCCCATGTTGTATGATTCCACTTAATAAGAAATGTCCAGAGAAGGCAAACAAATAAAGACAGAAGGTAGACTAGTGGCTGCCTAAGACTCGGGCAGGCAGGATGGTAATTTGGAGTGACTGCTAATAGGTACAAAGTTTCTCTTTGGGGGTGATGAAAATGTTCTCACATTAGATTGTAGTGATGGCTGCAAAACTGTGAATATAAAAAAAAAACACAACCAAAAACACTGAATTGTACATTTGGGTGAAATGCACTGTATAAGAATTACTTCTCAATAAAACTGCCAAAAAGAAAAGGATGTTACACAAAAGGAATTATAAGATATGCAACCCTGGGGCACCTGGGTGGCTCAGTTGTTAAGCGTCTGCCTTCGGCTCAGGTCACAATCCCAGGGTCCTGGGATCAAGCCCCACGTCGGGCTCCCTGCTTCACGGGAAACCTGCTTCTCCCTCCCCCACTCCCCTGCTTGTGTTCCCTCTCTTGCTGTGTCTCTCTCTGTCAAAAAATAAAGTCTTGGGGCACCTGGGTGGCTCAGTCGGTTAAGCGGCTGCCTTTGGCTCAGGTCATGATCCCAGGGTCCTGGGATCGAGCCCCGCATAGGGCTCCCTGCTCAGCCGGGAGCCTGCTTCTCCCTCTTCCTCTGCCTCTCCCCCTGCTTGTGAACGCTCTCTCTCTTTCTCTGTCAAATAAATAAATAAAATCTTTAAAAAATAAAATAAAATAAAATCTTAAAAAAAAAAGATATGCAACCTTTTGGGATTACCTTTTTCACTCAACATAATTCTCTGGAGATTGAGCCAGATTTTTTTTTTAAAGATTTTATTTATTTGACAGAGAGAGACACAGTGAGAGAGGGAACACAAGCAGGGGGAGTGGGAAAGGGAGAAGCAGGCTGCCCACTGAGCAGGGAGCCCAATGCGGGGCCCGATCTCAGGACCCTGGGATCATGACCTGAGCCGAAGGCAGACACTCAACAACTGAGCCATCCAGGTGCCCAAGATTGAGCCAGATTGTTGCGTACATCCATACTTCATTCTCATTCTTCTTTACTGCCAAGTAGTATTCATTGCACAGATGTGCCACAATTTAAGGTAGTTCTTTTTTTTTTTTTTAAGATTTATTTATTTGGGAGAGTGAGAGAGAGAGCTCACACAAAGGGGGAGGGGCAGAGGGAGCGAGAGAGAATCCCAAGCAGGCTCCACCCTGAGCACGGAGCTGGACACAGGGTTCAATTCCACAATCCTGAGATCATGACCCAAGCCAAAACTAAGAGTCAGCTGCCTAACCAACTGAGCCACCCAGGCACCCCTTAAGTTAGTTTTAAATCAATCTGGAGAATGAGCATCTTTTAAGACGTTTATCGATCAACTGCTATTCTTTCTCCTATGAATTCTTTCCATATTCTTGGCCCCTTTTCCTACATTCCCTTTTTTTATTAGTCTTTTATCATGTGTCCTACAAATTCTTTTTCACAACTTAACTTTGCTTATGATTTTTGAAATAAATTTGTTTACTTTTATGAAGTCAAATATCATTCTATGTTTTTTCTAATAATATCCTTGTAATTAAATTTTTTACACTAAAATCTTCGATAATTCCTTAATTTATTATAGCACGAGGAATTAGCAAGTTGAGTTTTTGGATCTACTAGCACTGTGATATGGTAAAAAACTCACTGGGCTAGGAATTAGGAGGCTCAGGTTCTAGACCTAGCTGTGCCATTACCTAGCTAAATCACTCTGAGCAGGCCACCAGTCTGTAGAACTTGTCTTTTCTATGTAAGACAATTATTTTAAGAAACAAATAAGATTATAGATATTAAGGCAATTCTCAAGAAATGTCCAACAAATGCCTATAATTTTAAAAAGAAAAATTAAAGCATAATATATATAATATATTTGTATTGGTTACAACACTATTCCCATTCCATGTGCCGTATACTAGAAAATTCACAACATCAGCCTCAGAGAGGAAATAGCTTGCCCTATCCCAAATCCTAAGACCAAAGAGGTCAAGTGTCTTGCCTAGGGTCACAGGTGAAATTTAGACAAGAGCTGGTTCCAGAAGTGAACCTAAATAGCTACACCCAGCCCACCCCCCAACTCAGAGAGCATCATTCTTCTGAGTTAAGACCTACAACAACATGGACTGTCATCATTTATCTATATTCCTATCTCTACACTAAAGACAAAAACAAAACTACTGTTTGAAAAAGAGAGTCTATAATCAGGATGTGGTGGGGTGACAGAAAACAGTAGAACAGAAGGGCTGAATTTCAAGTGACAGGTTACCACCTTGCTTCCGACAGCCTGGGATTTTGATGAAGGCTCCATAGTCTGTCACCATAGCCACCTATAAAGACCGAAAAAAAAAAAAGAAAGAAAAAAATCAATGTCACACAAATGAGAATCTCTCTTCCATAGCATTTAACCTAGTCTCCCTGAATTTCTACTTGGCACTGACTGCTGCAAAGCTCCCTAAAAATTATGTTCTGTCAAATATTCTTTCTGTTCTTTTTGAAATTTAGACTGGCAGGTATGTGAACACATTAAAAACACTGGTGAGGCTGGAGTGTTGTCAGATGGTATGACAGAATCTAGGGATGTCCAAATCTCACACCTACTGAAATCCCCAAAAGAGATATTTGAAGAAATGGAACACACAGCAGAAAATCTGGTAATAAAGTTACACTTCTTATTAGCTGGGACTGAGGCCCCCAATACCAAAACAGAGAACTTTAATATTTTGGGATGGATTATACAGGACATTCGTTTTCCCTAAACTTCAAGTCAAAACAGATGATATGGCCTGCTCTATTTAACTCCAAACCAGTCTTAGGTTTTATAAGACAACTACAGAAAAAAACAATACACAGAAAACTGACAGAACCTAAAAAGCTGTAATCAGAGAGAAAAAGAGTTGTCCCCGAGTCTTTTGTGGAGGTGACCAAAGACGGAGAAGTTACAGGCTTGATGGGTCTATGTAATAGGTAATAGTAATGAAAGGCCCAGAACCCCTGCCAGAAAAACATTATCCCAGGAACTGGAGCAAGATGGCGGAGGAGTAGGAGACCTAAATTTCGTCTGGTCCCAGGAATTCATCTAGACAGTTATCAAATCATTCAGAACACCTACAAACTCAACAGGAGATCAAAGAAAAGAATAGCAGCAATTCTATGAACAGAAAAGCGACCACTTTCTGAAAGTATATATTTTTCTGGGGTCGTTGTTACCCTTTTAGCATTTTGTTCTCTCATTCATCTATTCTCCTCTGGACAAAATGATAAGATGGAAAAACTCACCTCAAATAAAAGAACAAGAGGCAGGCAGTACCGACTGCCAAGGACCTAATCAATACAGACATCGGAACTAGAGTTCAGAATGACGATTATAAAGATACTAGCTGGGCTTGAAAAAAGCATAGAAGATACTAGAGAATCCCCTTCTGGAGGAATAAAAGAACTAAAATCTAACCAAGTCGAAATCAAAAAGGCTATTAATGAGGTGCAATCAAAAACAGAGGCTCTAACTGCTAGGATAAATTAGGTAGAAGAGAGAATTAGTGATATAAAAGACCCAATGATGGAGAATAAAGAAGCTGAAAAAATGAGAGATTAAACAACTACTGGATCACAAAGGGAGAATTTGAGACATAAGTGATACCATAAAGCAAAACAGAATAATTGTGATCCCAGAAGAAGAGAGAGAGGGGGGCAGAAGGTATACAGGAGCAAATTATAGCAGAGAATTTCCCTAATTTGGGAAAGGAAACAAGCATCAAAATCCAGGAGGCACAGAGAACCGCCTCAAAATCAATAAAAACAGGTCAACACCCTGACATCTAATAGTAAAAGTTACGAGTCTCAGAGACAAAGAGAAAGTCCTAAAAAGCAGCTCGGGACAAGAGGTCTGTAACCTACAACAGTGGAAACATTAGATTGGCAGCAGACATATCCACAGAGACCTGGCAAGCCAGAAAGGACTGGCATGATGTATTCAGAGCACTAAACGAGAAAAACATGCAGCCAAGAATACTATATCCAGCTAGGCTGTCATTGAAAACAGAAGGAGAGATAAAAAGCTTCCAGGACAAACAAAAACTAAGAGTTTGCAAACATCAAACCAGCCCTACAAGAAACACTGAAAAGGGTCCTCCAAGCAAAGAAAGAGCCTAAAAGTAACACTGACAAGAAAGGAACAGAGACAATATACAGTAACAGTCACCTTACAGGCAATACAATGGCACTAAATTCATATCTTTCAATAGTTACCCTGAATGTAAATGGGCTAAATGCCCCAATCAAAAGACACAGGGTATCAGATTGGATAAAAAAACAAGACCGATCGATATGCTGTCTGCAAGAGACTCATTTTAGACCTAAAAACACCTCCAGATTTAAAGTAAGAGGTGGAAAATCATTTACCATGCTAATGGACATCAAAAGAAGGCTGGGTGGCAATCCTTACATCAGACAAATTAGATTTTAAACCAAAGACTATAATAAGAGATAAGGAAGAACACTACATCATACTTAAAGGGTCTATCCAACAAGAAGATCTAACAATTTTAAATATCTATGCCCCTAACATGAGAGCAGCCAATTATATAAGCCAATTAATAACAAAATCAAAGAAACACATCGACCATAATACAATAATAGTAGGGGACTTTTAACACCCCCCCCTCACTGAAATGGACAGATCATCTAAGCAAAAGATCAACAAGGAAATAAAGGCTTTAAATGACACAATGGACCAGATGGACTTCACAGATATATTCAGAACATTCCATCCCAAAGCAACAGAATATACATTCTTCTCTAGTGCACATGGAACATTCTCCAGAATAGATCACATCCTGGGTCACAAAATCAGGTCTCAACCAGTACCAAAAGACTGGGATTATTCCCTGCATATTTTAGGACCACAGTGCTTTGAAACTAGAACTCAATCACAAGAGGAAAGTTGGAAAGACCTCAAATACATGGAGGCTAAAGAGCATCCTACTAAAGAATGAATGGCTCAACCAGAACATTAAAAAGAATTAAAAAAAATTCATGGAAACAAATGAAAAGGGAAACACAATTATTCAAAATCTTTGGGATGCAGCAAAGGCGGTCCTAAGAGGAAAGTATATAGCAATACAAGCTTTTCTCAAGAAACAAGAAAGGTCTCACATACACAACCTAACACTACACCTAAAGGAGCTGGAGAAAGAACAGGAAATAAAGCCTAAACCCAGCAGGAGAAGAGAAATAATAAAGATCAGAGCAGAAATCAATGAAATACAAACCAAAAGAACAGTAGAACAGATCAACGAAACTAGGAGCTGGTTCTTTGAAAGAATTAATAAGATTGATAAACCCCTGGCCAGACTTACCAAAAAGAAAAAGAGAAAGGACACAAATAAATAAAATCATGAAAGAAGAGGAGAGATCACAACCAACCCAAAGAAATACAATTATAAGAACATATTATGAGCAACTATATGCCAGCAAATTAGACAATCTGGAAGAAACAGATGCATTCCTAGAGATGTATAAACTACCAAAACTGAACCAGGAAGAAAACCTGAACAGACCCATAACCAGTAAGGAAATCGAAGCAGTAATCAAAAATCTCCCAATAAATAAGAGCCCAGGGCCAGATGGCTTCCCAGGGGAATTCTTTTTTTTTTTTTTTAAAGATTTTTATTTATTTATTTGACAGAGAGAGAGATAGCGAGAGCAGGAACACAAGCAGGCGGAGTGGGAGAGGGAGAAGCAGGCTTCCCGCCGAGCAGGGAGCCCGATGTGGGACTCGATCCCAGAACCCTGGGATCATGACCTGAGCCGAAGGCAGACGCTTAACGACTGAGCCATCCAGGCGCCCTCCCAGGGGAATTCTAACAAACATTTAAAAAAGAATTAGGGCGCCTGGGTGGCTCAGTTGGTTAAGCGACTGCCTTCGGCTCAGGTCATGATCCCAGGGTCCTGGGATCGAGTCCCACATCGGGCTCCCGGCTCAGCAGGAAGCCTGCTTCTTTTTTTTTTTTAAAGATTTTATTTTATTTATTTGACAGAGAGAGAGAGACAGCTAGAGAGGGAACACAAGCAGGGGGAGTGGGAGAGGGAGAAGCAGGCTCCTGGCCGAGCAGGGAGCCCGATGCGGGGCTCGATCCCAGGACCCTGGGATCATGACCTGAGCCGAAGGCAGATGCTTAACGACTGAGCCACCCAGGCGCCCCAAGGAAGCCTGCTTCTCCCTCTCCCACTCCCCCTGCTTGTGTTCCCTCTCTCGCTGTATCTCTCTCTGTCAAATAAATAAAATCTTTAAAAAAAAAAAAAAGAAGAATTAATACCTATTCTTCTGAAATTGTTCCAAAAAATAGAAATGGAAGGAAAACTTCCAAACTCATTTTATGCGGCCAGCATTACCTTGATCCCAAAACCAGAAAAGACCCCATCAAAAAGAACTACAGACCAATATCCCTGATGAACATGGATGCAAAAATTCTCACCAAAATACTAGCCAATAGGATCCAACAGTACATTAAAAGGATTATTCACCACAACCAAGTGGGATTTATTCCTGGGCTGCAAGTTTGATTCAACATCCGCAAATCAATCAATGTGATACATTTTTTTTTTAAGATTTCATTTATTTATTTGACAGAGAGAGACACAGTGAGAGAGGGAACACAAGCAGGGGGAGTAGGAGAGGAAGAAGCAGGATTCCCGCTGAGCAGGGAGCCCAACGTGGGGCTCGAACCCAGGACCCCGGGATCATGACCCGAGCCAAAGGTAGACGCTTAACGACTGAGCCACCCAGGCACCCCAATACAATACATTAATAAAAGAAAGAACAAGGACCATATGATCCTGTCAATAGGTGCAGAAAAAACATCTGACAAAGTACAGCATCCTTTCTTGATTAAAACTCTTCACAGTGTAGGGATAGAGGGTACATACCTCAATATCATAAAAGCCATCTATGAAAAACCCACAGCGAATATCATTCTCAATGGGGAAAAACTGAGAGCTTTCCCCCTAAGGTCAGGAACATGGCAGGGATGTCCACTATCACCACTGTTATTCAATATAGTACTAGAAGTCCTAGCCTCAGCAATCAGGCAACAAAAAGAAATAAAAGGCATCCGAATTGGCAAAGAAGGAGTCAAACTCTCACTCTCTGCATGTGATATGATACTTTATGTGGAAAACCCAAAAGACTCCACCCCAAAACTGCTAGAACTCATACAGGTAGTCAGTAAAGTGGCAGGATATAAAATCAATGCACAGAAATCAGTGGCATTCCTATACAACAACAACAAGACAGAAGAAAGAGAAATTAAGGAGTCAATCCCATTTACAATTGCACCCAAAACCAAAAGATACTTAGAAATAAATCTAACCAAAGAGGCAAAGAATCTGTACTCCAAAAACTATAAAATACTCATGTAAGAAATTGAGGAAGACACAAAGAAACAGAAAAACGTTCCATACTCATGGATTGGAAGAAAAATATTGTGAAGATGTCAGTGCTACCTAGAGCAATCTATACATTTAATGCAATCCCTATCAAAATACCATCAACGTTTTTCAAAGAAATGGAACAAATAATCCTAAAATTTGTATGGAACCAGAAAAGACCCCAAATAGCCAGAGGAATGTTGAAAAAGAAAAGCAAAGCCGGTGGCATCACAATTCCGGACTTCCAGCTCTATTTCAAAGCTGTCATCATCAAGACAGTATGGTACTGGTACAAAAACAGACACACAGATCAATGGAACAGAATAGAGAGCCCAGAAAGGGACCCTCAGCTCTATGGTCAACTATCTTCAACAAAGCAGGAAGGATGTCCAATGGAAAAAAGACAGTCTCTTCAACAAATGGTGTTGGGAAAATTGGACAGCCACATGCAGAAGAATGAAACTGAACCATTTCCTTACACCATACACAAAAATAGACTCAAAATGGATGAAAAACCTAAATGTGAGACAGGAATCCATCAAAATCCTTGAGGAAAACACAGGCAACAACCTCTTCGACCATGGCTGCAGCAACTTCTTCCTAGAAACATCGTCAAAGGCAAGGGAAGCAAGGGCAAAAATGAACTATTGGGACTTCATGAAGATAAAAAGCTCTGGGGCGCCTGGGTGACTCAGATGTTGAGCGTCTGCCTTCGGCTCAGGTCATGATCCCAGGGTCCTGGGATCGAGCCCTGCATCGGGCTCCCTGCTCAGCGGGAAGCCCGCTTCTCCCTCTGCCCCTCCTTGTGTTCCTTCTCTAACTGTGTCTCTGTCAAATAAATAAAATCTTAAAAAAAAAAAAAAAAGATAAAAAGCTTTTGCACAGCAAACAGTCAACAAAACCAAAAGACAACCGACAGAATGGGAGAAGATATTTGCAAATGACATATCAGATAAAGGGCTAGTATCCAAAATCTATAAAGAACTTGTCAAACTCAACACCCAAAGAACAAAGAATCCAATCAAGAAATGGGCAGAAGACATGAACAGACATTTCTGCAAAGAAGACATCCAAATGTCCAACAGACACACGAAAAAGTGCTCAACATCACTCGGCATCAGGGCAATACAAATCAAAACTTCAATGGGATACCACCTCACACTAGTCAGAATGGCTAAAATTAACAAGTCAGGAAACAACAGATGTTGGCGGGGATGTGGAGAAAGGGGAACCCTCCTACACTGTTGGTGGGAATGCAAGCTGGTGCAGCCACTCTGGAAAACAGTATGGAGGTTCCCCAAAAAGTTGAAAATAGAGCTACCCTACGACCCAGCAATTGCACTACTGGGTATTTACCCCAAAGATACAAATGTAGTGATCCGAAGGGGCACATGCACCCCAATGTTTATAGCAGCAATGTCCACAATAGCCAAACTATGGAAAGAGCCTAGATGTCCATCAACAGATGAATGGATAAAGAAGATGTGGTATATATATACAATGGATATTGTGCAGCCCTCAAAAAAAATGAAACCTTGCCATTTGCAACAACGTGGATGGAACTAGAGGTATATGCTAAGCAAAATAAGTCAATCAGAGAAAGACAAGTATCATATGACCTCACTGATATGAGGAATTTGAGAAACAAGACAGAGGATCATAAGGGGAAGGGAAGGAAAAATGAAACAAGATGAAACCAGAGAGGGAGACGAATCATAAGAGACTCTTAATCTCAGGAAACAAACTGAGGGTTGCTAGAGTGGTGGGGGGTGGGAGGGATGGGGTGGCTGGGTGATGGACATTGGGGAGAGTACGTACTACAGTGAGCGCTGTGAATTGTGTAAGACTGATGAATCACAGACCTGTACCCCTGAAACAAATAATACATTATATGTTAATTAAAAATAAATAAATCAAAATTAAAATTAAAAACAACAACAACAACAACAAACCATTATCCCAAACTCTATCTCTGCCTCCCATCCATCCTCTGGTCCACCCTCCAACCCATAGACTGGGATTAAAACTGTCACTACATTCCATATTTATCACTAAATTCATTATTATTTATAAATATTCAATATAATCTTACAGAATAAGCTTTATTTTTTCAGTGACTTTAATTAGTTGTTTCATCTTGGGTACTCACTGTTTCAGCCTCACCATAACTAAGAGAAGAGGAGTGAATAGGGCAAGCCCTGCTGCACTGCTATTCCCTAATATATATTGACTACTCGCTACGTGTAAAACACTGTTCAAAGTGCTTTACATACTCCTCGTGATACCATATGATATTGGTACTCTTACTATTCTCATTTGATGACAAGCTGAAGGACAGACTAAGTAACTTATCCAATGTTCAAAGCTAGTAAGCAGCAGAGCTGGGATTTGAACCCAGTGAGTCTTAACTATACCAGAACTGCTCAAGTTCCCTTGAACTATAAAATTCTAATGCAGAAGCAATGTGACATTTGACATTTTATCTGCTCCTGGGAATGATCTTCAGACGTATACATGGTAGGCCCCCATGCTGCAGATGAGGTGAATAGTACAGGTATTGAAAGAGCACAGACTTTGGCGTGAAAGATGTGGCTTCTAATCTCAGCTCTGCCACTCCTTAGCTGTGGGATATTGAACACAACTTGCCTTTCAGGAACTAAGTTTCTAAGTATAGTCACTTTCCTCCTGCAGATAACAAATGATGTACACAAAGTGCCTTGCAGTGATATCTGGCACCTAATGTATATTCAGTAAATTGTGGCTTTTTAGTAAGACACTGATGCACAAAAGTTAGTGACTAATGGAAACACAACTAATTTAGACACAAGGCACAGAACCTAAATCCCTTGAAGCCTAGTCCAGTGCCTCTTACTCCACCAAATATCATTACCTCAATGTTAGGATGGAAAGAGACAAAAACTTCCATTTGCCTCATATTTTTAAATGGACACTTGAAATAACTCTATAATGCAGCATTAATGGGTTAAAAACCAAAAGGTTTTTTTTTTTTAAGATTTTATTTATTTATTTGAGAGAGTACACATGGGGGGGGGGTGGAAGGAGAGGGAGAAGCCAACTCCCTGCTGAGCACAGAGCCAGGAGAGGGACTCGATCCCAGGACCCTGAGTTCATGACCTGAGCTAAAGTTAGATGCCTAACCGAATGAGCTGCCCAGGTGCCCCAAGAACCAAAGTTCTAAAGTCCTCTTTTATACTGATGAATATGCTGTAGTGGGATAGGGACCAGACAGTCCCAAAGAAACAGTACAATGAGGCAGATACTAGTACTTAAAATCAAGGTAAGGTGGAACTGGAGGAAGGATGTCAGAGATTAGCTGGTGCAATCCTACCATGTTTCAAATGAGGAAAAGTGAAGACCAGAGACACAAAGTGCTTACCCAAGTTCACAAAGCAAGTTGTAAGACTGTAAATTTTTAATTACAATAAAAGCAAATCCCTTCTTTCTGGACCAACTAAAGGCTTTTGCTTTTAAACTTTTTTTTTTTTTTTTAAGAGAGAGAAAGAGAGAGAGAATGTGCACGTGCATGCACGCAAGCAAGGAGTGGGGAGGGGCAGAGGGAGAGAGAGAATCCCAAGCGGGCTCCACCCCCAGCACAGAGCCCAATCGGGGCTAGATCCCACAACCCTGAGACCATGACCTGAGCTGAAATCAAGTCGGACACCCAACTGACTGAGCCACCTAGGTGGCTCAGTTTTTGCTTTAATTTAGTAACCGACTTTTGCTTCACAGTTCTAGACGGCTAAGGTGTTTCATACTACATAACCACATTATTAAGGGCATAGTTATCTAACAAACTTAAAAGAAGCATCTGGAATTTGGAGCCCAACTCGCCTTGCTGCTATAAATTAAGACCATCTCACTTTTCAATCCTGAAACTCCAGTGTCACATTATGATCTTTTGAGGAAATACCATTAACAGACCTTAATTTGGCCTCTCCCAAAAGGAAAAGTTAATGTGCTCCAGAATGGATGCACTCAACTCTTCAGTCAGGAAAAGGCATTCTTGCCTATTTCCAGTACCAGGTGTTTCCATCACTGTGTCTCCTAGGGTGCAGTCAGAGTTGAAATTAACAGAATGGCACCTGCTGTAGATGATCACACAGTCTGCCTAGTGTCCCAAGAATAATTAGTCAAATAACCCAGGGGAAAAAATTCAGTAATTATCTCAACTGAACTCAGAGCTTAGGTAAAATGAATTTACCATCTTCAGAGTAGAGGTTGCATTGGCCTTGAAACTAGTTATCCCCATAATGTGAATGAGCAACTGGAGGCTCAGAGACCTAAGTTACTTGTCCAAAGTTACAAAGGTAGAAAGTAGCAAGAACAGAAGTCTTTTTACTTCTAGTTCAATGCCATTTCCACCTCACCAACACCAATCTCCCCTCAGCATTTCTTTGGCTATGGCTGGGCTGAACCAAATCCCAACTCCCACTGCTATGCTTATACCTGCTACCATGCTTCATTGACTCCAGCACCAAGATAACCTCTCAGAGGATGAGAGAAGGATGAATATTGGCTTCTCACTTACTCAGTCACTGAGCTCCCCAGCCCTGCTGAACCTGCTAAGAGAAGAACTGCTAGGTTATGGGCTACACCACCAGTTTCTTCAGGGCAGATTGGTCCTAAGAGGCTTGGGTTCAATTTTATTCAAACATCTGCTGAGCACTTACCTGCAAGATACCATGTTAGGTACTGCGAAATAAAAATACTTAAAAAAAATGCCCAGCCTATTTTTAAATAAATTTGAAGTAGTTACCAAGATATATGAGACAACCATGGCCCTTCCTCTCCAGTGACTCATACTCTAGTGGAGGAGACAAACACATACACAAGTAACAATCATACAAGACAGACTGTGATAAATGCTGTTATTGAGAACCAAATGACTATGGAACAACTAGATTTACCATCTACCCTCCTTCTATACCTCAATTCAGTTAAAAGAGTTCTCTTAAAGTTCTTTTGGTTCTTCCATGCACTTATGTACAGCTGGACAACCCTAGGAGCAGTTTAGCAGAAAGTAGACCTGGAAAGAGGACTTGATTTAAAATCCCAGTTTGGAGCGCCTGGGTGGTTCAGTAGGTTGGGCATCCAACTCTTGGTTTCAGCTCAGGTCATGATCTCAGGGTTGTGAGATCAGCAAGCGTGGGGCTCTGTGCTCAAAAGGGAGTCTGCTTCCCCTCTCCCTCTCCCTCTGCCCCTCCTCCCACTCTTGTACTTTCTATCTCTCCAAAATAAATACATACATCTTTTTAAAAAATAAATAAAATAAAATCCCAGTTTTGCTACTTATTAACCATTGGGCAATTAATTAACTTTTGAGAGGAGCTCCCTTATCCATAAAAAAGGGTAACAATTTTTTGGAAAGTCAATGACACAGAACGTGTAAAAGTGCTGACATATGTTAGGCTTACAAATTTTTTTGAATTTTAATGTAACTGAGTCTTCTTTGAAATATTAGGTACTCATTAAATGTTTGTGGATGACTATTCTGAAAAACAGCTGCTTCTTTCTGATTTATCAAGCAACTTCTCTCTCCCTAATTCCAGTCATATCTAAACCATCATTATTCAAAATGTGCTCCTGAAATCCTAAGCTAGAACTAAGTTCTCCCCAAACATTACCCTAGCCCATCCATCCTTAACAGTAACATATAAAACCTATACTAATTCAAGTCCCACCTCTTTTAAGCAGCTATCAGGCAGGAGTCACTTCAGAAATCTGAGTCAGTTTGTGAAGGGCACAGCACTCTTCTCTGCCTTCTGTGCAACACCTGACAAACGAACTTCATCATCAGAAAAATCAATTCCATCTCTAGTGCTACCCATTTCCTCTTCTGAGCCCTGGTACCTCACTGATCTTTGGGAACATCACAGGCCTTAAAGAAAAAGGACAAAGGCTCTGAACAGCAGAATTGTTTACTATTTGCTAGAACTTATCCTTTTGTATACTGACTTTATATTACAAGTTGGGACTGACTTAACAGAAGTGAAGAGCCACAATTATGTATAACCAACTGACAGAAAGTCTGCCCTCAAAGACCTCCCATTATTAGAAGATGAAACTTTTGTCAACCGTAACGCAAATATGAACAACCATAAAGCAAGTAAGAATGATACTGTTAAATACTACAGGCACTCATAGGACACTGAAAACAATTTTTTGGCTTTACTTTTGCTCTGAGAGGAGGAAGATAATGTTAATGAATTCCTACTCTATCTCAGGCATTGTTTTTATAGATGATCACTTATTTAACCATCATGGCAATCCTATGGAAGAAATTATTTTCTCCATTTAACAAATGAGAAACCCAAGACTCAAAGAGAGTAAGTGACGGTATCAAGAATCACACAGTAAGTAAAAGCACTAGGACAGGAGTCCAGGTTTTGTCTGCTCTCCACATACAATGCCTTCTTCCTCAAAGGCTGATCATTCAGTCGCCAAAGATGTAATTGGCACCTATTATTTTCTACCCACCTACCTGGGACTGAGATCTACAACCACAAACAAAACACACAGGGCTCTGCCCTCATGGAGCTTAGTGTCTGTGAGAAAGAAAGACATTACACAAGTACACAAATACAGGGTAAGCCTATTTATTCATGTTGGGGAAAAGATCCCTGAGGGGACGTTAGGGTCAAGACCTAAAACATGAAGAGAAGTTAGTGGGAGAGTGGGGCAGTTAGACACAGCATGTACAAAAGTCCTGAGAAGGAAGCAAGCTGAGAATGGTCAGGGTGGTAAGGAAGCTAGTGTTGGCTGGTGTGCGAGTAGAATAGAACAAAACCATACAGTCTGGATAGGCAGAAGCCAAGTCATGTAGAGCTCATGAAAACGAGTTTGAATGAATTCAAGTATAATGAAAAGCCTAGAAGAACTGTGAGAAAGCAACATGTTCAATCTGTTTTTTAGATGTTATTCTGGCTGCAATAGAAAGAACAGATTGAAGAGGGACTACAATAGACATAGAGACCCCAGTGGCCAAGCAAGAAATGGAGAGCTTGAATTAATGGAGTGCCACAGGGATAAAGAAGTATACATTCAAGAGATATATCTGGGACGTAGCAATAGTACAACTTGCTGATGGACTGGAGTGAGAGGGAAAATCAAGATCAAATCAAGAGGAGAAATGAAGGATGATGCCCAGACATTTAGCATGGGTACCTGGAAGGATAGTGGTTCCATCTGCTAAGATGGGAAAGACTAAAAGAACAGATTTGGTTAGAAAATAAAAAATTCAGGGGCGCCTGCTGGCTCAGGCAGTGTAGCATCTGACTCTTGATCTTGGGGTCATGAGTCTGAGCCCCAGCCCCACGTTAAGTGTAGAGATTACTTTAAAAATAAATTTCTTTAAAAAAAAAAAAAAAGGAAAGCAAAGAAAAAATTCAGTTTAAAACATAAATTAGACATGCTGTGAGGTACCCAAATGAAGATGTCAAGTATGCAGTTAGGAGTCTGGAGCTTAGAGGAGGTACAAATAGTAGCCAGATGCTCCACTAGTCCTTCCTGTTTGAACTGTGATGCTCCACATATTCTCAAGTGGACAGGAGCTCCAAACCCAGCTGCTTTCCACCCCCCAACTATTCTTAACACAAATGGTAAGGTTTTTTGTTGTTTTTTTTTTTAAATGTTTTATTTATTTATTCATGAAAGTCAGAGAGAGAGAGAGGCAGAGGCAGAGGGAGAAGCAGACTCCCAAGGAGCAGGGAGCCCGATGCGGGACTCGATCCCAGGACCCTGGGATCATGACCCGAGCCGAAGGCAGACGCTTAACCATCTGAGCCACCCAGGCGCCCCACAAATGGTAAGTTTTTAAGTCCAAAAGAGTATACCTCTCCTTGGAAAATAGTATAGAGAGCAGGCAAGTTCTCCATGGTCTCGGGTCTTCCTGAATTCATCCTTAACGTTCTATGGCTCCTCCATTTCTCTTCTGCTGAAGCTAATTCAAGTGTCCTATCACAAAGAAATAAGACAGACAACAATATGAAAGCCATCTGCATTAAAGAAGAAATGTACACATAATCCACAGCTAATCTCTACAGAATAATAGCATTAGATTTAACACCATGCACTTTTATCCACATCTCTTTTGCCCACTGTGATCATGAGGAGTTGTGGAAACTTTGATCTTTTTTTTTTTTTTTCAATTTGATACTTACCCAAGGCCATTCGTCTGTTTTGTTTTTTCTTTTCTAATTGCTACTGTTACTATTCTTTTGTCAAAGGAAGGCTGCTTTTGAGATGTGTGTGTGAAACTGAATTTTTAAGAAGGGAATAATAATAGTAATAAGAGCTAACATTTATCAAGAATTTACTATGTCCTGGGGTGCCGGGCTGGCTCAGATGGTTAAGCGTCTGCCTTCGGCTCAGATCATGATCCCAGGGTCCTGGGATCGAGTCCCGGGGAGACTGCTTCTCCCTCTGCCTCTGCCTCTCTCTCTCATGAATAAATAAATAAAACATTAAAAAAAAAAAAAAAGAATTTACTATGTCCAGATACTGTGCTAAACACTAGACAGCCAGTATCTCATTTAATCCTCAAAACTCTTAAGATGTAGATTGTATTCTTATATAAATGAGAAAACCAAGGCTTCCAGAGGTCAAATTCTAGACATGTCAAAAAGCTAGGAAATAGTGGAGTCAAACTCTGGCTGACACCAGAGTCCCTGCTTTTAACCACTATGCTAGGTGTTAATCTGAAGTAACTTCAAAAAGAGAGAATAGCTTACTTTTTTCCTTATAAAATTAAAAACACACATGCTCATTTTAAAAGTTCAGACAATACATTCATAATAAAGAAAATATCATCCATAATTCAATTTTATTTATATTCTTTAAAACCTTTTCACATACAGGTTTTTTAACAGAATCATAAAATTATTAACCATTATTTAACAGCCATTTTCTTATATATTTTAATAATTCATACACATACACCTTTTTTTAAGATTTATTTAATTTTAGAGGAGAGAGGGCACATGTGCACACAAGGGGGAGGGACAGAGAGAGGAGTCTTTTTTTTTTTTTTTAAGATTTTTTATTTATTTGACACAGAGATAGAGAGCACAAGCAGGGTGGCAGCAGGCAGAGGGAGAAGGGGAGCAGGGAGCCCGACGTGGGACTCAATCCCAGGACCCTGGGATAATGACCTGAGCTGAAGGCAGACGCTTAACCGACTGAGCCACCCAGCCTCCCCGAGAGGAGAGAGTCTTAAGCAGACTCCACAATGAGTGTGGAGTCCAATGTGGGGCTCAATCTCACGACCCTGAGATTACAACCTGAGTCAAAACCAAGAGTTGGACACTTAACCAAATGCACCACCCAGGTGCCTCTACACCTCTTTTTCTTAATGCCCACATAATAATCCATTCTTGGATGCACCAAATTTACTCAACTATTTATGAATCATGTTAAAATGCAGACTATAATTCAATAAGTCTGAGGTGGTGCCTTAGATTGTACATTTCCACAAGCTCCCTCCTGGATGATGCTGATTGATGCTTGCCTAAGTAGCGAGTCTTACAGCTTTGGAGTTGGAAGAGACCTTACAGATACTCTTGCTCAGTCTCCTGGGTTTTTTTGTTTGTTTGTTTGAAGATTTTATTTATTTATTCGAGAGAGGGAGAATGAGAGAGAGAGAGAGCATCAGAGGGGGGAGGGTCAGAGGGAGAAGCAGACTCCCTGCTGAGCAGGGAGCCCAATGTGGGGTTCAATCCCAGGACTCCAGGATCACGACCTGAGCCGAAGTCAGTCGCTTAACCAACTGAGACACCCAGGCGCCCCTCAGTCTCCTATTTTAAACAGAGGGAACTAGCAGTCTAGTGGCTCTTAACCATGCCACTTTACTCTGCTGGATAAATCAATGCTACATAAAGATAAATCTAATGGTTCTGCCCTCAGTTCTCTTTTTCCTCCCAATTACACTTTCCGGCAGTAAGATTTGAAACTCTATTTTCCTTAGATTTTCATAACCAAATACTTTCTTCTCTATTCAACCCCCTCACCTTCATATGACTTCAGGTCCTAGTTTTGGAAAGTCTTCCTGATCTACAAGACCATCCATTAACTGAACTGCCTCACTTAAAACAGAAATGAGAGAAAATCCTATCAGTTTTCCAAATCCTGGTTCCAGTATCATCCCCAGGTTCCTACATCCTTGTCCTTGAGTTCTGTAAGACAACTTCATATCCTTATAATAAACTTGTGCTTTTTGGCTTAGATCAGCCACAGGTGGTTTTTCTTACTTTACTAATAGTACATAGAATGGAGGCAGATTGGTCAGTTCTCGAGAAATGGCTAATAAACAGGTTAAATTCAAGTATCACAGCCTGATTAGATCCTGCCTCTTCCACTTCCCAGCTATGCAGGCTCATCTCCAATCTTCCCTCCCTCTGACTAGCATTTCCCACCTCACATCCTAGAACAAAGGTTATTGACCTGAGGCCAGTGGCTCTATCAAGAGACCTTAATTCCTCCAGCTCTTGGAACACTACACTAGTGAAGTATAGAATCCATACAGGCCACAGCAGCTAGGACACCTAAATTGGGACACCTAAGTCTATCATCTGTTCCTTCTACACAAAGGTCATGGAAGGAGCAATAAAAGCAGAACAATCTTAAGCTGATTCTTACAGATTTCTGCTGTGGTAAGTGTATGACCACTAACTTAAAGCTCTCCTATTGGCTCCTTCCATAGAACAGTACCCTGAGAAACCCTATGCAATTCTTCAGGAAGGAAAGCGGTATGCATTGTTGAGGGAAATCCTAAAATACAACAGTAACAGGTTTACAATTTCAGGAAAGTAGAGGGTTGCCATTTTAAAAAATGGAACTTAAAATTTTCTTTCAAATTATGTTCTGTAGAAACCTAGAGTTCTGGGGGCACCTGGGTAGCTCAGTTGGGTAAGTGTCTGCCTTTGGGTCAGGTCATGATCCCAGGGTCCTGAGATCAAGCCCCGCATCAGGCTCCCTGCTCAGTTGGGAGTCTGCTTCCCTCACTCCCTCGCTGTGTGTGCTCATGCTCTTGCTCTCTCTCACTCTCTCTAATAAATAAAATCTTAGGGGAAAAAAAAGAATCCTAGAGTTCTATGGTGGTTATTCAGAAGCTTCTCAGTTAACCCGAGTTTGGTTTTTTAAAATATTTATTTATTTGAGAGAGAAAGCACATGCACGTGTGGGGGGAGGGGCAGAGGGAGAGAATCTTCAAGCAGACTCCCTGCTGAGCTCGGAGCCCGGAAGCAGGACTCCATCTCATGACCCATGAGATCATGACCTGAGCTGCAACCGAGAGTTGGATGCTTAACTGACTGAGCCACCCAGGTGCCCCCACCGCAAGTTTATTTTTAAACATTCAATTCTGAAATATCTAGGGACCACAGGGTTCAAGAAGGCCAAAGAAGTAGGGCGTGAGGCCAACGAACCAGAGGTGAGACTCCATACCAAAGGTAGGGGGAGAACACTCCCAAAGAAACCAGAGTCGAGGGAGGTCCCGCCCAGAGCAGTTGTGAAGCTAGCAGCCTCTCTTCAGTAATTAAGTAGTGATTAATTATTGCTGATTCCCACCTGCCTTCCCAGCCTTAGGGTGGGCCATGGTAGCAAAGAGGAGTGGAGGTTATAGGAGGAGGGCCTACTTTCAATAACAATGTATTCTGTTTTGATCCAATTTACCTATTAAGCTTCTGTGTAAGAGTTCATTTGGAAAGAAGAGTCCTGCTGTTTTAAAAAGTTTATAAAACATTGAGATAGATAAAGTCCAGTCAAATAGGACCACATCTGTAGACTTCAAAGAGCAAGTAAACTGACAAGGATTGAGGTACATCATTTGGAGTTGCTTTGCAATAATTCTAGAAACAGAATAAATTCCTTAAGTGCTTCGTTTTCCTTGAATGTTTTAAACAACAACAGAATAGGTAGGGAGGCAACACGGACCCAGTTACTAGCCACCCACTTCCCAAAGCAAGGGACAGAGCAAGAAAAGTATACTGTGGGAATGAGAGGTGTAGCAGAGGAATGGTGGCCCATAGTGAGGTCAGAGCCTATGTTGGGTGAGGAGAAAATTTGCAAAGAAGAGCAACCCAGTGTAGAAAGGAGCAGAGTAATGATGGCATCTATATATTGGGCTGTCCAGAATGATGAATCAGTGCCCAAGAATGGAGAAGCAGGGCCTGGAGACTAGAGGTAGTAATGCAATGTTAACTTTCTGATTATACTAGTTATATTGTGGTTGTATAAGAGAATGTCCTTGTTTATAGGAAAACTAAAGTATTCAGGGATGATGGGGCATCCAGTCAACAACTTAAGTCTCAAATGATTCATTAAAAAATGTTATTTGTACTGTACCTCCACAATTTTGTGATTGCTTCAAAGCTGTTTTTAATATGCATGCAACTGAAAAAGAAACAAACAAACAAAACCCTGCTCTCCCTTCTCTCAAGCAATGAGAAGTCCATAGAACAATATTAAATTGGTAAGATACTTAAAGCACTTTTGGAACTTCATTTCATGTGTCACCTTACTGATCTGGCCATGGTTTTTGTCGTATTTAAGCTTGTTTGGATTTAGATTTGTTGTGGTTGCTACAGAAAAATACTAACTGGATAGAACGCTGAGAGTTAAAAGAATTCTAATTTATCTTTAACCTGTGTATAAGAATTGCGAGCAGAATCCATTGAAAAGTAAAAATACTGGGATATGAGCAAAGACAGAATAATGACTCCAGGGGCACCTGGGTGGCTCAGTCGTTAAGCATCTGCCTTCGGCTCAGGTCATGATCCCAGGGTCCTGGGATGGAGCCCCACGTTGGGCTCCCTGCTCGGCGGGAAGCCTGCTTCTCCCTCTCCCACTCCCCCTGCCTGTGTTCCTGCTCTCGCTATCTCTCTCTGTCAAATAAATAAATAAAATCTTTAAAAGAAGAAAAAAAGAATAATGACTCCAGAGGCTGCATTCTCAACCACTATTCTACACTGCCTCAAAAAGAATTTGCAGTGCATATCTAAATCTTTTAAGAATTTCTAACACAAACTAAGTCCCAACATTTGAGATTCCAAAGAGGAGTCATCATCTTAAGGGCATCATTCATGGAGGAGGTAATGAGCTGGGTCTGGATTCATTCATCCAAACATGTAACCAAGGACCATTTCTTATTTGGTTTTCTGTTCCCAGTGTCTGGTATACAGTAGGTACTCAAAGTTGTTTTTTGTTTTGTTTTGTTTTGTTTTGAATGAGTGAATAGAGCCTCAATATGTGCCAAACACAGGTAGAGAAAAAAGGGGAGAAAGCATTCTGGCCTAAAGAATGCAGAGGAAATGAGTTCTGCCCAATATATTGGTCAGATCAGAAGGTGGGAGACTAGTAGCCAAACTTCCTCCTTCCCACCAAATTACTAGAATGACTATCTTAGATAGATGATTATTCCTTTTGAACTTCAGTCATGGATCAATTGAGAAAATGTCCAAAAGCAGGAAAGAGAAAGAATAGTAAAATGAAAAAAACAAAAAACAAAACCCCACACCACACACAAAAATGGTCTCATAAAATGTGAAAGCTGAAAAGGAATTAATGGAGTTCACTTAGCCCATTACTTTTATCTAACTGAAAATGAGGCTAACAGAAGTCAAGTTACTTGACAAAGGCTGCTTACAGTTAACCACGTTGGCACTAGACCCCATGACCAGTACTCTCCTATCCCATACTGTTGTTAAAATCAATAATCCTGGAGGTCCCCTCCAAGACCTCTGATAACAACAGCTAGTATTTGAGTGTTTATTGGCCATGCGTTAACCTAAAGCTTTACTTGTCTTAACTAATTCATTTTTTAAAATTTTTTAAATTTATTTTTTATTAAAAGATTTTATTTATTTGACAGAGAGAGACACAGAGAGAAAGGGAACACAAGCAGGGGCAGAGGGAGAGAGAGAAGCGGACTTCCTGCCGAGAGGGAGCCCGATGTGGGGCTTGATCCCAGAACCCTAGGATCATGACCTGAGCCGACGGCAGACGCTTAACGACTGAGCCACCAGGCACCCCTCTTTTTTTATTATTAACATATAATGTATTATTTGTTTCAAGGGTACAGGTCTGTAATTCATCAGTCTTACACAATTCATAGCGCTCACCATAGCACATACCCTCCCCAATGTCCATCACCCAGCCACCCCATCCCACCCCCCTCCACTCCAGCAACGCTCAGTTTGTTTCCTGACATTAAGAGTCTCTTATGGTTTAACTAATTCTTTTTTTGACCATGCTACAAGATAAGCAATCATCATTGCCATTCTATAGATGAAGAAACTAAGACATGAGAGAAGCTAAGTAATTTGCTTAAGATTACAAAACTATGAATGATGGAGATGAGATTCAAATCCAATGAACATTTTTTCTTCCCTTTCTAGATTGTGAAATTCTTCTAAGCATTACATTATCACTTGTTACACATTATTATATCCCTCCCCCCCCAAATCTCCAGCGTCTAGCACAGCGTAAGGCACGTTGTAATTTATAACCAGATACTGAAGTACTTCATTTTATCCTATTTTAAAATGTTAGTTAACTCATCAATTCAGCACATTTACTGATGCTTATGCCAGGTCCCGTGCTAGACACTTCATAAACCTTTCAATCCTTAAAACAATTCTATGAAGTAGATATCCCTGTTTACGGAAATGAAGTAACTTGCCCAAAAGTCATAGCTAGAAAGAGACAAATATTAGGCCATTCTGAGGGCCACACACATGCCACTAAACCACCTCTTTCAACACAGTCCCTATCTCTCAAAGACTTCCTACTCTGGTAGGGATAATGGTAACCAATTACAATGCAGTGTTATCAGTGCTAAAATAGTGGCTAGGTTCAAGTGCTGAGAAAACAAGAGAGAGCAAGGATTTGGAGGACACAGGGAAGTTTAAGAGGTGACAACCGAATAGGATGACTTTAAGGATAAATGGAAGTCCTATAGCAGAGAATACTGTTCTTTGACCTCATTAGAACCCTAATCTATTGAACTCTACTTTCTTCCAACCTATTAGCCCTCTCCAGCTTGGATTCCATAGCCCATCATTTCAATAATACCCTGGCCTCCCTTTAACCCCATGTGTTTACATCTCACCTTTCTGGCATGAATGGAGTATAGCTGCAGACAACAGAACCCATGCTAGCTAAGTTAAGCAGAAAGAGAGTTATTGCCAAGTATTATATGGCTTACAAAATTACTTGAAGGGCTACAGGAGAAGGCTCTCTTGGAACTTATGGGAACAAGTCTTAACCCACAAAATAAGTCTTTCCCATGATCAAGAAAGTTATGGCTATCATTGCAGAAAGTCACTTAACCAGCAAGTTGATGACTAAAGAAATCCACTGCCTCTGCTATGATACTTGCCAGCAAAACTGGATGGCTCTCACCCTCTTTGTCTCCACATCTAACTCAGTTCCAAATTCAATTCTCACCTTAAGTGCAAAGGAGCCTAGGAAATCATTTTTAGCATTCCAAACTTTTCAGTAAGAGAAGGCACATTAAGAGGTGGAAAAGTGTGCTGAGCAAGTCAAATCACCAGTCCTCACCATACCTGGATATGTTTTCTCCATGCCTACACTGAATATCCTGATGTTGCTAGAAAAAAAAAATATATATGATCTCCAACCTCAAATGGGCCCTTAATTCTGCAAGACAATTCTACATTTCTCTGGTCTATTCATTCTCCAACAATCTACAATGACTTTCACACTTTCTACAATCTTCTCAAATCTCTGACCTCCTCTTATTCTAAGTATATGATCCCATCACATACTTTCCAAAAAAAACAAAAGCCATGAGAAAGGAACTCATTTTACCAGTACAAAACACACAAACAACCTGTATCTATTGCCCTCATTTTATTCTTCCTTTCTATTACCTGGAGAAACTTCCTTCATTTCCATCTTCCTAAGATTGTTCTAACTGTAGTTTGGATCCCCATCCATTCCCATGCTCTCAGCAATGACCCAATTTCTCTCCTGTGTTTTCAATTTCTCCATCACCCTCTCAACTGAGTCCTTGGTGACCTCTCATCTCCTTCAGCTTCCACATCCTCTCCTCTCCTTTACAATCATATGTATGAAAAATACTCTAGATTCACTGCCTCCATCCATTTCCTTCTCTGAATCTTTGCCTTATATCTGGCTTCTGGTCCCACCACACCAATTCTCATGAAGGACACCATAAGCTCCACAAAGATAAAGCCGAGAGACATTTTTCAATTCTCATGATATTTAAATTCCAGGATTTTCTAACACAGACCATTTCCTGCTGCTGAGACAACATTCCTCTGGTCCTCCACTCTAGCTCTTCTGTTTCTCTTGTGGACTCCTGCTCCTGTTCTTGGCCATTACATGTTGGGACCACTCAAGGTTCTCTTAGTTGATCTTACCCACACCTATGGCTCAATTATCCCCTATATGCAAATTACGCCCAACTAAATATTTTCCAAAACATCTCTGAGTTCCAAAGCTGTATTTCAAACTGCCTCCTGGATGTCATGAATGACCTCTCCCTTCCCCTTCCAAAAAAAGAACTACCCCATAGCCAGAAACCTAGGAGTTCTGTTTGATTTCTCTTTCACTCCCTGAATCCAATCCATCACTAAGTTCTACTGATTTTACCTCTTTATCTCTAGAATCTGTCCAGTTCTCTGCAGTTGTACCAATACCTCAGTCCTCACTGCTAATATCTCTCACCTAAGTGGTCTATCTGCATCTGTCTCTCCTCCAATCTGTTCATGCTACTGAGACTGAACAGCCACCTCTCCCCCCACACGGCTCTCTCCCACAACAACAAAAAAACCCAGTGGTTTCTCATCAGTCATGAAGTAGAAGTCCTGCACCTCTACCCACCTCCAGCTGCAAACTGTACCAGACTCTCCTTCATTCCCTCTGCACTGGCCACAGTGGCCTCTTTTTGCCTTTTAGTCATTTTCTTCCCATTTGCCACAGGGCCCCTGCACATGCTGTTCTATATGGAATATTCTGCCTTCCTCCCTTGACCCAAGTAATTAGAATTCTTCCTTCAGGTATCAATTCAGGCATCTTTTCCTCACAGATGCCTTTTTGCTTATTTCAGGCACTCATAGCATCAGGCACCTCTCCTAGGCAGCACGTATTTCACAGTTCTTTGAGATCGCCGAGTAACATGTTTGCCCTCCCGGACTCAAACCCCTGAGGTCACGGACCATCTTTGGTTCACAATGTATCCTCAAGGCTCTTTCCAATAAATACCAATTGGACGATTAAGGAGAAGACCTAGTTCCCAAGTATGAATCCAAATTTCTCAAAAGACCGTGCTCTGGAGAAGCAGGAGTCGGATATTCCTCTCATCTCTGTCTCTCTCCGAGGCACAGAGCAGGCCCTAGTAAAAGGCTGCACCATCAGTGGCAGAAACAAGTCGGCCTCCTCAGCCAGAGGGGAGCCTGGTGGAGCTGGGAGCCAAGACTTTCCTCCCTGGGGGCGTCCGGCACAGGCACAGGGCTGGACACGGCAGATGCTGGACGAACAAGTCAGCGGTCGAGGGCCTCAGACGGCCGCAGAGACCCCAACGCTCTGCTCCAGCCGAGAAGGGGAACCTAGGCTGCTACGTGCCGGCGCTGGGACCTCGGGGTCCGCCTCTGCCCCCTGAAAACCTTCAACTGAGAAGGGCCAGGCTCAGGCCACACAACCAAGGCGCTGCCTCCAGATGCCTCAGCCACCCACCCACGACCTTCCCTCCACTTACTCTGTGTCAGCTCCGGGTCTCCCCGCCGCAGCATTGCGCGAAACGCCAAAACCAGACAGCGCTCCCACCCACAAGACACAGCGCGCCTAGGTGGGACTCCGGCTACACCCACCAATCCTGGCACAGTACTCTCGTGACGCTAGGAGAGCTGACCAATAAAAGAAGAGCAGTCAGGGGGCGGTTCAGAGGGGAACTACTGGAAAACGATTGGTTTCTCCAAGCCGGAAGTACTAGGGGAAGAACTAATTTGGAACCAATCGCGCGCTGCCTGAGGGTGTCGGCGCGGTCAGTGGCGGCGCTGAGGAGAGGGGTTGCCGCCATGATAGAGCAGCAAAAGCGCAAAGGCCCAGAGTTGCCACTGGTCCCAGTCAAGCGGCAGCGGCATGAGTTGCTGTTGGGAGCGGCGGGGTCGGGCCCCGGAGCGGGGCAGCAGCAGACGGCGCCGGGCGCTTTGCTGCAAGCGGTAAGTGAAGTAGCCGGCGGCTTTCGGCCCTCGGCTCATCTTCCTCTCTGAGAGCCTAGCACCCGGTGATCCCACACTGCGGAGAGGGAACGCGAATAGCTATCTGCAGTTAAAGTAGGGAAGTACTGTGAAAGCGGTCGACACCCCCGCGGATGCCCCATTCGTTCCCCGGTAGGACGCCCGTTTTCAGCGTCTCGACCACCCTGTGAGGTGGCGTTAGAATCGAAGTTAAAGACCTTGAACTCAAAACTGGTAACAGGGCTTTTTCATACTTAATCTTCCCCAGGGATCGCGCGTAGAATAAACATTCAGAAAAGTCTGTAGAACGGATGGATGAATGAATGAAAGAATGAATGAATGAGGGGCGGAAGGAAATGAATGAGACCCGCTCGCTTTGGGACTTTGGACAAGTTGCTCTCCCCTTTTTTTCTCAGCCCTAGTACTGTTATTAACAACAACCGAACAATTGCTAACATTCATTGAGTCCCTGTACTAAGGGCTTTGTGTATGAAAACTCCATTAATCTTGGTAACAGCCTAAGAGTTAGGAACTCTGAGTGTAGTGTTTTGTAAACTCTTCCTGGTAAATGATAGAAAGATATTTTAAACCCGAATCCATGCTCTTAACTGCTTTTCTTGTAAGATGGAGGTGATGATCACATCTCTCTTCCTGTGCTATTAGGCTCAGATCAAGAAATACATGTGTCTCCTCTCTCAACCTTTCCACCAGCCGGTGAGCAAATCCTGCTGGCACTGTCCTCAAAATATATACCAAATTGCTACCCTTGTGCCACTTCCATCACTAACTCCTGGTCTAAGCCATTGTTTTCTCATCTGGCATTATTATAGTGAGGTCCTAACTGGTAGTCCTGTTTCTGCTCTTGTGTGATCAGTCTTTTCTCAGTCCAGCGGCCAGAGAATCTTGCTAAAGGTCAGATCACGTTACCCTCTGCTGAAAACTTTCGATGGCTTTCCACTTCACCCAGAGTTAAACCAAAATCCTTACCATCTTTTGCTTGTTTTCCCTTTACCTCTCAGATCTACCTATTTTCCATTGCTAACCCTGCTCTAGTCTCGCTGGCTTCCATGCTCTTGCCTGAAAGCCTTTGCATTTGCTGCATTCTACCAGAATGCTCTTCTTCAAAATATCCACATGGTTTACACACTCAGCTCCTCCAAATCTTTGTTCAGATATCATTTTTTCAGTGAGGGCTTTCCTGACAACCCTGTTTTAAGTTGCAATACCCCATATGCATTAATCCACATTGCTTTTTTTTCTCTATAGCACCTACCACCCACTGTATGTTTTATTTGTTTTCTTTCTCCCTCTCTCCTCTTCCTCCTTTCCACTAGAACACAAACTCCATTGTTTATTTTGTTCAGTACTATTTTTCCAGTGCCTAGAAGAGTGCCTGGCACATAATATTTTTTTAAATAAATGAGTAAACTGGAAACTACTAAAAACATTTGGGGACTATTGATAGTGTACCAGTCCTTCTCTCTGAAAAGTAGTTTTATTGAATTGTCCAAGCCTAGGCTTAGTATCGAGACCATAATCAAAACTACTTTCCTGGGTAATATGTACCCTGCAGGGTGGTTGGGAAGCACAGTTCAGTCATTCATTAAATGAGCTAGAGACTGGGAAAACAGTGTTGAATGACACAAGCAGAGTCCCTGCACTCACAAGGCTGCTTTTCTACCAGGGAAAAAGAACAAAATGTGTAAACAAATACATAAGGAAGGTAATTTCAGGTAGTGGTAAGTACTATGAAGAAGTACAGTAGGATTAATGGAATACAGAGGGGAGATGTGGTGCTGCTTGAGTTTGAGTGATCAAGGAAAGACTTTCTGAAGAGGAAACATTGGAAGGAGCTAAACACGGGAAGATCAAGGGAAGAGGATTCTGGTCAGGAGCAACAACAAATGTGAAGATCCTCAGACAGAAATGAGCTTAACATGTTTGAGCAATTCAGAGTTGGCTATGGGGGGGCGCCCGGGTGGCTCAGTTGGTTAAGCGACTGCCTTCGGCTCAGGTCATGATCCTGGAGTCCCAGGATTGAGTCCTGTATCGGGCTCCCTGCTCAGCAGGGAATCTGCTTCTCCCTCTGACCCTCCCCCCCTCTCGTGTTCTCTCTCTCAATTAAATAAATAAAATCTTTAAAAAAAAAATGTTGGATATGGGACAGGAGGAAAGTGAGGGAGTAGTTAGTAAACAGGTAGACACTGGACACTTCAGCAGGAGGGGATTAAATTAGAGGCATAAGTTAATATGAGAAGAGTTGCCATTCTCTAAATCAGGGGAAGTCTACTCAGTTATTGTTTCCCATGTCTTTTGCATCCTCCTTTGCCTGTCTGTAGTGACTACCCTGTACTTCTGTCTTTTATTTAGGGACCTCCAAGGTGTTCCTCCCTTCAGGCCCCAATCATGCTGCTCTCAGGACATGAAGGGGAAGTGTACTGCTGCAAGTTTCACCCCAATGGATCCACCCTAGCATCTGCAGGATTTGATCGACTGATATGTAAGAGATGGGTTTTTGAAGTTGGAGTAATTGCTCTCTGCTAAAAAACCTTTAATGCCACAGAAGGTATCAGTCTGAATTGGTCATATCACAAGCTACATAGCTAACATGCTAAAAGAGTATAATAAGAATGTTGAATGATCTTGGATATAGACCTCAAGGTCCATGTGGTAAATACAGAAGGGATTATGTTACTAGTTGGAAAGTGAGTTGCCGTACTTTGAGAATATCTTCCTGATGGAGACAAATCTTGAGCTGATGTAGCCGGACGGAGATCTAGGCATACTGAGTTAATGGAATAATGAGGAGAGAAATAGCTTTTCCTTTTCCCAAAGATGTGAGGCCTTCATCTTGATACACTTATAGAATCCTAGCATATGGGAAAGAAGGGTGGGGAGGACCCTAAAGTGGCAACTCACTTGGATAATTTACTTGTAGATCATTAGGATCTGTATCCAAGTGGTGCCTGGCTGGCTCAGTCAGTAGAGCATACAACTCTTGATCTTGGGGTTGTGTGTTCAAGCCCCATGTTGGGTGTAGAGATTACTTAAAAATAAAATCTTAAAAAAAAAAAGGTCTGCATCCCGATTCTCAGCTGCTAGTTGGCAATACCCACTTTTGAGAAATAAATTGAAAAAAAATTATTTTAGAAGAGTCGTGAGAAAAAGCAAGAGAAAAGATATCAGGAGCATCTGACTGCCTTTTATTCTGGCATCGTTTGTTGCATTGTGAAATGAAGTGAGTCATTTAGCTGTTTGCTTATAAGTCTGGACCTCCGGGTGGATGATAGTTGTCTTTGCTGTCTTGATTTAGGTGTTCTAGTTCTCTGATCCTTAAGCTTAACAGTGGCCAAGCATCTGGAAGACTTACAGTCTTTGCAGAACATCCTTGAATCGATAAGCTTATTTCATCAAACAAAAAACAGTTTATCAACCGAAAAATAATTACTATGTTTCTTTGCCTTATTATATATAGAGGTGCTCCTTAGTAACACTCATTAAAGTTCATTCCTTGCTAGACCAGGTTCCCTGGGGACAGGAACTGTGTCTATTCATTTATCCCATTTTATCCTAGCACCTGGCATGTTACAGGTATATGGTACATGTGGAATGAGTAAATGTAGTATAAAGTCATTGCCATGTGACCTTCAAGTCAGTTTCAGCTTCCTGGGTTTTCTGTAAGTGCTGTCATTTTGCAGTCTCTTTATACTCAACCAACATGTAGTAGTGAGTACCAACTTTTTTAACATTACAGCAAAAATCTTAAGATTTAAAAAAATATATCTATTTTTTTTAAAGCTTTTATTATTTGAGAGAGAGAGAGAGCACGGATGGGGAAGGGCAGAGGGAGAAGCAGACTCCCCACTGAGTGGGGAACCCGACGTGGGTTTTAATCCCAGGACCCCAGGATCATGAACTGAGTAAAAGGCAGATGCTTAGCTGACTGAGCTACCCAGGCACCCCCCAAAATTATATCTATTAACTAATTTTTTCAGCCTTACGAAATATGAAAATATTGCACTATTTTTATTTTTAGTGTCAGGAAAATTGGTCCAGTCAGTAGAGCCAATAGTGTTCCAAGGGAGTATAATCTCAAAACTGTTGTGGTAAATTTTTAAGTACCTTTTCTATGGCTGATGATGAGTTTTCTTTTGTGTAGTAATGATCACAGAACCCCTGTCTTCCTAACAGTGTTGTGGAATGTCTATGGTGACTGTGATAACTATGCTACATTGAAGGGACACAGTGGGGCAGTGATGGAGCTGCATTATAACACTGATGGCAGGTGAGTAAGTAGGCTGAATAATGGAATGACAGCTGCTTCTCATACTAATTTTTCTTGGCATCCTTTCACATTTCATCCTTAAGTTTTCTCTCAGGAGACATTGCTGTCAAACACTACCACATTTTGGGCAGCTACTTTATTATCCTATCACTATCAACCCAATTTCTTGTTCCACGTATGCATTTGTAAATACATCTCTATCATCTAACATCAGCAGCCAGGCAAATTTGTTTCTTTAAGACGTAAAACAAAATGTAATTTTATATGCAGAAATCAGCTATTTTTACTATACAAGCAATAAAATATTTATTTTGAGAAACTCAAAAACATATAAATAAAAAAATAACCCATATTCCTACCATTCCAAAGATAATCACTGTTAATATTTTGATACATTTTTCTCAAGTTTTTTTCCTACTTAAAGCTGTTTGGTTTTACATGTACATTAGAGGCCCACGTATGATCTTTTCTGCTGCTTTTTTCCTTTAACATTCACCTAATATATCGTTGTTTATAACATACATTTATCATAAATATTTTAATGATCGCATAATGAATTACAGTAACTATATGTAATATAGAAATGTGATTATACAAAGTTAATTAGTCCTAATAGGTATTTCAGTAAACATTCATTATTTTATACCTCTGATCTCTATAAAATGATAAGGTCCCTGAATCAACTGGTACATAGCCTTGTATACATTTTTCCTGTTAAAATTTGAGTAAAGATAGCCTTATAAAATCAATTATAACTTAGAAATCATTGTCAGGGGCACCCAGCTGGCTCAGTCCTAGGAGCATGTGATTCTTGAGCTCAGGGTCATGAGTTTAAGCCCCTTGTTGGGTGTAGAGATTACTTAAATAATAAAACTTAAAAAAAAAATCCTTTTCAGAGATGAAATAAAAACTTTGAATTTTAGAGAAAGGGTTAAAGTTACTGAGTCACTGGGTCAGGAATTGCCACAGTCTGTCTTCCCTCTGTAGCAGGGAGTGATTAAACATTTCCAGATGGGAAAGTGTCTAAAGCATCTATCAAGGAGGAAGATATTGAGAAAACTACTGTATTAGGTTGGAATATATCATGGGGACTGACAGAAGGACATTTATTTACATTTTCATGGGGTAGACCTCGTAACCCGGTCAGAGAACCAGTAGGATTTTGGTAGGTAGGGTGAGGCATGCCTGCATCATGTGTCGGACTGTCAAGAGTACAACGTGTCAGTGGCCTTAAAGAGTTTGGCACACTTTGGCAAGTGGGGAGGATGGATGGTTATTGTTCATCTTCACTTACTTGGTTTTTGTTCTTCTTCTTGTAGTATGCTCTTCTCCGCATCCACAGATAAAACTGTGGCAGTGTGGGATAGTGAAACAGGCGAGAGGGTTAAAAGGCTGAAAGGACACACTTCCTTTGTGAATTCCTGTTATCCAGCCAGGAGGGGCCCCCAGCTTGTCTGCACTGGCAGCGATGACGGGACAGTTAAGGTGGGTGTTGTCCGTCTGTATGTTGCAGTTTCTGAGGTTCCATAATGTGAACTTATTTTGCCTTCCACCTATGGCGTAGCCTCCTCTCCACAACTTTGTTTTAACAGTCATTTCCCAAAACAGAGGTCTTTTTTTTTTTTTTTTTAGGGAGCGAGCGAGTGGCGGGGGTGTGGGGGGCGCAGATTGGGAGGGAGAGAGACAAGCAGACCCCATGCTGCATGTGGAGCCCAACACAGGGCTCAGTCTCACAACCCTGAGATCATGACCTGAGCCGAAACCAACAGTCAGACACTCAACCAACTGGGCCACCCAGGCACCCCCAAAAAATGAGGTCTTTTTAAATAACAGTATTTTTAAGTATCTTGTAGAATGTTAGAACCATGTTGAACCATTGTGACTTGGAATGAAATGGACCAGCTGAGTTGGATTCTTGACTGAGCTGTTAACGTAATTATGTGATCTCAGGCAGTTCACTTTTCTGATACTGTTTCTCAGTCTTTAGAACAGTGACAGTAATATACATGTCTTACAAAGCTGTTGTAAAAGTATAGTCACTATATGAAAAGATCAGTATATGGTTTAGTAACAGGGTCATTTAGTCCAGTGATTTCCAACTTGTCTTCATGTCAGACTACCTGAAGAACCTGTTAAAAATACCCAGATTTGGGGCAGCTGGGTGGCTCAGTCATTAAGCGTCTGCCTTTGGCTCAGGTCACGATCCCAGGGTCCTGGGATCGAGCCCCACATCAGGCTCCCAGCTCCGCGGGAAGCCTGCTTCTCCCTCTCCCTCTGCCCCTGCTTGTGTTCCCTCTCTCGTTGTCTCTCTCTCTCTGTCTCTCTCTCTCTCTCTCTCTCTGTCAAATAAATAAATAAAATCTTAAAAAAAAAAAAAAAAAAACCCAGATTCGGGATGCCTGGGTGACTCAGTCGGTTAAGCATCTGCCTTCAGCTCAGGTCATGATCCCAAGGTCCTGGGATCGAGTCCCACATCAGGCTCCTTGCTCAGCAGGGAGCCTGCTTCTCCCTCTGCCTGCCGCTCCCCCTGCTTATGCTCTCTCTCGCTGTCTCTCTGACAAATAAATAAAATCTTAAAAAAAAAAAAAAAAAAAACCCAGATTCTAGTTCAGTAGGTCTAGAATGAGAATTTTTGTTTTTAAATTAAGACTTTTTTTTTAGAGCAGTTTTAGGTTCACAGCAAAATTGAGGGGAAAATACAGAGATTTCCCATATACCCACTGCCCCCACACAGGCACAGCCTCTCCCATGATCCCCACCAGAGTGGTATATTCTTTTACAGTTGATAAACCTAAATTGACACATCATAATCACCCAAGCCCATAGTTTATATTAGGGTTCACATTTAATGTTACACATTCTGTGGTTTGGGACAAACATATAATGACATGTATCCATCACAGTGGTATCAAACAGAGTATTTTTGCTGCCCTAAAAATCCTCTGTGCTCCTTCTATTCATCCCTTCCACCCCTGACAACCACTGATCTTTTAACTGTCTCCATAGTTTTGCCTTTTAAGATTGGTTTCTTTTACTTGGTGATATGCATTTTAAGATTCTTTCATGTCTTGCAGACAGCCTCTCCTCTGCTGTCCTGCCCACAGTTACCTTGCAGTGTATTCAATAAACTCCTATCTCCTTTAAAAAAAAAAAAAAAAGATTCTTCCACGTCTTTCCGTGGCTTGGTAGCTCATTTGTTTTTAGTGCCAAGTAATATTCCATCGTCTGGATGTACCACAGTTTATTTATCCATTCACTACTAAAGGACATCTCGGTTGCTTCCCAGAGTTGGCAATTATGAATAAAGTTGCTATAAACATCCATGTGGGAGTTTTGTGTGGACCTAAGTTTTTCAACTCTCTTGAGTAAATACTGAGGACTACGATTGCTAGATCATATGGTAAGAGCATATTTAGTTTTTAGAGACCACCGATCTGGGTGCCTGGCTGGCTCAGTTGATGGACTATGCAACTCTTGATCCCGGGGTTGTAGGTTTTTTGGTTTTTTTGTTTGTTTTTAAAGATTATATTTATTTATTTGAGACAGAGAATAAGCAGGGAGGGAGGGAGAAGCAGACTCCCCGCTGAGCAGAAAGCCTGGTGTGGGGCTAGATCCCAGGACCCTGAGATCATGACCTGAGCTGAAGGCAGCTGCTTAACCGACTGAGCCTCCCAGGCACCCCTTGGGGTTGTAAGTTTGAGCCCTGCGTTGGGTGTAGTGATTACTTAAAAATAAAATCTTAAAGAAAAAAGAAACCACGAATCTGTCTTCCAAAGTAGCTGTACCATTTTGCATTCCCACCAGCAAGAATGAGAATCCCTGTTACTCCACATCCTCATTTGGTGGTGTCAGTGCTTCAGATTTTGGCTTCTCTAATAGGTATATAGTAGTACCTCACTGTTTGTTTAATTTACATTTTCCTGATGACATATGATGTGAAGCATCTCTTCATCTTTTTGTCATCTATGTATCTTCTTTGGTGAGGTGTCTTAAGATTTTAGCTCATTTTTTTTTTTTTTTAAGATTTTATTTATTTATTTATTTGTCAGAGAGAGGAAGAGGGAGAGAGCACAAGCAGGGGGAGCGGCAGGCAGAGGGAGAGGGAGAAGCAGGCTCCCCACTGAGCAGGGAGCCCAACATGGGGTTTGATCCCAGGACCCTGAGATCACAACCCGAGCCGAAGGCAGATGCTTAACTGACTGAGCCACCCAGGCGCCTCTTTAGCTCATTTTTTAATCATGTTGTTTGTTTTCTTATTGTTGAGTTTTAAGAGTTCTTTGTACATTTTGGATAATAGTCCCTTATCAGATACACAAATATTTTCTCCCTGTCTTGTGGTTTATCTTCTCATTCTCTTGACATTGTCTTTTGCAGGCAGAAGTTTTTAGTTTTAATGAAGTCCAGTTTATCATTTATTTCTTTCATGGATTGTGCCTTTGGTGTTGTATCTAAAAAGTCATTGCCATACCCAAGGTCATCTGTGTTTTCTTCTGTTACCTTCTAGAAGTTGTACTTAACATTTAGATGTGTGATCCATTTTGAGTTAATTTTTGTGAAAGGTGCAAGATCTGTGTCTAGATGCATGTTTTTTGCTTGTGGATGTCCAGTTGTTCCAGTGCCATTGGTTGAAGAAATTCATTTGCTCCGTTGCCTTTGCTCCTTTGTCAAAGATCAGTTGACTGTATTTATGGGGGTCTATTTCTGGGCTCTATCCTCTTCCATTGATGTATTCTTTCTCCAATACCACACTGTCTTGATTACTATAGCTTTATAGTAAGTCTTTTTTTTTTTAATTTTTTTTTTTAAAGATTTTATTTATTTATTTGACAGAGAGAGACACAGATAGAGAGGGAACACAAGCAGGGGGAGTGGGAGAGGGAGAAGCAGGCTTCCTGCGGAGCAGAGAGCCTGATGCGGGGCTCGATTCCAGGACCCTGAGATCATGACCTGAGCCGAAGGCAGAGACCTAATGACTGAGCCACCCAGGTGCCCCAGTATTTTTTTTTTTAATATTTATTTATTTATTTAAGTAATCTCTATACCCACCCTGGGGCTTGAACACACCACCCATCGTGGCCCAAAGTGGAGTGTCAGGGCCCAAGTGAGGTGAGGAGAGCATCCATGCAGGATGAGAGCAGTCCACTGTAGGGAGATGGGAACTGACAAGGGTAAGGATGGCATCCATATGACACAGAGTAGGTAGTCCAGTATGGGGATTTGGAGGGGGGAGCAGGCCAACATGAAGAGTCAATGCCCTAGCAGGGTAAAAGGGTCATCTACACATTGGTGGGGGAGAAAGTATGGGTGTCAGAGCTTGAGCTGAGAGTGTCCACATGGGGTGGGAACAATTTAGGTAGGGAGTCTGAGGCTAGCATTCCTGAGGAAAGGCAGCCTGGAGAGGGATATTAGAGCCAGAGCAGAGTGAAGGGGGCATTCATACAAAGGGATAACCCAAATGAGGTGAGGAAAGGGTCCACATAGGGAATGGGAATCACAGTTCAAACAGGGAAAGGAAGACATCCATGCAGGAGAAGGGTAGAAAAGGATGTGGGAGATGATTACATACAGGAAGCTTGATCAGGTAAGTATAATAAGTATAACAGGAGGCAGAGAAAGGAGTTACCAATACAGGAGAGAGAACTAAAATGCATCTTGTGTTGTTGGCTTTGAACTGGAAGTGTCAGTGTGAATGCATGACATTCAACATATAAACAGGTAGGTATAGAAAAAACAATAGATGTAAATGTATGCTTACAGGTGTGTGTGTGCATATATTGGCAACTGTCCACTGAGAGGGTTTAGGAACAATACCCCAATAGCAATGAGCACATCTCCTGTGCACATCTTAGTCTTTAAACACCATTTTCCACTAAAGAAACCAGGACTCCTTATTTTAGGACTGGGCAGGGAAAATACAAGATGAACCTGGAACATCTTGTGCAAGAATGCTTGTCAAAAGAACATCTTAATCAAATGCTCAAACTGAACATTATCCATGATGGGACAAATCAAAATCCTGAGCCACTCAATAAAATACAATGAAAATGCAGCATCACTCCAGTGAAATTCCTGCCAAAGAGGCATAATTTGATTCTAATCATGAGGAAACATCAGACAAACCCAAACTGAGGGACATTCTACAAAATAACTGTTCTGTAATTTTGAGAAGCATCAAGGTCAGGAAAAGTCTGAGACACTCTTCCAGGCTGAAGGAGGCTAAAGAAATATGATTCCTAAATTCAACACATGATCTGAACTGAATCTCTTTGCAATAAAAGACATACTGGTTCAAGTGGTGAAACTTGAATGAGATCTGAGGATTGGATGGTAGTAATGTGTTGGTGTTAATTTCTTCATTCTGATTGGTTAAGATTATATAGGATTATCTTAAGATTTTGTTTATTTTTTGAGAGAAAGAGAGCGAGAGAGAGCATGAGTGGGGTGAAAGGGCAGAGGACAAGGGAGAAGCAGGCTTCCCGCTGAGCAGGGAGCCCAATGTGGGACTCAATCCCAGGACCCTGGAACCATGACCTGAGCCGAAGGCAGTCACTTAACCAACTGAGCCACCCAGGCGCCCCAAAGATTTTATTTACTTATTTGAGAGAGAGAGTGCATGAGCTGGGTTGGGGAGGGGGGGAGCGGCAGAGGGAGAAGGAGAAGCAGACTCCCCACTGAGTGGGAAGCCCGATGCGGGGTTTGATCCCATGACCCCAAGATCATGACTGGAGCCAGAGGTAGACGCTTAAGCAACTGAGCCACCCAGGCGCCCCTAATATATATATCTTTATAGGACAAACACACTCAAGTATTTAGGAGTGATGGAGTATTAGGTCAGCAATTCTCAAATGATTCAGGCAACAAAAATGTTCTCTCTTACTTCCAACTTTTTTGTATTTCAGAGTAAAATAATCTTTTAAAAATGATGGTTTTCTGGAACTAATATTCTAAAATATCTGACTCGGGGGTGCCTGGCTGGCTTAGTCAGTGGAGCATGCAACTCCTGATCTCGGGGTTGTAAGTTCAAGCCCCCCATTGGGTATAGAGATTACTTAAAAATAAAATCTTTTAGGGGCACATGGCTGGCTCAATCATGAGAGCATGGGACTCTTGCACATCTTGTGCAAGATCTTGATATCGGGGTTGTGAGTTTGAGCCCCATGTTGGATGTAGAGATTACTAAAAATAAACTTAAAAAAAATTTTTTTTAAATGTAGATCCATGGGTTTTTTTGTTTGTTTGTTTTTTAATATTTTATTTATTTGACAGAGAGAGAGATAGCGAGAGCAGGAACACAAGCAGGGGGAGTGGGAGAGGGAGAAGCAGGCTTCCCGCGGAGCAGGGAGCCCGATGTGGGACTCGATCCCGGGACTCCGGGATCATGACCTGAGCCGAAGGCGGATGCTTAACGACTGAGCCACCCAGGTGCCCAATGTAGATCCATGTTATATAAGTTTTTTTTTTTTAAATAGAGCCTAATTGTTTAGAGTATAGGGTTCTAGAGTTGTTGTACCTAATCTTTATTTTCTATTGTTAATAAATCAGCCATTGAAAATAGTGTTAATTTTTTAAAACAAGCATATATTTAGTAATTATAAGAAATTAACACACATTTTAGTAAATTCAACATGAATGTAATGGAATCAGTACTAAATTCTAGTCATTGTTTTGCTGTTGACCTGCTGGGTGTTTTTCATCAAGTTAGTTCAGGCTTTGCGCTTTAGTTTGTTCATCCATAAAAGTTGGGATTAAACTAGATGGCCTAAACATAGTAACTTTTAAACATTTTTTAAATCACAATTTGCATTAAGCAATGCATTTTATACTATGACCCAGAATATAATCCCCTCAGTACATCTGTGTTTATGAACCAACCCTTTCTATATGGGACATTTTCTTCTATATATTTTTTTTAATTGGGGTAAAATTCACATAACATAAAATTTAATAAATTTTACCATTTTAACCATTTTAAAATGTGTACAAGTCAGTGGCTCTTAGTACATTCACAGATGAGCACATTCACTGTCTGTGCTCATCACCATGATCCAATACCACAGAACCCCCCATAAAAATTAGAAAAGGATGGGAGCAGCCCATTGTAGGGAGATGGGGACTGACAAAGGTAAGGAGGGCAAAAAAGAAAAACCCCATACGCATTTAGCAGTCAGTATTTTTTCCCTACCTTCCAGCCCCTGGACGTTTCATATAAATAGAATCATATAATAAGTGGCCTTTTTGTGTTCAGTTTCTTTCACTCAGCTTAATGTTTTCAGGCTTCACCCTTGTTGTAATATGTATTAATACTTTATTCCTTTTTAACACTGCTACAAAGATTGGTGCACAAGTTTTTGTTTCATTTCTCTTGGGTATATATCTAGGAGCAGGATTGCTGGGTCAGATGGTAATTCTACTTTAACTTTTTGGGGAACATCAGGCTTTTCCACAGCAGCCACATCATTTTATATTCCTACCAGTGATGTTCAAGGGTTCCAATTTTCTCTCACCATCATTCATTAGTTTCTGGTTCCTTTTTTGTTTTGTTTTGTTTTGGTAATTATAACCATCCTAGTGAGTGTGAAGCAATCTCAAATCATTGTTTTGATTTGCATTTCCCAAATGATTTATGATGCTGAGCATCTTTTCTCATGCTTATACCTCCTGAAAAGAAATGTTTTATCAGGGCCTTTGCCCATTTATTGGGCTATTTGTAACATTGTTGTTGAACTATGGGTTTTTTATTCTGGATACTAGATCTTTAGCAGGTACATGATTTGCAAGTATTTCTCCCACTGTTGGTTATCTTCTCATCTCATTTTCTTTTTCTTTCTTTCTTTTTTTTTTTATTCATTTGAGACACAGAGATACAGAGAGAGAGAGAGCATGAGCAGGGGGAGAGGCAGAGGGAGAGGGAGAAGCAGGCTCCCCGCCAAGCCAGGAGCCCGATGCGGGGCTCGATCCCAGGACCCCAGGATCATCACCTGAGCTGAAGGCAGACGCTTAACCATCTGAGCCACCCAGGCGCCCCTCATCTCATTTTCTTGACACTATCCTTTGACGTACAAAAGTTTCTAATTTTTATGAAGATCAGTTTATCTATTTTTTCTTTGGTCACTTGTGCTTTTGGTGTCATATCTAGTAATTCATTGCCAAATCCAAGGCTATGAAGATTTACCCCTGTGTTTTCTTCTAAGAATTTCATAGTTTTAACTTTTACATTTAGGTCTTTGATCTACATGGAGTACATTTTTCCATATGGTATGAAATAAAGGTCTGCCTTCATTTTTCTGGTTATCCAGGTGTCCCATCATCATTTTTTGAAAAGACTTAATTTCTTTTTTTCTTCTGTTTTATTCTTCTGTATGGGCCATACTTTTTTGCTTCTTTTCATACGTCATAATTTCTTGTTAAAAACTGGACATTTGAATATTATAATGTGGTAACTGTGGAAATTAGATTCTCCCCAAGGGTTTGTTGTTGCTGCATTGGTGGTGTAGCTGTTTAGTGAATTTTCTTTTTCTTTCCTTTTTTTTTTTTTAAAGATTTTATTTATTTGACAGAGAGAGCGAGAGCAGGAACACAAGCAGGGGGAGTGGGAGAGGGAGAAGCAGGCTTCCTGCTGAGCAGGGAGCCCGATGTGGGACTCAATCCCGGGACCCCAGGATCATGACCTGAGCCGAAGGCAGACGCTTAATGACTGAGCCACCCAGGCGCCCTCTTTTTCTTTTTTTTTTTTAAGATTTATTTATTATTAGAGAAACCATGAGCAGGGGGAGAGGCAGAGAAAGAAGAGAGAGAATCTCAAGCAGACTCCCCGCTAAGTGCAGAGCCCGACAGGGGGCTCAATCCCAGGACCCTGAGACCATGTCCTGAGCCGAAACCAGGAGTCAGCCACACAACCAACTGAGCCACCCAGGCACCCCTATTAAGTGAATTTTCTGAACTAATTTTGTAAAATCTGTATTATTTGCCATGTGTAGCCACTGAAATCTCTGTTTTATTAGCTTGGTGGCTCACTAATGATTTGACAGATTTTCTTAATAACTTGTAGAAAAAAAAAAAAAACCTCTCCCCAATCTTTGCAGATTCACTCTGTGTGTGTGGTAGGTCTGCCTTTACCAGGCAGTTTACAGCTTTGTGTTAGCCTTCACTTCCTGCTTGTGCATGGCCCATTCAGGTCAGCGAGAGTAGAGCTTAGGGCCTTTTCAGGTCTTTTCTGAGCGTGTGCCAGACACGGGCATGCAAATGGCCTTCTAGAGTCCTAGGAATACGTCAGCTTTTCAAAGCCCTTTTTCTCCAAATTGTGTCATTACCCATCTTTCCTCCCAAGCTTTTTGGTTTGTCTACAGTTTGCCCCAACTGTCATCCCTGGCCCCAGACAACAGAGGCTAATGCATTTGCCTTTAAATGTTTTAGACAAATGCCTCTGCCCTGGCAGAGTTCCAAGTTAGGCAAAATAAAGTCAGACCCTTTAAGTTCATCCTTCAGGGAGCCTCCAGACAGTTAAAAACAACCACAATTCTTTGAGAATAAGGTCCATTCTACTCCCTCTGATACTAGGAACCTATACTGGGAATATAGGCCATTGTCTTCAAAGCTCTTGCTGAGCAGGAGATGGAGACAGGGTAAGTTAAAACACTACAAGACTCTCTTACTAAGACTCAGGAGGGTTTTTTTCCTCATTAAGCATTTGCCTGGTTGCTACAAAGTTTTGATTAGTTTCTAGAGTTCTGATAAAGTTGATTCTGCCAGTTTTTTTGCCACATAATTCTCTGCTTTTATAGAGGGACAACCTTTTAGCATTCCCTACTCTGCCATTTTTGCTGATGTAACCTCTCCCTGTATATTTTCTAATGTAAGCCACAGCCCATTAATGAGCTAGGATCTACAGTTTGAAAACACTGGTCTAACATCCTTGCTGTGGGAAGAGCATATGAACTAAGCAAGTAGAGGATTTCCATCCTAAGGGCATGTTGATGAACTGTGATTATTCATACTTTAACAAAGAAGTCTGAAAATACGACCAAAGTGATTTGTTCTCCCAACTTTCAGATACGTTAGCAAAATTATAGTCACTTCTCACCATGTTACTAGAATAGCCAGACAAGTTTCTGAACGGGATCCCTGTTAAAAATGTATTTACCTGCACAAAATCCTTAGACTTCAAGACGTACTATGCAATTACTTACAATGATGTTTGACTATAGACCCTCCTATTCCTCTGCTTCAGCTGTGGGACATCCGGAAGAAAGCAGCCATCCAGACATTTCAGAACACCTACCAGGTGTTAGCTGTGACCTTCAATGATACAAGTGATCAGATTATTTCTGGTGGAATAGACAACGATATCAAGGTATGTTTAGTATTTGTGTTATATCTCCCTTTGACCTGTCTCCACTCACAGAGGTAGTCTTTTCAAACTTCTGAGATTGTGATAGCTTTGCACTTTATACCAACTACAAGGAAGATAGTAATTTAAATCTTGTTTTCTTTCTGTCCTATCCTCATTGACTTCTAAGTCAAGGGTTGCATTATGGCTCATATAAATGCCATCAGGGACCAGACAGTTCATGTGAAGTGTGAGGCCCCATGTGTGGAGTCTGTGAACCTGAAGAGTACGTTCCCTGCCTAAAGACATTTGCAACCTTTTTTTTTTTCCTCGCTCTGTTGGCCTGCTGAGATAGCATTGAATCAACTTGTGATTCTCAACTCTGATCTCTCAGTGTGTCTTTCTCTTTGAGACTGTGGAAAGGAAGTTTTGGAGAGTCCACAACCAAGAGAGAGGGAAGGTGGCGGTGTTGTGAGAGTTGGCAGTGGTCCACATAGCAGCACAGCATAGCTCATGCTTTTGACTAATTGACTTGGATTCTAATCCCAGTTCTGTCATTTTCTGGTTTCTTAGTACTGCAAGCAAGTTCTTTAACAGCCTCTTAATAACCACAATAACGTCGGGGTGCCTGGGTGGCTCAGTCGTTAAGCATCTGCCTTCGGCTCAGGTCATGATCCCAGAGTCCTGGGATCAAGCCCCGCATCGGGCTCCCTGCTCCAAGGGAAGCCTGCTTCTCCCTCGCCCACTCCCTCTGCTTGTGTTCCCTCTCTCGCTGTGTCTCTCTCTGTCAAATAAATAAATAAAATCTTAAAAAAAAAAAAAAAAAACCACAATAACGTCTGCCTCATGGGGTTGTAGTGGGGATTAAATGAACCTAATGCATTAGAGCACGTAGCAGAGTTTCTGGACATAGCAAATGCCAGTGGATGGGAAGTGTCTTGGGGGCTACACAATTTGTGTCTGTCTTTACATATTGGCTTCCTTAAGTGTTACAAAGATTTTGACCCTACCTTCTGTTTTACCTTTAGAGTAATAACTGGTGGATAAATATTCAGCTTCCTGCTGTCCCTACCTAAAAATTGTGCTGTGTGCCCTTCCCTCCCTGCCTCCTTTGCTGCTACTATGGATGAAATGTCCTTGCTTTTGTCTAAAGGTAGTCCCTTCAGTGGAAGGATTTCAACTCCTTTTCCTGTCTGGGCCCTCATGCCATCTGTTTTCCCAGATCCTCTGTTTTCAACCTGCTCTTCTGCTGTCTTCTCATCAGCACTCCATCATGCTCAGGTCTTGGCGTTGGGGTGGGGGGTCTTCCTTTCATTCTGCTTCGTCTTGTTACCCTGTCCATCTTCCTCTTCACAGCCAGACTTCTTTTGTGGTGATGACAATAATAATGTTATCATTACCATCGGACATTTACTGTCAGTGTCAGGCGTTGTTCTTTGAGCTTTCTTTTACTCATTTAAGCTTCACAGCACCCTATGAAATAAATGCTATTAATGCCATTTTACAGACGAAGGAACTGAATTAAGAGAAGCCCAGCAAAACCCAGACTCGGGTTTCAGAGTCCTGCTCTTAATACCTATGAGAAATGCCCCCTGATGATTGTTGTACACTCGCTGTCTTCATTTCCTCACCCCATTTCATTCTTCCACTCTCATGTCTCCTGATCACTCCTCAGCAGTCTGGCTTCTGCTTCCGTTATTTCATTGACCCTTCTCTTCAAGGTCACCAGTGATCCTCCTCCCTGTTCCTAAATTCAGTAGATCCTTTTAGTCTTTTCTTTTCTTTTAATAGTGTGACAACATAATCTCCTACCTCTCTGGCATATCGTTTGCAAATACCTCTGTGAGCCATTCTCTCTATACATACCTTAAATGTCATTATATTCCCTAAGGTCTTTTCCTAGGTGCTTCTCATATATACCTTTTCCCTGGACAGTTCTCATCTGATTCCGTGACTTTGACATCTCTATGCTGATTCTATATTTCTGGCCCAGATCTTCAGCTCCAGACCCCTGTATACAACCAGCCTCTCGGCATTCCCCCACTTGGATGTCCCATAATACTTGAAAATTGACCATTTCCAAAATCTAACTTCCCATCCCTTTTCTACCTTATAACTGTATGGAGAATGTTGAATCAGGGCATAGGAACTTAATTAGATCATCTTAATAGCTAATGCAGTATTTCCCAGAGAGAAGTTTGGGAGCTCATTAGCTTTAGAATCACTAGAGGGCATCTTATACACATGACAGTAGGTTAGTGTCATTAAGCTATTATAGTTTTCATACTTTTAAAATTATTATTAGGGGGCGCCTGGGTGGCTCAGTCATTAAGCGTCTGCCTTCGGCTCAGGTCATGATCCCAGGATCCTGGGATCGAGTCCCACAATGGGCTCCTTACTCCGCGGGAAGCCTGCTTCTCCCTCGCACTCCCCCTGCTTGTGTTCCCTCTCTGGCTGTGTCTCTCTCTGTCAAATAAATAAATAAAATCTTAAAATATATATATATTATTAGGGATGCCTGGCTGGCTCAGTTGGTAGAGCATGCGACTCTTGATCTCGGAGTCATGAGTTCAAGCCCCCAACATTGGACATAGAGGTTACATTAAAGAAAAAAAAAGAATTCCCTTTAAAAAAAAATAGTAAAATAATTATTAAAGTTTACATATGGTAAAATAAATTTTGCTTAATGTACAGTTTTATGAATGTTTATGCTTGCATAGATTTGTGTAGCTACCACAAACAAGGTATAGAACAATTCCCATCACCCCCAAAATTTTGTAATGTTCACTTGTGTCAAACCCTCTTTCCATTCCTAACTCATTCCAACCATTGATCTGTTCTTTGTTCTATATAGTTCCTTCTTCTAGAATATCATACAAATGGAATTATACAGTATGTAACCTTTTGAGACTACTTCTTTAAGGTCTGAGAATGTGATGCCTCATCTCCGCTGTGGGGATAGACTAGCTTAAGAATAATACTCTTGTTGGGTGCCTGGGTGGCTCAGTCATTGAGCATCTGCCTTCAGCTCAGGTCATGATCCCAGGGTCCTGGGATCAAGCCCCACATCGGGCTCCGTGCTCTGTGGGAAGCCTGCTTCTCCCTCTCCCACTCCCCCTGCTTGTGTTCCCTCTCTCGCTGTCTCTCTGTCAAATAAATAAATAATCTTTTAAAAAAAAAAAAAAAGAATACTCTAGTGCTAGGAAGGCCTTCTTATGACATATAGTGTGGCTTATTCCACGTTCTTTATCCTAGACTGTTCCTGTGTCTTCTCTAAACAGATATATTTAATTATGCTATAGTCCTTAAGGTGTACCCGATCCCTTTTTAGGATTTGAAGGTTTTCTATGTCCTCTCAGACACACACTGTATGTCACACCTCTCAGGGTAGGTGATTTCTGCAGATAGCTAATCTCAGCTTTGTTCTGAAAGCCAAATTTATCTCAGAGAATGTGTAAGTAGAGTTCCATAAGTACAGTAATTACATATATCACTAGCTTTTTTCTAAGAGGTCCTTCAGGGGTACCTGGGTGGCTCAGTCAGTTGAGCATCTGACTCCTGATCCCAGCTCAGGTCTTGATCTCAGTGTCATGAGTCCAAGCCCCGCTTTGGACTCCATGTTGGGTGTGGAGCCTACTTAGAAAATGAATGAATGAATGACCTTCATATTTCTTTCAGAAGTTCCCTGATTCTAGTTCTGTATAATTTGGTGAATTAGTTCCTACTTACCTTATATGTTGTTTTTTTCTTTTTTCTTTTTTTTAAGTTTGTTTATTTCTTTGTAATCTCTACATACAATGTAGGGCTCAAACTCATGACCCCTAGGTCAAGAGTCACATGCAGGACGCCTGGGTGACTCAGTTAAGTGTCGGCCTTCATCTCTGGTCATGGTCCCAGGGTCCTGGGATTGAGCCCCAAGTCAGTCTCCCTGCTCAGTGGGGAATCTGCTACCCCCACCACTCCCCCAAGCTCCTGTGTGCGCACATGTGTGCACTCGATCTCTCTCTCAAAAAAAAATAAATAAGTAGGGCGCCTGGGTGGCTCAGTCGGTTAAGCGACTGCCTTCAGCTCAGGTCATGATCCCAGGGTCCTGGGATCGAGTCCCACATCGGGCTCCCTGCTCTGCGTAGAGCCTGCTTCTCCCCTCCCACTCCCCCTGCTTGTGTTCCCTCTCTCGCTGTGTCTCTCTCTGTCAAATAAATAAATAAAATCTTTAAAATAAATAAATAAATAAATAAATAAATAAATAAATGAGTAAATAAAGTCTGTTCCGTCTACAAATACTCAAATTTTTCTGCCAGTGCTTTGTTTTCAGGAATTTTTTTTTTCCTAATTTTAAAGATTTTATTTATTTATTTGAGAGGGAGGGAGCGAGAGCAGAGTGAGAGGGAGAAGCAGACTCCTTGCTGAACAGAGAGCCCTATGCAGGGCTCGATCCCAGGACCCTGAGATCATGACCTGAACCAAAGGCAGACGCTCAACCTACTGAGCTACCCAGGCACCCTGGAAATTTTTTTTTTTTTTTTTTTTTAGAATGTACACAGTACTCCAAAAACTTGGGAAAACCTTCTACTCTGCTATACTGTTTCTAGCATGAAAACTCATAGTGTTGATGCCCACTAACCAGATGCCCAAACATTCACTGAAAACTGATTTGGGCACTTGCAAAATATCTTGCTTAAATTAGTTCTTCTGCCACAAATCTCAGATACACAAACAGTGTGTGCAGGCCTCAAGAATGCATTCTCTCCTAAAAAAGCTAAAGACTTCAACAATGCCTTCTCTGAAGAGGAGGAACAATAGCTTGAACAAAAAACGTCAGCCATTTCAAGCTTTCCTGATTATTGAGGCAGCAAACATCCTGACACAAAAATGTATATAAAGTGTGTTGGGTTCCACACATGAGTGAGTTATTGATGGGGAAAGTGGAGTTGTCTGCCTTTTGTATTGCTTTGACATACAACACCAAACTCATTTCTAGATAAGAGAAGTGCCTTACTTAAACAGGCAGCAAAAAAAAAAATTCACTTAGAAAAACTGCATGGCACGGGGCGCCTGGGTGGTTCAGTAGGTTAAGCGTCTGCCTTCGGCTCAGGTCATGATCCCAGAGTCCTGGGATCGAGCCCCACATCGGGCTCCCTGCTCCGTGGGAAGCCTGCTTCTCCCTCTCCCACTCCCCCTGCTTGTGTTCCCTCTCTCGCTGTGTCTCTCTCTGTCAAATAAATAAAATCTTTAAAAAAAAAAAGAAACTATATGGCAGTATTAAATCAGATTTGGAGGAAATTCTGTATTATACCAATGACCTTAACAAAATTGCTGTTCTTTTTCCATATGACATTCCAGACCATTCCTATTGGCTTTAATTTTTTTTTTTTTACATAGTTGCAGTCTATGTAAACATAAATACTGTTTTGCATTTTCTTATTAGCTTAATAGCTTATTTTTGGAACATTTTTACATTTGGTCTTCAGAGTTATTTTTAGGAGTTACTTAATGATAGCTACCAATTATTGAGGGCCTGCTGTGTACCAGGCATCTGCTAAGCATTCTATTTCTAATCTTCCCAACAGCCATAGGAAGTAAATGTTGTTATCCCCATCTTACAGACCAGAAACAGGCTTAGAGAGGGTTAGTGGCCGAATAACTCTTAGGACATGGTCAGTCTGACCCTAAATCCTCACTCTTTCTTCTCTGCTCTACTATCTTTTTTTTTTTTTTTAAAGATTTTATTTATTTTTGAGAGAGCGAGCGAGCACAAGCAGAGGTTGCAGTAGGCAGAGGGGAGAGGAGAAGCAGGCTCCCCGCCAAGCTGGGAGCCCGAAGCGGGACTCCATCCCAGGACCCTCGGTTCATGACCTGAGCCAAAGGCAGACGCTTAACTGACTGAGCCACCCAGGTTCCCATGCTCTACTATCTCTAGCATGAGATCCCATAGTGTTGCAGTATGTTTATGGGCCATAACTTAATGAACCATTTATTTTCCCTGTTTGACATTAGGTTATTTTTAGCCAAACTGTTTTTTTTTTACCTTTCCCACCCAGATAACAATGAATCTATAATTTATCTTTCTTTTTAATAAATAGGTTTTTCCATAGTGTGTGTATGTGTGTATATGTGTACATATAACGACATTAAATGAAAAATTTTAAGCAGTTGTATTTCTGTGTATTACCTTCTTATATATATTTCCATGTAATCATAATGCCTTTTTTTTTTTTTTTAGATTTTATTTATTTATTTGAGAGAGAGAGATACAGTGAGAGCGGGAACACAAGCAGGGGGAGTGGGAGAGGGAGAAGCAGGCTTCCCGCCGAGCAGGGAGCCCAATGTGGGACTCGATCCCAGGACCCTGGGATCATGACCTGAGCCGAAGGCAGACGCTTAATGACTGAGCCACCTAGGTGCCCCTCATAATGCCCTTTTCAAATGATGTGTTCCCTTGTTTTTCTATAGTTCTAATAGTTTACTTAGAATGAGAATCATAGTTTAAGCATTTGAAATGCTACTTAGTTTTTTACTTCCTAATACATTTTGTTATGATTTAAGAATAACCCTTGCAAATTCTTAATTTTTGTTAAACTTTATTATATTATAAATATGTTATATATAATAAATACATTTATTATATATAATTTATATGTAGTTAAATATATAAACTATGTAAGTTTTATATATATATAAAAGTTATATAAGTTTATAGTCCTTTAGTCAGACATAGTAAGTTTGATTCCCTTTTTAGAAAGACGAGGGGTGCCTGGGTGGCTCAGTTAAGCATCCCCGGCTCTTGATTTCGGCTCAGATCGTGATCTCAGGGTCGTGAGATTGAGCCCCACATCAGGCTCCAGCTCCGTGCTGGGTATGGAGTCTGCTTAAGATGCTCTTTCCAGGGCACCTAGGTGGCTCAGTCAGTTGAGCATCTGCCTTTGGCTCAGGTCATGAACTCAGGGTCCTGGGATAGAGTCCTGCTTCGGGCTCCCTGCTCGGCGGGGAGCCTGCTTCTCCCTCTCCCCTCTGCCTGCCGCACCCCCTGCTTGCGCTTGCTCTCTCAAAAATAAATAAAATCTTTAAAAAAAAAAAGATTCTCTCTTTCCCTCTCCCTCTGCCCCTACCCCCACCCCTGCTCGTGCTCTCTCTCTAAAAAAAAATTTTTTTAAAAAAGAGAAGAGTTTTTTTCCTCTTGACAGAAATCCTCTATTTTGTGCTAAATACTGGGCCCACAGCCAGACTGAGAAGGGATACCAGTTTCTCCAGGCAGTTGACTCTTTAGTAACTATGTTTCTTTGCTATTCTTCATTTGATTTCTGGGAACAGCTTTTTGTTTTTATAGGTCTGGGACTTGCGCCAAAACAAGCTAACCTACACCATGAGAGGCCATGCAGATTCAGTGACTGGCCTGAGTTTAAGTTCTGAAGGCTCATATCTCTTGTCCAATGCAATGGACAATACAGGTAACTATGGAAAGGAAAGCTCTCCAAGGGCGCAGACACTGTGGACCTCAAGGAAAGTGGGCATTGGGTGCTAGAAATGTGTACTGGGATAAATGTGGATACAAGGAAAGAGTCAGGGGTGGTTCGCATGTTTCTGCCAGGGCAATTGGGAGAACACATTGTAATAGAAAAAGCTTTAGGGGCGCCTGGGTGGCTTAGTCGTTAAGCGTCTGCCTCCGGCTCAGGTCATGGTCCTGGGGTCCTGGGATCGAGCCCCACACCAGGCTCCCTGCTCAGCCTGCTTCTCCCTCTCCCCCTGCTTGTGTTCCCTCTCTCGCTGTGTCTCTGTCAAACAAATAAAATCTTTAAAAAAAAAAAAGAAAAAGCTTTAGAAGATATGGTCAAGAAGCCAGGATTCCAGTCTCAGATCTGCCATCTAATCCCCAGGCAACTTTGCATATAGCTTTTAAGACCTATGTCAGCTCTGGTATGCTATGGAGCCATGCAGTGTACGAGAAACTCTTGGTGATTATTAGTTTGTTGAGATTCAGCCAAAGCAGTTCTCAAGCATTGTAGAGAGAACCAAACTTGAATGACCAGTGAGCTGTTGGTAGAGTTGCACTCTTTCCGCCAGTGTGTCCTCCCTCCCCAGTCCAAAACACTGATGGGATGGGAAGTGCCCAGTAAAACATTGCGACATTCTGCATTCACACAAATAGACTCTTCTCTGCTTGTTTTTGAGTTGCGACATGGGAAGATGGGTTTACTATAGCAAAAAGGAAGGTGGATTATATGCTTAGTATGGAGAGAGCTTAGAGATGGCCCCCCTCTGGTGTACAAGTTCATAGGCTTATCAGAAACTGAAATGCTTTCACTGACATTTTGTAATGAAAACAGTGCTTAGCACTCAGGGGGTGCTGAATAAGTAGTTCTTGAATGAATGAACACCCTTACTTTCTGACTGTATTCTCAGCTCAATAGCAAACTTTCACACCTGCCTTCACTTTCTATGCCTATCTGAATCCTAGGATTGTTATGTTTCTTACACTCAATTAAAATGACATCACTTGAATTCCAGTATTGATACAGCATTTGTTAACAGCTGTAGCCACTGCTTATCATGTGTATTTTTATCCTGATTTTGATGTATTTACCATTGACTAATTCTAGCCTTGCTCACAGCAAGAAAAGATGAGGTTCCTTAAATGGTTATTAAAATAAAAAGAATTTTTTGTGATGGCTATATAATAAAATGACAAAATCCTAATTTTGTCTATTGCCTCTACTCTTTTAAAGCCCTATCACATGTATTATCTTATTTGATCCTTAAAATACTATTGTAAAAAAGAAAAAGAACAAGTGGTATTCTCATTTTACAGAGGAGACCAAATCACCACCTCACTTTTTACCTGATACCACCCATATATATATAACAGAGCTAGAACGAGAATCAGAGTTCACTTTTTCTAATTATTAGTATAATACTCTCAATATATTTGACCTTGCTCAAGTTTAGATTGTCAGGTGTCCCTATGAGCAAAATCAGTCCTGAGTTTGGTTGTTATAGATTGATTGTCACAGTAGTCAGTGGTATTTAGATTGTCATATCAAAGCTTTGTTAAATATGGCTTTTTTGGGTTGGCAGAGGAATCATTTGCCAATGTTTTTTGAAATTAATGTCACACCCGGCTACTTTCTGTTGCAGACCCCCAGCAATGTGTTTGGCATTTCCCCTTCCTTTCCCCTCTGCTTTCCACTTTGCCCTTAGATACTGTTAATGGAATTTGAATGCATTTTATGTCTGTTAGAAAAAAAAAATGAGCCTCACCATGTACCTTATAATATACTGTGTTGGCTTTCCTTCACCCAGGAAACAGCATCTGTCATTGACATGACACTGATTCCAGCTGGGTTCTAAGGAGGCCTCTGGCCCATAACTGTTTTGCTCTGTTTGCAGTGCGGGTCTGGGATGTCCGGCCATTTGCTCCTAAAGAGAGGTGTGTGAAGATATTTCAAGGAAATGTGCACAACTTTGAGAAGGTGAGTTCTGCATGGCAAAAGAGCTTTACTGTCCATTTGAGTCAAAAATACATTTAAGGTGGTGCTAAGACCAATATTTACATACATCAAATCATTATGTTGTACACCTAAAACTAAAACAATGTTCTATGTCAATTATATCTCAATTCAGGGGGGAAGAGGGGGGTGGTGCTAAGGATAGAGGGCAGTAGCTCTACCAAGAAGGGGTTGCATTCCAGTTAACACTGTCCTTCATCAAAACTGTTCTTGCCAGAAATAAAACTAATGGAAGCATAGGGAGGAAGGCAGTCACATAGGTAGGTAGTGATGGGACCCCCTTTTTCTAAGTTTTTAAGATTAACTTAAGATTTCTGACTTCAACAAGATAGTCTTATCCTTTTAGTTCCTTGGAAACTTGGACCCTCGGGTCAGTGTTCCATATGGAACCCAGACTTCCTGGCTGTTACCCAGGTGGCTTCCCTCACCTTCCCAGTAACCAGCTCGTAGGGCCCTGAGACTACATCTCTCTCCTCAGTAAGGACCATGGCCCGAAGTGTGAGAGAAATTTTTTCTGTACTCATGTCCTAGGTCAGCTCTTGATAGCAGCTTTTCCTCCAGATAGTTTGTTGATAGAGACGTATGTTTTTCTTTTGAGAATCTATTTGATTCAGTTTCACTTTATGAATCAAATCTTAGGCGCCTGGGTAGCTCAGTCAGTTAAGCATCTGCCTTTGGCTCAGGTCACGATCCCAGGGTCCTGGCATCGAGCCCCACATCAGACTCCCTGCTCTGCAGGGAGTCTGCTTCTCTCTCTGCCCCTGCCCCCACTCGTTCTCTCGCTCTCTCTCACTCTGTCTCCCAAATAAATAAATAAAATCTAAAAAAAATTTTTTTTAATAAATCAAATCTTATTTTTTGTTGAATTTGGTTTTATTTTTATTTTCCTTCAAGATAAAATTGAGGATCAAAATAAATGGAGCAAAGGGAACCTCCATTTATAGGCAGAATAAAATTTTGTTGCCAGGTCCACTCTTAATTTACTGTAAATTAAGCATTTTCTACAGTTCGTTTGTATGTTATATGAAATAAAGTATGCAGTCTTAGGCCACAGACTATAAGGTAATTGCAATTTAAAGTCTCAGGGCGCCTAGGGGTTCAGTGGGTTAAGCGTCCAACTCTTGATTTCGACTCAGGTGATGATCTCAGGGTTGTGGGATCAAGCCCCACATTGGGCCCCGCACTAGGTGTGGAGCCTGCTTAAGATGCTCTCTCTCCCTCTTGCCGTCTCCTCCCCTCAAAAAAGAAAAAAAGAAAGAAATTTAAAGTCTTTCAGTGATTTTATAGTCTAATAAAGAGGGGTTTGGTACATTACTGTATTCATTGAATTCCTGCTTATTCATCTTTATAGAATCTTCTGAGATGCTCTTGGTCACCTGATGGAAGCAAGATAGCAGCTGGTTCAGCTGACAGGTAAGGATCACTGGGTGTGAGGTGAAGGATGATGGATCTCTGCAGGTACCTTGTCGTGTGTAATCCATTAAGTGCAGATACCAGGCTGGAGCAGACAGAGTTATAGCTGTCCTCAGAGAGGAAGCCGTGTGCATTGTGAGGGGCCTGAAGATCACATCAGACAAGCACATCATTTCCACTCTGTGGATTCATTTTTGACCTGGAGGGTAAACACTTTCTTTACTTCTGTTGGATTCCCTTTGCCATCAAAGTAAAATCTAGGCTCCTAATCTGGCTCCAGTTTCCCTCATCAGATTCTTTTCCTATGCTTCAGTTCATTCAAATACGTGTTGTACTCACCTCCCCCACCATTGCGACAGTGCTTCACTCACATGGAACTTTCCCTGTCCTAACACCCCTGTGCCTCCAGGCTTCTCTCTCCTGTCCCCTCTCCTCTGTTCTCTAGACTTCTTTAACTCTCTAGAAATCACCTCTGTGTTCTGTCTATAAACTTTCCCCGGCCCTGTCTCTCCTTTTCCTTTGGGGTAGCACTAATCACTCCCTACTCTGCACTGTCGTCACACCTTACACATCTAACCTTTATCAGCATTCATTACATCTAACACTAAGACAAACAGAGTGGGGCACCATCACTAAATTATTTGCTCCCAGAGGTCAGGGAATGAGTCTTAGTCATCTGGAACCCAGAGCGGTATTTGACCTATTCTAAGCACTTAGTGAATATTACATGAATGAATTCCTAACTCAAGGACAGCACTCAAATCTTAGCCTACATATCAACTCGGCTATTGGTAATGGCTGCCCGTGTCGAGGAGGATTCAGAGCAGAGTGCGGGTACAATAGGAAAAGTGCCACGATTGCTAGATGCCCGTTGTGTCAGCATGTGAGCTATGTATTTTCCAACCCCAGGCTGAATTCAGAGACTATGAGACTTTCCTAGCTGTCCGTTTAAACTGGCTCAGCCATTCAGTGATGAATTAGAAAGAGAAAGGAGATGAGGCGCCTACATGGCTCAGTCGATTAAGCGTCTGCCTTCGGCTCAGGTCGTGATCCCAGGGTCCTGGGATCCAGCCCCATATCAGGCTCCCTGCTCAGTGGGGAGTCTACTTCTCCCTCTCCCTCTGCCCCTCCCCTCTGCTCATGCTCTCTCTCTGTCTCTGTCATGCTCTCTCTCAAATAAATAAATAAAATCTTAAAAAAAAAAGAGAGAAAGAGAAGGGAGAGAATTCTTCTGTCCAATGCTGCTGCATTTGGTCTATCTATGGTGTTATGTCCTTGGGAGGGAGTCAGAGGTGGGGATGCGGGTGCCCATGCCTAGGCTGTTGGCCCACAGGTGCGGAATGGCGAAGAATGAGAGGGCCCTCTGATGGCAGACTCCGGGTTTAGCTTCCATTGGGCGATGTCTTAACCCTTTTTAGCTTAACCCCATCTTTCTCTCCGTTTAGATTTTCCTACTACCCTACTACCCTTCTAAAACAGGCACCATCTTATAAACATGAGGCCTTCCCTGGGCTAGCTTGGACTCTCAGAGTTTTCTCCTGTATTTGGGGCCCTAGCACAGCCATAGAGAAGCCTCACCTTGATCTGTTCCCACACCCTGTTGCCTGTGAACAATGCTGAACATACCTGAAGATTCCAGAGTCCACTTTTTTTTTTCCTCAGGCACTCTGAATGCTGAGATAAAAGGTCAAATAGTGGGGTGTTTTCTAGGAGTCAAGGGTCCAGGTCAAACAGTGCCACATGGATGGTTTGCATCCTGTTGGTGTAGAAAGCTGCCTTGCGGAGGGAATCTAAGGGATTTTCAGTAGTCACATTGATAAGGAAGACCTTAAGAAACAGGCCCATAGCCTAAAGTGCATTCTGACAGAGTAAGAACCATTCTGTTTTTACATCATTTTCAGAAAAGATCTCTTTTTTTATGTAGTTAAGCTTTTAAGTGATACTTGCCTAAGCTTTTCTTCTGAGCAGTTTGTTGCTGCCATTGGCCCTTTCTTTCAGTGTCCTCTTCCCCTCCCCACTGTTCTTTTAAACCTTACATGTGTGCCTCATGGCTCTGGCCTGGGCACAGGCTGTATGTCTCCCTGCTGGGGTTGGCCACGTTTCACAGGCCACCCTGCCAATTAGCCCCACGTCAACAAGCAACTCTGTTATATAAGGAACCTGGTTCCTGCTGAATGTGGCCGTGCCAAAGTAAGGGGAGGACAAGGAACCCCTCTAAATTTAGCATCTAATTGGTGGCCATGGAGAGTGAGGCCTTCAAGTAAACCCTTGGAGATCTGGGGTTCTGCTGGCTTTTATGTGCCTGGGAAATGTATCCTCAGAAAATTGCTTTTCAGGGGCGCCTGGGTGGCTCAGCTGTTAAGCGTCTGTCTTCGGCTCGGGTCATGATTCCAGGATCCTGGGATCGAGCCCCGCATCGGGCTCCCTGCTTGGTGGGAAGCCTGCTTCTCCCTCTCCCACTCCCCCTGCTTGTGTTCCCTCTCTCGCTGTGTCTCTCTTTGTCGAATAAATAAATAAAATCTTAAAAAAAAAAAAAAGAAAAAGAAAATTGCTTTTCAACTTGGCCTGGATTTGGCAAGTGTCCTCTCTACTTGCAAATCACCTCCCTCTTCATGTTCAAAATCAAAACCCTTCAAACAGTTCCTATCCAGGACTGTGGGAAGACTGGCCAGTCTGTCTGCCATGAATGAGTTAGTCAGCCTATTGTCTTCATGTTCGTCTCTTGTGATGATGAATGTATTCGTCATAACAACAGCTGTTGTTCTTGTCCCAAATGCTTCGCATTCATCATCTCATCATTTCTCTCAACCAAGCTATGGGATCAGTGTAGTCTCCGTCATCACACTTAAGGAGAGAGTCGCTCAGAGAAGTTAAATACTTGTCTAAGGTTACTTAATGAGTAAATGGGTGCATGAGACTTGAGCCCGGGTCTTTCGGACTCCTGAGCTCAGACTTTGTTACTCTGCTGTATCATCCTGGGCTGGGTTCATGAGGGCATTATTTGCGTATAGCAAGAAGGAAGACCATAGGGAGAGCATGAACATCAGAGCCAAGGAGTCTGGAGACAGATGGGCTTCCTGTTTCCCTCCCATCTTGCTTGGAACTTTTATTTAGTTCCTATTGTGTCTCGTCCTTAAGAGCTAAACATTGCAAATAAGAAGCTCATATTAAGTTGCATTTTAGACCCAAAGTGTAATGTCACATCAGCACCAGGCATTTTATAATCAAGTACTGGTAACTGTACCCTTTTAGGTGTTGACTGAACAAAACAAATATGTAAATAATGTTTATAACCTGCTCGAAAACCACCAGCCCTTTAAATTTACCAACCAATAGATAGACCAACTGAGCTTGGGTGGCTCAGTCGTTAAGCGTCTGCCTTCGGCTCAGGTCATGATTCCAGGGTCCTGGGATCGAGCCCCACGTCGGGCTCCCTGCTCCACGGGGAGCCTGCTTCTCCCCTCCCCACTCCCCCTGCTTGTGTTCCCTCTCTCGCTGTGTCTCTCTCTGTCAAATAAATAAAATCTTTTTAAAAAAATAAATTTACCAACAGATTATTTTTGCATGGTCATATGAAGATCATGTCTCTTTATTTTACCCTTCACCCAAAAATGACCCAAGCAAGGTTGAAGGTCAAAAGAACTTCCGAGGGGTCAGGGGAAATAGAAGATGTTTGAGGGTAGTAGGAGAAAGGAGAATACTGGAATATATTAAAAGTTCTCGTTTTAGTTCTGCCACTGAGCCACTGAAGAACTGTGTCACCTTAGCTTTCTAATTTTTTTTTTTTTTTAAAGATTTTATTTATTTGAGAGAGAGAATGAGGGAGAGAGCATGAGAGGGGGGAGGGTCAGAGGGAGAAGCAGACTCCCTGCCGAGCAGGGAGCCCGATGCGGGACTCGATCCTGTGACTCCAGGATCATGACCTGAGCCGAAGGCAGTCGCTTAACCAACTGAGCCACCCAGGCGCCCCTCACCTTAGCTTTCTTATCTGTAAAATGAGTTTAGACTAGCTGCTCTAGTCATGGGATTCCCATGAGTTCAGTGCAAGATTGGGTCAAGTATATATTTGGGTTGTTTTATATCGCAGAAATTTTCTGTCCCTTCTCTGGGCTCTATGATTGAATGCAGTACTGAGAAGCTCCAGTGGATCTGCAACCTAGGCTCCCAGCCTGCCGTAAGTTGGATTACCTGTAAGACCTCCTGGATGGGGGCACCTAGGTGGCTCAGGTGGTTAAGCGTCTGCCTTCAGCTTAGGTCATGATCTCCAGGTCCTGGGATCGAGCCCCATGTTGGGTTCCCAGCTCAGCGGGGAGTCTGCTTCTCCCTCTCCCCCTGCCTGTGCTCTCTCTGTCTCTGTCTCTCAAATGAATAATTAAAATCTTTAAAAAAAGAAAAAAAAAAGACCTCCTGGATGAATATCAGGTGCCCTTTGAAGATTTCTGTGTGGGGACCGTAGGAAAACTGTCTTTCTTCTCCATGTTCTTTCCTATCTCAAAAGCTTATGTTGGAGGAGCGCCTGGGTGCCTCAGTCGTTGGGCTTCTGCCTTCAGCTCAAGTCATGATCCCAAGGTGCTGGGATTGAGCCCCACGTTGGGCTCCCTGCTCAGCGGGAAGCTTGCTTCTCCCTCTCCCACTCCCCCTGCTTTTGTTCCCTTTCCTGCTATCTCTCTCTCTGTCAAATAAATAAATAAAATCTTAAAAAAAAAAAAAAAAAAGCTTATGTTTGAAATACCAGTAATGCTTATAGTTTTAGTTATTCCTATATCTCTGTTCAGTTACTCAAGGGTAGGATCCATCCCTTATTCAGAATCTATATTTCTAGTTTCCAAATGCCAGAGCACAGTTCAGTAAATATGGGTATATAAGTAAATCTTTGCATCCATTTCTCTTAAAAAGCCATGACTCTACCCTCCCCTCAGCTCTAGGAAGCTTTAGCATTGCTCCTTATGATACCTTGCAGGTTTGTGTATGTATGGGATACCACAAGCCGGAGGATTTTGTATAAGCTGCCTGGACACGCTGGCTCCATCAATGAAGTGGCTTTCCACCCTGATGAGCCCATCAGTAAGTCTGTCCTGACTTTGGGGAAAGGGAAACTGTGGGAATCTCCCTAAAGGGGCCCTGAAAATACAAAGGCAGAGGTGGATATCTGTTGTATGTGAATTTCCATGTAGCCTTTATGGCTGTCCATTGACGGTCTCGCCATGGTTTTAAATGGTGACGGGAAGAACATGTTCCATCTTCTTCTTAATCTCAAAGAGAGCCTGGTTAATCTATTTCTAGTTCTCTTAAGTTTACGTGCTTTCATGTCTGTGTTTCAGTGACGTATTTGGATAAGTAATATTTCTTAATATTCAGCTATAAATTACAACTTAACATTTTATTGGCTAGCTAATTAAACAATGGGCCTTGAATTTAAGGAGAGAATGTAACTTTCTCCAGGGCTAACTATAACAAGCAGAAATACATTTATAAAATGACTGGCACAGACATTGATTCTTCCCTAGAATGGCTGAGAAGGTCTTTTTCAAGGGGTTTGGCTGACATGGGACATCAGGGTTTAGGCCCTCATAATGCATTTCCCATGGCACAGTCCACCCCTGTGGTTTCAGAGGACTTGGATTGGAAAGCCAGGCTACAGTTTCCTGTGAGTAGTGCTGAAGAGGAGGGGAATTTAAGCCAAGTCCAGTTGCTCTTTTATACCAAAATTGGCTCTTGACACAAGAGCCCTTGAGCCTTCATTAGTTCCAGTTATCTTCTCCATTCTCTTCACCTCAGTCCTCTCAGCGTCCAGCGACAAGAGACTGTATATGGGGGAGATTCAGTGAAGACACGGAATGGAAGACCCGCTGGCTGCTTGACCCTGAGACCTCAGGTGGCATAAGTGGCATCCAACAGTGCCCAGGCCAGCAGCCTCCCTCAGATGAAGATCATTCCTAGCAAAAAGCAAGGAGGAGGTGGCCATATCCCAGCAACCACCGGTATCCTATTCCACCAGGATGATAAGGCAAGCTGACAATAGCCTCTAAAAACCACCGGCCAGATTTCAGGGACTGTTTGGGTTTTTTCCTCTTTTTTTTTTAAGGAAGATTTCTTCAAAGAGACAGACATGGATTGGTTTGTAGTTTCCTGTTTCCTAATCCAGGCCAAAAACAGGGAATGTGACTGAAATATGTTTGTTGGGGACTTTTTTTTTTAATTCAGTAACTGGCTTGTATATTTTTCTTTCTGTGTTTCTCTGAGTCATTTTGTATTAAAAACCAAGTAGATGCCTTTTTACAAGAGCCATGTGGATTGGATTTATTGCTGTCTTTTCTTTGAAGCTTGATCGTTGTAAATCTGAGCTGGGCATGATGGGGCCAGGGGGATACAATCCATTTAAACTCCCAAGATGCGGGGCGCCTGGGTGGCTCAGTCGTTAAGCGTCTGCCTTCGGCTCAGGTCATGATCCCAGGGTCCTAGGATCGAGCGCCGCATCGGGCTCCCTGCTCAGCGGGAAGCCTGCTTCTCCCTCTCCCACTCCCCCTGCTTGTGTTCCCCCTCTCGCTGTGTTTTCTCTGTCAAATAAATAAAATCTTAAATAAATAAATAAATAAATAAATAAATAATAAACTCCCAAGATGCTATTTACAGGGATGTTTAGGGCTTTTCCCCCCTTTTCGTCTTTTTAGATTTATTCCCATGAAGATTTATTCCCAGAGAATAATTAACTCATAACAAACAATTTCTCTCCTACTAGATGCATAGCAGTCAAGAGGTGATAAAGTCTAAAAGAACCTAGTTTTGGGGGGCGCCTGGGTAGCTCAGTCGTTAAGCGTCTGCCTTCGACTCAGGTCATGATCCCAGGGTCCTGGGATCGAGCCCCGCATGGGGCTCCCTGCTCGGTGGGAGGCCTGCTTCTCCCTCTCCCACTCCCCCTGCTTGTGTTCCCTCTCTCGCTGTCATCTCCTCTCTGTCAAATAAATAAATAAAATCTTTATTAAAAAAGATTAGGTGGCGCCTGGGTGGCTCAGTCATTAAGCGTCTGCCTTCAGCTCAGGTCATGATCCCAGGGTCCTGGGATCGAGTCCCCCATTGGGCTCCCTGCTCTGCGGGAAGCCTGCTTCTCCCTCTTCCACTCCCCCTGCTTGTGTTCCCTCTCTTGCTGTGTCTCTCTCTGTCAAATAAATAAAACCTTAAAAAAAAAAAAAAGGATTAAAAAAAAAGAACCTAGTTTTTGTATACTTTGACATGATCTTTAATGAACAGGGTCTGTTTCTGCTTTGCCTCCTGCCAAAAGTACTATTCTGAGCAGCGGTCCCTACAGTCAGGGTCCCTGAAGTGGGCATTAGATTGGGGGCAGCCTCAGCCAATAGGAGTGGCCGGCTGGGATGCTGCATCAAACTCAACTCAGAAGGAATATGATGAAGTTGTGGTGTCACTGGACCACGACATCGTCTGAGACTTTTTTGTGCTTCTGCTCCCTTTTCTGTCTTTCCTAAACTGACAGGGACATTAAGAAGTGCTATTAGTTGCTCTCTACCCTCAAAACAGGTTACTGTCTCCCTGGATCACTGGATGACGGTGCCCAGCACACACACTGGCACTGATGAATCCCATCTGGCATGGGGGTGTGGTGTGTGTCCTCTCAGAACCTCCTGTCTCAACCCAGAGGTCTTCACACCTGCCGCCTGTTTGGAACATGTTTGGTTTTATACATGTAGCTCCCAAACCTGAGTCATCTGTTTATCTCAAGTTGTAAGAGAGAGGATAGTTTTAAGTGAGCACACATCCAAGATGTATTTAAGTCATTAATGAAGGAACCAACGGGATGGTAAAGCTGTCAACCCAATTACTTGTAATAGAGTGAATGAAATTTGAATAAAGTGTACTGGAAACAAAGTAATTTATTGTGCCTGCCAGAGTTCAGGAAGTCTCACAGGTGATGGGATCATGCTCAGATTGGGACTTAGAGAATGGGTAAGGGTGTTGCCAGGTGGACAAAGAACATGTGCGTTCCAAGAAACTACAGGCACAAGCTTGAAAGCTTTGTGCATTTCCTGAACCAAAAGAACTTGAGCTTGGTCAGAGGTGGGGACAGGAAAGTTGCAGAGTTAAGTTGGAGCCAAATCCTAGAGAGTTTGTCCTTCATGTACTAGATCCTATAGGTTAAGGTTTCCTAAAGTGTATTCCACAGAACAGTTTCCCCGATGTGTTAGGGACATTAGGACATAAAGATCCCATGTTCAGATAAGTTTGGGGGGAAACTGGGTTAAATAAAGTGCAATCAGCTTTACTGCAGTACTATTCAGAGCCTTTAAAACACAAACTCAAGGGGCGCCTGGGTGGCTCAGTCAATTAAGCATCAGCCTTAGGCTCAGGTCATGATCCCAGAGTCCTGGGATTGAGTCCCACATCAGGCTCCTTGCTCAGTGAGGAGCTTGCTTCTCCCTCTCCCTCTGCCTGCCACTCCCCCTGCTTGTGCTCTCTCTGTGTCAAATAAATACTAAAAAAAAAAACCCGGGGTGGGAGGATGGGTTAGCCTGGTGATGGGTATTGAGGAGGGCACATTCTGCATGGAGCACTGGGTGTTATGCACAAACAATGAATCATGGAACACTTCATCTAGAACTAATGATGTAATGTATGGGGATTAACATAAGAATAAAATAAATAAACAAACAAACAAACAAAAAACCCAACCAAACTATAGAGGGATCTTCACAGGGAATGGTGACTCAGATTTCAGGCATGAGCAGTAATTATACAGAAGGTTATGCCTTTAACCAGAACAGATTTGGCTAAAAATGGTTTGCAAGCTAGTCTTCACACCTCTAGCACTCTCAGACTTTACTCTCAAATCCCTCTCAAGCACCAGGCCCCTCCCCCATCCTCAGTCTCTCTCTTGGCTTAGGGGAGAACAAGACTTGAACCTTAACACTGCACTTTCAAAGCCTACCAGTCCCTTGAGAAGTTGGCTGTGACTAGGAGGAACCAAGGCCCTGGAGACTGCAAGGGCTTTCCTCTAACCTCAGCCTCTTTGCCCCTCCCAAGTACCTTCTTCAAAGGCTGGATAGAAGCCATTAGCAGGAAATAGCCGCACCATTTAGAATTTGAAGGGAATAGCAGCCCTAGCCTGGGGAATAAAGATTTGAGTATAAAACATCCCCAGAGGGTGCAAATTGTATTCTCACTTTGGGGGAGATAGATTGCTCCCGAATGAGTAATGGCATCTCTGGTTTTCAGTTAATTTCCCTTCATGACTTCCACAGTCTCTCGCATTCAATACCATTGGCACTTAAAGAACCAAGTCTTTTCCGCTGGGTGGTTGAGTTTTGTGGGCGGAGTTCTGAGGGAGGTGGATTTGAACAGGTCAGGAATCTTATCAGAGTTGCTTCTTCACAGCAAAACTCCAGTTATACGTTTCTCACTGATAGACCTGGAGTCTGCTGCTTGTTAATATCTCAGTGCATGGACGGGAAACTGAGGTGTGAGAGAAAGCTGAGCAATTTGGGGCTGCAGGCAGTGGAGGCGTAGGGAAAGGCCATTAGGCCATTTGAGTTAGGACAGAATTGCTCCTTCCGAGAGACTTTAGGGCTTGACAGCTGTGTCCCAGGACAAAGGGAAGGGCCAGACTTAAAAGACAGCCCCTATTCCTGTGGGACTAAATGAAACCAAGTCTGAACTCTGAGCCTGCCTTCTGCCCTCCGGTCAATTGTCTCAGTATCCCAGACCCACCCTCTCTGCATCAAGTCCTGAGCTATTCCAAACTCTCTTCCTTTCTTCTAGGCTTTAACTTCTTTTCCTCCCTTGCCTCTGACACCCGCCTAAACTCTTAGATCTTTAACTTTTATCCTCTAGATCAGTAGTTCTCAACTCAGCAATTTTGCCCTGCCCCGCAGCGGACATTTGGCCACGTCTGGAGGCTTCTGATTATCACAAGCGGAGGGATGCTATGCACATCTAGTGGGTAGGCGCCAGAATTGCTCAAAGAATTAGGTGCTCCGAAATGTCAGCGATGCTCTTGAAAAACCCTGCTCCAGAACAGTGATTCTCGAAGCATGCTGTCTGGGACAGCAGCAGCAGCACCTGAAAACATGCTAGAAATGCACATTCTAGAGCCCCACCTGAGACCCACTGAACCAGAAATTTAGGGGGAAGGAAGTCTTCAGCAATTTGTTTTCACAAGCCCTGCAAGTGTTTCTGATGCGAGCTGGCAAGCCACGGCTCCACGGGCTCAGAGAATTTTAATCTTTCCTAGGAGAGCCACAGAGCCTTCTGTTTACTCATTAACAGCTGCCCCCAAGTGTTTGTTTAGTGGTTCTTTCTGGCTTAGTGCTGTTACATGCATGATCTCATTTGATTGTCACAAACGGGGCAACAGGTTCAAGATTAACACCCAAGATTAGCCAGCTAGTAAGTAGCAAAGCCAGAATGTCAACCTAGCTCAAGGTCTTACCCATCACCACAACGTAACCTTAGTGGCTTTTAACCTTGAATGCACATTAGAATCAGCTGGGGAGTCTTTAAAACTCCAGATGCTTAGATCATACCCCAGGCCAGTTAAATCAGAATCTCCGGGGTGAGCGTGAGTATTTTTTAAAGCTTCCTTAGGTGATTGCAGTTAAAATCAAGGTTAAGGACACTAGCATTAGCCATGGCTACAACAATAGCCAGGAGGGCAGCATAAAGCCAAATTGACTTCCCCTGCCATCCCTTGGCTCTCCAGGAAACCTCTGCTCGGACATGTGGTCTGTGTGAGCTTACACCCACTTCTCCCAAGCCCGTGGCTGAGCTAAAACTTTGGATGTTGGCCAGAGAGCAGAGGTTGATCCACTGTAATCAGTGATCATCTCTGCCTAACAACCTGGGGCTTTGTTTAGGAAAAAAAGACCTGTGACTTCCCTTCAGAACCCCAGGGATAGCATCCAAAGGTACTAGAGCTATAAAGGGCCTTCCAGGTGCTTAGGTCATCGGGTCCAACCTCAACTTACAGGACGGAAAACTGAGAGGAGGTACAGGTTTCCCAAGATCATGGGCATATTATTAAGTCAGGGGTTTTGCTCACTCAGGAAGGAGTTATTTAACACCCCTCTGTGACAGGCGCTGTGCTAGGCTCTGAGAATACAGAAATGACAGAAATACAGTTTCTTTTTTTTTTTTAAAGATTTTATTTATTTGACAGAGAGACACAGCGAGAGAGGGAACACAAGCAGGGGGAGTGGGAGAGGGAGAAGCAGGCTTCCCGCGGAGCAAGGAGCCCGATGCAGGGCCCAGTCCCAGGACCTTAGGATCACGACCTGAGCCGAAGCCACCCAGGCACCCCAGAAATACAGTTTCTTTGGGAGTTCCCAGGGCAGAGTGGTGGGGAGAAAAACAAAAGCCAGGGCCTCTCAAATTTTTCCCCTTCAGTGTCCTTAACAGCAGAGAATGAACTGGGGCAGAAGGAGAGAGTTGAAATTAATAACTTTGAAATGGGGGCACCTGGGTGGCTCAGTCGTTAAGCGGCTGCCTTCAGCTCAGGTCATGATCCCAGGGTCCTGGGATTGAGCCCCCCTTCGGGCTCCCTGCTCAGCGGGAAGCCTGCTTCTCCCTCTTCCACTCCCCCTGCTTGTGTTCCCTCTCTCGCTGTGTCTCTCTCTGTCAAATAAATAAATAAAACCTTTAAAATAAATAAATAAAATAAAAATCAATAACTTTGAAATGTTACCTTAAATCTAAAATGTAAGACCCCCCATCAACTTATTATTTTGAAATTTTCAAACAAAAATTGGAAGATTAATATAGTGAAAATCTGTATGTCCCACCTATATTCAATAACTCAATAATCTCTATCTCTGTCACACACATGTATATACAACTTTCAATGACTACTGAGAGTAAGAGACATCATAATTCTTCACTCCCAAATATTCCCAAATACTTCAGCAAGCATGTCCTAAGAATTTTTTTCCATAACCACAGTAACATTACCAAACCTACGAAAATTAGCAGCAGTTCCATAATACCATCTAATGATCATATTAAAATTTCTCCCATATCAAAAATGTCTTTTATAGGGGCATCTGGGGGGCTCAGTCGTTAAGCGTCTGCCTTCAGCTCGGGTCATGATCCCAGGGTCCTGGGATCGAACCCCACATCGGGCTCCCTGCTCTGCGGGAAGCCTGCTTTTCTCTCTGCCCCTGCTTGTGTTCCTTCTCTCGCTGTGTCTCTCTCTGTCAAATAAATAAAATCTTTTTTAAAAAATGTCTTTTGTAGGGGCGCCTGGGTGGCTCAGTCGTTAAGCGTCTGCCTTCGGCTCAGGTCATGGTCCCAGGGTCCTGGGATCGAGCCCCACATCGGGCTCCCTGCTCTGCGGGAAGCCTGCTTCTCCCTGCTTGTGTTCCCTCTCTCGCTGTGTCTCTCTCTGTCAAATACATAAATAAAATCTTTAAAAAAAAAAAAAAAGAAGGGTCCGAGGCTTAACTCACTGAGCCACCGAGGCGCCCCTATTTACATGTGCTCAGCATTGTGCTAGGCTCAGGGGATACAGGAGTGAATCAGATAGACAAGGTCCCTACTTTCACAGAGCCTAATTCCAGTAGTATACTAACAAACGTTTCTTGAGCACCTACCATGCACAAAACATACACTTCCTTTCTCCTCTCAATACAAAGAGAGATAGGGGCGCCTGGGTGGCTCAGTCGTTAGGCGTCTGCCTTCGGCTCAGGTCATGATCCCAGAGTCCTGGGATCAAGCCCCACATCGGGCTCCCTGCTCTGCGGGAAGCCTGCTTCTCCCTCTCCCACTCCCCCTGCTTGTGTTCCCTCTCTCGCTGTGTCTCTCTCTGTCAGAAAATAAATAAATCTTTAAAAAAATAAAAAGTTGTCCGTTTAAAAAAAAAAGGGGGGGGACGCCTGGGTGGCTCAGTCGGTTAAGCGTCTGCCTTCGGCTCAGGTCATGATCCCAGGGTCCTGGGATCGAGCCCCACATCGGGCTCCCTGCTCGGCGGGAAGCCTGGTTCTCCCTCTCCCACTCCCCTGCTTGTGTTCCTGCTCTCGCTATGTCTCTCTCTGTCAAATAAATAAATAAAATCTTTAAAAAAAAAATGTCTTTTGTAGCTATTTTTTCAGTCTGGAATCAATCAGGTTTCATGTGTCTGGCTACCCTGTCTCTCCAGTGTCTTTTAGAGCAGTCCCCCTACCTTTTTCCTAGTGAAATTGACTATGTGCTGCTTCCTAATGTAGCTGTGCTTGTTTTACATTAATAAATGTTTTAAATGACTGAGCATCAAGTAAAATTGACACTCCAGGAAAAGGTACCACATTTATCTGCGCTTTGTGTCATCTCATGCCCTCGTTTTAGGAAGACATATAAATAAGCAACTCAAATAGAATCTAATCCATACCGTCAGAGGCATACCCACAGGCGAGGAGGCAGTGCCTGAGGAGTTAGAGTAAGTTTTACTGAGGATCAGAACGTGGGGAGGGAGCCGGGAGCCCGGAAGTACAGCCTAGATGGTGGAAACCACAAATTGGTTGTGTTCAAAAATGACCCACGGCACAAGGCCGTGACAGCATGTTGCGGGGTGGGGGGGCATGCAGATGAGTAGGAACCTTGGAAAGAATTGGAGCCAGATTGCAAAGGGTCACGAAAGTCAGCGTGGCAGCTCTGGGCTGGTTTTGCGGAAAGGGGGCCAGCTGAGGTTTCTCCCCACTCTGCACAGGAGGACGACCATACCTGACGAGGCTTTGCTTCCTGTTCTGGGTACCCTCTCAGAAGATCATTGTGAGGAACAGTTGTGGGAGCCAGGGAAGACAGGTCACTGTCTTCATACATCAGATGGCCACGCTGGAAAAGAGAAAAGGCTCTTACTCTGGGAGGCTTCAGAGTACAGAGCGCAGACGAGGTGGACTAAAAGAAGGCAGATTCGCACACAACAAAGAAAGCAACTGAGTCAGAGCTGCCCACGGATGGCACCCTAGAGAGTTCCTCCCCTCTGGAGGTGTGCAAGCAGAAGCTGGGTGACCATTTCAGAAATGTCTGTGTTGTATTGATTTAGAGGGCTCGAGTGGCTCATAGAATCTCTGGGGAGTCTATGACAAAGTACCTGTAAGCAGGTCCTGCTGCAGAGATTGGGGCTGAGCCCGGGCTGGTGTGGGGCCCTGGTTCAGGTGCAGGTGTCTGCCCACTAACACTGGGAGCCACGCGATTAGAGACCCCTTTTCCAGCTCCACTGTTTTATGGTTGTAGATGCCCTTTGCCTCAGACTCTAAGATGGTAATTTTAGGGTTCAGTGCATCATTTGTTGTGAAAGGATGCCTGGGTGAGGGGTGGGGAGCCAGCAGGGGACTGGGAATCCTCTTAGGGCCTGGGGTCAGGAGGCCTGAGCTCACCCTGCCGTCTTGCTATCCCGGGGGGCCCCTGGACAAGTGCAGCCTCCAGCACAGCATCTTGAAGGCCCAGCGTACGAAGTACGGGGCTGATTGGAGGGGCCATCTCGCCATGCCTTGTCCCCAGGTCAGATGGCCCGAGGGCAGACTTTAACTAGAAGCCCATGTGGCCACCAGGGGCTAGTGGAAAGGGAGATCTGTCTTGGCTGTCCACAGAGGCCGTGCTAGGGGTTCTGGACCCCCACTGCCCCAGACAAGGAGACAACACTTCCTACGAGCTGTTTGGGGTCTCCTGACCTATACCCTGCCGGTTCACGGACACCTTGTTCCATCCTCTTCCTTTTTCTCTCAACCATTCCTTCTTAGCAGAGATTTTTTTTTTTCCTTTTAAGAGTTGCTCTAAAAAAAAAAGAGTTGCTCTAAAAACTGAGATTTTGAAGCCAGTTGGTTGGAGAGGAGTGGTGGCAGTAAGGAGGCAAGAGGAGGTCAAAAGTATGTGCAGAAGTTAAAAAAAAAAGAAGGTCATAGCTCCGGAAACACACCTCGCTGTTCGGCGCTTGTGTGTCTGCACTTCTTTTTCTGCCTGGCAGCCTAAACCTGAGTCAGCACCACCTTTTCTCTGACGTTTTTTATCACTACCTAATCGCAAGCAGAGTTAACCACTCTCTCCACCATTCTGGCTCTGTACCTTATAGGTGCTCTGCCGCTCTACGCATCGCTAGTAACTACCTGCTTGTCTGTCCTGCCTTCCTCACAGGCCCAAGAGTCACAAACTCAGGTGCCGTCAGGGGCCAGAGAGGGAAGGCAGGTGGACAAAACCACCGGGTTTAAGAAAATAGGCAGAGGGGGTGCCTGGCTGGCTCAGTCGGTGGAGCACCTGACTCTTGATCTCAGGGTTGTGAGTTCAAGCCCCATGTTGGGGGTAGAGATTACTTAAGAAAAAAAGAAGAAGAAGAAAGAGAAGAAGCAGCAGACGATGCCACACTGTTGGCCAGTGTGCTAACTTAACCCCCACACCTTTATCCCGAGGATTCTTGGGGGCACCTATCCTCTTCATTTTCAATTCCAGAGCTCCTAGGGCAGTGCCTGGCACAGTCATGGACCTGACCCAGAGGTCTTGAGATCCAGCTCTCTTAATGTGCTGTGTGGCTTAACAGAATTCACACAACCCCTCTGCCCTTCAGGTTCTCCCCTTCTTTGTCTCTCCCCTCTTCCAAAAAGGCCCCTTGAAGCTCATCCAGGCCAGCAGTCTTCCCACGTTGTCCCTGAGAGACCTTGGATTGAGGTGCTGATTTGGAGGCCTTCGCAGGATGTCAGGATAGACCGACAGAGCAGGCTGCTGATGCTCTTTCCCCAAACACACCAGAGCAGTTCCACTTTGTTGTTTTAGAAATGTATGATTTCTTTGGAAGAACAGGTTCTGTAAAAAAGAAAAGCTTGAAAACGCAAGGAACGAAACAGGAATATTACAGGTCAAGTAGTTCTGCCTGGGGACAAATCTTGATTCTGCCATGTCCCTGTTGTGTGTGTGACCCTGGACAAGTGCTCCAACCTCTCTGAGCCTCAGTTTCCCCATCTGGAAAAAGGGGATGATGATGATGATAGCACCTACCTTAAAGGTGTGTTGGGAGGTTTGATGAGTTACTGCAGAGAAAATCACTCAGAACAGGACCCAGAATGCTTAAGAGACGTAAGCTATTGTGATATCATATAAAATATATTTGGTCTTTGTCTCCATTTCTGAGATCTCCTAAAACTCCTGGAATTTCCTCAGTGATAGGATTGCCTTTTGTTATTTCTGAGTCCCCTTGGATCACATCTGTATTTTTTCTAATGAGGGGACTTAGGAGGGGACCTTAGGATAGGACTCCCAACAGACTCAGGATGGGGCTGGTCACCAGACAGACCGAGTGATAAGAGGGGAAACTTTCAGCTGCTCGCACTCATCTCTGGGAAGACCTGGTTGAGGAGGCCCTGCGGACTGAACTCTATAAAATCTCTTGAGCAATGAGATCCAGAGCAGCTTCCAGGCTGGTGAACCCTGGAAGTGTTGTACACCCCAACCCCACAGAGAGAGAAGTGTCCGGGACCCTTTCAGGCATCGCCTGACCTACCTCTTCATCTGGCTGTTCATTTGTATCCTTTATAAGAAACCGGTAAAGGTAAGTCGAGTACCTTCCTGAGTTCTGTGAGCTGTTCACGAGTGAATTATGGAAACTAAGCAGGAGGTCATACGGACGCCCGACTTAGAGCTGGTTGGTGAGAAGCAGGGGTGACCAGAGACTGCAACTGGCAATCTGCGGAGTGCGGGTGGTCTTGCGGGACTGACCCTTAGCTGCGGGGCTGCACTCCTTCTGGGTAGTCAGTGTCCGAACTGAAGTGAATCATTGGACAACCAGCCAGTGTTGGAGAATTGGTTGGTGTCAGAAAATACCCCAGAAACTATCGTTAGTGAGCACGTTCCTTCCTCTACCGGGGAAGAAGGAGAAATTAATAGGCTCAACATTTCAGCTATCTCATGAGTGAACTTTCTCTGGAACTCTCAGTGTTAACCCTCAGAAGGACTATGGTGGAAGATTCAGACCCTGTGACTTCTTGGTTTAGGGCAAAGGAGGAACTCCTTACCACCTGGTAAATCTCAGGCCCACAGCAGCCCCTCCTGTGCCTCTCTCCAGGGCTGACCATGATTCTGCCTCCTCACTCAGGAAGCGTGGCTATGCTCTGAATCATCTCTGTCATTTATTTCTAAATCCTGCTTCGTTTGCCCCACAGTCTTTCCCTACTTGAGGGGTTAGTCATCCTTCATGCCGGCTATTACCAGCCCCTCTGGACGTCATCCCCTACTCCGAACCCCCTCCCCCCATGTCTTTCAAAGCTGTTCCTACAATTAGACTGCCTTCCCCCTAAGAACCCTGGACTTCCAGGGGGTGAAGAGGGCATGAGGTGTGCTGAAGCCCGGGGCCAGGAAGATCATTCATTCACTCCATATTTGCTGACTCCTGACACCATCCAAGCCCGGTGGGATATAGAGATAATACATGGCCCAGTTGCTATCCGCAGAGAGCTCACAGTCTATTGGGGGAAACCAGCGAAATTGGATAATTACAGTAAATCCCAGTAAAAGCTTTGAGGGAGATAGCACAGACCACTGCCAGCCCTGCCAGCCCAAATGTGGGCCACCACCCTGGGTCACAGGGGGTCAAGGAAGGCCTCCGAAAGGAAGTGACAGTTGAGCTGAGATTTGAAATTTCCAGTTCTTTGGGCTAAGAATTTAGATGGGAGACACTCTCTAGACAGAACAAAACATGCAAAGCTTGGAAGATGTCATGGTGTGTGTGTGGCTTCATCGGGGCAAGGCTTGGACTCAGTGGAATGACCGGGGGCCAAAAGCTAATTCTGCTGAGGTCAGACAGGCCCTCCTTTGTCCCGGGCGACAGACTTAAGAGTGCTTCAGCCAGGCCTTGGAACAGGGTGTCCCAGGCATGATGTGATCCAGCCGGGAGCTGGCAAGGGCTGGTTACAGCCCCAGTGGACCCCACTGCTATTATAGGGATTAAATGAGATAATATATGTCAAGCACCCGGCTAGAGTAAGCATTCAATACATGGTAGCTATTATTGTTAATATTATTGAATTGCATTGTTAAGGTCATGGAGGAAGCTGGCAGAGGCTCTATCTGGAAGAGGCCCCAAAGAGGATCTGCTAGAGAACCATTACATCTGGGCCGAGGCTTCGTGGGGCTAGTTCTCATTCTTTTGTGGGAAACAGACTCTTTGAAGAATCTGATGAAAGCCGTGGAGCCTCTCCCCAGAAAAAGGCACATCTGCTCACATGAAGCTTTGCATATTATTTCAGGGACTTCACAGACTCCTGGAAGCCCCCGTCTATTCACAGCACCTGGTTGGACACAGCTGTTACTTACCAAACATGGCTGAGGAAAGTTCCCACTGTTACCTCCGCCTGTTATTCCAAGTGAAAACCTCAGCACATGTAGTTTCAACTCCAGGAATATCCTGTGTATTTTAAAATATCCAGCAGCATGCCCAGGAATGGCTGGGAGAGGACAGTGAAGAGATCATTTTAGTAGTCTGGGGAGAAGATGGGCTGGCTTCTGGCTTCCGGGGTACACAGTCTCCCCAGGCATGCAGGGCCCTCCCTGGGCTTGGTTTCATGCTCCACTGGGTTGTCATCCTCAGCTTTTTAACAAGGAGCCTTGCATTTTCCTTTTGCAGCGGACCCCACCAATTACGCAGCTGGTCCCAGGAGATCATAATAATGCATTTGAGTGCTTACTATGTGAGCAGCATACAAGTGGCAGGGCTGGGACTGGAACCCAGGCTGTCTGGATGCAGAACCACGGGTCTGGATCTGCATCACACTGCTCTCTGGGTCAGAAGGGCTAGTTAGAGTGGAGAGGGCAGGGAGAGTTGGCAATGTTCTGTTTCTTCTGCCAAAACACTATTCCTCCCTCTGCCTCTCCTTCCCTCCTATTGTCGTCTCAGTATTAACGCCATTTCATCAAGGGGGCCCTTCCTGGTCTCCACACCTGGAATGTGCCCCCTTATGCTCTCTTTTACCCTTTATTGTCCTTGAGAGCACTCATCAGAGTCTGTCATTATGTATTTATGTGTATGTTTTCTTGTTGTAATGACAGTCCCTCGCTGGACTGTTCTCTCAGTGGCTATAGAGACTGGTTCATCCCCTTACCCCTAGCCGGGAGCCTGGCACACAGTAGGAATTTCATAGATATTAGTAAGAAGGTACCATTCACAGAATGGTCAGATGGGACAGAGAAGCCCGGAGGATGACACAGGGATTCCCACCTGAGTGATGTGAACTACGGAGGTGACTATAGGAAGTTAGGAGGGAGGTAGGGAGGATGAAATGGATTTGGCATGTGTTTGGAAGTTTGAGTGCTTTTCAGGGTGTTTTTAAGAAGGCAGTCTTCTTCTTCTTCTTTTTATTTATTTTTTTGACAGAGAGAGACACAGTGAGAGAGGGAACACAAGCAGGGGGAGTGAGAGAAGGAGAGAGAGAAGCAGGCTTCCTGCTGAGCAGAGAGCCCTACCCAGGGCTCCATCCCAGGAAACTGGGATCATGACCTGAGCAGAAGGCAGACGCTTAACGACTGAGCCACCCAGTCGCCCCTTCTGTTCCTTCTTTTAAATATTTTATTTATTTATTTGAGAGAGAAAGAGAGAGCACAAGAAGGAGGAGCAGCAGGTTCCCAGCCGAGCAGGGAGCTGGATGCGGGGCTCGAACCCAGAACTCTGCGATCATGATCTGAGCGGAAGGCAGACGTTTAACCGACTGAGCCACCCAGGCATCTGGAAGAAGGCAGTCTTCTGCTTTCTGACTCCCTCTACCCACTGCAGTGGGGGTTAGGGGCTGGCCACGGCCCTTTGGGAGGACCTCTGTCTCTGCCATCAGGCATCTCATCCTCATACCTCTGGGAGCTTGTCTGTCCCCTGGACTGGGAAGCTCAGCGGGTTCTGCAACAGCGCTGCAGTGCTCATCTCTGGATTCCGGGTCCCCCAGGGGTGTGTATGCAGTCGGGGCTCAGTAAATGCCAGTAGAAGGAAAGAGGGAAGGACGAACATGTGCAGACACTCAGGAGGGAGGCTGGGATGAGGAGCAGAACTGGGAACCAGAGTGGAAAGAGAGGGCCAAGGCTGGAACCCTGGCGCCCTAGAAACAGGGTGGAGGTAGGAGTGCTCCAGCACCCTCAGGAGGCCAGGCACAGGGCTAAGTGCTTTAGTCGCACAACTGCTTTTCACCCTCTTGGCAACTCTGAAGCAGACGTTATTCCCACTTTGCTAAGAAAGCTGAGGCCCAGAGAGGGGGCGTGACGCGCCCAAGGTCGCACAGCCTGTGAGCCGTGAAGTCCGGGTCTGGCCCAGGGCCGTCAGCCCCCAAGCCTGCGCTCTTCCCATTCACTCCCGGTCTCTCCCTCCACCCTGCACTTCCCTACCCCTTCTCCCCTCCTCTCTGCTCCGGCGGCCGCCCCGCCCCGCCCCGCCCCTCCCTCCCTCCCGGTGGCGGCGGCGGCGGCGGCGGCGGCGGCGGCGGCGGCGGAGCCACGTGGTGGGGCCGGGAAGCCGCGGCCGCCGAGCGCCCGGGCGGCTGCCCCAGCTGGGCAGTGCTGCTCTGCGCCGCGCCGCGCTCGGTGCCCGCGCTCCCCGCTCCGCGCTCCGCGCCAGCCGCCCCGGGGCAGGAGGCGCGCCTGGCGGCCGGCCGGCCAGACAAAGGAGGCGCGGCGCGGCAGAGCCGGCGCGGGCCGACGGACCATGGACTCGGAGCGCGAGCGGCCGGCCCCAGCCCTGAGGACCCGGCGCCCCCGGGCCCGGCCCTAGGCGCCCGGCCCCGCCGCCCGGGGCGCGCAGCTGGGAGGACGCGGAGCCCGCGCGGCGCGGAGGAGGCGGCGGCCGCCGAGCTAGAGGGGCGCCGCGGCGGACGGCCCGCGCGGCCCCCGGAGCCATGGGCAAGTGCAGCGGGCGCTGCACGCTCGTCGCCTTCTGCTGCCTGCAGCTGGTGAGCGCCGGGCGGCCGGGGCCGGGTGGGGCGCGTTGGGGCGGGGTGCCGGGCGCGCGGGTGGGCCGTGGGTCCCCGTGCGTGTCTGCTGCGAGTCCCGGGTGGGGGGTGGGCCGGAGTCACGGAGCGGACGGGCGGAGCCTGCTCGTGCTGGCCGGGCTGGCTCTTTGTGTGCGCTCCTCGCCCGGCGCTCCCCGGTCCCCGAGTGCGTCCTGCGCGCCGATCCCCCCGCTTCCCCCGCCCACCCCGCGCCCTGCGAGTGGCCTGCTGTGGGACTGTGGCTCGCTGGGGCCCGGGGAGGTGTGTCCCGGGCTCCTCGCTGCAGCCGTTGAGGTCCCTGCCCCGTGTTTTCCTCTAGATTCCTCGGTTGCGCGGCTCTCCCTTCCTCCGGGTCTGTGCCCGTGTGTTTCTCACAAAGTCTCTGCTCCTCTGTGTGTCTCCGGCTTTCTCCTTGGTGTGTCTCTGGATCTCTAACCATTTCTGGTCCCCGTTCATCTATGTGTTGGGATCTTAGACTCCAAGAACCGTTCCCTCCTCCTCCTTTGTGCTGTTTCTGCCTGCCTTCACCCTCCTGACTGGGCAGGCCTGGGAATGGAGAGCCACCTCTCGGGAGAGGGTCACAAGGAACTGCCGGGTCCTGGGCCAGTCTGACAAACCGGGTGCTGGCCGCCCTCCCTGCTTTGACTGTGGCCACTGCAGCCAGGGGCTCTCCATCAGCCGTGGGTTCCACCTGAGCGTCATGGGCGGGGACCAGCCCCTCTGCCTGCGCGGGCAGGGGTGGGGTGGGGGGAATCCTTGGGTGCCCTGGCGGGGAGGGGAGCATCTGGGGAAACTCTGCCTCACCCCAGCTTAGGGAACTCAGGTTCTTGCCTCAGGGAGGCCAGTGGAGTGAATTTGGAGGCTGAAGAGAACTAGTTCTCTTCAGTACAAGCTCTGGCAGGTGAATTTGGGGAGCGGGTTAAGGGGAGCCCGGGGTCTCCTGCCCATCCTAGAGCTCGGGCCTGACAACTAGGGGGGTTTTGAAGCTGAGCTGAGCCTCTAGGCAGAGAGGTGCACCGGGACTCAGGTGGGCAGAGCTCAGGGCTGGGTGTGAGGTGGGGGACTGTGAGCCTCACTGATGCCGAACTCCACCGTCTGGTCTCCACTGTTGCTCGCAGCTACGCTTCTCCCCCAGCACAGGTGCGTACAGTAATGCAGAGTGAAGCTTGGAGCCTGGATGTGCACACCTCCTCATTCATCTTGCTTCTCTCCTCTCGGGGACGCCAGCCCCAAACTTGCCATCCGCAGCCTTGCCCTCCTGGGCAGTGGTAGAAGCAGCCAGGCCCTGAAGATTGGGAGCCCTTCTCCCAGCTGTGGGATGCAGGGCAAGTGACTTCCCTTCCCTGGGCCGCCTTGGTCCGCCTCTGTAAATTGCTCATCCTTGAGGGGTGCAGAGCAGATTAATTAAAATCAGGTAGAATGGAAGCTCCAGAAGGGCAGAGATGATCTGTTTTGTTCGAGCTAAATCCCCAGCAGCTGGAACAGTGCCTGGCACTCCATTAATATTTGTAAAATAAATTAATGAATCCGTTATTTGGCAACTCCTGGCTCACAGTCGAAACATCCTTTATATACTTTGAGGAATAGAAAATGCCAAGAAATGATGAAACTTTTCCGAGGATTTTTTTTTTCCTGCTTGTTAATTTTTAAGTTTTAAACTAGGACTTTGTTTTATTCTTAAAAAAGTAATAGACACCTATTGTAAAAAATGATTCAATAAATAATCGAACAGAGCCGAACACAAAGGTACATTTCTTTCTGAGCCCAGTCCCACACCCCAAAGGTAAGCCCTGTTGGCAGTCTGCCCCATTCTCTGCTGCTGCTGCAAACCGTGGTTAGCTTTGGGCAGCACTTACTAGGTGTTAGGTGCCCTGGTTAGCCCTTTTCCATGTATTAACTTATTCAGTCCTCATAATGATCCTATAAAACAACTTGCCCAAAGTTCTATAGTTAGGAGCCAGGCTTTGAAGCCAGGCAGTTGGCCAGCATACTCTGTTGCCTTCTTTATTATAAAATATAAATAGTTCTGGCCCGGAGCAATCGGGGGCCCTCAGGAGGTCTTTACTCCTTCCTGCCTCCCACTCACCTGCCTCCAGAGCTCTCTCTAGCTTGGCCCTTCCACTTACGGGGCTCTGGAGTTAGGCAAGACCTGGGATTCTGATTCTCCTACAACTTGGCTGGGTGGCCTCGGGCCACTTGTGGGAGTTGCATGAGATAATTTGGGGGAAAGGGGTGTTTAAAGGAGGGACTTGGAAATTCCTCTCTTGCCTCTATTGCTCTGTCGGGGCAGATTGCAGAGTGGGTCCCTTCAGCAGACGCTAACCCCCAAGAGCCTCTGCTGCCTGACAGCTTCTCATGTACTCCTGGAGGCTGGACTCCACCAGCCTGACATCATCCTAAAGAGAAGGGAGCCTGTTTTCCCACCCAGTGGAAAGAGGCCGAGAAGGAAAAGGCTGTTAAATGTTTCTCAGCTGCAAACTTTAGAAGAGGAACTGTCATTTTTCCTCTTTTGAATGGGGTTTAATCATTACAGTAAAACAGGCTAGTTCTAGACACTCTTCTGTAGTCGGGATAGACTTGCTGTGGGTGAGGGAGTAGGGTGAGTGTGTCCTGGGGGGTAGCAGGAGCAAGTGGGGGCTTTACCGTTCAGGTGGACAAGTGTACGGACAGGGCTCTAGAGTTTGATAGGACAGACCTGGGTTCGAGTCCTGGCTTTGTCACTTCCTAGCTGTGTGACCTTTGGCAAGTGGCTTACCCTCTCTGAGCCACAGTTTTGTCATCTGTTAGCGATAATATAAACGGTTGCCAATTCTTAGGGTTGTTGTGAGGAGTAAATGCATATAATGAACTTAGCACCATGCCAAGCACAGAGTGAGCATTCAGTAAACTATAGCTTCTTATTGTTATGTTAATATATACACCATGGGATGCTTTCCTGGAATTGTGGTCCAAACATGTCTAGGTACCCCCCTGTACTCTTCCTTTGTGGGAAGCAGCAGGTAGTTGGACTCTGAGCTGAGAGGCAGGAGGCTTGGATTCAAGTCCAGCTGTGCCACTAACATCCTGTGAACTCAGGCAAGCCTTTTCCCCACTGCAAACCTTGGTTTTTCCATCTGTAAAATGGGGAGGACCACTGCTCTGTGTCGCTGGGGTCCTGCCAGTCCCACCCATCTGGGACTGTGGGATGATGTCTGGGCTGGCCTGGAGGTTCCAGGGCGTCTCAGTCTGGTTCCATTCTGTAGAACACCGGAGTCCCTTCCTTTCCCGAGTTCTACTTGGTGTATTATCTTGACCTTTTTAATGCTATTTGCTCCCTAATTTTTAGGTGCTCCTCTTTTCCCTCCCCTGTCCAGACTTCCTCTTCTTTCCGGGTCCATCTCCTTCCTGAAATCTTACAGGCCACCCTGTTCTTCCTGTAAGAAGATGAATCAAGGAGATGTGCCCAAAGGAATCCTCATCGATTTCTTCATCATCATCATTATCACTCCCATTTCTGGAGTCCTGTGCTAAGCACTTTATATGCATTACCTCATTTAACCAAATGAGCTTACGTATGTAAAGCGTTTGGCAGAGTGCCTGGTATGTTAGTTTTTACTGTTTTTATCTTCATTGTTCTTCCGCACAACGGGATGGATGTTCTCGCTCTCCCCTATTTCAGATGAGGAGACTGAGGCTCAGAGAGGTGACGACGTTTGCCCGAGGTCTCTAAGCTAGCCAGTGACAGACCCAGGCCGTGTGCGCTTTACTGCCTGAGCTGAGAGCCACCTGTCTGCCGGCACCAGTCCACGGCTCATGTTTGTGCAGCGTGTGACCTCAGGCAGGTCTCTTCCCTGCTTCCAGCCTCAGCTTCCTCATCTGAAAATGATAATATTTCAGTAGGCTCATGCACTCGCCTGGCACTGCGAGCCAGTGAGCGCTCAGTCATACATCACTGCCATGGCCGTTCTCGTCCCCGCTCTGGGTGACCTTGGACACATGCATTCACTCCTCTGGGCCCCAGTTTCTTCCTCCGGCAAAGAGAACACCATCCCTACCTTGCAGAGTTGTAAAAAGGGGTTAGCCAGGTGCCGTGCACATAGTAGGTATTCAGAAAAATGTCGGTTTCATTCTCTTCCCTTCTGGAAAGCTTTTGCCTTCTCGAAGGTGGTGGGTGAGGGGGAAAAGATGTAGCTTCCTGCTGAGCTGCGAGTAATGGTGTGAAACGTGGTCAACCTGATTGATGTGGTTATTAGCGGTAGTGATGGTAGAGACTGGAGGGAGATGGGCTCCTGCGGGGGCCTGTGCTCCTAACCAGCTGTGCCTGCAAGCTGGTGGCCTCCTGGGGAGGGTCCGCTCTGCTCTGGGTGCTTCAGGCCCTTGGGCCAGGCGTGGGAGTCGGGAACACAGAGCACACGTCGGCTCGGTCACTGAGCCTTTTTGTTCCTCATACCCTTTTGGACCTCTGCGGTGGTCAGCTCCCTTTTGCCGATGGACAGACTGAGGCCAAACAGCCCTCGAGACCCTTATGAGGTGGGCAGAGCAAGGCGGATGGAGAAGAGGGGGCCCAGGGGATGGCCTTGGTTTGGCTCTGTTGCAGGGACAGGCGGGTGTGAGGTTTGGGGATAAGCACCCCACAAACAGCAGCTGCTCTGAGATGTGGCACCGGGGTTACAAGCAATACCTCGGGGGTTCAGACGGACCTTGCTGCCTTGCTTTGTGACTTCCAGCAAGTCCCTTCCCCTCTCTGAGCCTCGGCCTCCCTGCTGTGAAGCAGTCAGGACTCCGGCCCCTACCCCGTGGCTTAGTTTGGGGGACTTAGGGGTCAGAGTCATTTCCATAAACTCTTCAAGTCTTAGTTTCTTTATGCGGGAAGTGTACGGTTCAGAGGGAAATAATAACAGCAGCTCCGACTTCCTTTTGTTTGTTGTCTCCAGTGAGCCAGGCGCTTTATCTGCCTTGTCCCTGGTTACTGTCTCAATCATCCGTGGCCACGTGGAGGGCGGGGACAGAACGGCGATTCAAACCCAGACCTAGGTCTCGGCGGCTTCCACGGTGCATGCCCCGCTGCTCCCCCGAGGAGGTGGGGATGCTGGGCACGGTTGCAGCTGGACAAGTCTAACCCTTTCCTCAGCCACTAGGGCTTGTGGCTAGGTGCCAGATCTGCTGAGCTGCTTGTCCCCCATTTCTACTCACCCCACTCACTGTGCCGAGTTTACGGTTGCTATGAGGCAGGTTGAAGGAGAGGTACCCGGGCAAGAAATTAACTGCATTGGAGACCCTCATAAAGACTCTGTGAGATAGGTGTGGTTTTATACCCATTTACTGATGGGCATACGGAGGCCTGAAGCATGAAGTGACTTGTCACCAAGGAAACAGAAGATACAGCCTGGGTCTCAGATGAGTCATCAAGGGAAAAAGAGTTGAGAATGCTTGTAAAATCTGGACCAAGCGGAGATGGTCAGCTGTGATCATTGACATCTCTTCTCTTCTCAGGCTTCAGGGGGGCATGGGTGATGGGACAGCAAGTTGAGCCCAGAGATGTGTTTTTTGTTTTGTTTTGTTTTAATGTCTTTTTTAAAGTAATCTCTATGCCCAGTGTGGGGCTCGAACTCATGACCCTGAGACCAAGAGTTGCATGCTTTACCGCCTGAGCCAGCCAGGCGCCGTAGAAATGTGTTTATTAAAAGCTATTTCCAGGCTACAGGCGATGGAACCAGTTGTGGTCTGCAAGAGCCCACAGGGCTGGTGAATCAGAAACACTTCCCCCAGCGAGCACCGTGCCCCGAGGTTTTAGAAGAGCTGTTACTGTGGCTGCAGGCTTGAACATGTTACCCGGCCTCCGGGCCTCTGCCTCTCAGAGCAGCTGGTGAACCAGAGGGAGAGAGGTCAACAGGGGAGAGCTTGGGCTTTAGGGTCAGGCTGGGGTTTGAGTTCCATCTCTACCTCTTTGTAGCTGGGTGACCTTGGGGCAAAACACTTCACCTCTCTGAGCTCCCACCTGCATGTCTCTCGATCAGGATACTGATCTGCCTCGGAGAGTTGTCAGGAGGCTCCTTTGAGATAAGATACGCTGAGTAAAGCTCACAAAGGGTTCACACTCCTAAATGTTCCAGAAATGAAACAGCAAGTTCTATGAATCTAAATACTGTGGTGTAGGAAAGGGAACACGTCCCCTTTTCAGTCAGTACAAGACATAAGTGAAGTGGCAGTTCTGTCAAATCTATGTGGCCTTGGCCTTACTGTTCCTTAGTCTTCTCTTCTGTAAAATGGGAATAATCATAGCACCCCTTCACGGGACTGTAGTGAGGGTGGCCTGAATTAATGCAGGCTCTCTGGACCCAGAGCCCAGCACTCATTCAAAGGGGAGCGAAGAGGAAGATGTGGCCCCCTGTGTCCCCCAGACTCATCATCTAAGAGGACCTCTCCGGCTCTAAGGCAGCAATGAGGCCCGCGCTTTCCCAGGGAGGGCCCAGACCTGCTGCTAGCCCAGCCCCTCCTGTTGCAGGCAGTGGTGATGTGAGGCTGAGGCTCTGAGCGGAGGAGGACACTTCTGTCTCCAATGGCCTGCCCAAGGCTTCACACCCAGGTACCAGGTTGTCAGGGGTTCATGTGCCCTCTTCTTTCCTCGGTCTTCTGTTTGAATGAGTGTCCATACTGTCCCCATCCCAAATGCCCACTTGGCACATTTGGTTGCAAACTCGAGTCTCAGACCGCAGAGGTTTAGAGCAGGAGGTTCTGACCCATCACTAACCCCGGGCCACTGCAGATCAGCTTCCTGAACTCCAGAAAGATTCAATTCTGTTGGGTGAGAGAGTAAGAATTGCCATCAGCTAACCCTATCCAGAGTTGTATTTAGCAAATACTTAAGAAGCACCCACAAAGTGCCAGGTACAATTCTAGGTGCTCAGTCACCCTAGGGCACAAGATATGCCCTCAGCTGCAAGTCAGAATCCCAGGGTTCTGGAACTCACCTGCTGTGCAACTCTGAGCTGGCCCTGCCCTTCTCTGGGCCTCATTTTCTCCAGTCTGGGAAACTAGGAACCTGGAGAGGAGATTGTTGAACTCCATCAGTGGTTTTCAAGTTATCTACAGAGGCTCTGCAGTGGCAGACTGACAGTCAGGTGGTGAGTTCCCTGTCACTGGCAGTGATTAAGAATTTGTATGTAAGTTGGATGACTACTTGGACGTGTAATGGATCTGATGATGATCCAGGTCCCTTGGAACCACCAGATGCTGGTTCTAGGTCCTGAGAGGACAGTGGCAGAGCACAAAATGGTATCTATTATGAATAATGGAAATTGTGGGCTCCTACCACGTCCCTTTGCCTTAAGCATGCTCCTTGCCACCCCATCCCAAACCACAGATCCTGGCTGAGCTCCTGGCACAGGGAGTGGGGGACATGGGAGTCTGTAGGCTCTTTAACCCAAGTCTACTCTGGCTACCCCTTGCCCTAGAAGGGGAGGCAGCCCTGGGATTTTCAGAGTAGTGATGGCTCCTAAACCTCTTTTTTTTTTTTTTTTTTTTTTTTTTTTGGAGGGGGGAGGTTCTGCAGCCCCAGCCTGAATCAGAGATGCGGGTTTTCAATTACACAATTAAATGCACAATTAGGCATAATTACCAGCGCTCAGAGCCCGAGACTGCTCATAATAGGCGTGTAATCTACTGCAGCCTCTGTTTATACGACTCAGCGTGCGCCCTAATGATGCCAGGATGCCTTCACGCTGCACTGTTGCCATGGAGACAAGCCCGCCACCGCCATACAGGGCTGACAAATGCTGTTCCAGTCCTGGGCCCCTGGATTGTTTCTGAGGCCTCTGCCAGCCCTGGAGTGAAGGGGCCGGTGGGGCAGGCCAGGAAGGCGGATCACCCTTCCTGCCCTCTGACACACCCCGCTGCTTGGAGCCTGCAGGGAAGACAAGGAGAAGGGAGCTTCAGTCCCGAGTCCCCAAGCCTGAGCAGGCTGGCTCAGGGGCTGGGAAGGGTCTTGAGTGGTTATCCATTCAAACTGAGGTGTGGACAGTGTCCCTGCATACAGCCAGCTCCCACATGGGCCTGGCTCTGCCGTGAACTGGCTCTGTGACCTTGGACCAGTCCTTGCCCTTCTATGCGGCTGTTTCCCAGTATGTGAAATGGACTGCAGGGTGTCTTCATGCGTGTAGTCTAAGAGATTCATTGAGCGCTTCGGCCACACTGCCTACTGTTGTAACTGCTTCACCTGTAGGAGCCCATTCCCCCTTGCTCCGCCCCGGTGGGGGGAGACATCAGAAGCAGCATCTGGGGCCGTGAGCACTTACATGCAGGGGTGCTGGGGTGCAAATCCAGGCAATCGGACTCCAAGCCCCCACTCTTAGCCTCGAGTATAGGGCCTCACCTGGGCCCTCTCCTATCACTCTCGCCGCAGCCCCAAAGGCGGACCCTTGTCATCCCCATTACCTAGATGAGGGCTCTGGGGCTCACGGAACTGCAGTCGCTTGCCCAAAGTCACACAGCAAGGCGGTGGCAGAGCGGGTTCTGCCTGATGCCAAAAGCCAGGCTTTTGGCTTCTTAGTGGGTGTCACAAAGGAGTAAAAAGATCTCCTTCCACGAACATACACAAAGGATCCCCATTGTCCCCACCTGGCCCCAGCTGCTGAGGAGGCACCGAGTTCTGGGGTCCCTCAGACCCAGCACTTTGCCTTGACCTTGAAAGAAATCTTGTCCTCGTTCTACCTACATCAGCCCACTCCCGCCCTGGTCACTGGAAACAGAGCCTGTTTTTGATGCTCATTTCCCGCCTACATTTCTCTGTCATTTGGTCCATTATTGCGGTCACCTACCGAGTGCCAGATGAATCAGACATAGTGGAGAACCAAGACTGGAGCACAGAGGCTTCGAGGCCTGAAGGTCCTGGGTTCAAATTCTGTCACTTAATGCATGATTTGGGGCTAGTTGCTTGACCTCTCTGTGCCTGAGTTTGTTCATTGGTCATGAAGGCACCCGTCTATACTGTGCAGGGTGGTAACATCACCGCTCACCAAATGCTTACTCTATGCCAGGCCCTCGCCTAAGGCTGTTCTGTGCCCTGGATGACCGTTGGTAACCCACAGTCTATCGTTGCCATTTAACAGAGGAAGCACCTGAGGCCCTGGGCCTCAGAGCTGGTGGGCAGCCGAGCAGGCTTCTGAGTCCAGAGCCCCGTCCATCCCCACCAGGGCCCCCACCAGGGCCCCCACCAGCATGGAGCTGTAAGTGTTCCTCCTGCCTCTTGCCTGGACCATACAGGTGGGAAAACTTGGGTTTGCGCAAGACCATAGTGCAAGTCAGTGACAGAGTTGGGACTGCGACCTAAAGCCAATTTAGGAGACTTCTTGTTACCTTCCTTTGACCCGGTACTGGTCCTTAGGAGAGAGAGGTTTGGGGCTGGAGTGTGCGCGCGTGCGCGTGTTCAGAACCGCACACAACCGCATGCCCAAGCATTTGTGGGGCAGACACTGGCAAGTAGAGATTTGTGCATCAATAAACATCCCTTTCCGCTTCCTCCCTCTTCATTTATTCATGAACTCTGAACTCCTTGGCTCCAGAGAAACCGCCTGGAAGAAAGCAATTAGAGCATAATTAGAACCACTCCTATTATCAACTCTCAGCGGGAGGGGAAGGGGGGCCGCTTGGCCATGGGGGTAGGGGTGGCCCCGGGGTTCCCTACAGCCCCCACTCCTGCACCTGCCCGTTCAGCTCCTGCTCAGCCTCCCTGGAGTCCTAGGCACCGGGCCACATGCAGCAGGGAATAAGGACCTCATCCCTGGAGGCATTCAAGCACTCGGGAGGACTAGGGAGCAGAGCGTTCTGCTTGCGTGCTAAGTTAGAGCAGATGACTTCCAAGTCCCTCCCGTGCTGAGCTTCGCGGGTGCTCCCTGCCAGGGCCTGGGCCAGGGCGTTGCAGGAAAACTGAGAAGCACAATATGGCTCCTGCTTTCTAGAAAACATCCCAGCATCAGATGATAGCGAATGAAGACTACGCTGACAATGGGAAATGTAAATTACCTGGAGGAAGCAGTTTGCCAGGCAGGACTCCATTCACCGCCAGATGATTCATAGTAATAATAACTGTACCGGAAGTCGGTGTTTGTGGAGTGTTGCTGACCCCAGAGCCGCTGCTGTTCCCCACCAGGCGTCCCACCAGCAGAGGGAGGTCACCCAGGAGCCAGGGAGAGAGGCTCCTCCCTCCTCCCCGAGGAGCGGGAGGACAGGATGCAGGGAGGTGCCAGGCACTGTGCTTCTTGATTCCGATGCTTCTCCTCAGTCTTGCAGGAGCCCTAGGAGGTAGATGCTAATATTATCTCCGATGTACAGGTGGGGAGACTGAGGCTCGGGGAGGCACAGAGCCTGCCCCGGGTAACACGGTGTTGGCCTGTGGGACTCTAGACTCCTTGTGCTTTGTGCTCTACCAGGTTTGAGGGTGTGATTTGCTCTCCCCCCGAGCTTCAAGTTAGGCCTTGACAAGCTGTTTAATGTGCCTTCTGCATCCAGCTCCCGGTTGAAGGTAACACGTTGGATCCTCTTGTTCCTCCTTCCACACCAGTGTCAGCTAGGGAGAGTGGGGGAGCCCTGCCACTGACTTGAGTCACCGCCCCCAGGACCAGCCTTGGCAAAGGAAGGTGAAGGCCTGGCAGATGAGGGTCTCAGGCCTCCGGAGAGAAGATCACCATGGATACCACGGGAGCCAGGGCTGTAACCAAGGAGACAGCCCCCAGCCCTGAGGCTGTGACAAGGAGGATGTGGCTTCAGGATAGGGAAGGGGGGAGACTGCCACCTGGGGCCCAAGGGACAGAGGAGGGGATGAGGAGCTAGATGCAGGCAGAGGGGGACGGTGGGGTCAGTGGTGCTCCCTCCTGGGAACGGGGGTGAGGTAGTTGGAGACAACCAGGCCTCCTTCCATTACCCTGTCCCATCTGAGGGGAGGTTGCCATGATAACCAGCTCCCCTTCATTGACCCTCCGTAGGGCGTTGCCCTGTTTCTCCTAGTGACAGGTGGTCACCCTGGCAACAGGCCCGGTGCCCAGCAAAGGTCTTGACTTCCTGGTGGCCCAGTCCCTCACCTGTGCGGATAGATTATTCTTCTGACACTGTCCAGCTGGAGGTGAGGGTCCACATGGGGCCAACTTTCAGACGTGGGCCTTTTACCAGCCCCTGACCAGACTCCCCGAGCGACCATCATGAAGTGCAGCTCTGGTCCTCCTTCCCTCTCTTTACAACACTCCATGGCTCCTCATTGTCTTGGGGAGGAAGTGCTAATGTGGTGTTTCTGAAACTTGAATGTGCCGCAGAATCACCAGGAGGGCTTCTTAAAATACAAATTTCTGGACCTTACTCTGAGTTTCTGACAAGTTCCAAGGTGCCGCTGAACCGCTGCGCCGGGGACTCCACGGTGAGAATTACTCGGTCTAGCCAGTGGGACGCTGCCCAGGCTGGCCCACCGACCCTAACGCCCACCACTTCGGTGCCCGAGCTGAGGCCACAGTGACGCAAGCACACCAGCTACACCTCATGCCTCGGTGCCTTTGCATTTGCTGTTCTGGTCTCTGGACGCCCTTTCTCCTCTGTATCTCCTGAAGGCCAGCTCACTCATCATTTCCTCTTTGGAGCTTCTCTGCCCTCCTGCACCCCGCCCCCGCCACACACACACACGGACGTCCTCCTCCGGGCTCTGACAACACCTGTCCCCGCCATATCCGTCACGGTGGGCGTCATGCTGTTGGAATCTGTTCTGTTCCCGCTTCGAATCTCTCTCCCTGGACCGGGCGCTCTGGGTCTGAGCCATCTGGCCCGCCGTGAATGTGTGATGCTTGATTGGCCCCTGTGAGCCGACGGAAAGCCTGGCGGAATAATCACGAAGGCGCTTCGTTCGCTCAGCCAGTCTGCTATTCCTTGGCGCCTTCTCTGGGCCAGGCCCTGTGCTAGGTGCTGGGGGTTCCGTGGTGTGGGAGGCACAGGGCCTCTTAGAGACGCTGGTCAGGGAGGCGTCGACCAGTCTGCAAGCAAGGCATGAGCTGGGCTTGGCCTGGATTTCCCGATGCGAAATTCCGAGTTCTCTACATCCCCCTGGGCTGCTCCCGGAGCCCAGGCCCCTGTGTGGCCTGAGACTGCTTTGGGAATGTGTCTCCAGTGAGGATTTGCCAGTTTGTTCACAACGGATGCCAGTCCCCTGTCCAATCAGCCCTGAGCCCACTTTGAGGACCTGCCAGGGCTTTTTCCAGAGGACAGCCTGTGGGGGTGGGGGGTGGATGTTGCCAACACTTGCGTCCAAGGGTGTCCTGACCTGCGTATTAGGCCCCTGCCCAGAAGGGGGCCAGGGGTGGGGTTGCTCGCCTGGGCTGGCTCTAGCACAGCACCCCAGGGAGTCAGAGGAATTTGCGTTCACAGCCTGGCCTTCCAGACCTTTATGTGTCTAGGTGGGAAGAGAGGACATATTTTATTTAAGGGTCTGTTAGTTTGGTTCATAACTTAAATATTTAGATGCATGGTGCTGTATTGGTACTCTTGCTTTGGTCCTGAAGACCCGCAAATCTTAGAGAAGGTTCTGGAGTCGGGGCGGGCTGCAGGCAGAGGCTCCCAGGTGCCTGGTCTGCCTCCGACGGTGATCATGCTGTCAGCAGCCCCATGAGCCATCTGAGCAGGCTGTTGTCCCCAAGCTGCCACTAGCTGTCATCCCCAAGATAGGCCACCAAGGACACAGGGACCACCCCCCTCCGCCCCAAAATGAGAGACTCACACTGTGGCTGCCGACCGGGACAGGCTGGACTGTGAGGCTCCCCAGGCTGGATGGGTCAGGATGGAGGGTGGGGGCCTCTGCAATGGCCAGATGTTTGACATATGTGATCAGCTCTCACCCTCCCAGCTGTACCAGGTGATAGTGAGCCACCCTCCTGCTGCTGGTCTCCAGGAGTCTGGGCATGGGCAGGCTGCTCAGCCTGACTTGTTTCTTGTAAATGGAAATAACTGTACCAGCCTCTTAGGACCACTGAGCAAACTCCATGCGAGACTCTGGAGAGCGCTCAGCACAGCACCTGGCACTTAGTCAACACTTAGGATGCGGCCAACAGAAATCATAACCAGTCTTTGGAGGGCGGCACGCCTATAAGGCACAGAGCCATGACCGTTTGCTAAATGGGAAGCTCTGAGGCAGAGAATCTGGGGATGTGGGGGCCAGGAGGGTCCCCCGAGAACAGCCCTCCAGCCCTTTGTACAGATGGGTACACAGAGGTCCATGAAGGTCGTGCAGCCCTTCGTGAACTGTTCTAGGAAGCGGGCTGATGCCATTTCTGGAAAGGATCGTGGTTGGGTGTGTGATTCCAGACAAAAATACCCTGAACAAAAATAAACTGTCCCGGGTAGGTGGAAACAATTGGCCCCTCTGCTCAGTCTGGATAGCTGTGAGCAAGAGTATACAGCTAGAACCCTTCCCCATGCTCTCGATGTTGCCAGACAGGAGCTGTTGGGGAGCAGTGGCAAAGGTGGCTGTCTGTCCAGGAGGGGCCACTAAGAAAGTCAGACATTCCCAGATTCCCAGGAGATGGGACCTGATCCTCCCCCCGACACCCGGTGACCTCAAGAAAGGGCCTCACTCTCCTCCTTTGGAAAATGGGGCTGCCACTGCCCTAGTGGGATAGGAAGTTTGTTCCTCATGGATTCTGGGGCCAGGGGACCTGGTTCAGATCTGCATCCGCTGTGTGACCTTGTTACTTCTCTTCTTTGCGCTTCGCTTTCCCTGTGTGCAAAGCTTGGATGATCTCAGTCTCTACCTGCCATGTCTCTGTGAGGGTTAAATGAATCAAAGCATGCTAAGCATTCAAGAGACACTTGGCATATAATAAGCGTTAGCTATTATCTTAGTGTCACTCTGGGGATAAAACGAAATGCCACCTGTGAAGTGCTGGGCTCAGCAGAGGCACTTAGTAGGTATTCCCCAGCCATGCCTCCCCTTTCCTTCCTCCTGTGAACCCCAGGCCTGGAGAGAGGCAGGGCTCAGTTCCCAGGAGGGGCCCTCCCTTCCCGCAGACAGCAAGCCCCTCTTCTTCCAACAGGTTCTGCCTGCAGCCTTCTGGCCCAGGGCCAGGAAATGATTGCAGGCTGAAGCTCAGCTCCCTCCCCTCTGCTCCTCTGCCCCCCTTTAATCTTCCCAGCCTGCCTGGGTATGGGAGAAGGGGGAGAAAGTCTCCTGGGGGCTGCAGGTATCTGTTAAAAGCTCAGGCTCTGGGGTCAGGCCACCAAGGTTTGCTCCAGCCCTGAGATCTCAGGCTGTACCCCTGCAGCACCCCCACCATAGAAGCGGGACCACAGCCCATCCCTCACTCTGCTTGTGCTTGGCACAAAGCCTGGCCCAGTGTTAGTGCGTAGGAAATATTAGCCCTTGTGAATACTAGCGTTAAAGTTCAGAGCCAGGCATTTTGAAGGGAAACACTTCAGCCCAGCCACCTAGGGACACCCCTTTGAGGGCGCAGGCTCTCATCGGCCCCAGATGACCCCCACCCTGGCCCTCTTGGGCTAGACCAGAACAGGGCACCCCCCACCCTGCGGTGCAGATAGATTCCCAGGAGAGGAAGCAGGGGACAGGCTGGAGGTGGGGGGGGCGGGGGGTGACATTCCTTCCACTCATTTATTCCTTTGTGCCATGGATGAGTCAGAGCCGGATACCTGCACAGGTGAACAGACCTTTGCCAGGTGGGATAAGGGCAGAACAGAGGGAAGGATACCAGGCTGTAGGCACCGCCCATCAGCTCTCGGAGCCTCAGTGCCTTCATCTGTCCAGTGGGGCTAATAGCCCCACATTGCAGGAGGGACGCATAAATCACAGGTTGAGCTGTGAAGGGCTGTCCAGGTGTTGGCGGCTGCCGTGATTCTCTGCTGGGAGAAGTGGGGAAGCTGGGAGCTGAGCCAGGACTGCAACAGCAAGGGAAGGGGGATCCTGCAGCGCTAGAGGAGGGGCTCCTGCCGCCCCCCCACTACAGCTAGGCAGGCTTCCCCCGCCAGGCCTTTAGTCAGGAGGCTAAGTCGGAAGTGGTTGCTGTTGCCATAGCAGTGAGGCTGGTTTTCGTCATTATTTTCTTCCTGGGAGCGTCAGTGCCGGAGGTGCTGCTAAATAAGTCAGGGAACTGGATTTTTTTCCCTCCCTCCATCAGGTCACGTGGAGTGGCTCAATCGGGAGAAATGAGCTGCCAGCTCCTTCCCGCACTTGACCTTCTGCACTAGGTGCCGACACCTCCAATGTGAGGCTTGACCCCCAGGGAGCACTCAGAGGGCTTGGTGCCGCCTCTCTCCAGCTCCAAGCTGCTTTCCTGCTCAGGCCTCTGACGCCACCACATCAGGCTGCCTTTCCAGCCCTTCCCTCTGGCATTCTGCCCTCTCTCATTCGCCATGCTGTAGCCCCAGGGGGCTTTTCTGGACCTTTCTTTTTGCCAAGTTCCCTCCCACCACAGGACCTTTGCACACGCTTTCCCTGCTGCCTGTCCTTCCCTCTCCTCCTTACCTTGCTAGCCCTTCTTCCTTCAGTTCACTTCGTCCAGGAAGTCTTCCTTGACCACTACCATCATAGCTCTCAGTCTTGTTACCCCTCCTTCAGACACTTAGCACAACAGTAATTTTGCTGTGTGTGTGTTTGTCCCCTCTCCCTCCACCCTCCACTGAATGTTAGCTATGTGTGGGCTTTTTCCTCCTTCTTCTTTTCTTTTTTTCTTTCTTTCTTTTTTTTTAAAGGTATAATTCCCCTAACATAAAATTCACCATCTTAGGGAGTGCCTGGCTGACTCAGTTGGTAGAGCATATGACTCTTGATTTTGGGGTTGTGAGTTCGAGCCCCATGTTGGGTGCAGAGATTACTTAAAAAATAAAATCTTTTGGGGTCCCTGGGTGGCTCAGTCAGTTAAACATCTGCCTTCAGCTCAGGTCATGATCTTGGGGTCCTGGATTGGCCTGCTCAGGGGGGAGCCTGCTTCTCCCTCTCCCTCTGCCCCTTCCCCTGCTTGTGCTCTCTCTCTCTCTCTTTTTAAGAAAAAGATCTTTAAAAAAAATTCATCTGAAAGTATACAATTCAGGGTTTTTAGTGTGTTCACACTGTTTTGTAGCCATCACCACACTCTGATTCCAGAACGTTTTCATCACCCCAAAAAGGAACCTCAAACCGCTCCCCATTTTCCCCTCCCACCAGCCCCTGGCTACCATGAATCTGCTTTCTGTCTCTCTGGATTAGCCAATTCTGGACATTTCCTAGAAGTGGAGTCTACAATATGTAGTCCTTCACTTACTTCTCTCACTTAGCATAATATTTTTATTAATTAGTTAATTAATTAATTAATTAATTATTCATTCAATCATTCATTCCTTTAAAGTAGGCTCCGCTCCCCATGTGGGGCATGAACTCATGACCCTGAGGTCAAGAGTCATGTGCTCAACCAACTGAGCCAGCCAGGTGCTGACTTTGTTGAAAAGACTATGTTGAAAAGACTATGTCTTTGTTGAAAAGACTATGCTTTCTTTCCATCAAATGGTCTTGGCACCCTTGTTGAAAATCAGTTAAATGTATGGGCTTATTTTTGGGCTCTCAATTCTATTCCACCGACGTTTCTGCCTAGCCTTATGTCAATGCAACTCTGTCTTGATTATTGTCATGTTATTGTGAGTTTTGAAATCCGGAAGTCTAAGTCCTCCAACTTTGTTCTTTTTTCAAGATTATTTTGACTGTTCTAGGGGCGCCTGGGTGGCTCAGTCGTTAGGCGTCTGCCTTCAGCTCAGGTCATGATCCCAAGGTCCTGGGATCGAGCCCCTCATCGGGCTCCCCACTCCGCGGGCAGCCTGCTTCTCCCTCTCCCACTCCCCCTGCTTGTGTTCCTGCTCTTGCTATCACTCTCTGTCAAATAAATAAATAAAATCTTAAAAAAAAAAAAAAGATTATTTTGACTGTTCTAGGTCCCTTGAATGTTCCTGTGAATTGAGGGCAGCTTATCTATTTGTGCAAAAAAAAGTAGTTGGAATTTCAATAGAGATTGCATTGAATCTCACTTTGGGAATATGGTCACCCTGACACAGCTGGGTACAAGTCCTGCCTCCACCACTTACACAACCCTCCCTGGACCTCTTTTTCTACACATGGAAAATCACAGCTCTCAAGAGTTGAGAGGAGAACATGAAATGGGTGGACACAAGGCAGCATGTCCAGGGTGGGCTCCATGCAAGGCCCTGGAGGGAAGTCCCTGCTCTCTTCTCTGCACTTGTGCCAAACTGACCCTCTAAGTCAGTAGTCTGTTCAGCCAGCGCAGGCCTAGCGTGGGTCAGTGTCTGTGAATGCTTGGTGGGTAAGTGAGAAGGGCCAGGGCAGAAAAGGGGCCAGGCTAGGTCAGGCAGCTGCTGGACTGGATGGAGTGGGTGGGGGAGAGTGCATCCTGGCCTCGAAGGGGTCTGCACACCAGGACAGTGGTGGCCTCTTCTTCAGAACTTGAGCCCTCTGAGCATGTAGGGGACCCAGACGTGGAGTCTTCACTATGGGTAACTCACTACAAGTAATGTGGTTTTACCCATGACCACGGGCCAGGCAGCATTCTGAGCATTTTATACATATTCCCTCATTTAAGGCCTCACGACAATCCCATGAAATATGTACTATTATCATTATCCCCATCTTATAGGTGGAGGAGTTAAAGCACAGAGAGGTTAAGTGAGTGGCTGAAGGTCACACAGCTCATAAGTATAAAGGTAGGATTCAAACCCAGACAGTCTGGCTCCTAGGCCACACTTTTAAGCACTGCACTGTACAGCTTCTCAGGGAGCAAGCAGCAGGAATCTGACCTTGGTATGAAACCAAGGACTTAATTATCCTAATAATGATGATGCGGGCATAGTACTTTACAGTTTTTAAAAAGCACATTATAGTATATAAGTTGCTTTCATGGCTGTGATCTTAATTGATCCTCCAATTTCTCTGTGAGTAAGACAGGACATTATTATCCCCTATTTGCAAAGAGAAATGAAGATCCAGAGAGGGAAAGTGACTTGTCCAATCGATGAGAATTTATTGAGCACTTACTGTATATCAAGTTCTGTACTCCCGGTACATCACTGAGTCCTCACACAACCCCAGGAGGTAGGTATTCGTGGTAGTTGTGTACCCATTTTACAGATGAGGAAACTGAGGTTCCAGGAAATGACTTTCCCAGGCCCTACAGCTTCTAAGTAAGAGCTGGGACTCCCTCTCCAGTCCACCTGACTCCAGAGATTGAGCTGATCACTGCTGGGCTCTGACCCCATCGAATGCTTGGCAGATTTAACTCCTGAGTGTTTGTGTCAATCTTCTGGTCTTTTCCACCCCATCTCCAGCCGTATAGCCACGCCTGTAATTCTCAGGGCCTCCTTAATTCTCCCTGCTTAAGTGCCTGCTCCATTAAGGTGCTTTCTGCCATGAGTTTTTTGGCTTAATTGTATGGTGTCGTTTGTTGTACTTAATGGGGCATCTGATTAATCACCTTTTTATTTATCCAAAAGTCCATCGATCTGCAGCCAGCGTCTTCTGGGAAAACCTGTTTGTTGCTGGGTTTTCTCCACCTGGATTGTCTTCCCTTCCATCTCTGTCTGAAGGGCTCCTCTTTAGAGGCCTTCCTCATCCCAGGCCTTTGCTGCCCACTCCAGAGCCTGCTGGGGGTGGGGGTCTCAGCATCTGGGGCATGGGACTGGGGATACCCCAACAGTCTGGACATGGGTACGTAGACAGAGGTAGAGTGGGCATCAGCAAGAAGGTGAGAGTCCTGGGAGACTGGGATTCTGGGCATAGAGAGGGATTCTGGGCCTTGTCTTTAGTCTTCCCAGGAAGGCCTTGGCATCCCCACCTGACCACCTACCTCCAGCCCATCCTTACTTAGCCAGAGAGCACCACGCCCAAAGCACCCAGCTGCCTCATCCCTCTGCTGAAACCTTCCCTGGCCCCTAGGGGCCAGTAGGATGAAGACCTAGGTCTTCTCACCCCTCATGATCCTAAGCCCCCAGGTGGTCTGTACCCCTCACATCTGGAATGACTGACTTGTTCCAGTTTGCCCAGAACTTTTGGGTTTTACCCCTTAAAGAGCTGCACCCCAAGAAAGCCCCCAGTTCCAGGCAAACCTAGATAGTTCATCACCCTGTCCACACCCCAGGGGTTTTGCCCACGCTCATCTGTCCCCCTCTTAATTTCTTCTTTATTTTGTTTTTTCTTATAAAAGTATTCCTCCTCAATGTAAAACCCTTAACTGAAATATCTCTGGTTGAATCTCAAAGACCCCCCTACCCCCAATCCTACTCACCAGAGTTTGATGACTCTTTGTTTTCCTTCTACACAAAAATAGGGTCCTACTACTCAAGGGGCCCTGCGGCCTGCCTTTTCACACCAAACCACTTGGCGCTCTTTGCCCACCCGATAGAAGGGCTGCGTCGTGTCCCACGGTGTGGAGGTGCCATCATTTGCTGTGTACCCTCCTGAGGGACATCCAGAGCGAGTTGGGTGTCTTTATTGTAGCCAGTTCAAGGCCAAAGCTAAATATCACCTCCGCAAACCCTTCCTGGATTCTCGATGTGGCCTCGGCTTATTTCCTCCTCACTGTCGTTATTGAAATAATAATAGTTACCATTTATGGAGCGCTTACCATGTCAGGCACGTGACAGACTGTCTTCTCATTTAATTTTCACACTATTTCCAGGAAGTGTGGGGACTGTTATCCCCATTTTACAGATGGGGAGACTGAGGCTCACATATGGAAGATAAACCCAAGCACGCCCTCTGCCCACTGCATTAAACTGCCTCTGGTGGTTTTCCAAAGTTCAGTGGAGCGGGTGGTGCAGGGGGTCAGGGCCGTGTCAGCTTTCCCCTGCTCCCCGGCTGTGAACCAGCATGAGGGCAAAGCCCGGGTGGCACTGATGAAAGGCCATAGCTGGTAGCCACCAGCTTCTAATCCACTTCCTACCAGACCCCAGAAATTAGGGCAGGAAGACCTGGTGGCACAGTAGCCCAGATCCGAGGGGCAACTCTACTGGACTCCTAGGGGCTTCTCTGGGCCTGTGAGAGGGGCCTGGCCCCCAGGCAGAAAGCAAGGAGCTCCAAGAGTGGAGATGAGAGGTCAGAGGGGGTGGGACAGGGCCTGGGCTTGCAACAAATCTGAAAGACCCCTCAGTCCTCTCAACACTGCTGTGAAGTAGGCATCCTTGTCCATGTTCCACGGAGGAGGGGACCGAGGCAGACTCCCCGTCCCTGAAGGCCCCTCTCTGCACTGCCCACATGGCCACCCCGGTGCCTGTGGGTTTGGACCAGATTGTGGATGAGGAGATAAACCAGATGACTTGGAGGGACCCTTTGATTTTAGACTGACCTTGGTATCACCGTGGGTTTCTAGGCTGGGTTTATGCAAATTAATGTAGATGTATGCTAATCAGACCACTACCAGGCCTGTTCTAATGGCGCTGCCGGCTCAGAGGTGTAGTGGGATGGATCTGCCCAGAAGGGGTCTGAGGAGTCCCCCAGCTGGGAAGGGTCAGTGGTCACTGGGAGGAGGGGTGGGGTTGCCATGGAGACAGAGGCCAAGCTCCAGTGGCTGCCTCCTGTGGGGACCAGGCTGGCCTGGACCAGCCCTCTGAGACAGTCCTGGGCCCCCGCCCCCCCCACCCCCGTAAGCTCCAGGCTGGTCTCTGAGGGCTAATTACGCCCAAGCTAGTGGACAGCTGGTCCCTGGCTCCCCCAGGCCCAGCTGAGGTACAGGGCTGAGCCACAGCAGGAGGGCATAAGGACAGACAGATGGCAGTCTGGGGGCTGGGGGGCTGGGGAAGCTGAGGAAGAGGGAGCAGGACCAAGCAGGGCTACAAGGGGTGAGATTCCCAACTGCCAGGGCATGCAAGCCGGCCAGAGAGCCATGTGGTAGGGAAGAGTGAGGATTTGGCAGTCTCAGCTCTTCTGTGTGGCCTTGGGCAAGCCCCTTTGCTTCCTCTGGCCTCAGTTTCCTTATCCAGCAATGGGGGTAGGATTAAGAGACATGAGTATGAGGGTAATATACAATAGGCACTCAACTAATGATTCTACTATTCTGAAGCCCGTTGAGAGGTTATTTTGTTTTCTTTTTTTTTTCTTTAAGATTTTATTTATTTATTTGATAGAGACACAGCGAGAGAGGGAACACAAGCAGGGGGAGTGGAAGAGGGAGAAGCAGGCTTCCCGCGGAGCAGGGAGCCCGATGCGGGGCTTGATCCCAGGACTCTGGGATCATGACCTGAGCTGAAGGCAGACGCTTAACAACTGAGCCACCCAGGCGCCCCAAGAGGTTATTTTGTTTTCTTTTCTTTCTTTCTTTCTTTCTTTCTTTCTTTCTTTCTTTCTTTCTTTCTTTCTTTCTTTCTTTCTTTCTTTCTTTCTTTGAGGGAGAGAGAGAGAGAAACAGCATGAGAGGGGAGAGGGTCAGAGGGAGAAGCAGGCTCCCTGCCGAGCAGGGAGCCCGATGTGGGACTAGATCCCAGGACTCCGGGACCATGACCTGAGCCAAAGGCAATTGCTTAACCAACTGAGCCACCCAGGTGCCCGGTTATTTTGTTTTCTAATGGGAAAGACCATCCCCCTCATCTTGCCCCTCTTCCACTTCCCTGCTCTCTGGGCTGGGACAGATGTTCTGGAATCTTCCCTGAGGAGGGAAGAGGCAGGACTGGCATCCCATGAGGACAGGAACTGGGTCCTCTACACTCACCACTGGCTTCTCAGATCTTAGCCCACAAAAGGCACTGGAGGGCTGTTTGCAGAATGAACAAATGAACAGATGTGAAGGACTCAGCATAGTGTCTGGCACTAATAGGAGATTAATAAATGTTAGCTGTTATGTCGCTGCCCAAGGGAGCCGGGACTGGGTGACTCATGAGAGCAGGCTCTGCCCCTTCCTGAGCCCCTGACGTCTCTGGAGAGAGGTGTGGGGGTGGGAAGAACAGTGAGCAGAAACACAAGGACTTGAACCTGAGCTCTGCCACTTCCTGTCTGAGTGACTTTGGGAGCCTCGGGACCACTGTGAGCCTCCTCTGCAAAAGGGGAGCCTGCATATGCAGGCGGCTGCACTAGGGCCGTGGGGAGCCCTTGCCCCTGGTCCAGCTGAGCCTGAGGAGAGGTGGTGACGGAGAGGTGGTGACAGATTTGCGTGTAGTCAGGCAGGGGGAAGCAGGGCTGTGATGACCCAGGCAGAACCTAGGGAGGGACCTTACCAGGGGCTGGCAGAACCAGCTTCTGGGGAAAAAGGAGCCATTAAGCCCTCAACAGTGGTCACAGGACCCCAAAGGCTGGTCCCCCAGCTGATAGGCAGGCTGCAGCACCGCCAGACCCAGACAGTGATTGGGAGCTACTGAGACCCCCATTGTACAGATGAGAACACTGAGGCCTAGAGGGAGAGACTTAGCAGGACCCCACAGCACATTCACATCAGAGAAGGAGACCTCAGGTCCTCTGAGCCGTTTTACTGCTTTTTCACATGAATCAACACTGAAAAACATTTCTTCTTAACTTTTCTGAAAAATCTATCTTTGTTGTAAAAAATTACAATATACAGAAGTATGTCTAAGGAAAAGTATAAGTCTCCCCATGTCCCCATTCTCACTCCCTAGAGGGACTTCTCGGAACCTTTGTTGTGTTTCCCGGGCTCTTGACTCTGCATTTACAGTCACACACGCTTCATGTCTTTTTCATTTTTATTTTTTGGCTTTTGGGGTTTTTTTTTTACATAAATGGAATCCTATTGTTCTGCAGCTTGTGTGTGTGTGTGTGTGTGTTCCACTTAACGGTGATAACCTTGTCCATTTTCCAGCAGGAATCAGGCTGGGACAGAGAGAGGCAGAAGGACTGCAGGAGCCCAGGAAGAGACAGGGAACGTGTGTGTGTGTGTGTGTGTGTGTGTGTGTGTGTGTGTGTTGAGGGTAGGAAGGAGTCCCCACAGGTCACTACACACAGTGGATGCGGAACCTGGCACGAAGACCCCATCATCAGCTCCCAGAGGCCTGTGGTGTTTGTCTCCAGACTTGAGCTCCCTGAGGAGGGAGCCGCCCCATTCTGTTCATCACCACTCTGCACAGGGCCTGGTGCATAATAGATGCTCAAGAAATATTTGTTCAGGGCGCCTGGGTGGCTCAGTTGGTTAAGCGACTGCTTTCGGCTCAGGTCATGATCCTGGAGTCCCTGGATCGAGTCCCGCATCAGGCTCCCTGCTCGGCAGGGAGCCTGCTTCTCCCTCTGACCGTTCCCCCTCTCATGTGCTCTCTCTCTCTCATTCTCTCTGTCTCAAATAAATAAATAAAATCTTAAAAAAAAAAAAGAAAAGAAAAGAAATATTTGTTCAGTGAACTGCTAGGCCAGTTTTTCCTGACCCCACCAAAGACTACCTGGTCTCTGTGACTGTTCCAACTCATACTCAAAGGCCATTGCCCTAGATGGACCCCGGAGATGGGCACAGAGCTCAGGGAGAGTGGGAAGACACTCCTCGTAGACAACTCACTGCTGTCTGTCAGTTCGCTCACCTCCCTAATGAGGGGGTTGGACTGGTGGATCTCCAGGGGTCCATCTGTCTGGCTTCAGTCCCACTCCCTCATTTCATGGATGAAGGGCTGAGTCGAGTTTAATTTTGTCAGCTGCCTCAGAAATCCACTGGGAAAAGGGGGGCTTGAGCTGGGGGATGCAGCCATGGCTGTTGCCGTGTGCGGAGCACCAGCCGTGTGCCAGGCGCTGCTGGGCTGAGAGCTTTCCATGCACCGTCTGAATCTTCAGGACGTTTTCCCAAGTTCAAGCTCAGAGAGGGGGAGTAATTTGCCCAAGGTCACACAGTGAATCAGAGACTGACTCGGGATGGAACTCAGGTTTGCTGGACCCCAAATGGGGAGCTCTTTCCCACCTCAGCCCTCTTTGAACTAAAGTCAATAACGGTACCAGGCTGGACCAAACCATTCTTCCAAAACTTCAGGGACCCCTCCCTCATCATTCCCTCAGATGGCCTGACTTCTGTATCTAAGTCCCATGGTGACACAGCTGGGATTTTGGCCAGGAAAGTAGTTGACTTGCAGAATTGACTGGCAAGGGCTTGGGCACCAGAGGCTTCTGGTGGGTTCTGTGGCCCAGAGCCCGGTCCCCCTCCGCCCTTTCCCCCAGCCAGCCTCCTGGGGCTGGGGTGGGCCCATCTGTATCATTCATCCCTTGCCCCCACCTGGTGTTGGGCTCCTGGGGTTGGCATCTAGACAGACTAGAGCATCCTACTGAGAACAGAGGCAGCCCTGACTCGGGCTGAAGGTTCCCATGGCAACCGCATCCCCCTTGGCTGGCAGCTACCTGATAAATAAATAATCTGGGTGGGGGTGGGGAGCGAAGGGCAGGGGGAGGGGCAGCCGGGGAGCTTCGTGGTGGCTTCACTTGGGAAAGGAGAGGGGCAGGTTAGGCTTGAGGTGGCCTAGGGGGCTGGGCTGGGCGGGGAGGGGAGCTGGTAGTATTGTAATGGCCGGGTGAGTGCACAGCAGCGGGAGAAAGTGGCCAGAGGTGACAGGGATTCAGAAGAGCAGGAGGGAGAGCAGCACCTGAAACTGAGCTTTCTGGCTCTTGCACTTGGACACATCATGGGGCCCAAACACTGGAAACGGACCAGGTTTGGGCATATTAAGTTCATGATGAGCCGTCGGATGAGTAGCTGGTTATAAAGGGGCTGGAGGCTGAAACAAGAACAGGTAGTGCCTGAAGGTTGGGTGGGCACACGTTTCCTTGCACCCAGGAAATGGCCTGGGGGTGTTCTGACACTTAGGGGCCCGGCTGCATGGGAGGATGAGCTGCACGGAAATCAGGAGTGGCCAGGGAGGATGGAGACCGAGTTTCACGTTAGCATCTGCTGTGTGCCAGGCTCGGCTCTCACCAGCGGGAATGCAGTGGTGAGCGCCTTAGGCGGAAATCCCTGCTCCCAGGGAGTGTGCCTTCTAACGCAGGAGTCCGACCGTAAAAGGGAGTGGGTAGTACGGTAATCTATGATAAGTGCCATGGAAAAAATAAAGCAAGGGGCAGGAAGGGAGTTCTGCAGCAGAATATAATTTTAAATACTACCTTAAAAAAAAATGGGGCACCTGGCTGGCTCAGTTGGTAGAACATGCGACTCTTGATCTCAGGGTCGTGAGTTCTAGCCCCACATTGGTCGTAGAGCTTACTTTAAACATATATATAAATTAACAAATAATATGGAATCTCTCCACCACCATACAAGGGAGGTATTGTGAATTATACCCATTCTGTGGGTGAGGAAACTGAGGTGCAGGGGAGTGAGGGACTGGCCCCGTGGCCCAGGGATTCTAACGGCGGGTCCGCTCCTAGCCACTGAGCCAAATGGTCGTGTGCACGCGGGCCGGGGGAGCTAGTGGCGGGGAGGGCGTGGAGGCCTCTCAGCAGTTCTGGCCCTGAGAGCGTTGAGATAGGTGAGGATGGGGCTTTTCTCTTTTACTTTTTTTTTTTTTTTTGACAGAGAGAGACACAGCCAGAGAGGGAACACAAGCAGGGGGAGTGGGAGAGGGAGAAGCAGGCTTCCTGCTGAGCAGGGAACCCGATGCGGGGCTCGATCCCAGGACCCTGGGACCATGACCTGAGCCGAAGGCAGACGCTTAACAACTGAGCCACCCAGGTGCCCTCTCTTTTACTTTTTTAATGGAACTGGCTTGAGTGTGCTTAGGAGCTAGTGCGAAGGATCCTGGGCACAGGGAGAGGCTGAGCTCCAGGCCAGAAGGGTCCGAGGATGGTGTGAGCGCCTGAGAAGATAGGAGGTGGGGTCCAGAGTGTAGGCGGAGGCACCGGGCAGAGGAGAGGGCAGGCAGGGGCAGGCAGAGGCCAGGTCCCAGTGTGAGAGTGAGGCTGGAGGAGTCCCAGGAGGGTGGAGGGCAGTGAGATCGGAAGTGGTCAGTGGGGAAAGTGGGTTCCCCAGAGAAGCCTAGTTGGGCTGTGGGATGGCAGGGGGGCCTCTCAAAGTTGGTGGTTGCGGACCTGCATCTGTCGCGCACCGGATCTGCCTGGGGAGTGACTCTCTAGCAGCGCTAGGCTGCTTTGTAAGCAGGGAGAAAACTGTTAATTGGGTTTGTGCAGGTGTGGGCTTCCCCTGACAGGTGCGAGGGAAAGGCAGAGGGGTATGAGAGTCTGGCTTACAAGCGAAGCTCGTGCCGAAGTGAGGGGGCATTGTGGGGTCCCAGCAAACGCAGCAGGGATATGAGGAACCGGGGAACGGGAGGGGTGGCGGGTGAGAGGCAGGGAACCAGATGCGCTGGACCCGGTTGGTCACCATCCCCGTTAGCGGTGTAGGGAAGCCAGCTGGACCGGTCCAATGGGAGCTGTTGACTTGGTGACTTCGGAGGGGGGGCAGCTGTGGTGATGCCACAGTCCAAACAGCGGCCATGGAGGAGGAGCAATGGGGAGGGGGAGGTCATGGGGATAGTGTTTGAGAGGTTGAGGTGCTGGACGGGGTGGCTCCTGGATGTCAAAGGGTGACGCAGGGGTGAAACTCAGGTCCGGGGAAGGGCAGGGCCTGGAGGCAGCAGTGAAGGAGGTAGACTAGCCGCGGGGCCTGAGCCCAGGGGCACGGGGCTGTCCGGGTCTGCAAGCAACTTGGGGACCCCAGAGGCTCCCCACTTGCCTTTGGCCCGAGGAACATGGGATGTGAGCGGAGCACAGAGCATCCTTGGGTGCAAACGATAGGGCTGGGGGGGCCCTGAGGGGGCCCTGATGGAAGGAGCTGCAGCTTGAGGGCCACAGGCTGGTTTGGAAGGGCTCGTGAGAGGGGTGGGGGCGGGGTGGGTGGGTCAGGCGAAGCGGCACCGGGCCTTGAGGGGACGAGGGTGGGGAGGCAGAGGGGCAGGCAGGTGGGACTTATGCTGTGGGCCTGACAGATCCACATAGGATCCAGGGGACTTGTTCTCATCCGTCACTCTGGGGTGGTTAGGGCACGTGTCCTGCTTATCCCGGGTCTTGGGGGGGGGGGCATTGGCAGGCGCAGGGGCTTCAGCGATTGTCCCAAACCCTGCGGGCTGCCCTGATGACGGAGTAACTGGACGGGGCACCTGGGTGGCTCAGTCGGTTAAGCATCCAACTTTTTTTTAAGATTTTATTTATTTATTTGACAGAGACAAAGAGAGAGAAGGAACACAAGCAGGGGGGAGTGGGAGAGGGAGAAGCAGGCTTCCCGCTAAGCAGGGAGCCCGATGCGGGGCTCGATCCCAGGACCCTGAGATCATGACCTGAGCCGAAGGCAGATGCTCAACTGACTGAGCCACCCAGGCGTCCCGCATCCAACTCTTGATCTCAGCTCAGGTCTTCATCTCAGGGTCATGAGTTCAAGCCCCACGTTGGGCTCCATGGTGGTATGGAGCCTACTTCAAACAAATAACAACAAAAACATGCAAAGAAAAAGCACTCAGACGGGTAGTGGCCAGCCCCCCCCCCCCCCCGCACCCCCATCACGCAGGAGGCTGCATCAGTTGCCAGCAGGAGCTTCTGCCATAGTCCTGGCCCACCTAGGAGAGAGACTCAAGACCTGGCTTACCGGTTGACCAGGTTAAAAACAATTAGCCCAAAGTCACTTTTTCCCTCCGTGCATGTGCACTTGAAATTTTTTCGAAGGAGCAGGTTGCCATTGTCTCCACACTAGTCCTCTCATCAAACTAACAAGGCCAGCTAGGATTTACAATCACTGCAGCCCTCGGATTATTGTTCTAAGCTGGTGCAACCAGATGGGAAAGATATTCCCCCTATTTGTTTGTTCTTTATTGTGTAATTAGCTACATCTCGCAGCTGCACAAGCAGAAATTCTTGAATATCTGACTTGGTTTTCTAATAAAAAATAATAACTTTAGGATTGAGATATTTATAAGACGCAGAATCTCAATTAAAAAATATATATGGAGAGACACCTGGCTGGCTCAGTTGGTAGAGCGTGGGACACTTGATCTCAGGGTCGTGAGTTTGAGCCCTGAATTGGGTATAGAGTTTACTTTAAAAAAAATTAAGTTTATACCTGGGCGGCTCAGTCGATTAAGCGTCTGCCTTCGGCTCAGGTCATGATCCCGGGGTCCTGGGATCGAGCCCCACATCAGGCTCCCTGCTCCGCGGGGAGCCTGCTTCTCTCTCTCCCACTCCCCCTGCTTGTGCTCCTGCTCTCTCTGTCTCTCTCTCTGTCAAATAGATTAATAAAAAAATCTTTTAAAAAAGGAAAAGGGAAATGAAGGCAGGACTTCAACTGTTGTTTCAGCCACTCAGGGGTAGTAGCTGGGGCGGGGGTGGGGCAGGGTAAAGGAGTGTGGAAACTCCCAGCAAGCCTTCGGTGCCCAACTAAGAAGCTCCACTGTTGAGTCTCCTACTAATTAGCCACTGTTTATTTTTTTTTTTTAAGATTTTTTATTTATTTATCTGAGAGAGAGAATGGGAGACAGAGAGCATGAGAGGGGGAGGATCAGAGGGAGAAGCAGACTCCCCGCTGAGCAGGGAGTCCGATGCGGGACTCGATCCCGGGACTCCAGGATCATGACCTGAGCCGAAAGCAGTCGCTTAACCAACTGAGCCACCCAGGCACCCTAGCCACTGTTTATTAAGTCTAGTTGTCTCTCAGTCTTTGTGATGTCTCCATATCCTCACAACAACTTCTTGGGGAAAGGATTGCCTTCCCTATTTACAGTTGAAGAAACAGGCTCAGAGAGGGAAAGTAACTTGCACTGAGTCACACAGAGCTGCAATTTGAACCTGAGTTTTAGTGATTCCATAGCTTTTCGTGGTAACAGTCCCACTGCTTGCTTTGTCAGTGAGGTCCCCGAGAACCCAGAGGGGTTGGAGCAAGAGCCAGGGGCGGAGCAGGGTGATACCATGTTTTTCGGGGGCATTTCTAGGCAAGATGTCTCCCCAGCTACACTATGAGCCTGGGCAAGTCTGTCTCAGCCACGTCCTCTGTCCTCTGATGGCAGTCTCCTTGCCAGGACCAGATGCGAGCTGAGTTGAGAGATCAAGTGCGCCCCAAACCACCAGGGCTCCCCAAGGCTTGGCAGAGTCAGGGTGGAAAGGAGAAGAGCAGAAGTGGGGCAGAAGCTGTTGGGAGCAGGGAGCAACCTGGGGAGTTTCTCCCCAAGGGCAGCAGACCATTAGAGTCAAAGGTGGAAGGCCCTTAGAGATCATGTAGTCCAGTGGTCTCTTCTGTATGGAAGAAGGAGCTTGATCCCCACTGGGGAAGGTGGTCTGCCCCAGGTCACCCAAGAGTCTGTAGACTCTCAACCAGAATCCACACCTCTTAACTCCAGTGCCAATGCCAAGAGGGAAAGTTGATAAGTTGGTGCCAAGATGGGACAGGTGACAGAGAAAAGCAGAATGACTGCCCGGCTCTGCCACCTCCCTACTATGTGACTTTGGGGAAGTCACTTCCCTCCTCTGAGCCTCATGGTCTCTTGCTTCAGAACAAGATCATGATCTCAGCTCTGCCTTTCTGCCAAGGAACATCCAGTGAGCGATGAAAGCTCTTTACAATCTGCAGGGCCCTGCAGGAGGAGTCACCAACAAGAGGCAGGCTGGCGCCAGGTGGGTGGGTGCCAGGGCTGGGCCTGCAGCTTCCTGGGTCTCTGCCCGAGCTTTACCATCTGTGTGGTAGCATCAGCCCCACCTCCTCCCGCTTCCCTGCCAGGAAAACGGCTTCTGGGATCTTCCCTGTTCCTTCCCAGCCAGATCCTCTTCTCTCCCCTTCTATTTTAATCAGGACTCTGGGTTGCAAGTGACAGAAATCACAAGTACAAGGAGGGAGAATTCGTTTCCAGCATGGCTAGATCCTCAGACCGAAAACGATGCGACCTGGGCACTCCCCTCGCTTGTTCACTCTTTCTCCCTTTCTGTCCCTTTGAGATGGCAAAGACAGCCACCAACAGCTCTGAGCGACCCTGTACCCGTTCAGATACCCTGGCAGATAGCATCTCTGTCCCGGCTGCTCCAGCAGCTCTCCGGGGTGACTCTCGGGAGCAGGCCACAGGGCGAGTGCCCAGCCCTGACCAGATCCCTGTATGTCAATGATCTGGTTAGGACTGAGTCATGAGCCCACTGCTGAAATTAGAGGTGGGCTCAGCCCCACCCAAGGCACATGGACTAAAGGTCCAGGAGGCGGTTCCCAAAACAAAGAGATGGGTTCTTTCACCAGGAGAAGAAGTATTGGACAGTCAATAACAATGGATGTCATTGGCACCTGTGTTCTTAAGTGTATCAGCTGAAACATTGAACCAGGGGCTCCTGGAAAGGGAGGATTGATTGCATCCTGTATCGGTTAGCTTTTGCTGGGTAACAGATCATTCTAGAGCAGCAGTTTAAAACAATCATTTTATTTAGCTCTTGATTCTGTAGGTCAGCTGGGTGATTCTTCTGGTCTGGCTACGTGTTTTTTGGTCAGTTGGTGGGTTGGTTGGCATCAGAATGATCTAGGATGGCCTCACTCACATGTCTGATGGTTGACGGGCTATCATCTGGGGGGCCTTGGTTCTCCTCTTATCCTCCAGCGGGTCACAGGAGCTCTTCCACATGGTGCTCTCTGTGTTACAGGTGTAGGAATTGGGCAAGCTCCAGGGCACAAGCAATTTTTTCAAAAGGTCTTCACTTGCACTATGCTTCCTAAAGTCCCATTGGGCAAAGCAAGTCACATGACCAAGCATGGAGTTACTGTAGAAGGGTACTGCCAAAGAGCACGGGGACAGGGGGAGAAAGAACTTGAGGTCAGTTTTGCAACCTACTGTAGCTCCCTTGGGGAAGGGGAATAAAAAAAAAATTCCTTTCTCTGCAGCCCATAGATTTCATGGGCCAGGGCAACCTCCAGATAGCAGTCCTTGGAAGAGGGGACTCAGGCCCAGGGACTTTCCTGGGCCCTTCAGCGCCGTGGCTCAGCCCTTGGCCAGGGCTGGGGGAAGCGGTCTGGATCCTAACTCCACCTGCTTCGAGCCCCACATGAGGCAGGGGCAGGTGCTAACGGGGAGCGCCTCTTGGCAGGGAGGAAGGTGTTCTGAACCCCGGCTCCCTTCTATTAGCTGTCCCCAAAGTGATGAGCAGGGCTCCGTCTCAGTTCATCCCCACAGACTTGCTTCCATCTCCCCATCTCCCTGTGGTCTTGTGGGGCTGGGATGGCTCTGGACTGTACAGTCAGGCCACAGTGCCTCGTCACCATGGTAAGGGGTGTCACCTGCTCCACGAGGTCGAGGAGGAGTCCCTGTCCTCCCCTTTCAGGTGGTGACTGTGGCCTCAGCCTGCTCTCTCCCACAGGTCGCTGCGCTGGAGCGGCAGATCTTTGACTTCCTGGGCTATCAATGGGCTCCTATCTTAGCCAACTTCCTGCACATCATGGCAGTCATCCTGGGCATCTTTGGCACCGTGCAGTACCGCTCCCGGTACCTCATTCTGGTATGGCTCCCTTGGCCCCTCCCACACCCCTGCCCCTCCAGGCATGAACTGCCCCCCCTTCCCTGGGTGCCCAGACCCCTGCCCTGTCTTAGCTCCAGCCCGGCTGGTGGTAGATGCCCAAGTCCCAGTGCTTCTTTGCTCAGCAGAGAGACGAGATTGATATTTTCCCTAAAGGATTTCCTAGGGAAGAATCCAAATATTAACCCGCTAGGTCATTTAGTGTCTACCATGTGCGAAGCGTACTGCTAAAAGTTTCGCATGTTTACTTATCTTTACAACAGCCCTGCAAGGGATATCTTACCATCTCCATTTTCCAGATGAGGAAATGAGGCTCAGAAAGGTTACGAGGCTTCCTAAGGTCACACAGCTAATAAGTGGCAGGATTAGAGCATCAGACCCAGAGCGAAGGCTCTTGAAACATGCCCACGCTGCCTCAGTAAGCCAGTGCAGGGACGGACTTCATCTTCTCTAGCTTCTCAGGTTGCTTTAAGAGGCTGGCTTGGCTTTGGTCCTTTGCTGTTCATCAAGAATGTGGTATGATGGCAAGTGGGGCTTTGAGGTCAGTGCCTTCTGTGCTCTGATCCCAGGAGTGGATTGTGTCCCTGCCTCCCTCCTGCTTCCTCTTCCCAAGCCTTAGTCCTTGATGGTCTCTGTTAAACTCCTGTGTTTAGCTAGGCTCACCCTTCTCCCCTGCTCTTCCTCAGTGACCCATTCACATGCCTCTTTGGAGGGAAAAGGGACACCTGTGATGACAATGACATGCTCCTGCCACAGCCCATTCTGGCTCGTTCTTGGGCTTCGCCCACCTCCCACAGGCTGAACCTCCCAGAAGCTGGGTGGGCAGGGCCCTTCCAAAGCTCTATCTCACCCGGGTTGGGAGAATCCTTCTCTCCAGCTCTCGGGAAAGCCCCAGGCACTCCGTTAAGCAGCACTGTGTGCTGGGTGACAGAACTGGAATTGCAGGCCCAGGACTTGGGTGGAAATACCCCCTCCTCTCCAGCTCTGTGGAGCCAGGTTGTGTCTATTGTTCTCTGCAGAATGCATCGGATTAGCTGCCAGAGGACTGGAGCCTGAGGAGCAGCCCTATCTCTTCCTAGCTGTGTGATCTTGGAAAACTGAAACCTCCTCTCTAGCGCTTACGTTGGTTATCTTTAGAGAAAGAACAGTGCCTTCCATGCAGGGCTGTTGTAAGGACCGGACGGATGTAATAATGATTTGTAAACTCTAAAGTGCTCTCTGCGTGAGATAGTGCCATCATTTCTCCTTGCAAAGGTCCCCTCGGTCCTTGAGCTCTGTCTCCATTGACAAGCCCCATCCCCGCTCCCCCAGGCCCCACCCTGATCCCACCTCTCCCTTCTCCAGTATGCAGCCTGGCTGGTGCTCTGGGTTGGCTGGAATGCATTTATCATCTGCTTCTACCTAGAGGTTGGACAGCTGTCCCAGGTAAGCCTCAGGCCTGGCAATGCCAGAGGGCAGAGCCTGACCTTTCCTATCCCCTGCCCCAGGGGCTCCTAGTTTGGTCTGGGGCATCATCTCTTGAAGAGACCTCCCTCTACACACCCAAATGATCTGTGCTCCACAGACCCTACCCCCACATTTTAGTTTCTGGCCTCTTCTGCACTTCTCAGAAACAAATGATGGAGCAGATAAGGCTGAGGGGCCGTGAAGATGGGCGGTGGTCCCACTTGATCACAAGCTCAGTAGAAACCAACCACTTGTCGTGGCCCTGAAGCAAAAGTGCTCTTGGGCTCCACACGTGTTCAGGGCAAGGGAGGTGAAAATGTCATGTACAGCATTTGGTAACTGCTTAGGCCACAAAGATTTGAGTCCAGTTCTGATCAGTATTTTCAGAAGGGAAAGAGACGAAGTAGTCTTTGGGGAAAATCGAGAGTGGACCAGATCCCATGCAGAACTATTGAAGAAAGGGGAAGTTTTTAGCTTGTGGAAGAGCAGGCCCAGAGGATACAACTTCTATTTTTAGTATGTAAGAGGGGAAAATATATGAATGGGAACATTGGCTTTGTAGTTCTGGTAGATCTAAGTCCCGGCTCCAGCATTTCCAAACTGTGACCCTGGGCATGTGTCTCACCCTCTCTGAGCTTGAGTTTCCCTGTCTAGTGAGCGCAGATAACCACTTCATGTGGTTGCCGAGGATGAAATGAGATCATACATCCCATCGCAGGGCTTGGCACCTGGTCAGCACCCAGTGAATATTTGTTAACAGGCTGCATGATGAATGGATTGATAAACACAGAGATGCACACCGTGGGTGAGAACCTCTGATCTGGGCCAGCCCCTTCTGCATTTCAGATGGGGAGACCAAGGACTAGAGAGGACAGGTTTGCCCAGGGCCACACCCAGAGAGCAGTGGAGAGGCTGAATGGGCTGTGAAGGGGTCTGTGTTGAGGATTTCACCTATGGCTGGAAAACTGGACTCAGCCACTGTTAGGGTCCCTTCCATCCCTGAAACTTTGGGGCTCCTGTGGGTCGGTCAGCACCAGCCCCTTTCATCTCTGATGGAAGTGTGAGACCTATGTAGTCATCAAGCGCCACCTACTGGCCAAACATAGACTTGCAGAAATGGGCTCCCTCCGTACTCTTCAAAGCAAGCCAGGAGAGGAGGCTGCTACAACAGTCCAGGTGTGACGTAGATCTTATATAAAGTTTCCTGGGGCCTGGGGAAGATCCCCCTGCCCCTGGCCCCAGCTCAGTATTCTAGGCCCCTCTGCCCCCAGGACCGGGACTTCATCATGACCTTCAACACATCCCTGCACCGCTCCTGGTGGATGGAGAATGGGCCAGGCTGCCTGGTGACACCTGTCCTGAACTCCCGCTTGGCACTGGAAGACCACCATGTCATCTCTGTCACCGGCTGCCTGCTTGACTATCCCTACATTGAAGCACTCAGCAGTGCCCTGCAGATCTTCCTGGCTGTGAGTCTTCCTGTCCCCCCTGGCCCACACACTCCCAGAGGTGGACTCCACCACAACTCCTTTGTTTAGCTCTAGTTAAGAAGGGGAGAACCTAGATCTTCCAGCCTGCCTGTGCTTCTGCCTGGCTCTGTCTCCATATCTTGTATCTCCTCCCTTCACCCCCTGCCCCAGCTCCCATTCTAGGAGTGAGCAGGTTTAATGAATAGGATGAGTCATCAGACTATGAGTCAACCCAGTCTCCAGTGTATCTGCTGTGTGACCTTGGGCAAGTCACTTGCCCTCTCCAAGTTTATATGCTTATTAACAGAAATTTATGACCACCTCAACTGTGTAGAGTTGTGAGAGTTAAAGAAGAGTGGCCCCAAGATAGTAATATAGTTCCCAGTCTTGCCCTCAGCGCCCCACACACCCAAAGCCACATAATCCTCATTCCTCTTAACAAACCAGTGAAGTATTGCCCAGGTCCAGCTGGGAAAACTGAGGCCCAAAGAGGTAAAATTATGACTTGTCCAAGTCCACTCACAGAACGGATAATGGGACCAGGTATGTTTGATTATAAGGCCCAGTCATTTAACTTGAAGTTGTTATGGGTTGGCCTTCATCCTCGCACACCCAGTCCCTCCTGTCCTTCTGGGCCCGGCCAGGCAGGGGGTGGAGGAAGAGCTTCCGTCTTCTTTCCTTTCACCCCCAGCTGTTTGGCTTCGTGTTCGCCTGCTACGTGAGCAAAGTGTTCCTGGAGGAGGAGGACAGCTGTGAGTGCCGAGCCCCTAGGGAACGGGGAAGCCTGGCCACACACCACCCCGTGCCTTCAGCACCCTGGACAGAGCCCCGCGCGGCCTGGGAGGGAGGAGACCTGGGTTGGCCAACTGGTTCCTCTTGGTGGGGAAGAAGAGGCGGCAGGGGTGGTGACGGTCGGCATAGCCAGCGCATTCTGGGCTGTGACCCAGACACCCAGGTGCCCAGTGCACGGCTCCAGCACTGCTCTCCACCCACTCCTCTTAGGTTCTGTCCCTCCGAGGACCTCCACGGGGCTCGCCCCTACCAAGCACCTCCCGCGCCCAGCCTCGTCCCCCGACTACCGTCCACCCCCACCTCCCAGGTCTTGCCCCCTTAAGTGGCTCAAGCCCTGCTCCCTTAAAGGACGGCCCCCCCCCCCCGAGGCTTTCCATCCCCTTGGGCTTTGGCCCACTCTGGCTGAGCTCCTGAAAATCCCGCTCTGCTCCGCATAGGTCCTGCAGCAAAGCCCCGCCCTAAGGCTCTGTACAGGGGTCTGGCCCTCAGATTCCTCCTTTTCAGGACCTAGCCTTCCATAACTCATACCCCACAGGCTCATCCCTAACTATGCGCCACCTCCCCTTCCGCAGTTGACTTCATCGGTGGCTTTGACTCCTACGGATACCAGGCGCCCCAGAAGACGTCGCATTTACAACTGCAGCCTCTGTACACGTGGGTCATGGTGCCCAGCGGGGTGGGGTGGAGGGACTGGGGCGTTGCTGTAGGGGAAGGAAAGGCAGGGAGGCGCGGGGAGGGCAGCCGAACCTCTCTGCGGATCCACTTCCCTAACCTGCCTTTGTTTCCTGCAGGTCGGGGTAGCTTCTGTCTCGCGCCCATCCAGTTGCCACGAGCTTGCTGGCTGGACTGACGCCCTGGCGCGAGCTCGGGCCGAAATAGCAGGCGCGCCCCCTGGCGGCTCGCGAACCGACTGCAGCCTGCTCCGGCTGGGTCTGCGGCGGACTTGGACTTGGCCCTTCCAGCCCGACTCCAGGGGTGGCACGGGCTGGGCGGGGGAGGGGATCGCGGGGTTTGTATTTTTTTTATCTCAGCCTTGGCGTGCGCTGGGGCCTCCCTCCCTTCTCCAGCCGCTCCCTTTCGAAACCCTTCACCCCACTTCCGGTCCCCTGTCCAGGGAGAAATGGCATTTGCCCCATCTCACCACACTCGTTCACCAGCCCTGGGGAGAGTTACTGTGAACTAGAAGCAGGAGTCCTGGGTTCCAGTTGCAGCTCCGTCACCGACTCTCTGTGTGACATCTGGCAAGGCCCTTCCTTGCCCTCTCTGGGCCTCAGTTTCCCTCAATTAAAATAATCTCTTAGCAGATGGAGCTCTTTCTAGCCTTTTCATTTGACTCTTAATTCCAGGGGCTAGGCTGGGATTATAATTCCCATTTTGCAGATATGGAAACTGAGGCCCGGAGATATGAAGTGATTTGCTTGAGGCCACACAGCTAGGCTTTTGGTGGAGGCAGGCCTTGAACACAGCATACCTTCTGTAGTTTCAGACTCCAAAACCCAGTGTCTGGTCTCTGAATCCCATTTCCAAGCCCCCATCCAGCTGGGACACTCTAGAGCCCACGTGATCTACATCACACACACCACCACCACCACCACCCCTCGCCAGCGCCTCTCTTGAAGCAATATACCTGTTCTCCTGTTGGGAACCAGATGAACGGAGCCCAGAGCCCTGAATTCAGCCTGACCCACAGGGAAGCCCTCCTAGACTCGGCCCCCATCCACCCTTGGCCAACCTTTCAAGCTCATACCAGTAAGGGGGCTGGGCATATCTCAGCCACCCCACCCCCTTCCAGGTCCCTGAGGCCGGGTCTGCTGCAGCCATGATCCCCTGTCCTCTCAGCAACCCCACCAACCCCTGATGGCTCCATCCACGTCACCCGTTGGAAGACTTGTGGTTCCAGAATGGAAGACAGCTGGTCAGCACCTCCCGATCACCAGTTTTCAAAGATCACCAGCGTTTATGACCACTCCAATGTCAAAGAGAAACCTCTAACAAGCCCAGAAGGAGTTGTGAAGAGGCAGACTAGGAGTGTGGGTCGTGGTGTGGGGTCGGGAGGGCTAGCACCCCTGAGAGCAAAGAGAGATGAGAGCTCATTCTCCCCATCTCCTTCCACAGACACCCCTGAGGACCTTACTTCCTGTGTACTGGCCGTGAGTCCAAGGGCAGGAGGGGCAGCCCTCAGCTTCCCAGTCTGTGAAACAGGAGTGGCCTTGGATTAGGAGGGAGGGCAGCAGGCGTGGGGGAATGGGAGGGAAACACAGATGGTTTGTGTGCCTGAGCCCGTCCATGGTGACCACTCCACTCCTTGCTCTCTACCCTCTGATCTAGCCTTCCCTACATCTGAGGCCAAAGCATCCTGAGCTAAGACCGCACCCCGCCACCCCCTCGGCAGTGTGCTGCGAAGGAGCCAGCCCCAGGAGTTCCACTGGTCACCCCAGGCACTGAGGTCCCATATGGTCTGCCCAGGTAGCTAGGAGTTCCGTTCAAGAAGGGGGCAGCTCCCTTCGGACCTGGCTGCTATCCTGCCACCAGCCCTCTCCTGTCTCCAGCCCTCTCCTCCCACCCCCACTCCCCAGCCTCCTTTCTACTCAACGGGTTTAGCCACTGGTGCTTTGAAGCCTTTTGTTTTTATAAGATGGTTTTTGCAAGGGACCAAGTTCTTTTCTCACTGGGACCTTGCAAGGCAGGGAGTGTACCCTGGTTTCTGTGCAGGTGGGTTAATTAAAGATGGTGTTTTCTTCTCTATCATCCTGTCCTCCTGCCCAGTGAGTCAGCAGGGTCCCTGCTTGAGGGTGAGCAGGGGCTGGGAGTCAATGTCATTGTCATTATCATTCCTGGGGCACTGGCCTGTGCTTCTGACTGGCTGTGTAGCTTTGGGAAGTCACTCTTCCTCTCTTTCCTCATCCATAAAATGCAGAGGTGGGGCTCAATCAGTGGGTTCCCAAGCCTGGCTCACAATCCCTTGGAGAACTTTCTATTCATTTTTCGGAGTATGTGGATTGTAAGTTTATGCTTCCAAATATCCTTTGCTTCTCAAGTCTGCCCTCTTCCTGACAACTCAGTTCCTGACTTAGAATGAGCTGGCAGATAATGCTTTAGACGTAGATTCCTGGGACATCCTGGATCTTTTCTAGCAAGACAGCCAGAATCAGTATTTTGAATATTTAAAATTTTATTTACTTTTGTGAATAGATAATATGTATATTGGTACAGAATTCAGAAAGTTCCAGGACTTTATGTCTTTTTACCTATTTTTCATATCTTTCCAAAGAGAGACAATTCTTCGTTAACTGACGTAAATATTGTTGCCCCTTTTCACACAAATGGCAACATGCTCTACTCAATATTTGACTTCCTACTGCTTCTTCTACTTAACTCTGAATCTTGGAAACCTTCCCCCAATAATACACGTGGAGCTGCCTCCCTTTCTTCCATGGTGATTTGGTAGAATTAGGACTTGTGTGAAGATTCCCAGGTAATCCTGATGCGGCTAGGGGCTAAGAACCAGAGGTTCTACACAAGATGCCCCGAGTTCATGATGCAAACCTCTGCGGATGCCTCCTGGCCATGGAGTTCGAAGATCAATCACAGATACCGCCTTCAAGGAGTTTATGGTTCAGTGGGGAGCCCCCAGGATGGGAACACTGGTGGGTGGTCAGTGCTGAGGACAGGGTGGAGGGAAAGGCCACCTGAGGGTCCTGGACAGGGACAGCAGCATGAGCACAAATGTGGAGGGAGGGGAACACGTGGCATCGGGGGAGGGGAAGAATAGCCAGGGACAAACTGGTTGGAGGGAACTTTGATTGGGAATGTATTAGTTTCCTATTGCTGTCCTAGATTACCACAACATTAGTGTCTTAATACAAATGTAATGCCTTATGGTTCTGTAGAGGTTGGACATGAATCTCACTGGGGTAAAATCAAGATGTCTGGAGGGTTGCATTTCTTTCCGGAGGGTCCAGGGGAGAATCTATGTCCTTGCCTTTTCTAGCTTCTAGAGGCTATCCCCATTTCTTGGCTTGTGGCCCCTTCCTCCATCTTCAAAGCCAGCAATATCCTATCTCTTTGACCTTCCATCATCACATCTTCCCACAGCCATGAAAGGTTCTCCACTTTTAAGGGCTCCTGTCATCAGGTTGGGCCCAACCAGATAATCCAGGATGATCTCCCCATTTCAAAGTCCCTTTTGCCATGTAACACATTCACACGTTCCAGGGGTTAGAATGTAGACACCCTTGGGAGCCATTATTCTGCCTTCCAGGATAGGAATTGTATCCAGGTTTTTATAGCAGCCCTAATGTCAAATCAGAGCACATCAGCCTGAGTGATGTAGATGGGAACTACTGAAGGATTTTGAGCAGAAGCTACTCCGTTAGAGCTGTCTTTATGGGAGAAGATATTTGCAAATGACATATCTAATAAAGAGTTAGTATCCAAAATACATAAAGAACTTGTAAAACTCAACACCCCAAAAAATAGTTAATCCAGTTAAAAAATGGGCAGAAGACATGAGTAGACATTTTTCCAAAAAAGACATACAGATACATGAAAAGATGCTCAACATCACTCATCATCAGGGAAATACAAACCAAAACTAAAATGAGATGTCACTTAACGCCAGTCAGAATGGCTAAAATTAACAACACAGGAAGCAACAGGTGTTGGTGAGGCTGCAGAGAAAGGGGAATTCTTTTTACACTGTTGGTGGGAATGCAAGCTGGTGCAGCCACTCTGGAAAACAGTATGGGGGTTCTTCCAAAAGTTAAAAAAGAACTACCCTATGACCCAGCAGTTGCACTACTAGGTATTTACCCAAAGGATACAAAAATGCTAATTTGAAGTTTTAAGCAGCAATGTCCACAATAGCCAAATTATGGAAAGAGCCCAAATGTCCATCAACTGATGAATGAATAAAGAGGATGTGGAGTCTATATACAATGAAACACTACTCAGCCATAAAAAGGAATGAAATCTTGTCATTTGCAACAACACAGATGGAGCTAGAGAGTATAATGCTGAGCGAAATAAGGCAAAGAAAGACAAATACCATATGCTTTCACTCATATGTGGAATTTAAGAAACATTAGAGCTGTCCTTTAGCAAGAATGGGCAGGGCTGGAAGCGTGGGGTGGAGGAAGAAGGCAGGAAGCAGTGTTTCATCTGGAAGAGACCTCAGATTTCTCACAACCCTCTGTAGATGTAGATGTGTGTTCTTGGGGATCCATGTGTGACAATGAGCTCTATGTGTAAACTTGGGAGGGTAGTGATCAGCATGAACTGCAGGAGGCAGGCGTACCTAGGTCCAAATTCATGACTCTGGAACCAGTTGAGCTGGTCTTCCTACAAAGCCCAGTAAAGATCCCCCAGCTCCTGCCATCCTGGGGCCACCTCCCAGCAACCTCCACACACTAGAATAATCCAGGTAGGACAGGCCATCTTCCAGTAACTGCTGAATCACAAAGGGACCCAAAGCGTTCTTTAAAACTAGAATATGAATTCCCCAAGGTACATTTGACAAGCGCAAGAGTCTACTGGGACTTATACACACACGAGTGTTTTCTTTAATGCATAGGAATTGGATCTTGCAGTTTCTAAACAGATTAGGAATGGGGGGGTGGCTGACACCAAGACCCCATTGCCTTACAGGATTCACTACTCCACAGGCTGCTGCCCCAGGGCACTGTTTCTCTAGTTTTCAGAGCATAAGAATCCCTTAACATCCGAATTCCTGATCCTGAGCCAGAATGTACTGAACCCAACATCTCCTAGGCAGTGACAGGAAAACTGCATTTTTTTGCAAGTGCCCCCTGTGATCCAGGTTTGGGAAATCCTAGACCTGGATAAAGAGGCATTCAGACATTTTTGGAACTCCCCTTACTCCAATGTCTTCGAGTTCCCACCGAATTATACCTGCCAGCTTCCTCGTACCAGAGCTAGACTTTAAGGCTCTCTCCCCTAAGCTGGATTTTGTTACTGACAATCTTACGGCGTGTGTGTGTGTGTGTGTGTGTGTGTGTTTAGTGCGTTAGTCATTTCAGACGAGATCGGGCGCGTTCAGGGTGGTATGGCCGTAGACTAGTGTGTTAGTCATTTCAAAGGCTGTGATCTACTCCTGAATTTAAACATAGACATAACTTCACCCCTAGGTTAGTTTGGGCAAAGGCAGGTCCAAGCCTTGCCTTCCGCTCCCTTAGCCTCAGTCGCCTAGAGGAGGAGGCGAGGGCAGCTCCAAGTTGTCCCACTGCCACCTGAGCTGGGGACCACACCCTGCCCGGAGCCTGTTCCAGTGACTCAGCTCTTCCCCTTAAAGTTCGCCCTGGAATCGGACTGGGCGGGCCCGGGCAGGCTGGAGCTGCAGAGAGGGCCCTGTGCTGGGCATCCGGGACCTACATTCTAGTTCTTCCTGTGCCCCGCACCCACCCGGGGCAGCTTCTCCACCTCCGGCCTTGGGGACTTCCTGCGTGCAATGAGAGGGCTGGACTTTGATCTTCCTGGGCTTCTTCAAACTGCAGACATTCTGGAACAGGGCTTCTCAACCCTAACTGGTGCTGGAACTGGCCCTGGTTGGAGCTCATCAGTTGCTCCGGGAGGTGGGGCCGGAACTGGCTGTAGCTGGTGCTGGATTGGGTCTTGCTCCCACTGGCCCTAGCTCTGCAGGGGGAGCCAGCGCTGGCTCCAGGTCGGAGGTGCCGCCGGAGCTGACTGTGGAGCCGGTCCAGCTCGGAGTCTTGCCTTGGCTCTAGCTCTGCAGTCGGTGATGGAGCTGTAGGTCCAGGGGCTTCCTCCCACTGGGGCGCACGTGGCTCCAGCTCCCGAGCTCCTGGCGAAGGCCCCGCAGCAGGACATGGAAATGCCTCGAGCTCTGCAGCGGCCTTTGGGTCTGTAGCTGCTTCTGCAGCCGCGTCGACTCTGCAGCGGTGACCGGCCCCGGGGCAGAGGCCAGTTCTCCGTCTCGAGATGGTGCCGAAGCAGCAGGAGGAGAGAAGAGCACCACCCTGCCAGGGGGATCACCCTGTGCTGATCCCCACAGCCCGTCCCTGTGCCTTGTCAGAGGAAACCGGCCTCCCCCAGCAGCGCTGAGCTGCCTCGAGACCTGGCTCTCGTTCTCGGACTGCCTCTCACTCTGCCAGTGGTGCCGGATCGGGTGGGAGAACTGGTGTGGAGGTGGCTCTGCTCTGGAATTCACCCCGGAGCTGCTTTTGCCTCCGGAGGGGGACCACGGGTCGGAGCTGGAGGGGCTCTAGTGTGCGGGGCCCTGGCTCAGGCTCTCGAGCTGCTTCCACGGCTGCCTCGAGTCAGCGCCGGGGCACGTTCTGGTGCGTCCGATGGTTCGAGATCTTAGCTGCCCCACGGCTCATGCAAGGTCTCGTGCTCGAGGTGCTCTAGCTCTGTATCGCCCACTTGCTGACCGTGGGTGAGATGCTGACCCACCGGTTAGGCTGGGAGCTCCGAGGGCAGGGAGGGTGTCTGGGGGTCCCCTCTGCGTTCCAGCGAACAGACACAGGTGTGGGTGATGCCCGCGTGGAAGAAAGCCTGAACACAAGAGTCTGTGGCCCAGACCTCTCATCCGTAACAACATCCGCCGCATCCCGGGGCTGCTGGGGGATCCCACCGATTCACTAAACTGTGAAGTGCTACCACCTCGCAGGCACTGTTCTGGGGGTTGGGGACCCAGCGGTGAGGAAGCACGGTCCCTGCTCGCGTGGGGCTGGCCGGAGCAGAGGTCCAACGAGGACTTCAGGTCCCCGGCAAGTGTCTCTGCTCAGCTGGGGGCAGCTGCCGGGAGCAGCGGGTCAGGCCCTTGTCCCCGTCTGGCAGCTCAGGACCGACCTGCGTGGGGCGCGTGGTGAAGGGGATGCAGGATCCTTGGTCTGAATCCCCCCGTAGCCATTACCCCCATGTAGCCGGTCCCGTCACCGTCCCGAGTTTTGTCATCCATGAAGTGGGCAGGGGAGGAAAGCCGTTCGTGGGTTCAAGAGCCCTATCCAAGTGCGGAACCGGGTCTGGATCATCTCTGGAGGGGGATTCAGCTCCAGCACCTGCCCCAGAGCTCGAGCCAGGTCCTCCACCGATGCGTGCCGCAGCTCCCGAGACTGGGGCAGCTGCAGCTTCGGCTCTCGCGCCAGCTCTGGGATCAGAGCCCGGTTTGGAGCTTGAGCAGCTCCAGCACCAGCTAGGGAACTCGCCAGCCAAGGGCCAGCACCTTCACCGTCACACCCTCGCCATCGTGCACGAGGTCAGCAGAGGGGCTGGGGGCGGGAGGGTCCCTGCTGGGCAGGTCACCCCGGGTACCTTGGTCACTCCACTCAGAGCTCCCCCTCCCCACCCCTCCCACAGGTCACAGCCCCAGGGATCCCCACCCCTGCTTCCCAAACAAGGCTCAAGGTGGACAAGCAGACCTGGGATGTTGGAAATTGAGGCTTGTACCTTCAACACTGTATACGTGTTGACCCAGAAACTCCACTTTATGGATTCTGTTGCAAAGAGAGGTTGATGGACACGGTGTTCCCTTCGACACGGTGGGAGTGAGCTGCCCACGCTAGGTGATGGGTGCACCTGTGGCCTGGGATGGGTGCTGCTCACTGTTCTCCCAGACAGGGGTGCCCGTCACCCTTCTCTCCCGGGGACCTCCGTTTCCTCACGTTCTCGCCAGGGCTGCTGGTCCCCAGACCAGACACCTGCCAGTCTGAGGGTGACCAGTGCTGCCTCCATAGGGTTTCCTTTGCCAGAGTCCTTCCCCGGGAGCTCCTGCATCTCTGACTCCCCCCATGCCGGTCCCCCTCCCCTTGGACTTGCATGCATTTCATCTCTGTCCCTGTGGAACCCAGTGACTTGGAGCATGGTTTGGACCAGAGGCATGGGAAACCTTTCTGTGGCCTTGGGTTGTGAGCAATGCTTTGGCCCTTTGGGGTGTGTCTTCCAGCTTTCTGCATTTCCCTGGTTTCTCTGTGGGTCACAGGAGGAACCAGCCCTTTCCTGTCTGGGGTCAGGCTGAGGTGTCCCAGCAGGAACAGGGGTCTCCGCCCCGAGATTGTGTCCATATTTACCAAAGGGGGCTCTATGGTTCCATCTCATCTGTAATCCATCGGGGATTTCAACATCCAATAAGGGAAATTCTATGTCAAGTCAACACAGAAAAGAAGGAGTCCCCTTTGAAAATAGGGGGGCAGACACAAAGGCCCATACTGTGTGATTCCACGTACAGGAAACATCCAGAACAGGTAAAGGAACAGAGAGAGGAAGCAGCTTAGGGGTTTCCAGGGAGGCCTTCTGGTTCGGGGACTCCTTTGGGGAAGCAGATATTCCACAGCCATGTTCTGTGGTGTGGTGACCCAGCGTTGGGAATGTACTTGATGCTCAGGACTTGTTCAACTGAAAACAATGAATTTTATTTAAAATAAATAATAAACAGCATATAGGACATGGAAAGAGAATAGAACAGTTAATACGAACCAGAGAGAAAGAACATAGGGGGAGGGGATGAAACAATCTGGCGGGGCATCGGGGTCGGGTGATGGAGCTAAGGGTAATGGTACAAGGAGCTCTCCCCGTGAGGATGTGGGCTCTGGATGTGGTTCTGGGAGCCCTGCAGGAGCAGGAGGAGGGGCAGGGCCAGATGCAAGAGCAGGGCCAGACGCAAGAGCAGGGCCAGGGGCAGGATCCACGGTAAGAGCTGGGTCAGGGGCAAGTAGAGGAGCACAGGCAGGGCCAGGGGAAAGGGCAGCGGCCCTGGAAAGCAGGGGAAGGGGCATCGGCTCTGGTAGGGGCAGGGGCAGGAACAGGGACACCGGCACGGGAAGGGGCATTGGCTCTGGCAGGGGCAGGAACAGGGACACAGGCAGGGGAAGGGGCATCAGCTCTGGAAGGGGCAGGGGCAGGAACAGGGACACTGGCAGGGGAAGGGGCATCGGCTCTGGCAGGGGCAGGGGCAGGAACTGGGACGCAGGCAGGGGAAGGGGCATCGGATCTGGCAGGGGCAGGAACAGGGACACTGGCAGGGGAAGGGGCATCAGCTCTGGCAGGGGCAGGGGCAGGAACAAGGACGCAGGCAGGGGAAGGGGCATCGGCTCTGGCAGGGGCAGGAACAGGGACGCAGGCAGGGGAAGGGGCATCGGCTCTGGCAGGGGCCGGAACAGGGACACAGGCAGAGGAAGGGACAGGTGCAGGGGCAGGGGGTGGGTCAGGGGCAGGAAGGGGCGCACACGCAGGGGCAGGGAAACTGGTAGGGAAAGGGGAAGGAGCTGGGTCAGAGGCAAGGATAGGAGCACAGGGGGGGGCTGGGGAAGGGACAGTTGCAGGAGCAGAAGCCGAGTCAAGGGCAAGAACAGGAATACAGGCAGGGGCAGGAGAAGGGGCAGGATCCAGGGCAGGAGCTGGGTCCGGGCCAAGAACAGGAACACAGGTAGGGGAAGGGGCAGGTGCAGGGGCAGGAGGTGGGTCAGGGACAGGAACAGGACCACAGGCAGGGGCAGGGGCAGAACCCGGGTCAGGGGCAAGAATAGGAGCACAGGCAGGGGCAAGGGAAGTGGCAGGATCCAGGGCAGGAGCTGGGTCAGGGTCAGGATCCGGATCAGGGGCAAGAACAGGTGCACAGGTAAGGGAAGGGGCTGGTGCAGGGTCAGGAGCTGGGTCAGGGGCAAGAGCAGGTGCACAGGCAGGTGCTGGGGAAGGGGCAGGTGCAGGGGCAGGAGGTGGGTCAGGAGAAGGGACATTGGCTCTAGCAGGGGCAGGGGCAGGGGAAGGGGCAGGAGTTGGGGCAGGGGCCGGAACAGGAGCACAAGCCGGGGAAGGGGAGGGGGCAGGTGCAAGGGGAGGGACAGGGTCTGCCGCATTGGCACGTACAGGAACCGGGGCAGTATCTGGGTCAGGGGCAAGAACCGGGGCACTGGCAGGGGTAGGGATGGGTCAGGATCCAGGGCAGGAGCTGGATCGGGGACAGGAGCAGGGCCACAGTTCGGGGCAGGCGCAGGGGCGGCGGCTCTGGCAGGCACAGGGGCAGGCTCTCCGGAGGCAGGTTCTCCAGCCGGCCCTTCCTGGCCCCCGTCAGGCTCTCCGTGGGCGGGTGCTGGGTCACCTGCCGGCTCCTGGTGTCCTGCTGAAGTCGCAGCCCCCACCCCTCCGTCCAGAGCTGCCGATGGAGTTGGAACCGGCTCTAGCTCCTCAGGTGGTGGAGCAGCTGTGAGAGGAGAAAAGCTCAGCCCGAGCCTGCTCTCCGTGGAGACAGAACCCAGCCCAGGGCCTCCCAGAGAAGCCGCAGCCAGGAAGGAGCCCTCCCCGGGGCGTCTCCCCGACCGCAGTCCACCCGCTGGGCGCTCTGAGCCCAGTCGTTGCTCCAGGCCCCACACCAGGCTCTGGGGGCTCCTCCCTGTGGGGCCAGCCCCCACCCTTCCGCACACACCCACGGGCACCCAGCCCCGGGCTTCTCAGCCTCAGGCTCGGCCTCCGTGGGCTCCGGCTCCTGGAGCACAATGCAGTCAAGGACCACCAGGGACAGTGGTCTGGGTGGTGTCGGAGGCCTCTCCCCGCAATCCCCAGCACCTGCTCCAGGGGAGTCCTGTGGGGTCACGCTCCGGATCCTGGACATGGAGTGGGTGTCCGCCAGCCTCGTGCCGATCTCATCGGAGTTCTGCAAAGACAGGGACGGGTAGCCGGCACGGAGGCATCCCAGTCCTGCCCGGCCAACCTCCCTGTCCCCTGCCCAGTCGCCCTGCTGCTCCCAGATCAGACACACACCTGTGGGTGCACAGCCCTGCACGTGGGACAATGACCCATCCCTGCAGGGCGATCGAGAGAAACCCTGGGCAGAAGCTCACAGCCCCCCACACCCCGTCCCACCCAGCCAGCCTGGACCTTGAACATGACCTGCCCACGGGTTATCTGACCCCTCATCAGCCTGCTCTTGAATGGCGTTGGCCCACCCTACATGACCCCTCTTCACACACACACACACACACACACACACGGAGGGGAGGGGACCTGGGGCTGCACAGGTGGATTAGACCCTGTGGGGCTGGGTGGCCGGCTCTGGGCCTCCTGGTGTCACCTTTCGGGCCTTCCGGCCAAACGGCCAGAGGCGATGGGGAGCCCTGATCGGACATCCCCAGCGGGGGCCAGCGTTTGCAGGGCGGGCTTTCTTCAGCCTGCAGCATCCAGACTTAGGGAGGCAACAAGCCCACATGTTCATGGTTGGATGATCTCCAACGAAATGAGCTGGGCAGGGGGCTGTCTCTGGAACGTGGGTGCCTTGTTACCTGGGTTCCAAATTCTGTTGGACTCTGTTGTTAGGGAAGTGAGGTCACCACTGCCTGGGGTCCCCTTACCCAACTTCCTCGTCACACAAGACCCCCGCCCCCGAGGGCCCCCTCTCCCGGCTGCTCAATGCTCCCCCTCCCCCCATGCCCCATCCATACAGTGACTCCCTTACAGCCCCCCCACAGCCTTCCCAAGGCCTGGGTGCAGCCGGTGTCCCCGCTGTGAGGACACAGAGCTGGCTTCAGACTGGACTCCTGTGCGTGCCCAGGGCTGTGACCCTGGACAGACACTGTGCCTCTCAGGGCCTCCCCAGGCCCCCCATCTGCACAGTGGGGTGTTCTGGCTTCTACTCCTAGGGACGCCATCAGGGGTAGGACCTCTACATTCATTCCGGACCTGCTCTCACAGGAGGCTGGGGCACACTTGGCAATGCAAGGATGAGCCAGGGGCTGGGCGGGACATGGAGCACAGCTCAGAGGGGCCTGGGTCTGCTCTGGGGTCTGGGCAAAGCCACCCCCTTCTTGCCTGTTCCCAGCCCCTGTGGGAAGGTTGCAATGAACGGATTCCGACCTTGTCCCCTGGTGACGCACACTTCCAGGGGCTCCCATTAGGTTTAGGCTCAGGCCCCGGGGCCTCGTCTGTGCCCATGTGCTGGGCAGTCCCCACAGTGGTTCCCGGGCATTCCCGCATCCTGCTCACACATCCCTGTGGAATCCCCTCCCCTCCGGGGTGGATGGCCTGTGTGACCGCGCTCTCAGGAAGAGAGTGGGGCCAAATGCTGGGATGTCATTTCCAAGCTGATGGAGGAAAGTCTGTGACTTCTTCTGGTTCCCTCTGTCGTGTGTTCATTCTTTGTCTCCTTCTCTGTTTCTGTCTCTGTCTCTGTGTCTCTCACAGGAGCAGGATCTGTGGACTCCAGGGGTGATGTGAGAAACCTCAGAAGCCTCTCTTGTCCATTTTTCCCTCTTCTGTCCCGGTGGTCCGTTCCTTCCTAAGGCCTTGTCACCCGGACCAGAGCAGTGAATCTGGAACCTCTTCCAAATGGAGACCCGGAGGCTGCAACAAGGAGGGTCTTGGCCTTGGTCCCCAGACTAGTGTTCAGTGCTCTGCCACGTTTTGCGTACCCAGGTCCTCAGCCCCCCAAGCCCCTAGTCTGTCCCCTGCTCCGAAGGACCTCGAGGGAGTACAAAGCATTTTCCCAGGACTGGGAGCACAGTGGGTCGGGGATGGAGATCCAAGGCCAACAGGCTCTCCCACAAGCCTGTGGGACCCTAGGGACACTGCATCTCTACAGCCCAAGTGACAGAAGAGTAAGCTGAGGCCTTTGTGCTGTAGCCCCTCTGGACTTGGGGGTGGGTATCTCTTCCTGCTTCCAAGTGCCCAGGCTGGTGATGGACACCGGAACCCAGACCCTGTCCTCTCCCAGTGCCCTGGCAACCCCCCTGGGCCCCTTGGGGATCCCTGACCCTCAGCCTGGCCTGTCTCCTCTCCACATGCTATGGATCTGGGTCCTTGCCAGGAGTCCTGATGCCCTGCCCCATGGCCCAGCTGTGTGCAACCTGTCTCTTCTTTCCCCCTTGTCACCCACCTCGCTCCCAGGGTGTCCTCCCTTTCTGACCCCCAGCTGGGCAGTCAGAGTGGTGTGTGTGTGTGGGGTGTGTGTGTGGGGGGGGGGTGGGTGTGCAGGTGCATGTGCCTCTACGTGCCTGGGGATGCCAAGGTCATGTCCCCACATGGGACGGGGTGGGTAGCTCTTCCCGAGGATCTGAGGGGCTCTCACCCCCAAAGCAAACCTCATGGGAGGGTTGGGACTGGAGAGCAGCTCCTTGGACTCTGCACCCCTCAGTTGTCCTGGGCCAGTCCCTGCGTCTCTTGACCCAGGTTTCCAACTGTCCCTGAGGGTCGGACATGGAAAGGCTTGAACGTGGCTGCTCCTCCAGGGGTAGGTGGCGGACAGGTGCACCAGGCACGCAGGCCTCCCCACCGAGAGGGCCAGCCAGGTGTGTCATGGCCAGGTGTGCACAGACGACCTGCCCACAGCTCCTGTACCATGACCCAGCCCTGCGGCGGATGTGCACGAGACCCATGGCTCCGCACCTGACCGGTCCCCCGCGTTCCCTCACCACCTCGGAGACAAGGGCTCTTCTTCGTCCTAGGGCCCGTCATCCTTCGGACAATGAGAGCAGAGGGATCCGTATCTAGAGGAGGCCGGCAGGGCGTCCCACGGAACGTCGTGTGCCCATGTCTGCTTTGTCGTCTAGGCTTAGCGGCGGACCCCCACCTAGAAAGAGGCCCGCGGGGCAGGGACATTTGTCTGCCCTGTTCCCTGAAGTATGGAAAATGTCTAGAAGGGGCTTCCTGTCCATTTGTGGAGTCGATGAAGCCCAGCCAGCACCTTTCAGATGTCTGAGTGGCTCTGGGGCCCCTCTGCCAATCCCAGGGATCCCTGCTCTGGCTCCACCCAGGATGGGAGCCCCAGATGGAATCTGAAACCTCCTCACAGCCAGGAATGCGGCTTTGCCCGGGACACAGGAGAGCGAGGCCTGGGGCAGAGAGCTCCTTCACGGTGGAGAGGAACCGCCTCAGCCCCAGGCCACCCTCCCCGTGGGCCGGCCACAGGGTCGGGGAGCGGTCCCAACAGGCCCGACGGCAACCCAGTGTGTGGGGCCTGGCCTCGTGGCACGCAGGGTCCCCAGGAGACACCTGAGGTTCGGAGAGGGGACGTGCCAGGCCCGAGACACACAGCCCGCAGGTGAGGGGGAGCCTCCGGGTGGGACGGGGGCCCTGCTCACCTTTGTGAGCAGCAGGTGTGGGAAGGGCTGGGGAGGCGTTCCTCTGGGAGGTGCTCCGGGAGAGGGGCCACAGGAGAGGGCCTGGCCCGGCTCCACCAGCTTCCTCAGGCCGTCAGCACGGACCGCCCACGGCCTCTGGCTCGCCCCCAGCGGCAGGGCCCACTCAGGTTCACGGTGGGGCTGATCTGTGGATAAAGAGGGACAATTCACAACACAGAAACTGCAAAACTATTCCTGTCCGTGTCCTGAAGTGCAACAGAATATCCAAATTGGTTCGGATCATCTTCCACGTATGTGAAGGGTGATTTTGTACCTGGCCAAGGCTGGGGCTGGACCGGGTGTGTGTGTCTGTGTGTGAAGGACCAGGTGTGTGTGTGTGTGTGTTTGAAGGACTGGGTGTGTGTGTGTGTTTGGCGTGTGTGTCTGTGTGTGTTCTGTGAAGGGAGCAGCCCAGACCCCTTGGGTTGAGATCATGGCCACGTAAGGGGCACAGCCGTCGTGGCACCCCGGGTCGTCAGTGTCCCGGATGGCGTTGGGGCAGGAGACCCTCCCAGCCCTCCCCGAGCCCGGTCCTGGAGCGCCCTCGTCCCCACACTCCCCATGAGCCCGCTCCAGCCCTTACCGACTGCCTGGTGCACGTGCCCCACGCCGGGGAGCCGTCGAGTGAGGCTCCTGTTGACCAGCTTGTCCCCAATTTCTTCCATGGGGCTCTGCGAAGACAGTGAGCGGCGCCCGGCCCGGAGGCATCACAGCCCTGCCCGGCCGTCCTCACCGTCCTCCTGCCCAGCCCCACTGCTGCCCCCAGATCAGACACAGCCCCGTGCGGGCACAGCCCTGCGCCCGGGGTGCAGTGACATGTATCGACAGGGCTCCGGATCAAACCTGGGGAGAAGGATGCCGCCCCAGCACACCCCGTCCCACCCAGCCAGCCTTGACCCGGGGTGTCAACATGATCCACCCACCAGGCATCTGGCCCCTCATCACCCTGCTCCTGCTCAGGGTGGGCTACCCTGCCCGAGACCTCTGCGCACACACACACACACACACACAGAGGGGCGCTGGTCTGCACGGTCGGATCACAGCGGTGTCTGGCTGGCCTGGCTGGCTCTGGGCCTCCCTGTGTTCCCTTTGGGCCCCTCCAGGCAAATGGCCAGAGGTGTCAAGGGTGGGACCTGACCCCAGGTCTGCAGTGTAGGCAATGGCTCTCACTGTCGGCTTTGCTGAGACCACATCCTGGGGACATCAGGATACAGCAGGATTGCAGCATCTCCAGCCAAGTGAACTGAGTAGGAAGGGGGCTGTCTCTAGAATGTGGGTGCCTGTGACAGCCCTTGGGCATCTTGGGGACGCCCTGGCCATCAGCCTGGCATGTCTCCCCCGAGGCCCATGCTACGGCCCCGGGCATGTTCCCAGGAGACAATGCCCACAGCCCACGGCCCAGCTGCCTCCAACCTCCTCCTTCTTTCCCCCTTGTCCCCTCCAGGGTCCACGCCCCCTTGGACACCCCTGGGGAGTTTGTGTGTGTGTGTGTGTGTGAGTGTGTGTGTGTGCGCGCGCGCGCGCGCACGCAGAGAGCCTTGTGCGTACGTGTGCCCGCGCAAGGATGACCAGAGGAAAGGGCCCCACATGGGAGTGTGGGCAGGGGTCCCCCAGATCTTAGGGGCCCTCGTTCCCAAAGGAAACCCCCTGCAAGGTGAAGCTTGGCCTCGGAAGCTGGAACCCTCCCTGTTCCTCTAGCCTCTGCAACAAACAAGACCAGCAAGGCCTTAGCTCTCTCACAGCTTACCCTCTAGGCAGAATATGTTTTCATACATGTTCAGTCTTTGTAACAATCCCAAGAAGGCAAGTTCTATTACAACAACACAGATGGAGCTAGAGAGTATAATGCTGAGCGAAATAAGTCAAAGAAGGTGGAGCCCCCCAAGTTGGGAGAGGTTAAGTCACATACCCAAAGTTACACAGCTAGTAAGTGGTGAGATAGGTGTTTAAATCCAGCCACTCTGACCCCAGGCTCATTCTCTAACCGTGGACATGTATTGCCTTGTGGGGAATTTTGGTGCCCAGCCAGGGTTGAGAACCACTGCTCTAGGACTGGAGGGGCCGGGGGTGAACTCTCTTAGTTATCTATTGCTGCCTAGCAAGTTATCCCAAAATTAGCAGCTTAAATCAACAAACATTATCTCACACAGTTTCGGTGTGTCAGAAATTCGGGAGCACCTGCCAAGAACACCGACTTCCAAATTCTCCCACCCTCTTGGTGAACACACCCTGTATGCATCTCCGTCCACCTCCTTGGTCTCCTGCCCTCACTGTGACTGGGGGATTTGTGAGCCAGGTGGGAAATAAAGCCCCGGGGGCGGGAGGTGGGGGCAACAGGGTGGGTTGCTATTGATGAGGAGGAACACAATCAACATTAAACACTCACCGAGTTCTTACAATGTGCCAGACTTCCATAACACTCTTCATCCCCACAGCAACCCTGTGAAGCAGCTGCTGCATTCCCATTTTAGAGATGAGGAGACTGAGGCACAGAAAAATGGAGTAAGACTGCACAGGTGGTAAAGTGGGAAGACAAGCCCGTTTGTTGAGCCTGCTGGGCACGTTTCACAAGCGACATCGTGCATCCTCCCCATCACCTCTAGCAGAGGTACAGCCCCTGTTTTCATAGCCTTCGTCTTGTCCTTGAGTAGCCCACTCTGCCCCTGCCATCAGAACACGGGGGAGCACGGCTGTCACAGCGACGCCTGCTGGCTCGCGCGGCATGTGCGCCCCTCCAGACGCGGAAACGAAGAGACCACCCCTCCCTGCGTGTCAGCCCCCTCCTCGCGCAGGTCCCCCGGAGTCCGGGTCTCCCTGCATCCCTGGGCTTCCTGCTGCCGGGCCAGCGCCCTCCCTCCCCGTCTCCTCTCCTGGTCTTGGCCCAGGAAAGATCACGGATTCTGAACTTTGGGTCCTAGCTCTGCCACGGGCAACCTGGGCAAACTTGGCCAAGTCTTATAATCCCTCACTTGAAACACGCCTCCCCGGGCAGGGCTCTAGGAGGGCTCTAAGAGCAGCGGGCGGGGCTCTGCGAGGGCTCTAAGAGCAGTGGGCGGGGCTCTAGGAGGACCACAGGAGGGAGGCGTGTTCCGGCGCTGGAATGGGTCCTCTCCGCCTGCCTAGAGCCAGAGTGTGACCTAGTAGCATCCCACTCATCTGGGAAACTCCGCATCTTGCCCTCCCCTGGCACCCCGCCCCTTCTGAAAGATCACCATGGATGGGGACGGGAGGTTTCAGGGCCCCAGGAAGGGGGTAGATGGGGAGCTGGGGTTGGGAGGAAGTCAGTGGGGAGCTGTAAGGAGCCGGGATGAGGTAGAGCCCTGGGAGTGACCCGGATGGTGAGTTCTTGTCTGTTTAATGGATCCCTTCAGGCAGGTTAGCCTGCTGCTCTGAGTCTCCATATTTCTCTCTGTAAAACGACCCTAATGATGTGTGTCTTCAGGCCCTAGTGGGTAAGGGTAAGGGCTCCCCAGGGCAAGAACTCATTGTATTTGGGGGTGGCCTGAGGCCTCCTTGCCGGATCACACCTGGAGCAGTCTGGAGGGACAGGACTCTCAGCTCTGCCTCCCCAGGGGCTTACAAAGGCCTCTCTGGCCTGGGGCAGCTCTCAGCCCCTGCCTTCCTCCCTCCACCTCTGCAGCCCCTGCCTGCCCTCCCAGGATGGTGATGGGCAAAGGGCCCTCTCTCGCTGTCACAGAACTTGGCCCTGAGAACCAGCCACCATTTCCTTCTGCCTTCTCTCTAGCTGGGATCTGCTCACCTTCCTGCAGACTTGCCCAGGAGCCCTGCAGCCCTGTGAGGTCTCTCCAAGCCTCCACTGTGATGAGCACTCCCATTGCCTAGAGGTGACAACAGAGCCCCTGGAAAGGAATAAATGGTTCCAGGCCCTGCGATGATCATCTCCCCATCCCCTGTTGCCTGCAAGGATTGGCCAGGCTGGAGCTACTGCTGGGGTCACACCGTAGCTTTGGTCCTAGGCCTGGTCCTGTCTGCTCTTGGTAGGTGTTTGTTGAGTAAGTGAGGGATGGAATTGGAAGGAAGGGAGGAAGGAAGGAATTGGAAGGAAGGAAGGAAGGGGAAAGAAGGAAGGAAGGAAGGACAGAAGAAAGGAAGGAAGGGCAGGGTAGGTGCTGTGGTTATTTCCTTTTTATAAACGAGAAAACTGAGGCACAGTGAGGCAAAATGCCATCTCCCTGACCTGGCCACTCCCCGTCTTAAAAGTCCTTCTTCTCCCCCCTGCAGAGACCCTGCTTCTCTGCCTGCCTCATGCAGCACTCCATGCTCTCCACCGGCATGGTGAGAACAGTTGGCTTGATTCCCTGGGTTTTAAGGGCCCTGGGGGCCCCACGTCACCCATCCTCCTTTCTCCGGGCCAGGTATCCTGGCAGGGGGCGCCACAGCCCCTCCTCCAGGGTTTGTGCACATGTGCTGGGGGCCCCCACTCAGCCCCGCTGGGAGCTGCGGTCACCACCACCACCACCGTGACATATTCCAGGCCCTCTAATCCTTCTGACTTGGCCAGGCCACAGTTCTAGAACTGGAGCCCAGGCTCCAATCCCAGCTCTGTCTCCCCCTCCAAGCTTCAGTTTTACATATTTGAAATGCAGATCCAGCATTTGTGTGTGTCTCTCTCCCTCTCTTTCTTTCTCTCCCTCTCTGTCTCTGTCTCTTGATCTCTCTCTCTCTGGATTGTGCTGGGTTTGTAAGAAACCATGCATCACTGTGCCTGGCACACAGTAGGTGCTCAATATATATGTGCCCTTTTGGTCCCATGTCATCAGTGTGAGATACGTCAACACCTCCATTGTGAGGCCAGTGCCATGGGGACCACTAAGGACTGTCTCAGCTTAGGCCAGCCAGGGAGAGATGGGGTTGCCAGTGTCTGCCTGTCCAGCCACAGCCCTGCCAGGGTGCAAACGAGGCTCTCATTGCTTTCCTTTTCCCACCAGAATATCACTCACCTGCCCTCCTACGTCCTGGTGGCTGCCCAGCCAGCATCCTCGGGCTGGCTCCCCCAGGGTCTTGTTCTCTGTTCCAATTAGCTATTGCTGCATAACAAACCAGCCCCAAGCATGGTGGCTTGAAACATTCCAATGTATCTCGCAGTTTTGTGGGGCAGGAATTTAGGCAGGGCTCAGCTGGGTTATTCTGCTCCAGATGGCATCAACTGGGGTCAGTTGGTGATATTTACTGGGTGGCTCATTGGACCTGAGGGTCTAAGACACCCATGAGGCTTCACTCACATGCCTGGTGCCTTGGTGGCATCAGCGATAAAATGGAGCCCAGCTGGACACGCTCTGTGTAGCCTGATTCTTCCCACATGGTGTCTCCAGAAGGATCACTGGAGTTTTACATGGGAACTTGAGAGCCCCAAGAGACCAAGGAGGATACTGCCAGTCCTCTTAAAAGCTAGGTTTTGGGGGCACCTGGGTGGCTCAGTCGTTGAGCGGCTGCCTTAGGCTCAGGTCACGGTCCCAGGGTCCTGGGATCCAGCCCCGCATCGGGCTCCCTGCTCAGCAGGAAGGCTGCTTCTCCCTCTCCTACTGCCCCTGCTTGTGTTCCCTCTCTGTCAAATAGATAAACAAAATCTTTTAAAAAAAATAAAAAAAAGCAGGGGCACCTGGGTGGCTCAGTCGTTAAGCGTCTGCCTTCAGCTCAGGTCATGATCCCGGGGTCCTGGGATCAAGCCCCGCATCGGGGTCCCTGCTCCGCGGGAAGCCTGCTTCTCCCTCTCCCACTCCCCCCTGCTGTGTTCCCTCTCTCGCTGTGTCTCTCTCTGTCAAATAAATAAATAAAACCTTAAAAAAATTAAATTAAATTAAATTAAAATTTAAAAAGCTGGGTTTGGGGGGCACCTGGCTGGTTCAGTCAGTAGAGCGTGCGACTCTTGATCTCAGGGTCATGAGTTCGAGCTCCATGTTGGGCGTAGAGATTACTTAAAAAAAAAAAAAAAAAGCTGGGTTTGCAACTGGCACAGTGTCACTTCCAGCACAATCCATTGGTCAAAGCAGCCACTGGCCAGCTCAGACTCAAGAGCAGGAACCACTGGCCCTACTTTTTTTTTTTTTTTTAAGATTGATTTATTTATTCCGGAGAGAGAGGGAGAGTGTGTGTGAGCAGGGGGAGGGGCAGAGGGAGAGAATTTTCAAGCAGACTCCCCACTGAGTACAGAGCCTGATGTGAGGCTTGATCCCAGGACCCTGAGATCATGACCTGACCTGAAACCAAGAGTCAGATGTCCAACCGACTGAGCCACCCAGGTGCCCCTGGCCCTACCTTTCGCTAGGAAGCTTGGCAAAGAGTCTGTGACCACTTTCATCGGCCACACCACCTGAAGTCTCCATTCCCCTGAGTTTAATAGGACACAGGCAGCCTCAGCTCCTCCTGTGCCAAGCCCTGGAGAGGGTGATGGTGATGAAAAGTGTAATGGCAGAGGAAAGGGGACGTTTCAGCCCACAGCTGTGTCCTAAGGCGTGGCCTCTGGTTTCTTCTGAATTCCTGTTCGATTCACAGGCGGGTCTGGAAGTAGGGGCTGGAGAGAACGGAACATGTTCTGCATGACTGGGTGAGAATTTTGGAGGCCTTATGGGACAAATTGGTTCCAAAAAAAAAAAAAAAAGGTGAGAAAGGGGACAGGGAGAAGGCCTGAGAAACTTCGAGGGGGTTTCCCAATGGAGGATGAACATTCAAGACGGATGTCTGATTTCACAGTCATTCAGTCATTCAACAGCTGCCTACCTCACACCTTCCAGTGCTGAGCACTGCAAACATGATGGCAGGCAAGATCAGTCCGTGCTCCGGAACTCGTGGAGGAAGCAAACTAACCAAGAAAAAAAGTTAAAAGACACAGAAATAAAATAATTGCAAATTGTGATAAGTCCTGTGAAGCAAACTCAAAAGTTGCCGAGATAAAGAAGTGAACAGGGATCAACTTTATCTATTAAAACCCTCCCCCCATGTCCATCAAATCTTCTGTAAAGTCCGCTACCTGTGCTAAGACCTGTGTGAGGGGGATTTTTGGAAATCAGAGCAAGAGGATGAATTCTAAATCTGGTTTAACAAAATGTGTTCCAGAGACAGGAGACTAGGATGGAGATGCTTCCATGAGCTGAACTCACTAAGAAAGAACAGCAGCTCAGATAGTCAGCTGACCTCGAGAGCCCTAATTTCATCACCCCCCTGTATGTCCCAGGGTTTTGCAAAGTTCAAGCACTACGGACTATCACAGGGTATGAACGGAGGAATCAAGTGATCCATTACAACCTGGGTTCACAGTCCCTTGCAGGGTCACAATCCGATGGGGGAGGGCCCCTGTACCTCACCAGAGCATGCTGGAATCTGGTGGGGGGTGTAACAGAAGCCTATAGGAGGGACTTAGGAGTACAACCTTGAAACATAGGTGAAAAAACAAAATTCAGGGGTGCCTGGCTGGTTCAGTCAGAAGAGCAGGCAACTCTTGATCTTGGTCATGAGTTGGGGCCCCATTTGGGGTGTAAAGATGACTTAAATAAATAAGCTTTAAAAAATTCAAACAAGTACACTTGAAGATCTGATTGGCTTTATTAAATGATTCATGAATCAGGCAGCATCCCATCTCGCAAGTGGAGAGCCGCTCCACAGTGTACAAAATGGAAGGTTTTTATAGAAAAGAGGAAGGGACAAGAAAGTTATGATCAAAAGAAAAGAAAGGATTATTCCAGGCAAAGTCATTTTCCCTTAGGGGGGAAGGGTCATGCAGATAACCTCATCTTTTGGGGAATGGAGAGGACCCATGTGACAGATGACCTCTCTGATGCTTATCAGAAAATTTCCGGGGCGCCTGGGTGGCTCAGTCGTTAAGCGTCTGCCTTCGGCTCAGGTCATGATCCGAGGGTCCTGGGATCGAGCCCCACGTCGGGCTCCCTGCTCGGTGGGAAACCTGCTTCTCCCTCCCCCATTCCCTCTGCTTGTGTTCCTGCTCTCTCTCTCTCTGTCAAATAAATGAATAAAATAAAGAAAAGAAAAGAAAAGAAAATTCCTGACTGGCCAGTTAAGACTTACATTTCCAGGGGAGGTCGAAATGGCCATTAGATTGGATATTAAGTCCTGGCGTGGACTTGCACAGGCCCAAGTGACATCATTTTGGGCCTGTGGTTTTCTTTTTAATGCACATAGCAAGGAGAGCTGATCGTTCTTCTGGGTGAGTTCAGAGAAGACTTCATGGTGAGGTGACGTTTGAGCTGAGTCTCAAAGGTGGAGAAGGAGCTCCCTAGGCCTCAGGGAGAGTGAACTAATTGGTGTAAGGCCAGACTGCTCTTACAGAGAGACCCAACCGTGCAGGGGCTTTCTCTTTCTCACAGAGCAGCCCCCATATGAATGCTCCCTGTGGGTGAGCGGCTCCTTGTAGTGATGCAGGGACCTGGGCCATTCTTGGTAAAAGTGTCATAAAAGTTCCCTGCAGTGGTAGGGCCCTCACACCTTGGCTGCCTGTTCCTCTCCTGCTGCTCGGTCTGCACTGAGGGCCCTTGTCTCCTCCTTCCACATGCCTATGACCGTCTTGCTGTTCCAAGAAGACACAGCATGGGGCTAAGTCATCGCTTCACTGAAAAGACAGGATAGGGGCGCCTGGGTGGCTCAGTAGGCTAAGCGTCTGCTTTTTTTTTTTTTTTTTTAAGATTTTATTTATTTATTTGAGAGAGAATGAGAGAGAGAGAGCACATGAGAGGGGGGAGGGTCAGAGGGAGAAGCAGACTCCCCGCCGAGCAGGGAGCCCGATGCGGGACTCGATCCCGGGACTCCAGGATCATGACCTGAGCCGAAGGCAGTCGCTTAACCAACTGAGCCACCCAGGCGCCCCTAAGCGTCTGCTTTCTGCTCAGGTCATGATCTCAGGGTCCTGGGATCAACTCCCTGCTCAGTAGGAAGTCTGCCTTTCCCTCAGCCTCCCCCCGACCCCCATGTGTGTGCATGTGCGTGTGCGCTTGCTCTCTCAAATAATTAAAATCTTCTTTTTTGTAATTTTAAAAAAGATTTTATTTATATATTTGACACAGAGAGAGAGCACAAGCAGGGGGAGCGGCAGGCAGAGGGAGAGGGAAAAGCAGACTCCCCACTGAGAGGGGAGCCCGACACAGGGCTCAATCTCAGGACCCCGAAACCATGACCCAAGCCGAAGCCAGATGCCCAACTGACTGAGCCACCCGGGTGCCCCAAATAAAATCTTTAAAAAAAAAAAAAAAAAAGGCAGGATGGACTCACATCCAGGCCCTTCCCAGATGGGTTTCACCAATGTTCCAACCTCAAGAACCAAGTGGCAGAAAGCCTAATGCCCACCAGGGGAAGCACAAAGTTATTGGCCTCATAACACAACAGCCCAGGAATAGGCCTGGCCGCAGGTTCTCAAGTGATGTCACCAGGGATCAGTTTTTATCTTCATTCTGCAGTGGCAAGGCCTCTGGACTGGCTCAGCTCTTAGGTCCTATTGTGAATGGATGTTACAGCCCCCAACCTCACTGGGATGTCCTTATTAACTTACTTACTTTATGTATGTATGTATGTATGCATGTTTTTTTTTTTTTTTTAAGATTTTATTTATTTGACAGAGAGAGACACAGCGAGAGAGGGAACACAAGCAGGGGGAGCGGGAGAGGCAGAAGCAGGCTTCCCGCTGAGCAGGGAGCCCGATGCGGGGCTCGATCCCAGGACCCTGGGATCATGACCTGAGCCGAAGGCAGACGCTTAACAACTGAGCCACCCAGGCGCCTGTATCCATGTATTTATAAGTAATCTCTACACCCAAGGTGGGGCTCAAACTCGCAACCTGGAGATCAGGAGTGGCAGGCTGCACCAGCTGAGCCAGCCAGGCATAAGGAGGCTGGCCTCACTTCTGAAACCCATTCTGATTGGACTGGTGGATGTCATGTGACCATGCGTGCGCCAATCATCACAGCCAAGAGAAAGTGATATAAAGATGGGCCAAGGCGAGGAGCGCCTGGGTGGCTCTGCTGGTTAAGAGTGGGGCTCTCAGGTTCAGCTCAGGGCGTGATTTCAGGATTGAGCGACTTTGGTGCCCTGCGTCTGGCTGTGCCCTCAGTGGGGAGACGGCTTGAGACTCGCTCTCTCCTCCCTCTGCCCCTCCCCTGGCTCGAGTGTGGGCACACGCTGTCTCTTTCAAATAAATAATAAATAGTTTAAAAAAAAAAAAAAAGTTGGCCAAGCTAGATCATATGCTTCCTTCATCCCTGATGCTGAGGGTTTAGACCCATCCTCGTGACATTAGGTGGGAGGGGAACAGTGGCTCTCCAAATAAACATCAGGCAGGGGATAGATACTAGGGAGGCAGCCAACCAATGACCATTATGGTGCAAACCCTCTCCACTTGCTACCAGCCTGGAAGTCTCTTCCCCTTTCCCCAAATCAGTTAAGTCTGTTCCTACCTCCTGCCTTTGGCCTGGACCCTCACTTGGCCAGAAGTGCCCTTTTTATTCCTCCTTTTCTGAGACACAGATTGAATGCCCCCCTTTCCAGTTTGGTTCACAAACATTTGCTGAGCCCTTTCCCTCTATCGTGAACCTGTAGACACAGAGAAGAAACAGGTACAGTCCCTGACCTCTAGGAACTTACACTTCAGGGAACAATATTAGAAGCTACCATTTGAGGGTCTGCTGTGTGCTAAGCACTGTTATGCCCTTTCATACATACATCACCTCATTTAATTTACACACACAAAAAATGTAGCACTCTCCTTATTAGCCTCTGAGCACCACCCCCCTTCTCAGGCTGAGCTTTGGGAAAATCCACCAGACCTTCAGCCTCATCTCATGCCAGTCCTTCATTCTTGCTTGCATGCACCAAACTTTTTTCGAGTCCTTGAATATACCATGCTCTTTTCCACCCCAGGACTTTTGCATATTCAGGTTCCTTCATCCAAAATGCTCTTTCTCCTATTTTGCCTAATTAAACTATTCATCCTTCAGGGGTGCCTGGATGGCTCAGTCGCAAGAGAAGGCAACTCTTGATCTCAGGGTTGGGGGGGGCCAGGAGTTTGAGCCCCACATTGGGTGTTAGAGATTACTTAAAAATAATAATAAAATTTTTAAAAAATGTTAGTTTTGGGGGCACCGGGGTGACTCAGTTGGTTAAGTGTCTGCCTTCTGCTCAGGTCATGGTCTTGGAATCGAGCCCGGCATCTGGCTCCCTGCTTAGGAGGGAGTCTGCTTCACCTTCTTCCTCTGCCCACCACCCACCTTGTGCTCTCTCTCTCAAATAAATAAATAAAATATTTAAAAATAAATAAATAAAAATGTCAGTTTTTAAAAAAATAATTTAAATAAACTATTCATCCTTCAGATCTCACATCAAACATTGCTCTGAGGAGATCGTCCCTTACCTTCCAGACCAGGCCAGGGCCCCTGCTTGGAAGCTTTTAGGGCACACTACTGTTCTTCATAGCACTACTCACAAGTATAATTATATACTCATTTGTGTTTAGTGTCTGTTAGCACTCTCTCCACCAGCCAGTAAGTTCCCATGAGGGCAAGACTGGGGTCTGTTCTGCTTACCAGATGGTTTTATGTAGCACATCAAAAGCTCAGCAAATATTTGTTGAATGAATAAGTTGGATATCCATGTAGCTATCCCCCAATCCGTGATGGAGAGGAGTCGGGTCAATACCTGTGAATGTTGCCATAACCCAGAATGTGACAAAACAATGCTTAATTTGGAGCCAAATGGTACAGACATTAAGTTCAGTGGTTGTTATAAAAGAAAAGTAGTTAATGCTGTATCTTTAGATAGGAGACAGTGAGGCATTCAGACAGACCTGGTTCTGGGATTCAGCTTTTGCAAGGGTTTAGGACAACTTCAGGGAGTTTAGGGGGAAACAGTCCCAAGACTGCTTTTCTTACGCTGAAGGCACTGGAAAGTATGCTTTCTCTTTTGGGACTGAGAGCTGTCAAGTCAATGAAACCTAGAGCTGTTCTATAGCCATCTTTCTTTCTTTCTTTCTTCCTTTTTTTTTTTTTTTAAAGATTTTATTTATTTGACAGATAGGGACACAGCGAGAGAGGGGACACAAGCAGGGGCAGAGGGAGAGGGAGAACTAGACTCCCCACTAAGCAAGGAGCCTGATTGGGACTCGATCCCAGGACGCTGGGACCACAACCCGAGCCAAAGGCAGACGCTTAACGACTGAGCCACCCAGGTGCCCTATAGCCATCTTTCTGGACTGCATGGAAAGAATTGAGGGATGCTGAGACAGAGGGAGCCCTGAAAACCTCTCTTGAGCCTTTAGGATCTAGCCATACCCCAAACTCCTGTACTTCTAGAGATTGTCGGTAATTCTTTTCTCCCTCACCCCCTTCTTTGCTTTAGTTTTTGGTTGGTTCCTGTCATCGGCAACTGCTAGAAATCTGGTTAACACAATGTTGAAATAAATCTGATTAAGATCTTAAGTGGGCAGGAAACCCAAGTCAAATAATAAAGGCTTTATTTTTTAAAAAAAGATTTTATTTATTTATTTGAGAGAGAGAATGAGATAGAGAGAGAGCATGAGAGGGGGGAGGGTCAGAGGGAGAAGCAGACTCCCTGCTGAGCAGGGAGCCCGATGCAGGACACCATCCTGGGACTCCAGGATCAGGACCTGAGCCGAAGGCAGTCGCCTAACGCCTGAACCACCCAGGCGCCCCTCATAAAGGCTTTAGGATAGAACCTGGCACATGATAGGCACTCATCGTTCAGGAAACACCGTTCCTGTAGTTCCCTGTACTTGTCCACTAAAGTACATATCACAATTTTAATTGAGTAATTATTGTCATCAATTGCTCACTGTCTTCCAACTACATTGTAAGCTTCATTTGTGTGGGGACTGTAACTTATTCCCTGTATTCCTTACACCCAACAGATGACCTAGCACAGAGGTGATCAGTAAATAGCTCTGAATGAATGAAAGAATGAATGCATGCATGCTACTTAAGAGCATGGGCTTTAGGGTGAGAAAGACTCCAAAAACGCCAAGTGAGACCCAAGGCTGAAGTCCTGCTTCTTGCCACTTGTCTTCATGTGGGCATGCCACACAAGCTCTTCTGAGCTTGTTTTCTCAGCTGTAAAATGGGGATGATAATATTACCTTTTTCATGGATTGTTTCTTACAATAAATGGAAATGTGCGAGTGAAGTGTTAGTACAGCTATTAAGACAGTTCTTCCTAGCAAGTACAAAACAGACGTCTGTGAAGGAGCGGTCTGTTAAGGAGACTCCTCCTCGCTTCCGTTCTCTCAACCCACTCTTCAACCCCCGGCAGAACAAGACCGGTCTTGTCAATTCACAGAAGAGGAAACAGGCAGGACCACGCAGGAGAAGGGCTCGGTCCAGGACCCAGCCCCGAGCGGCAGAGCCTCGGGCCTGCGCGCACTCGGGGCGGGCGGGAGCCCACCGCTCGGCCCTCTCCAGCAGCCCGGTTCCCGGCTGCGCGACCCCGCGGCTCCCCGCCCGGCCGGGCCCGGGCCGGTCCCCCTCGGGCCCCACTCTCTCCCGCACAGGCCCCGCCCCTCTCCCCGGGGTTGGGCCCCGCCCCCACGCCCCCCGGCGCAGGCCCCGCCCCTCTGCCCCCATTCTCTCCGGCGCAGGCCCCGCCCCACTCCGCGTGGGCGCCGCCGCTCCCCGCCGACTCTCCGCGCTCGGGCCCCGCCCCCGCTGCCCCGGCTCCGCAGCCCGCCTGCCCCCTGCCCGCCAGCCCCACGCGGACTCTCTTTGTTCCGGAGCCGCCCGCCAGGGTCCCCGGAGCCGCTGACTCAGCGCAGTGGAGCCAGCCTTTGGCGCCCTCGCCCCCACCCCACTCTCCCTGGAGACCTGGAGGCTGGCGCCCCGGGAGGTGGGAGGTGCGAGTGCGCCGGCCCAGCCCTTCTTTTGTTCCCCAGGACGTTCCTTTGCTCCAGCCCTCCCAACCTGGAGAGTCTGCGGTTACTGTTTCAGGTTATGTTTCGGGAAACTGACACCAAGTAAGCCGCCCTGAAACCTGGCTCCTGCCACGTCCTAGTTGTTGATCTTCCGTAAGTCCTTCGACCTCCCTGAACCTCCGTTTCCTCACTTGTAATGTGGGAGCCAGAATGCCAGATTTGGAAGAGACCCTGTGAGATTAAATGCGAAAACAGTACTTTAAAACTGAAGGCACAAAGTGAACGTTAGAGACTTGCTTTTGGAAGGTCTACACTGATAAAAAGCTAACGTTTATGTGTTGAGTTAGGCCCTCCCTCATCCTACTTCGCAGGGACAATTTGTCATCCCCTAGGGCCTTTCAAATCTCTCTTTGTTAGTGGGGGCCCTCCCTGATCTCTAGGGTACACCCACGCCCGCATGGAGTCAGCCCGTCGCACATTTCCCTAGTATACGGTAACTTCCCCTATTCAAATACTTTAAAAAAAAATGAGTTATAGTTTACCTTTGATGAAATGCACAGACAGAACTTACACATACAGTACCACGAGTTTTGAGAAATGAAAACACCCCTGTAACCCACATCTCTTTCAAGACAGAACATCTCCAGCCCCACAGAAAGTTCTCTGGAGTTCCTCTCCAATGAATCCCACACCTGACCCCAGGCAACCACTGTACCCACTTCTCTCACACTAGGTAAGTTTTGCCTGTTCTAGAACAATATAAATTAAAGCATACAATCTGTTGTGTTTTTTCTTCTTTTTTTAAAGTAGACTCCCTGCCCAGGGTGGAGCCCCAAATGCAGGGCTTGAACTCAGGACCCTGAGATCAAGATCTGAGCTGAGATCAAGAGTCAGAGCTTAACTAACTGAACCACCGAGGCACCCCTAGACTTATGTTTTTTTGAATCTGGCTTATTTCATTCAGTATAATCTTCTTGAGATTCATCCATATCCTTTCTCCTCTCCTCTTCCTCCTTCTCCTTCTTTGAGAGTCATCCATATGGGTGTATCAGTAATTTTTAAAAGTTGATTGAAACTGATGAGTAGTATTTCATTATATAACTACACCATAACTTGCGTATCCTTTTTTCCCCCCTGTTGATAGACAGTTGCATTTTTTTCAGTTTGGGGTTGTTATTAACCCCAAATTTGTAGAATATTCTTATACAAATTTTTTTGTGGCCCTGAGTTTTTATTTATCTTGGATAAAGGAGTGGAATTGCTGGATCATAGATTTAATCTTGTAGATTTAATCTTGTAAGAAACTGCAAAATAGTCCTCTAAAGTGGTTGTAGCATTTTACATTTTCACCATCAGTGTGTGAGAAGTTCTGTTGTTCCGCATCCTCCTGAGCATTTGGCATTGCCAAACTTTTTACTTTAGTCATGTAATGGATATAGTACATCTTTTTATGGCATTACTTTTAAAAATAAGATCAATGTTTTTTTAAAAAAGTGATTAATAGAAGTATACAATTGCAAAGGTACAAAAGGCTATTCAGTAAAAAAAGAGGCCCAGGTCACTCGATTTTTCTCCCTACAAGGTATCAGTTTTATGCATGGCTTTTGTCTCCATTCAAATTGTTCTTTTTGACTATCTGAGCTCCTCTCTACCAGCCTGAGCTCCTCTCCAGTGCTAATAAAAGTCCAATAAATATTGTGGATTGAATGCCAGGCACTGTTCTAGACAAGACATATAACCTATTACATCATCTCATTTTGATTCAAGAGGGTAGCAGAGTCCCTTTGGAGGAAGCCTGGAATTAAGTGATATCAATAAAATTTTGTTAACTGAATGAATGTTGATGAAGGAGACCCCTGGGGGTTCTTGCAGGCAGTGCAAGCTGGATCTTTTCTTTTTTTCCCATCACTTCTTACGTGTCAGGCACTGTGCAAACCAAAAACTACACATGCTATTTTTTTTTAAAGATTTTATTTATTTATTTGACAGAGAGACACAGCGAGAGAGGGAACACAAGCAGGAGGAGTGGGAGAGGGAGAAGCAGGCTTCCCACCGAGCACAGAGCCCAATGCAGGGCTCGATCCCAGGACCCTGGGGGTCATGATCTGAGCCGAAGGCAGACGCTTAACGACTGAGCCGCCCAGGCGCCCCTATACGTGCTATTTTTGTTGCCCAGCATTATTTCACCCTCAAGGTAACAGGACCTCAGGTTTTCTCGGGGAAATTGTCTTCCACTCAGCCCGCACTTCCATTGGCTCCAGGTGGGCAGGTGACTTGAGCCTAACCAAGCAAAGCACCTCAGCCCCTTGGCAACAGTGATTGGTTCAGGGATATGCCCACCATGCAATTTGGGCCAATGAAAGCCAGCCCTGGACTCGTGTTCAAACTGGTGGGCAAGTGGGCTCTCTCCTTTCTACTGGACTTGGAACTGTGGGGCTGGAAACCTGTGAGAGATGAGATCAAGGGAGTTATATATGAAGTTAGGCAGCAAGGCCTAGGGGTGAGGAAAAACGAGAAGGCCAGTGCAGTGCGTGAAAGAGGAGGACCCTTCACTGGGTCAGACAGAGGCCAGAGCTTGAGGGGCCAGGTGGGCCATGGACAGGGATTTGGATTTCACACTGAGAAGCTATTGGAGTCATATGATTTGATTCACATTTTTAAAAGATCATTCTGTGGAGATGACGCTGGGAATGAGGAGCAGGGGCATAGGAAGAAGGGAGACAGTTAGGAGGCATCGAGCTAGAAACCACAGACTTTGGAGTGGGGTAGTAGCTGTGGTGAAAAGTAAGTGATTTAGCGTGGCTCATTTGACAGAGAGAAACACACAGAGAGAGGGGACACAGCAGGGGGAGTGGCAGAGGGAGAAGCAGGCTTCCCGCCGAGCAGGGAGCCCGATGCGGGGCTTGAACCCAGGACCCTGGGATCACGACCTGAGCTGAAGGCAGACGCCCAACGACTGAGCCACCCAGGCGTCCCTACAGGGTTGTTTCTGATGACAATATTTGAGCCACTAGATCCAGCTATACCAAGATCTTCCTCCTGGACTTTCCAGTTACATGAGCCAATAAATTCTTTTTTGTGATTAAAGATAGTTTGATTTGGGATTCTGCCGCTTGGAAGTAAGATGAGTCATAGCTATGTGTATTATTTTATTTTATTTTATTTTTTTAAAGATTTTATTTATTTGACAGAGAGAGAGATAGCGAGAGCAAGAACACAAGCAGGGGGACTGGGAGAGGGAGAAGCAGACTTCCCGCCACGCAGGGAGCCCGACGCGGGACTTGATCCCGGGACCCCGGGATCATGACCTGAGCTGAAGGCAGACGCTCAACGACTGAGCCACCCAGGTGCCCCAACTATGTGTATTATTTTATTAATCTTCAAAAGAAATCTTTAGGATTGCCACTATTAGCCCAATTTTGCAGTTGAGAAAACGGGAGCTTAGAGAGGGAGAGTGAGTTGCCCAGGGCCATATAGAGTTGAAGTGACAGAGGTGGGATTCAGACCAAGTCACTAACCCCAAAGCCTGGGCAATTAACCCTACTGGCCACAGGTTATAAACTATACCCACCCAGGCCTGCCTAATATCATCTTTCTGACTGGCCCTCAATTCCTTTTGCTCTACCCTAAAGGAGAACCCAAGGCCTTTTAGTTCCATGGTGTGGCATGAGACCTTGTGTTCCAAAAGAGCCCTCAAGGGATCAGAATCCCACTTACCTCTTTACATGGTACTTAGGCAAAATGAGAGGGATCTTCAAGTTCTCAAGCAAGTTCTCAGTATTGACCGAGTTATACGTAGAGCATCTTCATGTATGTGAGAGACTCAAAAAACACGTGTCAGTATTGGGAACTGTAATGTATGATAGGATTGATCCTCTTAAAAGAGGCAGAAACTGAGATCAGGGATGCCTGGGTGGCTCACTCCATTAAGTATCTGCCTTTGGCTCAGGTCATGATCCTGGGGTCCTGGGATCGAGTCCCACATCGGGCCCTTTGCTCGGCGAGGAGCCTGCTTCTCTCTCTCCCTCTGCTTCTACCCCATGCTCCTGCTCGCGTGCTCTCTTTCTGTTGTGTGCGTGTGCGCGCGCGCAAAAATAAATAAAAATACTTAAAAAAAAATAAAACAAAAATTAAGAAGGAGGTTTTTATTCCCGAAAAGGATAAGGAAGGAGTGATGGCAGGCCAGTACAACAAATCTACTTCAGAAAGCTCTGGCCATTCCGTTATGACTTTATGCTGTTGAACCTGGGAATTTGTGTTGAAACGAGGCCAGATTTTGGAGGCAAACAGGCCTGAGTTCAAGTCCAAGGTCTGACACTGAGCTCTTCGAGCCTCCATCATTAGCTCACAGCATTGTTATGTGGCAGTGATTCAGTCATGAATTTTTTGATCGCAACCTGGACAGGATTAAAAGAAGTCATTCTAGTGCAAGAGGAGCACGGAACTTGGATATTGCATGATGTGTGCACAGTGCTCACAAGGATCCTGCCGGGTTAAGGCTTTTAGTACTGTTGCACTGTTTGAGAAGAACGATTTCCTGCCTTCACCGTGCTCTTTCATACTCAGAAAGCCAAGGTCTTGCATGTTACAGTCAAGACACGTCTCTCCCGGGCCTCAGCTGGGGTTCCTGGACCTCTCAGCCATCTGTCTGCTGGACATGAGGCTGGCAGTAGGTGTGCTCAGGAAAAGCATGGGAAGTCATTGCACACATGGATCCGGATTCAGCAGCATACCCGTGAAGACTGCAGTGAGGGACAGTTGAGGACACCGGCCTGAATCGGCTCCAGTGCAGCTGTGGCCCAGAACAGGAATCCCCACGGCAACTGGTGGGAGCAACATGGATGCTTATCATTTCCCATCAAACAAGGTCCAGAGGTAGGGGAGAGCTTCTGGGCTGGCCGACGATGATGACTCCACAGTGCTGCCCAGGATGCAGGCTCTGGCGCTTTCTCTGCCTTGCCAGTCTCAGGGTCAGCTTTATCCTCAGGCTGGTAGAAAGACAGAGCTGCAGTTCCTAGTGCTCACGCCCGAGCGCCACAGGGTTCAGGGAATGAGGAGAGTCCATACCAGTCTGTGGCTCTCTCTTTGGAGAAAACGTTTCCCAGACGCTCTCCAGCAGAGCCCTCTCGGGTCCCGTTGGACAGAATTGGGTCTCACGACCAGTCTTGAGCCATCCCTGCCTAAGGGAAGGACTCACCATGATTGGCTCAGACGCATCCTCTGGGTGTGGAATGGATTCGGGAGGAGGGGGCTGAGCACGCCACCACGGACCGATGCAGGTGATAGATGTCAAGGGCCTGGTGGGCCCTCAACTACAAAGAGCTCCCTTCCATTTCCATCTTGGAATGCTCCTCTGATTAGGTGATGTGTTCGAGGAAGGCCAATGTCAGATGGCCCTCGCATCCAGGGAGAGCAAGGTCTTTGATAGGGACCTGGTGGAGGCTATTTGTTTATGAGAAACTGAGTTCCATTCAACCTCGATCAAATACAAAGGGGTTTGGGGCACCTGGGTGGCTCAGTTGGTTAAGCGACTGCCTTCGGCTCAGGTCATGATCCAGGAGTCCCGGGATCGAGTCCCACATCAGGCTTCCTGCTCGGCGGGGAGTCTGCTTCTCCCTCTAACCCTACCCCCTCTTGCGTTCTCTCTCTCACTCTCTCTCTCTCTCAAATAAATAAAATCTTTAAAAAAAATAAAATAAAATCTTAAAAAAAAAAAAATACAAAGGGGTTTGTGAAAAGATTTGAGAGTACTGCCAGACCCCTCCAACCATCTCCCATCTCAGCCCCAGCCCTGGTGTCTCTCTCTGTCCACTTACCACACTGCGGTGGTCTTTTGTTGTTGTTGTTTAAACAAACTTGTTATTCCTGTGAATCATCTTATACCTAAAATTCTTTCTTTTCCTTTTCATAAACTATAATCTTCTTTTTGCTTCAATGCCGGGGAGACAGAAGCACCAATCAAAGAGACATAAAAGACTTCTACAGAAGATGCCCTCACCTGAGTTAAATAAGCTGTCAGGATTTTCATAATTTTTGGTGGGAGTGTAACTCAGTGCCAGGCCTAGGGAAGGCTATTGGCAAATATCTATTTAAAAATTTTGGGGGGGAACCTGGCTGGTTTGGTCAGAGCGTGGGACTTTTGATGTCGTGTTTGTGAGTTCAAGACCCATATTGGGTGGAGAGATTACTTAAAAAAATTAAAAATCTTTTTTTTTTTAGATTTTATTTATTTATTTGTCAGAGAGAGAGAGAGCACAAGCAGGGGGAGCGGCAGGGAGAGGAAGAAGCAGGCTCCCTGCTGAGTAAGGAGCCTAATGCGGCTCTTGATCCCAAAACCCTGGGATCAGAACCTGAGCCGAAGGCAGACACAACCGACTGAACCACCTAGGTGTCCCAAAGTTAAAAATCTTTAGGAAAAAAAATTTTTTTAAAGATTTTATTTATATATTTGTCAAAGAGAGAGAGAGTACAAGCAGGGGGAGCGGCAGGCAGAGGGAGAGGGAGAAGCAGACTCCCCTCTGAGCAGGGAGCCCGATGCAGGACTCGATCCCAGGACTCTGGGACCACGACCAAAGCTGACACAGATGCCCAACCGACTGAGCCACTCAGGTGCCCCAGGAGAAAAAAAATTTTTAACTCTGTATAACCTTGGATCAAAAATTTCTATAAATCTGACTTTGAGTTATACTTGTTCATGTACACAAAGATATAAGCAAAGAATACTCATTGCAGTTTTGTTTGTTGTAATAAAGACTAGATGCGATTTAAATGTCCCTCAGTAAGGAAATGCTTAAAGTTAGGTCATTCCATGTAACGTAATACTATGTAGTCACTGAAAAGAATGAAGAACATCTCAATGTAATGCCATGGCACCGTTTCCAAGGTGTGAAATGAGGAAAGTGAAAAATGATATACACAGTATGCCCTTTGTATTTGTTTTTATTTTTGTTTTTAAGTTTTTCTTTTAATTCCAGTTAGTTAACACACAGTGTTATATTAGTTTTTTTTTTTTTTAAGATTTTATTCATTTATTTGAGAGAGAGCGAGCAAGAGAGAGAGCACGAGCGGTGGGGGGGAGGTGCAGAGGGACAGAGGGAGAGGGAGAAGCAGACTCCTTGCTGAGCAGAGAGCCTGATGAAGGGCTCGATCCCAGGACCCTGAGATCATGACCTGAGCCGAAGGCAGACGCTTAACGACTGAGCCACCCAGGTGCCCCCCTTTTATCATTTCTATGTGCACCTCCCCTGGTTTCCATGATGGTGATTCGGCTTCCAATGTTTCCCTCCCCGCTCTATCCCCCGCCCCCCCGACCAGGGGGAGGGAACTGTCTGCAGACTGTGCAGACTGGACTAAGCTACTGGAGCCACTTTGCCCTCAGGAGAGCTGGAAGTACCCCAGAGTTTAAGTTCCTGCCTTGGCCCCATTCCCACGCCCACTATGGGCGTGCTTTGGCCAGTGACTGATCAGAATAGAAAGGAAAGCCCAGCTTCATTGCTTCAGGGCAAGACGACACAGAGGTTGTACTTCGACTCCAGCATTCCCAGTGCCCACAGGGATCAGGCAGAGGCTACCGGCTTTGGGATTTTACTGAAACCACATCTTTGTTTGCTCTTTTCCCCATCCCTGTCCTGCTTCCCACACTCCCTTACCAGCTTCTCCTGGGGGGCCTTTCTTAATATATCACCTGTACAAGAATCTTCACCTTGGGCTCTGCTTCTGGAAAAAACAACCTATTTGTTTGCTTTTATTAAAATGACATTTATTTAGGGGCACCTGGGTGGCTCAGTTGGTTGGGCGACTGCCTTCGGCTCAGGTCATGATCCTGGAGTCCCGGGATCGAGTCCTGCATCAGGCTCCCTGCTCGGCGGGGGGTCTGCTTCTCCCTCTGACCCTCCCCCCTCTCATGCTCTCTCTCTCTCTATCTCATTCTCTCTCTCACATAAATAAATAAAATCTTTAAAAAAAATGACATTTATTTATTTGGTCACTTATTTAATTAAGTAATACAGACATTCACTATCCCTGTAAAATTCAAATAAAACTGAGCCCACAACGATGTTTAATTTCACAAATCCCAAGTCTGTGGCTCCTTGAGAAGGCAAATTATGCTATTGATTGATTATACATGTGTCCTTTCAGAACTTCGACTGTGTGTTTTCACTCAGACTTGTATTTTGTCTGCTTGTTTTCTCATAGCTGGGATAGTTCTGCATGTTTCATTTGGCAACCTGCCTTTTTTCTTTAAGAATCCATCTTGAATGTTTTTCCATGTCAGCCCATCTAGTCCAGCCTCCAGGGTGACCTTCCTAAATTGCCTGTGACATGAAGCTGCTCTCCTGCTTAGAGCCCTTGAAGTAAAGCTTCCCACAGCCCTTGGAATAAAATCCAAACCCCTGACTTGGCCCCACCCACCACTGCCTGCCCATTCCCGCTCCACGGTGGACTGCCCTGGTTTTCTTGAATGTGCCATATACTCTTTATTGCCTCAGGGCCTTTGCACAGCCCATTTCTTCTTTCTAGAATATTCTTCTCCCTTCTTCTTTGCCCAGCTAACTCCCATTTATCTTTGAGGTCCCAGCAGAAAAGCCTTCCCCTAGGCCCCAGACTGGGTGACATCTCGGGCCCTAAGTCTTTGTACTACATTCTATTTTACCTTTGGAGCCCTTGTAAAGAATTAATTCATCTTGTCATTAATGCACATTGGTCATTAGGCTGCTAATGAATGAATGAATTATCCCTATGACTCTGTTTCATGGTTTTCTCCCTGACTGGAGTACAAGCTCCACAAGGAAAAACTCCCTTCTGTCTCGTTTGCCCACATCACGAGTGACTGGCACAGCTCCAAGCAAGGACGAGAGGCTCAGGGGTTGTTGAGTGAGTGGAAGGAAGAAGTGAAAAGCTGTCGCAGAGCTTCTCTCTGTTTCCCTCTCTCCGAGGCAGCCCTGTCTCTTGTCTCCGCGGTGCTCAGGGGCCTCCTTGCTTCTCCTGTCTGCAGACCAAAGGCTACTGCTCTCGGTTAGTTGCTGTTCTTCCTCACTTTGGCCTCCCCACAGCATGCCCTCAGCCAACTGCAGTCCCGACTCTACACCAGGACCTTTCCACCCTGGAGCCCACCACCAGCTGCCCGTGGCCTTTGGGTCCCTGTGCTCAAGTCCTTGGGAAAGAGTCTTCTTTGGCTCAACCCAACAAAAAGACTGGGGTCCCTCAGGCCAGGGATCCATCCTAGGCATTCCTTGCTGGCCAGGACCGCCCTAGGAGGGACTGTGAGAGCCAAGCCAGCTTAAGTCAAAAGGGGAAGTTGAATGTGGCAGGAAACTTGACTGGCATTTTTGCCACAAATGTAAAAGGGAACCAAAAATACAAAGGACTTTATTGTTCTGTTTTGTTTCTGGTTTAAGAAAATCTAGGTGGCTGCTACCACTGTCTAGATTGCTTCTTCACATTCACAGCGCCTTTTGGGGCCATCTGTCCAGCTCTGATTCTCTGGGAACTGACCCGTACCACGGAGAAGTGTGTGTATATAGATATATGCATCCCAGAGGCCAGAGCTGATGGGTTCCAGGCTGAAAACTTGGCTCAAACTAGGTCAGTTGGAGTCCTTGGGCTGAGAATTTGGAATTTATCACAGAGCTCCAGAACTGACCCCGCAATTTACCACCAGATGCTGAGGAAAGCAAGAAGGAGGAGGAGGAAAGGAAAGAGGAGAAGGGGGAAGAAAAGGAGGAGGCTAAAGAGGAGGAGGAGGAAGAGAAGGGAGACTACAGAGAGAAAGGAGAGACCAGACTTTCATTGACTCAATAAATATTCACTAAAGGGGGCACCTGGCCGGCTTAGTCAGAAGAGCGTGCAACTCTTGATCTCAGGGTCCTGAGTTCGAGCCCCACGTTGGGCGTAGAGATTATATAAAAATAAATAAAATAAATAAATAAATATTCACCAAGCAACAACAGTGTGTCAGGCACTGTTCCATGTGCTTGGGATGCATCTATGAAACACGAAAGCCGAAATCCCTGCTCTCTTAGAGGGTACATTTTAGTAGGGAAGAGACCATAAGGGATATAAGAAAAATAATAAGTGGTGGTAGGAGCTAAGGAGGAAAAAGAACGAAAGCTAGGAAGTGGGGTAGGAAGTGTAGGGGCAGGACAGGGCAGGTACTGAAATAGTAAAGATCTGAAGGAAGATGGAGCTCCTGGGTGGCTCAGTTGGTTAAGCACTCTTGATCTCAGCTCAGGTCTTGACCTTAGGGTCGAGAGTTCAGGGCCCGTGTTGGGCTCCATGCTGGGTGTGGAGCCTACTTAAAAAAAAAAAAAAGATCTGAAGGAAGACAGGATGCTGTCACGTGGCGGGGGCGGGGGGTGAGGGAACAATCCAGGGAGAGGCAATGGTTAGAGCCAAGGCCCTGAGGGGGAAACTGTGGCAGCAGCAATATGGGGAAGGGGACAGGAGTGGGAGATTCAGGCCGGGAAGCCACAGGGGCAGAATCTGGGGTCCTCTTAGGAGGCCACGGCAAGTTTCCAGGCCCAAGGTGCCAGTGGCTTGGACCTAGGGGATAGCAGTGGAGTTGGTGGGAAGGGTCAGATTCTGGACGTATTTTGAGGGTAAAGCCAACAGAACTTGCCATAGATTGCAGAGAGGTGTCGGAAACAAGAGAGCTAAGGCTGACTCCCGCGGGGGACTGGCAGAGCCCCCAGAAAGGGCCCAAGTGGCCGCCAGAGGGCAACTGCAGACGACGGGTGGCTTTGCTGCTTTCTGGATCCAGAGCCTCTTGCCTGCAAATCTGGCCCTGGGAACCCATAACCTGCACTCTGATCATTCTTAAAAAAAAAAAAACCCACTCCCACCCTTTCTGCATAAGCCAGTTTGAGTGGGTTTCCATCAACTGAGAGATAATCCCCTCCTGATGCGCCCCTCCATTTCTCATTTCAGCGACCTGAAACCTTGTAATTCTTCATATACGTGTCTGTCTCTACCACTGGACCCTGAGCTCCCCGAGGGCAGAGACTTCATTGTCCACATCCGCATCCTCAGGAGCTAGTGCAGGGCCTGGCTTAGAAAAATCTTATGATTGCTGCCCATTCATTGGACTCCAACATAGAAAGCATCCAATGTGAAGAGCATCTCATTCCTACTCCAACCAAAGCAACTGTACTTTTTCTCTTTAATATATTGGACTTCCAAGTAGCTTCCCTCTGAAACCAGATTCTCTGGTTTAAAAAAGTGTAAAAGAGTTTAAAAAAGCACTGTCTACTCCCAGATAAGTGTGGCAGACTGTATACACACTTTGTGTCCCTTCTGACAAAAAGGAGAGGAAAGTCGATTGAGCTGAATCTACACCAGCAAGAGCACCACAGAGAAGCAGACCCCAAAGCTCCAGGGACGGTAGAGCCAAGGGGCTCTGGTCTCCACGAGAGGGGGCCAGGCACTGGAGCCTTGCTGAAATGCTGTGTTGAATGAGTAGACCTCAGATCCCTCTCCTAGTTTTCGTACCACCGACACACCATTTTCAACCTCTGCCTCCCAAAGTTGAATTTTGCTCGAATTTATGAACATTTTAAGTACCAATTAACTATTTTCATGTCCTCTTTGAAATTTTTGGTCAAAAAGAGGTCAAATGAAAAAACCTTTTACAAGGACAATAGTAACCTTTGACAAATCCGAGCAGTAAGAATTATTCACAAAAAGTCTTTATTTGAGCCATAAAATTTGTATCTTGGAAGCCTATGTACTTTGATATGAAATATTGGAAGTGATATTCTGATCCAAAATAGAAGGGATTGTAGTGGTTTGGATTACTTAGATTCATCATATTCTTTTTCTTTATTTTATTTTCTTTATTTTTATTTTTTTTAAATAGGCTCCATGCCCAGCGTGGGGCTTGAACTCACAACTTGGAGATCAAGAGTCACATGCTGCACTGACTGAGCCAGCCAGGCACCCCAGACTCATCGTTTTCAATAACTTCATTTTTAAAGAAGATTTTATTTATTTATTTGAGAGAGAGAGCACAAGCAGGGGGAGAGGGAGAAGCAAGCTCCCCGCTGAGAAGGGAGCCCAACATGGGGCTCCATTCCAGGACTCTGGGATCATGACCTGAGCCGAAGGCAGACACTTAACCGACTGAGCCACCCAGATGCCCCTTCAATATCTTCATTTAACATGGAATTCAGATCTATAGGCAAACTTCTACATGCTTGCACAGAAAAGCTTTTCTCAGAGTAAGACAAATATCACCTGCCTCATGTTTCTCAGAGGGATTTTTTTTTTAAGTTTTATTTACTCAAGTAATCTCTGCCTCCAATGTGGGACTTGAACTCACGACCCTGAAATCAAGAGTCACATGCTTCTTGCCCTGAGCCAGCCAGGTGCCCCTCCCAGAGGGAATTCTTGATACCTCTATACCATCAGTACCCAGACTTACACATTGTTTCCAAAATATCTCATGTGTTTCAAAATATTTGTTACCACTTTGAGTGTTTCATCCCAGCAGATTGTCTTGGAATTTTGGAAGTTCTTCCAGACATTTCTCTTTCGGGATTCTAATTGATACCACATAAATACAATAGTTAGTAAGATCTATAGGGTCATCAGTCCACGGGGAAAGCTTTACTGTCAATGTGCCCACCAGCGGAATGGTGTTAGTCTAAAGTAACAACTTTCTCATTTCCAGAGCTTCCAAATGTGATGTTTCCTTTGGTCCAAGATGCGGTGTTGACTAGTTACATGCAAGCCAGGAAAACCAGTGCTTTGGCAATTGCACAAAGGCATCTTGGTTTTAGCTACTAATTGTTTGGAGTTGAAACTACCTTCTTGAGCTGGACCTGATACTGTGAAAGCCAATCTCATAAAAGGAACTTTGTTCTGTATTTTGCATGAGGAGATGCTTTAAAAAAAAAATTCAAACCTTTCTTCTGTGTCAAATGATGTCTTACGCACATAGAACACAGCTCTTGGAATTAAAATTATGATAACATCCAGGAAGATTAGAACAGAAGAGCTGTAAATCCTGGTATGGGAATGTCACAGAAAGTACAAAAGAACAGAGATGGAAAATAACTGAGAAATTATCAGAACCTTAGAGGGCCAGTCTAGGAGGTCTACTATCTCCATTTCAGGAGTTCCAGAAAGAACAGAGGAAACAGAGGGGAGGAAATCCTCCAAGAAAACAATTCAAGAACTCCAAAGAACACTGGTTACCATAGTGAGGCCCACTAAATTCCCAGGAAAGTAGATGAAAATTGGCATATGCTGTGTTACATTGGCAGGAAATTTCAGAACAATAGGGACAAAGAGAAGATGTTACAAGATTGCAGAGAGAAAAACAAGTTTTCCACAGGCATGCACACACAGAGAGTCTGGTTATGGTGTAAAACTTGCTATACAAAGGACATTGATTCTGTTATGGTGCAAAAAGCAATATGTGCAAGGGTGTACTTTTTTTTTTTAAAGATTTTATTTATTTATTTATTTGACAGAGAGAGACACAGCGAGAGAGGGAACACAAGCAGGGAGCGTGGGAGAAGGAGAAGCAGGCCTCCCGCAGAGCAGGGAGCCCCATGCGGGGCTCGATCCCAGGACCCTGGGATCATGACCTGAGCCGAAGGCAGACGCTTAACGACTGAGCCACTCAGGCGCCCCAAGGGTGTACTTTTTTTGAGAGTGAATGAAGTGTGGGTAAACTCATTTGGTCTGTCTGGAAGTACATGTCACTCTTCTGGGAAATGGTTCTGTCCCTCCTTCCTTCGCATATACCATGTGTTTCGAGTGGGTGCTCCCCAGTCTTAGAGGCCCCTTCCTCCGTGGCCATGTTATATCAGAACCACCTCCAAAATTATGAAAACAGAGCTCAAAAGTCATTACTGATTTCCTGCTGGGAGGTAAAGATGGAAGCTTCCATAGCTGCTGGCTGCCATGAGCCCAGGAGATGTTTAAGAGACTAGAGTCCAGGCAGAGAGAAGCAGAGGTGAGATTTGGCTGAGTCACAGCCCTGGGATCTGGCTGTCCCTGAAACTAGTGCAAGCTAGACCCTTATGCTTTCTGTGGCGGTGTGAGGTCTTCCAAAACAAAACACAGCAAAACACATTTGTCTGACCTGAGTTCCCGTCACTTGAAACAGTCTTGTGCATCGTACAGAAACGTAAAGGGCAACCATACTTTCTGGTGTAGTAATTAATCATTAGAACTGACATGTATTGGGACTTAGGCGATGCCAGGCACTGTGCACATGTTTTCAGCATATTATCTTGCTGAATCCTCCCAAGAGACCCGCGAGGTAGATCCTTTTATCATCTCCATAAACCAGAGAAAGAAACTGAGGGCACAGCAGGTGGGTTACTTCTTCACACTCTGAGATTAAAGCTCAGGCACTTAGGAGACCCATCGGAGACCCTCCCCTCAATGGGACCCCTCCCTCCTGCTCCACACTCCACTCCTCACACCGCCTCCCCACCTCTGTCTTCTGCCAGGATGCCCTTCCTCCTAGCTCCCCCCTGCCAAATCCTACGCACCCTTCAGATCTGTTCAAAAGTGTCCTGCCCTGGGGGGCCTGGCTGCCTCAGCCAGTGGAGCACACGACTCTTGATCTCAGGGTCGTGAGTTCAAGCCCTACATTGGGCATGGAGCTCACTTAAAAATAACAATAATAATAATAAGTGTCCTGCCCTGCTCCATCCTGAACTCCTCATCCTCAAATACAGATTACTTCCTAGCTTCTTCTCTCTCCTCACCCCAGAGGCAAAATATTATGAAATTAAGGGCATAAGCTCTGTTCAGATGGAATTTATATCCTAGCTCTACCACTGACTTGTTTAACATACCTGGGTTTTGACACATCTGGGCTTCAGTTTCTTCATCTGTAGAATGGGACAAGCTAGTACTGCCTTACAGGGTTCTTGGGAGGATTAACTGAGTTTAATACATGCCTATAACAAGTTCTTGGTGCCTGCTTTGTAGTGAGCATTCAATAAATGTTAGCTAGTGTGAATGCTAGCATATGACTCTATCCTCAAGCAACCCCCTTCCTCTTTCTAAGCCTTAGATTCTTTATCCGTAAGGTGGACACAATGATAGTCCAGCCTGCATGATTAGCATGAGATTGAGATCAGCTACTGCTCGTGAGCACCTGACATTATCAGCACACCATGAACAGGAGCTGCCGGAAACTGATGTCTCCATCTCCATCTATTTCGAGATCTTCCACAGTGTACTTTTCTGGGGTTCTGTCTCCACCCCAGCATTGGCATCTCCGGGGCAGAGATCCTCTGTGGTGATCCAAGTGGCTACTCACCGAAGACCTCTCCCCGCCTTCCAACTGATTGGCTTCCCAGTTAGGAACTCAACATTTGAGTCTGGTTAGGTTCTTTTAAAAATAGTTCCTGATTGCATATGAAACACACAATCCAATCTCCTTATTAAAAATGTATGCATTACTGCTAAGGCTAAAATCTGCTTTGAGCATCACGCCAATCCCAACCATTTCAGAGCTGCCCACTGCTATCAGTTTGAGGGCTTAGTTTTATTGAAGCTGCTCAGTACTTGGGTACTTTCAACCTGGAGACCGATATCTTTCTTCTATTCTGGAAAAATCCTCACCCCTTGTTTCTTCCAGTGCGGTCTCTTTGCCATTTGCCCCATTCTCCACTCCTGGAATGCTGGTTAGATGCTCTCAGTCTAACCTCCAAATGTCTTAATTTCTCTCTCTTTTCCCGCCTCTCTTTTCCTTTTGGGTCAGTTTCTTAGTAGTATCTTCATTTCCCCCCACCCCCGACATTTGGTTGTGTTATAATAGGCAATAAAGAATGCTTTAGACACCAGTGAGGTGTCTAAACACTTCACAACAATTTTGAAAGGCACATGATATTAATATTAAAATATAGCAATATCGGGACACCTTGGTGGCGTCTGCCTTTGGCTCAGGTCATGATCCCAGGGCCCTGGGATCTTGTCCCGCATCAGGCTCCTTGCTCAGCTGGGAGCCTGCTTCTCCCTCTCCCTCTCCCTGCTCTGCCTGCCTCTCCCCCTACTTGTGCTCACTCACTCGTTCTCTCTGAAAAATAAATAAATAAAAATCTTTTTAAAAAATGTAGCCATATAAAATAAAAACTTTTTCACTAACAAATGTTAAAAGTAAAATGTAATTGTACTTCTTTTAAAAGTCTTATCCATTTTGAAAAACTGGATATTGAATATAAAATTTTTTTTTTTATGGAGAGGTACCTGGGTGGCTCAGTCAGTTAAGCATCAGACTCTTGATTTCAGCTCAGGTCACAATCTCAGGGTCGTGAGATCGAACCCAGCCTCAGGCTCTGTGCGCTCAGCATGGAGTCCACTTGAGATTCTCTCTCTCCCTCTCTCTCTACCCTTCCCTTCCTCCGCTCACTCTCTCTCTCTAAAATAATAATAATCTTTTTTTAAAAAATTGAAGTATGGAAAAAAAATTTCTCACCAAAACATTTCAAGAACCATTGGCTAACATTTGTCTTTTAAGTGCCTTGAGTACAATATTAGGAGGCGGAACAATTTTTTTCAAAGGCGAGTAATAACATTCAGTTTGTGAATGTTTATTGGATTTAGCCCAAAGGGAAGTGAAGGTGAAATGTGCCTGTCGGTCTCTGATACGCTGCTCCGCACCCGCCCCATGCCTGGCACAAGCAGGCAACCCCCTTTGCCTCACTTGGGACTCCAGCGCCATAATGATTACAAAACGGCCATTCAGACTACACTCAGTAGCCTGGAGGTTGGAGGGCCCTGAAAGCTGTGGCCAGTACCACCTGCTTCCAGCAGGAACAAAGATCCCTCTGTCGCTGAATTACTTTCCAAGACCTTCTTAACCTGTGACCTTTGCCATGTAAAGTCTTTTATTGCTATTCCTGTTTACTCATGATGACTGCAATTTGTGTCTGGAGATTTTTTTTTTCCCCAGATATGCCTGCCGTCCTTCTGCTTCCTGATGACAGAGAACATTGGCGGTCCACGGGGCCACGGCTATCTTTTGCCCTTTTTATTGTCCTTTGGTTTGTTCCCCATCAAGGCATTTTGGGGCAGAAAGAAAAACTGGGAAGTCAATCACAACACACACATTTCTCAAGCTGAGTAACCTCTGATAACACAAGATCTAATTTAGCTTGCCCCTGGAGAAAATTCAAGCAACTTTGGTGCTTATTCAAACATTCAGACCATGGTGTCAATTTCTAGCATAAATCACAGCTCTCAACACACATGTGCTTTCTTTTCCTTTTTTTTTTTTTAAGATTTTATTTATTTATTTGACAGAGAGAGACATAGCGAGAGAGGGAACACAAGCAGAGGGACTGGGAGAGGGAGAAGCAGGCTTCCCGCTGAGCAGGGAGCCCTACGCGGGGCTCGATCCCAGGACCCTGGGATCATGACCTGAGCCGGAGGCAGACGCCTAACGACTGAGCCACCCAGGCGCCCCACACATGTGCTTTCAAAACAAAAATAAAAGCAAGCCATTTAAAAATAATGTTTTCCTAAATGTCACTTGATGGATTTTTACAGCAGATTTGGGTATCCAAAACTCAATCTTGAGTTATTTTTGAAACAGATAAACTGAAATGTGTTCACCAATGGAATAAATTCAGTACATGTAGCGAACTTGTTTACATGTTTCTTATTTAAAGGCAGTAGGGAATTTATATTCTGCAATATCCAATCTGCAAATCAGGTTATTTTTACTCAGAATTGCATTTTATAGATAACAGAGCATCACAGACTGTGTCCTAGGGTAGGAAATGTGGGTTTTTGACAGGAGTCCACACAAAAACTCTTGTTGAGGTACTTTCCCAAATTAGTAGCATGTAATTTTTTATTACTTTCCCAGAAAAACAGGGAAACACTATAAACACATTACCCTTACAGATAAAAAGAGGTAACAACCGGTTGCTCTATTATTCTTTACTGTAAACATTTTTTTTAAGTTCAGTATAATTAGATGTTTAGACATTTCTATGTTCATTGTTCATTCACAGGAGATAACTAAGTAAACCACTTGAGACTGTTTTAAAAGCTAAATCTTTTTTAAAAATTTTATTCAGCTTTTTCATTTTAATTCCAGTAGAGTTAACATATGGTGTTATATTAGTCTCAGATGTACAATATAGTGATTCACCAATTCTATACCTTCCTCAGTGCTCGTCATGCTAAGTGTGCTCTTTGAAAGCTAAATCTTAATATTGAACCCTTTTGTTCATCTTCTGGTATCCAGATTAAAATCTGTGGAAATGAAATGGGAACATGATCAGAAAGAATTTATATTGGCTAGGGTCTTAGGCCAAGTGTCTTCTGAATGACAGGAAAGGGAAGTTCTGCTCATTTTACTAATTACTCATTTTTCATCTTGAAATAACTGCTGCTTTCTACCTTCTTCATGGCACTTTTGTTTGCTTGCTTTTTTGTAGGAAAGGATATGAATAAGGCCAGATCTTATTGGTTTCTTATCGGGAGAATGTTTCTCACATCCTTTTTCTTCTTTTTTTCTGTTAATATTGAGGACTGCAGGACAGGTTTCCTTTGGGCTTCCTAAGCCTTTGGTCTCTTGGCAACAGTGTCTGGTCAGATCACAGATGCCAGTGGGTTGGGGAGAGTTGGATTTGACACGGGACTCAGGGCACTGTCTCTAGGAACCCAGGAAGTAGGAAGGCATGCTCAGATTGATTACTATCTCTGTCAGATAAACTTGGTCCAACATCCAGCTCTATGGGGTGAGGTTTTTCAGCTGAGTCACACTGCCTGGGTTGAGCATCCCATGCACAATGAAAGTCTTTTTTTTTTTTTTTTTTTTTAAGATTTTTTATTAGAGAGAGATAGCAAAAGTACAAGCAGGGGGTATGGTCAGAGGGAGAGGGAGAAGCAGACTCCCCCTGAGCAGGGAGCCCGATGTGGGGCTCGATCCCAGGACCCTGGGATCATGACCTAAGTGGAAGGCAGATGCTTAACCAACTGAGCCACCCAGGCGTCCCACAATGAAAGTCTTGACTGAACACTGACTTCTGGTTCCCTGGGTGTGTGGTCTTGGAGCAGGGACTGGATAGAGAGATGGAGGCTGGGGTTGTAATGATGGCCCACAACAGAGTAGTACTCTTGCCTAAACCCAGGGCCCTCCTGGTCTCTGTGATCAACAGCTGCCTGGACACCTCCATGATGGAGAGAGAGATTAGGGCCATCTCTGGGGTAGGGTAAGAGGAGGGTTTTGGCCTGGCCCGGTGAAGCTGCTCACCTAGCTCTTCCTCATGTCCACTTGTTAATTTGTATGCTTTTGAAAGTCCGTTGTAATCATAATCATGCCCTGTCCCCACTTTTTTTCATTTCTTTTTTTTTAAAGATTTATTTATTTATTTGAGAGAGAGACAGAGCAGGGGGAGGAGCAGAAGGAGAGGGGCAAGCGGACTCCACACTGAGTGCAGAGCCCGATGCAGGGCTCGATCCCACGACCCTGAAATCACGACCTGAGCCAAAATCAAGAGCTGGATGCTCAACCGACTGAGCCACCCAGGCATCCCTTCAATTCTTAATAGAGTTAAATTTCCATAGAATGAAATCCTCAGGTCATAAGTATGCAGTCAGATGGGTTCTGACAAAGGCATACACCAGGTAACCCACCCTTCTCAAGATAAGGAATATTTTCATCACCCTTCAAAGGTCCTTCAGCTCTCCTCTGTTAATCTCCCCCACCTCCATCCCAAGCAACTGGTGCATTCCTGATAATAAAGCACAGGAGGAGTTTGGTGTTCCGATTTTTGCAAATTGTGTTATAGCATAAGCAACTACTCGTAGTAATGCATAAAAGGAAGTCAGATTTGGGGCGCCTGGGTGGCTCAGATGGTTAAGTGTCTGCCTTCGGCTCAGGTCATGATCCCAGGCTCCTGGGATCGAGTCCCACATCGGGCTCCCTGCTCCTTGGGAGCCTGCTTCTCCCTCTGCCTCTCTCTCTCTCTCTCTGTCTCTCATGAATAAATAAATAAAATCTTAAAAAAAAAAAAAGGAAGTCAGATTTATCGACTCATTGCCAAGTACTTCACGAATATTACCTCATTTGTGTCTCACCGCAACCTGGTCAGGTATCAATAGCCCAGTTTTACAGGTGAGGCAACTGAGGCCCAGGTCGGTCAGGTGGCTTAATTAATAACACCGGTCCTAAGTGGTGCGACTGCCGTTGGGAAGCCAGGCTATGAGACTCCCAAGTTTCTGTCCCATTCTGCTCACATTGCCTCCACATAATGCCTTACAAGTAACATTTTTTTTTTTTTTTTTTTTTTAATAACAGGGGACTCCTGAGGTGGGACAGAGGCCAGACTTGACCTAGAAGGTACCAGAACCCGGGGTCTGCAGGCCCTCGGGAAGGTATGCTGCAGTCGGCTCACTTGAGAGCAGACCATTGAGGCAAGCTGATGCAGCGTTGGCAACCAGCATGAAATCAGCCACAGTAAGAGGGTTCGCTCCAAGGAAATCGGCAAACGCTGCAGACCCAAGCTGTCTTTTCACCCTGGGGCCAGTTGGTGGACACTGAATGGCATGCTGCCAGTGACACCTGTCAGGCCGATCGCCCTTGCCTGTGCAGAATCGTCCACTGTCAGATCAGCCCTCCTGAACAGCAGAATGGAAGAGGCCCAGGAGACCAGCATCACAGCTGAGCTCGGCAGTCCACTAGGTGGGTGATCCTTGAGCTCATTGCTCACCCTTGAGTTTCGGGTTGATCCCCTGAAAATGAGGGGAGGAGCAAGCCAAGGCATATGGAGTTAGGATCCTGATCGCACATCTACTTGCGACTTTCTGAATCTTCTAGGCCATATGGGGCGCCTGGGTGGCTCCGTCGGTTAAGCGGCTGCCTTCAGCTCAGGTCATGATCCCAGAGTCCTGGGATCGAGCCCCACATCGGCCTCCCTGCTCAGCGAAGAGCCTGCTTCTCCCTCTCCCTCTGCCTGCCTCTCTGCCTATTTGTGCTCTCTCTCTCTCTCTCTCTCTGTCAAATAAATAAATAAAATCTTTAAAAAAAAAAAAAAATCTGACTCTTCTAGGCCATAGGGCCCAGGCAGAGATGGGCAGGACCAGGCAGGTTTTAACAGTCTCTTAGCCATTAATAATGTAGAAGGCTGCCTGGTGAGATAGGCCTTAATTTTTGGTTTGGCAAGAGAAGCTGTTATTTTAAAATGACTGCTTGCTTCTCACCCTGGAAGGACACAGAAAGTCACCTAGGGGCTGAGTTGTCTAGGCAAGGATTCCGGGAGTGACCCCTATTAGGTATATAATGTAAGGCTGGTTTGCTCCCTATCTCTTTGCCTGTCTGTCTCTCTGCCTGTCTATCTCTCTCCGTGGGGGGGGGGGGGGGGGGGGCAAACTTTGTACCCTGACAAGGGCTGCTTCTCCAACTGGAGTCTCGACGGAGACAGAAGGAAGGAAGGAAGGAAATTTGCTCTATGGGAATGACCAGCTGGAGACCCTGAGACCCCTTCCCTTTGAGGGTCAGTGTTTTTAGACCATTTCTGTAGGACTAACATGTCTTCTAGTCTCTTTCTGGAATTCCTTGTCATTAGACGCTGTTCTTCTGAACTCAATTCTCTTTATCCCCCTCAGATCTGAAGTTAATTTAGAAAAATTTGAGGGGTGCCTGGGTGGCTCAGTGGGTTAAGCGTCTGCCTTCGGCTCAGGTCATGATCTGGGGTCCTGGGATTGAGCCCCGAGCAGGGAGCCTACTTTTCCTTCTTCCTCTGCCTGCCACTTCCCCTGCTTGTGCTCTCTCTCTGTCAAATAAATAAATAAAATCTTAAAAAAAAAAGAAAAGAAAAATTAGAAAATGCACGTAAACGAAATTAAGGCCAGCATGGGGAAAAGGGACCGCCGCCCCCAGATCTCACAAGCGCAGATATTGCTGCGAACTTTCTCGCCCATTCAGGCTGCCTTTCGTTTATATTCAAATACACACATAGAAGAGATCTCACTATATATGTGCATTTGCAGCCTGTTTTTACCGGACATATTCGTCATAGAAATGTACAAGTGCAGCATCGTTGTCCAATGGTTATCATGTATTCTTCTGGAGCTATTTCCATCCCATTATTAATTTAATCCAACCCCTGAAGCTAACAGTGAGATCGTTCGCTCTAATTTTTGCCACTAATGTATTTATCGTACTTGTTTAAGAACAACCATATTACTGTCCTTGTTTCACGGACTTAAAACTTTTTTTTTGACTTTTTTTAACCTCTTCTCTCCTCCTCTCCTTCCAAGCACCCCCGCCCAAAGGTAATCAGTTTGAACCTTGTGAACATGATAATGTATATCCTTCTACATCTTTCCTCGTGCTCATATAGTTATTATATATATATACACACACATTTTATCGTGGTTTTTTTGTCCATAATAGGATCGTGTTATGTATGTTTCCGTGCAATTTCTTTCTCTCACCTGACAATTTGACATGGAGGATCTTACCAGTCAATGAATGGAATTACCTCATTTTTTCTTTTAATAGCTGCAAGATATTCCATAGTGGTGATGGGCCACCACAGACTCAACCATTCTCCTACCCATGGGCATTCAGGTTCTTTGCAGATTGCGTTCTGTTTTGGTTTTTTTTGACTCTCCAAACAATATTGTGATTAACATTCTTATGCATCTGTCCTTTTACTATGCCTTCAATTCTATCGAATACTTTTCCAAATGGACAAGTTTAAATTGTAAATTTTAATTTAAAATTCACATTCTCACAGCCTTGCTAAGAGCCATGGTTATCATTGTCTTTAATTTCACCAGGTGAGAGACAAAATATAGTATTTTATTGTTATTTAGATTTTCATTTATTTGATTACTAAGGAGGATGAACATCTTTTCATATACTTACTGGCCATTTGGAGTCCCTCTCTTATAAATTGCTTGTTCACATTCTCTGCCAACTTGTTTTAGAGAGTTTGCCTTTTTCTTATCAAGTTATAAGAGCTCTGTATGAAATCAAACTATGGAAGCTCTTTTATCTGTCATCTGTGTTACAGGTCATTTTATTGGTTAGGCATTTGTCCTTTGGCTTTGTTTTTGCTTTTAAAATGTTTATGGGACAAATACATCTATCTTTTCTTTAAAACTTTACTTCCTATCTTGCATAAAATTATCTCCCTGAACTCAGAGTCATTCACATATTCTTCTAGTTTTTCTTCTAAAATTTTTGTTTTATTTTCATATATATTTTTTTCTCTTAAAGATTTTATTATTTACTTGAGAGAGAACAAAAGTGAGAGAAATCATGAAGGAGAGGGAGAAGCAGACACTCCACTGAGCAGGGAGCCCGATGCAGGGCTTGATCCCAGGACCCTGAGATCATGACTGGAGCCAAAGGCAGACACCCAACCGACTGAGCCACCCAGGCGCCCCAATTTTCATATATATTTTTATATATATTTTAAGTATTTTATTTGTTTATTTGAGAGAGACAGTGAGCAAGAGAGAGCACAAGTGGGGAGGGGCAGAAGGAGAGGGAGGAGCAGACTCCCCACTGAACAGGGAGCCCCACTCCATCCCAGGACCCCAGGGATCATGACCTGAGCTGAAGGCACTTAACTGACTGAGCCAAGCAGACACCCTTATTTTCATATTTAAATCTTTTACCTGTCTGGAATTCACTTTTTAAAAAAGATTTTATTTATTTATTTAGAGAGGAGACTGCGGGGGGGCAGGGGGAGGTGCAGAGGGAGAGAGAGAAAGAGTCCTAAGCAGACTCCATGCTGAGTGCAGAACCCGACAGGGGGACGGGGCTCTATCTCACAACCCTGAGATCACAACCTGAGCCAAAACCAAGAGTTGGACGCTCAACCAACTGCGCCACCTGGGTGTCCCTGGAATTCCTATAATAAGGATTTAATAAGGTATAAGAGGGGAGTAAGCCAGCTTCATTATTTTCTAGAGTACACCAACACCCGTTGTGCTAGAATCATTTAATACATGACCACCTTTTTTATCTGAAATTAAATACCACCTTTGCCATTTGTTATACATGCCTATTTGCAGGTGTGTGTTTATATATATGTGTGTGTATACATACATATGAGTCTATTTCTGGATTCTGTTTCTTTTTTCTTTTTTTTAAAGGACTTTATTTTTTTTTAAGATTTTATTTATTTATTTGACAGAGAGAGTGAGAGAGCACAAGCAGGAGGAACAGTAGCGGGAGAAGGAGAAGCAGGCTCTCTGCTAAGCAGGGAGCCTGATGCGGGGCTCCATCCCAGGACCCTGGGATCATGACCTGAGCCGAAAGCAGATGCTTAGCCATCTGAGCTACCCAGGTGCCCCCTTTTTCTTTTTTTTAAGATTTTATTTGTAAGTACTATCTATACTCAACCTGGGGCTCGAACTCACAACCCTGAGATCAGGAGTTGCATGCTCTACTGAATGAGCCAGCCAGGCACCCCTGGATTCCATTTATTGCTTTTAATTTTATCATATTTAATATATTTATTGTTACAATATTATAATATTTGCTCACTTCTATTGGCTGGTATGGCAAGACCCCATCTTTATTTTTCTCCTTTACAATTTTCTTGGCTGGTCTCAAATGTTATTCCTCTGCATGAAGTCTGAAATAATTGCATATTCCCCTCTGTGTTTAGCTCTTGTTTTATATCATTCTATAAGATTTTATACTTTTCTACAATTAGGTGCAGTAACTTTTTTTAATTGTGTGGCTTTCCTAAAATATTTTTTCTAATTGTTTATTGTAAACACAAAGAAAAACTCTTTTGATTTAGTCATATTTGTCTTGTTGTTATCCTCCTTGCCAAATTAGTTTTCCTAATCTGACAACAAATTATGGTAAACTTGGTGGCTTAAAGCAACAGACATCTTCTCTCTCACAGGTGCAGAGGCCAGAAGTCCAAAATCAAGGTGGCAGGGCCGCGCTCTGTAGGGAAGCGTCCTTCCTTGCCTCTTCCAGCTTCTGATGGCTCCAGGTTTTCCTTGGCTTGTGGCTAAGTCCAATCTCTGCCTCTGTCTTCATATGGCCTTCTCTTCTCTGTCCATCTCTGTATTGTGTTTCTCTTAAAAGGGCATTGGATTTAGAGCCTACATAGATAATACAGGATGATCTAGTTTCTACGTCCTTTTAAAAAAAATTTATTTTTTTTAAAAAAATTTTATCTATTTATTTGACAGAGAGACACAGCAAGAGAGGGAACACAAGCAGTGGGAGTGGGAGAGGGAGAAGCAGGCTTCCCGCTGAGCAGGGAGTTGGATGCGGGGCTCAATCCTAGGACCCTGGGATCATGACCTGAACTCAAGGCAGACGCTTAACAACTGAGCCACCCAGGTGCCCCTAAAAATCTTATTTTTAAGTAATCTCTACACCCAACATAGGGCTTGAACTCATGACCCCAAGATCAAAGTCACATGTTCTACGGACTGAGCCAGCCAGGCGCCCCATCAACATCTTTTTTTTTTTTTTTTAAAGATTTTATTTATTTATTTGCCAGAGAGAGAGTGAGAGAGAGAAAGAGAGAGCACAAGCAGGGGGAGTGGCAGGCAGAGGGAGAAGCAGGCTCCCCGATGAGCAAGGAGCCCGATGCAGGACTCAATCCCAGGATGCTGGGATCATGTCCTGAGCCAAAGGCAGACGCTTAACCGACTGAGCCATCCAGGCGCCCCCCCCATCAACATCTTTAGCTTAATTACATCTGCAAAGACTCTTTTTCCAAATAAGTTCACATTCATGGGTCCCAGAAGGTAGACATATCTTCTTAAGGAGAAGGAAACTACCTACTGCAGGTAGTTTGGTGTTTCTTTTTGTTTTTTATTTTGTTTGTTTTTTAATACCTGGAGTTTACTGGGTTTTCCTTAAGAGAATAAATATATCATTCAGCATTCTTTTTTTTTTTTTAAGATTTTATTTATTCATTTGACAGAGAGAGACACAGTGAGAGAAAGAACACAAGCAGGGTGAGTGAGAGAGGGAGAAGCAGGCTTCCTGCTGAGCAGGGCCGATGCGGGGCTCAATCCCAGGACCCTGGGATCATGACGTGAGCCGAAGGCAGATGCTTAACGCCTGAGCCACCCAGGCGCCCCCACTCAGCATTCATTAATTCAACAAATATTTATTGAACAGCTACCATGGGCCAAGGGTTCTAGGCACTGGGATACCATTAATAAACAAACATAAAAGTCCTTGTCCTGGGGCGCCCAGCTGGCTCAGTCAATGGAGCATGTGACTCTTGATCTTGGGGCGTGAGTTCAAGCTCCACGTTGGGTGTAGTAGAGCTTACTTAAAAAAAAAAAGTTCTTGTCCTTATAGAGATAATATTCTAGTGGAGAGAGGTAAATAATCACACACAAATAAATATAAAGTGTATCAGGGGATGGTAACTGTTATAATAAAAGTCAGGCAGGCTTTGGGATAGAGAGTGACTACAAGGGCTATTTTATTTTTATTTATCTATTTAAATATTTTATTTTTTTAAGTAATCTCTACACCCAATATGGGGCTTGAACTTACAGCCCCAAAACTAACCCCGAGATCAGGAGTCGCAGGCTCCACTGACTGAGCCAGCCAGGCGCCCCTAGAAGGGCTAGTTTAAATACATTGATTAGGGAAGACCACTCTGATCAGGTGACATTTGAGTAGTGACTTGAATCAGGTGAATTGCTGGAAGAATATTTTTGAGGGAGGTAAAGGTCGTGAGGTGAGCTTGATGTGTTTTGGGGATAAAGAGTTAAGTAGAGAAGTTACAAGTTTTAAAAGTATCACTCTAGCTGCTGAGTTGGCGAGTAGACCACACAGGGCAAGAGCAGGAGCAGTTAGGAGCCAAACTGAACAATCCAGAGAGAGATGATGATGGCTTGGACCAGCTTGGTGACTGTGGGATGTAGGAAGTGTTCAAATTAGGGATGTATTTTGAAGACAGGGCTGACATCATTGCTGATGGATTGAAGAGGCGACATGTGAGAGAAAGAGAAGAATCCAGGAGGACACAATATTTTTGGCCCGAACAACTAGATGAATGGAGGCTTTGCTGGGAAAATCAAGTTTCCATTTTGATTAAGTTGTGTTTGAGATGCTTAGTTGGGCCACCAAGTGGAAGAGGTTAGCCGGCAGTGGATTTCCTTGTCTGGAGGTCAGGGGAGAGGTCGGAGCTAGTGATCCAAATCTGGGGTTGTCAGGATAGAAACAAAATTTAAAGCCATGGAATTGGATGAACTCACCTAGGAGGAGAATGTAGATAAGAGAGGTCCAAGGACTGTGTCCTGGGGAACTCTAACATTTAGAGGTTGGAAAAGTAGGAAAGATTCTACAAAGAATACAGAGGAAGAGAAACCAGGGAGGTAGGAGGACCAAGAGACTGATGTTCTGGAATTCAACTGAATTCAAAAGAAAAGGTTTCTGGGGGCACCTGGGTGGCTCAGTTGGTTAAGCATCTGCCTTCGGCTCAGGTCATGATCTCAGGGTCCTGGGATGGAGTCCCACATCGGGCTCCCTGCTCAGTGGGCAGCCTGCTTCTCCCTCTCCCCCCTCCTTGGCTCTCTCTCTTGCTATCTCTCACTCTCTCAAATAAATAAATAAAATCTTAAAAAATAAAGTAAAAATAAGAAAAGGTTTCTGGGCGGAGGAAGTGGCCAGCCGGATCAGGAGCAGCTATTCGGACAAGTAAAAGGGAGCTGAGATTGACCATGGCACTTGGCAGCAGGAAGGTCATCAAGTGACCTTGTTTCAGTGGAGGAGTGGGACCAAAAGCCTGACTGGAGCAGATTTAAGGAAAATGAAAGAAGAAAATGTGGAGACAATAAGGCTGGATAATTATTTTGAGACGTTCTGCGGCAAGGGGACCAGAGAAGTAGGGTGAAAGCCTCGTGGGATCTGGAGATAATAATTTTATCCTTTCTTGGGGCACCTGGGTGGCTCAGTCATTAAGCGTCTGCCCTCGGCTCAGGTCATGATCCCGGGGTCCTGGGATCGAGTCCCACATCCAGCTCCCTGCTCCGCGGGAAGCCTGCTTCTCCCTCTCCCACTCCCCCTGCTTATGTTCCTGCTCTCGCTATCACTCTCTCTCTCTATCAAATAAATAAATAAAATCTTTAAAAAATAATAATTTTGTCCTTTCTTTTCCAATATTTATACTGGTTACTTCATTTTCTTGTCGAACCGAATGATAAAACCTCTGAAAACAATATTGAATAATAGCATGCAAGCAGAAATCCGTTTCTTTTGCCAATTTTGATGGAAAGGGTTTTAGGGTTCAACCACTTAGAATGATAGTTGCTGTTGAATTTTGGTAAGGAAGTTGTGGGCTTTTAAAAAATAATGTTCAAAGAATTTTTAAATCCATATTTAAAGGAATTAATGAGGAGGCACCTGGGTGTCTCCGTCAGTTAAGCCTCTGACTTGATTTTGGCTCAGGTCGTGATCTCAGGGTCCTGGGATTGAGGCCTGTGTGGGGCCCCCTGCTCAGCCCCCTCTGCCCCTTCCCCCCAACTCGTGCACACACACACTCTCTCTCTCTCAAATAAAGAAATCTTTTTAAAAAAGAAATAAAATAGCATTAGATATACCTGATTTTTAACGATTAGAGAAAATTGAGCTACGAAAAGCATCTGATCTGGTATTTTTTTAATGATTTTTAAATTTATTTTGATATAATCTTAGGCTTACAGAAAAGTCATAAGAACCATACAAGGATTTCAGATTCAATAAATATTTACATTTTGCCCTACATAATTCTCTCATCTTTCTCTCCCTGTCTCCCTTTCTCTCTGTGTATATAAAACAAGAACATTCTCTTATATAACCACAGTACAATTATAAAAAATCAGAACATTTAATATTAGTGCATGACTATTGCTTAATATACAATCCATATTCAAAGTTTATCAATTGTTGCAATAATGCTCCTTAGAGCTATTTTTTTCAGGTCCAGGATTCTAATTCCAAGATCACAAATCGCATTTAATTGTCCTGTCTTCACTCTCTTTTAATCTGGGGAATAGTTCCTCTGACTTGGCATTTTGCAAGAGTCCAGGCCAATTATCTTGTAGAACGCCCGTCAGATGGGTTTGTCTGATGTTTCCTCGTGATTAGATCCAAGTTGTGCATTTAGCAGGAATACAACAAAAGTGAGCTGTGTCCTTCTTGGTGCATAGGACCCTGGTAAACTGTCAGCTTGTCCCAGTCATGGGGATGCTACTCTTGAACATTTGGTTAAGTTGGTGTCCTCTGAGTGCCTTCACTGCAAAGTCCCCATTTTTCTCTTTGTAATTAATAAATATTTATGGGACATAGAGTCCACTTAAATATCCTGTCCTTATCGAACATTTGGCCTCACCCCTTTTAGAAAAATAATAGAGCTTTCATCACTTTCCAATCTCTTCTTGATGATCAGTGTTCCAACTTTTCTGTTTATTCTTGGGTTAGCTCTTAAATTTTCTGCCCGTCTTCTTAGCTCTACATTCTGTGGAATTTTGTCACCTTTTGTTTAAAATCCTTTAACTGCACTAAAGGAAAAACTTAAGCAATCATATAATTAATTTCAAGAAGTCTTTCCTGTCCTCTGTTTATTTTTTTAAAGTGTGCTGTTGTTGTTGAAGGGATTATAATAACTTCAAAATTCTCTAAGGTTACTAACTAGGGTCCCCTGAAGTACCTTTGCTACCTCCAAGACTTTTTTTCCCCCTTTTTTCTCTTGGTATTCCTCTTTCACTCTTTCCCGTAGAGGCTTTCTTCAAATGCCTAGCAAATCTTGTTTGGTGTGCATTTCTTTTCTTTTTTTAAGATTTTACTTATTTATTTGAGTGAGAGAGAGTGCACAAGCAGGGGGAGGGGCAGATGGAGAGGGAGAGAGAGAATCTTTTGATTTGGGGCTCGATCCCAGGACCCTGGGATCCTGACCTGAGCCCAAGGCAGACGCTTAACTGACTGAGCCACCCAGGTGCCCCCTATGGGGAGAGAGAATCTAAAGGAGATGACGCAGGGCTCGATTCCAGGGCCCTGAGATCATGACCGGAGCCGAAATCAAGAGTCAGACGCTTAACAGACTGAGCCACACAAATGCCCTGATAACCAATTTTTAAAAATTTAAAACATTGTTCTGGCCAAAGGAAACAGGCTTTAAGGCCACATTTGTTACTTCTGATTTAATCCTGTAGGTTTTTAATCACATCTGATTTATGGGACACTTTTGTTACTTCTGCTGGTGACAATTTTACTGTGTATTTACTACTAGGCATCATGCTAAGTAATTTATGAACATAATTGTATTTCACTGATATTACTTTTCCATTTTATAGATGAGGTTGTCTGTGCAGCAAGAGTGATCCTTTTGAAATATAGCTCTTGGGCGCCTGGGTGGCTCAGATGGTTAAGCGTCTGCCTTCGGCTCAGGTCATGATCTCAGGGTCCTGGGATCGAGTCCCGCATCGGGTTCCCTGCTCAGTGCAGAGCCTGCTTCTCCCTCTCCCTCTGCCACTCGCTCTGCTTGTGCTCTTCTGTCTATCTCTCTGTCAAATAAATAAATAAAATCTTTAAAAAAAGAAAGAAAGAAATATAGCTCTTAAATCCTTAAATCTGTTCAAGGCTTCCTGTTCCCCTTAGAATAAAAATCAAACTCAAGATCCCTTAGCTTGGAGCACCTGGCTGGCTCAGTCAGTGGAGTATGTGACTCCTGATCTCAGGGTTGTAAGTTCCAGCCCCACAGTGGGTGTAGAGATTACTTTAAAATCTTTTTTTTTTTTTTAATGGGGTGCCTGGGTGGCTCAGTCGGTTAGGCGTCTGCCTTTGGCTTAGGTCATGATCCCAGGGTCCTGGGATCGAACCCTGCATCGGGCTCTCTGCTCAGCGAGAAGCCTGTTTCTCCCTCTCCCACTCCCCCTACTTGTGTTCCCTCTCTCGCTGTCTCTCTTTCTCTGTCAAATAAATAAATAAAATCTTTAAAAAAAATAAAAATAAAATAAATAAAAAAAATTTTTAAGATTTATTTATTTATGAGAGAAAGTACAGGGGAGGGGCAGAGAGAGAGGGAACAGACTCCCCGCTGAGTGTGGAGGTGGACACGGTGATTGGTGATTGATCCCAGGACCCTGAGACCATGACCTGAGCTGAAATCAAGAGTCAGCTGCTTAACTGAGCCATCCAGGCACCCCCCTAAAAAATCTTAAAAAAAAAAGTAGAGAAATGGGAAGTAAGGCTGCCCTTGAGAATTAGCCTGGTCAATGGAGTAGAGTTTTAGGGGGGCACAGACCCTTGAGGCAGATAGACCTGGACTCAAATTGCCTCCTATCAGGTACACAGTATGACCTTGGGCAAGTTAATCAGCTGCTCTGGCCCTCAATTTCCTCATTTAGTCATTCAGCTGACTATTGAACACTAACTCTGTGCTGGGCACTGTGCTAGATGTTCATAATACAAAGGTGGACAGGGCAGTCAGGGCTGATGGTACTTGCCTTCATGGAGCTTAAAGTCCACTGGGAGAGACAGACTACAAAACAAGCCACATTTATTACGATCGGGTTAGCTGCAAATGCAATTACGCCCCAAGCAACTGTGTCTGAGTGGTGGTCCAGGGTTTCTATGTCATTCTGTTGTCAGGAAAATAGGTTTCCTCTATTTTTGTGGCTCTACCATGCTTGGTCTTAACTTCATGTTGCAAAAAAACAGATCTACACTCCAGAAATGAATGAAGAAGTGAAAGAGCCTCACATTGGGGATAGAGATTACTTAAAAAAATTTTTTTAAAGATTAATATTATTATTAATAGTAGTAATTATTATTTCATTTCCTTCCTTATTCATTCTTTGTGCTATGAGAAAAAATCTACTCCATGCCTCTCCCCTAGCTTCTGGTGGTTTGCAGGCAATCTTTGGTGATATTTGGCTTGTAGAATCAGCACCCCAATCTCTTCCTTCATCGTCATATGGTGTTCTCCCTGTGTGTGTGTCTGTCTCCAGATTTCCCCGACTAGTCCTATTGGATTAGGGCCCACACTAATGATCTCATTTTAACTTGATTGTTTTTGTAAAGATGCTGTGTCCAAATAAAGACACATTTTGAGGTGCTGGGGGTTAAGGCGTCCACATATGAATTTTAGGGGGACACGACTTAACCCGCAACAGTCTCTCAATGGCAAAACGAAAGCTTCAGCCTGGATAGTTAAGTTCCTCCAAACCCAGGGACAGGAAGTGGTTGGCCCAAAGCCACAGAGATAGTGACTGGAGCTGGGATTCAAATCCAGGTCAGCCTGACTCCAAACCCTGAACTTTTAAACCAGTACAGATTTACGATGCCCAGTTCATGGGGAGGGAGCCTTCAATTTCACGGACACATAGACCTCTGTTCCAGGGTCAGCGTGCCGGCCATGTCTCCTGTCTCTGCAGCCGTGTTCAGCCTGCACCCCCACATCCTCCCGCGGAGCTTTCTGTCCCATCCTGAGCTGTGCGCAGGAGCTCCCCAGCTATCTACCTGTCCCACCCTCAGCCCCAGCAGGGAAACAGGGAAGCCCAGAGCTTCTCCATAAATATTTGTTTTATGAATGTGTGATGCGTGGATGGTGCTGGGTTGCTAGAATCCCCAGAACGGTTGAGGAGAAATCCACAGTGAAGGGAATCTGCATCTTACCTCCTATGCTGAGGCCAGGAAGCCTCTGGGTTTTTTCCAACATGGTACCCAAGGAGTGTGTGGTGTGGGCGATGAGTGAAGAGACACCTGTATGGGAGGTCTCCCACACGGGGCACTGCCACGAAGTCTCAAACACCCCGGAACAATGCTAAAGAATCACAGCAATGGCTAGTGGCACTTCTCATTTCTTTCTCTCTTTCCTTTTTTTAAAGTAATCTCCATACCCGACATGGGGATCGAACTCACAACCCTGAGATCGAGAGTCACATATTCCACCAACTGAGCCCACCGGGTGCCCCTCACTTGTCATTTCTGACTTCAGTTTCACCATCTGTAAAAATAGAGATAAAACTACTGATCTCTTACCATTGTAATAAATAGTTAACATTCATTGAGCTCTTTGTAAGGGTGAGGAATTGTACGAAACCAGGGGTTGGCAAACTTTTTCTGTAAAGGGCCAGATAGTAAACATTTTATGATTTGTAGGCAAAGAGCCAAAATTGAGGCTATCATGTAGGTATGTTTATGACAAGAGAGAAAAACAAATTTCCACTAATTTTTTGATGGTATTAAAAATGTAAAAACCACATTCAGCTCGTAAGTTGTGTAAAAATAAGCAGCAGGGCGCCTGGGTGGCTCAGTCTTTAAGCGTCAAAGGACTCAGGTCATGATCCTGGAGTCCCAGGATCGAGTCCCACATCGAGCTCCCTGCTCAGCAGGAAGTCTGCTTCTCCCTCTGACCTCACCCAACTTGTGCTCTCTCTCTCTTTCTAAATAAATAAATCTTAAAAAAAATTGAAATAGGCAGCAGGCCAGATTTGGCCCATGGACTGTAGTTTGCTGACCCCTATTCGTTGTATTAGGTGTAATGGCTCAGTTAATCTTCACATCAACAGGGATGTCTGTTGATGAGGGATATGCTGTCTTTATCCTTGTTCTACAGACAAGGAAACAGAGAATCCCAGAGAGTTGTTTCTTCTTTTTTTTTTCGAAGATTTTTTTATTTACTTGTCAGAGAGAGAGAGAGCACAAGCAGGGGGAGCGACAGGCAGAGGGAGAGGGAGAAACAGGCTTCCTGCTGAGCAAGGAGCCCGATGTGGGACTCGATCCCAGGACCCAGGGATCATGGCCCGAGTTGAAGGCAGATGCTTAACTAACTGAGCCACCCAGGCACCCCCAGAGAGTTTAAATAACTTGCCCAAATTCACATAATTTTTTTAAAAAGATTTTATTTTTTTTAGGTAATCTCTATACCCAGCATGGGGCTCAAACTCACAACCCCGAGATCAAGAGTCATGTGCTCTAGCCAGCCAGGCGCCCCCTAAATTCACATAATTCTTCAGTGGTGGAGCTGGAATTTAAACCAAGGCAGTTCACTTCTGGAGTTTGCAAACTTAACCACCTCGTTGTGTAACAAACCTAAGGCACACGTAGAACTTGTCCCTTATGTATATGTTTATCTATGACTGCTTCCCTTTCTCCTCTCAAGGATGCCTGATTGGGAAAAAGATACCTCCAATGTAGAATGATAAGTACAAAGAAAGAAGGATGTGCAAAGGGCTTTAGGAGCAGAAGACCACCCCAACACTTCCAGTTTCATGCCTATCACCCCCAACAACCCTCTAATGACTCAGTGAGGGTAGATTTGATTATCTCTGTTTTATAAACACAAAGGAGAAACTTAGAGAGGTAAAGCGACTTACCCAAATTCACACAGCAAATATGTGGCAGAGCCAGGATTAGGGCTCCAGTCTCCTGGAGCTTGTCTAAGTGCATCCTACCATCACACTGTGTCTCAGACCCTGTCCGTCTCTGCAACCTCCTCTGTTGGGAATTAGGTTATCCAGGGCCTGGTTCTTCCAGAGAACACCATGTGTGATCCTGGGTTAGGCACCAAACCCCAGAATGTTGGAACTTCTAGAAGATCAGAAGTAGTGAGCCCATGAAAGACGATCAGGGACCCTCCTACTTCTAGTAGATGTCAGTATCCCAGGCATTGCTGGCTGCTTGGCACCCATTATTCCATTCAATCCCACAAGAGTCTCCTGGCTCAACCACTTAGCATGTCTGCCACCCCAGTTAAGTTGCTTTACCCCTCTGGGCCTCAGTTTCCTCAACTGGAAAATTGGGATAATAAAACCTATCTTGCACAGCTGTTGTAAGAATTCAAATTAACATTTGGGGCTCTTTTTTTTTTTATTAACATATAATATATTATTCGTTTCAGGGGTACAGGTCTGTGATTCAACAGTCTTACACAACACCCAGTGCTCACCACAACACATACCCTCCCCAACGTCCATCACCCAGCCACCCCATCCCTCCCACCCCCGCTCTCCTCCAGCAACCTTCAGTTTGTTTCCTGAGATTAAGAGTCTCTTATGGTTTGTCTCCCTCTCTGGTTTCATTTTGTTTCATTTTTCCCTCACTTCCCCTATGATCCTTTGTCTTGTTTCTCAAATTCCTCATATCAGTGAGATCATATGATACTTGTCCTTCTCTGATTGACTTATTTCGCTTAGCATTATACCCTCTAGTTCCATCCACGTTGTTGCAAATGGCAAGGTTTCATTTTTTTGAGGGCTGCATAATATCCATTGTATATATATACCACATCTTCTTTATCCATTCATCTGTCAATGGACATCTTGGCTCTTTCCACAGTTTGGCTATTGTGGACATTGCTGCTATAAACATCGGGGTGCATGTGCCCCTTTGGATCACTACATTTGTATCTTTGGGGTAAATACCCAGTAGTGCAATTGCTGGGTCATAGGGTAACATTTGGGGTTCTTTTAAAGATTTTATTTTTAAATAATCTCTACACCCAACATGGGGCTTGAACTCACAACCCCGAGATCAAGAGCCACACGCTCCGCCAGCTGAGCCAGCCAGGCACCCCCAAATTAAGATTTGTATGTCAAATTGTTCTCAGTGGTTATCACTAAGGGGCAGAATTATGGGAGACATGTTTCGTAGACTTCTATAATTGTAAATATTTTATAATTATTGTGTATTATTTTGTAAGTAGAAAAATATGTATAGATGAATATGTCATATATATATATGCAAGCTAAGTACATATAGTAAGCACTCAATTCACTTGCTTTTGTGTTTATTTATTCAACAAACATTTAGGGAGCATCTACTGTCTACGAGGTCCTGGCTATAAGAACTTGTATGTGGGATTTGAGCCCTGAAGAAGTTCCCAGTATGATTCGCACTGGATGAGGGTGGGAGGCATCTGCTGTGGTGGGAACAGAGTGCTGTGTGTAGGTGACAAGGCCAGGCGGGGAGTGTGAGACTCTAATTGCCAGTTAGGGGTGACGGACACACTGGGGGAGGCGGGCACACAGAACAAAGGGTAGGTTTTATGGATTAGTAGAGCTTTGCCGGAGGGCAGACTGGAAAGGTACTTTCCCACAGCAGCAATGATTTTTTTGCCGGATTATAAGGAAAAGGGTTCTTTGTTTGAGGATGGCTCAGTACATGTCAACCTCTGTAGTAGGGAAGACAGGGCCATAAGATTTAAGGACCCACAGGTCGCTCATGGTTGGGGAGGGACAGTTCCCTGAGAGAGACTGGATTGTCATCCAGATGGAGTCCAGCTCCCTTGAGATTTAAATGTTACACCTACAACCAACAAAGTTCAGGAAGAAAATATGTGAATGAGTTTACAGTGCAGGGTTGAGAAAGGTGATCCCTCCTAAACATAGAACCAGAAGCTATGATGTAAAAGCCTGATTAATTTGATGGGGAAAAAAAGTCTAAACATAAGTACTGCAAGAATCCAAAACTAAGTTAAAAGACAAATGACAGATTGGGGGTAAATATTTCTAACAAATATAACATGCATAGTATAAGCACAGAGCACCTATAAATAAGCAACAGAAAGACAAAGAATATAGACAGTTCACAAAAGAAATGACTGAGAAACATAAAAAGATGTTTAAAATTCCTACTATTTATGAAAAATCCAACAAAGGAATACAATCTTTTTTATCTATCCGATTGACAAACTTCATGAAAGTTAATTATAGCCTGTGTTGGTGGTGGTGTGTCTCTGTGTATTTGTGTACCTTTTTTTTTTTTTAATGTAAACTCTACCCTCAATGTGGGGCTCGAACTCATAACCTGAAGATCAAGAGTCGCATGCTCCACCGACTGAGCCAGCCCCTGTGTACCCTTTTTAATAATGGTTTTGAAATTGGACAACTATTTTGGAGAGCAGTTTGACTGTATGTATTAGCACTTAAATTATTTGCTCTCTCCTTCTCCCCTCGCCCCCCAAGAACATAAGATCCATGGGGGTCCAAGGACCTCATCTACCATCCCCACTGCTATATTCCCAGCACCCGGAAGAGTATAGGCAGAGCACAGTAGACCTTTGATAAATATTTAACTCACTCAATGGAGGCATGAATTTTACATTCATGTTTCTCTAGGTGTGGAAATTCTTTTCCAGAGAATGTCTTTAAAAAAGTTTATTTATTTATTTATTTGAGAGAGAGAGAGAGCAAGAGAGAAAATAAAAGCAGAGGGAGAAGCAGACTTCCTGCTGCAGAGGGAGCCTGATGTAGGACTCGATCCCAGGACCCTGGGGTCATATACTGAGCTGAAGGCAGATGCTTAACCGACTCAGCCTCCCAGGCACCCCATGTTCCAGAGAATCTCTTGTTAAAAATACTTTCACTCCAGAAATCCCAATATTACGCTGTATGTTAACTAAAATTAAAAAAAAAGAAAAAAGAAAAATACTTCCAAGAGTGGACAAAGCTATTCCTATAAAATATTTATTGAAGGAGCTCAGTCAGTAGAGCATGCAACTCTTGATCTAGGGGTTGTGAGTTCAAGTCCCACGTTGGAGGCTTAAAATTAAGCCCTTAAAATTAAAATAAAGATTACTTAAAAATAAAACCTTCAGAAGAAAAAATTCATCGAAGCATTATATGAAATGGTGAAAAGAAGATGACAAACAGGGATGCCTGGGTGGCTCAGTCGGCTGGATGACTGCCTTTGGCTGGGGTCATGATCTTGGGGTCCTGGGATCGAGGCCCGCATCAGGCTCCCTGCTCCGTGGGCGGGCCTGCTTCTCCCTCTCCCACTCCCCCTGCTTGTGTTCCCTCTCTCGCTGTCTGTCTCTCTGTCAAATAAATAAATAAAACCTTAAAAAAAAAAAGATGACAAACAAAATAAATGTTCCTCAGTAAAAAGGATACACAAAAACAATTTTTCACCATGGGATACTATGGAATGAGTATGGATATCTCTTTGAAATCCTGATTTAATTTCCTCTGGATGTATACCCAGAAGTGGGATTGCTGGATCATAACAGTAGTTCTATTTTTAATCTTTTGAGGAATCTCCATACTGTTTTCCATAATGGCTGTGACTTTTTGGTTTTGTTTGAAATGTTTATCATGAGCACATATTAGAATTATAATTGAAGAATAAAGAAAAGTTAATGAGACATAAGTATTATTTTAGAACAAAAAGCACTAAAGAGAAAAAATCAGCAATCTGCCTAACCAGAGTCTGGATTTGGGGGTTTTGGTTTTTTTCTTCTTCTCCTTTCCCTCCTTCTTTACTAGTTCTTCTCCTTCTCTTTTTACTTCTCTTTTATTTTTTTTAAAGATGTTTATTTTTCAGTAATCTCTACACCCAGTGTGGGGCTCGAACTTATGGCCCTGAGATCGAGTCATATGTTCTTCTTCTTCCTGGGCTAGCCAGGCATCCCTTCCTTCTTCTTTTAGATTCAATATCTTTGTTTTTGTTTTGTTTTGTTTTGTTTTTGTTTTAAGCGCAGAAAGACTCTATCATGTTTGTGCAACTGGGGCCAAGGTTGGGACTGGTTCAGAAGGCCACCTGACGATGATGGATGGCAGTGGTCTGGTGTTTACTGGGGGGTTCCAGGCGGGGGGCTGGTGTTTACTGGGGGGGTTCCTGGGGGGCTGGTGTTTACTGGGGGGGCTCCTGGGTGGGGAGCTGGTGTTTACTGGGGGGGTTCTTGGCGGGGGGGGGGGGGGCTGGTGTTTACTGGGGGGTTCCTGGCGGGGGGGGGCTGGTGTTTACTGGGGGCATCCTCAGAGCAGGTGCAGTGGAAAGCACTTCGCATATTGCTCTCTCCTAACAGGGAGTCTCTGAGGCAGGTGCTGGTGAAGGTACCTCCCGTGTGGGGCCCCGAGAGCTCACGCTGCTTGTGTTCCAGGCTCCCCTGTGCCGCCCACCAGCTGTGGGGCCTTAGTTACTTTCTTCCCCTTAAGTGTCTCAGTGAAATGAAGAGAAGAATAGCACTCCCCTCGCAGGGCTGTGGTCAGGATGAAGTGAAGTGCTCCCTATCAGACTTCCAGAGCAGGGCCTGGCACAATCCCACAGAGGAAGAAATCGAGGTAAGGAAGCGGGGATGCGTGCCCACATCCCTTGGCCCGGCTCCAGAGCCTGCTGGGTCCTTCCACTCGGTCCTATTTTGGGAACCACTTGGACTCTGAGGCGGAGTGGGGAGGCGGAGTGGGGAGAAGGTCCCTTCTTGCTCCTTCCTGTGTTTCTTCAGCTGCGGAGCACAGCAGGGGGCAGCCCTGGGAAAACCAGAAGCAAGGCCTCCGCGCTCCCAAAGCCTCCGGATTTGTATGCTGGGCGTAAAGTGAATTTGTCCGAGTGCCTGCGAGGGGCTGGAGTGGTGAGGGTCTGAGAGCACCGCTCGCTGCTCCTTCCCCGCCAACAGGGCAGCCTGGGCAAGTGGCCGGCGGGACCCTCGCGGGACAGGCCCTGGTCCCCGGGGACCCCGTGTGGCGGCCGCACGGTGAGATAAGTGAGAGAGAGCGCCACGCAGAAGGTTGTTTGGAAAATCACCTTTCAAAAATAGTTTTGCATCGAAAATTTCTAGATGTTTATAGAAAAAGAGCAGATGTGAAATCATTTCTTTTTACGAAAACTGAGGTCACAGAGGGAATGTGGCAAAAGCCAAGGCTTCCTCTGGGCTGCCCCTATGCGGGCTGGCCCCACACCCCCCCTTCCCTATGCCCCTCCCCATCTCCCCCCTACTGGGTGTGTGTGGAGGGGGTAGAACCTTCTGTGGGGTGTAGCCTGACACCTGGTCAACAGGTCTCTTCCTACCCAAAAGCTTGCCCACACTCTGACCTCTCCAGGACCTGGACCCTCCCCCACCCTCTTCTTCCTACTTATAATTTTGTATAATAATTTAATTCCTGGGGTTTGTATGTGTGCTGAGTCTGTGTGTGCCTTGTGGAAAGGAGTCTGGCTTCTACTCAACTGAAAATAAAGAATAGTAAACCACAAAATCAAAACACATACACAAAAAGGCAACTTAGAAAGCAATATTTATTCTGGTTCTGCTTTTGCTTTGAAAGGTAATACATGTTCTCGACAGCGCAAAATGGAAAACACAGCTACTCCCGGCACCAAGAGCAAGCCAACCTTTTTGTTAACAGTTGGTTTCTTCTCTTTGGGTTACAGGGCACCTGCGATGTTTATTTACCCCTCAGGCTGGGGAAGACACAGCCACCTGTCACTGCACCCCCTCACTCCTTGCCCCCCTCCAGCATGGAGAGGACAGAGTCAGGGGCACGGTTCTGGGAAGTGGGTGGCTGGAGCTGAGGACTGGGCAGGAACCCGAGTCAATTTGTGCCTTTGCTGTTGTGGGAATGGTTTTGGGAAATGGTAAGTTGACCAGAGATTCCATCTGGGCCCCTTGATTCAGCAGAAGGGCTCCCAGAGGGTAGAGCATAGACCCCTTTTTCCTCCATCTTCCTTTAAAAGATACGCATTCATTCACTCATTAAACATTAACTGACTCTCACCTCGCCAGGCTGTGAGAAGTGGCCTTCCTGGCCTTCCAACAGCTCTCAGGCCTCCTGGGGACAGGGCGAAAGTAAGATAATGAAGATGACCAATTGGCACCCCAGGGATGTAGGGGGAGAGAGAGGGGAAAAGGAGAGAAGGAAGGACCTGTAGCAAAATCTAAAATGTGTGTGGACCATTTAAAAACGAATATTATATATTATAACAGCATTTTTATTTGGAAAATGCAAAACAAAACTTTTTTCTTAATGCAGACTGTGGAAAGTAAAGTGGGAGGAAATCTGGTCAAGAAATCTGGTCTTGCGGGGGCACCTGGGTGGCTCAGTCGTTAAGCGTCTGCCTTTGGCTCAGGTCATGGTCCCAGGGTCCTGGGATCGAGCCCCGCATTGGGCTCCCTGCTCTCCCTCACCCACTCCCCCTGCTTGTGCTCTCTCTCTCTCTAGCTTGCTCCCTCTGAAATAAATAAATAAATTCTTAAAAAAAAAAAAAAAGAAAGAAAGAAATCTGGTCTTGGGGTTATCACAATTCTTATACAGTGACCCCAAACCTGGTGGGAGTGGAGGGGGTGCCGGGCCTTGCCCCTTCCCAGACTCCTATCAGGAATGGATAGGTATGACCTGTTTTTATTTACCAGAATGAGGAGGACTGAAAAAGGTGGATTCCAAAAGGATGGGGGAGGACTGGTAAATGGGAGGTTAAAGGACCGTCCTGAATAGGAAGTAGGGATCTGAGCCCTGGGGGTCAAAGGGAGAGCTTGGCCAATTCTGGGACACACCAGAAGCTGGAGGGGGGAGGTGCTCAGAAGGGTAGTGGCGGGAGGTGACACTTAGGACAAAGTTTCTGCCCTGTGTCCCCAGGGGCAATGGGAAGCCACAGGGGGTGTTGGCTAGAGTTCTTTGGTTAAAAGGGACAAAATTCCACTGAACTATGTTCAGAAAGACAAAGGAACCTCTTTTTTTTTTTCTTTTTTAAAATTATTATTATTATTATTTTTTAAAGATTTTATTTATTTATTTGACAGAGAAAGACACAGCGAGAGAGGGAACACAAGCAGGGGGAGTGGGAGAGGGAGAAGCAGGCTCCACGCAGAGCAGGGAGCCCAATGCGGGACTCGATCCCAGGACCCTGGGATCATGACCTGAGCCGAAGGCAGTCGCTTAACCGACTGAGCCACCCAGGCGCCCTAAAATTATTATTATTTTTAAGTAGGCTCCACGCTGCAGGGCTTGAACTCAAGACCCTGAGATCAGGGCCTGAGCTGAGATCAAGAGTCAGATGCTTAATGGACTGAGCCACCCAGGCGCCCTGACCCAACAAAGGGTCCTTCAGTCCTTCATGTGTATGAACCTAATTAATCCTCAAGTGGTTTGGCCCCAATGAGTAGGACCTGTTGTTCTGACCCCTGTTGTACAGGTGAGGGGGGTTATATGACACGCCCAAAGTCACAGCTGAACGAGCAGTGGAGCTGCAATTCAAATCTAAGCAGTATGGCTTTAGAGCCCATCCCCAAACCCCTACCCTATAAAGCTGCTTCTCCTGTCGATTAATTCAGCATCTAGGCATCTTCACTCAAGATGGAAATTCCCAGGAAAGAGAGCATGACTGGCCCAGCGTGGGACACACACCCAGCAAGGGGTGGTCCTTGGGGCCATTTGCCAGGATTGTCAATCTCATCATCCCCACACAGACAGAGACCTGAGGAAAGATGGCGCCATGACAGGATGAGATCATGAATGGACGCATGGTCTAGTTCTCCACCATGGAGGGGCTGATGAGGTCAGAATTGTATTCTAGGAGGACCACTCTGGGTACTTGGTGGAAGATGGGTGAGAGGGCTCCAGAGAGGGGGCCAGGAGCCCCACCAAGGACACCGGTCCAGCCATCCTTCAGGAAACTCCCATGACTTCAGCCATGGTGGTGGCAGGAGGTGCGTGGAGAAGGGATGAATTTAGAAGATACAAGAGATGATTAATAAAAAAAAAAAAAGAGAGAGAGATGATTAATAGGATAGAGGAACAAGGAAGTTCAAATGGAGGGAAATCAAGAATAATTCCAAATCTCTGGTTGAGCAACTGGATTGATGAGGGTGCCAGAAGGAGCAAGTATGGGGCCATGCTGAATTCAAGATGTCTGAGGGCCATCAAAGTGAGATGCTCAGGTGGCAGCTAGGTGTTTGAGAGATCCAGAGGGACCTTTGCTTGGATTCAAGTTTCTATGGGGCTGCCCTAAACCCATAGGGTGGTTTTTAGAGTTGGGGTTGGCAATAATTTTCTATAAAGGGCCAGATGGTATGTATTTTAGGCTTTGTAGGTCATATGGTCCCTGTTGAAACTACTCAGCTCTGCTGTTGGAGCATAAAAGCAGCCACAGACAGACAATACGTAAACAAATGGACGTAACTGTATTCCAACAAAATTTTATGTAGGGACACTGAAATGTGAATTTCATATCATCTTTATGTGTCAAGATATAGTATTCTTCTTTGGATTTCTTTTTCAACCATTTAAAAACATTAAAACCGTTCTTTTTTTTTTTTTTAAGATTTTATTTATTTATTTGACAGAGAGAGACACAGCGAGAGAGGGAACACAAGCAGGGGGAGTGGGAGAGAGAGAAGCAGGCTTCCCGCTGAGCAGGGAGCCCGATGTGGGGCTCCATCCCAGGACCCCGGGATCATGACCTGAGCTGAAAGCTGATGCCCAACGACTGAGCCACCCCGGCGCCTCAACATTAAAACCATTTTTAACTTAGGGGGATTGTATAAAAACAGGGAACAGGGGAAGAATTAGGCCCTCAAGCTGTACTTTGCTGATCCCTGAATGAAGAATTAGAAAAGTAGCCCCAGGGATGCCTGGGTGGCTCAGTCGTACGTGTCTACCTTCAGCTCAGGTCATGACCCCAGGGTCCTGGAATTGAGTTCCACATCAGGGTCCTTGCTCAGCGGGGAGCCTGCTTCTCCTTCCGCCTGCCGCTCCCCCCGCTGCTTGTGTGCTCTCTCTCTGACAAATAAGTAAATAAAATCTTTATAAAAAAAAGGAAGAAAAGTAGCCCCATCCTCCATTAAGACATTGTATGATTTAATTATTTCTCAATAATAACAATTATGACAAATATTCAATCATTCTCTATAAATTATACAAATCAAATGTTGGTATAAAATAATGGAAACGTATCATTGTTGCAAATATATTGCAGTTTTCAACAGTAATCATACTAGATTTTAGAGAAGAACAAGATTTTTGGCTCTTAATACATTAATATCCCATCAAAATCACTTCCTTCTTGGGGCACCTGGCTGGCTCAGTCGGTGGAGCCTGCAACTCTTGATCTCGGGGTTGTGAGTTTGAGCCCCACACTGGGTGCAGAGATTACTTTAAAAAAATAAAATCTTGGGACGCCTGGGTGGCTCAGTCGTTAAGCGTCTGCCTTCGGCTCAGGTCATGATCCCAGGGTCCTGGGATAGAGTCCCACATCCGGCTCCCCGCTCAGCGGGGAGTCTGCTTCTCCATCTCCCTCTGCTGCTCCCCCTGCTTGTGCTCGCTCTCTCTCTCTCTCTGACAAATAAATAAATAAAAATCTTTAAAATAAAAAAATAAAATAAAATAAATAAAAAAATAAAATCTTAAAAAAAATCACTTCCTTCTATGTATACGGTTGATTTCAATTGTAAACTTTTACAGAGTGGCAATGGTCCATATTTATCATAATCCTTTCAATTTCATATGTTGTCTGGATTAGAATACTTTTAAAAGGCCATGATCTTTCAGAATTACAAATTTCTCTTAAGGATGTTACTAGTGGGTCCCAAATAGCAAAATAAAATGAAATAATTTTGAAATTTAGTTTTGGATCTTGGAAATCACAATGAAATGAGTCTTCCTCCCTTTTCTTAGCATTATTTACATGAGTAAGGGCACCAAGATTGAAATTCTGTAATTTGGCATCAGTAACCTATTTTTCATAAATCTTGCTTCCTTGTGGGTTTTTTTTTTTTTTGCTTTCTTTTTAAAACAAAGAACATCTTTTTATTTTTATTTTTTGAAGATCTAATTGGCTTTATTAAGTGATTCATGAATTGGGCAGCATCCCATCTAGCAAGCAGAAAGAAGCTCTTAAAGAGCATCTTAATTCTTTTAATGCTTTCAAGGGCAGTATGTGTGTTAAATTTTGGCTCTGGTATGATTGATTGACTTACAAGATTTCACCCTAATGCCATTTCATATTAGCTAATACATTTAAAAGTTGAAATTTGCTAGAGTGTACTTTGCATTTTAGAATCTATCTCTTTATTAATATAATTAACCATTCCTAAAAGGTATCTTACCTTTTAAGTTTTTAGTGACACAATGGCATCCACTTGACTTTCTCATTGTGCATTCAACATTGACGTTCAACATTTGAAAATTTCTGTTTGAAAATACTTGTTCAAGGGCGTCTGGGTGGCTCAGTCGGTTAAGCGACTGCCTTCGGCTCAGGTCATGATCCCAGAGTCCTGGGATCGAGTCCCACATCGGCTCCCGGCTCAGCAGGGAGCCTGCTTCTCCCTCTGACCCTATCCCCTCTCATGCTGTTTCTCTCTCTCTCTCAAATAAATAAATAAAATCTTTAAAAAAAAAAAAAAAAAGAAAAGAAAATACTTGTTCAAGGGGTGCCTGGGTGACTCAGTCAGTTAAGCATCCAACTCTTGATTTTGGCTCAGATCACGATCTCAGGGTTATAAGATCAAGCGCTGCATCGGTTTTCAGTGCTCAGCAGGGAGTCTGTTTGAAATTCTTTCTCCCTCCCTACTCCTCCCCCTACTTCTTGTGCGTGCACTCTCTCTCTCAAATAAATAAATAAATAAAATCTTTAAAAAAAAGAAAATACTTGTTCAAAACACTCCAACATCTCATCAAAACTGAAATTTTGCTGTGTAGTTCCTAGACACTCTTTAAAAATTCAGTCATGTCGGGACGCTTGGGTGGCTCAGTTGGTTGGGCGTCTGCCTTCAGCTCAGGTCATGATCCCAGGGTCCTGGGATCGAATCCCGCATTGGGCTCCTTGTTCAGCGGGGAACCTGATTCTCCCTCTGACTGCCGTCGCCCCTGCTTGTACTCTCTCTCTGATAAATAAATAAAATCTTTTTAAAAAAATTCAGTGATATCAAAGGAATTTTTTAACACATCATTCACTATCAAGTTTAAAAAATGCACAAGACAAAATAAAATAGATTTCCCTAGAATTATTTTTCAAGGCTCTTTTATTACAATCCATCATAGTTTTCCATGCATTTTTGTTGCATTGTCATATTCCTGGCCCTTTGGGTTATTTTTGTCTTCTTCTCAATTCAGTTTTTATAAGTCGTCTACTGAGAATATAAAATCTTTCCCTAGTCGAGTCATCTGCTAAACAAAATCCCCCAAGTGTTCACACATAGATATATTTGCGTTTTGGAAATCAACAAATCTAAAATAATTGTTATGTATTCTGCATAGCTTGTTCCTGGAGTTGTACTTGAAATAATTGAGTAACGTCTAACATTTCTTTATTCAACATGATCTTATTCATTGCATCTCTCACTTTAATTAGTTTTGTCTTTTATTCCCTAAACAATGTGTAATATTATTTTGTGTCAATGTTTATATTTTGCATAAATGTTCTGGCATAATTGTATCAAATTTTGCTGTGATTCCTGCCAAATAAAGAACATTTCTCATTATCACGCTCATTAACTTTCTTGGCCGAGCTTAGATATTCCCTCACCAAAAAGTGAATCATAAGTATCATATGCTCAAAAACAGCACCCAGTTTTTCTTCTCATTTTCACATGGATATCATATATTTTTGGAATCCGATTTCAATTTGGTTGGTGTGCATTTCACTTCATGTTTATTAGAATATGCAGTCAACACTGCCAATCTTTGCTTGCATTCCCGTTCTCATGTTGATTTGATTTTTTCCATCCCTGAAGATTTTACAATGTAGACAAAATATAGAATCCTTTGGAGTAGAATAAAGTAACCAAAATTTAGTGATTTTTTTTTCTAGAAAAACTATGAGTATTTTTTTTTAAATTTTATTTTAAAGTAATTTCTATACCCAAAGTGGGGCTTGAACTTACAACCTCAAGATCAAGTGTCCCATGTCCACCGACAGAGCCAGCCAGGTGCCCCAGAAGTATGCATATTAAGTTTCTAAAACTTTCTACCTGTGATGTTATCTGGAAATTTAACATTTCTTACCTGAGATAGATCATTTCCACCAGAGTTGCCCATTTAATACGTGAAATTATGTGGTCAGGTACCTGACAGGCAGAAAGTGCATTTAGTTGAATGGATTCTTTGAGGGTTTTGTTTTGTTTGTTTTTGTTTTGTCCTCTTTTACAGCATTTCTCAAATTCCTTCTCTTACAGAGTGTTGAAGTCCAAGGTAAACTCATAACCTGTAAGTTGTGTTAGTGCTACATTTTGCTAAAACTGGTACCTCTGATGTGTTTCCTTCTCTTCTAGCAATCTTTCTAATTTTTCCAGAAATCCAATCATCTGGAGGAGTCCTTAAGTTTGGCCACTGGAACCGAAATGCATAAGAGAGTGCCTAGATCATTTTGTAAGCAAATTATCTATCATCTATCTATCTATCTAACTATCTGTCTATTTTTTAAATTTTTTATGGTGCACCTGGCTGGCTCAGTTGGTAGAACACGAGATTCTTGATCTTGGGATCGAAAGTTCCAGCCCCACATTGGGTGTAGAGATTACTTAAAAAAATTTTTTTTTAAGTACAGTTGACACACAATATATTTTATTTATTTTATTTTTTCCAGGAAAACAGCTTTATTTGGACTGAGAGTTGGAGAGGAGAGAGACCTGAGCCAGCCTACTGAGCTAAGGGGTGAGATTAGGTGCCAAAATGGCAGGCAGAGCTCATCAACCAAATGGACTCCACCTCCCAGCAGCCTTGCAGTAAGTACAATCAATAAAGGCTGCTGGGAATTGTATTTGCCACTAAATCACCAAAGGTGCCAGCCACCATCACAAAAAAAGGTACAGTTTCTCTTTGTCCATAATTACATTTCTACAACACCACCCAACCACAAGTATTAGAAACGAAAGTTTAAAAAAAAATCACATTTTACAGATCTTAAACTCATCTTTGGCATCTAGGTCTCAACATCCTCAAAAACTAGTTCTCCTGGTAAACTCATCAGCTGGAAGTTCTACCCAAGTAGTGAGAAGCTGGTGTTTGTTAGCCCATGGTAATTCTTTTATTTATTTATTTTTAGAGATTTTATTTATTTATTTGACAGAGAGAGATCACAAGTCGGCAGACAGGCAGGCAGAGGGAGAGGGAGAAGCAGGCCCCCGCTGAGCAGGGAGCCCGATGTGGAGCTCAATCCCAGGATACTGGGATCATGACCTGAACCGAAGGCAGACGCTTAACGACTGAGCCACCCAGGTGCCCCAGCCCATGGTAATTCTGCTCCCATTTTCCCTAGCCAGTTAGGGCTGAATAGCAGAGCGAAGCTCAGATTGGGGGGTGAGGGAGGAGGGGCACGAGGGCTAATTTTCCCCAGTACGAGATGGCATCTGGAGTGTGATGGGGAACAGAACCAGAGAGGCTTGAGGGAAGGGTTCAGGCCCTATATTCTAGAGTCCCTGCTGGAAGAGGAGGAGGAGAAGGAATGCTTTGCCCTGCTTGTGGTGTATGTGCTGCTTCTTCTTTTTTTTTTTTTTTAAGATTTTAATTATTTACTTGAGAGAGAGAGAGCACGAGCGGAGGGGAGGGGTAGAGGGAGAGGGACAAGCAGACTCCACGCTGAGCAGAGTCCCGCACTGGGTTCAAGCCCATAACTGGGAGATCTTGACCTGAGCTGAAACCAAGACTCAGAGGCTTTAACCGACTGAGCCACCCAGGTGCCCCTACTTTGCAGATTTTTAATGGTAGATTCATACTAGTTATTACATAAGTTTGTCACAGTAAAAATTCTGATAAATTTAATTGGAAACTCAGTAATAACCTCATGGTATAGATACATAGTAGCAGATGGTATGAACTGTAAGATAAAATACAGTTGGCCCTGAATAACACAGGTTTGAACTTTATGGGTCCAGTAATATATGGATTATTTTTGATAAATACAGTACAGTACTAGGGTACCTGGCTGGCTCAGTCAGTGAGGCATGTGACTCTTGATCTCAAGGTCATGAGTTCAAGCCCCATGTTGGATGTAGAAATTATTAGAAGTAAAATTTTTAAGAAAACAACATTTTCATTTTTTTCTTTCCTCTAGCTCTCTGTAAGAAAACAGTATATGATACATACAACATATAATACTATTTATGTTCTCAGTAAGGCTTCCGGTCAACAGTAGGGTATTAGTAGTTACGTTCTGGGGGAGTCAAAAGTTATATGTGGATTTTCAACTGTGCAGAAGAGTCAAGCACCTCTTGTTTATATTAGATGATATTAGAACAACAAGGTTTTTTTGTGCGTGCAAGAAACTTTTTTTTTTTTAAAGATTTTATTTATTTATTTGACAGAGAGAGCGAGAGAGCACAAGCAGGGAGAACAGTAGAGGGAGAGGGAGAAGCAGGTTCCCCGCCAAGCAGGGAGCCCGATGCGGGGCTCGATCCCTGGGCCCTGAGATCATGACCTGAGCCGAAGGCAGACGCTCAACCATCTGAGCCACCCAGGCGCCCCAAGAAACTTTTTTTATTATTGTCAAAATGGAATGACATATGGTGACTTTGTTAGAAAAAGATATTTTAGTATGCGCTTAAATATTGTTGCAGTAATGATACAAATCACTAATCTTTGGAGTCAGCAAAATTTAAGATTTTAAGTAATCTCTACACCCAACATGGAGCTCAAACTTACAACCCTGAGATCAGGAGTCACATGCTTTACTGGCTGAGCCAGCCAGGTGCCCCTATGATGAGATATTCTTTAAAATTCGAAATAGCAAAGCTATCTACCACTTGAAGGACACTCCCTTAGATAAGGTGGTGTTGTGCAGTGTACAACTTTAACAACAACACCCAGAGGCTCTGCTATGAGAGTGATAAGACGAGAATGGTGATTAATGCCATGGGAAGGGACACTGATCTCAGATGAGGGGCATGATTTTATTTTAACCCCATGACCACAACTGCCAAGAGAGGGTGGAAGGGGAGATAAGAGGAGGGCTACAGATAGAGCCTGAAATGACTCACTCCCCTGAAGGTTACCCCCAATTATCCTACAGTGTGGCCTCTTTCCTCTTATTTCTCTGACCTGAAGAAGTGGCCCCTAGCAACAACCTAGTCCTTACTCAAGCTTACTCCTGCTTGCCTTTCTGAGCTGCAGCGCCATTTTGGTTCGCATATTCCCTCTCAAAGCTTTCTGACTGGCTCTTCCTGCCTTCCTCAGGACCACAGTGATGTTCCCTTTTATTGCTTCTCTAGTCTTTCTCCCTATACCATCTTCTCGATCACTCACTCATTCATTCATTCATTCATTCATTCACTCATTCACTCACTCCTTCAATAAGCCTATCAGACCTCATGCTAGACTCTGGAGATTTGAAGATGGACCAGTCATGGTCCCTGGCCTCTGGACCTAATGGAAGACACAAACAGGTAGACTTACTGTGTTTCAGACCCTGTTCTCAATACTTTACATGGGTTATCTCATTTAATCCTTGCTACACTTTCAGTAGTGGATTGGAGGAAAGAATGTGAGAAAGAGGAGGTGCAGTGACCTGAGGTTTCTGGGCTGATTGTTTGAAACAGAAGTCTAGTATAATTTTGGGGAGCAACTGGGTGAATAGTGATGTCACTTACAGACATAGGGATAAATAGTAGCTGTGGAGAGAAGGAGCAAGATGATGGGTGAGAGTCCAGACAAACCAGGTTTTCAATATCTGTGGGCTATCCATGCAGGAGAGTCTATAAACAGTTAGTGGCTATGAGAGAAGTCTGTACTAAACCCTTGAATTTGAGCATATTTAGTATATAAATTGTAGCTGCATGGATAGAATCACTCAAGGAAAGACTGATGAAGAAAAGAGAATCCAAGATTGGGGTGCCTGGCTGGCTCAGTCAGTAGAGCATGTGACTCTTGACCTCTGGGTTGTGGGTTCGAGCCCTACGTTGGCTATAGAGGCTACTTAAAATCTTTAAAAAAGAAAGGTCTAGGGGCACCCGGGTGGCTCAGTCATTAAGCATCTGCCTTCGGCTCAGGTCATGATCCCAGGGTCCTGGGATCGAGCCCCGCATCGGGCTCCCTGCTCCACAGGAAGCCTGCTTCTCCCTCTTCTGCTCCCCCTGCTTGTGTTCCCTCTCTCGCTGTGTATCTCTAAGCCAAATAAATAAATAAAATCTTTAAAAAAAAAAAAAAGAGGGTGCCTAGGTGGCTCAGTCGGTTAAGCGACTGCCTTCGGCTCAGGTCATGATCCTGGAGTCCCGGGATCAAGTCCCGCATCGGGCTCCCTGCTCGGCAGGGAGTCTGCTTCTCCCTCTGACCCTCCTCCCTCTCCCACTCTCTGTCTCTCATTCTCTCTCACAAATAAATAAATAAAATCTTTAAAAAAAAAAAAAAAGAAAGAAAGGTCTAGTAAACAATGGAAATTTCAGAATCTGCACCCACACACATGCCTTCCCACTGGCCACAGCAGATGAACTTTCTTTGTTCCTGTCTAAAGCCGATCATCTCTCCTCTGAGCCACCAGACTCAATGACAGCCATCTTCCTCCCTCCCCTACATCATCAACTCTAGCTCTTTGCTGGCTCATTCCCACCAGCTTACAAACATTCTGCTGTTTCTCCCATCTTAGAAGAAAGTCCTCTTTTTTTTTTTTTTAAGATTTTATTTATTTATTTATTTGACACACAGGGAGAGACAGCTAGAGAGGGAACACAAGCAGGGAGAGTGGGAGAGTGAGAAGCAGGCTCCTGGCTGAGCAGGGAGCCCAATGCGGGGCTCGATCCCAGGACCCTGGGATCCTGACCTGAGCTGAAGGCAGATGCATAACGACTGAGCCACCCAGGCACCCCAGAAGAAACTCCTCTTCACTCTACCTCCCAACCAGTCTAATCTTCTTCGAAGTCAGTCTCCCCCGAAGAGTTGACCTACCCACTGTCTCTGACCGCTCTCGTTCTCTGTCAACCCTTCTTCTCCAATCTGGTTTTTGCCTCCAGCATTCCACTGACACTGCTCTGGCCAAAGTCACCATTCACCTCCGCTTCATTAAGTTCAGTGGTTAATTCTCCTTCTTTCTCTAGTTTGACTGTCTTATTCCTCCTTCATATACTTTCTTTTCTTGGTTTCAGGACACTCCATCATTCACCCCCATTCCTTCCGTCTCTCAGTGGAACCCTGCCCTTCTCCCAGACCTCAATGTAGCAGTGCCCCAGGGACCCGGGTTTGATCTCATTCTCTTTCTCCACCTACTGTCACTACCCCCAAACCCCCCACCCCCGGGTCATCCAATCTCATGGTTTGAATACTAGTTGTGTGCTGGCAACTTCCAAATTCGTATTTCTAGCCCAGACCCCTTTCCTGAACTCCACACTTCCTTATCTGTCTAGACAACAAACTGCTCGAATCTGCTTGAATGTTGAATAGCTATCGCAAATGTAAAATGTTCAAAACTGAACTCCTAATCTCTCCCCCACCCACTTCCTTGTTCCATAGTCTTCCCCAACCAAATTGAGGACAACTCTCTAGTACTCAGGCCTCCAATCCTCAAGTCATCTAAGTGACATGACAAGATTGGGGGTGGGGGTTGGGAGAGAGAGTGGCAGTAGCCTGCCATAGTGGGGAGGGAGTATTTTATAACTTTTTGGACCATGCTTGAAATTGGTGGTGTGTGGAGGCCAGCTCAGTCGGTGGGACATGAGACTCTTGATCTCGGAGCCGTGAGTTCGAGCCCCATGTTGGGTGTAGAGATGACTTAAAAATAAAATCTTTTAAAAACTAAAAATTCAATAAAGTCGGTGGTGCATGATGATAATAAACAGCAGAACAACATCTAGTCTATTTTATTATGATTTTAAAATTCTCTACAGACAAGGCACCCCCCCCTTAATCCTTCTTACCTACACCCAGACATTCTAGAACCATCTCATTGCGGGCTCCTGGGTGGCTCAGTCGTTAGAACCATCTCATTGCCACGCATCCCACCCCTCCCTTGGTGGGCTACTGTCTTGAGTCCTGCCTTTTCTTTCATCTTCTTCATTCTTCCGTTTAAGAAATTCTATTACTTCTACCTTCAGAAATATCCAGAATCCACCCTCTGCCACCTCCTCTGATGCCACTTCGTTTGAGCCACCATCATCCCTTGTTCACATCTATTATAAGTAGCCTCCAACGAGGTCTGTGCCTCCGGCCTTGCCCCCTCAGTCATTCCTGACACAGCAGCTGGAGTGATTTTTTTTAGAAGCATGAGTCATGCCGTGTGGAGGCCCTGCTCAGTATCCTGCAATGGCTCCTCATCTCAGTCTTTGCAATGGCCTCTATGTCCCACAGTCAGCCCAGCCCCTTCAGTCGCTCCTCCTCTCTACTCTTGTGTCTGCCCGCCTTGTTCTTGCTGCTCCCACCCCAGGGCCTTTGCAAGAGCCGTCCTGGTTGCCGGGACTGCTCTTCCCCCAGATGTCAGCTTGGCCAACTCCCTTACTTCCCTCAAGTGTTTGTTCAGGTGTCACCTTCTCCATGAGGCCCCCCTACCCTGACCACCCTCTTGCAAAGCTGCCATCCTTGCTGCCTTCCCCCACCCAGAACATGGGACACGTGCGAATCTTCTTACCTTTTCTTTTTATTTGAAGATATAGTTGGCTTTACTGAACGACCCATGAATTAGGCAGCATCCTATCTAGCAAGTAGAGGGGTGCTTCAAGGAGGAGGTGTACAAAATAAAAGGGTTTTTTTGGTTTTTTTTTAAAGTAGGCTCCACACCCAACGTGGGGCTTGAACTCACGACCCTGAGACCAAGAGCCACGTGCTCTACCGACTGAGTCAGCCAGGAGCCCTCAAAGTGGAAGGTGTTTGTAGAAAGGAAGGTGGGGCAAGAAAGTTATAAGCAAAAGAAAAGAAAGGATTGGGGTGCCTGGGGCCCCTGGCTCTTGATCTCAGAGTCATGAGTTCAAGCCCCATGTTGGGCCTACAGCTTACTTTAAGACGATGAGGATTATTCCAGGCAAGATCACTTTCTCTTAGGGGGAAGGATGGGGGTCTCATCGTGCAGATGACCTCGTCTTCTTTTAGGGAATGAAGATGGCTCTGTGAAAAACTCACTGGAAAATTCCTGACTGACTGGTTAAAGCTACATTTCTGCGGGGAGAGGGGTGGTGTGAGTCCGCTTACCTTCATCTCTGTTTTGTTTTTCCTTTTTCTTTAGCAATTTCCCTGTCTAATGTACTACATAATTTGCTTATTATGTTTATTGTTTCTTGTCTTTCTCTCCAGACTAGAATGTAAACTCCTGGAGGGCAAAGATCTTTGTTTATTCACTGATGTTTCCAAAGGTATGGTAACCATGACATTTATCATCTCAACCCAGAGTGAAAGAAGGGGTGATTTTCTGTGACATCTTGGGTGTAGAGACTTTTCGCCAGCAAACTGGCATAAGGTCATCCTACGCAAAGGCACAGATAGAGTCAAATTTTTCACCTGCTTATATGAAAATCTTTGAAGTTGCTGCACACTGGACCTGAGGACCCAGAGGAAGGTCCTTGCCTTCGTGCAGGATAGAAATCAAATGGGAGCTGAAGAGAGTGAAAGCAGAATTTACTGAATAGCGTGACAGGTAGAGAAAGGCAGACGGAGTGTCTGGGAGACTCGGAAAGGAAAGGAGAATGGGTCTCCTTGTTGCTTCGAGTGAGAGGTTTATATAGAAAAGGGGTCTAGGGTACGTGTTCCTTCAGGAATCCAGGGTAGGGTCCAATCAAAGGAGAGTGTCAGGTGAAAAGTAGGTGCTATTTTATAAATCATCAAAGGTAGGGGGTATCAAAGTCAGCATCAGCCGAGGTTTGTTTGAAACTAATGCTCTGGAACAGGTTTGGGATCTGGCTTCTCTTAGTATTATCAGGTATTTGGGGCCTAGGACAAAACTCAGAGAATGATTAACTTTCTTGTCTCCTGCTTGGAAAGGGAACATAGTTTCTTTGTCTTATTCAGAGGCAAATATGGAACATGAGTAAATGGGGCCCAACAGAAAAACAACAGAGATCGAACCTTTCTAAAATGGGGCCCCAGGGTGCCTGCCTGGCTCAATCCGCAGAGTATGAGACTCTGATCTTGGGGTTGTGAATTAGAGCCCCACGTTGGGTGTAGAGATTACTTAAAAAAATAATAATAAATAAAAAAATAAAGTAAGATGGGGCACCTGGGTGGCTCAGTTGGTTTAAGTGTCCAACTCTTGCTTTTGGCTCAGGGCTTGATCTCAGGGTTGTGAGATCCAGCCACCTTGGGCTCCGCACCCAGTGGGGAGTCTGCTTGAGATTCTTTCCCTCTCCCTCCGCCCCTCCCTCCCCTGCAAGCGTGCGCATGCTCTCTCTCTCGCTCTCCCAAATAAATAAATCTTTTTAAAAATTGATTAATTAAATAAAATAAGATAAAATGGAGTTCTCTCATCTTCCCTACCTCAAAGGGATCCAAATATGTAGTTGACAACAGAGCTTTCCCCATCCAGAATTTTCCATCACAGTTCTCACCTCTTTGCTTTCATTCTGAACCCTTTATGATACAGTCTCTTCACTCCTGCCTGAATACATCTCTCTTTCCCCCATTTCCATTCACTTAACTCTCCTCACCCCTCAAGGACAATCATGAAATGTATTATACTTAGAATTATAATGAAGTAAAATTATAAATTCTATTTTAATACTAGTATTTTTGTGGGTTTGAATTTAATTTATGAGAATGGGACTGTGTTTCTTAAAAATTTTTCTTTTCGGGATGCCTGGGTGGCTCAGTTGGTTAAGCGTCTGCCTTCGGCTCAGGTCATGATCCCAGGGTCCTGGGATTGAGCCCCGCATCGGGCTCCTTGCTCAGCGGGGAGTCTGCTTCTCCCTCTGACCGCTGCTCCCCTGCTTGTTCTCTCTCTGTCTCTGACAAATAAATAAATAAATAAAATCTTTTAAAAAATTATATATATATATATTTTTTTTTTTAAGTGAACTGTGCCCCCAACGTGGGTCTCAAACTCCTGACCCCGAGATCAAGAGTCACATGCTCTAGTGACTGAGCCAGCTGGGAGCCCCTGTAACAGTAGTTTAAAGATCTATTCATGGTGCTATGTGTACTGAAGCATAATGCTTCACTGAGTGCATCCACCCCATTTCATTCTTCCAAGGCCCCAGTGACGACCACCAGCTGCCTCATGGTCTCTGCTGCCGCAAACGAGGCCTTGATGGACATCTTTATACACGTTGCTGTTAGGACCCTTACAAACGTTTCTTTCGAATGGAAGTTAGGAGGTGAATTGCTGCATCATAGGAGGTGTTCATCTTTGATCTGATCAAGTTCAGATATACTGATCCCTAAATGGCTGCAGGGCCTGAGGGATCTTATATGTCTGTCTCTCTCCTTAACAGCGTTCAGATTATCTAGCTTTTTACTTTTTGCTACTCTAATAGTATAAAGTGGTATCTCACCATGGTTGTAATTTGCATTTTTCTGATGACTAATAAGCTTGAGTGTCTCTTCATATGCTTGTTAGTCTTTTGCTTTTCCTTTTCTTCAAATTATCTGCTCATATATCCTTTGCCAATATTGATTTGCAAGAATTCCTTGTTTTTTAGTCATTATTGGTTTTAATGATTGCAAATATCTTCTTCCACTCTGTCTTCTTTCTTATGACTTTGTCCATTGTATCATGCTTTGAAAAGAAATCCTTAATTTTAAAGATTTATTTATTTATTTTAGAAAGACGAGGGAGGGGCAGAGAGAGAGGGAGAAAGAATCTCAGACAGACTCCCCACTGAGTGTGGAGCCGGATGTGGGGATTGAACTCAGGACACTGAGATCATGACCTGGGCCAGAATCAAGAGTCGGACACTCAACCGACTGAGCCACCCAGGCACCCCAGAAATCCTTAATTTTAATGTGGTCAAAATGGTTTGTCCTTCAGATTTAAGTAGTTTTTTTTCCTTAATTTTTAAAAAAGATTTTTATCTTTAATCTCTATACCCAACATGGGGCTCTAAGTCATAACTTCAAGATCAAGAGTCACACACTCCAGCAACTGAGCCAGCCAGAAGTCCCTTAATCTTTTTTTAAGTAAGTTCTGTACCCAATATGGGGCTTGAACTCACAACTCTCAGATCAAGAGTTGCATGCTCTACCGACTGAGCCAGCCAGGAGCCCCCAGATTTAAGTTTTATTTAAAGAATACTTACCCCTTCTGGGTCACAAATATGTTTTCCTATTAATTTGAGACTTCTGCTTTTCATGGTTAGGTCTTTATTTCATCTGGAGTCTATCTTTGTATATAATAGTAAGTAGTTGGGGCGCCTGGGTGGCTCAGTTGGTTAAGTAACTGCCTTCGGCTCAGGTCATGATCCCGGAGTCCTGGGATCGAGCCCTGCATTGGGGTCCTGGGATCAAGCGCCTCATCGGGCTCCCTGCTCAGCAGGGAGCCTGTTTCTCCCTCTGCCTCTGCCTGCCACTCCCCGAGCTTGTGCTCTCTCGCTCTGTCAAGTAAATAAATAAAATCTTAAAAAAAAAAAATAGTAAGTAGTCATGTTTATTGTGAGCCAATTTTCCCAATTGCGCTTACTAAATGAACTAGCCCTTCTACATTGATTGAGGTGCTAAGTTTCTTGTACATTAAGTATTCATATCTACATGGGTTTGTCTCCAAGTTTCCTATTTTATTCCACTGGTCTATTTGTTCATGAACAAAAATGTGTTCTTGAGCAATGCTACAATATATTTTATTCCAAAGGTTTTGTAGTGTGTCTTAATATCTGGTACAGCTGGTCCCCTTCTTTACTCAGCATTTTCTTTTTCTTTTTTTCTTTTTAAAGATTTTATTTATTTATTTGTCAGAGAGAGAGAGAGCACAAGCAGGGGGAGCGGCAGGCAGAGGGAGAAACAGGCTCTCTGCTAAGCAAGTAGCCCGATGCGGGACTCGATCCCAGCACCCTGGGATCATGACCTGAGCCAAAGGCAGACCCTTAACTGACTGAACCACCCAGGCGCCCCACATTAAGGTTTATGTTGCTATTATGACATATTTCTTATTTTTTTAAATTAGGGGTGCCTGGGTGGCTTAGTTGCTTAAGCCTCAGATTCTTGATTTCGGTTCACTTCATGATCTCAGGGTGGTGAGATTGAGCCCTGCTTCAGGCTCCATGCTGGGCATGGAGTCTGCTTAAGATTCTCTCTCTTCCTCTCCCTCTGCCCCTCCCTGCCCTCTTGTGTGCGCACACATGTACCCACATGTGCTTGCTCTCTCTCTTGCTCTAAAAAAATAAAAATAAAATAAAATCTTTAAATTATATTTTCCAGTAGGGTGTACCTGGTAGAGAGAAACTTCCTCCTTGTCTTTCAAAGCATCTTTTGGTCAAACTTCTTCCTCAGATGCTTGATTTTCAGCTTGATGAAATTCCTTCCCTCTTTATTAAGGGTTTCTGGCACAGCAAGAACCTTCTTTTTCTACTCTTCTGTACCCTCTGTGGTTCCATCTGGAAAAGGGGAAGAAAAAAAATTTTTTTTAAATCTAATGGAATAGACACATCTCTGGTAAGATTTAATGAGAACAAAAAAAGAAAATAAATAATATTACAAATAATATTACAAATTAAAAAGGGGTTATAACAACAGAAAAAAGAGATTTATTTTTTTAAGATTTTATTTATTTATTTGAGAGAGCACGAGGAGAGAGCACAGATGGAGAGGGAGCACAGAGGGAGAGGGAGAAGCTGACTCCCTGCTGAGTAGAGAGCCAGATGAGGGGGCTTGATCCCAGGACCCCGAGATCATGAGTGGAGCCAAAGGCAAATGCTTAACTGACTGAGCCACCCAGATGCCCCAAGATAGATTTAAAAGATAATAAGAGAGGGGCGCCTGGGTGGCTCAGTCTGTAGAGTATGCGATTCCTGATCTCAGGGTTGTGAGTTCGAGCTTGATGTTGGGCATAGAGCTTACTTTAAAAAAATAATAATAATAACAAAACTATCATAAATTTTATGCCAATAGATTTCCAAATTTGTATGAAATGGACAACTTCCTAGAAAATATAACAACTATAATTGACTCAAGAAAAAACAAAAAGGCAAGTAATCTTATAATTATTAAAATTACAGTCTTAAGCATTTATCACAGAGAAATGAAAATAGTGTTCACAAAACAAAACACCTATACACGATTATTCATAGCAGCTTTATTTGTAAGAGCCCAAAACTGGAAAGAATCAAAATGTCCTTCAATGCTTACATCTGTGGTTCATCCCTAGCACTGAATACTACTTGTTCAGCAAGAAAAGGAACAAACTATTGATACAGACAACAACTTAACTAGAACTCAAGGGAATTATGCTCAGTGAAAAAAGCCAATCTTGAAAGATTACATCCTGCATGATTTCATTTCTATAACATTCTTTAAAAAAAAAAAAAACCCAGATTTTATTTTTAAGCAATCCCAGCATGGGGCTCAAACCTACAACCCTGAGATCAAGAGTCATGTGCTTCACCTACTGAGCCAGCCAAGGGCTCCTATAACATTTGCTATTGAAATAGCAAAATTGGGGTACCTGGGTGGCTCAGTCATTAGGCATCTGCCTTTTGCTCAGGTCATGATCCCAGGGTCCTGAGATCAAGCCCCATGTTGGGCTCTCTGCTCAGCGGGAAGCCTGCTTCTCCCTCTCCCACTCCCCCTGCTTGTATTCCCTCTCTCTCTGTCAAAATAAAGAAATAAAATCTTTAAAAAATATATATAGCAAAATTATGGAGATGAAGAGCGGATTTATTGTTGATGGGAATTAAAAATGAGGGAGGGGATGGTTATGGCTATAAAGGGGTAGTAGGAGGAATCCTTGTGATGATAAAAACAATTCTATATCTTGATTACAGTTACACAAATCTACATGTGCAATAAAACTGCATAAAAGTGTACACACATCCCCCCCATGAATGAGCGCATGCAAAACTGGTGAAATCTGCATAAGCTGTGTGGGCTGTACCAAGGCCAATTTCTGGTTTTGATATTGTACTTTAGTTATGCAAGATATTACCTTTGGGGAAAATTGGGTGAAACCTACACTGGACATTCCAGTACATTTTTGCAACTTCCTATGAGACTATAATTACTTCATAATAAAGTTTTTAAACAATGAAGCAGTAAACAACATCTAACAAACAAAACACCAGGCCCTATGGTTTTACAGGCAAATTCTGTCAGCTTTCAAGGCAGAGATCATTCTCATCATATACAAACTCTTCTGGACTGTGGAAAAAGAGGGACTATCCCCTCCTGCCAATTACATGAGGCCCATATAACTTTGATGCCAAATCCAGCTAAAGGAAGAACAGGGAAATGATATTATAGACTCATTTCTCTTGTGAATACAGGTGCAAAGATCCTAAACAAAATATTAGTGAATAATATCCAATAATGAAATAAAAGAAACAATATGCCATGACCAGTTTGGGATTATGCCAGGAATAATGTATCTCCAAGTTAGAATATCTCTAGATGGGAGCATCTGGGTGGCTCAGATGGTTAAGCGTCTGCCTTTGACTCAGGTCATGATCTCCAGGCCCTGGGATTGAGCCCCATGTCGGGCTCCCGGCTCAGCAGGGAGCCTGCTTCTTCCTCTGCCTTTCCCCCTGCTTGTGCTCTCTCTGTCTCTGTCTCGCTCTCTTTCAAATGAATAAATTAAAAAAAAAAAAAAAGAATATCTCTAGATGTCACTCACTATAGTAATAGATTAAGGAGAAAAAAATCATATAAACATTTCAAAAAATACAAGAAATTATTTGACAAAATCCAACATAAATTAAAAATAGAATGGTAACCCAAAGAGACCTACAAAAAACTTAACAATAATTGTTAAAGTTTTGAAACTTTAAAAGCATTCCCTTTAAAATTATAAACCTGATATTCAGGGCACTTGGGTGGCTCAGGTGGTTAAGCATCTGCCTTTGGCTGAGGTCATGATCCTAGGGTCCTGGGATCAAGCCCTATGTTGGGCACCCTACTCAGTGGGGAGTCTGCCTCTCCCTCTGCCCTCTCCCCCGCCCATGCTATCTCTCTCAACTAAATAAATAAAATCTTAAAAAAAAAAAAAACCTGGAAAAAAAAAAACCTTAACTATTGTTCTTTCTTTCTTTTTTTTTTAAGATTTTATTTATTTATTTATTTGAGGGGCGCCTGGGTGGTTCAGTCGTTAAGCCTCTGCCTTCGGGTGGGGTCCTGATCCCAGGGTCCTGGAATCGAGCCCCACATCAGGCTCCTTGCTCAGCGGGAAGCCTCCTTCTCCCTCTCCCGCTCCCCGTGCTTGTGTTTCCCCTCTCTCTGTCTCTCTCTCTCTCTGTCAAAAAATAAATAAAATCTTTATTTAAAAAAAAAGATTTTAGGGGCGCGTGGGTGTCTCAGTCAGTTAGGTGGCTGCCTTCGGCTCGGGTCATGATCCCGGGGTCCTGGGATCGAGCCCCACATCGGGCTCCCTGCTCCGCGGGAAGCCTGCTTCTCCCTCTCCCACTCCCCCTGCTTGTGTTCTCTCTCTCGCTGTGTCTCTCTCTGTCAAATAAATAAAATCTTAAAAAAAAAAAAGATTTTATTTATTTATTTATTTGAGAGAGAGAGAGAGATAGCGAGAGAGCACGCACGAGTGGGGGGGTGGCGGGGGCGGCAGAGGGAGAGGGAGAAGCAGGCTCCCTGCTGAGCAGGAAGCCTGACGCAGGGCTCCATCCCAGAACCCCGGGATCATAACATGAGCCTAAGGCAGATGCTTAACTGACTGAGCCACCCAAGCACCCCATCATTATTTCTATTCAACAATATGATGGAGGTCCTAGCCAGAGCAATAAGATTATAGTAAGAAATTCATGGCATACCTACTGAAAAGGAAGAAGTGAAATTGTCATTATACTCAGATGATAGGATTATTATTTTTTTTAATAAAGATTTATTTATTTATTTGAGAGAGAGAGAGAGAGAGAGAGCACGAGCAGAGGGAGGGGCTGAGGGAGGGAGAAGTAAACTCCCTGCTGAGCAGGGAGCCTGGCAATGGGCTCAATCCCAGGACTCTGGGATCATTTCCTGAGCTGAAGGCAGATGCTCAACTGACTAAGCCATCCAGGTGCCCCAATATGATTATTTTCATTAAAAAACACAGGATAATCTATAGACAAGTTATTAAAGTATTAAAAGAGTATAGTAAGGTAGGTGATTATAAGGTCCATATACAAACTTGATTGCAATTCTATACAATCATATCATGTAATTATACGAAGAAGCCACTAAAATAGCAACAAGACTATGACACGCTCAGAAATAAACCTAACAAACGAGGTGTAAGATCTGTACATAGAAAATTATAAAACTGTACCAAAAGATAACGAAAACCTAAAAAAGTGAGAGCTACTCCATATTAACAGTAGGAACACTTAATGGCAGAAAAAGACAATTCTCTGCAGGTTGATCTAAGATTCAACAGATTTTTATTCAAAATCAGTACTGGATTGATAAACTGATTCTGAAATGTATACGTCAGAATAGACCAAGAATGGCAAAGAATAAATTTTAGTTTTAAACTTATTATGTGTATTTGAAATGTTCTACAGTAAAGATTTTTAAAAAATCTTGTCTGTCCTTTGTCTTTTATTCTTCCTATACTATAATAAAACTCTCATATACTCGTTCAGTTTTAACAATTATCAGTTCCTATACCATCTTGTTTCATTTATACTCTCGTCTATTTCCCCCACTCCAGATTATTTTGAATCAGATCCTAGACATTACATCATTTCATCCTAAATGGGAAACTCTCTTTAAATGTTTTGACAACATTGCTGCAAGAGGAATCTTTTTGCTCTCCACTTAAGTTACTCATACATTCCAATAAAATAAAATAGAAGTGGAAGTTAGATTGTGTTTCACTTAAATATATTTTCAAGCTCCTCTTTAACTTGCTAGTTTCATAATACAACTAAAATTTATAAATAAATGCAAAAAATGGAGTTATTTACCTTTTCTTCTTGAACAATCCAGAAGTAAAGGGTTAACTCAAATACATCAGACAAATGGATTGTGAAATTGATTTATCTCAGACATGATGTATTGAATTTTATATTTATTTTATTTATTTATTTATTTATTTAAAGATTTTTATTTATTTATTTGACAGAGAGAGAGATAGCAAGAGCAGGAACACAAGCAGGGGGAGTGGGAGAGGGAGAAGCAGGCTTCCTGCCGAGCAGGGAGCCCGATGTGGGACTCGATCCCAGGACCCTGGGATCATGACCTGAGCCGAAGGCAGACGCTTAACAACTGAGCCACCCAGGCGCCCTATTTATTTATTTTTTAAAGATTTCATTCATTCACTTGACAGAGAGAGTGCACAAGCAGGGGGGAGCAGGAGAGGAAGAAGCAGGCTCCCCGCCGAGCAGGGAGCCTGATGAGGGGCTTGATCCCAAGACCCCGGGATCACAACCTGAGCGGAAGGCAGATGCTTAACCAACTGAGCCACCCGGGTGCCCAATATATTGAATTTTAGCCTCAAATTTGGCAAAACATTTATCATAATTATGGAAAGTTTTGGTCCATGATGAATTTTTAACTCCCAGGCATGTTCAATTTTGTTACAATACATGTACATTATTTTATTCCTTTAAAAAGTGACACATAGGGACGCCTCCGTGGCTCAGTCAGTTAAGCGTCTGCCTTCGGCTCAGGTCATGATCCTGGGGTCCTGGGATTGAGTCCCACATCGGGCTCTTTGGTTGGCAAGGAGCCTGCTTCTCCCTCTGCCTGCTCTGCCTACCACTCCCCCTGCTTGGGCTCTCTCTCTCTCTGACAAATAAATAAATAAAATCTCTAAAATATATAAATAAAGTGACACATACACGCACACTCCAGATATAGTTTGGTATACAAAGTGGGGTTTTCCCAAGAGTTATCTATAGAATGTAGTCAGCTATGTGCCAGGTAAAATGATGCTGGGTGCTGGGTCAAATTAAAGATTTGAAAGTTTCGTCTACTTCCATGGTAGCAACTTTATTCCCGCCATGACTGCAATGAATGGTAATCAGATACTTGGAAAATGGTAGCCACATGTGGATGGTGACACCAGTTATATCCTTCCAAATTGATGACCACAAGAAAGCAGTGTGAGAGTGTTGACAAAGTTAAATGTTTCAGAAATGTGTCATCAGATGTGTGATCAGTTGTCCCTGGCTGGCTCAGTCGGTACAGCATGCGACTTTTGATCTCAGGGCTCTGAGTTCTAGTCCCACATTGGATGTAGAGATTACTTTAAAAAAAATGTGTGATCACATGGAGAAGTAATCCACTTTCTTTTTTATCATCTGAACAGATAGGTGATAAAAGCCTATGTATTAGCAAATAGATGCCCAAAGCACTTATTTTTACATTTTCTTTATCTATGTATTTATTTTTAAGATTTTATTTATTTATTTGACAGAGAGAGAGAGAGAGAAAACAGGCATGGGGAGTGGCCGGCAGAGGAAGAGGGAGAAGCAGGCTTGCCTCTGAGCAAGGAGCCTGATGTGGGGCTCCATCCCAGGACCCTGGGATCATGACCTGAGCCAAAGGCAGACTCTTAACTGACTGAGCCACTCAGGCACCCCTAAATTTTATCTATTTTTTTAAGTAATCTCTACATCCAGCGTGGGGCTTGAACTCACGATTCTGAGATCAAGAGCCACACGCTTTACTAACTCAGCCAGTCAGGTGCCCCATGTTCAAAGTATTTTTAAACACTGGCGTTCCCACGTGTTATTACATTCATTTAAAAAGTCAAGTACTGGGACACCTGGGTGGTTTAGTCAGTTAAGCATCTGCCTTTGGATCAGGTCATGATCCCGGGGTTCTGGGATCGAGTCCCTCATCGGGCTCCCTGCTCGGCAGGAAGCCTGCTTCTGCCTCTCCCACTCCCCCTGCTTATGCTCTCTCTCTCTGACGATTAAATAAATAAAATCTTTAAAATAAATAAATAAATTAATTAATTTTAAAAAGTCAAGTATTGGGGCGCCTGAGTGGTGCAGTCGGTTGAGCATCTGACTCTTGGTTGCCATTTGGGTTGTGATCTTGGGGTGGTGGGATCTGGCCTGGTGAGGGGTTTGTGCTGGGCACTGAGTTTGCTTGGGATTCTCTCTCCCTCTCCCTCTGCCCTTCCCACTTGTGCTTTCTCTCTCTCTCTCTAAAATAAGTAAATAAATATTTTTAAAAAATAAAAAGGGGGTGCTTGGGTGGCTCAGTCATTAAGCGTGTGCCTTTGGCTCAGGTCATGATCCCAGGGCCCTGGGACCGAGCCCCTGCATGGGGCTCCCTGCTCTGTGGGAAGCCTGCTTCTCCGTCTCCCTCTCCCCCTGCTTGTGTTCCCTCTCTGGCTGTCTCTCTCTCTGTCAAACAAGCAAATAAAATCTTTAAAAAATAAATAAATAAATAAACAAATAAACAAATAAATAAGAAGAAAAAGAAAAAGTCAATTACTTGGGTAATTTTTCAGTTCTCATTATTTCCTCACAATATCATAATGCATTCCAGACAATATACTTTCAGTGTCACAAGCAGACTCTGCTTGTGTCCATTGACTAATTGTATTTATCCAAATATTAGCCTATGAATAGACGGTTCTGTCTGGTGATTTTCCATCATTTTTTAAAAAGTCCAACAAGATCATACAATTGACCATGGGCCTCTCCACAGAGTATAAGAGCCAACAATTCTTTTGCAGTTGGATTTTTTTTTTTTAAAGATTTTATTTATTTATTTATTTATTTGAGACAGAGAGAGAGACAGAGAGCATGAGAGGGAGGAGGGTCAGAGGGAGAAGCAGACTCCCTGCCGAGCAGGGAGCCCGATGCGGGACTCGATCCCGGGACTCCAGGATCATGACCTGAGCCGAAGGCAGTCGCTTAACCAACTGAGCCACCCAGGCGCCCCTGCAGTTGGATTTTTGTGTTAGTATACCCTTAGTTTTCTCTCACAGGATCCACATGGCTCTCCTTTCTTTTTCCTTTGGGTTTGTCCTATAACTTTTTCTAACTTCTTGAACTGGAGTGGTTGGCCTGTTCATTTGGAACAATTCTATCTCCAAAAAATATATTGTAAATAAAGTCTATTTAAAATTATATACTTCTGGGGTGCCTGGGTGGCTCAGTCGTTAAGCGTCTGCCTTCAGCACAGGTCATGATCCCAGGGTGCTGGGATCGAGCCCCTCATTGGGCTTCCTGCTCCATGGGAGGCCTGCTTCTCCCTCTCCCACTCCCCCTGCTTGTGTTCCCTTTCTTGCTGTGTCTCTCTCTGTCAAATAAATAAAATCTTTAAAAAAAACTGTGTTGTTCAAATTTTTTATATTTTTACTTATTTTTTGTTTGTATTTTGAAGGAAGTTATGTTAAAATCTTTCATTTTCATGATTGATTTATCTATTTCTTCCTGTTGTTCTGTCAGTTACACTACTACATTTGGAGATTGTGATGTTGATTTACAAAGGTCTGTGATATTTATAATTCATGATCTATTGATGTTTTTACCAATATGCGAAATACTTCTTTACCATTTAGGTTCATATTTAGCTTGTATTTATATTTAAGTGTGTCTCTCATAATTTCATCCATATCATAGAATTCTTGTCTTTTATTGGCAAGTTTAACCTTTTTATACTTATTGGAATTACTCTTTTTTTAAAAGACTTATTTATTTATTTGAGAGAGAGAGAGAGAGTGCATGAGAGGGGGGAGGGTCAGAGGAGAAGCAGACTCCCCGCTGAGCAGGGAGTCCCAAGCGGGACTCCATCCTGGGACTCCAGGATCATGACCTGAGCCAAAGGCAGTTGCCCAACCAACTGAGCCACCCAGGTGCTCTCTCTCTCTCTTTATTTTTTTTAAGTAATCTCTACACCCAATGTGGGGCTCCAACTCATTACCTGGAGATCAAGAGTTGTGTGCTCAACAGACTGAGCCAGTCAGATACCCTTTTGTTTTCTTCTTTTTTTTTCCCATTTTCAGGGTGATGTTTTCTTCTGTTGGTTTAAAAGTTGCAAATGCTATTTTTATTTTTTGGTAATTGTCTTTATCCTAAAACCCATACTCATGTTTATTTAGTTCCTATCAATTCCTAAAATCTCTTCCATACCTTATCTTTCCCTAACAAGTCCGTACTTTTGTATCTTTTTCATGTGCCATTGGATTCCTCTGTGATTATTTATGGTCATATTGTCTAAAATTTTAGTTCTGGGATTAATAAGCTTGTAATTCTGGGGCACCTGGTTAGCTCAGTCAGTGCAGCATGCAACTTCTTTTTTTTTTTTTAAGATTTTATTTATTTGGGGCACCTGGGTGGCTCAGTCGTTAAGCGTCTGCCTTTGGCTCAGGGCATGATCTCAGGGTCCTGGGATTGAGCCCCACATTGGGCTCCCGATCAGCGGGAAGCCTGCTTCTTCCTCTCCCACTCCCCCTGCTTGTGTTCCTGCTCTCGCTCTCTCTCTCTCTGTCAAATAAATAAATAAAATCTTTACAAAAAAAAAGATTTTATTTATTTGAGTGGTGCCTGGGTGGCTCAGTCATTAAGTGTCTGCATTCGGCTCAGGTCATGATCCCAGAGTCCTGGGATCAAGCCCCATGTCGGGCTCCCTGCTCAGCGGGAAGTCTGCTTCTCTCTCTGTTGCTCCCCCTGCTGTGCTTTCTCGCTCTCTCTGTCAAATAAATAAATAAAATCTTAAAAAATAAAAACAAAAACAAAAACCGGGGTACCCGGGGTACCTGGCTCAGTGGGTTGGGTGGCTGGCTCTTGATTTCGGCTCATGATCTCAGGGGCGTGAGATCGAGCCCTGTTCGGGGCTCCATGCTCAGCAGGGAGTCTGCTTGAGATTCTCTCTCTCTCCCTTTCCTACCCACATGTGTGCACGCTCTCTCTCATATAGTAAGTCTTTAAAGTGGAGTCCTTTGGGATCCCAATCCAAAGTGATAGTTATTTACTAGGTGCTTCCTCTCTCAGTGGGTTCTAGACTGCAGTCTCTGCCCTTCTAACTCCCCAAGGCTGCTAAAAGCACCACTCTGTTTCTTAGCTACCTCTCAGGAAATGCCCCACCTGGAATAGTAGTCCTAAATGTGGGTCTTACATTCCTTAATTTCTTTCTTCCCAGATCCTGGCTCAGTAATTCACTAACTTGTTAACTTTCCAATGATTTCAAGAAGAGATTTTTTGATTTTTCCAATTTTACTAGTTTTCCTCAGTGGGAGAGTTGGTCAGAATTACCTAGTCACTCATACTGCAATCCCAAACCAACCCTCCCTCTTACCTTCTTATGGAAAAAGTGCTGTAATAGCCAAGATTTGATAAGAAACAAAATGACAATGGAAATATTAACATTGTAACCATTACCCAAGCCCCAAAACAATGAGAGGAAGTGCCACCTAAGGGAGATTCCACAAATATACAAAAACACAAGTGTAACACAAGTTTAAAAAAGCAACTCAAACCAACACTGCTAACAAATTATGTTTCCTGAAAATCGGGAGTATCCCAACTCTGCTTGAGAATGCTTTATATTCAGTTTACAAATACCCTATTATAGCAACATTTACTAGCCCATAGCAGTTGGCTGTGAGAGAGAATAAAGGTCTGTGGAATTGAAAAGCATTTGCTAATTCTGGAATTTGTTCTCAGCTGTCAGCTTGGCCAGGTTGGCTGACTCACCAGTGAGCCTCAGCCCATACTTTGAGAACCACTCTACCTTATGAAGGAAGAAGCAACTGTTTGAAATCCTTGAACCAAGGCTTTCTTAAATGGCCTTCACTAAATATTTCTGTCTTGAGATCTCTGTCTTTCTCTGATTAGGTTACAAAGGAATGGATTAGGTTTCTACTGATTAGACCAAAGTACCCTTCTCAAATCTACCCTAATCTTCACCCAAGGCCAGCTTGATGAGACTTGTTTTTTTGTTTTTGTTTTTTTTAAAGATTTTATTTATTCATTTGAGAGAGAGAGAGAGAGAGAGAGAGCAGAAGCAGGGAGAGAGACAGAGGGAGAGGGAGAAGCAGACTCCCCGCTGAGCAGGGAGCCCGACTGGAGATCATGACCTGAGCCGAAGGCAGATGCTTAACCGACTGAGCTACCCAGGTACCCCTAGACTTGGTTTTTGAAAGCTTCCAGAGATTGGTTATATTATCTATTATAGACAGGTTTAACCAGATGAATTGTGGAGAGTCCCAAGTTTTGGGGATGATTTCGACATCCTGCTGACCAGACAACTCTCAGCAAATAGCCCTAGATGATACATTTGGGTATATGCTAATCTGGTTCCTTAACCTCCAGGAGCCTCAATTTTCTCATTTTTAAAATGGGACTAATTATGTTGTCCATGTCATAGGTATTTGGGGAGTTTGAAATGAAATAATGAATATAAAAATCTTAGCATAGTACATGGCACATTGGTAAGCATTGTCTCATGAATTTGTTGGAAGGTGATGCTCTGCTAGGGTTGTTTTGGGGCTGGACAGGGGCCTCAGGTCCTTTGAGGGCAATTAAGGGAAATCAGGGATGGGTAGCTAGTATTCTGTTGAGATTGCAACATTTGACTGGGCAGGGGCCTGGGTGTGGCATGGTAGCACATGGCTGTGGCTACACGGATATTTGAATCTTTACGGCTGAGTAATAAAAGCTAAAGCTGAAAACTAAGGAGTTAGTCATGCATCTTAGAATGAAATCATGGAGCACAGAATCTGGTAAGATTCTGGAAACTTTGTAATTTTGTCATGTCTACTATGTTTCTTCCTCTAACATGCTTTTCTATTATGGCTACTTAGTACACAGTGTCTTGGCCCCATGGGACTAAATGTTTTATCTGCTTTATTTCATTTAGTGCTGTTATATTAACCTCATGTTTCATGGGAGAAAATGGAGACTTAGAGAAGTTAAGTAATTTCTTGTCTGGCTTAAGAGCTGGATCTCTGAACACAACATATTACTTTTAGGGTTGTTGAATTTGAGAGTTAACACTCCAAATGGCTGTTGAATTCATTCATTTAACAAATATTTAGTGAGCAATGACCATATGCCCTGCACTATGTTGGTCTCTGGGGATTCAGAAATGAGTACAAGACTACAACTACAATAAAACAGCTACATTTATTGAGTGTTAATTCTGTGTCAGGCACTTTGTATATGTTAGTTCATTAAACTGTTGTAACCACCCTGTGAGAAGAGTATTGACATCCTTATTTTGTAGATGAGGGGGCTGAAGGGACCTGCCCAAGACCACATAGCCAGGAAGTGGCAGAGCTCAGGACCTCTAACTTTCATGCCTTGCCTTCTTTTTCAGAAATGAAAATCTCACTTTTTTTTTTTTTTAAGATTTTATTTATTCATTTGACAGAGAGACAGCAAGAGAGGGAACACAAGCAGGGGGAGTGGGAGAGGGAGAAGCAGGCCTCCCGCCGAGCAGGGAGCCCAATCGGGGCTCGATCCCAGGACCCTGGGATCATGACCTGAGCCAAAGGCAGACACTTAACCAACTGAGCCACACAGGCACCCTGAAAATCTCATTTTTTAATTTTTAAAATAAAAATGACATTCTTTTTAAAAAATAAAACATATACTCAAACAACTTAAACAAGAGTGCCGATTTTCTCACAAAACTTGCCACAACAGGATGTTAATAATCATTTATATTTTTGCCAGTGTATTAATAGATGAAAATATATTTCAAAGTTGTGTTTCTTTTATTATTTTCCCATTTTTTACAGCTTCATTGAGATATATTTCACATGCCATAAACTTTCCCCATAGAAAGTACATCAGTCAGTGGTTTTTAGCACACAGTATTCTCAGAGTTGTGCAACCATCATTACAATCTAACTTTAAAACTTTTTAACACCCGGGAAAGAAACCTATACCCACTAGCTGTCCCTCCCCATTCCCCACTCCTGCTCCCATCAGCCCCAGGCTAGTTATCTTTATGTGTTTATTGGCCACTAGTGATTTTGTCTGTTTATTTTGGATTACTCTTTTTTTTTAAAAATAGATTAGAGATGTTCTGTATTTATCGTGAAGATTAACCATCTGTCTACCATGCATATCGCAATATTTTAAAGCTTATTTTCTCATTTGTTCTACTTTGTTGGTGGCATCTCTTCCTGACAGATGTTTAAATATCTTTCAATTTTAAAAATAACTAATTGATTTTCATTCATTATAAACGTTTTTCCCTCCTCCAATTATTATAAAGTTTCTCTCCATATCCCCTTCTGGTCTTTTGTATGTACTATTGGGGTTTGCCTAAGTTTTCAAATCCATCTTGGGCTTAATTGGAGATAGAATAGCAGTATCTTATCAAATACTACTGATTTGAAAAGTCAGTTGCATCAGATGGCCAAATTTCTATTCCTCTTTGAAACTGGACAGTATGACAATGGCGAACACTGGCTGAGTGCTTACAGACAGGGTCGGCTTTATGTCTTTGGTTTTAGTTTACTGTTCTGCTACAGCAGTTTTGAAATTCCTTAACAATTTTGAACAAGGGGCTCCGCACCTTCACGTTGCACGGAACCCTGAAAATTATGCATTGGTCCCGTTTACAGGCACTGTACCAAGCGCTGGACATCTTTAAAAGGAATAACAAACCACATTATTTAACTTAATCTTCACGGCAATTCTGTGGAGTAGCCATTCTCATTTTCCTCTTCGTTCTCCAGATGGGGCGATGGAGGCAGGAAGATTAAATAAGGCCCCAGAGCCAGAAAGCTGCAGCAAAGGGCTTAGAAGCCAGCACCTGTCCAGCCCGAGCCGAGCGAGTAAGCAAGCGTCCCTTAACCCCGTAGGCTGCTGCAATCTGGCGGTGAGGCTGGGAGCGCGCGGGGGCGGGCGGTGCTGCGTGTATGGTCCCCGGCCAGCCGGCGAGGCGCCCCTGGTCGCCCCCGGGCCCTGCTCCGTGCCGCGCGTGGGGGGGCCCCGCGAGCACCGCGGGCGCTCCAGTGCGGGTGCGGGACCCCGCCTTCTGCTCGCGACGGCGCGCGCTCGCCTAGCGGGCGGGCACTCGCGCGCGCAGCGGTTGTGTTGCCTGCGAGTTTCCCAAGTTCACACAGGCCCTGGGTTGGCATGGCAACCAGGCAACCTGTTCCAGAGCCGCCTGCCTTCTCCGCACATGCCGCTGCCACCGCCGGAGCCGGGGCCAGAGCCTATCCCAGGATGCACCGCGCCAGCCCCGTCCCCAGTGGGCCGCCATGTTGTCGGAGTGAAAGGTAAGGGGGAGCGAGAGCGCCGGAGAGAGAAGATCGGGGGGCTGAAATCCATCTTCATCCTACCGCTCCGCCCGTGAGTATCCGCACCCCGCCGGCCCCAAACGCTGCTCCGGACCCCCAGCGAGCAGACTGTCCCTTTGTATTGGTGTTTGAGAGCGGTTGTGGGGGTGAGAAGGGCTTTAGAAAAGCCGCCCGGGGCCCTGGCTGAGGCTTTTCACTCGCTGTTCCTCGTACATGTTTTGGAGTCAGCAGCAAGGCCCCTATTGTTATCAAAGGAGGGAGGGGGTGGGGAGCGGGGTCGAAGCGAGGAAAATGCCGAGGGTTTAGGCCCGGGCCCAGGGCATAGACGTGCCTGTACATTTCTGCTCGGCCCGGTTGGAGCCCCCGAAGATTGATGTTGCCATTCGGGTTGCTTTTTTGATGGGTTTTGCGAAGCCGCGAGTCTTCTGTGTGGCCATGAAGTGTAATTCTGGGCCACCCTGGATTTCTTCGACTTCTTGAGCTTCCGTGGCAGCGCCGAAGCAGGAGGAACAATAAATCGCTTTAGGAACAGCCTTGGCCCTTGTCTACAGGCGAGACCCACCATGGGGGAACTTTGCGAGCCTTAAATGTGGAGAAGTGGCGATCAGGAAGTTTCAGATCGCTTTTTAGTCTCCTGGGTGCTTGTGGCCTTTTGTTTCCGTGAGAGCTTGGGTTTTGGTGGGTTCTTCCTCTTGAGCCTCCCTGTGTTGGTGAGCGTCTGTCTTAACTCAAAGAGGGGCTCACCCCTCGGTAGTAGGAAAACAGATACGCAGTACCACATAGTTTTAGTCCTCACAGACGTTCTTGGTAAACAGACATCGTTTGTTATACTTGTCAGTACCACTCCCACGTCAAGTGAGAAATAAGCTCCTGTAACTTTTTCCCCCCACTAGAGCCCCCCCCATACCCCCCGACGCGCGCGTGTACACACACACACGAGAGAGCGAGCGAGCGCATTATGGAAGGTTTTATCCTCCCCATAACTTGAGGAATCGTTACTCTTCATTGTCTAATTGAGAAAACACTGTTTTCAGTTGTCGATACCCAATCCGTTCACTTCCTGTTCTTCCTGGGATTAAGAATGAGAGTTTATGGAGGGCGTTTTGGGGTTCTGTTTTAAAGTCACTTACTTCTGTAACAATAGGCTTGTAGCTTTAGCTTTTTGTTTGTTTTAAGAAACACATAAAAACTCACCAAAACAGGCCAAGATACGTGGCTCCCAAAGCACTTTTCGTAAACAAAATAAACATTTTGACTCATTGCTAATTTTAACTTTATAAAACACTCTTTGGGGCTGTTGATTGTTTACCTGGATCTTTGGGAAATACTCACTGGATTTTGAACTTTGAATTCTTATTTCGCCTTAGCCACAATTGAATTCATTTTGTCCAAGACTTTTTGAAGTTGGGTTTGAAGTTTAGTTTGGGTTTGAGATGAACTGCTTTAAAGTAAATTTATGACCACAGAGGTGTTTTTTTTTTTTTTTTCATTGTGGCAAAAAAATAAACACTTTTAAACTAAGCATTTTAGTTAAAAAAAAAAAAAGGTGAGTGGTGGAGAGATTAAACCGTGCTCCTTTGCTTGAAATAAAATCTATTAGTGATATTCCAAAAAAACCCACAAAAAACCCAAACACTTTGATGTACAGTTTGAAAACTTTGGAAGAGTAACTAGAATCAGCACTTATTTCTAGTTGCTTAAAATATTTTTATAATTGCTATTTGTAAAAAAGTCACATTTCAAATGCTACACATAACCTTTTAGTGGGCTGTGAGAGTTCTCTAAAAGGCATCAGCAATTTAAATGTTTTGTGATTTAATTTAAGTGGCTGATTTCTTAATTTTTGTGCTGTAGTTGCCAAGATATTACACAACAGCCCAAGACACATCTTAATTGCTTAGGTATTTGCTCACTTTCAGAACTGTCCCTTCTGCCAGGTTTTCTCTTGTTTGAGAAACTGCCTTGCCTCATTAGGTAAAGCAGGAAGTCTTAGGGCATCCAGATAGCTTTACAAAAGCCAATTGTTTTGTTTGAACTTTTTTATGGGAACTCCTCTCCCCTCCCCAACCCCTTGTTAGACTGTAGTAGTGTTCTGTGAGTTTCAGAGGTAAACCTTTTTCATATGGAAATTCTTTGTTAGGTAAGTATTGTGGCAAATCTTTTATTTCAGTGAAGATTGCATTTGCTATTTTAGGAACCCTCTTAGGGACTGGAGCTTCATTGCCTTAACTGGTGGTAACTGAATGCCTGGGGTCTCAGTGTGGTGACTTTAAAGTTACCAAAAAGTTTTATATCATTTTATTTTGATTAAAAAAAAACTTGTGAGTCCTAGAGAAAGCATTTCTTCTATTTTCTAGATGGGGAAACAGGCTCAGAGAGGTTGCTGGGTTAGTGGTAAAACGTAGGTGTTGCGATTCCTGGCTTGCTCTAGAACAGACTGTTACATTGATATTCCCTCGTGGAAGAAAATGGGACTGGCTACTATTGGTAATAAGAGGGTAATGACTGTGCGGTGTGATGGATAGTAAATAGACTTATTGTTATCATTTCAAGTGTATACAAATATCCAGTCATTATGTTGCACTCATGAAAACTAATACAATGTTATGTGTCAGTTATACCTCCATAAAAAAGGGCAATTAATTCTTTTGAAAAATCAAACGGGAGGTTATTAGGCTGCTTGGCACTTTGCAAAGGCCTATGGTAAACACAGCTATGACTTTTTGGTTTTGGTACTTAAGCAAGAACATGATTCTATTCATGAAAGCAGAAACTGTAGTGTGGAAAGCTAGACTGCCCACTACTCTGGTAAGATTCTGATGGATTGGAATTGTTAACTGAAACTAGGCATTTCCAAATTAGGCTTTGAATAAATTACAGATTCCATTGTGTCTTCTGGCTTCAGAACATGAATTGTGAGAAGCAATTCTTTATCAGGAGGCTTAATTCTATAAAGAAATAACTTAATAGATTTCTCATAAGTCTTATGAATCTGTTTTTTGAAATGTTACAGTAGGGCTTGGTAGAGAGAGAGAAGGCATTTGTAGCAGTGGACTATTAAATTGATAGCCTTGAAATTAGACTCCAGAGAGTATAGACAGGTGTAGTCTAATAGATAACTGATTAATTACTTTGTAGCAATTTTTAAAGCACCCACAGGCTGACAGATGTTCTATATTATGTACAAATGTAGTTTTTTATTTAAGAAATTTAAATAGTAATGTTTCATAGTAACATTTTGAAGATTCTTTGTTCCAGAGAAGAGTAGTGGGTGCAAGTGAGAGAAATAGTATCTGTGTTGATTTACTGGGGAGTAGCAGGGGAGTAGCAAGAGTTGATAGAAAGAACTAAGCTTGGGTGCAAAACAGATTTATTTGTTTGTTTGTTATTTTTTAAAGATTTTATTTTTTAAGTAATCTTCACATCCAACTTGGAGCTCCAGCCCTCAACCCCGAGATCAAGAGTCGCAAGCTCCACAGTCTGAGCCAGCTAAGCATTTTCATTTGTAAAGTAGGACTGATAAGATATTGTCTGTAGTATGTTTGCCACACAATTGTTACTGAAGTGTCTTTTTTTACAGTGAGGCTTTCTACACTAGTAAACTGTTTGAACTTGGTTGATCTCATCCTGTTTATAATGGAATAATGATGTGATTACAATTGTAAATTATTCGTAAAAATTTTGACACTCCCCGCCTCCCCCTCCCACCCCCCACCAGCGGCTAAAAAGGTTCAGGCTAAGAACATTCTGTTGCTGTTTTTGGTCAGGGGGCCTTACTGTTTCTTCAAGGAGCATCCTGTGAATATGTTGTACATTTTAAAGGATCTTTTCAAGTTTTAGACAGTGAGTCATTGCTAATTATATATGGAGTTTGGATTTTTGTTTGGTTTATTGGCTTATGTCTGCTTGACTTGTAAAGTGATATTTTATAGAGCTCTTGTTCATTTCAGAAGTATCTGCAAAATTGGCTTAAGGTGTAAATAAGTTGGGTAGAGGGGCCTTTGATTGAAGTCCAATTCTATATTATTAGGTTTGGTAACAACATAAGCTTTCCTGAAGTTGCTGTATTGAATTCTGATCTCAGTACCTTGTCATATTGCCTGCCACCAACCAACTACATTTATTTCCACACCTGCACATATTCAGCAACTTAACAATAGTGGTCTCAGTTTGGAAAATTGTGTATATATTATAAAACGCTTAGCTACTTGGTAGAAATTGGTTGTAGATGTGGTATTGCAAAAGACATGGGGCTCATATTTTTGTCTTGGTATATATCAAGCTATGTTTTAAAAAACGCAAATTTTAAACATTTGTAACCTCTTTGTCCTTAGGTGTTGGTGGAATGAGCGTTGCATGTGTCTTGAAGAGAAAAGCAGTGCTTTGGCAGGACTCTTTCAGCCCCCACCTGAAACATCACCCTCAAGAACCAGCTAATCCCAACATGCCTGTTGTTTTGACATCTGGAACAGGGTCGCAAGCGCAGCCACAACCAGCTGCAAATCAGGCTCTTGCAGCTGGGACACACTCCAGCCCTGTCCCAGGATCCATAGGAGTTGCAGGCCGTTCCCAAGACGACGCTATGGTGGACTACTTCTTTCAGAGGCAGCATGGTGAGCAGCTTGGGGGAGGAGGCAGTGGTGGAGGCGGCTATAATAATAGCAAACATCGATGGCCTACTGGGGATAACATTCATGCAGAACATCAGGTAAAAAAAAGTTCACTATTTCAGCTTTGAAACTCTTTTATAATCTGTGTTCACTTAGGATATGTGCTTTCAATGAATGTCTTTAAAAGCCTAAATTGCTAATTTCATTTGGTCTAAACTTAAGAGTCGTTTGTTTTAAAGGATAAATGTTGTAATATTATTACTGGGTCATTTATCATTCTGGTGCTAAATAGTAAACCACCAATTCATTTAAGAAAAGACAAGATTGTTTTAATGGGCATGTGCTACATTTTCACATATACTTTTTTTTTTTAAGATTTTATTAGAGAGAGAGAGATGGCAAGAGAGAGCATGAGCAGTGGGGAGGAGGAGAGGGAGAAGCAGGCTCCCTGCTTAGGGATCATGACCTGAGCCGAAGGCAGACGCTTGGCTGACTGAGCCATCCAGGCGCCCCTCATACATACTTTTTAAACCAAGAATACTTTTTTCCCTTTGCCATGTATTCTTTTAAGAATTGTTTGGGCTGTTTATAGGCTGCATCCATATTTTCAAAGCCTTTCCTGTTGGGTGTGGGTGACTTTTGTTTTTTAAGATATTATAGTTGAAGGTACTAGGAAGTTGATAACAAATTAGCTGCTCAAGTGAAATTTATTTGAAATGGAACTGGTATATTTGATGTTTTGTGTCAGAGAGGAGTGGTTGTGGCTTTTAGGTTTCAACCATCTTTGTCCTCTTGTTCTAAGCACTTGTTGGGTTTGGTTAATTTTAACATGCTTGCTTTTACTAATCCAAAACCACAGCTGGAATCACAGTATATTTTACTGAGAAGAGAGTTTTGCCTGATCTGTGTTTCCTAACTTCCTCATAGTGACGAAAGGATTAGAATGTTTTAATCAGGCTATTCTTTGACATAGGATATAGGTTGAATTTGTAGAGCGTTCATTTTATATTGTCCATATCTGAGTAATAGATTAATAGATTTCCTCTGAAGCTCTGTTATATGCCAAATTCTAGCGGAAAGAACGGACATCTTTCACTAGGTCTCTGGTGCTTCTGTTCTGCTTCAGAAATAAATCAGGTACGAGCACATCTGCAGATTTGAATTCTCAGTTGTGCTTTCCCTGACCCTTCCAAAAAAGGCAGCGTGTGTGCCATGGTTCTTTACCATAGTAGAAATGAAGAGGTGGAATTTACTTCTTATTCACGAGATTTATTGAGCACATTGATTATATGTCTTTGGTTTATTGGAACAATCCTCAATGTTAGTGCTGCTTTATTAGAACCTACTATGTGTAGGTAGGTGAGGGACACTAAGAAGTTAGACATATAGAGGGCTTTTTTTTTTTTGTAAAGATTTATTTATTTTAGAGAAGGTGAGAGAGTTGGGGGGTGCATAGGAAGGGGGGAAGAGAATCCTAAGCAGATTCCATGCTGAGTGCAGAGCCCGATGTGGGGCTTGATCTCATGACCCTGAGATCATGACCTGAGTTGAAACCAAGAGCCAGACACCACCCAGGTGCCCCTGTGGGGCTTCTTATGCACTTAGGGCACATTCTGTCTTTTTTGTTTGTTTAAAGATTTTATTTTATTTATTTATTTAGAGCACAAGTTGGGGCAGGGGCAGAGGGAGAGGAAGAATCTCAAGCAGACACCTTGCTGAGAATGGAGCCCAGCACAGGGCTTGATCTCACAACCCTTGAGATCATGACCTGAGCTGAAATCAGGATTCCGATGCTTAACCGACAGAGCCACATAGGTGTCCCAGGGCGCTTTTTATCTTTAAGGCACTGTATTTCTTTCCTATTTGCTAGGAGTCTTGGGGTGGGAATTAGATTTTATTCACCTCAATATCCCATTCCCTAGAATTTGGCATATAACAGAGCTTCAGAGGAAATCTATTAAACACATGAGTCCCTAATCCTTTGGCTTTAAAATAAAATTGGAGAAAAAGGATATTGTCACAAAGAGAAGGGCCTTGAACGCCAAGACTAAGATTTATTAATTCACTAGGCTGCAGGGTTTTTGAATGTGTATGTGTGGCTTTTATCCAGTGGTGTTTGGGAAGATTGAGTTGGCCTTGAGAGATTAGAGTGGGTAAGGGTTGGTGTGAGCAATGAAAAAGAAATTATGGGACTGAGAAGTACAGAGTTCGGTGACTGAATTAGAAATGTTAGGTCCCTGGGAAAATGAAGTAATAGAGGAAAAGGAATAGAGAGGGGTATCTGATTTGGGGACAAGATATTTAAATTTGGTAATGTATATGTTGAGTTTGAGATGTAGGCAGCTGTACATGTAGAGAGAGACCTAAGGAGGAGGTGTTTCGTTTGGATGGTATCTGTGTAGGGGCAAATGTGGAAGGCCTGTAATCTTTGCCTTATTTGGCTAAACATTGTTTAGAAATCATAAACATTGGTTTGAAAAATCTCTACTATAGATCTTGTGTTGGCATTTCTAATGATAGGCTGTTGGGTAAAGCTTAACAGAGAATCAAGGTGCTCGCCTGTCCTGTGCGAGGTGGGAAAATCAAACTCCGGGTCAGTTTTGGCAGAGCTCTAAGATCTAAAATCTGGTTGTACTGTGCAAGTCAACAAGTGTTTATTGAAGGCTTAGTCTGGGCTGTGTCTTATGCTGAGCCTTATCATAAGGAACTACTTCTGACTTGTTGAGCAGTTTTATCTGGGTCAGTTAGCAACCTGGAGTTACTGTTAAATGGTAAAGCCTGTTCCATACCCAGGGGCCTAAGTCAGTGACCCAACTTGGAATTAGCACTCATCACAACACAGTTCTGTTGGGCCAGACACATGATATAATGAAGAGCGTTAGAGAAACTCAGGGTAGTTGCTGTGTTGCAGATGTAGGCCACACACACATTACTTCTTCTGTAGTCATTATAGTGTATTATAATTTACTGGTTTTGGTGTTGATCTCATCTTGGTTTGAACTATTCCAGGGCAGAGACTGTTATGTTTTTCATGCCCCTTTGTCAGGTGATGTCTGTAATTTTTGTGTTGATTGAATGAGGGAGGACCATAAGTTCTTCAGATTTATACTCAGGTAAAGTGGTAGATCTTAGAGCTCAGCTGTCCTGCGGGGAAACACATGGCAGCAGGTGAGGCAGAGGTGAGTGGAGGGGCTTATCTTTAAGTGGAGAATGACTGCCCTCATCAGCCACTTACTGATTGGAGGAGTAAAGAGGTGTTTGATCTGTCAGATGGGAACTACTGATGGGGATAGAAGCATTTATATTTTAGGCGCTGGGCTATATTTCCTGTATTTAAGTCTCAAAACAATGTCATGGGGGAGGTAATATCCTTTTTGAGAGATGAGAAACTGAAGCTTAGTTACCAGGTAGAGTCTGGTTTTGAAATCAGGTCTTTGTGATTCCAGTTCCCATGCTCTCTCTATATTTCTGCCCACCCCCCCCCCCCGCCATAGTTCCAGCCTTAAAAACTAAACCAAAGCAAACAAAGCGATTGCAACAACAACAAAGTAGCACTCTGAGGTCAGAGAATTAGTGGCCATAATTTTGCTTGAATTTTAGAGATGATAAACTTGATAATGAGAAGAATACAAATGTTGACTTTTCTCCTAGAATTGCAAGAGTGCCTTTTTTTCCACAGAAGCAGTAGTGCAAAAGTGCATTTTTTTTCCAGATTTGTTTTTATTTACATGTGTTTTCTACGTAGTAATTGTGGGAAACTTATCTATATTGAGACAGAGTGACTCAATATAAAGTGATCTGCTTGCCAGCACATTTTGCCATAACCCCTGGGCTATTAATTCCTGTTTGGTGGGCCTATTTCCTTAGCTTTTTTTTTTTTTAAGGCCTTCTGGCATAATGGAACAAAATTTAAGACCAAATTGGCAGAATGCTTTTAGCAGTGAACTGGTAAAGTAAAGACTCACAGGCTGTGATGCCACCCAGCAGTGTTGGAGGGAAGGAAGCTATTTATTGTTCCAAGTACTTTATAGCTATTTCTCTCATCATTACTCTTGTTTATGAACAGTTAGTTTTTTCCCACCTTTTAAAGTTAGGATTTTCCTGTCTGATGTAGAAATTCTCTTAGTGTCTTAGTTTTCCCCTCTTTTAATAGTGAGCTCTTTAAGCTGTGCCTAAATGTGTGTGTGTGTGTGTGTGTATCATATATATATGCCTTTTTTTAAATATTTAAGTTTTAGTTTCAAAGTATAAACTTTGACAGATAATCGGCATGAGGCTCTTTAAATAAAAACTTAGGGGCACCTGGGTGGCCCAGTCGTTAAGCGTCTGCCTTCGGCTCAGGTCATGATCCCAGAGTCCTGGGATCGAGCCCCGCATCAGGCTCCCTGCTCTGTGGGAAGCCTGGTTCTCCCTCTCCCACTCCCCCTGCTTGTGTTCCCTCTCTCGCTGTGTCTCTCTCTGTCAAATAAATAAATAAAATCTTAAAAAAAAAACAAAAAAAAAACTTAACAGCTTGAGAACATGTGTTGAGGTGATATGCACTACTTTAAAAATCTTGCAAGCTTTATTTACAATTTAAAATAATTTAATTTTAAATATTTTAAAATTTATTTAAAATAAAATTTAAGTTTAAAATTAAACTTTGTTATTTTTATTTATTTATTAAAAAATTTTAAAAGATTTTTTTATGTATTAGAGAGATTGAGAGCGAGAGAGAAAGAGCATGAGCTGAGGGAGAGACAGATTCCCCTCCGAGCAGGGACCCCCATTCATCCCAGAACCCCAAGATCATGACCTGAGCCGAAGGCAGATGCTTAACTGACCCAGGTGCCCCAAGTGTCACTTCTTTTAATACTTAAAATTATTGTATTTGCCACACTTAGAAACTTCAAAGCCTCATTTTTGGGCCGAATTGAAGTCTTTGGAGGGGAGTGAGGGAAAGAAGTCTCATGAATTTTGTTTTTTTGGCCTGTAAAACATACCCATAGTAAACAAGACAATGGATGTGGATCAGGATATTATAAAATACTAGAAAACACATCTTCCTATCTAAGTAAATTTTAAATAGTATTAATAGTATTATTTAAAAATCTTGCCTACAAAACATTGGTGTATTTATTGTAACAGTAATTTTTATAACCTGAGAACTTCTGTTTTGAATAGTGTTAAAGGTTTCGTCATGCAAAACCCAAGGTCAAGTCTTTGACTTGTTGTGATTGTTTTATTCTCTTATTGTGAAATCTGTTTGCTCTGTAAACTGCTGTGAGATAAAGTGAGTGATGAAATAGGGAAAAAATTTTAGGGTCGACCAATTGAACTGTGTGACCTCTGTACTGGTTTTTAAGGGGCAGAGGTAGGTAGCTCTGCTTTGGTGAAAGGAAATTTAGAGGACAACTTCACAGATCTTTTTCACTTTTGCTAGTAGTCTGTTGGCTCTAGGATGGATCAGTATCCACCGTAGGGTTGACAGCCATTGGGAGATAATTCTAGATAGCCAGGCAAAAGTCAGTGGGTAAACCTTCTTTTTGACTCTTTGTACCCCCATTTTCTTTCACTTGGTGGTGTCATCTTTTTTTTTTTTTTTTTTTTAAGATTTTATTTATTTATTTGAGAGTGAGAATGAGAGAGAGAGAGAGAGCATGAGAGGGGGAGGGTCAGAGGGAGAAGCAGACTCCCCGCCGAGCAGGGACCCTGATGCGGGACTCGATCCCGGGACTCCAGGATCATGACCTGAGCCAAAGGCAGTCGCTTAACCAACTGAGCCACTCAGGCGCCCGGTGGTGTCATCTTTTAGTGGTATCTTGACTCCCACCCTTGATATGGCTGTTCTTACTCTCCAATGACTGTGAGTTAATACTTGCATTTGTAATTATTAAATACTGTGTTAAACTGGGAGGGAGCCCAAGTATTCCCCATACTGACAATCTTGTCATTCCCTGGAGATTCTTTTCTGTTGTCCCTGCTGAATGATTGTGTTAGACTATGAGCCTCTTATCTTCCTGGCTAGATTGCTTAGATGTTTCAGCATTTGGGCCATTGCCATTTGGTTAACATCATACTCTAAAGCTGAGTAGTCCATGCTTTCATATTTTGTTTTACACCAGTACTCCTGGAGTCTTTTTCATTATATTTGGAGTTGACAAAGACTTAACGTTATGTACTTGGTCAAAAGGATCGTCAGCAGGCTTTCTTTGACTATAACTTTTAGAACTGTTTTCCTTTTTTTTTTCCTAAAGATTTTATTTATTTATTTCAGAGAGAGAGACAGCGAGAGAGGGGACACAAGCAGGGGGAGTGGGAGAGGGAGAAGCAGGCTTCCTGAGGAGGAGGGAGCCTGATGCGGGGCTTGATCCCAGGACCCTGGGATCATGACCTGAGCCGAAGGCAGATGCTTAACGACTGGGCCACCCAGGCGCCCCAAACTGTTTTCCATTTTTAAGAATTAGGTTCCAGTGTGAAAAAAAAAAATAGCATTTAGTCAGATGCTCTTCTCTAATACTGTGTGTGGTACTTGATTGTATGTGCCCCCTAGATGGCAACTTGCGGAGGTTTATGATACATCTTTGTTTTGTTTCACAAGGTGTTTGGTGTGGAATTAGAAAAAAAATAATTATAGAATAGGTGGTAATGAGATGTAACAATGGGAAAATAAGGGTATGTCAGGAAAATGAAGGGAGTAAATTTAGAATTTATAAATATGTACCAGAGGGGGGGTGGGTTATAGAATTTGCTCTTGGAGTCCCTGTGGCCAAAAAAGAGGGAAATGTGATGAATTATGAGATTCTTTTTTTTTTTTTTTAATTTTTTACTATGAGATTCTTAGAGAAAAACAGTTATTTAGGAAGAGCTGTGTTTTAGATTTCAGTTATGGACGTGTTTGAAGTGCTTTGTAAGTAACGTAATATGACACTGTTTCTCAGCACACTTCTCTGTACTAGCAGAAGAGGCACACATCTTTTGTGCATGTGTCTGTTTTCTCTCAGGCAACAGCATTTGCTGAATACTTTCTACAGGCTGAGCCCAATTACAGAATTATGCTTCTGCATATTGTGGAAAAAAATACTTAAAAAACAAAAGTTCTAGCACTTGCTTAGAATCTATCCACCTGGGCGCCTGGGTGGCTCAGTTGGTTGGGCGACTGCCTTCGGCTCAGGTCGTGATCCTGGAGTCCCCGCATCGAGTCCCGCATCGGGCTCTTATGCTCTCTATCTCATTCTCTCTCTCAAATAAATAAATAAAATCTTTAAAAAAAAAAAAAAAAAGAATCTATCCACCCTTGGGAAATGGCTTAACATTCATAGAGAAACATAGGACTGACAGACAACACACTGCTAGGAGAGTAGTTAGTGCTGAGGATAGGGTAAATAATAGTTTTTTTTGTTGTCGTTGTTGACGGATTTCTGGACCTCTTTGCTCTATTTTTTACATTTAGTTTCTTCATTTTCTGGATATAGTGAGGAGACGTAATGAGAGAGTGGCTTCTGCTCATTGGACTGCTCTGGTAGTTTGCACCCTGCCTACCACTGTAGTAAGGAGTGATGGTCAGTGATCAGTATTAGGTTGGGAGCTTAATATTTGGAAATTTGTCTAAAGAACTTGGGCCTGAAGGATGTACATGGCATTGGTGATACAGCCTGCAGTTGAAGAGTTACTGCACCTTTTTCAGAGGAAGGCTCTTCTATGTTTTTTTCATGTAATGTTGGAGAACTGTTGATTTTAAAGTGACTTCTTAATGGTTTCAGAAGATTTAGCAGACGTGGATTTGTCTATTTCCTTTAGTAAGTGCTCTTTTATGGTTAAAGCACGTTTCTTAGTGTTTTTATGAATTTCATCAGGAAAATTCTTAGGTTTATGGAAATTGAGGGCCCTAAAGATTTTTTTTAATAATTGCTTTATTGACATATAATTCATCCATTTAAAGTGTATAATTCAGTGATTTTTAGTATATTCACAGAGTTGTCCAGCCGTATCCCAGTTTTAGGATATTTTAATCACCCTGCAAAAAATATACCCAGTAGCATTCACTTTTTTTTTTTTAAAAAGGTTTTATTTATTTTTTGAGAGAGAGAGTGCGCACGCATGGGAGAGGGAGCAGAGGGAGAGGGAGAGTGTCCTAAGCCGACTAGAGAAAGTGTGAAAGAGAGAGAGAGCATGAGCGAGCATGAGCGAGGAGAGGAGCAGAGGGAGAGGTTCCCAAGCTGACTCTGTGCTCAGCGTGGAGCCCGATGTGGGGCTCGATATCACAACCCTGAGATCATGACCTGAGCTGAAATGAAGAGTCCGATGCTTAACCAACTGAGCCACCCAGGTGCCTCAGTAGCAGTCACTTTCTAGTCCTCGGCAACCACTAGTCTACTCTGTGTGGATTTGTCTGTTCTGGACATTTCATCATTAAATGGAGTCCTCTAATATGTAGTCCTTTGTGACTGGCTTCTTTCATTTAGCATCGTGTTTTAAAGGTCCTTCCATGTTCTAGCATGTATCAGTACCTCATTTCTTTTTATAGATATACACCACATTTTATTTATCTGTTTATTGATTGATGGACCTTTGGGTTGTTTCCACTTTTTGACTATTATGAACAGTATTGCTATGAACATTCACGTACAAGTTTTTTTATGGAGATATGCTTTCATTTCTTTTGGATACCTAAAGATTTTTAAAGGTATATAAGTCTCTAATGTATAAATATAAACATAATGGAAATTCTTCCCTGGTGGCAGTGCTTTGTATTTTTTGTTTATTTAATTTTTACTTACTTTTTTTAACATTTTATTTATTTTTTTAAAAGATTTTTATTTATTTTTTGACAGAGAGAGAGAGACAGTGAGAGAGGGAACACAAGCAGGGGGAGTGGGAGAGGGGGAACCAGGCTTCCCTGACGAGCAAGGAACCCGATGTGGGGCTCGATCCCAGGACCCTGGGATCATGACCTGAGCCGAAGGCTAAGCCACCCAGGCGCCCCACTGGTTTACTTATTTTTAAGGTAGTTTTACCTTTTTCTTTTTTTTCAAGATTTTATTTATTTATTTGACAGAGAGACACACAGTGAGAGAGGGAACACAGCAGGGGGAGTGGGAGAGGGAGAAGCAGGCTTCCCGCGGAGCAGGGAGCCGGATGCGGGGCTCGATCCCAGGACTCTGGGATCATGATCTGAACCGAAGGCAGACACTTAACGACTGAGCCACTCAGGCGCCCCTGGTTTTACCTTTTTAATAAGTGATTGAAACCCAGGATCTGAATCACAGATGTCTGGTGGCACTTTTCTGTAGGCTTAATTTTTTTTTTTTAATGTAAGCTCTAGGCCCAGTGTGGGGCTCGAATTGATGACCCTGAGATCAAAAGTCAAGAGTTGCATGCTTTACTGACTGAGCCAGCTGGACACTCTGTGTATTTTTTATTTTTTAAATTTTAATTTTTTTACTGAAGTATAGTTGACATTTTAGTTTCAGGTGTACAACACAATGAGTTGACACATTATGAAATGATCACCATGATAAGTCTAGTTACCATTTGTTATCATATAAACTTATTACTCTGTTATTGATTATAATCTCTACACTGTACATCTCCATGACTTCTTAAGTTTGTACTTCTTAATTTGCCTTTTTGCCCATTCCCCGAAGGCCCCCCGTCCCTGCAACTACCAGTTCTCTGTATTTATGAACCTGCTTTGTTTTGTTTGTTGTGTTGTTTTTTAGATTCCATATATAAGTGAAATCATACAGTATTTGTCTTTTTCTGTATGATTTCATTTAACATACTATCCTCTAGGACCATCCATGTTGTCACAAATGCAAAGATTTCCTTTTTTTTTTCCTTAAGATTTTATTTATTCATTAGAGAGTGAGAGTGCGCGTGCACAAGCGGGGGGTGGGGGGGGCAGAGGGAGAGGGAGAAGCAGGCTGCTCGCTGAACAGAGCGCCTGACATGGGACTTAATCCCAGGCCCCTGGGATCGTGACCTGAGCCGAAGGTGATGCTTAACCAACTAAGCCACCCAGGTGCCCCAGATTTCATTCTTTTTTTGTGGCTGAGTAATATTCCATTGTATATATATATATACCACATCTTCTTTATCCATTCATTTATCAGTGGACACTTAGGCTGTTTCCATAACTTGGCTATTATAAATAATGCTGTAATGAACGTACGGGTGTATATATCTTTCTGAATTAGTTTTTTCATTTTCTTTGGATAAATACCCACAAGTGGAATTGCTGGATTGTATGGTATTTCTAGTTTTTTTTTTTAAGTTTAAGTAATCTCTGCATCCAACATGGGGCTCGAACTCATGACTTCGAGATCAAGAGTCTCATGCTCTTCCAACTGAGCTAGCCAGGCACCCCTGTAGTTTTAATTTTTTTTAAAGATTTTATTTATTTGAGAGAGAGGGGGAGAGAGAATGAGTTGAAGGGGAGAGGCAGAGGGAGAAGAAGCAGACTCCTGCTGAGCAGGAAGCCCGATGCAGGGCTCTATCCCAGGACCCTAAGATGACGACTGGAGCCTAAGGCTCTGCTGACCAAGCCACCCAGGTGCCCCCCTCTAGTTTTAATTTTTTGAGGAACCTCCGTACTGTTTTCCATAGTGGCTGTACTGATTTACATTCCCACCAACTGTGCACAAGGATTCCCTTTTCTCCACATCCCTGACAACACTTGTTATTTCTTGTCTTTTTTTTTTTTTTTTAAAGATTTTATTTATTTATTTGAGAGAGAGTGTACCTGCCCGCACAAGAGGGGATGAGCCTGGGGGGAGGGAGAAGCAGAAGGAGTGGAAGGAGCGGGACCATGACCTGAGCGGAAAGCAGATGCTTAACTGACTGAGCCACCTATTTCTTGTCTTTTTTTTTTTTTTTTTAAGATTTTATTTATTTATTTGTCAGAGAGAGAGAGATTGAGAGCACAAGCAGGGGCAGTGGCAGGCAGAGGGAAAGGGAGAAGCAGGCTCCCTGTTGAGCAGAGAGCCTGATGCAGGGCTCCATCCCAGGACCCTGGGATCATGACCTGGGCCAAAGGCAGATGCTTATCTGACTGGGCCACCCAGGTGCCCCTCTTGTCTTTTTGATACTGGCCATTCTGACGGGTGTGAGGGGTATGTCATTTTGGTTTTGATTTGCATTTCTCTGATGATTAGTTATGTTGAGCATCTTTTCATGTGTCTATTGGCCATCTGTTTGTCTTCGGAAAATCTCTATCCAGGTCCTCTGTGCATTTTTTAATCAGATTATTTGATATTTTGGTGTTGAGTTGTATGGTTTCTTCACATATTTTGAAATTAACCTCTTATTAGGTACATCATTTGCAGTATCTCCTTCCGTTCAGTAGGTTGCCTTTTCATTTTGTTGATGGTTTCCTTCACTGTGAAAAAGTTTTTTAGTTTGATGTAGTTTTATTTATTTATTTATTGGGCCTTGCCTGAGGAGACAGATCCAGAAATATATTACGGAGACTCATGTCCAAGAGTTTACTGCCTCTGTTTTTCTTTAGGAGTTTGATGGGCCTTGCCTGAGGAGACAAATCCAAAAATATATTATGGAGACTCATGTCCAAGAGTTTACTGCCTCTGTTTTTCTTTAGGAGTTTTAGGATTTCAGGCTTTACATTTAGGTCTTCAATCCATTTGAGTTTATTTTTCTGTATGGTGTAAGAGAGTGAGTTTCATAGTTTTGCATGTAGTTGTCCAGTTTTTTTAACACGATTTATTGAACAGACTGTCTTGTTTATTTCCCCATTATATTCTTTCCCCATTGTATATTCTTGCCTCCTTTGTTGTAGATTAATTGACCAGTCTCTGGCTCTCTATTCTGCTCCATTGATGCAGAATGTGTTTTATTCGTGCCAGTGCTATACTGTTTTGATTATTACAACTTTGTAGTATAGTTTGAAATCTGGGAGTATATCTCCAGCTTTGTTTTCTTTCTCAAGATTGCTTGGGCTCTTTGTTATTTGTTTTTGTTTTTTTTTTGGTTCTGTACAAATTTAGGATTATTCTAGCTCTGAAAAATACTCAGTATTTTTTTTTTTTTAAAGATTTTATTTATTTACTTGACAGAGAGAGAGGGAGAGAGCAAGCGCAAGCAGGGGGAGCAGCAGAGGAAGAGGGAGAAGCAGGCCTGAGCAGGGAGCCCGATGTGGGGCTTGATCCCAGAACCCTGGGATCATGACCTGAGCTGAAAGCAGCTGCTTAACCAAGTGAGCCACCCAGGTGCCCCAATACTCAGTATTTTGATGGGGATTGCATTGAATCTGTAGATTGCTTTGTATATGGACATTTTTTTTTTTTTTTTAAAGATTTTTATTTATTTGACAGAGAGAGCACAAGCAGAGGGAGAGAGAGGGAGAAGCAGGCTCCCTGCTGAGCAAAGAGCCCGATGTGGGACTCGATCCCAGGACCCTGGGATCATGACCCGGGCCGAAGGCAGCCGCTTAACCAACTGAGCCACCCAGGCATCCCTGTATATGGACATTTTTAACAATATTAATTCTTCCATTCTGTGAACATGGTATATTTTTCCATTTGTGTCATCTTCAATTTCTTGTATCAACGTCTTACAGGTTTTCGGAGTACAGGTCTTTTACCTTCTTGGTTAAATTTATTTCTAGATGTTTTATTCTTTTTGATGCAATTGTAAATGAGATTGTTTTCATAATTTCTCTTTCTCATAGTTCGAATAGAAATGCACCAGATTTCTGTATATTAATTTTGTATCCTGTGAGTTTACTGAATTCATTTATACTAATAGATTTTTTTGGTGGAGTTTTTTTTTTTTAAGATTTTACTTATTTGACAGAAAGACCGTGAGAGAGGGAACACAAGCACGGGGAGAGGGAGAGGGAGAAGCAGGAGCAGGCTCTCCGCTCAGCAAGGAACCCAGCTTGGGGCTCCATCCCAGAACCCTGGGATCATGACCTGAGCCGAAGGCAGATGCTTAACCAATTGAACCACCCAGGAGCCCTGGTGGAGTGTTTAGGGTCTTTTCTGTAATAGTATCATGTCTTCTGCAAATAGTGTTTATTTCTTCCTTACCAATTTGGATGCCTTTTATTTCTTTTTCTTGTCTGCCATGGCTAGGACTTCCAGTTCTGTATTGAATAAAGTGGTGAGAACGGGAGTTCTTGTCTTGTTCCTGATCAGAGAGGAAAAGCTTTCAGGTTTTCACCCTTGAGTATGATGTTAGCTATGGGTTTGTCATATATGGCCTTTATCATGTTGTGGTATATTTCCTCTATACCCATTTTGTTGAGAGTTTTTGCCATATATGTGCCAGGGCTTTTTAGAAATAAGGTTGGGAGGGTCAGTTTTTTTTTTACAGCTTTACACTATAGATTTAGAATTTTTCTAAGCAACAAGTTTTACTGGAACTAAGGGTAACTTTCTTCTCTGTGAAGTAAGTGTTTTCAAGTTAATGGCATAAGTAAACTTGTTTACAACCTTAGGAAGAGGAATGCCTGAAATACAGAGAGCTGGTGTTTTCAGTGAACTCTCCTCTTTAGATGTCATGAATATACAGTCAGTTGATCCACTAACGAGAAATAATTTTTCTCTGTTAAAGGAAATTCCCTAAGGATTTTAACAAGGAAACAGTTCATTAACCTAATTATAGTTATCGTATGTATTTAAAAGCACCATACCTGCTGTTAATTAAAAAATTTCTTTAATTTGCTAAGAATCTATTTAAATTGTTTTTTTTTCCCCAGTTGGCCAAATTAAGGAGATACTACTTATAGGGGTCAGAAGCCTAGTAAAATTCAAACCAATGAAATTAATATATTCTTTCTATGAAGAAACCTAGTTTCATGAAGTGATGAAGGAATTATAAAGAAAATTTCTTCCAGGTGAGAATTTCAGTGAGCGTCTACATTGTAATGAGTTCTAAGATGGGGCTCTGGTGTGTTTGGGTGACACAAATCAGGTGAGACTAATTTTATATTAAATACAGTTCCTTTGTTAATTTATTATCTAAAAAATGGGCTTTAAGCTCTGTATATTCATTAAGAGTGAGTACATGGGAAAAATATGACTGGGAGGAATATGACAAAATCCTTTTATTTGGGTGGGTGGGGAGATTATGGATAATTTGGTTTCGTCTTGTATGTTTTGTATTTTCCAAATTTCAAACTGTGAAATTTTTATAGGTTTAAAAAGGAAAAAAAGATAAACCTTATACCTTTTTTTATTTTTATTTTTTTTAAAGATTTTATTTATTTATTTGACAGAGAGAGACATAGTGAGAGCAGGAACACAAGCAGGGGGAGTAGGAGAGGGAGAAGCAGGCTTCCCGCGGAGCAGGGAGCCCGATGTGGGACTCAATTCCAGGATCCTGGGATCATGACCTGAGCCGAAGGCAGGCATTTAACGACTGAGCCACCCAGGCGCCCTGTACCTTTTTAAAAAAGATTTAATTAGGGGCGCCTGGGTGGCTCAGTTGGTTGAGCGACTGCCTTCGGCTCAGGTCATGATCCTGGAGTCCCGGGATCGAGTCCCGCATCGGGCTCCCTGCTCAGCGGGGAGCCTGCTTCTCCCTCTGACCCTCCCCCCTCTCATGTACTCTCTCTCATTCTCGCTTTCTCAAATGAATAAATAAATCTTTAAAAAAAAAGAGATTTAATTAATTAATTAATTAATGAGAGCGAGCGAGCGAGCAAGCGCATAAGCAGGGAGAGGGTCAAAAGGAGAGGGAGAAGCAGACTCCTGATCATGACCTCAGCTGAAGGCAGACACTTAACCAACTGAGCCACCCAGGCACTCCAACCTTATACTTTCTATTAAGAGCTTATTGGGGTGCCTGCCTGGTTCATTCATTGGAGCATGTGATGCCCGATCGATCTCTGGGTCTTGAGTTTGAGCCCCACATTGGGTGTAGAGCTTACTTATAAATAAATTGTTAAAAAAAAACAAACACCAAAAATGCATACAAAAAAAATAAAGAGCTTGGTTTACTGTATTGAATGAAAGTGAGTTGGCTTATACATTCGTGTTTTGAGCAGAGGTTGCTAGGATAGGTTGAGTGTATCCAGTGAGATCTAGAGGTGATTTTATTTGAGCATTGAGTACTGCCTTTCTGTATCTGGAAGTAATAATGACAGGTACTCTCCATAAGCGGTGTGCTGGAGCCATTCTCATTATGTTTTACATATGATTTGGATCCCCAGTAACTGTTGGTTTTTATCATTTCCGTTTTATGAATGAGGAAATGCAGGGTCAGAAAAATGAGACACCATGTTTAATGGTCTCAGATGATACATGTTGGAAGGTGATATACCTCATGCTTTTATCACCGGACCAGTCTGGAGACCTACCATTCTTCATCATGGAGTAGTCAACTTTTCCTTAAATCATAACAGGACTCTTTTTACACATCACACATTTTAAGCCCTACCTGCTGTGCATATATTAAAGTTTAGGGACAACAGTAAGAGTTTAGTTTGTATGTCTAATTATAGGAGCCCAGTATGGATGCATAATAGGTGCTCAGGGAGTGCTGAAGTCATTAGTGTCCATCATTCCCTACATCCTATTTCTGTGGATGCCATCCCCATTATGGGCAACCTAGGAATCTTAGCTTCCTGCGTCCAGCCTCCAATAGTTCCCAGGTTATATTCATACTGCCTTATTTGGTAGGGTTATATTTCTTGCCAGGACATTTACAGTAGTCTTCTGATTGGTTTCTGTGTCCCCCCCCACCCCCACCCTGGCTCTTTTCTGTGTTGCTGCCAAATTGATATTTCTGAAGACACAAATCTCATGTCTCATCCTTGCCTAAATCTTGTTTTTTTTTGCTTTTCAGTTGCTTTTAGAATAACTTCCAGGCTCCTCAGCGTAGCATAATTTAGGCCCTTCATGTTTTGAACCAGCTTACCAGTCTTTACTGGTACTCCACCTCAGCTATACTGAAGTATTTGTAATTTTCAGAACACAGATGCTGATTTTATAGTGTGTGTAATTCCTCAACATGGTTGGGCAATTTTTATTGATGTACTTTTCTCTGGAACCCCCTTCCTTTCTCATCCATCTAGCCACTTTCTCATCTTTCAGGTTTCAACTAAAGTATCTCCATCTCTGGTAAACCTCCTTTGTTCCCTCCTTTTTTTTTTTTTTTTTTTTTAAGATTTATTTATTTATTTTAGAGAAAGTGAGCAAGCATGGGGGGGAGAGAAACTTTAGCAGACTCTGCACTGAGCCTGACATGGGGCTTGATCCCATGACCTTGAGATCATGACCTGAGCCAAAACCAAGAGTCGGACGCTTAAGCAACTGTGCCACCCAGGGGCTCCCCCTCTCTTTTTTGAAGGTTGGGTTCCTTTTGGTGCTGTTGTCATATTTGATACTCATCTTATGGAAGCATTCAGCTCCCTGTATTGGAGTTGAGTATTTACTTTTTCTTTTACCATTGGGTGCTAGGAAGCTGTTTCAGTAAACACATTCTTGGGCTTAAGTCCAGACCTCCTGAATCAAAATCTCCAGTGATGAGATGCAGTTCATGCGTTTTTAAAAAAGCACTCCCTGGTGATCTCATGTGCACTTTGGTTCAGAACTACTGTGATGGTTCCTCTTGAAGAATCTTTCAGCCTTCTATCTCTAGCACCTGACAAATAGTGTATACCTCATAAATGATGAATGAATACATTATGTTATCAGGGCATATTGAAGAGCTTTATTGAGTGAAGTATTTTATTTTGAAGGGTATTAAGATGTAATTTTGAGGGGCGCCTGGGTGGCTCAGTCGTTAAGTGCCTGCCTTCGGCTTAGGTCATGATCCCAGTGTCCTGGGATTGAGCCCCACATCGGGCTCCTTGCTCAGCGGGAAGCCTGCTTCTCCTTCTCCCACTCCCCCTGCTTGTGTTCCCTCTCTCACTGTCTCTCTCTCTCTCTGTCAAATAAATAAATAAAATCTTAAAAAAAAAAGATGTTATTTTGAATTGATAAGGTGTAAGTTGTAACAGAATGTGGGATCTTGAATACTGAAAGGCTTTTGGGCCTGAAGATGAGGAGCCAGTTAGCATTTATTGAAGGATTGCATTAAAGAACTTTTAAATTAATTCTTATCAACTCTGCTTTTATGGTTTTTTTGCTTTGCTTTTTTTTTTTTCCTTGAGATTTCTTGAAACCATAAGGGCCTGGAAGAGCAAGGTTTACTCTCCTTAATTTGTAAAACTTTGAAACTTTGTTTCTGTTCACAGTTACAACACATAATTGGAAAACAGTGCCATACTTTCTCAGCTTAATACAAGGTTCATTCCTGTTCTCTGAAGTGAATAGTATGTGCCAGCATAGTTCAAGAAGATAGTATCCTTATGAACGTAGGATTAAGGTTGTAATTTAACCTTAAGGTTGTAATTTAACCATATATTGTCAGTGGTTAACTGCTTTTAAGACTAGTGACTCATTTTTCCTACTTAAAGCTTCTTAAGAAGTGCTGTTTGGATTTGAGCTTTCTATTGGGCATGGTATAAGTTACAAACTGTGAATTTTATTTTTATCTTATTTATTGTTTAAATCTTTAATTTTTTTTTTTTTTTTTTTTAGATTTTATCTATTTATTTGACAGAGACAGCAAGAGAGGGAACACAAGCAGGGGGAGTGGGAGAGGGAGAAGCAGGTTTCCCGAGGAGCAGGGAGCCTGATGTGGGGCTTGATCCCAGGACCCTGGGATCATGACCTGAGCCGAAGGCAGATGCTCAACGACTGAGCCACCCAGGCGCCCCTAAATATTTTGTAAGTGATCTCTACACTCAGTGTGGGGTTTGAAATCATGACCCCCGAGATCAAGTTGCATGCTGTACTGACTAAGCCAGCCAGGTGCCTCCAAACTGTGAATTTTAAAATGCACAATTTTTATTCTGTATTATGGTTACGAATTTTGTTCTAAAGTGGAATTTTAAAAAGTTATTGAGATATAATTCACATACCATACAATTCACCCATTTAAAAGGTGTACTATTCAGTGGTTTTTTAGTATAGAGTTGTACAACTGTCACCACAATCAAATTTTAGAACATTTTCATTGTGCCAAAAAGAAACTATGTACCCAATACCAGTCACTGTCTACTTTTCCCATCCCCTTAGCCCTAAGCAACCACTAATCTATTTTCCGTCTAAAAAGGAAATTTTTTTATGATCTAAAACGTTTCAATAACTTTTTCAGAGTTAAATACTTAATAGCACAGGTCATTTCCTTCTAGATGTTTCCTGCGCGTATATAAAGACAGATTCAGGAATGTGTTGTACTTTTTTTTTTTTTTTAAGATTTTATTTATTTATTTGAGAGAGAGAATGAGAGAGAGAGAGCAGGAGAGGGGGGAGGGTCAGAGGGAGAAGCAGACTCCCTGCCGAGCAGGGAGCCCGATGCGGAACTCGATCCCGGGACTCCAGGATCATGACCTGAGCCGAAGGCAGTCGCTTAACCGACTGAGCCACCCAGGCGCCCCCAGGAATGTGTTGTACTTTTAAGCCAAATGGGAACACTGTAAATGTACTACACCTGCACATATGTATGAACACACTGTATGATAGTCTTTGCCCTTAATACATTGTGGCTATCCTTTCAGGTTAGTAAATAACTTTGTATATTCTTTAAGGGCCATGGTGCATGGAACTACAATACTTTATTTTGACTTACTTATCCCAGATCACTGAACTTTTTTTTGGCTTTTGACATTCTAAACAGTGATGTAGTAAACAATATGGTAGTTTTATTTTTGTATTCTGCAATCATTTCTTTAGAATATATTTACAGAGATGAAATTGACAGATCAAACAAGAATGCATTTAAAATTTTGATACATATTTTCACATTGTTCTCCAGATTTCCACATTGTTCTACCAATTTAAAGTTCTCCCAACATTGTATGAATGTTGTTTATTTTTTCTGTTGGTGTATATATTATTTTTCTAAAATTTTTTTTTAAGATTTTATTTATTTATTTGACAGAGAGATAGTGAGAGCAGGAACACAAGCAGGGGGAGTGGGAGAGGGAGAAGCAGGCTTCCCATGGAGCAGGGAGCCCGATGCGAGCCTCGATCCCAGGACCCTGGGATCATGATCTGAGCCGAAGGCAGACACTTATGGACTGAGCCACCCAGGCGCCCCCCCATTAACATTATTTAAATTGCAGCTCTGTCCACTTTAATTTTCTCAATAGCCTTTAAACCATTTTGTAATTTTCTGTACTTTCCAAAATGTTTGCTGTCAAGGTTTATTGTTTTTAGAAATCAAAATTATCTCAAAGACATTAACTTTAATGGGAGAAAAAAAAACCTTTGTGTTTTGATTTTTAAATCCAATTTCAAACATTATTCTGTGGCACCCGTGGCACCCATAGTCTTTAAGTTTAAAAGCCTAATAAATTTGCTATACCTTAAGTTCCTCTCAACCCCAGGATGGAAAACTTGATGCATCATGACCTCATGGTAATACAAACTGTAGGGTAATGAGCTAAAGATAGTAACTGCTCAAAAGAGGAACAAATTAAGGTTTACTGTTCGCATCATATCAGGTGGAATTCTTATTTTCTCTCCCTCAGGTGGAATTCCATAAAGAATCAAACCACATAAGTTGATACATGCCAGTGCTTAAAAGATTATTTTGATTAGCACATCTTTTTCTTTTTTTAATTCAAAGGAGGTAGGAACTCTATTAATATATTCTCCTACAGATACAGTTTTGGATTTATGACTCTTTTAGGATCATAAAGTCCAGAACGAGCCATTTGATGTGCTTGGTAGCTGCCCTTCTTCCTTTTTTTTTTAAAGATTTTATTTATTTATTTGACACAGAGAGAACTCAAGCCAGGGGGAGTGGCAAGGAGAAGGAGAAGCAGACTCCCCACAGAGCAGGGAGCCCCGGTGGGACTCCATCCCAGGACCCTGGGACCCGAGCCACAGGCAGATGCTTAACTGACTGAACCACCCAGGTGCCCCTGATAGCTGCCTTCTTAATTATGTTGCTGTGACTTACCTGGATAGATTTACTCAATGAGAAGGTATAGTGAGGGTTCATGTCAAGGCTGCTGAGTGGAGGAAGACAGTTTGTAGGCCTCTCTGGCTAAAGACTTGTTAAATACAGGAAGCTCCTATTTCTTGTGCCAGTTGTTTGTATTGTAATAATGATAATGAAGTGTTCAACTCATGAAACTTTCTGGGTCATCTCACCAGATTTATTCTCCTTACATCTAAAAATACATGTAGAGGGGCGCCTGGCTGGCTCAGTCAGTAGAGCTTGTGACTCTTGATCTTGGATTGTGAGTTCAAGCCCCATGATGGGTGTAGAGATTACTTAAATAAATAAATAAATAGGTTAAAACAGATAGGTTAAAACAAGGGTCATTGTTATTGGCGTCGAGTATAATTATGTTTCTCAATATTACAGGTAAACTAAGGACTTTTTCCATGGCCCAGTTTCATTCTGTGTATCATCATAAACAGTGTTTTAAAAATCAAATAACGCCTGGATGGCTGTCCGTTAAGTGTCTTGCCTTCGGTCCTGATGGGATTGAGTCCTGCATCGGGCTCCTTGCTCAGCGGGGAGCCTGCTCCTCCCTCTGCCTGCTGTTCCCCCTGCTGCGCGCGCGCCCGCGCTCTCTCTCTCTCTCTCTCTCTCTCGCTAAGATAAATAAATAATCAAATAAAATCTTTTCCCATCCTATTTAATACAATATAACTTATAGTTACTTTTGATTTCTAAAATTGATAAATGCTTATTGTAAGTATTTTGGAAAGTACATATGATTAAAAAATTATAAAAACACCCAAGAAGCAAACCTCAAATCCAGCCAACCAACCACCAACTAACTGTAATTCAATCTTCTACAAGATTCCCCTGTTAGTTTACCTTTTGTGATAGGACCATCTGGTTTTTTATTCAAAACTTGTAAAAATGTAAAGGATTATATTTATAGACAGAAAAGTCTCTTTGGTGCTATTAAAAGAATGATTGCTTCTTGAGCTTTGCTTTTTTTTTTTTTTTTAAATCTGATAGGCAGTATGAATTTTTACTGATTATTTCTGTTTTGGTTAACCATTGGAGAGATTAGAGCTAAACTTATGACTCATTTCCAGCAAGTATTTAGGACTCAATTACATTATTTTATAAATGAGGCTCTCCTCATTTTCCCTTTGCCTTAATTTTCTCACTAGTTGAATTTATTTGATTTTGTAAGTCACTCTGAATCCTTTTTGGAACAAGTTGAGATAAAAATAAAAACATTTCTGTGATTAATAGTTTTCTATCTTTTTTGGGCTAACATATCAAAATATTTTATGGTAGAATATTTCCATAGATAATATTAAGGTTATGTAATATTTTCTATTTAAGGGTCTCATTCGTTTCTGTGTTTCCTAATATTGATCATTTAGGCTTCTAAATTTTTACCATTGTAGGTGGTGCTCTAATGAATATTTTTGTTTATCAGTTGTAGTTTGAATTATTTTCTTCACTTAAGCCTTAGAAGTGGAAAAATACTGTTAGTCCTTTATAATGCTATTCTACCTCTTGTGTAATTATTTTTTCCCATTTTTAAGATATAACTTACATACAGTAAATATATTAGTTTACAGTTTTGTAGGTTTTGATAAATGGATATATTCTTGTAACCACCACAATCAAGATATAAAACAGTTTCAACACTTCTGCAAATTCCCTGGAGTCCCTTCATAGTTCCTAACTCCATTCCCAGCCTCTGGTAATCATGAATCTTTTTTTTTTCCCCTCTAATTTTGCCTTTTCCAGATGTTGTATATTGTAAATGTATGTAACTTTTAAGTCTGGTTCTTTTCACTTAGCATAATGCATTGGAGAATCTGTGTTGTATATAACAATACATTGGTCCATTTTATTGCTCAGTACTATTTAATTAAGTGGTTGTGTGACTTTATCCATTTTTTGTGCTTAATTTTAATTCTCAGCTGGAATGCTTGGTACACTCATTACTTGAAAGATGGCATGTGGGTGGCATATTTTATTACATTTCTATTTGTGTTTCTTTCCTTTTTTTTTTTTTTTTTAGAGTACAAGCTGGGGAGAGAGGCAGGGGGAGAGGGGGGAGGGGGAAGCAGACTCCCCGCTGAGCAGGGAGCCCAATGCGGGGCTTGATCCCAGGACCTTGGGATCATAACCTGAGCTGAAGGTAGACACTTAACTGACTGAGCCACCCAGGCGCCCCTGTATTGTGTTTAAGACAGTTGTGTCAGGACATAAAAATCTTTGGGCCATAGATAGTATATATTATTTTATTGTCTTTGGCACATAGTATTTTAGAGAACCAAGGATAAGGTATTTTTTTCCCCCTGCTGGGATACTTAGGGAATACTCCAACATTAGGACAATTTGTTCAGGATGTGATTTTTATGTGCTATATGAGTGAGACCTTTTTATCTTCATAGTTTTGTAGCTTGAGATAAGGTTCCTTTGGTTATATATATGGTTATTTTAATTTTTTCTTCAAGAACTTTTTTTTTAGTTAATTGTTGATTCACATACTATTGTAAGAAATAATACAGAGAAATCCTTTATATACTTTGCTCTACTCCTCCCGCCCCCCCCCCATAACATTTTGCATGTAACAGTTCTGTAGTATGACATCACAGCTAAGATAATATAAAAATCCACCCAATCTTAGGTATTTCCAGTTTTGGACTCATCTGTGTGTGTGTATTAAGTTCAGTATAATTTTATCACCTATGTAGGTTCGTATATTTACCATGGTAGTCAAAATACCAAATACCAAATAGTTCAAAACCACAGAGACCTTTGAGTAGCCCTTCTTATAACCACACCCACTTTCTCTTTGTGAGGTAGGGGTAGGAGAGCTCCCCCCATCTGCTAATCTATCTTACTCTCAAAATTTGCAATTTTGTTATTGTAGAATTGTTATATGAATGGAATCATCTAGTATATAGGCTTTGGGGATTGGCCTTTTCTTACTCTGCAGAGGGTCCTGCAGATTCTGGGCAGATTCTGGTTTTTAGTTGCTACAGATAAAGCTGCTATGAACATTCATGTTCAGGTGTTTCTGTGAACATAAGTTTTCATTTCTCTGGGATAAAAAGGCCCAGGAGTGCATTTGCTGGGTCACGTGATACTTGCATGTGCAGTTTTTTAGAAACTGCTAAATTGTTTTCTAGAGTGGCTGTACCATTTTGCATTCTTACCAGCAATGTTGGAACAGTGCAGTTCTTCTGTCCCCTTACCAGCATTTGGTGGTGTTACTGTTAGATACGTAATGATATCTCATTGTGGTCTGAATCTGTATTTCCCTGATGGCTAATGATGTGAGCATCTTTCATGTGAGCAGTTTCTTTATTTTTTAATGTGATTTTATTCTTGTTTTACTTTTATATGATCTTAATTATGAATAAAAACATTAAATTCTGTTTGATAAATTTCCCCTGTTCCCTTTATCCTAATAATATTTGCAGAACTCCATTTATAAGTTTGAGAAGAGATCTTTAAGTTTATGGATCAACATTAACTTAGTATGTATTCACTTGGAAAAATTCTTTTTTTTTTAAAAGATTTTATTTATTTTTGTGAGAGACATCTAGCATGGCGGGGGAGGGAGGGGCAGAGGGAGAAGCCGACTCCCTGCTGACCAGGGAGCCTGACTTGGGACTCGATCCCAGCACCCTGGGATCATGACCTGAGCTGCAGGCAGACGCTTAACCAACTGAGCCACCCAGGGGCCCACTTGGAAAAATTCTTAATGCATTATTTATTTTTTATTTTATTTTTTTAAAGATTATTTTAGAGAGAGAGCAGGTGTGAGCATGAGTTGGGGGAGGGGCAGAGGGAAGAATCTTAAGCAGACTCCCTGTTGAGCCGTGGCACCTAGGAAGGGCTCCATCTCATGACCCTGAGATCATGACCTGAGCTGAAACCAAGAGTTGGATGCTTAATGGACTGAGCCACCCAGGCGCCCCTTAATGATTTATTTTTAAACCAGATTTGGCAAACTTATGGCCTCTGTGCTAGATCTTGATTGCTGCCTGTGTATGTATGGCCCTTGAGCTAAGAATGGTTTTTACATTTTTAAATAGTTGAAAATAAAAACAAAGCAAAGAATATATGACAAAGACCCTGTGTAGCCCACAAAGTCTGTATTATTTGGCCTGTTAAAGAAAAAGTTTGCCAACTCTTATTATTTAAATAACAGCTTTATTGAGATGTTTTTCACATACCTTAAAATTCGTCCTTATATTTATAATTCGGTGGTTTTTAGTACATTCACAGTGTTATGCAACTATCAGCTATATAACTATAGGACATTTTTAGCTCTCCCAGAAGAAACTTTGTACTCATTAGTAGTCGTTGCCTATTTTTCCCTTTCCCAAGTCCTTGGCAAACACTAATCTACTCTTGTTTTCTGTAGATTTATTTATTATGGATGTTTCAGATAAATGGAATCATATAATGCGTAGCTTTTTATGTCTGACTTCTTTCACTTACCTAATGTTTTTAGGGTTCATGCATGTTATCAGTTCCTTTTTATGGCCAAATAATATTCCTTTATATGATACACTATATAATTTTTATACATTCATCAGTTGATGGACATTGGATTTCCATTTTTTTCATTTATCTTTTAATCTTTGATCTCCTCAGATTTGTTTGCATTATTATTTGTCTTACTACTTACTGCCTTGTGGGTTTTAATATTGCTATGAATTTTTGTCTTTGTATGTTCATTCCCTCTTCCAATAGATAAATCATTTTCAGACATCTTCTCTTTTATATCTTCAGGACGTGATTTCTCTTTCCTCGTTAAGTAGTTAACTCCCTATAGTCTCATGGTGACTTACTTCCTTTTGATCATCCTTGAATTAACAGAGAAGGAAGAATCCTAGAGTTCTGGCCACAGATGGGCTGTGTGGGTGGCTGTTATATCTTCAGATACACAGTTGGGTGGCAGAGTAATGTGCATAGCTCCTTCTCCACTTTTGAGTTTCTAGCAGACTTCATCTAGTGCAGCTTTGTTGGATCTGGATGGGTCCTTTTGTCTTTGTTGCTGAAACAGTTGGTGTACCCCAGACACATTTTGATCCCCCAGTCTAGGACACTGATAAGAGTCAGACTCTGGAGTCTGCCTGCCTGGGTAACTTTGGGCAAATTTTTCACCTTTCTCTGCCTCAGTTTCCTCCTCCATTAAAAAAGTGGGGAATGGAGGATGATTAAGAATTATTTCACATAGCTGGGGTGCCTGGGTGGCTCAGTTGGTTAAGCGTCTGCCTTCAGCTCAGGTCATGATTCCAGGGTCCGGGGATCAAGTCCCGCATCGGGCTCAGCGGGGAGCCTGCTTCTCCCTCTCCCTCCGCCTGCGGCTCTGCTGGCTTGTACTCTCTCTCTCAAATAAATAAATAATAAAATCTTAAAGAATTATTTCATAGTTTGAAAATTAAATAATACATATTGCTACCTACATAGTCGATAAGTACTAGTTGTTAAAACAGTTATAAAGGCCCTCCTGTTTCTGTTCTTTTTCACAGTGCTGTCCCTGTGGAAACTGCTTCTGGACATACCATAACGAACCTTTTTATTTACTCGTGGCTATTCCTACCCCTAACTTTTTATTTAGAGTATTTACTGTTTTTTCTTAATGATAAAAGTAACTGCACAGTGAGCACCTTGGCTTATGAACCTTTCCCTGATTTTGGTTATTTAAGATGTTTTTAGAAGAGGATTCTTGGTTTGAAAGGTATTCATATTTTAAAGACATAAATGTTGTCTGTCAGATTCATTTTTAGAAGATTCTGATTTTTTTTCATAGGCGTTACACAAAATATAGAAACTACTAAAGAAATTTTAAATTAACATTTGAGTATATTTGAGTCTTGTTTTATTTATGTCTATATGGAAATATATATGTAACTTTTTATGTATGGAGATTTGTAGAATCCTTACAGATAAACATTTTCTTCTGTTTAGCAATTTTAAAAATGTCTTAAATAGCTGTGTAAGATTCTGTAAGTGAATATATGCTATATTTAATGATTCCTGGTTTATTTAAACTTTTTAAAAGATCTATTAGAGAGAGAGCGCTCGCTCATGTGTGCATGGGAGAGGAGCAGAGGGAGAGTGAGAATCTCAAGGAAACTCCCGCTGAGCAGGGAGCCCAATGTGGGGCTTGATCTCACGACCCTGAGATCATGACCCAAACCTAAAGCAAGAGTTGGTCTCTGTACCGACTGAACCACCCAGGCATCCCATAAAACCTTTTTACCACTTTTGCCATCACAATGCCTGGTTGAAGACCTTTGTTAACAAATCTTTGATCATATTTCTGATTATTTGCCTTGGCTAAATTCCTAGAAGTGGAATTACTGCATCAGAGGGCATGACCATTTATGAAACTTGATGCATATTGTCAAATTTCTTTCTTGAAAAGCTCTAAAAAGCCTGACAAAGTATTAAGCAGGATAAGAACCATTCTAAAGAAGCTGCGCACTAGAAGTCCTCTTTCTGCTATTTTTATCACTCCTAAGACCAAGGGTAATTTCTCACATTACAAATAATTGTGTGTAATGCGTGTCGTATTTTTAATACTGTGGGGGTTACTTTTAGGGGAATAAGGTGAATTACCATGGCACTATTGATAGAGTGCAGTTTTACTACTTAGTGGTTGTTAACTTCAGCAGTTAAGAGAGCAATAAGACATAGGTACCATGGTCTTTGAACTTCTGTCTATATCCATCGACAAGGGAGAGCAGATTAACTCGAGAAGTAGCCTTTAAATACTCCTCCTACGCTGAGACCAACACTGTAGGCATACCTTGTAGCAGATAATTTCTCCTCTGAACTTATTTTCCAAAATTGGTAGTTTTCACTGGTGGTAAGTTGTACATCTGTTTAGAAGTATTCACTGTTTTGGGGTGCCTGGGTGGCTCAGTCTTTAAGCGTCTGCCTTCGGCTCAGGTCATGATCCCAGGGTCCTGGGATCGAGGCCCCCCCCCGCCCCCCCCCCCCCGTCGAGTCCCACATGGGGCTCCCTGCTCAGCGGGAAGCCTGCTTCTCCCTCCCACTCCTTGCTTGTGTTCCCTCTCTCGGTGTGTCTCTGTCAAATAAATGAATAAAATCTTTTTTTTTAAAAAAAGTATTCACTGTTTTATAATTTATAGAAAATTCTTATCAGTGACTGTGTAGGCCCATAGTTTTTTTTCTTTGACAAACTCTTATGGTTCTTGACAAACTTCTAAAGCTTTTATGCCTACTATTACATACCTCTTAGCACAAGGAATGACAAAGTGAATCTCAGAAAATTTGATAATAGTAAAACTTTGGAAAAGCCAGCTGTGTGCCTTTTTTTGGACAAATAACTTTCACATTACTTTACATAGATTCCAGTACTCTGCCAGTAGGATTGTTCCTGATTCCAGTGATGGCAAACATGTTAAATTTTCATTTTTTTTTTTTTTAAAGATTTTATTTATTTGACAGAGAGAGACAGCGAGAGAGGGAACACAAGCAGGGGGAGTGGGAGAGGGAGAAGCAGGCCTCCTGAGGAGCAGGGAGCCCAGCCCGATGCAGGGCTTGATCCTAGGACCCTGGGATCATGACCTGAGCTGAAGGCAGATGCTTAACGACTGAGCCACCCAGGCGCCCCTTACATTTTCATTTTTTTGAAAAGATCCTGATATTTACAGATTTGCCACAGCCCGATTTAAGAATATTTGGACAAGTATTTTTCATTTATCTTTTTTTTTTTTTCCATATGTCCTCTCTTTAGATTGATATTTTAGAATGAAGTTTTTTACTGCTAACAAACACTTTCTGGTGTGTGCTCTATTTGCAGATAAACATTTTTTGATGTAATCTATATAGTTGTATGGGAGTCCCTTTCATGTTTTTGAAGTTTGTTCTTTTGATGGTCAGGAATATGCCATTCAGGTATCTGGCTGTAGTTTATAGACAGGCAGAGATAATACTATCTTCTTAAGGTTTTCTTTCTTCCTTTCCTTTCCTTTTCCCTTTTCCATTCCATTCCATTTTTATTGTGAGAGAGAGCCTGGGTGTGAGGGGGCAGAAGGAGAGGGAGAAGCCGACTCCCTGCTGAGTAGAGGGAGCCTGCTGCGGGGCTCCATTCCAGGACCCTGAGACCATGACCTGAGCCAAAGGCAGATGCTTAAACTGACTGAGCCACCCAGGTGCCCCAAGATTTTCTATTTTTAAGTAATCTCTATACCCAGTGTGGAGCTCGAACTCACAACCCTGAGATGAAGAGTTTGCTGACTGAGCCAGCCAGGCGCCCGGATCATTATCTTAAGTTTTACACTTTTAATTAGGTTCTTCCATAACAATTTAACAGTTTCTTTCTGTAGTTAAAATGGCCTAGTCCTCGTTGATTTCAGCTTGAACATGATTGGTGAAGTAAAGAAGAAAAAGAATGGCAGAACCAGCAGTTGTGAGGTTTTATGTTTAAAGGTCACTAGTATCATTAAGTGATTTTGAAAATATATGTTCATCCTTTTACTTTCTAAATTGTTTTATGTCTAGGAAGTGCTGACATTTACATGAGGTGTATATATTCTGGTAGTCTGGTAACAAAACAGTTTTGGTAACTTAATTACAGTAGTTTATTACATGGGTCTGTTAATCATCTTAGCAGAATGCCACAGGCACATTAGGTAATCTGTAACTCTAATGTTTTTACTTTTAATTGCTAATGACAGTAGCAATCTTTAATGATAATAAAGAAATGGAAGTTCATTCTGACCGTGGCTATTGTGGTGATGTCATTTCCCCCTTATGTATCATGGAAGACAGTATCATAATAGTACAGGGATCAGTTGCTGGAACAACTGTTTAACCCACGTGTGCTTTTGTGCTTGCCTTTGAGGAGAACAGAGAAGTTGTAAGGGTAGAGACCTGAATTTGAATTCCACTTCTGATCTTTATCTGCTGTCTGACTGCACAAGTTACTTCACTGAACCTTGGTTTCCTCATATATAAAATGGAAGAATAATGTCTATTTTGCAGTAGAGTGCCTTGAAACTCAGTATGGTATTTACTGTTGTTATTGACAGTAAAAAAATAAGAATGGAAACATTCATGAATAAGGTCATGCAGTAGGGTTTGCATCCACTCAGGCCAAAAGAGTAGGCCCCCCCTCCCCTAGGAATGTAATCACTTTTTGCCTTTTTTTTTTTTTTTTTTTTTAACAAAGTGGGTACCTGCATAAGAGTACCTGCATTTCCTTCCTTCCTTGAGAATGATAGGGGGGAGGAGAGGAAGAGAGGAGAGAGAATCTCAAGCAGGCTCCAAGCTACACCCAGCTTGGAGCCTGACTCCAGGCTTGATCTCAGGATCCTGAGAACATGACTTGAACCGAAACCCAAGAGTCTGACGCTTAACCAACAGAGCCATCCAGGCGCCCTGAGTACCTACATTTTCAAATTACTATGACTGTTAAAGACATCATAAAGCATATGAAGAATTTATAGGACACAGTCTGACACAAAATAAGTCTCAGTAAATATTAGTTTTTAATTGTTTATAATACAGGTAGTAGGGGTGCAGAAGATGCTGTAGAACAGTTTTTTTTCCTCTTAATTATTTTGTTTTTAAAGATTTATTTGAATGAGTGAGAGAGAGTGTGCGCATAAGCAGGGGGAGTGGCATAGGGAGAAATAGATCCCCCGCTGAGCAGGGAGCTCTCCGTGTGGGGGGGGTGGGGGTCGATCCCAGGACCCTGAGATCATGACCTGAGCTGAAGGCAAACGCTTAAGCCAGAGCCACCCAGGTACCCCTTTCTCTTTATGGTTAAGTTCAAACTAGGTTAATTCTCATATTCTTTTAACGTATTCTGTCAAGTTTCTTCTGCCTTTTAAGATTTTATTTTATTTCATTATTTTTTTAAAGATTTTATTTGTCCGAGAGAGAGAGAGAGAGAGCACAAGCAGGGGAAGCGGCAGGCAGAGCAGGCAGAGGGAGAAGCAGGTCCCCTGATGAGCAAGGAGCCCGATGTGGGAACCAATCCCAGCACCCCAGGATCATGACCTGAGCCGAAGGCAGATGTTTAACTGAGCCACCCAGACCCAAGATTTTATTTTTTTAAGTAAAATCTACACCCAGTATGGGGCTCAAACATGTAACCCCAAGATTTAGAGTCACCTGCTCTACTGACTGAGTCAGCCAGGTGCCCCTCAAGTTTCTCCTGCTTTTGCTTGTGTTTGTCTCACTAGTATCTCCTTCTGGTAATGGTTCTTGACACAGCTCTTTTGCTTATATTGTTCTGGATCTGTGTTAGTGAAACAGAGCCGTTGTGATCTAGGAGATCCTCCAGGAGAACAAAAGATCTTCCAGGAGAACAAAGGTAGTTGTGGAGGAGAAAATCTGCTGACAACTTAGATTCAGTAGTTAAGGAAACAAATATTTGAGTAAAGGCAGTTTTAGTCTCAAGGTATAGAAATCTATTCTAGCTAGCAAAAATTCAGGGCATTAAATGAAAGAACACTGGGTATTCTCTGACCCCCTAAGCAGGAAATATGTGGACCTTCTTGGTACTAGGTGGATTTCTGTTTCTATAGGGGTTCCATAGTCTTGTTTCTGCTTTTTTTCAACACATTCTCTTTATGTTGACTGTTTTATGCTTATTCACCCAGTTATACTCGAAAGAAAATGATAGTCCCGACTGCCAGATATGAATTTCATTTTATCTCTTCCTAGCTATCTGGTCCAAATGCTTAGAGAGGAACCTGAGTAGGTCAGTTTATCATTTCTCACCAGGTACTAGTGATTTGGCCATTTAGGGGAATACTTTGCCGTAGTTGGTGGGAATAATGATTTCCCCTTTCTAGGCAGGTGTCTTGAAATGTGTCCATTACTGAGAATACTCAGCAAGTATTGATTTGTTGAATTTTACTTTTCTAAGTGTACTATATAGCTCTCACTCTTTATTAAAATATAAACTTCCAGTGTGATTTAATAAATATCAAGTCAGTGATAACCCTTGTGTTTGAGTTTGGTTCTTCCGTACAAGCACCAGATAACTGGTCAAGCTGATTCAAGTAAAGGGACATTCATTGTAAAGACACACTGAACAGTTAAGGGACAGGAATGCTAGCAAAGTAAGGCCAAGAACCTAACGACAAAGCTATCAAAACTTGCTTCTTTTTTAGGTCTTTTATTCTGGACTGCATGGCCTACTGTGGTATCTGCTTCATTCTGCTCTTTGATTTTTTAATGTTCAGTAATAGCTGCTTGAAAAACTGATAAATTGTTATTTGTGCCTAAGTTTCTTTTTTACCCCCCTATGACTGTAATGTTGGCTGGCAAAAAAAGAGACAAACATCTAAATGGTGAGGTAGGAAGAGAATCAGGAGATAGGAATGAAGGAATTGTGGAAAGTAACTTTGTGTAAGGTAACTTTATATTTTAAAAAACTGAGAACTGGAAGAACATGGGCTTTAGCCACTGATTTTTTTTTTGCGGCGGGGGCGGGGAGGGGGAGCTTCTGAATGGATTGAGAATGGAGTGGAAGTTCCTCTGAATTGATGATTTAGTTGGGAATTGTGGAGAAATGGATGTACTTTGAAACGTTAAGTTTAGAAAGTAATTTAGACATTTGCATGATCTAGGTGCTTTTTGAGGAGTTGGGGGGGGTAGGGAGAGAATCCTCAAGCTGACTCCCTGCTGAACTCAGAGCCTGATTGGGCTGGGGGGGCTCAGTCTCATGACCTTGAGATAACAACCTGAACCGAAATCAGAGTTGGATGCTTAACCCACTGGGCCCACCTAGGTGTCCCAGATCTAGGTACTTCTAATACATTGATTGTGGAAATGCTGAATTGGACAACCAACCCCCCCCCCCCCCGAAAGGATGAGTAGGGCTTCTCGGGGTGATGGGAAGTGATGCGGTTTTGGAATATATGTGAGATTCGGTGGGAGGAGGTCCGGAGCTTACGACCAAGAAAGAATGAGACGTCTGTGGTGCAAAATGGTGGTTTATTAAAGCATGGGTCCTGTGTCCATGTTGGGGCAAGTAAAGAAAAGGGAGGTTTCAAAAGAACTTTCATATGCTAAAGAGGACTGACGTACAAGACACCAGAGCCATTGTCAAGCTTGTTTCTCCCCCAGCAAGGTATTAACATTAAAACAGTTGGGAGATTCCTGGAAGAATGTCACACACGTCCCACCCAGAGGGGAGGAGGGTGTGGGGTGGGAGAGGTTGTTCATATTATGCTTTGTCTTCAACTTGCCCCTTATGCTCCCTCATCATTTCCTCCCTGAGCAGTTTTTACCCTTAAATCTAAGGTTGTTGAAGGCAGAAGGTCTCATTTTCTGTAACGTCCTGCTGAATAGGGGCGTAGAGATGTCCCTACCTAGGGGAGTTACGAAAGGGGAGGCAGCTGAATCTAAGGCTGACAGGAAGTCAGGAAATCTCTCTGTGGGTGGTAAGAATCATCTGTTGATGTGAGGTCATTGTAGGGATGGAGTCTCGCACTAAGTGGAGAGATACTGAAAAAGGCAACACATTAAGATTAGTATGGCTAGAAGAATGAGAAGTCCAATAAAGTGACCCTTAACAGAATTTTTTTTAAACATATAATGTATTATTTGTTTCAGAGGTACAGGTCTGTGATTCAGCAGTCTTAATACAATTCACAGTGCTCACCATCTAGCACATACCCTCCCCAATGTCTATCACCCAGCTACCCCATCCCTCCCACCCCCCACCACTCCAGCAACCCTCAGTTTGTTTCCTGAGATTAAGAATTCCTCATGATACATGACCCTTACCAATCATTAATGGAGAGAGAGATCGATCTATTTAAAGCACCAGTTTGAGTATTCATGTCAGTTAGAAACCCAGAAATATTTCTCTGGTAATCTGGAATGTATACACAGCATTCTGTTTTTATGATTGTACAAGTTCTACCTTGTGCAACACTTAAAACATCTAATGCCATTCTATTTTGTAAAACTGCTTCATGCATTTGTATTCCTTTAGTATTTAATAGAGAAATGCTATTTTCACTGTCATTTAGGGCTTTGACCATGTACGTATTAGAGCTTCCCTGTGCCAAACATCCTCCAGTCTCAAAAAGGGAACAAAGATGGATGCTAGGTGGTCATATCAATGTAACACAGAACATGTCCACTATTGCTTTAAATTTGGAAGGTTATCTGGGTTGGTAATGGTTTTAATAATGCCTCCGTGCATCCAGGCAAAACCCAGAGTACAGCAGCACCTGGGGGAAGCCATGGCCAGAATTTTAAGAGTCACATAACCACAGGAGCCAGCCGTCTAATACTGGGCCTCTTTGAAATGCAGTCAGGGTATCAAGGGGTATTTGGTTTTGGATGGCTATCCTTTGAATTTGTGTAATAATTTCAGGGTCATATTTGATTATCAAGCCATAATTCCCTCTTTAAAATTGCTCTATGGGCATGAAGGACTAGGGAAGCATATTTGGAGTCAGGATGAATATTAAGACTTTGGCAATTGCCAAGCACGAGTGCTATAGCATACCCAGCTTTTATTATTCCTTTTTCCACGAAACTATTGCCATCAGGAAACCAACTGTCATCTGCATTTTTTAATAGGGGCGTCTTAAATCTGGATGACTAGAATAAAAACCTCTTAACAGTTATGCTCTATAGAACATGGTCAGTTCCAGGCATAAGGATAGATGGGTTTAAAATATTTCAGGCATATCTATAGCATTGTCTGGTGTTTAATAAGTAGGCTTCCCATAATCTATTGGTGGCTTTTGGTCTCTTAAGACTGAAGTCATTACAGTCAGGGACTGTCCCATAGTGAACTTTGAGGCTCCTTTTACCAGGAGGGTTGTTGTATGCTTAGCTAAAGCCTTTGTACCTCAATAGAGGTGGCTCAAGCAAACAGCATTTAAGCCCAACCCAACTAGGATTTAACATCCCCAGAGGTGGGTTATCAAAACAAATTTTTCTCTCTAAGGGGTGCCTGGGTGGCTCAGTTGGTTAAGCGTCTGCGTCCAGCTCAGGTCATGATCCCAGGGTCTTGGACGAATCCTGCACCAGGCTCTCTGCTCTGCAGGGAGCCTGCTTCTCATGCCCCGCCCCCCCAATAATAAAAAAAACCACCCTCATTTTCAGAGATAGCCAAATCAAGACTAATGTTTGCAAAACAAGTCCCAATTAACAAACCTGGCCTAATTATTTACATAAGCGCAGCAAGAATGATCATATAGATTTTTTAGAATCTGCTTTGTTGGAACTTTTCTAAGGAATCTCTAGGTTGAACTTTTAGTAGTGCCTCAGGCTAGAAGCCAAGCCACCTACTTGCCATCAGACATGCCTGTAATACCTGTAGATGTGGGCAGATTCCTCTTCTTGAGGTCCCCAATATATCCTGAGGTTCCCGCACCTGCCAGGAAGTGACATTCCTTACTCAGCTGGTGAGGCTGTTGGGAACTCTGTAAGCAAGGTATCAGTCCAACTTTTCCAAGGGGCTTTATGGCTCCAGGTTTCATAAAGTCAACCTTATTAGTTCCTTAAAGCAGTTCAGTCATATCTGAGTCTATGCATGTCTTTCTCAAATAGGACATTCCAGTAAGCCTTGGTAAAATAACCAACATTTCCAAGTGTGTCCTGTTACAAGGAGAAACAGATTCTTATTGAACTTATGCAAATGACTATAATTGCCATGGAAGAAAGAATACTGAACTGAAACCGAATTTTAGAGGGTTCACATAGAAGTTAAATGCTTCAGTTTGTCTACAAATGAATATTTTCTCATACTCTTGTAAGTCATAGGTATCTTACTAGTTACCTTAATCTAAAAGAGTTAACATCTAGAGTCATAAAACGATAATAATCTTTTAGTTCATTTAGTCCCATGTTACTAATTCTTGCTTAATTTAAATGCAGCTTTTGTTCATTCTGGAAATTCTTACCCATTTCAGTTTTAGGATTTTATATTGAATACCCGTATTTGTCCCTGAAAGTCCTTTATATGTATCTCCTTGAAGATGAAACATTTTACAAGAGAATAATAATAACTATAAATGACAGAAACTCAGAAATGGACATGGTTAAAAAAATCTGAGGAGAGGTTACAGTATAACTGGCAAGGCTGTGACACATAACACTTCAATAATCAAACTATTGAGTGATGATGTTCTTATACCATAAGGTAACATACCAAACAAGCCTAATTAGACTGTTCATGATTTAAATTTGGGGGAAGTTTGTTAAAACCTTAGAAAGTTTTAAAGCACGTGCCTAAACAGGATTAGGGATCATCAAAGACCTGATAAAGGCCAAACGTAGAGACTGGTTTTCTGGGCAGACAAAAAGAGAAAAAAATCTGTTACATTTTCTTATTAAGAGCCGATGAAAGATTCCAAGAAAACTTGTCTTTTGAACAGATAGAATTTCAATCTTACACCACTGTACTTTTAAAAATCTCTTTATTTTCATTCGTTCTGACCACACCTAAAATTCCTTTCCAAAGATTTCCCATCACAAATCTTCTGCAACTTTCCTTTGCATTCAAATTTTGTCCCAAGCCATTTCTTTCCAAACAAGCATCTTATTTAGGACAAAGTTACCTTCTTTTACCTTAAACAAAAATGCATTCCTATTCCTTATATCTTTCTTATATATCTCCTACTTTTCTACATAACAGAGTTGTTTCCCTTATTCCCATCAGTTTTCATTACATTTAGCAGAATTTTGCAGGCCTAGAAATCTAAGTCCCCAGTGAAAACTTAGTAGTAACCGATTGTGAACTGTTAACACCTGTTAAGACTTTTATTTATTTGACAGAGAGAGAGAGCACAAACAGGGTGAGCAGGAGAGGGAGAAGTAGGCTTTCCGCTGAGCAGGGAGCCTTATGTGGGGCTCGATCCCAGGACCCTGGGATCATGACCTGAGCTGAAGGCAGACGGTTAACAATTGAGCCACTCAGGCGCTCCAACACCAAAATTTTAGATGGCAAATTTGTGAATCAGTTAAACACAAAGCATATTTACCAACAGACCCAAATATCCTTCGTTTCTTTGCATAAGAAGTCAAAAGCGCAAACCTATGTTCAGTAATTAATGCTTTAGCACTTTTTATCCTATTTGGAAAAGACCTAGATGTCCAACGAATTCAATCCCATTTATCATCCAAGCAAAACTTATTTTTTTAAAGATTTTATTTATTTGACAGACACAGCGAGAGAGGGAATACAAGCAGGCAGTGGGAGAGGGAGAAGCAGGCCTCTTGCTGAGCAGGGAGCCCGAACTGGGGCTTGATCCCAGGATCCTGGGATCAAGACCTGAGCCAAAGGCAGACGACGCTTAACTACTGAGCCACCCAGGCGCCCCCAAGGAAAACTTTTAAAGTTTCAGGTTACCAAAGACTTTGAAAGCTATCTTAACAGTTACCCATGAAAACTTTAAGTCAGACAAGATTAACCATCATTTTAAGTTACCTTTTGGCTAACAAATTTCAACATAGTTAACATGAATTTGACCTTCAGCAAACCTCAGTAGATTTTTACATTTAATGTTGATTTTTTAAAGACATGTCTATCTTAATTAAACCAACAAACTTAAAATTAGTTTAAATACTGAATATATTCTACCTCGGCCCACCCCATTTTCCAGTTTTTTACCTGGTGGGGAAATCTGGAATGGGTGGTGTTAAGTCCAGGGGCTACTCTTCTTGATGGGGTTTTGGAATATAGGTGAAATTCGGTGGAGTGAGGTCCGGAGCCGACGACCAGGAATTCTTGAGACATCTTTGGTGCAAAAGGATGGTTTATTAAAGCACAGGGACCGGATTGTGAGCAGAAAGAGCTGCTGCCCTGGGGTTTGGAGGAGTGGCTGATTATGTAAGGAAAAGGGAGGTTTCAAAAGAACTTTCATATGCTAAAGAGGGCCGACCCTACAAGATACTTACAAGATACCCGAGGCCTTGCCATTGTCAAGTTAAGGTTGTTTTCCCCTCTAGCAAGGTATTAACATTAAGATAGTTCAGAGCTTCCTGGAAGAAATGTCACACATATCCCACCCAGGAGTGGTGGGTGGGGGAGAGGTTGCAGGGTATCAGCTTATGCTTTGTCCTCAGCTAGCCTTCTGCTCTCTCTTGATTCTTGCTCCTAGACAGTGAAGGGAGGAGCCATGGTGCCTGAGGCACTGAGGATAGTCTAAGAAGCCAGTTATGCAGGCCACACCCAAGGTGGTGCGGAGAGGAGGAGGGGGAGAGGGAGACCGGAGAGGCAGTGTTGCCAGGAGGCAGAGAAAGGGTTCCCAGTTCTTGATTTCATCAGCTCCAGAGGAGCAGATGCCACGTTTTCCTGCCAATAAGGGGGAATAGGCAATCCACGTTGGGCCAGAGAAGACAGGGAATTCCCCTGAAACAAAGGGAGTTTTGGCAGCTGCTTGGGAATATTCCTTAAAGTCCTCGTCGCTAGGTAGACTAACCACAGATGGCTCCAGTTATAGCCATTAACCCAGGAAATGAGTGAGGGAGAAGTTCCCACATCTATTAGGAAGAACAGTGAGATAGTCAAGAGTCCCCTTTGTCTGGGATGGTGTGAGTTTACTCAGAGGAGGTCTATTTAGATAATTATCACCCAATATGTCCGGGGAGTTTACAAGCCAGCACATTTGGGCAAACACATTTTGCAAGAGGCCCTTAGGTTAGGTCAGGGTCCTGGTGTAGAGCAGTGAAGGCCTAAGTATGAGCAATGAAGGTAGCACCTAGGTCCATTTGCCCTATTAACTGCAGAGATCTGGCTGAATAGATCCCACCGAGGCCATGCAGTGTTACAGGAGCTCAGACCTTCCCTAAGTTTTGCAATCCGAATTGTGTCCAGTGGGTTAAAAAGGCATCCCACAGGAGAGTCCTTGGGAACTGAAGAAAAGAGAATGTCCATTACCTAGAAACCGCGCCCTCCACCAGGTGGCGTCCCACGCACAGGATGTGTATGTCATAGGTTCCTGGTGTCAAAGCAACCCGAGGACGCCTGGGTGGCTCAGTTGGTTAAGCGACTGCCTTCGGCTCAGGTCATGATCCTGGAGTCCTGGGATCGAGTTCCGCGTCGGGCTCCCTGCTCAGCGAGGAGTCTGCTTCTCCCTCTGACCCTCCTCCCTCTCATGCTCTCTCTCTCAAATAAATAAATAAAATCTTAAAAAAAAAAAAAAAGCGACCCGAGGTGTCCGTAAACAAAGTCATTATGATTACCGTAGCAGTTAAAAGGCCCCTGTAGGAGGGAGGCCTGCCCTCCCCTCTGCTTCCCCAGTGCATCCTAGGCTACAGATGGGTGCCTGGCGTATGGACTGAAATACCGTGCCTTGAAGAACCTGCTGTTTTTCACCCATGGAGAACACTAGAAAAGTTTTACAAGGGGAAACTACCGATGTAATTTTGTAGTTTAAGTAGTTAGTAGAGGACATTGACAGAAAACAGTAAAGCTAGAAATCCATCATGATTCTAAGTGATATTCCAACACATGTGGTCCTCAGAGCCAACTTCCCCAGGAAACGGTCCCCGGTTGGGTTTTAATACCATCAGGTACTGGTTTCAGCCAGCTCCTAGTGGAGGTCCCATGGCCAGAAGGAGGAGAGGTCCCATGGCCAGAAGTGGCTAGACCAGGCATGTGAAGGGGATCACATTAGATCAATCAGGAGGAAACCTCACATGGGAATCTTAAGATTGGCAGCCGTGCTAGTCACTTAGGTGGCTGTCCTGTGCCCAAGACAGACAACTTTGTATAAGAACAGGAATAAAGAGAGGGGCATCAAGTTTCTGGGTCTTTTTTTTTTTTTTTTAATATTTTATTTATTTGAAGAGAGAGGGCATGAGCAGGGGCAGGCAGAGGAAGAGGGAGAAGCAGACTCCCCGCTGAGCCAGGGAGCCCCAATGCGGGGCTGGATCTCAGGACCCTGAGATCCTGAGACCATAACCTGAGCTGAAGGCAGACGCTTAACCATCTGAGCCACATCTGCGCCCCAAGTTTCTGGGTCTTATTACCGTCCCGGCCAAGGTACTAACTTCTAGCCAGGCTTTCTCCTCCCCGTAAGTAGCCACAGGCTAGAGGATTGGAGCCTGAGCAATGGACATGAAAGTGTTCCAGTAAGACTGTACTCCTTGAAGAGCCCCTGAAATGAGAGTAAAGGAAGAGGAAAGAAAGTATTCATCAAGTTTGCACGGAAGCTGAGTTCAGATGTGAAGACTCAAAGCCCCACGTTCAGGCGCCATATGATGTGGTTTTGGAATATAGGTGAGGTTCTGTGGGGTGAGGTCCGGAGCCCACGACTTATTGAGACGTCTTTGGTGTAAAATAGTTGTTTATTGAAGCAGGGGGACAGGGACCGGTCGGCAGAAAGAGCTGCACCGGGATCTTGAGGAGTGGTGATTATATATATACTCGGGAGTTGGGGGAAGTAAGGAAAAGGAAGGTTTCATTTTTTTTTTTTTTTAAAGATTTTATTTATTTATTTGACAGAGAGAGACAGAGAGGGAACACAAGCTGGCAGAGTGGGAGAGGGAGAAGCAGGCTCCCTTTTGAACAGAGAGCCTGATGCGGGGCTCGATCCCAGGACCCTGGGATCATGACCTGAGCCGAAGGCAGACGCTTAACGACTGAGCCACCCAGGTGCCCCAGGAAAAGGAAGGTTTCAAAAACACTTCATAAGCTAAAGAGGACCAACCTACAAGATACCTGCATTGGGCTCCCTGCTCAGCGGGGAGCCTGCTTTTGCCGCTCCCCCTGCTTGTACTCATGCTCTCTCTCAATAAATAAACAAAATATTAAAAAAAAAAGATACAACATATCGGAGGCAATGCCATTGTCAAGTTAAGGTTGTTTTTCCCTCTAGCAAGGTATTAACATTAAGACCGTTGGGAGCTTCCTGGAAGAATGTCACACATGTCCCACCCAGGAGTGGGGGGGTGGGGAGGTTGCAGGGTGTAGGCTTATGCTTTGTCCTCAGCGAGCCTTCTGCTCCCTCATCGGAAAGGGCAGGTACTTTAGAATGTGATTATTTTAAAATAAAGATTTGTAAGGTGCTACTTTTGCTTAATTTTTAATTTTCCAAGTGTGATATATAGTTCTGGGTTTCTCTTTTGATTTTATAATTTCCTGTGTGGTAAAACATGCAACTTAATTTGCTGCATTTATAGCTCTAGTTAGGACAGGATCCCTGAGAGGAGGAGGCAGCTGTTGAGGCTTTCAGAAGAAAGTTCTGGGATCTGGGTAGTGGAAGGGAAACTCAGAAGCATAGGGTATGTGTATTGATGATACCTGTGGTGGGATGAAGCTAGGAATATAGAGGTAGGTCGGGCAGTAAAGTGCTTATCTTGCTTTGCCTCTTCAGTAGAGGGAGCAGGAGATGCCTTTGTGGGGAGGGGCAGCAGTGTTGAAAGTTACATGTTACTGGCAAATAGCCCAAAGAGGAAAAGTAGAAATAGATTGGTGAAACCAGAGGAGATAGGGAAGATCAGTTAGTGGAATGAAGGACATCTTACATTTAGCAAAAGTGGAAAAGGAATTAGTAAGTAGTGCTAGAAATTAACATTAACCTGGCACTCAAATTAAATTCTGGAGAAAGGGAAGGTAGAGCACAAGAAGTGGAAGAGTGTGTTCTGTTGTGATGGGAGCATTTACTGTGATTATAATTTACAGCCACCTTTTCTCCTTTATGATAGAAAGGGCTTCTTTGTTACCTGCCTAAAGTATTTCTGTTCTTTGATTTCTCTGGATTCCTGAGCCATCTTCCTTTGGTCATTAGTTTTGTTTCTTAGGAAGAATTTGTGTGCAGAGTCGGTCCGGTGTCGATGACCATACCAGGTATAGCTCCTGTAATAAACAGTAAGTTCCTGACTAGTTAAAAACATTTTTGTGAGAATGATTTGGTTTATCTGGTCTAGTCACCTGTGGGCAGTTGGTTTATAATGGAGTTTCTGGACTAGCACTGCAAACTTTGGAGAGTGAGGCTCCTTCTCACCAGTGTCTACAGGAGTTAGGAGGGAGTACACAGAGGGAAGAGGAAGAGTGTTCCTCCTGTAGGGGAGGCAGAGGGAGACCCCCGGAAAAGATGGAAGGCTGGAGAAGAGAGTTGAAGAGAGGGAGAAAGACCTGAGCAAGCTAGGAAATTAGGAAATGAGAGAGAGGGAGAGAGAGAGATGTGATAGATGGGAAGATCATATAGAAAGGAATGCAAATTGCTCCAAGGGCAGGATGGGCTGACTTTGAAGGTGGGGGGAGGAGACTGGGGAAAGCAAAGGCAAAAAGACCCAAGAGAGCATACTCCTCAAAACCCAAGCAGAAAGGGAGGTCACTTTGATCTGTGGTTGGTAGCTTCCTGTGGCTGCCTTGGAGGCAGCATGGTGACATAGGAAGGACATTGCATTATAAATTGGAAGACCTGGATTTAGATTCTGGCAGTGCCATTTAAGTGCTCTTCCCTCTTAACAATAGTTGGGAAGGGCATTTCTCGGAGGCTTAGTTTTCTCATCCTTTTTTAAAAAAGATTTTATTTATTTATTTAAAGAGCGAGGGGAGGGACAGAGGGAGAGAGAGAAAAATCTTGAGCAGACTCCCTGCTGAGTACGGAGCCTGATGCAGGGATCCATCTCACAACCCTGAGATCCTGACCGAACCCAAACCAAGTGTACAGATGCTTAACTGACTGCAGGCGCCCCTCTCATCTTTTAAATGGGAATGATAGCTGTGACAACACGTTTGTGATGATGACCTGAATATGCATATGCATGTTCTGTACCTTCCCTTACTACTCCTACTTTTTCCTTGGGAAATATAAATAGAATTTCCAACATTTTTGGTTGGAGAGTGAGGCTCCTTCTTTTTTTTTTAAAGATTTTATTTATTTATTTGACAGAGAGAGACAGAGAGGGAACACAAGCTGGCAGAGTAGATTTTGTAGATTTTTGAATTTTCAAGAAATGCCTAGCTCTAGTTAAACATATGATTAGATTCCACAGAAAGAACTAGATAGAGAGTTTTTATGCATTTGATTTACATGCTTTGTAAATGTTAACTCTGGTCTGAAGGTTCAAAATAATTTCATCTGACCTTTGTAGTTTTCCAGCTAATATCCTGTCCTTATCCCCTCCCTGGCCCCCCTCTTACCTTTACTACCTATAGGTCAGGAGCTCATTCAGTGTGTTTACCTAAATAATGGAAACACCTTGTAATATGTTCATAGCTTCTGTTTCAAGGCCCTTTGAAGTGGTTTTACCACAATAAAAAGCTTTGTCTCTATGTCTCTTTGTTCTCATTGGGCTGAATTTTAGCTTCATTTTGAATTTTATAAATTTACATTTTTAGCAGGCATCCCAGAGCTGTTTTGTCTTAGTGACACAATGTGTCATTTGTGGCATATATCAACTCTGGGTTTTGAAAATATTTAAAATAGCAGTGCAACTGTATTTTTATGTAGTGTCAGTTCAGTCAAATTAAGATTATTGGGTGATAAATAGGAAGCTGTTAATAAAATCCTTGAATTGGTTCTCCTACCTGTATTCCAGGTCATGCTCTCCGCACTCATCCCTCTCCCTGCCTGGCCTTAGCCTCACCTCCTTCTTTGTATGTACCCACTGCTGGCAGTTGTATATCTACCCCAGGAGGTAGTGATGGTCAGATGAGGGGGTTTGGGAGATTGCTGCTTCAGGCACTCAGCTGCCATCTTTTTCCGGTAGGTAGAGGAGACTTCCCCTTGAATAAACAAGGGACTGTCCTCCAGCCTCAGGCAGCAGGGATGGCTTGCCTCTCATAACTGAGAGCACTAATAGAATATTGGACAACACAGGTTTTTGAATTATGATTGCTTTGAATGAACTCTTTCACACTTCATCCTTGATCTAACCTTATCTTGTAGCAATGACCTTAGAGATGAGTTAACTGAAGTCTGGAAAGATTGTTATGATGTGGGTAGTACATTTAATGATGGGTGAAGTTTGAAGGGATTCTTGTGATACGTGCTGTTTTTTTTCTCCTGGAGTTGAGATCCCAGGAGCCCCCAGAAATCGTCCAACATGGAGAAATGTTGGGGCACTCCGTTATATAGTTTGTAGTACCTTTCCCTGAAGTTTATCAAAGAATAGCTGGGTCAGATCAAATGAATCCCCTGGTTTCTACTTGCTGTTTGCAGTTGGGGGCAAGCACTGTGGCCTTTTGAGTCTGTAGCCATATTCAGGTCACTAATCATATGTCATTGCCCTTCAGATTATTGGTCTTTACTTATTAAATTAAAATGTATGAAAAATAGTTAACAATTCTCTTGTGATGGAATATCCTTTTTCTGGATTATGTGTTTTTCATGTTTTGAAAAAAAAAGGGAACGGGAGGGGAGAAAGCGGGTCATTGGCTTTAAACCCTGATGATTAAAGGTAAGTGAATATTTAATGTCAGTCACTTGATTATTGTTACTGTCTTTGTTAGTATCTGAAAGTAAACATAGAAAAGCCTTTCAGTTGTGTTTAATGTGTATGTGAAATTCAAGATGCTAACTTGAAATTTTCCCTTTCTCTGTTTTGAATGATAGGTACGTTCTATGGATGAACTGAATCATGATTTTCAAGCACTTGCTCTGGAGGGAAGAGCGATGGGAGAGGTAAGTGAACTGGTGTGTCAGAAAAATGGGACTGTTTTTAAGGGAAGTTTGGAGCTGTCTTTCATCAAATGTGTCTGAATTTAGTCTCCAGAAGTATGTGCTTGCTTTTCCTTGTTGCCATCCTCATGATAGAAGTGGGATATTGCAGAATTTTACCAAAATGATCTCATTATAGGAAGAATGTTAATCTTACCCTAATGTCTTAAAAACAAAACAAAGCAACCAAAACATGAGCATAAATTATTGATGATTATATTAACCAGTCAGTTGTAAATTGAGGCTTTAAATTTTACAAAATAATTTTATATACATCAGATGTCCTTACTTTTGTCTCATTATCCAGTTGCTAGGTTCTTTTTACAGTGGAAGGGAGTCTTAGATTGGCTGCTAATCAGAACATGTTGATAACCTATTTTTAGAGTAGTGCCATTTTCTGAGTAGGTTGTTTAGAGCTCCATTATGAAGAGGAAATTGTTAGATTTCTGGTGAAATAATTCCAGAAGGTAAAGGCCTCAGTCAGTCCTCCCTTACCTACACAGAATTACAGAACAAGAATTTTGGTTTGTTTATAATGTTTAAAATTTGCAAGAACAAAATTTACTGTCACCCAAACATGGATAGGGAAGAGTGCCATAATTCTAAAAGAAATGGGAGTATAAAGTACAACTGACTTCTGGTGATCCTAGTTGTTGACAATAAGAATGTATTGGTGATAAGGTAGAACATACAGTTTGAATTAATAGAGGTATGCTAGGTTCTCAAGCTGGGGGCATATGCTTGTGGTTCTCTTGTTCTGGAGAGTAACTGTAGGTTTTTTCCGTCTGTTTTATTTTTTGCATATCCAATATTTAATATCTCTCACATCTATTTTAATGTTTTGAAGGAGGGAGAATAGCTGTATTCTGGATTCTCTTTTATACCAATCATTAAATACATTTTTTTCTTTGATTTAGCAAATATTCTTTGATCTAGGCACTGTGCTAGGTTCTGAGGATTCAAAATTAAGGTAATTCTTCTTCTGATTTGTAGTAAATATTCATTGACTGCCTTTGTGGTTAGGCATTAGTTAAACTCTTTTGGTGGTTTTGGTTTTGAGAGTCTTGCTTCCTGTGTTAAAAGATTTTGTTTCCAACTTTTCTGAATCATCTTGTGGTTGGAGTCCCAGTGTCCTGTCATCTTGGATTATGGGTTTTGGGTCTGTTCTTGTTTTTCCCCTAGAGCTTTAAGAGAAGATAGGTAGGTGGTTTTATGTCTCCTGTACCTGCCTGATATCATTAAAATAGTGCACAGCAATAAACCTTATATGGTTATTGGGGAAGAGATTTTTCTCAATTAGCTTGTGGAGCAAAAAAAATTTTTTTTTTAAAGATTTTATTCATTTATTTGAGAGAGAACGAGAGAGAGCACGTGAGACGGGGGAGAGTCAGAGGGAGAAGCAGACTCCCCGCCGAGCAGGGAGCCTGATGCGGGACTTAATCCAGGGACTCTAGGATCATGACCTGAGCCGAAGGCAGTTGCCCAACCAACTGAGCCACCCAGGCACCCTGGAGCAAAATTTGAACAGAAAGTTAACAGATGAATCAGATACTAAGTATAGAGGGGAAACCATGTTTATCTTGTGATTTTAGCCTGGTCTACTGTACCAAAAATCTAATCCCAGATTTTAAAAATTAATTATACAAAATAAAGGAATGCCGTTTGCTATTTTGTACACAATACTTTATAATCTCTAAAGGCTTAAGTCTAATTGAAGAATAGTGAACAAAATTGAGTAGAAAGTTGATTTTATTTAAATGGCGACAATAATATTTTTAAGTCATTTTTCCCTTCCAAAAATGCCTTTTCCCCCACAAGGTTTCCAAACCTCACTCTTCTTATTTTTGTTAGAAATGTTATTTTTTTGGTATCCATATATAATTCCTCAGACCTGGATGTAGGCATATGTAGATAACCAAAGTATATTCCAGCAGTAATGCAGTGTTACTCTTCCTTCTGCATTCCTCATTATTTATTCATAGAGTAATAATAATTACCATTTGCTGGCCATGTATTCCATAGGTTCTAAGGGGTCTGCATGCATTGTCTCATCAATAACTCTATCAGGATGGATCTATTATCCAGATAAAGAAATAGGCTGAGATATATGAATTAATTTGCCCAAGATCACATATGATGGATTTTGGGATTCTGACCTGGTTTCCTCTCCAGAGCATGTTTCCTTAGAGTATATGAAGCCAATACTTATAAAATGATTGATGGTAAAAATCTCATCTTGGTGAGCTGTATAAAAATTGATGTTTTGGGGGAGGATTTAAAAAAATGCCTAATATGCATCCCTCCCAAAATACAGATACTGAAGTTATTTAAAAATTAAAAAAAAATTTTAATTATTAATTTTAATTTTTAATTAATTATTTTTTTAAATAGACTTTATTTTTAAAAAATATTTTATTTATTTATTTGACAGAGAGCGATAGCGAGAGCAGGAACACAAGCAGGGGGAGCGGGAGAGGGAGAAGCAGGCCTCCCACCGAGCAGGGAGCCTGATGGCAGGGCTTGATCCCAGGACCCTGGGATCATGACCTGAGCTGAAGTCAGATACTTAACGACTGAGCCACCCAGGTGCCCCTAATTTAATTTTTTAAAAGATTTTATTTATTTATTTGAGAGCGATAGAGATAGAAAGAGCACAAGCAGGGGGAGAGAAGCAGACTCCCCGCTGAGCTGGGAGCCTGATGCAGGGCTCGATCCTAGGACCTAGAGATCATGACCTGAGTCGAAGGCAGATGCTTAACCGACTGAGCCACCGAGGCACCCCAGAAGTTATTTTTTTCAATTAATATTTATTTATTTAAAGATTTTATTTATTTATTTGACAGAGAGATAGCACAAGTAGGCAGAGCGGCAGGCAGAGGGAGAGGGAGAAGCAGGCTTGCCGCAGAGCAGGGAGCCCAATGTGGGGCTTGATCCCAGGACCCTGGGATGACCCGAACCAAAGGCAGATGCTTAACCAAGTGAGCCACCCAGGCACCCTGGAAGTTATTTATTTTTTATTTTTTAAAGATTTTATTTATTTGACAGAGAGAGACACAGCGAGAGAGGGAACACAAGCAAGGGGAGTGGGAGAGGGAGAAGCAGGCTTCCTGCAGAGCAAGGAGTCCGATGTGGAGCTCGATCCCAGGACCCTGGGACCATGACCCGAGCCGAAGGCATACGCCTAATGGCTGAGCCACCCAGGTGCCCCTGGAAGTTATTTTTTTTTTAAAGCAAACTCTACCCCAGTGTGGGGCTGGAACTCATGACCCTGAAGATCTAGAGTCACAAGCTCTACTGACTAAGCCAGCCAGGTGCCTGTACTTTTTAAATTTTATTTTATTTTTTAAAAGATTTTACTCATTTATTTATTTGAGAGAGAGAGGGTGGGCGTGAAGCTGGGAGAGGAGCAGAGGGAGAGAGACAAACCTGAGATCATGACCTGAACTGAAATCAAGGGTCAGATGCTGACCCTTCATTAACTGAGCCACCAAGGCATCCCATTGGTACCCCTATTTTTTGGAAGCATAACCTACTGTTTAGGCACAAAGGAGACAAACTAAGTATAGAGTGAGGTTTCTGTACTCAAGGAGCTACTCTGTAGCTAGTCAAGGAGGCAGTGAATACGAATGACAACAAAAAGAATGTATAATGTTTCCTATATATGGTTCTAATTTAGGGAAGGGAGTGATCAGTATCGGCCAGACTAGTTTGTGATTACTTGAATGGAAGTTAAAGTGTAAGACTTGGGAAACATTTTCTGGTTTAGTTAGGATCTGCAGAGGTGCAGGATGGGAGGATTTTTTTTTTTTTAAAGATTTACTTATTAGGGAGAGGGAGAGCATCCTCAAGTGGACTCCCCCATGAGCGTCGAGCCGGTCATGGGGCTCCATCCCAGGACCCTGAGATCATGACCTGAGCCGAAACCAAGTTAGATGCTTATGGACCTGATTGAGCCACCCAGGCTCCCTGAGAACGTGTTTTTGTTTTTGTTTTTGTTTTGCAGCGTTACAAGGGAGAACGGCAAAAGAGAAATGAAGAATTAATAAGCTTTTATAATATAAGCACAGCTTCTAATTAGTTTAACTTAATTAAATTTCCTTCCCTTTAAGCAATGAAACATCTCTGGGAGAGGGGATGTGTATAAATATAGTCTTTACCTATATGAACACTAAAATTTGAAGTAAATTGCATTGACTTTTCAGCCAGCCACAGTGTATTTTTGCTACACTTACTACATGTGTATTGGTGTGGGTGTGTATGTGTGCTTGCACTTGTGTGAGTCTTCATTAGGGTAAACAATACCTGTATCAAGAATGCGTGAATCTTTAGAATTGAAAGAGAATTGGCTCCATTCAGAGTAATTGATCTCTGGTAAAGTTAGTGCTGCTTGGCTCTTGTTAACATTTTTTTTCATCAAAGCCAATACTACCCTCTTGGTGTCACTTTGCAAAATTTAGAGCATTTTTTAAAAAAATTTGAAATCTTGCTAAGAAGTGGCTACTTAAAACATCTCAAACCTTGCTCGTTGTCTGAAGTACAGTTGTTCTTAGCCGAAGGACTCAAAATGCAAGTAAATGCAGTGCTTTAGTTGCCTCTTATTCTTGAAAGTCAACATAAAAAAGGAGATAGTAAAATATCTTAGGAGTAGGGCCAGAAATTATTTTCAAATATTTTAGCTAGGGGTGCCTGGGTGGCTCAGTCGTTAAGCATCTGCCTTCGGGCTCAGGTCATGATCCCAGAGTCCTGGGATTGAGCCCCGCATCGGGCTCCCTGCTCAGCGGGAAGCCTGCTTCTCCCTCTCCCACTCCCCCTGCTTGTGTTCCCTCTCTCACTGTCTCTCTCTGTCAAATAAATAAATAAAATCTTTAAAAACAAAACCCAAAAAAACACTAATATTTTAGCTAGTCTCCTTGCTGGTCACTTTCATTCAACTTAAAGTTGTAGTCCTGAAAATTTTTTTTTTTTTAAAGATTTTATTTATTTATTTGAGAGAGAGAGAGAATGAGAGACAGAGAGCATGAGAGGGAGGAGGGTCAGAGGGAGAAGCAGACTCCCTGCCGAGCAGGGAGCCCGATGCGGGACTCGATCCCGGGACTCCAGGATCATGACCTGAGCCGAAGGCAGTTGCTTAACCAACTGAGCCGCCCAGGCGCCCTGTAGTCCTGAAAATTTAAAGGCACATTTTGGAGGAGCTTTTTAAATTTATATATGAAAAGATGAGCCTGTTGAATATTTAAGAGTGTATCTTTGTAGTACTGAGGAAGGCTCACTAACCTTGGGTTACTGGACTTGGTTTCTGCATTGGTTTGGTTTAGGATCTTGTAGGACTTATTTGCTCCACCTGGGGGAGGGCAGCAGCGTTACTACTTTCTGTGTCCTAAAAAAGGATGGATTTGCCAAGGGCAGAGCTATTGGCAGAAAAGGCACCTTCTGTTGCATAATTGGTTTTCTAATTTTTAAAAGCTGAGGACTTTTTCTGTTTAAGATTCCTTAATGTTTTACATGTAGGAAACTTGACCACTTTCAGGGACGTTAAGATAGTAGTGATTATTTCAGGAATAAATGCAATGTAGATATGTGGCCCTTCATCTTTGTTTTAGAAAACTGAAGCGATAGAAAAATTTAGAATAGACAAGTTTGTAAACCTGAGGAAGGAGATCTGGCAAGTACTCTTGTATGTGGGGACATAATGAATCCTATCTTGTTCCCTGGAAGTAGAATAAGGTGAGATACATTTTAAATAAAGCTGCAGATTCTCATTAGACATTACATAGGCATTCTCTCTGTAAGTGTAAAATAGCAGAATGGCTATTGGAGGGATTTCGTAGTGATTTGGAGAGCTGGAGAGATCCTCACTCAAAGAAAGGTATACCTTGGGGCGCCTGGGTGGCTCAGTCGGTTAAGCGACTGCCTTCGGCTCAGGTCATGATCCTGGAGTCCCAGGATCGAGTCCCACATCGGGCTCCCTGCTCGGCGGGAAGCCTGCTTCTCCCTCTCCCACTCCCCCTGCTTGTGTTCCCTCTCTCGCTGTGTCTCTCTCTGTCAAATACATAAAATCTTTAAAAAAAAAAAAAAAAAGAAAGGTATACCTTGGCGATAGAGCTCTCTCGGGACCCGAACTCTGAAGCCACCGTCCAGCCGTGGCTTAGATGTTCATCTTCTTTGGACTTTGCTTTTTCCCATCTGAAGACAAAGGTATTGGACTAGTTTCCCAGGACTCTTTCAAGTCTAAGATTTTGGAGTTTGTCCTTATTTCTCTATCTTTAAAAAGATAGAAAAGAGGAACAGTTCTACTTTTTCTAGGATATGCCAGAGAGCATCTAAAAGATGTCTTTTTAGATTGTGTTCCCCCTTGTGATGCTGAGGTTCTGTAACTTGTCACTGGGTTTTCTAAGTGACTCATTCACCGGTCTGCACCTGTCTAAGGCACTGAAGTGTCTGTCTCTAAGGGCTTCTGGGTGCTAATTTTGAAATCAGGGCAAGTGGAAACCCGATGTGGATACCAAGTCTGTTAAGTTCTTTTCCACATCTTTCCATCATGGCAAACAGAATGGCTTGTGGAATTGGAGGCTTTTGGGCTGGCTAAAAGTACTTTTAGGATTTACAGCCTAAGAAGGGCTACCTTACACTGGCAGCTTCTTGTACCTAGAGTCCCATAAGAGTAACTCAGTTGACTCCAAAATGGATTGAATTTTGGAAAGGAGATATTGTCTGCCAGCAAAATCATGCATCCTTTCTTGCAGAAAAGGGGAGAAAAATTAATAAAGCCTTTGATGTATTAATGTAAAAACAGCTGACCAGTGTAATGAATCCTTTTTTCCTCAAAATGTACCTTTGAGTATGGACAGGAATGGTAAATCTGCCTAGTTCCTTGAACTTTGTATTGATACCATTTGGTTGTTGGGCATTTTTGGCATCTTGCTATTGTAATGTTTACTTCAGAGAAAACATAGCTAGCCAGACCAGGTGATCTGGAGGAATGAGATCTTAGTTCATAACTTTCTTGTATTAGATTAGTGACTGTGTGTTAGAGATGAAGGGACCTTTTAAAGAATATTGTTTGGGGAAGTTCCTGGGATCCATAATAGTTTTGGGATTGCGCATTTTGAAGAACAAGATAGAAGAAAGTGTCTTCTAACTTTGAGAATGTGGATGCACCTGACATTTGGAACCTGGTTCTGAATTCTGTCCCATCACTTTGAGACCTGTTTGGAACCCCACTCATTCCAATATCTGCCTTCTATCCTATATTGGGATGACTAGACAGACCTACCATTGTATATGTTGAGCTGTCTTGCAATGTTTGAATGCAGGAAAACATGTTCTTTTGCAGCACGATATAACTTATCCACATACTTAGTCTCTCTTCATTAAATTTCTCCCCTTTTACCCTCCTTTGGCTAAAATGTGTTCATTCTTTTCATCCACATCACTATGCTTTATTTGAGGGTAAGCCAACTAAAGAACTACAATAATGCATTAACACTTTTTCTTTTCTTTTTTTTTTTTTTTTTAAAGATTTTATTTATTTATTTGAGAGAGAGAGAGAGAGAGCATGAGAGGGGTGAGGGTCAGAGGGAGAAGCAGACTCCCTGCTGAGCAGGGAGCCCGATGCGGGACTCGATCCTGGGACTCCAGGATCATGACCTGAGCCGAAGGCAGTCGCTTAACCAACTGAGCCACCCAGGCGCCCGCATTAACACTTTTAAAGATACTTTGGCATTGATTTCATTGCCTATGTGAATGTCCCAACAGATTTTTGGGAGATATTTGTACCATGGTTTTTACATGAGGAAAATGAGTACCAAGGTCAAGTGACTCCAGCTAAGGTCATGAGTATTCAAGATGTGGATTTGACTCCCAAGTTCTATTTTGTTAGGCTCAGGAATAATAATAGCTGCAATATATTGAGCATGTATGATTTTCCAGGTGCTTTGCTAACCACTTTATATACATTATAGTTTTCACAGGGGTCCTGCAGTGTTATGATGTCCTTTAATAGACCAGGCAAAAAGGGATTAGAGAGGTTGAACTCACATCTTTGTCACTCCAAATCTTGGGTTTTTCTGTTATTTATTTCTGCATGTCCAGAGTCTACCCATTATTTAAAATCTAGAGTGAACAGCTCCTCTATAAAATCTTTCTTCCTCTAACCAACCAGAAGGCTATGGAGAGGAATTCAAGTAGCAAGTTATTTGTGTCATTCTTAAGGCCCTAGTTTATTTTATATGTAGTGATTTGTATAAATGTTTTCTATTTCCTTGCACATAAGTTTGTTGAGGGCAGGGGCTTCAGCCAATAACATACTTTGTAAACAGTGGCTGCCTAATATATGGTGTTGAATGAATCTTACACACATACTTTTTTTCTAAGCATGGATTCCTCTTTATTTTCTCTTTTATTCCAGAAGTTGGTATTGCCCTCCCTTTAAGGGACCTTAGTTCAATTCAGTAAGTATTTATTGCCTGTATTCTTTATTCAGATTACTTTTCCATCCCGAGGGATATGGGGTTGTGAAGGGGAAGATGAAGAACTAACAAAACTGAAAAGCCTCTATTCATTCACCCTTCTCTGCATATTTTTACATTTTCAAACTATTTGATTATTACTTTTGCTAAGACGAGTACATAAGATGAATAGTAAATCAGCAATGCTGTTACCATCCAAGTTGAATCTGATATAAGGGATTTATTATAGAGGATCTTTTGTTTAATATAGTTGTAACTAGATCAATGGGACACTTTGTCTGGGCCATCTGCTGAGACATGGAAATACCCTCATTATATATACACAACCAGACATAATAGTGTTAGAAAAGAGGAATTACTTTTGTTGTTATATTTCTTGTTCAAGTGTGTATTAAACAGTATTGTGTGTAATTCTCTCTTCCACTATTATTTTGCTGATGAGGATCCAGAATTAACCAATTAATCCGTTGTCTCTTGATTGATTAATGCAGTCTGTGATTCTCATTATAGGAAAGCATGTAGAGGAAGTAATTTTCTGTATCAGTCTTCCTGGTATACATAGTAGTCATATCTATGAAATTTTCATCTCCTGGAGTGCTTGAAAAGGGAACTTATCCATATCTGGTACACTGAGATCTTTGTCTTGTCAAATTCAATAATTAAAAATGCCCGGAGGCTGACTGGGTATGTGGGTGGGTTTAAGTATTTGCTCCCATCTTGAGGCAAAGGACTCTCTCTTTTCTTAGTTCAGCTGTTTCCTGCTTTGCGGATATGAGGTGGGTAGGTCATGAAGCAAATCTAGATGTTTTCATGGTTTTATTCATGAACTTTACAGGTTTCCTAAGTGATCTGGAGGCTTATCTTTTGCACATTGGGCTCTTACGTGCTACTGCAGGAATCACTTATATAATGATTAAGTCTAGACCTAGTGTAACATATGAATGTGGTTATGTTATAGGTCAAACCATATAGTTTATACATGTACGAAAACAAACGACCTTATCTGTAGGTAACCTATAGATAGCTACCTATAGGTAGCCAAGGTAACATAGTCCTCTGTTCCCTTACATCTGTTCCTTTGTCCTGCAGAAAAGCCTAGTTCACCCTGGATTTCTTCATTTTCTGAACATAGTTTACTTTCAGTCTATCAAGTTTTACAAGAGAGCAGAGAAAAGTCTCTTTTGGCCCTGTTCCAATAATTTGAACGGGGAAGGTATACAGAATTTTACTTTCATTGGATTGGTGAAAAGGTGTGCAGCTTGGTTTGGAGCTTGCCCCAGGGTAATTTATCACAAAAGAACATGGAGATTGAGGTGCTAATGGTATCTCTGAATTTTTTTATGTAAGTGTGACCAGTGTTTTGTGTGTGTTTCATTTCCCACATGAAGTCATTCACAGTGATTGTGTTCTCTGTGTGGTCAAGAACTGCTGTGCTCCTTTGAAGGGTGCACTGTGGAGTTCAGTCATCAGTTGAACTGACTGCAATTCTGTCTAACCTGTGGTTGTCCTAAAATTTTAGATTTACCAAATTCTTATGTCTACTTGATTGGTCTTTTTGCTCATACTGTTCCCCAGCAACCCACCATGGATCTTCAGGGCATTCTAAAAACTTTAACTTGTGAACTTAAACTCGGAATACCATGTTTGTATATACTGGGGTCCTGTTTTCATCTAGACTTTGCACTCAGTTGACTCTACAGAGTAGATTTCTGGTTAAAAGAATTTCAGTGATAGACTTGCTTATACATACTTACATCATTCTTGATCATCATAATGGGCTGTGAATCCTCATTTTTGAAATTACATAGTTTTGTTTTTTTATTATTTTATTTTTATTTATTTGAGAGAGAGCAGAGCATGCAAGAAAGAACATGAGTTGTGGGGGGAGGGGCAGAGGGAGAAGGAGAAGCAGACTCCCCGTTGAGCAGGGAGGCTGCATATGTGGGACTCAATCCCAGGACCCTAGGATTGTGACCTGAGCAGACCCTTAACTGACTGAGCCACCCAGGCGCCCCAGTTTTTTTTTTTTTTTTTAAATGCTTTGAAAGCTGAGAGAGGCATCTAAGCAGCCATTTATACCTTCCTTGCCCCATTACCACAGGTCCCCTCTCTTACTGTTTCATGCCTAGTTACTGCAGTGACCTCTTCGCTTAGCTTCTCAGCATCCATTTAAGTTGCCCTCATCCCATTTTATGGAGGAATGTCAGATTAATTTTCTGAACTTAATTTTTATGATGTTACTTCCCGTTGCTGCCTGTTGGATTAAGAGCCTAGTGCTTTGGTGACCCACAAAGCCTCACTGGTCACTGGACTAATTGCCTTTTCTACCTCTCCTTACTGCTTCCCTGTCCTGCTGTCCAGACTCCTTTCTTCTTGGTGGGCATGTGTCCCACCTGCTTTTCTTTCTTTCTGTCTTTGCTCTTTGTGGAGAGTCCTTCCCACTCTTCTCACTCTGAACTCTCCCCCTCCTCTATGGCAGTCCTGACCAGTCCTATTGCCAGTGTAGTGTTCCTTTCTTCATCTGAAGTAGGTGGTGAAGTTTAACAGTCTGAAGCATTGTATGCTTCTCTTAAAATGAAAGCCTTAGAGCTATATCACTTTGACTCCTGATAGGTTTTTTTTTTTTAGTTTTCTCTTTGGGTGAAGTGTGTATTTTACTACTTTTATTTCTAATTTCTAGTAGTGGCTACTACATACAGGCTGTGCATTTCAGGGCCTGTTCAAGTAATGCTTTACTTTTTGACATCAGTATTTCAGATGCTGAAACTCTTGAAATTTTTCAGTAGCCAGAAAAGCAGTAGTGGTTTTCCAGATGTGAGAGAGAAGGTCAAATTTTACCTCATATTGGCCAGGCCTAAGTGATTTATGTCATTTCATCCTTAGGGGTGGGAGTGTTTCTAAAGGATGTTAGATGTAGCTATTGACCATGCTTATGAAAAGTGCTTGATAGCTGGAAAATATTTTTCAAAAAACCTGTTAATTTTATATACCACATAATTATGCAAAATATTAAACTTTTCTTTATTTAAAAGGAGTCCATTAAATTTTAATCACAAGAGATATTAAGAGAACATTAATGTGGAAATTTGTTTTCAGTAGTGAGCATCTTGACACCTAGATGAACAGCTTAAGCAATAATTACTAGGTGCCAGGTTCTGAATCTGCCTGGTAGAAAAATGTGAAAAACTTATACCAAATATTGATTCTTAGGGTTTTTCTTTTTTTTTTTTTTTTTTGATTTGAATGTAATGGTGAGGGCAAAAAAAAATTTTTTTTTTTTTTAAAGATTTTATTTATTTGACACAGAGAGAGAGAGAACAAGTACGCAGAGAGGCAGGCAGAGGGAGAGGGAGAAGCAGGCTCCCCGCTGAGCAGGGAGCCTGATGTGGGGCTCGATCCCAGGACCCTGGGATCATGACCCGAGCCGAAGGCAGCCGCTTAACCGACTGAGCCACCCAGGCGCCCCGAGGGCAAAAATGTTTTAACATTTAAAAATAATCTTGACATATAAGAATTGCCTAACTGATTAAAAAGAATGCAGGGCACTTCCTTAATTAGTAGATACATAAACAGGAAGTTTGAATTGAGAAGATCCTATTCCTTAACTGAAACTGAAAGAGAAAATATACTTTTTTTTTTTTTTTAAAGATTTTATTTACTTATTTGAGAGAGAGCGAGCAAGAGAGAGAGCACGACTGGTGGCGGGGTGGAGGTGCAGAGGGGCAGAGGGAGAGGGAGAAGCAGACTCCCCGCTGAGCAGGGAGCCCAGTGCGGGGCTCCATCCCAGGACCCTGGGATCATGACCTAAGCTGAAGGCAGATGCTTAACCGACTGAGCCACCCAGGCACCCCTATATTTATTTTTAATTAAAAAAATAACTGGCTTGTGATGAAACCATTGAACACATTCAACATTCCTTATGTAAGCTACAGTTTTCAGAGTGGATTAGATGTTATTATCTGCTTGCTTAGAAATACTTGAACCATACGGTGAGCTCTCTCCTTAAAATTGCCACTAACTTTTGTTACTGTGAAATTAGGTTGAAGTGAAGAGTGTCTGCTTAAGAGAAAATGCCTTATTTGTAGTGAATTCCATACCACTATAATCTCAATTTTTATTTGTAGAAAATCAGTTCTAAATCATAAAAGTATATTATATTTTGTAGCAAATCGTTCATAATCCCACCACACCAATAAACACCTATTTCAGTTTTTATTTTTCTTTACGGTTTTGATCCAAAAGGGAAGGGTACACAAGGAGAAGTAGTCTTTACACATGCAATTTTGTATTTTACTTTTTTAAAAGTTAGTATTTTTTTGGTAAACATTACATATAGTCGTCATGGCTCTTTTGGGTGAGCTTCCATTGTTGTACCACAGCTACCTTGGTGAACATTTAGCTTGCTCCCAACGTTTTTGCTCTTAGACTTTGAATGTAGAGGTTTTTTTTTCTTTTTGAATTGTCTTTTTGCTGTTGTTGAGATAAATTCTCAGGAACGAATGTGACTCTTGATGTATTTATTTTCTGAACCCTTTCCCAAAGAATTGTCCTAACAGTGAATGGATGTACCTTTTTTAAAAAAAGTCTTGTAAAGTATGTTGATGTATACTTTTATATTTAAACTGTTTCTTGTTAAAGCTTTTTTAATGACTTAATGAGTGTAGTTCATAGTATTTATGAAAGCACTTTGTGTACTGTCTCACTTGATATCACAACAACCCTTTATGGCATGGGGGGTGGGATTAGGTAAATCCCTAGGGCATTAAGCTTTTGAGAAGGGATTTCTGAAAATTATACAATTGTCATACATCAGAACTCTGCCTAGAACATGTGACTGTCAGTGGTTACCAACTATACTTTATTTCAGTCAGTTCTGAGTGGTCCTTTCTTTGAGTTGATGTCAAATTCTATTTTAATGCAATGAGAATGTAATGAGAATATGTACTAAGAGATTAAGAAATTTGGGAGGGGACTGTATCTTTTTTCTTTTTTTTTAATAGCTTTATTGAAATATTATGCACATACCATGCAATTCACCCATTTGAAGTGTATAATTCAATATTTTTTGTATATTCACAGAGTTGTGCAACCATCACCACAATCCACTTTTTTAAAAAAAATTTTTTATTGTTAATCCCCATACATTACATCATTAGTTTTAGATGTAGTGTTCCATGATTCATTGTTTGTGCATAACACCCAGTGCTCCATGCAAAACGTGTCCTCCTCAATACCCATCACCAGGCTAACCCATCCTCCCACCCCCCTCCCCTCTAGAACCCTCAGTTTGTTTTTCAGAGTCCATTGTCTCTCATGGTTCGTCTACCCCTCCGATTTCCCCCCCTTCATTCTTCGGGAGGGGACTGTATCTTACTACCTGGCTAAAATACCAGGTATTTGACTCTTGCATTGGTTACATTCCAGTGATGAAACTGAGCTTGTGTTGGAAGTTTGCATTGCCAGGTAACATGATCAAACCTGATCGTGCCTGCAGGGCTGTAGCATGCACCCCTGTGAATAGTACTCCTTTAGAAGCCTAATTTCTGCTCTGAGAAACAGCTCTATGCAGCCTCTGTTGAGTGTGTAAGCAGTTACCTGGTATTTTATTCCTCTTGAGTACAGAGTACTTGGAGTGTGCATTTAGTGTTGAGAACATCAGGAAACCTCACTGATACTTTCCTGTGCAGATATTAGTGACTGTGTGGTCACACAATTCCAGTCCTTAATAATCATCTTGCCTCTTTGTTTCTGCAAAGCTGTAATCATGGCTCTTTTGTTAGAGCTCTTAATTTTATGGGATTTACACTGAAGTGGGCTGGTGATGCTGTGCTCACATCTGCTAGCTGAGTACCTAGGAACATTTCATTGACTAGTCATTAGTAATGTTCTTAAATCATAGTAGCAGCTGATTTTTTTAGTGGTTGTTCAGGGCTCAACATTGTATTGCTTTTTTACACAGATCACATTTAATGTTCACTACAGTTCATTTTATAGGTGAGAAAACTGAAGCCAAGAGGGGTTAAATTCTGAATTGGGATTTAAAACCAGGTTGGTCTTTAAAAATGATTTCAGAGCACTGGCGTGTTTTACTACTATATTATTTCTTAAAAATAAGACCTTTAGTGTCTCCACGTCTGTTTAAAGGGCTGTTTGTGGGGGCTAATGTTGTAATTGATTGTGCAAGTGTGGCTTTGGGTATTGTCTCTTGTTAGATGATGAAAGAGAAAACGTGTTTCCAAACAAAATTTAGAGGTTTTCCAAGTGGCTGACATTGCTTGTAAACTAGTACTTGATTTCTCTCTTGTTCTCCAGAAGCCTCATGAATAAGCTTACTGATTTCTTTACTTTCTATAAGTCTTTTTCTTTTATAAACCTGTGGTTCAAACTGGGATAAACAGTGTGTGGTTTTTTTTCCCAAAGATTTGAGAACTGACACTTTTGGGGGTTTGGGGCAGCTAGGAATCCCATTTAATGGGACAAGACAGGGAAGAGCATGAGGTCTGTTGTATGGCTGAGGAGGATGCTGGGACTTCTCAAATCCTGGTTCTCAGTTTGTAGGTCTTGAAAGGGATTTCCATCACTAATTCAGAGGTATTAGATTATGGGATTGACCTACACTAAGGAGAACCACAAGAGAATTCTGTCTGAAAACCAAAATGCAGTTTACTAATTTATAAGGAGAAATAATAACTCTCAAGTGGACAGGGTAATTGTGTTCAGTGATCAGCATGCTTGGCTATAGGAGGAAGCCAAGTTCTCATAAGAAGTTTGCTTGCTAAGCAGAGTCTGAGCCTGGGAAGTTACTTGGATATTTTTAGTGGCTAGTGTAATCAAGCTACTATGTAGCTTGATTCATTAATTGCTTTTATAAGGATAGGCTTGTTTGTGCATCATATACCCTCTCCCTAAATATGCCAACTGGGTCGTACTACTTATATCTGACTACCTGAGTCTCTTTTGCTTTTGTTGGACTCCTTCCTAATTCCAGTTATCTTCCTTTGGAATTGTCAAATCTTTTAATCCTCTTATTGCTTAATCGTTCTTTAAAGTAAATTTTGTAAACCTCTGCTGTGATCTGTTCTTTTTTGTCCTGTCAGAGAACAGTTTTTATTTCCAAGTTCTTGATGGGGTAAGCAGGAATATAATATAATAGTTGGATTTAAATATGATTAGGTGGGGCTTCAGTGAAGGTTTGGTAACTCCCAGCGTTGATGCCAGTGGGTTGGAGAACAAGTATGTTTTAGCCAGTACTGTGGAGATGTTACCTCCAGAGGGTTGCTGTTGAATTTGAAGTAAAAATTGGATACTCATCATCACTTAGTTTTATTTTATAACTCAATAGATACAGCTTCTTTTACTCTGATCAGATTTGAACAGTTAATGTCTTTAGTTGACTTGGATATGTGATTGCTACTAGTTCTTGGTAAGCTTAATATGTCTAAGCCGATCTAATTTTGCATAAGTTAATACATTTTTTAATACAGAAGGGCTATAAGACAAAGTAGGGGAGAACATGAAATAGAAAGCATGTAATTTTTTCCAAATTCAAAAGCACTTGGATTTTAGATACTCGAAATGGAACGAGACATGCTTCTTAAAAACAAACTTGTAAAGAACTGTGTAGACTATCAAAACAACCCATTCAGATATATTTGTATTAGTTCCTGTTGCTACCTAGCAGATCACCTCAAAATTTAGTGGCTTAAAACAACAGAGTTGTTGATACCTCATAGTTTCTGTAGGTCAGCAACCCAGTCATGGCTTCGAAAGATCCCGTTTCAGGGTCCCTTACAAGCTGCACTCAGGATTCCAACTGGGGCTGCAGTGATCTCAGAGTTCAGCTGGGGAAGGGTCTGCTTCCCACCTCACTCACAAGGTTGATGTCAGGATTAAGTTCCTCACAGGTTGTTGGACGGAGGGCCTCAGTTCTTAATGAATTGATGTTCCATGACCTTTCTTGTTTTTTTGCCATGTGAGTCTCTCTGTAGGGCAGGTCACAACATAGCGAGCTTTATTAAAGTGAGCAAGCAAGAGGGCAAGAGAGACGAGAGCAAGAGGGCAAGAGAAAGAAACAAGACAGGTAGTTAGTTTTTTGTAAGGTAATCTTGAAAGTGACATGCCATCACTCCTACCATGTGTTACTCCTTAGGAGCAAGTCACGAGGTCCAGCTCACAGTAAAGGGAAGGGGATCACGAAAGGGCGTGAGGACCAGGAGGCAGGAGTCCTTTCTCATGCTGCTTACCACACAAGTGAGGGGTGGAGATGGGTTTGTTTTAGAGGAAAGTGAGAAATGCTAGGTTCTGTGAAAGATCCAGAGACTCGGAAGAGCTTTGCTAAGTTTGCTTCTGTCTTTGCCCATGTCCCTCGTGTTGGTATTTAAATTTTCTTCCCATTCGCACAGCACTCTTGGAACCCATAGGTTCCACCTTTCTCCTTTCCAGAATTGGCATGCTAGCACCTTCCTCCCATCTCCTTTTTCTTTATCTCTTATACACTTGCCCCTTCAGTCCAAGCTGTTTTCACTGATAATAGTTAATGGACCGCCTCACTACTACTTTGCCAAAGCATGTGGAGTTCTAGTACTTTTGGGGCTGCTTCTAGCCTCTGTGTAGGATTTACATTTATACTGATGGTTAATAGTGGAAGATAGGGTTGCCTTTTAGTATCTGACTAGGGTCTTGGGGTTCTTGGTGTTTATTCCTTTGAGACTTGTTGCATCGGTTACTACTTTGAAGTAGGATCTTCACCTTTTAGCACCTTTCTACATGTTTATTGTACTGTTGTTTCCTTTTGAGAGAATTTGGCCCAGAACCAGCCTTGCTTACATGTTCACCTGCTTTTGCTGGCTTTGCATGTTATGACAAGGCTCTAGAAGTCATTTTTGAAGCCTTGAGTTCAAGGGCTGCTGCTTCAGCCAGTAAGTTTGACAAATTATAGACAGATTGTATTTGCATATGGAGGCTGGTACTTGAAGAGGCTTTTCCTTGAGCTTTCAGTAAAGATTTCCAAATTTGTGTGGAGAGACATGAGTGCCATATTGAACATATTTTGATCTCCTTTGCTCTCTTTTCATTATTATATGGAGACTATCCATTATTATATGAAAATTCATCAACAAGTGAGGTGTCCCTTCTGCCGACATTCTTTCTTATACACAAAGGAGAAGTTGGTCCTGTTTATTCACACTCCCTACAAAATACAGGAGAAAAATCACAATTTTCGTTGGAAAAGATACAACCAATAGGGAAATATTTGTAATCTTGTGAGAGGGCATTTTTGAGACTAAAAGAAGAAAAAGAAGTTCAAAAACAAGAATTCTTGAATTGTGCTTGAGTAATTCACATTAATTTTCAGTGTCCCTTCTGTGATTTACAGCTATTTTGCATTGGTATGATGCCACTGAATACATTTATTGAGAACCTCCTATGTGGTGGGCATCATGCTAGGCACTCATCAACAATATCTCTAATCATCACAAATTGAAAATTATTTCCTTCATCAGTACAGAGAGAATGAGGCTCAGGGCAGTTCAGCAATTTGTCCTAGGACACATCAAAGTTGTCTAGGCCTTTGCTTCCTGACCCTGCTGCTTCCTGACCCCACTGCTTAGCTGTCCCTCACTCCCACCTTTCTCCCTACCCCTGGCCCTCATCCCCTCAAGTTCACAGACCAGCTCTGTCCTTGTTTCCCTCAGAGAATGAATCCAAGAGGCACCCTGGGAATTGACTGCTTATAACTGCTCATCTTCAAGTAAACCTATGTTTACTAAATGTCAGATCAGAATGTGTCTTTCGTCATGATCTTACTGGATTAGAAAATAACAAATTAGGGGCTGAAGAGAAAAGTGTGTGGGACACTGCTTTGAGCAGGTTGTAACCCAGGCCTACCAGACAGATTTATAGAGCTAGATTGAAATTATGCTGAGAAACCCACGATTCAGATTTGGAAAGCCAAGATGTGATTTTCGTGAGGGCAAAGTTGAGTTATTCCCCCCTTATCATTGGGGTATAAATTGGAAAGGTAAACCTTTATTGTCAAGGAGGAGAGCAAATGCTTGGCTTTCTGGTTTTTGATTCCGTTCCTCTGAGAAATTCAGCTCTCCAGGTGCCTTCTTTTATGCTCACAAGCAGTTACTAAGTATGGTTTCAAAGTTCTGAATTTCTTGTCTGGTAGTGCTGAAATGAAAACATACTTAGAAGCAATGAGGGGGACATTTTAGTGAGTAAAGCTGATGACTGGAATGAAGAATGATGGAAGTCTAGTGGAATTTCACTTTGTAACCCTGGTCACTAATGCTCTGGTCTTGTGCACACTGTACTGGGTTTTACTTGAAGGGTACTTTGCATTTCTTTGGTCATAGCTCGTTTAAAGTTCTCATATTGGTTTAGGGCCAGTGGTGTGTACATTTCTATGAAGCATGGTATGTTATGTGAAGTCACTTTAATGGTATTACTAAGTTTTGTTAAAATAAATTGAGGTTAAGAGATTTTATTTCCCTTCCAGTAATGGGGAAATAGCTCTTCTGTCTTTCCAAAATCTTGCAATAGGTTAATGTTGTGGTTGGGAAGCTTTCTGTTTGTTTTTTCTTTCTGGTAATGAAAGTGTTTTTGGTTAACACAATCTCTGTGTGTGAAGGAGGTGAGTTTTGCCTCTAGCATTCCATATCTGGGGTCTGAGTTCATGCCCCAGCTTGAGTAACTTTGTATGGCCAGTTAGTACACATGAAGGCAGAAGTAGTGTTTTAGTAGTTGTAGGTACTTTCTTTTTCAAAAGGAGTCTTCTTAGCAAGCCTTTAGCTAATGGGTCTAATTTACTCCCTTTCCTCCCCCACCCCCCTTAAAAATCTTGGCATAGATTAAGTGAATGATTCTAGATAATTTAAGCCGAGCCTCTATTGTGGTGGGTTGATCTGTGGCCCCTCCTTGCCTTAGGCCTCTCTGTGACTTTTACCAAATATAGAGTAGTGCTCTGAGCACAGTCTGTATAGTCAGAACACCGTGATTAAAGACCTTCAGGGCACGTGAGCATCTGCAGTACCCTTGTCTAAAAGAAAGTGTTGACTGCTGTACTTTCATCCTTTATGAATTCTTTAAAAGCGTCTATTATTTTTAATTTGCAGCAGCTCTTGCCAGGTAAAAAGTTTTGGGAAACAGATGAATCCAGCAAAGATGGACCAAAAGGAATATTCCTGGGTGATCAATGGCGAGACAGTGCCTGGGGAACATCAGGTAATCTAGATCTAGCATCTGTACTGTGATTTATGCCTGTCTTAGAGCTCCTTTCCTCAGCAATTGGCAAGTCATGAATTTCACATCAGTGACATAAGCATGTCAAGCAGTGTCCTGTCCTGTAGTATAATTGCCATGAAGGAGCTTATATGATGTAATTTATTAAAACATAATTAACACAAAATCAAATCTTCAATATTTTATTGAAGTGTTAGCCACAGGGGAGTGGTCTTATTTGAAATGACCATAATTTCAGCTATAACTTCTTGTTCTGTACTGCTGTCAGCATACTTGGAATTAGAAAATCCATGCCTGCCATTTGAAGTTCATGTTTCTTTTTCCTCCCCTTGCTCCCCTGTGTACTGTGTATAGGATGATCTATTTTATTTGTAAATGTGGTTGGGGCCAAATCAAGTCACTGGGCACAGATGCTCTTATGACAGACTAACCCTGAAGAGGGGTGGGGAGAACCTGAGAGGCACACACTGACAGCAGAAAGAACGAACCGAGGCTAGGGAGGAAGGAGACCGAAAACCTAGAAGCTGCTGTGCTGTGTTACAGCACAATGTAAAAATGGAACCTCAGATGACAGTGAGTCATCAGAAAATATCAAATTATGTTGTTGGTTTTAAAAAGGGCAGTAACATCACATTTTGTTTTAGTAATATTACCAATAAAATATATTAATAAGAAATTCTGCTACTTGAAAGGGGTAAACAGTTTATCCACTATAGCTAGATAAACCAGTTATGTGAACTGCTGTATTGCTCTGCTGTCTGGATATATGAGGAGTGTGTTCCGTTTTCCTTAGTTTATGTAGAATTTTATACTTAGGGAAAAACACAATAGGAGGTTTTGGCTCACCTGACCATGGCAGGCTTCCTGATTCCCAGTCATTGGTTTATCCATGAGACATCACTCATAATTTGTTTGAGCCTCTGGCTGCACTGTATCATGCTTGTGTATCTTTTTTGTAGATCATTCAGTTTCCCAGCCAATCATGGTGCAGAGAAGACCTGGTCAGAGTTTCCATGTGAACAGTGAGGTCAATTCTGTACTGTCCCCACGGTCGGAGAGTGGGGGACTAGGCGTTAGCATGGTGGAGTATGTGTTGAGCTCATCCCCGGGCGATTCCTGTCTAAGAAAAGGAGGATTTGTAAGTTGGCTCGAGGAACTTGTTCCTATATCTCTCTTTTTTTACCCCCCTAAAGCAAAACATGCCTGTTTAGTTTCCTTAGATATTCACAGCACTAAGTAACAGTGTATTTTAAAAACACCTTTATTTCAATTAGATGCCAGCATACACAGTAGGAGATGCAAACTGAACTTTTTAAAAAACAAAGACATGATGTTTTTGGGGGGATACATTGATAATGTGAGGTAGAACTGAAATCTAGTTCTCAGTTCATTGGTCTATCAGAAGCCATTTTTAGTTTAAAACAAAAAACATAAAAAGAGAAGGAATTAAAATAAGAAAGCCAAAGCTGGGGTGTCAATAGGGAATAGATCTGAGAGCAGTGATTTGCCAGTTCCCAATAATCCTTAAAGCGTATGGGTATGTAGGATCATTCTTGTTTCGCTTTGTTTAATTATGATATGGTCTTTAGCCCTCTTTGAACAGCTTTGCCTCTTACACCTTGCCTGTTAGGAAATTCGAAGTTCTGTTAATTCCAGATCTGCAGGGTTTTTTTTTTTTTAATTCATCACCATTTGAACTCTCCGATGCTCAGTTGTGCTGCCAAAGCAGCTTGTCTGTCCATAGCCTTTTCCCTTATAAGTCTTAAACAGTCTTCTTCAAGCATCTTTGATAGGCTTTCTTTCTCAAAACTGCTTCTGTCATCAGCTCTCTATAGATGTGAAGTCTTACGATGCATTTCCATTTGAGTCTTCCTCATTTTGTGGTCTGTGCCTGGTTTTGTATTCCATGTGGTAGCCAGGAAGGTCATGAGAGGCAGCCTGAATCTGTCTTCCCTCCTTTCCTCCCGACTTGGCTTGCTTTGTACCTTTTCAGAGTCCTTTCTCTGTGAAGTCTTTTTCAGCTAATCCTTTTTGTTGGCAGTCCTATAAAAGGCCTTCTTTCCCCCAAATCATATTAATCATTTTGCCTCCATAAACTATCTTATGTTACCTTAGAGCATTTGTTGTCAGTATTTTTATCGTCCTGTGTCTGTTTGTTGCTAGGTATCAGAGGCTTGTTCCTGTTTTCTTCATTCCACCTGAAACTTCTTTAGAGTAACGGGAGTTCATTCTTGGTACAACTTCCTGAAGTGTCAAGTACAATTCCTTCATATGTTAGTGGACATTAAATGAATGTTGACTTGGTTGGCATGAGGAGAACAGATGAAGTTTAAGGTAACCAGAATCCACATGGAGTTAGCTTTCTTCTAGGCATGCCAAAGATGATGCTTCGGCTGCCATTGACATTTGCCATGTGGCTGGAACTTTTAATTGCACAGGAAAACCAGAAAAGATTAACTTCTCTAAGAGGGTGTTTTGGATTTCTCCCAGCTTCATACCTAGAAATTTGGTGTGAGGAATTTAGCCAGAAAAGGATCTTTTTGTTTTATAATGACCCTTAGGGGAGGATCAAGGGACTGAACTGGGGCTTTTGTCTTGAGTCTTGAGTACTAGTCATTCCAAAGCTGACCTGATTGCTTCTGGGTCTTTTGACACTGCAAAGACATAGGTCAGGTTTAGTGGTTTGTGATCAGCTAGGAAAAGCCTTCTTATTTGAACCTTCCCAAGAGACTGCTTGGTAACAAAGATCTACCCTGTGGATGTGAGGAATGGATTTGGGCAAAATGATCATTTCCTTGTTGTCCCATGGGAAGGATGGTGTTACGCCTCTTCTTTCACCATATCCCTGGTTCACCTCTTCTTCTGTCCTCACACTCTCCCCATCTCATGAGCGCAGATTTCTCAGAGGAAGTACTGCCTGCTGATTTCTGTGTATAACTTCTAGTTATTTACTATGGGAGAAAAGTCGGTATCGTGTGTAGGTAAGTGGTCGGTGTGGTGAGTTGGAACCTGTATGACACTTCCCATGAATTCTGTGTTATGCGTGTGATGTGTTTCTAATCCTTGGGTATTAGCCAAGAGGCACATGCCTGGGTTACTGTAAAGTTTGTAAGCAGGCAGAAAAATAATTGGAATTAGGAGAAAGATAAAACACTGGGACTGAATTATTATTTTTGCCTGCTTCTCTCTTTTAAGCAATCACTTTGGCAGTTAATCTTATGACAGAGCATTATCTTCTGCATTCATTGTCTTGTATTTGATTTTGTAAAGGTGGCTTTCATCCTTAGTTGTCCTGAGAGACTGGTAATTTTTAGCTCTTGTACAGTATTGTCACTAGAGGAGTTTAAGATCTCAGAAAATTAAGAGGTCAGAAAATTGAACTCTCCCAATCGGATAATTTACTGGGCTTCTGAGGTTTGCATGAAGATAAATGAAACTTCTCTAAATCTGTGTTCCAACTTCTCGGAAGGCAGATTGTGGGTATGAAATACTGTTGTGTATTTTGACTTGAGTTGCATCTAAAGGGTGATCCAGGAGGATTGATTGGTGACATCAGGCTACCACATTGCATATCCAATCTTCTGGGGGTTGGAGGCCTGAGGATCTGTGAACTACTTTATCAGCTTTATGGCCTGGCTTTGCTCTGCCTGTTGGTTAGGATGACATTTGACCAAAGTTCTGGTCATGGAAACCTCAATCACTTGTTGGTGGTCATGGTATGCATGCATCTTCTTGGAAAAGGTGAACCTCCTTTTTTTTTTTTTTAAAAAAAATCCAGTCTGTCATTGAAAGTTCAGAGGCCAGGAAAGAGAGAATATGTGCTGCTTTGTAGATAATTGTTCTAAGAGTGGCAATTGATTGTTTATGGGTCAGAGCATTCAGGTATTTTTACTTTGGGTGGCTGTACGTCCAGTAAACCATGGAAAGACTCCATTTTAATTCCAAGAGCTGAAAACGTCATCTCTGATGGTGTAATAAATGTAGATCTCAAAGCAAGTGCTTTAGGGGCCGTTCTTGGATACTGACAACAGGTAATCCAGACTCTAATAACTTTTCAGTTAGAGGTGGTTTAGAACTAAATCTACTCCTTCTACAGTGATTTCCACTTTCGGTAAGGTTGTTTCTTGGTTACAGCTTGAATGAAGGTGTTTAACTCTTTGTCTAGCTTTCCTGAGCTTTCTTAAGTTCATTTTGATTATGCAAATGGACTCATTTGAGTACTTTTGGCTTCTGTGATGAGATTACTTTCAAGCTGACAATAAGAATCCTAGAGCAATATTTTGTTCTTAGCACCCACTGTAAGATTTTGGTACTTTTCTACATATGAATCCAAAACTTCAGGGTAAGCAGTTTTCAGAATAATAGGAAAACTCAGAATACCAGTTAAGTCAGAGTCTGTCAATTCTAAAGTTTTCTTTTCTATCCTTTATTTTATTTATTCCTGGAGTAAGACAGCCTCCCCTCCGTGCCCCCCCCCCCCCAACAAAGCATGGTTCAGAGTGGTTACAAAACCACATGTGACTACTGTATTGTGAGGCTACTGAGTGAAATATACCATTGAAGGACGCTGCTGTTTGCCTTTTGGAATACCAGTCGATCTTCAAATAGATTGAAGTCTAGCCAGTCAGAAGAGTGGATCATAATTTCTACCTTTCTGAGAAGGTTTATGGTGCCTAGGGAAATGAGAAGACCACTTAAGCATCAATTTTAGGTGAATCACCTTAACCTTGCATAGGAAAGATTTTTAGAAAAAAAATACCTTTAGCAGGCCTTTCTACTTGTATGTAGAGACTGGCTGCTTTCTGACCTGGAAGAGGCATACACACTCCTAGCAATTCATTTGGGTCACAAAACTTGGTAACTGTTTTTCTCACTGCATTTGTTTTAGGTAACCAGTGCTACTTAATTGATTTTGTTTAAAAACTGTGTGCAGTGTAATGCAGTTAGAAGTCAGGGGTTTGAATTTCAACTGACCTTAATTTTCTCATCTGTGAAATGGAGTAATTAAAAACCCTAATTTATATGGATGTGTAATATATATGACAATGCCCCCTTTTTTTTTTTTTTAAGATTTTTATTTATTTATTTGAGAGAGAGAGAGAGAGAGCGAGCGAGAGGGATCACAGAGGGAGAGGGAGAAGCAGACTCACCGCTGAGCAGGGAGCCCGATGTGGGGCTCAATCCCAGGACCCTGAGATCATGACCTGAGCCGAAGGCAGACGCTCAACTGACTGAGCCACCCAGGTGCTCTGTATATGAAAATGCTTTGTAAACCTTACAGAATCTTGCTCCACAAAGTCCATGGGCCAATAACATTATCACTGCATGGGAGCTTATTATATATTATCAGTTTAGAATCTCTGACTCAACCCCAGATCTATTGAATCAAAACCTGTATATTGCCAAGAGCCTCGGGTGATTTGCATGCACACTGAAGTTTGAAAAATACATAATTTTCTTGGAAGATTAAATTACCAGGAGGCCATGGATCACATTCAGAAACTTCATCTATAGGGTAGAGCCACTTCAGATTTGAACTTCCCTTGAACAAGAATTCTACATGCTCTACTTTGCCCTGTCAAGCTTTTAAGTACTGACTAGATAAAAAATTAAAAAAGCACCAATCAAGTTTTGGAAAACTTGTTTTGTTTTCATCTCTATCATAACATACCATTCCGCATGGTCAAGATACGTTTTTTTGTTTTTTCCTCCCTTCTGGATCTGGTGGTTACCACAGCAGAGGGGACCACTCTTCTTACCTTTCTGTACACCAGGAATTAGGTGATCGTGTACACAGTGCCTGGGATATTCTGTGTTCCACTGTTTCTAACGTATACACTTCCCCACTTTGTTCATTTTGAAATTGGGATGCATCTTTCAGATGGTAGTATATCATAGTTTGTCAGCATTTCATAAAATGATGGTATTGTTATTAATTGATGATTTGATGAAATGTAGTTGGTGGTGGCTCAGTTCTGCACACATATCTCCTGAAAATCAGTGGTACAAAAGGGTCTAATGATCAGAGCTGTAAGTTTTTTTTCCAAGGGGAGAGACATAAGGTAACTAGCAATTTTGAGGCTTTGGGAGATTGAAAGGTGGATATATTTGGAAAAGGCAGTAGGGAAAAATGTGAAAATGGAATAAAGTACTTTTAAGAATTTTTTAAAAAAGAATTGCACTTTTATGAATTGCCTTATTGAATCCTTGAAACAGTCCTTTGAGGTGTAGATAGTGTTGTCCCTATGAGTTTATAGCTGCGAAAAATGAGGCTTTCTGGGAAGTGGTAGGGCCTGGATTCAAACTTCATTCTAATTTCAAATATGCAAAATATTCCTTTTTAGAAAGAAGGGAGGAAAATTACTAATCTTATCGAATATGACTTGTTCCATGGAGCTCTGCGGGTAAGATCACTGCAGTAAGAGGAGAAATTAAATTCTCATTTCTCTGACTCATTCAGAATTAATAGATACTCTCTGAAATATTCCTCCTGTTATGTGAGGCCTTTGAGGAAGCTGATCCCTAAATGGAGGGACTCTAATCTCCACAATAGAAGGTTCTTCTGTCTGCTCTTCTCTCAGTTCTTTGGTATCTTGCAGTGGAACATAGTCTTGCGCCTCTGTGTACACAGGGACTTCTCAGAACCGTTCTTGGCCCCACTCTTGAGATTTTTTTTTTTTTTTTTAAAGATTTTATTTATTTATTTGAGAGAGAGAGAATGAGAGAAAGCACATGAGAGGGGGTAGGGTCAGAGGGAGAAGCAGGCTCCCTGCCAAGCAGGGAGCCCGATGCGGGACTCGATCCAGGGACTCCAGGATCACGACCTGAGCCGAAGGCAGTCGCTCAACCAACTGAGCCACCCAGGCGCCCCCACTCTTGAGATTTTAATTGGGCTTGGCTATGTGTGTGTTGAGCACTCATTGAAGCTTATATGTGAGTACTACAGGTTTGGGTTAACATTCATTTAAAGGAAGCCCACAATAAAAAGATGTATTAATCCTTCTTTGTTTTTTCTTTTATTTAGCTAATAGACTTTTTTCAGTACTATTACATACTAGGGAATATGTGACAAAAAAGCCCAACAAAAACCCTGCCTTTATGATGCTTATGTTGGACTTAATTACAGTGGTTCTCATTTGTGAGTGCTTATTAGAATTGCTGGAGGAGAAGCTTTTTATAACACTTGTGGGAGCTTTTGCAGACCAATTAAATCAGAATATCTGGGTGCGAGCCCAGACACTTGTAATTTTTTTTTTTTTTTTAAAGATTTTATTTATTTGTTTGACAGAGAAAGAGACAGCAAGAGAGGGAACACAAGCAGGGGGAGTGGGAAAGGGAGAAGCAGCCTTCCCGCCTAGCAGAGAGCCCGATGCGGGGCTCGATCCCAGGATCCCGGGATCATGACCTGAGCCGAAGGCAGACGCACAACGACTGAGCCACCCAGGCGCCCCTGACACTTGTAAATTTTAAAAAGATTGTGATGTTCAACACTAACCATACAGCCACTACACTGTGAAAATGAGTGTCCTTTGGAGGGTCAGATTGGCTGTATACTTCTATTAGAGTTAAACCACTTAATTGGGCCATTTAAGAGTTTCAATCTTGATATCATGGATAATGTTACAGAAGAAATACCATCACAAAATTACCCCTGTGCTGTAGATGAGAGAACTCAGACTCGGATTTCATGACCTGTCCAAAGTCCTCTGCCAGTATGTGTCTGCAGTTGAGATGGAGTGTAGATTCTGTGCAATCTGGATTAGTTCTTTCTTTAAGACCACATAGCTGTGAATACCTACCCTTATCTTAAATATTAAAAATATTTATAAAAATCCCGTAATGTACCAGCCCATTTCTACCCCTGTTCTTCTCTCTCTAGGGTGTTCACATTTCTTTTTTCTTTCTTTCTTTTTTTTTTTTTTTTAAGATTTTATTTATTTTTTGACAGAGAGAGAGACAGTGAGAGAGGGAACACAAGCAGGGGGAGTGGGAGAGTGAGAAGCAGGCTTCCCGCGGAGCAGGGAGCCCGATGCGGGGCTTGATCCCAGCACCCTGGGATTATGACCTGAGCCGAAGGCAGATGCTTAACGACTGAGCCACCCAGGCGCCCCAGGGTGTTCACATTTCTAAGAGACCATTTTCATGATCTTGAACCCTGTGTTCTCTTTTACTAGCAGACTTTTGACAAAAAGTCTTCCCACTGTGCTTTTGGTATCCTTAAAAATCAGACTTGTCAACCATTTTTATTTAGGGCTATTATTGAATTCCTGAAATTTTGTCTCTTAAGTAAACTTTTTACTGAAATATGACCTGTGTGCTGAAAAGTGTTTAAGTCATAAATGTTCATCTGCATGTGTTTCTACAAAATGAATACACCCAGTGACCATCCAGATCAAGGAATTGAAGTCTCCCTTGGGCCCCCCGCCTTCAAATAGAAGGAACCTACTATTCTGAGGAATTTATAGCCTACTCAGAGCAGAAAACCTGGTAGCTATATTTTATATGAATAGACTGTACAATATTGGTGAAAAACAGCCCATCCTAGGGATTCCTTTGAAAATCTAGCCCTTGGCAGTGTAATTAAGAAAGTTAAGTATCAGGGACTGTTTTCAGAGACAGGCCGAGCTGTCTCTGTTAGGCCTCCTTTTAAAGGGTCACTGGGGAGAGATACTGCAGAGTGTTGATTTGGCGAGTGACTCTCCCCCGTCACCAGCTTTCTTGCTTGTTGGTGACACTTCCTACTGCTTCTTTATCCCATTTCCTTCCTATTTTTGCTGGTAGACCTTTGCAAGTGCTGATGAGAAATTGGAGCTGGACTGCTCCTTCTGAGCCAGCGACTTGTAGATTTATGGAGGATTACTTAGGTGTGTTAGTGGGATGATCCTTCTAGTTAATACTTTTGTTACTGACATTAATAGTGGCTAATGCAGGCAGAGTTGTTTGTTATCTAGACCGTGTCACTACTTCCTGGACTCCTATGATAAAGACAATGGGAGGATCCTAATTTCTAGACCGTGTCACTACTTCCTGGACTCCTATGATAAAGACAATGGGAGGATCCTAATTCTAATTTTAGTGGTTCAGTTTTTCAGGATTTTTTGGTCATTTCAGTTTACTTTGTCATAGTTTTTGAACTTCTGCCAAGCGCTGTATTTAGTGCTGGGGATATATGAAAATGAATACATGGTTTTTGTCAGTTTTACCTTTGCAGTAGGAGGGAGGTATTGTTTCTGGACGTTTTTAAAGATCTTTCTGTCTTTGGAATCCTATCATATTTCCATCTCTGCTTTAGGATCTCACTGTGGTGCTTAATTGGCTGTCATTCACTCCTCTTGAACCAGTAATAGTCTTAACACTTTGAAGATTCTACTGTGAAAGTCACATCTCAGTGGCTGCCAAAACTGTAGTTTACCGTCTTGATGCCGCATGAAATGAAGTTGTGTATCCCTTCTTTGTCCTTCTTGTACGTGGTCCTTGGTTCACATTAGCCATGAAGTCTTTTTCTGTGTCTTGAACAGAGAATGATTTTGAAAGTAAAATGGGCTCTGAACTGGCAGGTGAAAGCTCTAAGAACGTCAAGATTCATGAGTTACCCTTTCGGGGCCAGAGATCTCCGGGAACTGCCCATTCCCGGGCCTGCCTATTCACAACCCAGTGTCTCCTGCTCCAGCATCCATTACTGATCCTCTCCCGCCCCAGTGGAATTTGGTTGTGGCGACTGGAAATGTTGTGAAGGAGCTCTCATCTTTTTCTCTCTGGTTCTTGCCTTTTGCCGGGAGCTTTAATTTGGTCCAGAAGTCAGTGGTGAAGACAAGCAAGGTTGCCCCTCTCCAGTTCTATAAAAGCAAAGGTTACTTACCATTTGGTAGGATTCTGCCAAGATCTCTGACCCGTGTCAAGTCACTCTACCAAATCTTCTTTTCCTTTTGGAAATCAAGGCACATTTGATTTGTAAGTCGGGGTCTTAATTTAGGATGTTGCTAAGAGGGGACAGACTTCATTTCCTTAGAAGAGAAAGCATCGGTGTGCTTGGCACCAAGATAATTCTTTAGGTCTAGTCTTTCAGAGATAAAGTCTGCTGCATCAGCGGTCCAGCTGAAGGGGCTTCCCTGTAGTCTCAGAATAATCTGGTATGGGGCAGGCTCAGAGTGAAAAACAACAGATAAGCACTTAGAGTACTCTTGAAAGAATTTCACAGATTTAACGTGTTTTGAAGGATTAGAAAAAAATTAAAGTGAAGGATGATCGGTGAATTATTGATGCAGTAAGCCTTGAGACGGAGAGTGGAGCTGGGGTGATGATAGGTGGTACAAATTGGCAGGGCATGTGTCCCAAGGTAAAGTGGAGGATAATTGAATTGGAATGATGTCAGACCACACTTAGCTCAGTACTCAGAAGTAAGAGAGTTTACACAGGCAATGGCGAAGTAGGGAATTCTTTTTGTAGGCTTACCACTTTCCAGCTATACTGTTAGCTGCCATACCTGGGGCTTACTAGGAGTTGTGCTATTGAATAGTGTTAGATTTGGAAGTAGAGAAGTGGGACCAAGAGATGTAAAGTTGTGGCTGGGCTTCGGGTAGAAAGGAAAAAATGGGATGGTGGGACATTTGGGTATGGTAAGACTGTCCTAAACTCTGTAACATAATTGTATGTCTGTCTCCCCCATTTGGCAAGACTTTCTGCAGTGTTCCTGCCTCTGTGTTGTCTGTTAATTAGATTGTAATGTCTTGAAAGGGCATGGACACTACCCTGTTTTAATTAGCATCTAGTGTAGTCTCGTGTCCACAGTGGTTGCCTGCTGTTGTTAGTTGATGATGATTAGTGAAGCTGAAGCTATTTTTTAAACAGGGCCCAAGGGATGCAGACAGTGATGAAAACGACAAAGGTGACAAGAAGAACAAGGGTGCGTTTGATGGAGATAAGCTAGGAGATTTGAAGGAGGAGGGTGATGTGATGGACAAGACCAATGGTTTGCCAGTGCAGAATGGGATTGACACAGACGTCAAAGATTTTAGGTTTGTATGTTTTACACTTCTGACTTTTGAATGGGGGCTATGGGTTTTTGTTTTGATTTAGTTTTATTTGGATTTTAGGGTTTTTTTCCTTCCTTACCTGTCCTTTTTAAGAATTGGGTCCAGTGCAGGCCATACCACAAAGACTGTAAGTTTACTGGTAAGGTAGAACTTCTAAGAGCTGTCAATGCCTGGTGCTTTCCCAAAACAATAGACTTTTGCATTTGCAAAGGGCTCTATTATTTGCAGAATGATTCTATAAATATCATTTCAGTGATTCTCAAATATCAAAGTCGCCTGGGATGGGTGCCTTGGGGTTTTCCCTAAATTTCTCCCAAATCACTAGTTTGGGAGTAACCATGGTCACTAATGGAAGCATGTCCCCTCTCTCTGGCATGTTAGTGTGGAGAGAAACAGTTGAGAACTTACGCATTATTTTATTCGAGACTCCTAAACTCCCTGGGAGGTAGGTGGGTCAGTATCATTTTCCTCAGTTTGAAGAACCAGAGATGCAGCTTATATGACTTGTTCTTAGTCGTCTCCCTTCCATGGATGCCTCTCATTCCATCTCTGGTCATGACTGATTTGCAGGTTTTACCCTATAATTTAATATACACACTATTCAGATGATATTGCATATTTGTCTTCTACACTTGGCAATATTCCTCATTTATGTAGGTAACCTTTAGTGATGGTATATAATTCTAAAAAGGTAAAAATCCTTGGTCAGTGATATACAGATAGAGAATTTAATTTTGAATAATTTTAATGTTAGTCTGAAGCTAATATATGTGTGTCTAAACACACACACATCTATTTCTGATCCTGATACCTATCAAAGCCAAAATTGAAATTCATTTTGGATCATTGTATGCAGAACAACATTCAGTTGTTTAGTATTCCTAACTTACTGTGTTAATCTTGTGAATATAAAGAATTACAGTCTTTGGAGGAAATTTGAGGCACAGTGTAATAACCACTTACCTACGGTCTTTCGGATGAAGTAGGCAGCCTTTCCATCCTGAACCTCAGGCAGCCTGTAGTAGGGTCTGGTGGTAGTTGACTTCTGACTGGGTGGTGATGATAGGGCAGGTGTGTGAGAGGGAATACGGCAGTAGCTCTAACTTGTACCAGCTTAACGGGCTGAAGGGCACGGAATGTAGCCACAGGCTACGCTCCCCTTACTAGAATGTAACAGTGTTCTATATTAGTCTGATTTGGAATTATACTGTCCTGCAGTCCCTTTTACATAGGGTGATCCTCTATTCCCGGTCACCTGAGATGGTACTCGTTTCTGCCATGTCCTAGGATATTTATTCCTAGTGCCCCTTTTTTTGCTCTTAGGAATATCCTGGTTTGGGTGATAAATGATACTCTCACACTACTTTTAATTCTTAGAGCTGTCTCCTCAGCAGGGGCATATCCTAGATAATGAATTTATTTTGTACTGTTTTGTAATGGTTTGCTTCTGGTTTCTTAGAAGGGGAAAAGGCAGACAGGTTTAGCACTGACCAGTAGTACCAAGATAATACTTAAAATTTTTTTCACCTATAAAAAATTTTTTTAAAAATAGAATCATTCTCATATATGGAATTTCCCCCTAGAAACTACTTTTTCCATTGGCTCTCTGCTTAAAGAGTAGGTGTTACTTGGGGCGGGGGGCGGGGGGGCGGGGGCGTCATAATTTACTACCTGCATTTTGGGAATCTTGTTTTCATGGTTGCCACAGGCAGTGTTTTTTCCAGTTCATTCATTGTTCCTCAGATCTGGGCCCTTTGGTTAAAGGAATTGTAAATTAATACTAGTTAATGTGAATTTACAGGGTGGGTTGTGGTGGGAAGGCAAGCAATAGAAGAGTTGTTTTATAGGCTATAACATGTAAGCCCCGTAAAGTGCCTCTGGTTGTTTTGTAGAAATAGTTTTAAGTACTGTTGATGATAAACTATGTTCAAGGACATCGTCCTTAAACTTGGGTTGCTGTAGTGTCCCTCCCCGCTCAAAATAAGGTTTAATGCCCTTTACTTTCTCTGTTTAGCCGTACCCCTGGTAATTGCCAGAACTCTGCTAATGAAGTGGATCTTCTGGGTCCAAACCAGAATGGTTCTGAGGGCTTAGCCCAGCTGACCAGCACCAATGGTGCCAAGCCTGTGGAGGATTTCTCCAACATGGAGTCCCAGAGTGTCCCCTTGGACCCCATGGAACATGTGGGCATGGAGCCTCTTCAGTTTGATTATTCAGGCACGCAGGTACCTGTGGACTCAGCAGCAGCAACTGTGGGACTTTTTGACTACAATTCTCAACAACAGGTACTGTGTGTGTCTCTCTGTCACTCTCTTTACTCTCCTCCAGCCAGCACATGATTCAAGTGACTAAGAATTGGGGGGATGGGAGGAGGGTGGCATTATTTTAGGCTATAGCCAGCCCTTCTTAACCCGACAGTGATGTGGGCATACAAAAGCCTCTGTATCTTCCCCTCCAGAGGCGGATTCCCGTGCTGAGATTATGGGCAAGAGATCACTCTGCTCGACATGTGCTTCTTTTGGCTCCTCTGTCACCCCAGGGCCTGGGGAGTGGGTGAGGTCGTGTTACCGCTTGTGACACAATCTTCTTGGATGCTAAATTGACTTCTCTGAAGATTAATAAGATTGTGATGCTGTTGGTTGGTTTTGTTTTTAAAATAGTAAACTCTGTTACCTACTGCTGGCAGGAGTCCAGTGTGAGGTCGTCTTGTTAGTCATGTCTTTTAATTAAGTGAGTAACTATAGATAACAAACATACCTGCTGTCTTTCCGAAGAGTTAAAATACAATTAGGGGAAAAACACAAATCACTCCTGTAAAAATCTACAGTGAAATTATGTGGCTCTTTCTTTTCTTCATGAATCCTTGGAAGACATTATATATGTGCCTTCTGGTTTTAAAGGCATGGCATGATTAACTCTGGGGTTTACTGATCCTTCTGTTTCATTTTTTTTAAAGTAAAAAACTAGCTGTCTGAGCTATAAAACGGGGCAGGTAGCTTCCCCATCTTGTCAGGTACCACAGGCTCTCTCTTGTGGCTGAAAGAATTTGATGGGCCATGAATTTCTGATATTCATTAGTTTTGGACTGGAACATAAATATAAACCTCTAGGCTTGAAAGGTTAAAATCTCATTTTGATAGGAATTCTACATCTATGGGGGAAATTGGCTTATGGTCTGTCCCTTTGTTGTTATAAATAGCTGACTTTAAATGAATTTTGATGTATAAAGCTAACCATTTAATATTAATAAGAATTAATAGCAGTAATAATAACATTAATAAAGTTTACAAAAGGAAATCCCTTTAAGGGATGATGTGATATGTGTGCTCTGGTCATATCAGGTGGATCTATTAGGTTTAATTAACAAACTTTTTCTAGAGAGAGTAAATTTTAAGTGTCTGCTACTCTCCCTCTGGTTCCCAGTAGATGTGCCATCTCTCTGAAAGGATGATTTTTGTGCTTTTTCTCTTTTTTCACTGTTTTGCCCCCTTTCACAGTGAATCCTCAAAACAGCAGTTTTGAGTGAAGCCAGAAATTACCTCAGGTGCTGAAGATAGATTAGACTTCAACTTTGTACCACATCAGCAAATGTAGGGGACACTGTTACCAAGTAGACTTCAGCTTGCTCAGCTTAGGATAGGAGTGTGGTGGTAATTCTCTGTCTAAATTGAGGTTCGTGAGTGTAGGCTACTTTTTCTTCTTCTTCTTCTTCTTCTTTTTTTTTTTTAAGTAAGCTCCACACTCATTGTGGAGCCCAATGCGGGACTTGAACTCACAACCCTGAGATCAAGACCTGAGCTGAGATCAAGAGTCACATGCTCAAGTGACATCTCTGTTTACACTCAGGGAGTGTAGGCTACTTCTAACCAGGATTCTTAACCTGGTTATATCAAGAAGTTTTATCTGAATTCTTTCTTTTACTTTGTCTTCTGTGGTCTGAACTTCCATAGCAGCTCCTAGAACTCTGGCCATTTTTGGTGCTTAGCTTCCCATTCCTCATCTATTCCAGTCTAACCCTTTGCTTGTTATTTAAGAAGTGTTTGTCTTCAACCTTTTGTGAAGAAAAATCTGATGCTCTTTCATTGAATTGTTCTTTACTTCATAATCAAAGTTGGGATTTTCTTTTGATGTATTGATCTCTCGTTTCAAACTAATTTTACCAATGTTTTGGGAGGCTGGATAATTATTAGAACTCGAACAGATGTGTCCTTTGGCAAACTCACAAGCAGTTAATATGATTACATCAAAGACAACACCCACTCAGATTTATGAAGCCTGGGATGCCTTCACCACGTATCCCACTTCAGTAATTTTTGAAGGTGAATGTCATTATTTTGAAAGTTAAACTATTGTTGGTTTTTGGCTTCCCATGAATATCTTGGTTGTGGTAACATAGGGGCATTGTTACATAGGTAGACCATAATCACGTGATGTTATCATTGTTGTTTTATCCCGTGGGCCTATAATTCTTGCTTTTCTGAGTATATTGTTTTACATGGTCATGTAGTGGGCTCCCTGATAGCATGCCCGGGAACTATTGGGCCAAGACTTCTAAGTATTTTCAAGACCCTTAACCTCCCAACGGCTCCTGCATAGAGGTAGGAGTAGCTGTTAAGATGGTAGGATCCTTTTTCTACTGGAAATTGGTGTTTGATCTTACTTTTTATCCCTCCAATATTCCTTACTCTTTTGCTCTACATTGTTTTATTCCCCTTTCCCTTTCTACTATTTTAATTGATTGTCATTCTTGAAGATCCAATGCTTGTTAAGCTTTCTTGATCTCCATGAGTTGCATTATCTATCTCCTTTGAACTCTAGTGCTTTGTACTTCCCTTAAGAGAAGGAGTCACCATGTTCTGCCTTGTGTATAATTTCTTGTTTAAGAGTTCTTGCTAGATTGTAAGCTCCTTGAGGGCAAGCCCTGGGTCTTGTTCTTCTGTGTCTTCTACTTTTGCTTTAGCAGACCTTTTCAGGAAGCTTTTTCCATATTCCTATTATAGTATCTCAGAATATCCCCCATTACTAAATACACTTCCCCAAACTGAAATTTGGAACTAGCCTTCTAAGAGGTCTGGAGGCCATTCTTTGAGGCCTAGCTTGTATTCTACTATGCAAGTCCTTTAGATCTAGCCCACTAAACTTCTGCTCATGTTTGTAACTAGACCTGCACAATATCCAGGAAATTACCTCCTTCTTAGGGTCATAGCCCTCTGTTGCCATCTGATCAAAAAAAAGTATGTAATTCGTTCGAAATCCAATTTTGTTGGTAATTTCAGGGAGATCACAGATTTGTGGACTGTGGATTATAACTTTGTGTTTGCATTTTTTGTTCTCACCTGTAGCTTGGCATATATTTCATGAATGAACTATGGTTCCCCCCTCCCATAGCTCGCGGTTTAGGTATTGTGACTCATTTGGTCATTTCAGTAGTGCAAGGACATCCTTGAAGACAAGTGTAGGACATGCCTATGTCCTAGAACCTTAGACAAGGGAGAGCATACTCTATTCTGGGGAAGGAAGGATTTTTGGAAGAGGTAGATCTTGAGCTGTGCCTTGTAAGACTTTTTTTTTTTTTTTTTTTTAAAGATTTTATTTATTTATTTGACAGAGAAAGACACAGCGAGAGAGGGAACACAAGCAGGGGGAGTGGGAGAGGGAGAAGCAGGCTTCCCGCCGAGCAGGGAGCCCCATGCGGGGTTCGATCCCAGGACTCTGGGATCATGACCTGAGCCGAAGGCAAACGCTTAACGACAGCCACCCAGGCGTCCTGTAAGACTTGTTTATATCAGGAAAAGAGTGAAAATTTCACTGGAGGAAATAGTAAAACTTAAAGGCTTACTATGAGAACTTAACAGGTGCACGTTCGGTAGATAACGTAGTAGTCATCCTAGGTGGTGGGTGAGGTTGGGAAGCAGCGACCTGTGAGGTCGCACAGGCAGGGTTGTGGGTCTTAGCAACTTTGTCATGCTACCTGATTGACAGTGACAAGACAGTTTTAAGAAGGAATGACTTAATTACCATGGTTTGGTTTTTTGTGCTGTTAGTTCAGTGGCAACTGTAGACATTACTTACCCATATTAATCAGTTAATTATTGATGATTGTGTCCTTCCAGGAAGCTGGTTCTGCCGGTAGTGAACAGAGCTGGTGCTCATAGTAAGGCTGTCAGACGTGGAATTGAATGGGACAGTTGAGGAGCCGAGTGCTGAATTGGTTGGTCAGGAATGCTGTCAGGCCAGAGGAGGGCTTGATGGAGACCAAGGTTGTATAGACGTTCCTTGAAAGACAGATGCAGTGTATATTGCTGCAGTTAAGAGAATAGAGTTGTGGAGATAGAAATGAGCATGGTGTGGTCATCGACTGACAACAGTAGAAGGCACACTTAGAGTGAAATGCAGCTTGGTGCGTTGGGCTATTGAGTCTAGGTCCCAGAGGCTTGAGAGCCAGGCTTGAGTCCCAGACATTATTAATGATTGTGAGAATTAAACCACAGATCTAGTGTAGTGCGTGTTTTTCTATACATTTCTGCTTTTTTATATTGGCTTTCTTAAATGAGCATCAAAGGCTCTCCTTCTCTCTCTCTCTCTTTTTTTAAGTTTTGAGTTACTTGCTATAGTTAATGAGGTAGCTTTATTTGTGATTTCATGATGGGGTCTGGTTTGGAAGTTGACTAAATAATTCCTTCTTGTGTCCTATTTCCTTTTTATCAGGATTTTGATTTGGTTTCATAAAACTGTTAGTATCAACTTCTATTGAGATACATAGTATAGAGCAGCCTGCAAATACAGGAAAGGTAATTTTCATTTAGTTCATCACAAACATAATGGTACTTAGGGATACTTTGGGTTTTGGATAGTTAAGTTACTTGTTTATCATAAATTTAACCTAAGATTTATTTAAAGCAAGGATTCCTTTTTTTGTGCCATGAACCCTTAGCAGTTTGATGAGATCTATGGGCTGAATTTTGTGAATGATGTATAGTATAAGTAGTTTACAAAAGAAGCAGTTATACAGAACTAGTTACAGAAATATTTAACAAATTGAATATGTATCTGCTTTATCAAACTGCATGCAGCAGAAGTAGGCGTACCTAATGATCATGATGAGGATAAACATGGCTTTGGGATGTCTAATAGTTGTAAAGGAACATGAAAATGTATCTGACTTTTTGAGAGGGGCTGGGAGGAGCAGAGGAAGAGGGAGAGAGAATCTTAAGCAGGCTCCACATCCAGCGCTGCAGCCAGACGCAGGGCTGGTCTCACAACTCTGAGATCACAACCTGAACCGAAATCAAGAGTTGGACGCTTAACTGAGCCACCCAGGCGCCCCATATGTGACTTGTATTGGTGATTAAGTCACAAGTGTATAGCTAAGGTTAATGTGGTTTATTGCCTACAATCATAATTGAAGGCATGCTAAATTTCATGAAAATAAGGACAGTTTTACTATCCCAAGTATGAAGATCTGGGGTTTAAGTACCCCTAATCTACGGCGCTTTGAAATGTTCATTGATATCTCTGGAGTATTCTCCTTCTTTCCCTCACTTTCCCTTCATTGTCTTCTTAATTCTGGACAGTGAACAGTGAGCATTAGAAACAGTGAACAGTTCATAATAATGTGAACCATTTTGTTTTATGGTACATGAGTGATCTTTATTTTAATGAAGAGCCATACAATTATTTATATTTCCCCTAAATATATTTTATAAAGTTACTGCTAGATTTCATTATATTACAATTATACGTAGCAGAAATCAAAGCCAGGATTACAACTTTATAGATTAATCAGGTTAATTGTTGATGCTCTTTATTTAGAATTCAGTTAATCTAAAAATAGCCTAATGTAGCATGTTGTACAAAATTGCATACTGATGTACTAAAACTCTCACTTCTTAAGCATGAATTTTAGCAAAGAAACAGTACTCCAAAAATCATAATGGAAGTACAGATTCATTCCCTCACAGCTCTAGACAGATAGGAGAGGAAGTGGCACACAATGCTTTTAAAAGTGTGGTAGTGATTAGATGCCATTCTTCTGAAGCCAAGTTTGTGCAGTTTTAATATAGGTCTTTAATACTCTTGGCTTTCCTTTCAATTGACAAGTGAGAGGAAGATTATTTTATCAGTGTCACGTATAGGCGCTGGTAAAATGCTGACTTTAGCTAGCGGTTGGGTCATTTGAAGCTTACCTTTATTGTTCTTTGACTTTGCTGAAATTTTATGATTTTCCTCAGAAGTACTTATTTACTTGGTTAGAAGGACATTGTCGTTGTTCAAATAACCTGGTTGAAAATGAGCTTTGATCTGGAAGCTTCAGACAGTAGCAGACTTCCACATATTTCATGTACTAAAGACTGGTTGCCATGATCAACTTTTTTTTTTTTTTGAAAAGATTATAGTCCCACCATAGATGTAATAATACCTTAAGTGTTTTGAAGATCTTTTCTCTGTGAACCCTTACAACATCCCCATGGGATAGGGCAGGTACTACATTTTTACAGATAAGAAAATTAAGACCTCATGAAGAAAGAAAGTTCCCAAGCTGTGGGAACGTCTGTGTTCTGGTGTCTAGCTCTGGGCTCTGTCCTTGGGACCTAGTACTAGAAACACAAAGCCTTTTGATAATGTGGGGATGTCTCACCTGCAAATTCAGTTGCATTCGTGGTTTTCTCTTCATGGAGTATATGGTCAAGCATATTCCTCCACAACAAAACAAAAAAGGTTTTTCTTCCTTCCCTATTACCTTTGTGCCCTGTTGACAGCAGTTGGTGCTCATGAACTCATTGGGATTTTTAACATTAACATTCACTGCAAGGAGTTTTGCCCTCTGCTTTCCTCATCCTGAGCTGCCTTGTTGGGGGAGGAGTTGTAAGAGGTGACTCACAGAAGGGCCGTGTCTGTATGGGGGTACTCCCCCCATTCATCAGAAAGAACACACATAAAGGACTGTTCCTAGCATGTGTTTTACGTGTGTTAATTTTAATACTTCCAGCAACCTTATGTGTTAGACATGTCTTAATTGTCCCTAGTCGAGAGAGGAGGAGAGTGAGTCACAGAGAGGTTATTTTTGCCCCATGTCACGTAGTCTGTGTTGGAGCTAAGATATGAATCCAGGCTTTCTGGCCCCAGAGTCTATGCTCTTATCCCCTGTCCACTGTGTATATAGCTTTAAAAATTGGTCAGAAGCCATGGCTGGTGGGACATTTTATTTTGGTGGGGGAGGGGGATAGTCTTTCACATACATCAGCTCCATATTTAGGTATTACTCCACATTCTGAAAATTCAGCAACTGTTTTTATGCCAACAGGTATTATTGATAACATAATAACACTAGTAACTGTCTTTATCACTTAGCACTATACTAGGGGTTTTTGACTGCCCCTTTCTGGAATAAAAACCCTGCAGGCTATCTTTTGTAAAGTCATGTAGTGACAGAGAAGAGAGTCAAATCAGCTTGCTTGTGTAGTTCCCAGATTATGCCTTCAGTGTTTCTTTTATTTATTTATTTATTTTTTTAATTTTTTTAAAGATTTTATTTATTTATTTGAGAGGGAGAGAGTGAGAGACAGCACGAGAGGGAAGAGGGCAGAGGGAGAAGCAGATCCCCTGCCGAGCAGGGAGACCGATGTGGGACTCGATCCCGGGACTCAATCAGGACTCATGACCTGAGCCGAAGGCAGTCGCTTAACCGACTGAGCCACCCAGGCGCCCGCCTTCAGTGTTTCTTATTAGGAACCTCGATGAGCTTGAAATAGTTGATATATTTTCCCTTGCATTCAGTCTCTTGAACAACTTAAGAATTCAACCCAAGTACATTGTAATCAGTAGTGGTACATTTATCATTATACCACCCTTAAAACCAGTGTTCTCTCCAAATCTCAACAGTATTGTTTCTCAGTTACCTTTGGCTTGCTTTCGAAAATGATGAAAATGTTAACAGAGCTCAGTGCTTTGCCCAGCAGATGGCATTTGTATGAGTTTTTCAGGATCCTTTGGAATCCATTACTTGCCAATTACCCAATTTTGTTTTGAATACCCTGTATTTCCAGTTAATATTGGACCATTTACATAAAGAGAATGTGCCAGAATTGCTGTAATCTATGCTATAATCAAATCTGCTTGCTGTAGATGATAATTTACTTTTGTTAATTGTTTACTGCAAAATGCACTCAAGAAAACAGCTCCTTCTCTATTCACCATAATCACTGCGATATCAGTCAACTCTCAAACACAGAATATGTGGGAGCTCTTGTAGGACCTGTATGTTTTTAGTTAAAAGTAATAGTTTCTACTTCTCAAAGTGTGGTGAAGTGGTGCTAATAGCGAACCACAAGCTAATGTTGTGCAGGATGGTTGGTATTAACACACACTGGATATATATGGCTGTAGTACACATATATTTAAGGAGTTATACGCCATGTTAAAAACCTGTGAAGTGGGGATAAGTCGGATGGCATGACAGTGAGTACTGTTTTTGGTTAGTAAGATCACTTCAAGAGTTCTATTCTGAACACACCGTCTTTATTTCCCTGGTTCCATGTCATAGCGCCTCGCTAATAGGGCTCAAAAAATGTTGAATGAATTATTTTGTTTGTAGCAGGGCAAAGAAGTGTAGAGGGAAGAGGCTAGCATGAGCAGTGTCTGAGATGTTAAATATTTCAAAAGGTTTGAGGCTAGGAAAATTCCAGAGACCCATTGAAGACACAGTGGATACCTAGTGAAACTATGAGGTATTTTTACAACATTGGAAAAAACTTAAAACTTTCCACTATTTTACTGTAATGTTTTCTCCCTCCTGGCTGCCCCTCTTGGGTGAGCTGCTTCCTGTTGGTAGGAATACTGTGGGACACTGTCCTTTAGGTAAGACAGACACGTGAAAAACAACTTGGAAAAATCACAAGATCATAGTTACCCAATAGTACTGATTGGCTCCCTTCCTGGAGCAAAAAGTTGTTTTTTTTTTTTAAAGATTTTATTTATTCATTTGAGACACAGAGATACAGAGAGAGAGAGAGCATGAGCAGGGAGAGAGGCAGAGGGAGAGGGAGAAGCAAGCTCCCCGCTGAGCCAGGAGCCCGATGCGGGGCTTGATGTGGGGCTCGATCCCAGGACCCCGGGATCATGACCTGAGCTGAAGGCAGACGCTGAACCATCTGAGCCACCCAGGCACCCCCAAAAAGTTGTTTTGATAGGTTTGTCTATAAATCCCAGTACTGCTTTTGAAGACTTGATATTTAATCATTGCCCATAAAGGGGTACTTGTTTTTTTACCAGCATCATAATGAAGTTTCTTTTTTCTGTAACCTTTGAAAATAAAACTCTAAAAGTATTTTTGAAATCTGTACAGGGTTACTTTGATTTCCTTTCATACTATAAAGGCAAAGGCTAATTTTACTCTGGTTTTTAGAAAGATGAATATTTACAAAGAGAGGTAACAGGTGACGTTGGTTAGTATATTTGAAATATTCGCCTTTTTTTCTTTTTATTTAAAATCTGCCTACTTGTATAAAGTCTCTCCACCACCTAAGATTGCATTACAAGTCCAGCTCTGACGATAATTAAGCTGAATTGGTGGGATGACATTATGTCTTAATGTCTAAAACAGTCAGGTCTCTTTTTGAGGAAATCTGTTATTTAACATCCATTTAAGATCCTCCAGTGATGGCAGCTGAGCTATTGAAAACTGTAGAAAGAGCAGGTAGGGAGGCTGAGGGTACTTTCTAGGGAGGTGCCTTCAGTAAGCTCTCTGTCTGACCTTAGCAAATGAAGACGTTTTCAGTATGGGACTCCCTGAAAGGTGGCATGTCAAGGCAATCGAGGACCCCCTTTCTTTGCACCAGTACTATTCATGCTAAAGTGTGTCCCCATCTTATGCAGTGTTGCATTCCTAGTCCCTTGCACAGTGCCTAGCAGGTATTACTGGTTTCATAACATTTGTAGGATGAATGAGTGAATGATTGACCTTGTATTTAGATAGAATTTTAGCATATTCTTAGTGTCAGGACCTTTGCATTCCTATCCTGGTCTTGTGAATTCAGAAGTGTGCTAGGTCTGAGCTCAAAATCCAGGTTTTTTTAGTAGCAGCTGTATTTCTGTTGTTTGAGTTCCTACACATAAAGAATAGGTATCCTAGGAAACTGGAGGGCTCCCAAAAGCTGGCAGCTGTCTAATTTATTCATTATGATAAGCCACTAGTTGAGGAAGGTATCCAGTATCATTTCCCTGGAAGAGGCAGCCAGAGGACGAAATGAACTTTTCATTTTCCTTTCCAAAGTGTTTGTGGGGTTCTCGAAAGAGCCGAAGAGAGGTAACAGCACTAGGGCTAATGTGGTGTGGCTCATTTTGTAGTAGATTTGATTTTGAGTGTGCTTTGGGTCAGCAGGACCCTCAGACCTGTTGACGGCTGTTAGAGCATTTGTATGATTGCTTGTGGTTCAGGGGACATCAGGCTAACCTGGGAGAGTAGTGGGCAGCACGTGGGGACCGGGTGCACCAACTTGAGGTAAAGAAGGAGAGGGAAAACCCTACTGTGAAGTTTCACGGTACCGTCAAAATGGGAGTGGAGTAGAGCAGGAGAACATTTTTGTTGAAAAGTGTCACTCCTGAACAAGGATTTGTAGAAATTTCTGTTCAGAGAGGTTTTAAAATTATTTCACGAGACAGTTTCTCTAACCTCGTCACGTCTTTTTCCTACTCAGCTGTTCCAAAGGCCTAGCGCCCTTGCTGTCCAGCAGCTGACAGCTGCCCAGCAGCAGCAGTACGCCCTGGCAGCGGCTCATCAGCCCCACATCGGTAAGTGCGTGAGTGTGCGGCGCATGCCCCGAGCTGAGCGCGCCAGCTGCCGCGAAACCCGGTAGCGCAGAGTGGTTATAATCAAGTCCAGGCAGATCCCTCAGAGTAGATGGCCTCTTCCTCTTGTCCTGCTCTCTTTTGCCACGTTCTTCATTTTTGGCAACCTTCTGGACTTCAGTTCATAAGATTTCTTAGTGTCCCGGTATTTGTCTGCCTCCGCTGTTGTAGGATTTGAAGTAACTACGGTAGGGACTAGCATCAACTCTGTTGGTAAGGTTGGATGAAATCGATGGCATAAGAATAGTTTTGCTCTTGTTAGGGTTGCCTCGACTGTGAATGTATCAACTTCTCATCTTACTAAGTAGCAGGTAGTATGTGTAAATCCATTCTCCAGGCCACATATATTGAGGATCTGAAAAAGTATTCTCATTTAATTACTGGTTTTTAAAGTAGCTTTGCCCTTTTCCTATAGCACGTGTTAATATTTTGGTGTACATATTTTGTCTTACTGCCTAGACCTCCCCCCCCGGACCTTTTTAAGGTCTCTTTGAAACAAAGTGCTGTGTGTGTAAACAAGTACGTGTAGAAATTTTTTTTTTTTTTTTTTTTGATGTGTCAAAATGATATGGGTCAATAGAAAGGAGATCGCTAATCATAGATTGTGGTATACTGTGGAAGAAAAGATGTGCTTCCAACCTAAATGTATTAAGGCTAGGCATAATGGCTTTTGCCTAGGTCTGGTTTAATTTATAATTGAAGATGCTAGTGTTTATAAATACCTGTACATTTTCTTTGAGAAAAACTGTTTGGAAAATTGTTTTAAATGGAGATAAATTCTTCCTTCCATCCCATTACAAAGTCTTTTAAGTTGCTTTATGTTAGCCTGCCATAATTTTAATGGTCCTTGAGAAATTGTGCTGAATTTAAAACTGCCTCATGGTTTAAATTGTTAGCAAAGATAAACAAAAAACAAAACAAAACAAAACGACAAAAAGAAAGACAACAGATAAATGTCACCCTGATCTTTAGTATAGGGATTATTTTGTCTTTTTAAAAGTCCTCTTTCCTCTCAACCTATCCTGTCTTGTCTTTTTTCTTTTTTTCCTCACCTGCAGTGAGTAGCCAAATTGTGTAGGTATTTGGTAGGGCTGCAGTTCTAGTTGGGTTTGTTTTTACTGACAGGTGTGTTTTCAGCAGGTTTAGCGCCCGCTGCGTTTGTCCCCAATCCATACATCATCAGCGCTGCTCCCCCGGGGACGGACCCCTACACAGCTGGACTGGCTGCAGCGGCGACACTAGGTGAGGTGTTCTTCTGCATGCGGGACTTTATCCCCTGCTAAAAAGTCGTGGGGGCTGGCATGCATTCTTTGTACTCTGTCCTGAATCCAGGTCTCCGGTGGAGATTTTTCTCCTGGTTTCCAGTGTCCTCTCCCTGTTTGGATAGCTCTCCTTAGCTGTAACCTCAGACTCGAACATATCCAAAGGCAAATTCATGAGCTGCCTCCTGTATGGGTATTTGTGATCCACGAAACCACCAAGTTGCTTGTAGGTAGTTGGGGAATTTATCCCCTTTCCTAGGTCTTCGTACTACCTGTAGTCTGCCACAGTGTAGGTCCTTATACTCTTTACCTAGGCTTTGGCACCTATTCTCACTTATGCATTCCTAATTTCCTTACCCCTCCCCTCCAGTGTTCTCGAAAACTGTTTTAAATATGGATCTTACCTTTTCACCTTTCTGCTTTAAACCATCACCAGTTTCTTTTCTTTCTCTTTTTTTTTTTCCCTCCTCATGCTGTATTATCTTTAATAAACCCGCAGCACCAGTGTCATCTGCCATTTGGTGTTTTCTCGGAGAAGAAGCCCGTCACCAATTTCTGTCTTATCCACCCAAACCATAGATCAGACATGGCTGATTATTCCATCCTAATTGGGTGGTGGTGTGCCGTTCCTTGGATCACTGTTTTTAAGGAGCTGCCATGGCATACTGAGGATTAGTGAGGATTGGGACCCACTCTGATCTCTCTCTGACTTGTATATGGATGTCTCTACATGCATACCACTTTCTCCCCCTCCAGATTGGCTGTCATTGGCTCACACCATACATTCTAGCAGTGCTAAACTGGTTTTAGCTTGCTGCAGGCACCACACCTGCTTAGGCCTCTTTGTCTTTGGTCTCTTTAGTCCTCCGTAGTAAACTCTTCCCATTCTTTTCCTGGGGATCTCCTTAGCTGGCATTGTCACCACCTAGAAACCCTTCCTTTGCTGACTCCCCTGTTCTTTCTCTGTTACTTACTTTTATTTTGTATTTATTTGCTTGTGGATATATACATGAGTGGTTTGTTTCCCCTTGAGATTGAACTCTTTCAAAAGCAGGCCTTTCTGTTACTTGACCCTGGAGCACAGTTGCTGGCACCATAATGGACTCACACATATATGGTAGATTGAATTCAACGTTAGGACAGAGTCAGTGTCTTCCAAAGTAAAAATTCTCTGGGAACAGATCCCTCCAAGTCATGTTAATCATAATTAAATATTATTATTGTAAGATTTTACTTACTGTTTTATAGCATGCGATTTGCCATTGTGAACTCAGATGCAGTATAGAATTTCTTACTATTTTCTTCAGCATTATTCACATTTTGGCATGCGTCGTGATGGGAGCGTATGTAGTATAGTTCCTCTGTCCCCCTTGCCTTTGAGGGAGATAGAAAGCTCTTCCTGGCAGAATGATCTTTGCTAACCATCTTTAATATTGATTCAGCCCTTATTAACTATTTGCCAAGCATTGTGCTGAGTGCTTTTCTTTCATGAGTTGTTGGATGATTGATTGATTTTTTTTAAGATTTTATTTATTTATTTAATTTCAGAGAGAGAGCCAGAGCGAGAGTGCACGTGTGTGAGCAGGGGTAGCGGCGGGCAGAGGGGGAGAATCTCAAGCAGACTTCACGCTGAGCATGGAGTCCGATGCGGGGCTCGATCCCATGACCCTGAGATCACAACCTGAGCTGAAACTAAGAGTCAGATGCTTAACTGACAGAGCCATCTAGGTGCTCTGGATGTTGATTTTACAGATTAGGAATTTGGAACTCAGCTGTCTTTTTCGAGGTCACACTACTTAAATACTACAGAGTTGGGGTTTGAACCAGGTCTATCTCAGAGTCCTTGCATGCACTTCACTATAGTGTACAATGCCCACACTATCTTGAATTATCTTTTCTCTTTCTTTTCTCTGCTGACTTATTATATGTCATTTAAAACAACTGTCTTAGGGACAACACACTTGTCCTCACTGAAATCATAGTTTGGTGATGAGAGTGTTGCTTTTTGTACCTACCCATCAGCTGAGCCAGACTGAAAAAGACTTCAGGGCTTTCACACAGAACCAGAAATGTTAACCACCCAAACTATGAAATTGCATATGCTTGTGGGGTGTGCATCACACAGGAATTGGAGCAGGCATCCTGATGAGCCAAGCTCCATTGATCATGCATCCCGGGGGGTATTTTCCTAACTGCAGTCAGAGGCCATGTGACCAGGGAAAGTAGTAGAAATGCTAGTTGAGAAAATTGAAGAGGCTTATATAAATATTTATGGTAACAGCAGTCTCTGCACAGCTGAAGGTTTTATTGTTGACATGTGGCAGAGCCTTGAGATTGTCATTGCAGGTTACAATCCAGCCTTTCCCCATCGATGTGGCAACATCCTCACCCTTATCATACCCATTCGCAGGTGAGGAAACTAGGGCATAGGTTAAGTCTCCATTGTGGTGTCTCTTCCATTCTCTTCTGTAAATGCCCAAGACCACCCTACTTTGTAAACACTAGTCAGGTGGGCTTGGGGCTCCCTACTCTCTAACTTGGAGGTATGGTTCTTAGACCCTTCAAGTTCTGAGGAATTAAAAGATTTTTACCCCTTTGCTTATTATAAAAAAAATAGCTCCTACTGTAACCTAGGTTCTCTAAGCAGCATGTTTATTTTACATCCAGATGTAGTATTTCACAGTGGGTAACCTTATAAACAGAGCTGCTTGATCTTGGCTAATAGGCCCACAGGGGCAGAAAATACCAAATCAGAAATGTCAGAGCAGTACTGGGCAGTGATGTAATTTGACTTACTTGTATCTTAGAAACTTAAAACTGGGAAACAAAACATATGTTCCAATTAATTTTGACTTAATGAAATCTATGTTTCTTTCTTTTTAAAGATTTTATTTATTTATTTGACAGAGAGCACAAGCAGGGGGAGTAGCGACAGGCAGGAGGGAGAAGCAGGCTCCCCGCTGAGCAAGGAGCCTGATGCAGGGCTCGATCCCAGGCCCCTGGGATCATGATCTGAGCTGAGCTGACCGAGCCACCCAGGCACCCTGTAATCTGTGTTTCTGCAGGATTAGCTACCATGTCAGAATAGACACATTCGAAATAGCTCTTTGGAACTCTATCTATATTCAGTCAAGTTGCAGATATTTTAAACTCTGTGTTTTAAGAAACTTTTGATTGGGGGATGTGTTTCAGCAGATATGAGGAGCTTGTCTTGGTTGGCAAACTGAAGCCTTGGTGTTTCTTGCTGCCGTTTTCAGAGAATTCTGTGGTGTAGATTTCTGCCACACCCAGGCTGCTGTCTGCATGGCTGTGTTACCTCTGTGTTGCATACTGTGTACGGCAGACACTGTAGCGAGAGCCTGTTGCCAAAGGTGAACAGATCATTGAGATTGAAGCAGAGTGCTTGGTTTTGTTTAGGACACTCGGCAGGTCTGTAAGGTTTTGTTTGTTTGTTTTCAACATTGACTTAAATTCAAAATTTCGTATATCAATGTCTGAATGTAGTTGTGTTGAATGACTTCCAACACAGAAATAGGAGAACCAAGCCTCTTAGAAATTGAGCAGTGGAGGTCCAATGGAGTGTCTGGGTTATGTCGTTGAAGACTGATGGATTTTCCTGCTTCAGGAGTTAATGAAGCACCGGGGCCCCTGTCCCTGTCCGTCATTTCAGGTGCCATCCTTACCATTGAGAGCAGGGCACAGCTTAATCTTCTATTCTCTTTCTTCACTTGATGCACACAGACTCGCCATTTATTTCCCTTCAAACAACAAACTGTGTTTCTGTCTGTCCCATGTCCTTTCTTTCTCAGGGGAAGCACAGGCCTTTTGCCTTCTTCCTACCAAGGCCAGTTCTTCTGTTCTTAAACCCATCCCTTCCAACTTCAATCAGTTATTCTCCCTTTTGTGGTATCTTTGGTGTTTTGTCCTTCACTAGCTTCTTCATCTAGGCCTGGAGTAAATTAGTGACTTCAGAAGACTTTCATAAAAATATAAAAATATGTTCTATTTTTCAAAAACAGAATTCATGATCAGTTAGAACGAATCAATATATCCTTACTATTTTACTGTAGGATCTGCTGAGTCCGATGTAGCCTTCGGAAACCCTGAGATGATTCTGACTAGTCTAAACTTGTCTTCTTTTCTCTCGCTATTTTTAGGCCCGGCTGTGGTCCCTCACCAGTATTATGGAGTCACTCCCTGGGGAGTCTACCCTGCCAGTCTTTTCCAGCAGCAAGCAGCTGCCGCCGCGGCAGCAACTAATTCTGCGAATCAGCAGACTACCCCACAGGCTCAGCAAGGCCAGCAGCAGGTAAATGTAAACAGAATTTACCCCCTCTAAGTGTGAATTTTAGTAATCGTGTATCGTTAAAAGGTAATGCTGCTCCTGATAGAGAAATGCTGTGGATCGGCGAGTTCCCACTGTGTGTGTTACCTGAGTTCAGGCTGAGACTTAACGGGGCTTACCGAATGCGTTTTATGATCAGGTTCTTGGTCTGCATACCTAGGTAAGATCATGAGATTGTGTAGGGGCAAAGCACGTAGAGGATCATCCACTTAAGGGTACATGGTTAGCAAGTGGCAAACGAGTACTCATACTGCTAGTAAGAGCTACTTTTCTGCCATAACTATGGGATGCCGTCGCTGCTTTCCAAACACTGGTCTCAGATCACCTCTGCCTCTCCCGCAGGCAGCTTGCCACGGACGGGGAGCCTCGTTCTCCAGACTGCTTATTGAGAACATCAGCTGAACTGGATATAAATCTTTAAACCTATTACGTCTGTTTTAACCTAGAGCTTTTTAATGAGTTGGGAAAGAATAATGAACTACAAAACTAAGTATGCCCTTTTATTTTGAATAGGCCATTTTCTCCTTCTTACTAGAAAAATACCTGTTTATTGCTGAAAATTATGGTGAATTGGAAAACTCAAAGGAGAAAAATCCTCATGTCAGGATAAAACAAAATTAATGGGTGGTATTTGTTGTTCTAGCTTTATTTTTCAGGTTCTGATAAATTTGGGGTTATGCTGTCCAATGGTTTTGAGTTCCTACAGTTTTTACAGTTTTCCATGTTATTTAGTGCTTTTTAGAAATATTTACTGGCTATCTTTAAATCTGTCAGAGTATCCCATATTTTATTTTCACCAGCTTACTATTATTTGATATTTAATTTAGCAATATTTTGATGTTATAAATAACTGATAGCCTTTACATAAATGTGTGATTATTTCCATGGAATAAATTCCTAGAAGTGGAGTTTTTTTCAAGCAAGTAAAATGAACATTTAGGCTTTGGTACACATTGTCAAATTAAAGAGGCAAGACACCATGCTCGTCCATGTACTTGTGACATGATGCAAACCAGAACGCTTTGGTTTTTACTAGTCCCACTAAGAGAGTGTATGTTTAATTTTTTAGATTCTGCAAAATTATAGAAAAAACACAGGTCTTGAAATTCTAGCCAATTTATCCTTGGTCAGTAATTTTATAGTAAGATAAATTTTTGGAAGCTAATACATGATTTTTTTTTTTTTTAAAGATTATTTATTTATTTATTTGACAGAGAGAGAGAGAGAGAGAGACAGTGAGAGAGGGAGCACAAGCAGGGGGAGTGGGAGAGGGAGAAGCAGGCTTCCCACTGAGCAGGGAGCCCAATGCGGGGCTCCATCCCAGGACCCTGGGATCATGACCTGAGCCGAAGGCAGATGCTTAACGACTGAGCCACCCAGGTGCCCTAATACATGATTTTCTTTGCAGTAGATACAACTCTTGTCCCAGGTATGTAAGGGAATTTAGCAGATAATTTGTTGACATAATAGGTGATCCTTGTGAATATATTTAATAAGCTTACTCTTTGTGGATAGTCAGTATTTAGTTGTGTGATGATCTTTGTGTTTAAATGGCTGCCCAGGGGGCGCCTGGGTGGCTCAGTCGTTAAGTGTCTGCCTTCGGCTCAGGTCATGATCCCAGGGTCCTGGGATCGAGCCCCGCATCGGGCTCCCTGCTCGGCGGGAAGCCTGCTTCTCCCTCTCCCACTCCCCCTGCTTGTGTTCCCTCTCTCGCTGTGTCTCTCTCTGTCAAATAAATAAACAAAGTCTTTAAAAAAAAAAAAAAAAAATGGCTGCCCAGTATGGATTTGGTAGACAGAAGTAATTGCTGTGTTTTTAAAATTAGTTCTACTAGAGTGCACAAGAAAAATAGTAGTAAATACTTCTTCTTGAAAGCTTTTTGTTATAAAGGTTTTTTTTTTTTTAATTTTATTTATTTGACAGAGAGAGAGGGAACACAAGCAGGGGGTAGGAGAGGGAGAAGCAGGGTTCCAGCTGAGCAGGGAGCCCGATGCGGGGCTCGATCCCAGGACGCTGGGATCATTATGACCTGAGCTGAAGGCAGACGCTTAACCGTCTGAGCCACCCAGGTGCCCCGAAAGCTTTTTGTTTAAAGCTAAGTGCTCTACCTATAATTTCTTTTATATTTTCTAATTCTGATAAATTATATGACTTGCCTTCATAAGATTGAGGAAATAGAATTTGTGTGCCCGGGGTCACACAGATATTAAATTGTTAAGATTTGAACACAAATCTGTTATTTCACAGCTTGTGTTACTTTCTGACCATATGGTGATGTTTGGAGTTACAGAAAACCGGAGATTTGGTCTTTGTTCTATTACTGACTGGTTTTGCACCTAGGGGTGTGTTGCGTGAATATAGAGAATATAGAGAAGCTATATCCTTAGCTGTAAAATGGGCACTGTAATCCTTTGCATTTCAGGGTTTTCTGTCATCCACTATTACAGATCCCACTGAGAAAAGGTTACGGGCATTCCTTTTTTGATAAGCAGCCATATTTTAGTTCCAGTGTTGTTTTTGTTAGTTTTTGGTTTCAGTTGTTTTAGGAAAATACGATTTTCTTGGTGAACTCCTTTGTCATAGTCATTGAAATGAGAGGCCCTTTTTAAAAAAAAGTTTGCTTTTGACCTTTTTGGCCTTGACATTTTTTCAGAAAACAGAACATTTGTTATGTTCTAGGCATGGTAACTGTTCCACACCTGATTGCTGGAACTTTGAGCACAGTCAGTGACGTTCCAGGCACTCCATCTTACTTCTGATTCCTTTTCATCCTTTTTGTGAAGGTTCCTTTGACATTTGACAAAAATTTTGTTCTTTTCTATTTCAAAATGTTTGCTAAAGAAAAACTCTTTGGGTGTTGAGATGAAGCCAAGCACACGTAGGCACACTTGGTGGTGATTTGGTGTTAGATGTGGCATTTTGACAGAGAAGCGTTTAGAATGGCTTCTGAACTTTCTAGATTGGGGGAGACTGTGTAGATGATAATTCTACTGAGCATGGTGAACTATAGAAGGATGAATGATTATTAATTAAAATATCCCCATTGAGCATCTACTTGCATATTAAGTATTGGTAGATCTCAAAAGCTGTGTATGTAGATCAGTAACCTTTGAAAAGAAATTTGAATTTAACAGCTTTTGCACTGTAAAGGTAGATAGTAAGCAGACTCTGAAAATAGTGTTTTACACAGATCTTCAGTTGTTTTTGTTGATTTTATTCGATGTTAAACTGTTACTTGTAAAATTTGTTTCCATAAAATCCAGACTTGATAGCTGTTGATGAAATTAAAATACATGAATACTGTCAGCTGACTTAAGAACGTTGATTAATCATCAGGGTCCCACACAGATTTCTAGACAGTGGACAAAAAGGAAACCTGCTGCTCTTCTCATTAAAACTGGGCCCAGTAGTCTGAACTACCTCTTTCTTGAGGCACCTTGTCCCTTCGCCTGTCCCCCAACCTTTTACACAACTCCTAACCATACATAAACCAACCTGGTTCACAATACCCTATGGAAATGATGCTTTCATTGATGTTTTAGTCGTTCTTGAACTGTTAGTATTTGCCATATCTCTGTACACGCTGTTTACTTTATTCCTAGAGTGAGAACTCTTCTGGGTCATTGGTGAGGCATCTTCTAAGTCTTGGTGCAAACACTCAACTGGGCAGCCTCCCTTGACTCTTCTGTCGATGTGGATTGAAGCACTCCTTCTCTTTTAAAGTCCATTAGATTCTTTAGGTCACAAACAAATATTTTGATAGTAATTAGCTCTTGGTTATTGATTGTCTCCTGGGTACCAGGTATTGTGCCTTGCAGACATTAATTCTAATATTCCCAGCAGATCTGCAAGATCAGCCATTACTCTCACTACTTTTACAGATAAGAAAATAAGAGACTTGGAGTTAACCAAGTGTCTACACGACTCTTTTTGCCAGTACGGATGGTGGTGTTTCCCTTATGCTCCTTTAATAGTTGAGTGTTAGTGGTGTTTCTCTTTTACATTTTTTACCAAATGGTACCAAGAATAATCTGTACCCAGGTTCCTGATCATATGTCTAATTTTTATAAAAAGCAGAGTGATAGTTAAAGTGATTTGATAAGAACTTTTTTTGCCTTTGAAAACATGCAAAACACATTTTATAATTTTAGCCTTGGTCTGTGGGTTTTGCATTTTTACTTGCTGGAGTATATAGATCATGTGGAGTAGATTCTTCAGAGCATTCAGAATAAGAATGATTACCACCATTTTGATATCCATGTTTCATTCATAAAAAGTGGATCCTTCAGCACAGTGACAGAACTGGTCTTCTGTACTGAAAAGGGCAGTGTTCTTGACACTCATCTCCATTTAGATTGCGGTCTATTGTGGAATTTATGAGAGGAGAAATAGAAACAGGTCAGAAGCCTCCTAAGTCAAATCTGGGGAGCTCATTTGGGGCCATTTGGGCCTTGTAGAATGGGAATAGTGTTATAAGGTAGAGAAGGTGCTCTTATATTCCATAAAGAAAATACAGACTTTTGGTGGGTTTTTTTCCCCCCCTTTAGACACAGATATTTTAATCTATGTGGGTAGATTACCCTTGTTCATCCTATCTAAACTCCCCTCCCCACTCCATCAGACTCCTCCACCCACTTTTTGTCAGAGCACTGATATTTTATAGAGTTGCCATTTATTGTCTGTCTCATTCACTAGAATAAAAGCTTCAAGAGGGCAGGGGCTCTGTCTGTTTCATTGCTTTATCTCTCGTACCTGCCAGATGATAGTCATTATGTATTTGATTAATGAATCATCATTTTTTTTTAATGCTTTTGGCTGCTTATAAAGGTGTAATAATGTTTAAAAATGGTAGAATGAGATTTCACTAAATGAGATGTTGCTAATTGAATTTTTATCCTAACAGCAATGTCATAGAAAACATTATAGGAAAAACAGTTACAACTATCAGTTTCTAAAAGTTGGCCCAACTTAAGCACACGGTGGGTCTTAGGTATTTTCAGTGACAAGAAAGTAGTTGACTTATTTCTGTCTCCCAGGTTCTCCGTGGAGGAGCCAGCCAGCGTCCTTTGACCCCAAATCAGAACCAGCAGGGACAGCAAACAGATCCACTAGTGGCAGCTGCAGCAGTGAATTCTGCCCTTGCTTTTGGACAAGGACTGGCTGCAGGCATGCCAGGTGAGGCTGCATTGTTGTTTCTAATACTTGGAGGGAAAAACAGTCTGCTTGTTGGGGGAGATTGAGAGGAGAACAGGCAGTGCTTTAAGCTTGTGTCGGCTTGTCATTATTTGGGCACTGGCAAAGATGACATACACTTGCCCTCACTTAGACCATAGTTCGCTGATGAGAGCACCTAATTGTTCTGAGCCAGTCTTCGTCTTACATATATCTCCTCACGCATTGCTTCGAGTGTGCTGTATTCCTTTGTGATGATCTGTTCTCTCCCTTAGGATTAGGGATAATAGAAGGAGTGGGCAGGCTACTTTAGCATCACTCCAGGGCCTTAGCCTTCATGCTGATGTCTCTGAACAGTATTATTAGGAAGTTCCTAGTGTTCCTTGATGGGGCGATCCCTCACGTTTCTAGGATTTCTCCCAAGCCAACAGCAGAGGTGCTTTATAGCTGCCTGCCCGTGATTAATATTTATCTTGAATATATGTTTTTCTTGGCTCACTGTCCTGGTCCTATTCTTTGCATGGGTTGGAAGTAATTTGTGTTTCTTCCTTTGAAACAGGTCCTTGTAAGACCTCAGCGTAAATGTATGGGTTCTTACTGATCATGGAGTGTAGCCCAATTAATTGATCTATTTATGAATTCACTGAGTAACTTTAACATGTATCATTTGTTATATTAGTTATTAAGCATTCAGGTTTTATTGGGAAGTCACCTGTAATTTCTCCTATTATTCAGTAGGATTTGGAGATTCCATCTCATATGGTGATGTGAAAGATCCTATTATTTGAAGTGTGTCTAGGTTTTACCTGCTAACTTGCAGGATATTTGTGCTTACACTGTTGTGAGGTATGAAAGTACTGTAATTGTTGTAATCATTTGTACCCTCCGTTACTTCTCTAGTCAAAAAACATAAAATACTGTCAGTGTATGATTTCTGGTGATAACCTTGGTTAGCACTTTGAAGAGCACGGGTGTTCACTATCCTGCCGAGTTCCCTTTCTTTTATTTATTTTTTAAAAAGATTTTATTTATTTATTTGTCAGAGAGAGAGAGAGAGAGAAAGCGCAAGCAGGGGGAGTGGCAGGCAGAGGCAGAGGGAGAAGCAGGCTCCCCACTGAGCAAGGAGCCCGATGTGGGGCTCGATCCCAGGACCCTTGGGATCATGACGTGAGTTGAAGGCAGACACTTAACCGACTGAGCCACCCAGGTGTCCCCCTGAGTTCCCTTTCTAACACTTAGCGGCTGGTAAGTAGTACTACCCCCTATTGTGCCAGATATCATGCTAGATCTGTCACATTCGTCCTTTAATTGTCACAGGAACTTTATGAGGCAGGTATTATTATCCTAATTGAAGAAATGGATGCTCAGAGATGCAAGGTCATACAGCTATCTAGGTGGTGAAGCCAGGAGAGACATCTACGTATGTCTGTCCCCACAGCTGAGAGTCTGTGACTGTTGACAATATTCAGCTACCCAGGAAAACACTGTTAATTTCATATATACTTGTATGTGGCTTAATATTCCCAGGTTACCCAGTCTTGGCTCCTGCTGCTTACTATGACCAAACGGGCGCCCTTGTGGTAAATGCAGGAGCGAGAAATGGTCTGGGAGCTCCTGTTCGGCTTGTAGCTCCTGCCCCAGTCATCATCAGTTCCTCGGCCGCGCAAGCAGGTGAGCTTCCGTCTTTGTGAACTCCTGTCAGTAGTCCAAAAGGGGCGATGGATGATGTTCTTACAATATGTTGAAATGTACTTTATTTGACAGTTCTCAATATAGCAATTCTGCCCTGTAATATTTCAAAGAGAAAATCAGAAGCAGCAAGTGACCTCGATAGATTCTGTTGACAGCCATGTACCAGCTGGTTAGCAGCAAGGACCTGCTCCACCGTGAACATAGGAAGTTGGATTACTCACACAAAATGGCACCGTTGGCAGAAGTCCAAGGCTAATTTCACAGAAATCCTTGACATTATTTTAAGATAATATTTGTTTTTGTGGGGTTTTTTTTGGGGGGGGGTGTTGTTTTTTGTTTTTTGGAGGGGGGCGGGATGGAGGGAATAGTGAGAAGTGGGCAGAGCAATATATTTTGATGGGGGACAGAATAGGTTTTTATTTTAAGCTTTATATATGTGTGTATATATATTAGGAATATAAATTAAGAACAATAGTGGGAACATCTAGAAGAGAGCAATATGTTCAGGAATTCGAGGGGCTTGCGTATATTGCCAACAGTGGTTCTGGAAAAGTCCTCAACATTGATATTTGTGGAACTTGAGATTTTAGGAAGTAGTCGTATTTAAAATGGCTACATTTGACATCTGTACCTATTTTAAACTGCAGACTCTTTAAAGCTACCACCATAGTGAATTTGGCTTCCATGGTATTTTGACTTCAAATTGGAAGCAGAAGTAGAAAATAGAAGCCTCAGATGGAGGGCTCAAAGGCAGATTCGTGTAGTTCTTTACAAAGCTCATGTCTGCTTTGCGAAGCTAGGAGCGCGTGACAGCGTTTCTGGAAGGCTAGCGCCGAGGCTGGGGTACGCGGCCAGCGCCTTTCCCAGCCCAATGCTTTGCTTTCTTCTTCGTAGCTGTTGCGGCGGCCGCAGCTTCAGCAAATGGAGCAGCCGGTGGTCTTGCTGGAACAACAAATGGACCGTTTCGCCCTTTAGGAACCCAGCAGCCCCAGCCCCAGCCCCAGCAGCAGCCCAGTAACAGCCTGGCATCCAGCTCTTTCTATGGCAACAACTCTCTGAGCAGCAATTCACAGAGCAGCTCCCTCTTCTCCCAGGGCTCTGCCCAGCCTGCCAACACATCCTTGGGATTCGGAAGTAGCAGTTCTCTCGGCGCCACCCTGGGATCAGCCCTCGGAGGGTTTGGAACAGCAGGTAGAAATCCGACTTAAGTGCTGTTAAAACTGAATTTTTGTTGTTTTTGCAATCTTTGTGGAACACTGATGATGCATGGAACCCTGGACAGATACCCCAGGCAGATCTGGACCGAGCCCCGTGGGAATTCGGCCGTCCCACATATCTTTGAGATGACGGACTGTTAAAATCAAGTTTTACATTTGGGGCTGATTTCAGGTTTATGCTCATATTGCTACTTATTTATACTCTCATAGTTGATTTGTTTCAGGGATCAGAAAACCAGGGGAGGTTTTTTGCAGGCATTGGGAAGAACGTGGAGGGAAGTGTAGAAATGTGAATGTTAAAAACTGAGGGAGGAGGACTGACCAAAGACGACAGGGTAGTGTACCCCTCAATATGCAGGCCTTACAGAGTCAGGAGTTTGCTCCAGTCTTTTGAGAAGAATTAAGGTGGATATTATGGAAAAGTGGGAAGAAGGACATTAGACCAAGATATTTTTAATATTTCGATGGGAGGATAAAGCAGGAAAGTAGTTAGGAAAACAGTGGGATAATGGCAGTGTTTGTAGAACAATGTGATCTCAGAACAGAAGGGCATGTTTGAGAGAGAGAATCTTAGATTGGAACTGGGAGCTAGCAATAACTCTTGATTGAACCCTGAGAAGAGAAGATCTTGAGAAGATAGGCTTTCACATGTAAGTCTTGTGTAGTGGGGAAATACCCCATTTACAAATCTTTTTTCTGTATTCCATTTTTCTACTAGAACCTTTGGGTTGATGAAAGGCATTCTTTCTAGCCCATTTTCTTTCACCTTTTCCATAGCTTATGTGGCCGTCCGAGCTTTTTACCCCATCCCCACCCCATAATATGTGACACCAAAGGAAGGTAAATTTAGCATTCGTGTGATGGTTTGAACAAAAGCTTCATGTTAACCTGAGCCATGTCCTCTTTATTACTTTACCTGCCCCTAGAACTGCCACATGAACAGTTAGGCTGTCTCTGCTGACAAATTTGCGGTGGTAAGGAGTCTGGATCAAAGTGTTAGGAACAGGTCACTGGGCTTGTTCTTCAAAGAACAGGCCTTTTCTTATCTGCATTGTTTTAATTCCATTTTAGTTGCAAACTCCAACACTGGCAGTGGCTCCCGCCGTGACTCCCTGACTGGCAGCAGTGACCTTTATAAGAGGACATCGAGCAGCTTGACCCCCATTGGACACAGTTTTTATAACGGCCTTAGCTTTTCCTCCTCTCCTGGACCCGTGGGCATGCCTCTCCCTAGTCAGGGACCAGGACATTCACAGACACCACCTCCTTCCCTCTCTTCACATGGATCCTCTTCAAGCTTAAACCTGGGTAAGAACCATTACTCTAACACCACCTTGAACTCTAGAAATCTCTTGCCACTGATGACATTACAAGTACTTTGCGTAAGCAAAGGACAGTCCCTTTATCCCAGGAGTGTCCTGGGTGTTCTGTGCCTTCCTTAAGTGCCTCATGTTATTTAGGCTGTACCTAGAGAGCATAGCAGTTTTGGATTTATTCAAGTTTGGGTGCATCCACTATATATTCACTTCAGCTTCAGTCTGAACATCTTGTTCTTTGGCTACACGTGGGAGTCTTTCATTATAAATCCAGTACAGATTCATTTTCAGGAAAGCTGGAAAACACAGAGACATAGACAAAGAATGTGTTCATCTAGTGTCACCACCGAAATATCACAATTAATATTTTGCCTTATTTTTCAGACTCCCTCCCCCCCCATATACGCCTAATACCTTACTTTCCCACACAAAAACGTTTTATTTGAAAAAATTGCCAGATTCTTGATTTTTTTTTTTTTTTTTTTTTTTGGGTATAAACTACCTAGTATGCTAATGAGTATAGATGTGTATTTCTCAACTGTATGTTTAGGTTGTTATTATGTATGGGGATTTAAAAATGTTACCATCTAGATCCTAAAATGAGGAAGGAAAAGAGGATTGTAAACAGCAGGCTGTAAGAATGAGAAGAAACTTAACATTAATACTTCGGGTGGCAAATTCCTAAGTCCTTCAAGAGGTGGAAGGTGGTGCATACTTCCTTTCCTCAGATACTTACCGAGTTTGCGTTTTGAAGTGCTGATTTATTTCTTAGATGAGGAGAGTTGAGGCATTGAAGTAGAGTGACCATACAACTTATGGTGCAAGGTAGGACACATTTGAGAGTAGATGGGAGTGCTGTTAACAATGAACTCTGTGATGACAGACCTAAACTGTCCTAGGAAAAGTCATCATGTATGGCCACTTTCCCCAGAAGATTATGTTTGGTTTTTATTTTTAATCCTCTGTTTACTTATTTTTTTTAGAGCAGTTTTAGCTTCATAGCAAATTTGAGGGGAAAGTACAGAGATTACTCCTGTACCCTCTGCCCTGCACATGAGCAGGTTTTTTTTTTTTTTTTTTAAAGATTTTATTTATTTATTTGAGACCGAGAGAATGAGAGAGAGAGAGCACATGAGAGGGGGGAGGGTCAGAGGGAGAAGCAGGCTCCCCGCCGAGCAGGGAGCCCGATGCAGGACTCGATCCCGGGACTCCAGGATCATGACCTGAGCCGAAGGCAGTCGCTCAACCAACTGAGCCACCCAGGCGCCCGAGCAGGTTTTTCTAGTAGCAGCACCCCCAGCCAGAGTGGTACCTTTTACAGTTGATGAACTGACATTGACACACAATTATCTTCCAGAGCTCATAGTTTACATGGACTCTTTTCAGTTTTTAACCAGCAAGATTATAAGTGGCTTTATGGGCTCCAAGATGAGGACGGACTAAACATTGAATAGTATGCTTTCATTTGGAAAGACAAAGACTGGGAAGTGATTTATAAAAGTCAAAGAAGTCCTGAAGGGGATAGGATAGTAGAGGTCTTATTCTAGGACCAAGAATGCTATCTCTGAGTTGGAGAGGTGGTTTTTAAGGCAAAAATACGTACCTATGTATGTACATACACATTTGTGTGAGTGTGTGTGTATCCTGAAATCTCACGTGGTCAGAGCTGTCCTTGTAGAACTCATTGTCTCAGGTTACATATGGACGTTACTTTAGAGAAGTTGTCAGGCCATTCTAGATTGGTAAATCCATGTTGGACAGATAAGGCAATGGGGGGTACATTGCACAACAGTGTTTCCTAGTGACAGAATGCTTGGCTTTAAAGACTGAGGGTTAATGCAAATTGTAAGGGGTAAATGAAAGTCCCAGTTTAGTGTGTAGATGGAAGGAGCTAATACTTATTGTAGTTATTATCTGCTACTATTAATGGTTTTGAGTGCTGTACATATAACTCTGGCAGGTGTAGGTATTTTGCCCATGGTACAGGAGTGAGGAAATTGCCTGAAATATCTTGCTGAAGTCTTCTCATTATCTGAAGAGATTTAGCATCAAATGTGTTTCGCTCCAAAGCCCACACCATCATTGTACGTCCTGTCACGTGATGTGCCCAGGGTATCTTTTAAACCAGTGCATTATCAAATCCAGAAGTCTTCCCTTTTAATTCCTTGATTTAAACATTTGAACTATGTCAGCTCATATTGACATTCATAGTTGCCAACTTGCAAACTTTTTTTTGGGGGGGGGGCGGTGAGGGGTGGGGTGATGGTGGTCCAAGAGCCAGGTCGTAAATATTTTAGGCTTGCAGGTCAGATGGTCTCTGTAGTAAGTATTCAGTTCTGCTGTGAAGTACAGAAGCGGCCACAGACAAAACGTAAATGGACGTGTAGCTATCATGCAGTCAAACTTTATTTCCAAAAATCGGTGGTAGGCCAGATTTGTCCTGTGGGCTGTAGTTTGTCAGCCCCTGAACTAGATGCTGTGGCTCTTGGGGTTTGAAAATGGAGCTGGAATCAGTACTTGCATGCATACTTTCCTCTTCCCAGTGGATCAACATTGTCATGAAGTATACTTCCTTCTTCATTCCTGTTTCCCCTGTGAAGGAGGAAATGACTGTTGGGGCAAGCGATTTCTCATTTTAATGACTCTTGCTGTCTGCCTGGTTTTCTTTCTAACGTATCTTCTCTTTTAGAAACAAGTGAGCTCATTTAAGCAATTTAGTTGCCTGTGTTTGCATGGAACTTCCATGGCTGCGGGTACTGTGTGAGTCAGACATGTCATTCCTCAGGAACCCTGTGTCTTGATCAGTAGAGCTTGGCCTTCGCTCAGTCTGTTTCCTTGACAGAAGGGTTCTTGTGTGCTTTAGTCTTAACCTAGAGAAAAGAGAGGTATGGGAATTGGTTTCTAACAGTGTTCGTGTAGAGGTCCTGAAGCCATTTTTGGTGCAGGAGACTTAACATTGCTTTGCCAGATATATACTGGGCCACACGTGATACGGTTTCTGCTGTTAATAGTGCTGTGCTGCTGACCCCGGCCATTGGTTCTCAGACCAGGAGCTGTGCTGTGCGCGCATTCACTGTGTTCACCTCTCTCGTAACTCTCTTCTACACTCAGCATGGTCTCGTGCCTTTCGTAACACCACACAGCTAGCAAGTATTTGAACGTACATACCAGCCTGTAGATCTCTATTGTTTTCCCAGTGTGGATCTTTTCTCCATCATAACTTCCCCGAAGTCACACATGTGTTAGGATACTCTCCAAATGATCACTGACCTGCTTAGTTAGCTTAGTTTTTTTCCCCCCTTATTATTTATTCAACACTTTTTGGTGTCTCATTATTTATTCAGCAATCACTTGTTGGTGCCTGCTTATGACTCTTAAATGCTTTTTCCATTAGCAGTTGTTTAAAGACCAAAATTCTTTTTTTTAAAGAAAAACTTTATTGAGTTATATTTTACATATAAAATTTACCCATTTCAGGCTTACAGTTCAGTGATTTTTAGTTACTTTCTGAATTGTACAACCATCACCATAAATCAGTTTTAGAATATTTTCATCCCTTCAGTAAGATTTCTCAAGACCAATTAAAATTAATCTGCATTCATACCTTTAGCTCCAGTCAGCCACTGATCTACCTTCTGTTTTTAAATTTGCCTTTTCTGAACATTTCATATAAATGGAACCATACAATATGTGATCTCTTTTGTTTGGCTTCTTTCCCTTCTCATGGTGTGTCCCTCCCCCCAGCCCCACCCCCCACCACATTTGCCCGTTTTTGAGATTTCATTCATAATCTTATATGTGTCAGTAGTTTGTTTCATTTTCTTGCTGAATTGTCATCGTCTTTATGGACATACCACATCTTGTCTAACCATTCACAGTTGAAGGATTTTTGTTGGTTATAGGTTTTGGCTATTAGAAATGATGCTGCTATGAACATTGCATGCAAGTCTTACTGTGGGGCACATTTTTTTATTTCTCTAGTAGTAGAATTGCTGAATTGTGTTTCAGTTTTATGTTAAACCTACTGAGAAAATGCCAAAGTGTTTTCCAAGTTGGTGCACCATTTTACATTCCCATCAGCAGTGAGAGCTCTAACTTCTCTGCATCTTTTAATACAGCTATTTAATACAGCTATTCTGGTGGGCTTGAAATGGTATGTCATTGTGGTTTTAATTTCCATTTCCCTCATGACTAAGGATGTTGAACATTGTTTTCATGTGCTTATTAACTATTCATGTATCTTTGGTGAAATGTCTGCTCATATTTTTTGCCCACTTAAAATTTGGGTTGTTTGTCTTTTTTTTTTTTTTTTTTTTTTTAAAGATTTTATTTATTTTTTAGAGAGCGAGCGAGAGAGAAACAGCATGAGAGGGGAGAGGGTCACAGGGAGAGGCAGACCCCCCGCTGAGCTGGGAGCCCGATGTGGGACTCGATCCCAGGACCCCGGGATCATGACCTGAGCCGAAGGCAGACGCTTAACCATCTGACCCACCCCAGGCGCCCTGGGTTGTTTATCTTATTACTGAGTTGTAGGAGTTCTTTTTATATTCCTGGCTACAACTCCTTCATTAGATACCTGCTTTGCATGTTTTTTGCTTGTCTTTTCTCCTTCCTTCTTTCCTTTTTTTTTAAATACTCCACACCAATCTTTTTTTTTTTTAGATTTTTATTTATTTATTTGTCAGAGAGAGAGAGAGAGTACCTGTGAGCACAAGCAGGAGGAATGGCAGGCAGTGAGAGAAGCAGGCTCCCCGCTGAGTGAGGGGCCCAGTACGGGACTCAATCCCAGGACCCTGGGATCATGACCTGAGCCAAAGGCAGACGCTTAACCGACTGAGCTACCCAGGCGTCCCGTCTTTTCATATTTTAAAAGTATCTTTTGAAGTGCAGTAGTTTTTAATTTTGATAAGGTCCAGCGTATCATGCTTTCTGGTGTAGAAATCTTTGCCCAGCTCAAGCTCTTAAAGATTTTTCCCATGTGTTTTGTTCTAAAAATTTTACTGTTTTAACTCTTACATTTAAATTTATCATCCGTTTTGAGTTAATTTTGTGTTATTGCCTGAGGTGGAAGTGCATCTTTTTAAGCGTGCACCATTTTCCCCAGCAAAGTATCTAAATTTTCGGTGTACAGGTCCTACACGCCTTTTGTTAAATTTGTTCCTACCTGGGCGCCTGGGTGGCTCAGTTGGTTAAGCGACTGCCTTCGGCTCAGGTTATGATCCTGGAGTCCTGGGATTGAGTCCCGCATCGGGCTCCCTGCTCAGCGGGGAGTCTGCTTCTCCCTCTGACCTTCCCCCATCTCATGCTCTCTCTCTCTCATTCTCTCTCTCAAATAAATAAATAAATAAAATCTTAAAAAAAAAAAAAAATTTGTTCCTACCTGTCTTCTTTTTCTTATGCTGTTATGAATGGAATTGTATCCTTGGTTTGGTTTTGGATTGTTTGTTGCTTGCTTATAGAAATACAGTTGATTTTTGTGTATTGATCTTATATTCTGCAAATTCACCATACTTACTTATTAGTCCCAATAGGTATGGGTAGATTCCTCAGGATATTCTATATATAGGATCATGTCACTTGTGAATAAAGCGTTTTTCAATCTGGATGCCTTTTATTTCATTTTCTTGTCAATTGTCTAGAACCTCCAGCACAGTGTTAAATACAGTAGCCAAGAGCACACATCCTTGCCTTGTTCCTGATCTTGAGGATAAAGTATTACTCTTTTACTTTTAAAGTATGATCATTGTAGGTTTTTCATAGATGCCCTTTATCAGGCTCACTTCTATTCTAAGTTTAGGAGTTTTGCCATGAATGGGGTTTGGCTTTTGTTCAGTGCTTTTTATGTGTTTGTTGATGATTGTGTGGTTTTTATCTTTTATTCTGTGAATATGGTATGTTACATTAATTATTTTTTGGTTGTTAATCCGCCCTTGTGTTCCAGGGATAAACTCTGCTTGGTCCTATTGGAGTCGGTTAATATTTTTGTTGAAGAGTTTTGCATCTATATTCATGAAGGGTTCTGTCATTTTCCTTTCTTTGTCTGACTTGTTAGCATGGTGACATTGACCTTACAGCATAGGTTGGGAAATGTACCGCCCCCCTCTGTTTTCTGGACGAGTTTGTGCAGTATTGGTATTATTTCTTTAAACAATTTGATAAAATTCAACAGTGAAACTATTCTGGCCTGGGTGTTTACTAATGGGAAGATTTTTAATTACTAGCTCAGTTTCTGTTTACATCTTATGGGGTCAGGTTTTCCATTTCTTCTTGAGTCAATTTTGGTAATTTGTGACTTTCTAGGAATTTGTTCTAAGTTGTCACATTTGTTGGCCTAGAGTGGAGATGTCTTAAGAAATAAAATCTCCCACCCACTTTCTCAGTCTCTCCCTTCCATCTCTCCCATACATAAATGTACATATGTGCATATGTGTGTTTAGTAATATAAGTAAGTTTTGTATGACCCTGAGCAAGTCAGATGCTGAAATTGTCTTAGGTGTGTGTTACACTTCTAAATTAAAAAGTATTGTTTTTGTAATTATTAATATTACTATTGATAATATTATTAACAACTAGACTTACAGTCCCCGTTTGTGGCTTATATGTAGGTGAGATGAAGCCTTTAGGGTCTCACCTGTACCTAAAGCATTCGTCTCTAATAAGTTGCATCTTAACTCAGCTAGAAAAAGTAAGGGATGTGGAGATGAGTCTCCCAAAGGTCTGATTCTTACTTAATAGTTTTGTGTCTTGCCTCCCTGTAGATGTCTCCATTCCACACCCATCTCCTCCCCATTTCCTGAAATGCTTCTTCATGCTTATGGTTTTCTCCGCAATCTCCAGATTGTGCCATTTTTAAACTCTAAGCATCAAGAAGTAGCAGATGTAATATAATGTGCGTGGTTGACAACCCCCAGCCTTATCATGTGTCCTGGAAGAAGTATACTGTGCTTGTTAATTCCCACAGTGTTGAAATACAATAAAAGTAAGCTTGAAAGTTCATAATCTGTCCAAGGCAAAAAAAATGTAAGCACTTAGTTTTATATGATAGAATTCCTGTCTTCTTGAAATTAATTCTTGCTGTTCTTATATGTACTTAGTCCTTTAAGAAAAGCAAAGTTCAATCACAAAATGGTTTTCTCTGTCCCTGCATGAACTGCAAGAGATGTTTCTAATTTATCGTTCAGTAACTTGTACTAATTTTGGATTATTTACTAGTCATGTGTGTGCCTTTCCTACTTCTCCATTCTAAAAGGTAATGTAGTATTTTGTGATTGCTCACCTGATTCTTTGAAAGTGACTTGTCATCTGTAAAATTAACCATGTGAAAATTAACTTATTTTGTACTCAGTAGTATGCACTGATGACAACTCATTTTGGGCTTATTTTAATTTAGGGCTACCTGGCTGTGGTATTAGTATTAGAGAGTAGACTGGGGAGAACTTACTGTAAACATTTTGGTGAGCGGTGTTGCCTCTGCCTGTATTAAATAGAGTCAGATGTTGGGGACCTTGACCGTTTTTTCTTTAAAGGTGAAGAAGGCAGGATTTTTCCCCGTGGGTATTCGATTCTGTTTTTCTTGGTCTTTGTTCTCTTTCCTTTTTGGTTTCTGGGGATTCTGTTGATACATCCTCTAGCCCAGGGATTCTTCCCTCAGGTGGGTCCTGTTTACTAAGAAGCCCATCAAAGAGTTCCTCATTTTGGTCACAGAAGTCTTTATCACTGGCATTTCTTTTTAGTTCTTAGGACTTCCATCTCTGCTCACATTGCCCACCTGTTCCTGGATGCTGTCTGCTTTCTCCTGTCAGAGCCTGTAGCGTATTCACCAGAGTTGTGTTCAGTTCCCAGTCTGATGACTTGAATATCCCTGCCGTGTATGTCTCCGATGCTTGCTTTCTCTTCACATTGTGTTGTCTGTTGGTATGCCTTGTAATTGTTTCGTGAGAGCCAGCTATGATGTGCCGGGTAAAAAGAACTGCTGTAAAAAGGCTTTTGGTCATGTGTTGGCGAGGTGTGCGGGGAGGGGCAGTGCTCTGTGGTCCCATCTTTGGGGCTCGGTCTTTTAGGGAGCCTGTGCTTCCGGACCTCCAGCTTCACAAGGGCTTCTCATTTGTTTCCTCCCCCTTTTGGTGGGACAGGATGGGTTGAATAGGCTGGAGTTGTGTATCTCCCTTCCCCAGCTCAGTCGGTCTTTGATGATAGCCCAGGAGGTTACGCTCTGGTTAACTGGTTTCCCCAGAGGGCAGACTTGGTGAAGAACAGAGTGCTCTGGCCTGTCTCAGAATGGTTTCTTTTCCCTTCACCTTACTTAAGCCAGAGAAAATTTTTCTCTTGTATTTATTGTGGAACCTGGTTGCAATCTCGGAGGTAAATCTCACAATATGGGGGTTTTAACTCTCAGGGCTGCCCATTCTAAGTTAATAAAGCAGTTTGTCATTTACAGTTCAGGTTTCCTTATGTTTGTCATCCATATTAGGATGGTTTTTTTAGGAGTTTCGTTCTGTTTCTCTGTTGATGTGTTACTTTTTCCTAAATGCCTTTATTAGTGACTACATTCCTAAAATATCTTTCTTTTCAAAATTCTTTGTGTTTGTGCCATTCCTTCTTCTTAAGCATGTTCCTTGCTGTTCCCACACTCTGCAGGACCTGCTGACTTACTTGATTTTCACCTCTTTGCCCATTTCTCTGCTTTCTCGGGCCAGGGAATAAAGAATTGTTTCTGAAATGGTTTAATAAAGAGCAGCCATATGGCTACTTACTATTCTCTATTCTTATAAACCTCCTCCCTTTCTTGATATAACTGAGTCTGAAAATGAGTCTCATTTGGTTGCAAAGGCACTTACTCTGGAGTTGAGTTGTGTCACAGATTCTAGCCACAATTATCTTGGGTTTTGTATCTTTGGGTGAGCATTTCACCTCTTTGGGCCTTAATTATCTGTTACTTAAATGGTAATTTAAAACTTCTTTTCCAAAATACCAGTGAGAATTCAGTAAAAGTGTATATGGAATACTTCTAGCATAGTGCCTGGCATAGGACAAGTGCTCAGTAAATGTTTCACAAATGTTAACATTGAGCCATTTCCTTTTGGTTCCATCACTTTCATTGAGATCCAGACCTTTGAAGCTGGGCCCTAGAATTCTGTGGAGAAATCCAAGCTGGGTATCTTTTTGTAGCTGCCATTAAACTCCAGAGCAGACATCATTACATCTCATGAAGTTAATGGACAGTTCATGCTGGGTGACTTTTCTCATGGATCCTGAGTTGTTGTTCATCTGTGCTCTTTGTGGTTTATTTTGGTTTTTCTTACCTACCTTGCCTTTTTGTTTAAAAGGAGTGGGGTAAAGTAACACATAAAAAGGGTTGTTGTTTTTTTTTTTTTTATAGTGTAAACTTAAGAAAAAACTACCATTGTAAAAAAGAAAGAATATTGAATATATATTCTCATGATACGTTTTTACTCTGCTTTACATTTTGATAAGCTTTTTGGTCTTACCTCTATTTTATCTGTGTAGAGATTCACAATTATTATTCCCTTGTCATCAATTCAGTCATCAGTCTCCGTGGCATGAAAGTTGTTGCTACTGCAATCATTTTAGGCTCTGTCCCAAAAGAAGGTGTTAAGAGCTGCCCATTCCGGATGCAGATCTTGAAAACCTTCCATTGCAAAGCATATGTCCTTTTTTCCTACTCCTTATGTCTCTTCCTCAGCCTAGGGTGCCTTAGTGATTTTTCAGATTTCTGTTCAGTGGCAGAACCATTCCTTCAAAGCTTTTTGGGAAGCTCTTTATATAAAACAGACCAATCTGGATACTCTTGATTTTTTTTTTTTTTTTTTTTTTCCTTTTTTAAGGAAGGGTTTCCGTTGGGAATGGGATTATTCTACTCATGGCAGGAATCTCCCCAGAGCTCAGAGCAGAAAACGACTTGCAGTCTCTGTGCATTGTGTGTTTTCGGATTCCTGGTGCTGAGGTGTTGGGTCACAGGGCAGGCACTTTACCCATCATTTTCCTTACTAAGGGCTGTGTTAACCATTGCTCCGTTATTGCTAACGGTCCCCTATCAGTGGGTCCAAGCATTTCCCCTCTCAGTCTTTGTGCAGAAGTTTCTTTCCGTCTTGGTGAGTTGGCCTTATAAAAACTGTGGCACTGATAGAATCAGATCTTAACACAAAAGCAATAGAATTGAAACAAAATCAGAAACGATGCAGGCTTTCATGTGTGAGATGCTTTTTCCCTCCTTGAACAGAATTCCTTAAGAATGAGTCTTGAGTTGTCTTGTTCTGTAACCAACAGGAGGCCTCACCAATGGCAGTGGGAGATACATCTCTGCTGCGCCAGGCGCTGAAGCCAAGTACCGCAGCGCGAGCAGTGCCTCCAGCCTCTTCAGCCCCAGCAGCACCCTGTTTTCTTCCTCCCGGTTGCGATACGGAATGTCTGATGTCATGCCCTCTGGCAGGAGCAGGCTTCTGGAGGATTTCCGAAATAACCGGTACCCCAATTTACAACTGCGGGAGATCGCTGGGCATATAATGGAGTTTTCCCAAGACCAGCATGGGTCCAGGTGAGGACTTGGCTTTGGCACTTAAGGTAACTGAAATCTTAATGCCTTAAATTCCATGCCTCAGATAAGGTATATACTAAGTAAATAGCCATGAAGTAATTGAAACAAAGTTTGCCTCTTAGTATGCTTCCTATTATTTATTTCAGAGGGATGTGGGGATATGAGGGTCATCAGATACACAGGTGATTGAAAAGAGCCCTTTAGTAATCTGGATCACATGCTTCAAACAAACCTTTTATCTTATTGTGGTGTTCCTAGTTCATGGGAACCTCACAGAATGTCTATAATTTAAGGAACAGAAACACTAACAACACAAAGATGTGTGTACACTTTTGTTACTTAAATCACTATTAAGAGTCTTGCTCTTTTTTTTTTTTTTTAAAGATTTTATTATTTGAGAGAGAGCACAAGTGGGGTGGGGGGGAGGGGCAGAGGGAGAAGTAGACTCCCTGCTGAGCAGGGAGCCCAACATGGAGCACGATCCCAGGACCCTGAGATCATGACCTGAGCTGAAGGCAGATGCTCAACTGACTGAGCCACCCAGGCACCCCAAGAGTCTTGCTGTTAAAGAGAAATTATTCACATGTAAGTTTGGATGTCTGCTTGCTCAGGAATAAGATAGCTTCACTACTTTTCTGTGTCGTTCCACTCTGTAGAAGTGAGTCTACGTAGAGGTGAGAGAGAAGAGGCTACTCTAAAACACAGAATCTGCTTTGGCTTATCCCTCCCCGTTTGGCTGTTCTAGTGGCCTTTGCAGAAGGGGACCACCCTGGTTCCGGGGGAAAAAAGCCTGATTATGGTGACATCACCCATCCTTTCCTATTTGTCTCCATTTCTCTTTCTTGCTCTCTGTGCCCACTGAAACAGCTTCTAAAGAACCCATCTCCTCTTTCAGTTTTGCCATCTTGCTACTGGGCAAGGATTTCTCATATTTGGATCCTATAGACCAGATTGGGAGACAGCATGTTTTTTCTTATATAGTTACCCGAACTGAAAATCGCAGACTTGAGTACTACTTCAGAAGACACTGCAGGCATAAATCACAGCTCTTCCACATCATGAATGAGTACTGCTTCATATGCCCTTGAGCTAAAGGAGACAACGAAGGGCTGTAAGCATGGAGTTCATTGATGTAGGGCTGGTTTCTAGAAGAGAAAGTCAGGTAGAATTCTCCCTGAGTTATGCCCACCTTAACCCTCATTTCCCTGCCCCTCTGCTTGTCTCCCCCTCATCCCCACACATACATATGGTTTTGTATGTTTGTAATGAAATATACTAAAATTTAAATATACTTTTAAAAGCTCAGTGAAGTTAGGGGTACTTCACACTATAATTTTTTTCCTTTTCAGAGATTTCAGTGAAGTGAGCTCGACTAATTCATTTAAATAACACTATTTGTGTGTGTGTGTGTGTGTGCCCATATATGTGGGTGCGTGCACATGCGCACAATTTCAGAATGGATACATTATATAAATTGAACTAATCCTTATTGATTTTCAAGTCTTCCTGAGATGCTAGGATTGCCATTTTTTACTTTGTACTTCAGATTCATTCAGCTGAAACTGGAACGAGCCACACCAGCTGAACGCCAGCTTGTCTTCAATGAAATCCTCCAGGCCGCTTACCAGCTAATGGTGGATGTATTTGGAAATTACGTCATTCAGAAGTTCTTTGAAGTAAGCCTTTGTTCTTTCTATTCTTTGACGTTAGAGAATCTCCGGAGCATTTTGATTTTCATTAGCTGTTTTTAGAATGGCAATCTCATTCCAGTCCTCAAAATGAAGTGTGTGTGGTCTTTTTGAAGAGCTTTTAGATGTTTCTCCAAGTTATTAGCAGCAGTATATCGTTTAAATACCCAAGCAGATGTGCCAGTCTATTTTAGGAATGTGTTTGGAGAACCGCTGTCCCCATTAGGATCCAGCACATTATTTCTGATTATTATGATAGATTCACTAAACATGTCATTTTTAGAGGAAATAATCCTTGTAAGATAATTTTAGCAGGATCACGATAAAGTGTTCTAAAAAATGGGTTTTTAGGATTCCTGTTATCTATTTTCAAAGAGTTATCTTTGAATGTCAACTGTAGTGTTTTTCATCATAAACTACAGTCATGAGGATTGTTAAATGACTTCTTTTTAGATGATCCTTCAGCCTTGGTTTCCTCTTTTACTTCTGTTATTATGAATAACGTCCACTCTTGTTACCATTGCTTTTGGAAAGGATTAATGAGATTGTTGGATTAATGTCTGTTTCCCCTACTAAACTAAAATGTCGGAAAGGCAGGGATTTTTTTGTATGCTGTTGTAACCCTGGTGTGCCGGTATCAGCAATTCCAACCAAGTCCTAAATCCAGAAAGGAATGAGACATTGAGATGAAGAACCTCTGTTACAGGGGAAAATGCTGGAACTGCACATTACCTGCTCCAGACAGAAGAAATTTGTCAATTTATACATCTTACTTTGTTCAGTTTGTGTGAAGATTTAAAAAAAAGAAAAGGCTCACTCACAGCCTTTGTATTCCTACCTTTTCTCACTAAGACTGAACTTCTTTGACTCTTTTTTTTTTTTTTTTAAGATTTTATTTATTCATTTGAGAGAGAGAGACAGAGCACAAGCAGGGGGAGAGGCAGAGGGAGAAGCGGGCTCCCTGCTGAGCAAGGAGCCCAGTATGGGGCTTGATCCCAGAACCTGGAGATCATGACCTAAGCCAAAGGCAGACGCTTAACCATCTGAGCCACCCAGGTGCCCTACTTCTTTGACTCTTAACTCCTTAGTGATACACTAAGAAACCAGCATATTTGTAACATTTTTATTTACTGAGATTTTGTGATTAAATTCTGAGCAAAGTGAAAATGCAGTGACTTTTAAAGGAACTTTGTTTTATAAACACATCTGTCATCTTTGTGGTCTGTATTAAAGCAGTAAAAATTGTTGCTATTACTTTAGGTTCTTGTAACAAAGAGTAACCTTTTTGTGGTCCCTGTAAAATTACTGTAATATTTGGTAGCAAACAATCCATGTGCCCTTGCGAAAGGTTAGAGTTAATCCAATGTATCTTTAATTTGAATGTTTGTGCTTTTTAAATTGATCCAATACTTGAGGGGCAACTATCAGTCAAAATCAGTTTGGGGAATAAGCAAAAACTGGGGGTGCTGTACTAGATATGGTTTGTTTTTAAAAATTCAGAGAACTGAAAAACGATTTATGATGATTCTTGTTTCTGAGATGCATCTATTGAATTGGCAAAGTAATACCAGTGACTTTTAGGGGAGCCTGGGTGGTTCAGTCATTGAGCGTCTGCCTTCAGCTCAGGTCATGATCCCAGGGTCCTGGGATCGAGCCCTGCATCAGGCTCCCTGCTCGGCGGGAAGCCTGCTTCTCCCTCTCCCACTCCTCCTGCTTGTGTTCCCTTTCTCTCTCTGTCTCTCTCTGTCAAATAAATTTAAAAAAAATGTTAAAAAAAAACAAAAACAAACCAGTGACTTTTAATCCTATGCTTCTTCCCCTTAAATTTCACTTAAAATTAAAAATCCCCAATTAAAAATAAGAAACCAACATAAAATGACTTATATTTTTGATTTTAGAATCATCTATCTTGTTCCAGATAGAAGAATGTAGAGCTCTCCAGCTCTAGAGGTCCATGTGCAGGCAGAGATGGCTGACTGAACAGGGGATTATAGCTGTATGATTGGGGACAAGCTAGAGAACTTCCCTGGCTCACACAGCATCCCTGGTCCATAGTTCCCTTGTGTGGAAATTGAGTGGGTTTGGGAAGCTGATTATATATAAAATCTCCTCCAGTCTCATGATTATGTCATTCAAATGAAAATAAAAAGCCAGGGATGGGAAATCCTTCTAGGAAGAGCTTTAACATTTGTGCAGCCTTACCTCTAAATTATTCTGCTAACTTGGCCCCCCGGACTCTGTTGCCCTATATATAGAGAAAATTTCAATTCTTAGAGTGATGTAGAACCCTAATTCAAAACAGAATGTCCATATGTTTAATTTCATGTGGATGAAAGAGGAACTTTCTAACCCATGGGCCTCAGACACCTGAGCGCTATAGATTTGCTCTAGGAAGTCCTTGAATCTTTCCCATACACTTCTAAGGTTCCAGTAAACAGTGTCTCCCACATGTATTACTATTTTTAGAATAAATGTAAATGCTCTTATAGTTAATGGGAATATAGGTTCATAGTATTAGTGAATTAATGGCAGCTTTGAGGAATTAGCAGATAAGTAGTGAAACTGCTGCTGTTGGGTATGTGAGAAGTTTTTCAACATTAAAATGGGTTCTTCATAATCAGAGGCTGAGAACTCTTGGCTTGAAAAAACAAAAGAGTTTTTGAACAGAAAAGTTTAGTTAATTAATCATAGGGTGACAGGGCTAAAAGAGGTTATGCCAGTGGTTGATACAGAATAATGGATGCTTTGCTTTCTCTGGTTTCTTTCCTTCTACCTAAGTAATGGTGTTCACCCACACATTATGTCTAGTTTGGCAGCCTTGAACAGAAGCTGGCTTTGGCAGAACGGATTCGAGGCCATGTCCTCTCATTGGCCCTGCAGATGTATGGCTGCCGTGTTATCCAGAAAGCTCTTGAATTTATTCCCTCAGACCAGCAGGTAATTGTAAGTTTCCCCTTTAACTTTTCTCTTGGTGTTTGATGTTTCTCCATGGTACATGTAGTGAGCCCTGTAAATTTGTCAGTCTTTAGTTTTCTTGTACAGTTGTGTGTGTGTTTTTTTTTGGTGCTTGTGGCTGCCTTCCTGTGCATGGCAAGCATGAACTGTGCAATTAATTGTGTAAATTTACAATAGATCCGGTGTCTTATGTTAAAGCCATTGGTTTCAAACATTCCTCTCATTGACCAGTCTAGTAGGCGCAATTTTACAGGTGGGTATTTTGTTTGACAAGAATTAAAGCAGGTTAAAATGCTAGAACTGACCACTCCAACAAATCAAACTTAGATGATCTAGCCCACCTACAATTTTCCTTCACTTCTTCCTTACTCATTCGTCCTCCCTACCCTTCACTGAGAGAGTGCCTGCCCGGTGCCTGGCCTGGTGCCCACTCTGTGCCAGGCACCAGCGTAGACACGACGCAGATCGGTCCCTGCCCACAGAGCACCGGGGGAGGGGGGAAGAGCATTGGAAAGGGCTGGTGAGCATGTGAGAGCCCATGCTCGCGGCTTCGTGGGAGGCTCTGCGGGCGGGAAGTCCAGGCTGAGGACGAGTGAGGAGAACAGGGACGGAAATCTGAACTGTTAGGTGCTGTGTGTGGGGCTGACAGCGAGAGCCGCCCATGGCTTCTGGAACAGTCGCAGAGCCGGTCCAGCCAGCCCCGCGCAGCCCCCCTGGGCTCGGGAAGCAAGACACACCCACGGGCAGGCCCGCTGCAGCTGTGTTTGTGCTGGGCAGGGCCGCGAGCCCCACCTGCTCCTGACCTGAAGCCCAGCCTTTGGGCTCTGGACTCCCTCGGCCCTTGTCATGGGAGAGGTTGGCCACGGTCTGGCGATGATGAGCCACTTGCCCTCACTGAGAACAAAGTTCGGTAATGAGAATCTTTGTTACGGACTCCAGTTCTGAGCCAGACGAGGGCCCCCTCCTTCACCCCCGCCTCCGGTTGGGAACACAGCACGACACAGCGAAACACTGCAGTGCTGGTGGGGGTGGCGGTGGAAGGCTGGGGGAGTCCAGAGTCCTTCCAGCCGTGAGGCTCGCGGATGCGTGGGTCAGGACGCTGCGGAAGGCCGAGGCCGTGTCGGAGACCATGGCGTTCGTGCAGCGCTCAGCACTGCAGGTGCGGCGGTGATGATGCGGTGTTGTATGTGAGGAGCGAGGAGCAGGGCAGAGCTGCTACTCTTTTTTTTTTCCTGATGTTCAGATCATTATCAGTTTTAATTTTCCGTGCGATTTTCATGGATGAAAACTTCATGGTTGAATTTTTCCTCTTAAATTTTCTCGTTTCTTTTGAACATGGAAGTTTCTTACTCTTTTTTTTTTTTTTTACTATAATGCTCACTTGCTCAGAGAAAGCAGGAAGAATGTTACAGTTTCTCAATCTTTGCCCTCTTATGACTGTGACAAATTGTTAATTTAGTCTCCATCTTTTCAGATTTTACTGTTTTCTCTTTTCTGATTAGATGGCTACACTGTAGTAGTTTTTCACTTCCTTTCTCTCTCCCCCATGTTGTGCTTTTCTATCCTATATTTCTGTGTGTTCTTTTCTGGTCTGGTTTCTTTGTCTACCTTGTTCTGGGCCTGGTATGATTCTTCCTCTTGTGGGTAGTTTACTGTTTTCTAGATGGAAGTTTATTATTTTAGGTGAAATTGACTCCTCTCCAGTGGAGTTTTTACCTCTTTGGGCTCCAGAACATACGCAAGGAAGCCACCTTCCCTTTATTTTGATTAAAAGTGTTCCAGTCTTGGGGCGCCTGGGTGGCTCAGTTGATTAAGCGACTGCCTTTGGCTCAGGTCATGATCCTAGAGTCCTGGGATCGAGTCCCGCATTGGGCTCCCTGATCAGCGGGGAGTCTGCTTCTCCCTCTGACCCTCCCCCCTCTCATGCTCTCTCTATCTCATTCTCCTTCTCAAATAAATAAATAAAATTAAAAAAAAAAAAAGTGTTCCAGTCTTTCTCTTTATATATACTATCATTCTCCACTTACCATTCCGATAATTATATTTCCAGAATAAATGTTCTTCCTGACATTTGATTAATTGCTTTAGGAAACTTTCCTGAGTCTGTTGCCGTTGGCTTGTTTAGTCCCTGGCATTGTAATCTTGAATTTCTTTAATGGGATAATCTCTTAGTTGCTTTGACATATTCCACATCTCAGAGATTTTTTTTTTTTTTTAAAGATTTTATTTATTTGTTTGACAGAGAGAGAGAGAGAGAGAGAACACAAGTAGGCAGAGGGAGAGGGAGAAGCAGGCTCCCCGCAGAGCAGGGAGCCCGATGCGGGACTCGATCCCAGGACGCTGGGATCATGACCTGAGCCGAAGGCAGCCGCTTAACCGACTGAGCCACCCAGGCGCCCCACATCTCAGAGATTTATGACATTGTTCTCATAAACGTCACCATTATGGAGTGGCTTGTAGTTTCCACTATAAATACATACTCAGCACAAGGGAACAAATAGACAGAGGTTGGATACAGCAAGGAGATTGGGCAGCAGGTGCCAGAGCCCAGCCATGGTGCAGGTATTCAGATTTAAGGAAGGGATCTCAGCATCTCTTCCTGTACCCTTGTCACCTCCACTCATTCCCTACGTGCACATACTCGCTCACACTCTGAATCTCCCACAACTCCAGTGTCTAGTCTTCTGTATTCGCTGAGTTTCTCATATACACACATGCCTCAAGCACTTGCCCAACTCCACATCTGGTCTTCTGTATTCCCTGAGAGTACTGTTCCTGCTGTCCTTGCTGTCACTGGCCTGGTGGAAAGATCACGTTGGAGTTCCAGACCTGGGTTAAAATTCTGGGTCAGTCGCTATCTACAGTCTTGATCACGTTGGTTACTTACTCCCTCTCTCAGTCACCTCCCTCATCCATGTGGGTGGAGGGTTTGTACAGGGTAATATATAGCTGGCTGACAGGTGCTTTACTGACCCACATTGTTTTACCACACAGGGACCAGATTGCTTGGGTTTGAATCTTGGCAGTGTAGGTCTGTGATTTTAGCAAGTCAGATAATTTGTGCCTTGGTTTCCTCATCTATAATAGTGTCCAGTGCATAGGATTATTATGAGGATTCACTGAGTCATAACATGTTAAGCACTTACAGATATGCCTAGCCTATCGTAAGCTGTAGATTGACTCTTCTCATTATTAATAACATGTACCTTACAGGGTTGTCATGTTAGAACATGATAGATTATACGTGAAATTCTCTAGGACAGTGTATGTCATACAGGTTTCTATAGATGTATACATTTTTTTTTTTTTTAAAGATTTTATTTATTTATTTGAGACAGAGAGAGACAGAGAGCACATGAGAGGGGGGAGGGTCAGAGGGAGAAGCAGGCTCCCTGCCGAGCAGGGAGCCCGATGCGGGACTCGATCCCGGGACTCCAGGATCACGACCTGAGCCGAAGGCAGTCGCTTAACCAACTGAGCCACCCAGGCGCCCCTAGATGTCTACATTTTTAAAAAATCTGAGGTCTTTTGCAAGTTAGAGAACTTTTTTTTAAAAGATTTTATTTATTTTCTGACAGAGACACAGCGAGAGAGGGAACACAAGCAGGGGGAGTGGGACAGGGAGAAGCAGACTCCCCAGTGAGCAGGGAGCCCGATGCGGGGCTCGATCCCAGGACCCTGGGATCAGGACCTGAGCCGAAGGCAGACGCTTAATGACTGAGCCACCCAGGGGCCCCGGGAACTTTTTTTTAAAGATGGGTTGCTGTTACAGGAAATTTGCTAATCCATGGAAACCCTGCAGTCCTCACTTGGTGCTGCTGTGTTGTTGTCATGGTGCCACAGCAGTGTGCTCCCACTTCATCATCATAGATTCCCTGCCTCGTGCTTTGTGTTGGGTAAGGAGACTGTTCATTTTCCAGGTGTTTGGCTTGCTGTGATTCTGGTGGTGCTTTCTTTCCTTGTCTCCTAATAGAACGAGATGGTTCGGGAGCTAGACGGCCACGTCCTGAAGTGTGTAAAAGACCAGAATGGTAATCATGTGGTTCAGAAATGCATCGAATGTGTGCAGCCCCAGTCTTTGCAGTTCATCATTGATGCGTTTAAGGGGCAGGTAAGTGACTTAAGAAAGAAACAAAGGAAACAAGTGTTTGGGTGTTTCCACCGTGAGCAGAGAACAGGGTAGCATTTGTGGGGTGTCCCCACGTGGCCACACCACCAGAGATAGCTTCTAGTTTCTCCTATTTACCTGTATGTCGTAAGAGCCTCTATGCTCTTAGCACCAGCTTCCAAGCAGAGCTGATGCTTTCTTAGACCATTTTCCCAGAACTGCCCCTTAATTAGCTATTACCATTAATTTCTCTTTCCTAAAACATCGTCCTCACACCCTCCTAAGCTATGTGGAACAAAGAGAGTAAAACACACACCTCCTTCTTGGGTCTGTGAAATTGTTTTTTGATACCAAGTAGATTTTTAGGTGCAGTCACGTGTACTGCTAAGCCTAGATTGAAATGGGATTTTAGAGTTGTTTAGGCTTTGGGGTTTGCTCAATTATGGCAAGCAGTGAGGAGATTGCAGGCGTTAACTTAGGGGGTTGTTTGGGTTTTCTGAGTTAATGAAAAAAAAGTGGATCTTTAAGATCTTACATTTATCAAAATAGACAACAAGGAAAGTAAAAGGATTAAACTGCCAAAGAGGAGAGAATACTTTCAAGATGAAATCACCAAAAACTAATAACGAACATATAAAGAACTCCTGTAAATCAAAAAGTAGAGTACAAATTAGTGCAGAAATGACCACAAGCACTAACAGACAAAAGAAACACAAATTGCCAGTAGACATAAGACAAAATAATTCCATTAGTAATCAGGAAGATGCATAATAAGGGCACAGATTATAGACCACTGTTTCCCCACTGGTCGGCCGCTGTGTCCTGGCAATATTGTGGGATCTGGTCACTATTGGTGGGAATAGACATTAGCACAGCCGTTTGGAAAATCATTTTGCATCATCTTTCAAAGTCTAACATTTATATTTCCTGTGACCCAGCATTCCTAGCCTAGGTGTGTATCTGGTGGAACATCTACACGTGGGTACTAGGAGACATATTTCGACATGTTGAAAGCAGCCTTATTCTCCTAGGAAAGACTAACTAATCTAGATGTCGGTCAGAGAGGGTTAGAAATTAAAGTAACAAACTCAGGTACTTGCCCAGCAGAAGCTCCACAGTATAAGTAAATACTTGAAACATAACATTGAGTGAAATAAGTTAATTCGTTATAGACTGCGAGTTTTTAACATTTTTCTAAAATGGGGAAGAACCGTACTTTATACTGTGGAAGTACACTGTTGTACGCATACAGCTACACATAAAAAACTACATAAAAAGCACTTAGTGTGCTGACACTTGGTCAATATCTAGCAAGTGTGAGCTGTTGTTACTGTTCTTATTATTCCTGTGATGATTCTTTTTTTTAAGATTATTTATTTGAGAGAGCGAGCGAGTAAGTGCATGGGGGAGGGGCAGAGGGAGACAATCTTCAAGCAGACTCATGAGATCATGACCTGAGCTGAAACCAAGAGTCGGACGCTCAACCGAATGAGCCACCCAGGTGCCCCCTGTGATTACTCTTAATAACAGACTTGAGGTGCAGGTTACTCCATGTCATTCTTGCTAGGAAGGCCAGAACTGAGATTGGGTGGTCCAGAGCTGAAGCCCATGTGCTTATCTTCTCCAGACCCAAGAAAAGAGGAAGCTTTTCTTATTGCTGGAAAACACCCTAATTAAATTTAGAAGATTGCAGCACGGTTAGGTGAAAGCATTTAGGATTTGATTCCAGCCATTTCTTTTTCTATTTTTAACCCTGTTCTTCGACACTGTGGACTCTTAACTGTGTTTTTTATGACCTCGAATAATTCGCTGTCGGTTCTAGGCTTCTTGGAAAAGTCCTTTTCAGGTCTGAATTTATGTACATCTCTAAATTCTTAGTATAGTTATGAAATGGGTTTACACATACGCATACATACACACCTTGTTCTTTGGAGAGAGAACTCAAATGTGCCATATTTATAATTTGGGCTTTTGAGTCAGACTAGGACATAATATCCTGGCTTTGTCAGTTACTGTCTGTATGACTGCAAGCACACTCTAGAAACTTCTAGGAGCTTCAGAGTTCTCTTCTGTATGCTGAGAATACTCATCACTCACTCTCTCTCTGAGTCTTTGGGAAGATGAATAATGTGTATGAACGACACCGAAGCACGGAAAGTGGCAGCTCTCATTTTTGGCTTTGTTGTTTGTGTTGTCTGCCCTAGGTCTTTGCTTTGTCCACACATCCTTACGGCTGCCGAGTGATTCAGAGGATCCTGGAGCACTGTCTCCCTGACCAGACACTCCCTATCCTAGAGGAGCTTCACCAGCACACAGAGCAGCTTGTACAGGTAGTGGAGTTACGAGTAGAGTGACCGCAAACACCTGTGGGCTCGTGCAGGCCCAGAGCTTGTGTGTTTTCTCAGCACAGGTGTCTGTTCCCGAAGAGTTCGTGTTCATGTGTTTAAAATGCCCACTGAAGCTTTGGGGCAAGTTCTCGTTTCTACCATCCTGGTTTGTGCTTTCTGAATACGGGTGTTGAAGGGAGCCCCGGCCTTGGAGGGAAGTGCGCTGCCTGCCAGCCTTCTGTCCCTCTGTCGTAGCCTGGCCAGCTGCGTCCCCTCAGGCGGGCCACTTCATCTCTCTGGGTCTCAACTTCATCATTTCAAATGAACTTAGTGGATTAGGTGACTTCTTTTAGCTTTGATACTTTCTTTTGCTTTTGCCACTAAAAATTTCTCCCCCATCACAGTAACCAGTAGAATACTTTCTATGTGTAGTATTTTTGTACCGAAGCAGCATTTTTGTTGGAGTTTGTGGTTTGTTTTGGGGGGATGTGTGAGTTTGTAAGTGTATTAAATCCTCAGTGTAGAAAAAAATTGGAAGTGCAGAAAGCAACAACAAAAGAAATCATCCATAATCCTACCATCCAGAAGCAAACACATTTGGCCTTTGCACTTGTTTTTAAAAATATTATTTGTACATTCTCAATTTTTCCCATCTTACAAATAAATACTTTTGCCTCCTTGTACACATTTATTCTCTCCAATACCTTTAACCTTAGATGAGTGAATATATCTATTGTATGCTTGTGATGTTATTTAATTAGGTATTGTCTGTTTTGTTGGACATAAACAGTGTTTCCCATTTTTCTTAGAGATAAACTTCTGTTTGAGAGAAAAATAGCTCTTTTTTTTTTTTTTTTTTAAGATTTTATTTATTTGTCAGAGAGAGAGCACAAGCAGGGGAAGCGGCAGAGGCAGAGGGAGCAGCAGACTCCCCACTGAGCAGAGAGCCTGACACGGGGCTCGATCCCAGGACCCTGGGATCATGACCTGAGCCGAAGGCAGACGCTTAACCGACTGAGCCACCCAAGGTGTCCCAGAAAAATAGCTCTTTATTCCCACCTGCGCCTTCCTTTCTTTGTTTCTTTGTTGTTGTTGTTGTTTTTAAACGAGAGGAGGCCTACTCTTTTGTGTCTAGTAGCTTATGAAGGAAGAACCCAAAAAAGACCTTTGGGCATAAATATAGAGAGAAATATTCCATCATCTAGTAATATGTTCCTTTTTTGTAACCACAGGGAAAAATTATCACTCCCTATCCAATTCTTAAGTGTTCATTAGTATTCAGGTAAGCCATCGTGGTGCTATAGGAAGGTAGGTAGGTGTTGATTAGATGTAAGGATTTAGGTAATTCACAGAACTCATTTTTACATAAATTTTATTTCTGTTGTTTCTCAAATAGGATCAATATGGAAATTATGTAATCCAGCATGTATTGGAGCACGGTCGTCCTGAGGATAAAAGTAAAATTGTAGCAGAAATCCGAGGCAATGTACTTGTATTGAGTCAGCACAAATTTGCAAGGTGCGTGCTTTGAATCACATGGACTCCGTTTTCCAGGAAAGATGATAAAATAGTATTTCAAGTTTAGAGAGAAAGAAAGAATTTTCATTCTCTTTTTTTAAATGTTTATTTTTCTCAAAGTATACACAGCTTAAAAAGTCAAATGGTTCTATTATAAAGTATAAAATAAAGCAGGTCCCTTAATGCCTCCTCACTCCCCACTTTGAAATCTGGGGATTATGTTTCTGAAGAACTTAAATCTTATACTTTGGTGAACTGGACATTTTATTCACTTTATTTGTTCGCAGTTGTGAGGTGTTCTTTACTCAGTTTCCTTTCTGGTGCCAAAATTAGCATGCCATCTCTACGTATACAGTATTCTTAGAGTCTCTTTTCCAGTCTTTGTATTGTGCTAGCTCAAGAATAAAATGCACTAGTTATCTCCAGATTTGGAAAGATGTTTTAGGTGACTTATGATTATCAGCAGTGGTTGGAGAAGAAATTGATGGCCTTTCCAAGGGATTAGTGGTATGGTCTTTCTAAGTGGAATGTGTGTACCCTACAGCCATAGATCCATAAATTAAAAAAAATAAAATAAAAACTCATAGATCCAGCATCTCCGTAGCCTGACCACATCAGGGTCTCTGTGACCTTGTATTGTCTTTTTTTTGACATTTGGCAGGACCAGGGAAGTAGGGGCAGAATCTCTTAGAATTCTTCCTTGGGTCACTGTCCTCTGTTTACTTTTTTTTTTTTTCAGTGTATTTAATATCTCATTCTTAGGTGTAAGTATTAATATTACAATAGACTTGTGGTCCGGTAATGACTGAGTAGCTACTTTGGGCCTAATCCTCCCACAGATAACAACTATAAATTGTGTACAAAATGCCAAAAACCTTCCTGAAGGCATTAAGCCGTTAAGAGAGTGGCCAAGAGTAGGTAGATATCAGAAGGGGTTGGGGGACGGGAGGCTTGTTGATACTTGGAAGGAGGTAATTGCACTGGGGAAATCTCCCTGTCCCTCTCCGCCTCCCCTTTTGATTTTTCTTTTTGTATTGAGTTGTATTGAGATATAATTGACGAATGACATTATGTAAGTTTGACGTGTGTAATACGTTGGTTTGATATATTTATATATTGCAGTATGATGACTACAGTAGCATTAGCTAACACCTTTATCATGTCATTATTACTTCTTTTTTATGTTGAGAACACCATTAAGATCTAGTCTCTTAATGACTTTTTATAATGATAGGAAACTTCCCAGTTTTAATCGGCTTTTAGCCTGTAGGCAGTTCCCATTCTGCTCCATGCTGGGCTTCTAAAGTTGGGATAAAAAAATCTCCAGTGTTCCCAGAAGGCAGAGTTAGGGACAGCCATGTCAATGAGAGTGACAAAGCGACAGGGCAGAAATCCTGGAAAGGAAGAGAAGGCGGGGGTGGGAGGTGGGGGGTGGGGGGGGCGGCGCGGAGGCCCACATTTAAACTTCCCAAAAATCTGCTTGACTCCTGAACCACATTTGCATAGGGCGAACTTGAGGCAGCCCAGCTAAGGGTGAAAGAACTGAGATTCCTCTTGCAGGGGAGGTTTGCAGTTTGAGTTCAGCCAAGTTACTTGCACTGAATAAAGGAGTGGGGGAAGTAATATCCTTGGGGGAATGTAACAGAACTCAGTTTCTATTGTGTATCATTCATTATGTCTAGAAAGCAGGAAAATGTAATATGGCCTATAGTCAAAAAAAAAGAAAACAGAAAAAACCCCAGCTAGTTCCAGACCTCCCTGATATTGGAGTTAGCAGAGAATGATTATAAAGCACCTATTTTAATTATAGTCAAAGATGTAAAGGAAGATATGATCATAATGAATGAAAAGATGTTAGTAGAGAATTAGAAGCTTTATTATAAAAAGAATAAAATGGAAATTCTAGAATAGAAAAATAAGCCCTCTGAAATAGAATTTGCTGTGTGGCCTTAACAACAGCAGATTAGAGATAACACAAGAAAGAGCTGATACATTTGGACATAGATCAATAGAAATAAAATAGATTAGTGACTTACAGTTTTGATGGTGACCCAAAATAAAAAGTAAAAGTTTCATTGACTTTGCGCACACACACACACACACACATATGCATACACGTGTAACTGAAATTGTGTTGTCCATGATTAATTCTGATACTTACTGTTCTGTTTCATTTTTTTTTTTTTTTTTAAAGAAAAAGCTGGTCACAAATTACTAAGTTGATCTCACCACCCACAAATGGGCTGGGAACTGTAGTTTCAGAATGCCTAGAATAAACTTTAAAGACTGCAACACTCTCGATCATGTATTAAGGTGGAAGTCTTTGGCCAAGTGGGATCCCATGGTGGTAGCTGATTTACCTGCTTGCTTTCTTGGAAGACAGGTCAGTGTTGAGGATTGAGTCCTGTACACAGAAGAATGAGTGTCCTGTCTCCAATCCAGTTTAGTAGGAAGTCCTGACTAGTTTCTAGGGGAAGCAGGCCTGGAGTGGATGAAGGTACAATCCAGCCAAGCAGTCCTGAAAATTGATGAATTCTTTGCCTGAACATTTGGAGATCATGACAGGCTTTGTCCTCTCTGAACGGGATCAGTAATATCTTAAGTCCCTTTTCTGCTAAGGGAGAAGCCGATGGCTATTAGGAGATTCACTTCCACAGTGCTACACTTTGAGCTCACACTAGAACAGTACTGTATAGTAGTTAGATAGTGCTGTAGAAGGAAGGTGGGGAAAGAAGTTTTTCTACGATGCTGTGTCAAAGGGAGAGGCTGTTGTCTTAATTAGACTTGATTGATTAGGTCACCAGACTTGACAGACACTGTATTTTTTTTTTTTTAAGATTTTATTTATTTGACAGAGAGAGAGAGACAGTGAGAGAGGGAACACAAGCAGGGGGAGCGGGAGAAGGAGAAGCAGGCTTCCTGCTGAGCAGGGAGCCCGAGGTGGGGCTTGATTCCAGGATCCTGGGATCATGACCTGAGCTGAAGGCAGACGCTTAACAACTGAGCCACCCAGGCGCCCCAGACACTGTGTATCTTAAAGTTTGAAGAAATGACCGGTAGGATGGTATTTTTTAAAATTTTATTAAGAATTTTGTTTTCTTTTCCTTCCTTCCTTCCTATTTATTTATTTGAGAGAGAGAAAGAGAAAGCATGCACGCACTGGGATGGGGAGGAGCAGAGGGAGAGGGAGAATCCCAAGCAGACTCCATGCCGAGCGCAGGGCCCGATCCCACGACCCCCAAGATCACAACCTGAGCTGAAACCAAGAGCTGGACGCCCAACCAACTGAGCCACCCAGGCTCCCTGAGAATTTTGTTTTCCAAATAAAAGCTCAGTGTGCACAGTGAGCTAATACTGAGAGCTCTGTGGAACAGCATCCTCTTACAGTGTAAGAACTTGTGGAGGAGGGAATTATTCTGGTGATAGTTCCTGGACTATTCAGATATCTGGAGGGCTGGCCTCTGGAAGGAGTAAGAGTCCCTGCATTAGGTGCTCCTGACATAGGTATACATGTCCTTTTTCAGTCCCTGAAGGCAAAATTAAGACGAATGGGTGAAATTTGAGGGGAGAGCATGTTTTGCTTCAGTATGTAGAGAAGACTGTTTCATAGCCCTTCGCCCATGTGGTAGGTTGCCCTAGAAAGTAATTACTTCCGGATGATGAGAAATTCCCAAGCAGACGCTAAGTGGCCATCTTTCAGGACTGTCACAGAAGAGCTTCCTGCATTAGCTAGGTCTGGACTCTCAAGTTCCTTTTCTCTGTGAGAGTTCTGTGACCCACAGCAGCTCTTCCCCCAGTCACAAACTCTGTGTGAAGCCCTCAGCTGCACACCGACCCAGCAGATGCCCTCCTTGCCAGCTCCAGCGATAGAGAATACATACTATTCTTGGACATCACACAACTTCCTCATACCCACGGAGCCACAGGTGCATAGTGGTGTCGGACTTAATCACTCCGAGATGGTAAAGACCCATTAGCACAGCTGTGTGTAATTAAATCGCCCTCTCTGGCCCCCCTGGATTTAGTGTAGCCACAGTCCTGTCTTCCTTTTCCAAGGCGATGTATTTGAGAAGTGCTCAGAAATGCCGGCAGGTCCGTAGGGTGGTTGTTCTTAGACTCTGAAGAGGCAGCAGCAGGCTGCTGAATGAGTGCTGTGGTTCCTGCTTACACCCTCCTTGACTGAGCGTGCAGGGCCTCCTCTCCTGGGGGCCGCTCTTTGTGGTGGGCACTAGAGATAGAGACATAAGGAAGGCTTGTTCCTGACCTCCGTACACTTAGAAAGGAGAGGATTCATGGATTTTGGTTGTGTGTTGAAATTATAATCATTAACAAGTGCGGCTATTAAGCTGTCACGTGAGCCTCATATGTGAGTCCCTTCGCTTACCTGGGTTTGTTACCCTCACCTGTGTGAAGGTTGGGCCTGCTCTTCCCCCGAGACCTGGTGTCAGCCACGGTTCACATTGGCAGCCACAGATGGCAAAGGGGGAGACTCATAGAGCCAGACAGTTGGTGAATTGATCTTCCAAAAATGTCAGGCTCTCTTTTGCTGCTGACTGTGAGTCAGCACAGAGACAAACAAACACAGCCTAACAAGGTCTTTGTTCTAAGAGTTGTCCCTGGATTTGTCTCATTACAGCAATGTTGTGGAGAAGTGTGTCACTCATGCCTCCCGTACGGAGCGTGCTGTGCTTATCGATGAGGTATGCACCATGAATGACGGTCCCCACAGTGCCTTATACACCATGATGAAGGACCAGTATGCCAACTATGTGGTCCAGAAGATGATCGATGTGGCAGAGCCAGCCCAGCGGAAGATCGTCATGCATAAGGTAGGCCAGGTTGGGCAGATCTCACTTAGAAAGGGTGCAAGGCCTGAGGTTCTTGACATTTCTGAAATGCAAATGAAGGTAGACAGCTTGCTTCTTTTTGTGGAGTTTGTCGCTGGACTAGGTCTCATGCTGTGCTCCTGTTTCCTTTTATCTAGAGTGGCCATTGTCTTCATGTTTTAGTAGCTCACTGGTGTGAAAGAGTCTTAAACTCCGGTCTTTGTGGGGGATTTCCGTCTGTGCTCCTCAGGGCAGGCTTCTGCCCCTCTGCTCTTGGGAGGCCAGCTCTCAGTCCCGCAAATCAGCCTGCTTGCCTTATTTCCTTTCCTCTTTCCTCTCATTCATCCCCCCCGCCTCCCCACTTTCACCGAGAGAGTGCCTGCCCGGTGCCTGGCCTGGTGTCTACTCTGTGCCAGGCACCAGCGTAGACACGACGCAGATCGGTCCCTGCCCACAGAGCACCGGGGAGGGGAAGAGCAGTGGAAAGGGCTGGTGAGCATGTGAGAGCCCGTGCTCACGGCTTCGCGGCTGAGGACGAGTGAGGAGAACAGCGACGGAAATCTGAACTGTTAGGTGCTGTGTGTGGGGCTGACAGCGAGAGCCGCCCATGGCTTCTGGAACAGTCGCAGAGCCGGTCTAGCCAGCCCCGCGCAGCCCCCCTGGGCTCGGGAAGCAAGACACACCCACGGGCAGGCCCGCTGCAGCTGTGTTTGTGCTGGGCAGGGCCGCGAGCCCCACCTGCTCCTGACCTGAAGCCCAGCCTTTGGGCTCTGGACTCCCTCGGCCCTTGTCATGGGAGAGGTTGGCCACGGTGTGGCGATGATGAGCCACTTGCCCTCACTGAGAACAAAGTTCGGTAATGAGAATCTTTGTTACGGACTCCAGTTCTGAGCCAGACGAGGGCCCCCTCCTTCACCCCCGCCTCCGGTTGGGAACACAGCACGACACAGCGAAACACTGCAGTGCTGGTGGGGGTGGCGGTGGAAGGCTGGGGGAGTCCAGAGTCCTTCCAGCCGTGAGGCTCGCGGATGCGTGGTTCAGGACGCTGCGGAAGGCCGAGGCCGTGTCGGAGTCATATAGAAGTTTTCAGCCTGTCCATTCGTTCAGTCCTGCATCTGTCAAATGCTCGTGTGCATCCTCAGAGCAAGCCCAGCAGTGAAAGCTGGCGAAACCAGAGAGCTGGAAGACTGGAGAGCAAACAAACCCTCCTTTCAGCAGGGCTCCGGTATCTGTGAATAGGGCAGTACCTTGACGGGTAGCTGAAGTCGTGCTGGGAACATATGGGGGAGGGCTGTGCGGGAGTGTGTCAGGCTCTCTTCTAATGTGGGGGTACAGAGAAGGCTCCCCCAGAGAGTGACATTTGAATGAAGCCCTGAGCCCTTCCAGGCAGAGGGAACGTGGTGCATGAAGGCTTAGGAGCAGGAGACAAGACCGTGTATTTGAAAAAGTTAGACGTGTTCAGTAGGGCAGGCCTGTGGTGCCAGGTCACATTTACGTTTCACATGATTGTCCTGGCTGATCAGTAACTTAGAGGAGGCCAGGCAGCAGGAGAGGAGGCAGTGAGGAGGCTGGATGGGTGGTTTTAAAGCCAAGAGGTGGTGATGGCTTTGGGATTGAAGACAAGTGGACAGAACGGGGCTTGGCAGTTGGCTGGCAGAGGGAGTGGAAAGAGGAGGAAGAGTCTCACGGATCCAAAAAACTGAGAGTTTTCCAGCTTTCACTGCTGGGCAGTGTCCTTTTCAGCAAGAGGAGACCTTGGAGCAGGTTGATTCCTTTCCACCTCCCACCAAATCAAGTAAAAAATGGAGTTCAATAACAGTGTGTGTGCTTGTGCCCGAGGGTCGTTAGTTTCTTGCCTGGGAAAGGAGAGGGATCCAAGTTCAGCGGCTGGACTTAGCAGTCACCAGTCCCAGGGACAGAGAGGTGGAAGAATTGAATGTGAATGTCATTAATGTTTCTAAAAGGCGAGCCACCAAAAACCCAGGGGGTCCTGAACCTCCCGTTCTAATGCCAGAAACACCAGCCGTGTCTGTCGTCCTCACTGCTGCCCAACTGAAAGTGTAGCATTATCGCGTGTTCTTTTTACAGAGCTGTTGAGGCGAGTGCTCTGGGCCACCCCGCTCACAATTGAACGCAGGGCTGTTAACGGTTCCCCACACGGGCTCGTAGGTGAGAACGAGGTAGCTGCTGTGGGTCTGTGTCCTCTGGCGCAGCAGTGGTTTCTAGAGCTGCTCGAGACTTCCTTGCTTTGAGGACCTGGCCAACCAGACAAAAATCGTGGCCTGCATGGAGCTCCCGACGAGGAGAGCGTCCACGTACCCTGGTGTGGGTGTCCGGTGTGTGAGTGTGCAAGTGCGCATCAGGGTGGGGTAGCAGGTACGCACGGTCCTTCACTGTTGGTGGACCCGGCGGCGGCTAAGCCAGGGATCGTCGAGGTGGCGTGCTTCACGCCGTAGCCAGGGCACGTCGAAAGCTCCATGAGCTCCCGGCAGAGAAAGGGTGGCTCCAGTGAGGAAGCACCTCTCGTGTCTGGGGACTGGAGAACAGAAGAACACGAGCCGAACCTGGTGCGGGGGGTGAGGGGCCAGGCGGGCGCGGTGGGCAGAAGAGTCCTTGCTGCAGGACCCGGCGCCTGCGCCCGAGTAGCCGTCCGGCCTTGGATGCGCCGCTTAGCCACCGTGCTTCGGGGTTCATCGGTAAAATGGGGACGATCACACCTGCCATACGGGGCTTCAGTGAACAGTACCCCGCCCACACTTGTCATTTTTACTGTTGTCCGTCGTTTTCTGGGATCCCCTGTGAACTGGACGACAGGGTCACATGGTGCGCTCAGGGTTCATGGTGCCCAGAAAGAACCCTCCCGCACTGCTGAGGGGAGCCGAGGTGCCTCGAGGGGGGCCAGCGAGGCTGAAAACTCGCCCCGGAGGGTGCCATGCAGCGGCGGTGTGGTTGTCAGTGAGGACGCGCGTGTCCCGCGTCCTGACCCGGAAGTGGTCTGTGGCCAGCCACCTCCCGAGCCCTCGTGCCCGTGCTCAGAACAGGAGCTCGTCCCAAGAGCGCTCAGCGCGGTCACTGTCCTCTGCCCGAGAACCCGGGGGAGGTGTTGCCTCGCGGACTCGCGTGCATGCTTCGGGGCCTGGGAGCGGTGGGCTCGCAGGCCAGAGTAACACACACTGTGCTTCCTCCCCAGATCCGGCCCCACATCGCCACTCTCCGCAAGTACACCTACGGCAAGCACATTTTGGCCAAGCTGGAGAAGTACTACATGAAGAATGGCGTTGACTTAGGGCCCATCTGCGGTCCCCCTAATGGTATTATCTGAGGCAGTCACCCTGTCCCCTCATTCCCACTGACCTCACTGGCCCACTGGCGAATCCAACCAGCAACCAGACATGTTCTAGTAGAGAAGCTGAAATGGGTAAATGGTTGCTCCAGGATTACCCGCTCCTCCAAAAAAAGGAATCAACTCCACAAGTGGAAAAGCCTTTGTAAATTTGTTTAATTTTATTACGCATAACATGTACTAATTATTTTTTTTAATTGACTAATTGCCCTGTTGTTTTACTGGTGTATAGGATACTTGTACATAGGTAACCAATGTACATGGGAGGCCACATATTTTGTTCAATGTTGTATCTATATTACACGTGTGGAAACTTTCAGGGTGGTTGGTTTAACAAAAAAAGTTAAAAAAAAGAAAAAAAAAGAAAAAAAGGTTTTTAACCCATTTTGCCTTGCCGGCAAGTTTTGCAAATAGCTCTTCCCCACCTCCTCATTTTAGTAAAAAACAAAAACAAACAAAAAAACCTGAGAAATTTGAATTTTGTTAAATGACCCCAAACTGGCATTTAACACTGTTTATAAAACATATATATATATATATATATACATACATACATATATATATATAAAATGAAAATTGTTTTAGAATTGCAAAAGCTTCAGTTTATGACATTAAGTTTAGGAAACTTTGAAAAATTGCCTTTTTTGGAGACTATTATGCTGAAGAAGATGTGTAGTCTGTTTTGGGAGGAGGAGCTGTGAGCTCCTAGGCTGTCTTTCAAGGCCGGGCGGGTGTATTTGTTTACTGCCTACTGGATTTTTGTCTGTTAACATTGAAAGGCAAAATCTGATTATTTAGCATGAGAAAAAAAAAAATCCAACTCTGCTTTTGGTCTTGCTTCTATAAATATATAGTGTATACTTGGTGTAGACTTTGCATATATACAAATTTGTAGTATTTTCTTGTTTTGATGTCTAATCTGTATCTATAATGGACCCTAGTAGTCGAACATACTTTGGATTGTACAATTGTACATTTGTATACCTGTAATGTAAATGTGGAGAAGTTTGAATCAACATAAACACGTTTTTTGGTAAGAAAAGAGAATTAGCCAGCCCTGTGCATTCAGTGTATATTCACACCTTTTATGGTCGTAGCATATAGTGTTGTATATTGTAAATTGTAATTTCAACCAGAAGTAAATTTTTTTTCTTTTGAAGGAATAAATGTTCTTTATACAGCCTAGTTAAATGTTTAAAAAGGAAAAAAATAGCTTGGTTTTATTTGTCACCTAGTCCCACAGTAGCAAGATCCTTTCTAAATGTTACTCAAGATGATTCAGTTCACACTAGTGTTTTTTTTAATCCTAAAAAAGCAATGTTCTGCTTATTTTGTGACCGTCATAAGGACGTGCAAAGGTCAGCCCCGCCCTAGCTTTCCTTACAGTCAGAGCCCCCTCGCCTTGTAAAGTGTGGATTGCCCTTCCTTTTGTACAGAAGATGAACTGTATTTTGCATTTTGTCTCCTTGTAAGCGAATGTACCATACTGTCAGTTCTCCTTGTTTGGATGTAGACTTGTAACACTACACGGTGTACATTTCCAGCCTTGTGTATATTTCCCATGAACCTTTTTGCAAGCACACTTGTAACCATATGTGTATAATTAACAAGCCTGTGTATGCTTATGCCTGGGCAACTATTTTTTGTAACTCTTGTGTAGATGGTCTCTAAACAACGTGTGATCTTTATTTTGAAAAACACGGAACTTTGGAATCTGAGTTTGGGCTTCTGTGTTAACGCCTCCTCCCCCCCGAACATGAGTGCCCCAGGACAGCCCATTCCTCCTTTATGCCTTTTTTCCTGCTTGTTTGGTTTCTGTTCGCAGGACGGTGGGAGTGGGATTGGAATACGGCTGGGGTGGCAGACTGATAGCTCCGGAGTGCATTTTGACCCGAAGATGTTGGCGTTAGCCTTTGTCGTGCTTTCAAGAGCAAGACTGTTAGTCCAGATTTCCACCTTCTATTGAAAAGTCAGAGTATCTGCCTCCCTGGGCCCAGGGCCTGCCCACCAGTCACAGGGAACATCCTCAAAGAGCCAGTGCCCTGCAGCGGGACCCAGTTTGATGCTCTTCATTTGCTCTTGCCTTTGCAACATTGTGAGCCTGGGGTCTAGATTTGAATCCAATCAGTTACAGATGTCTCCCAGCTCCGCTACGTGCTGGGGCATCTCCTTTTCTGAGGTGGGCGGCCCCTAAGGCGTCTCGGACTGCTGTCTGGGCTGTCTCAGCCTCCCCTCCCGAGGCCCCCCTCCCTTTCCTCAGTTTGGGCTGCTGCTGTCCTCGTGCGGCCCAACCGGGCTGGCCCAGGAGCCTTGCTTGCTCATCTGGCTCATCACCCTCAGATTGGGGCCGCCGTCCAGTTTTTAGCACAGGAGGCTCTAGCTCACAGAGGTGGGCCTGCCACCTATGTCTGGGAATGCTCATCCTTTGACCACCTTTGCCCCACGAAGACTGGTCGGTGTTGGCAGCTACGGGCTAGGCTCAGCCAGGGAGGCCAGGTGGGAGCCCGCGCTACCTCACGTCTGCGAGTGGAGCCCGGATCCCCTCCCGAAGGTAAGGGACTGTCACTAGCAGGCTCTGCGGTCCTGGGGATAAGAGAGGGAAAGGAAGCTAAGCTAACGCAGGTTTCGATGATTGTGCTGCAGTAGCCGAAATCAGGTCCTTCCCGAGGCTTCTCTCACTGATAGTCCTCATGGGCCCACCAGAGACGGCACGCTAGAGCTAGAGGGGCATCACCATCTGTCACTGCCTGTGCGACCCTTTTGAGTGTCATGGCTCTGGAATCGGACCAGATTCAAATACGGGTCCTTCCACTCACTGGGCCTGGGGGTGTTACTTCGTCTTAAATCAAACTTCCCCCTGGAAACTGAAGGTGCTAATACGTACATGGGTGGGGATCTCACTTCATGCCTTGGGAAGTCATGGCTGGGAAGTGGTGGCGGGTTTACCGGCCGCTCGCAGGGGCGGCGTGTGAAGCAGGCCAAGCAGGAGGCCCGGATCTCGCTCTGCCGTTTGCCCACCCGCCACCTTGGTGACCTTGGGCGAGTGGCATGAGCTGTTGGCGCCCCGCTTTCCCTCGGAAGCACTGGCGCTGCGTGAGCCCGCACTGTTGCTAGACGGGTGTCCCGTGCCCGGCATGTACCTGGCATTCGCTCACTTGTTGGTTTTCTTCCTTTCCACCGGGCCACTTACGTTCGCACTCTGTGTCTCTTCTCTCTCCCTTTTACTCTTAGCATTTTGTGAAATGTTTTGTCTTGGTGCTTTTTCGTGGTAGCAAGCCAGGTACTAGCTTGGCACCGTAAGAAGCCCCCTCCCCACCACCGTGTTCAGGCCTGTGTCTTGGAGGCCTGGGGAGGCGGTACGGTCAAACATGGGGTTTAATCCCTTTTATCCCGTGTCATCTCTCTTTTTTCAAGATTTTATTTATTTGACAGAGACACAGAGAAGGAACACAAGCAGGGGCAGAGGGAGAAGCAGGCTTCCCGCGGAGCAGGGAGCCCGATGTGGGGCTCGAACCCAGGACCCTGGGATCATGACCTGAGCTGAAGGCAGACGCTTAACGGCTGAGCCACCCAGGCGCCCCGCGTGTCATCTCTTGAGGCCGAGTTTCCTTCTGTGCAAAGTGAGGGAAGTAATAGAAGCTTTGTATCAAAGGTTGGTTGTGAGGATTACGTGAAATTAGGTAGTTCAGCATCGTGCCCGGCACATCGGCGCAATGAAGGGCTGGTAGGGTCGTGCCTCAGCTTTGACTTCACTCATCCCGCGTCTGCGCACGGGTGCTGGTGAAGCCAACCACCCTTGTCCGTCACTATAAAGTCACCTGCTGTGAACCCGCTGTTCCTCACCCCGGTCCTGTGAGGAATGGGGTCGCCCCACCCCAGGGGAACAGGTCTGGGATCTGAGGCAAGTCTTCCGGGCATCACGAGGGGGCGGGGCCGGGGCAGGCCCCTCCCTCTGCAGGATTGAGTTTCTCTCCGGGGCTCCTGTTCGCCTGCGCATTTGGCCGCCCACCACTTCTGCTCCAGGATGGGGTACCCCGGGCTGCTACCAGCCAGATAGCTGCGTTCGTGGGTTTCCCTTCCGGAGTCCCTCCAATACCGTTTATATAATGGTCTTTTACCTGGTCGCAGTGCTTTACGGTTTACAGAGCGCATCCGTATTTGTGATTCCTTGATCCTCATGAAAGCCTTGGGGGCTAAGGGTGGGTAGACGTTATCAGCCCATTATACAGATGAGGAGTTTGAGATCCCAGCCATACAACGAATGAGTCAATAACCACGTAAGGATTTTGTCTGAAGTTTTCCGACCCCAAGTCCAGGGCTCTATCCGTGCCGTCTTGCTCTTGCCACCTTCCGTTAGCCCCAGGAATAACTGTGTTCTGTCTTTCCCGCGCTCAGAGTCGGGTTTCAGAAGCGGGAGGCGCTGGAGAGGGAAGCATTTTGCGGGAGGAAGCTGGGGACTTCATGTAGTTACCAGCTGTAGCCACACGAGGGTGCTGCTACCTAAAGAAAGCATTCTAGAGGCCAAAGGGCTCCCCCTTCCTAGGTCAGGGCTGGGATGGGTTTCCCCTGGCTTGAGGGGCTCAGGAGTGGAGCCCCACCCAGAGACCGGAGGTCCGGCATCTGCCCTAAGATGGAGCTTCCCCTCTTCTTCCCCTCCGTCCCCAGCTTCTCCTGGGTTTAGGGCTAGTCCCTCACTCTGGCTTGGGATGGCAGGGTATGGTCATGCGAATCCCGCTCACAGGCCCCAGCGTTGCCTTTGACTCACTGGGTTACCTCTGCCAAATCACTGACTTCTCTGAGCCAACTGTCACTGGTTCAGCCCTGCCACCCTCACGGGGATGGTATGAGGTCAGGTGGGTGGGGCTGATGGGGGCAGCCCCATGTCTCTGTCAATATGACCAGAGGCCCTGGTGCCACTTGATGGGGCCACATCCCTGGCTTCTGCTCCAAACTTTCAAACAACTAAAACCTCTGTCTTTTTATGATCCCAGCTCCACTGGCCCCGTGCAACCTCTGTGAATCTTATTCCTCCCTTTGGACACTCGGCACAGGGCTGGGCACAGAGTAAGCCATAAGTAGGAGTTGTTGTTAATTATCATTGCCTCCGATTTTTCCTGCCATGTTGGGGCCCTTGGAATCTTCACTAGAGCGACTACTCAATTTAGCTTCCCAACTGGGGCGCTTTCCAGCATGAAGGCAGAAGCACCGAGTTATCGCTGCTCAGTAGCCCGCATGCAATGGGCCCCTGCCTCCTGGTGTTTTCCCCCCTGATGAATAGGGCCGCAGGGACATGAGAGGACATTGTGGAGACCTGGGGTGTGACTTCCGGGCCAGGTCACACAGGACATTGCAGCGCCAGTGTGCTCTCTCTCGAGGATTGCTTGCTCGCTGTCTAGGACACTCTATGGCAAGGTCCCCGTGGGGAGGGGCCAGGGTCTCCCGCGGCTAGGAGTCACACCTGCCACCTTGTAGGCAGAGCCTCCAGCCCCATGGAGCCTTCCAGGACTGCAGGCTCATGGGAGAGCCCAGGGCAGACCCACCCAGCTCAGCTGCTCCAGAACTCCTGCCGCACAGGAGCTGGCTGAGACCGTCAGGGCTGGTTGCTGTTTTAAGCTGCAGTGTTTCGGGGTAACTTGTTACGCAGCGATAGGCAACAGCCCCCGAAACTGCTGTAGTGCAGGACGGTCCCTGGCAAATCAGAGGGCCCGGGAGGCACAGGCTGCCCCATGTGTGCCGGCCTCTGAGAGCCAGCTCTGGCCCCTGCACACCCTCCCCAGGACTCCGGGAAGCTTCCCGGCGCTTTGCGGAGGACGCGTTCTGCGGTGGGGCTGGACCAGGGGTTCTCAGGAGGCCACAGCTGTCCCATTCCAGAGGTGGCTCAGCCCCGGTCTCTCAGTCCCAGCGGAGGCCCCCCCCTCCCAGCCCACCGACCTCAGGCCTGGAGCGCCCCACACAGGGAATAGCGGGAAAACAGCGGCCAATCGGGTGGTGACTGTGGGTCTGGCCCTGAGCGGGGCGCTGCCCTGGATTACCCTGTTCACCTCCCTCAAACCCTGGAGCGGGACAGTCACTCACTCTAACTTCCATGGCGGGAACGTGGCAGGGGGTGGCAGACCCGGGATTTGACCCAGGCTGCTGAGTCTGTCCCTGCTCCTGCCCTCTGCCAGGCCCGTCCCGGGGCCACCTGCGGGGTGCTGGGAATGAAGTTGGCCACCCGCCCGGACCTGATCCACGTATGGGTGAGGAGACTGAGGCCCAGGGCGCGGGGCCACGCAGGCGGTGAGGGACAGAGCAGGGACCTGTCCCACGCGAATGTGGTTGCTTGTCCGTTGTCCACGCCCGCCCTGGGACGCCAGCTCCCTTGGCTCCCAGTCTGTGCCCGCCTGGCCAGGGAGCAGGGGCTCCAGGACTGGAGGCTGAGGTTTGGAAGGAGTCCCTGTGAACCTCAAAGCACTCAGAGAAACACAAGACCCACCAAATACCTCAATGACAGTGGTGCTTGCTCAGATCCCATGGCTTCAGGGGGAGGGGGGTCTCCTTGCACCCCTCAGTCCTCCTCGTGCCCCCCTCCTGCTCCAGGTCACTCTCCTGCACCCCCTTCCTTGGCTGTCACCCAGCTGGGCTGCTCTAGCCCCAGGATGAGGTGAGAAAGAAAAAATATTTTTAGAGAGGCTTTTTTTTTTTCTTCCAGGAAAATGACTCCAAATGTGCAATTTGTTCCCAAGAATGGGGGTGTGCTAGTGGGATGGCTTCTGGAATGGCTGCTCGGCCCCGATGGATCCTGTAAAGAGGGGATTGTCAGCTCCCTGTACACATGAGGACACTAAGCTCAGAGAGGGGCAGTGAGTTGCCCGAGGCTGAGATTTTTTTATTATGTTAATTACCATACATTACATCATTAGTTTTTGACGTAGTGTTCCATGATTCATTGTTTGTGCATAACACCCAGTGCTCCATGCAGAACGTGCCCTCTTTAATACCCAGCACCAGGCTAACCCATCCCTCCACCCCCCTCCCCTCTAGAACCCTCAGTTTGTTTTTCAGAGTCCATAGTCTCTCATGGTTCGTCTCCCCCTCTGATTTCCCCCCCCTTCATTTTTCCCTTCCTACTATCTTCTTCTTCTTCTTTTTTTTAACACATAATGTATTATTTGTTTCAGGGGTACAGGTCTGTGATTCATCAGTCTTACACAATTCACAGCATTCACCATATCACATACCCTCCCCAATGTCTATCACCCCGCCACCCCATCCCTTCCCACCCCCCACCACTCCAGCAACCCTCAGTTTGTTTCCTGAGATTAAGAACTCCTCATATCAGTGAGGTCATATGATACATGTCTTTCTCTGATTGACTTATTTCGCTCAGCATAATACCCTCCAGTTCCATCCACGTTGTTGCAAATGGCAAGATCTCATTCCTTTTGATGGCTGCATAATATTCCATTGTATATATATACCACATGTTCTTTATCCATTCATCTGTCGATGGACACCTTGGCTCTTTCCACAGTTTGGCTATTGTGGACATTGCTGCTATAAACATTGGGGTGCGCGTACCCCTTCAGATCCCTACATTTGTATCTCTGGGGTAAATACCCAGTAGTGCAATTGCTGGGTCATAGGGTATCTCTATTTTCAACTTTTTGAGGAACCTCCGTACCATTTTCCAGAGTGGCTGCACCAGCTTGCATTCCCACCAACAGTGTAGGAGGGTTCCCCTTTCTCTGCATCCCTGCCAACATCTGTCATTTCCTGACTTGTTAATTTTAGCCATTCTGACTGGTGTGAGGTGGTATCTCACTGAGGTTTTGATTTGGATTTCCCTGATGCAGAGTGATGTTGAGCACTTTTTCATGTGTCTGTTGGCCATTTGGATGTCTTCTTCGGAAAAATGTCTGTTCATGTCTTCTGCCCATTTCTTGATTGAATCATTTGTTCTTTGGGTGTTGAGTTTGATAAGTTCTTTATAGATTATGGATACTAGCTCTTTATCTGATATGTCATTTGCAAATATCTTCTCCCATTCTGTCGGTTGTCTTTTGGTTTTGTTGACTGTTTCCTTTGCTGTGCAAAAGCTTTTTATCTTGATGAAGTCCCAATAGTTCATTTTTGCCCTTGCTTCCCTTGCCTTTGGTGATGTTTCTAGGAAGAAGTGCTGCAGCTGAGGTCGAAGAGGTTGCTGCGTGTGTTCTCCTCTAGGATTTTGATGGACTCCTGTCTCACATTTAGGTCTTTCATCCATTTTGAGTCTATTTTTGTGTACCCACTCCTCATCTTCAAAGGACTTGTCTAAGCACACACGTGGGGCTCCGGGCAAGCTCATGGCATGGGCCTGTCCCTCACACAGCCAGGTCCCTTGGGTGGGTGGGGGCTCCCCCCCCCCAGATGAAGGCCCCCATGGATGGAGGCCAAGTCATCTACCTACTCGCTCTGGCCCCTTCCCAGACCCGAGGACTCCCACAGAAGCTGAGGCTCACCCCCGTGGGCCTCTTACTTGCTGGGGCAGCTGACTGTGAGTGTCCCAAGCTCTCTCTGTGGGCTCTTGCTAGGATCCTGTTTCAGTTCCTGAATTTTGGGGTCACTCACCTCAGGACTTGCTCAGAAGCAAGCCCGGGCTCCGGCCTCCATCCTGAATCCAGCCAAGGCTGGAAGTTGTGGTGAGGAAGGTGCAGGAGAGCCGGGGAGGAAGGGCAGCCTGGGGGACACGGGGACTTCTCCCCCCAGCCCCTGACTGCCTGGAGGGGCAGTGCCTTGTGCCCACGGGGGGCTGCACTGTGAGGGCTGTCGGGAGGCCCGCTTCTGCCACGTGGGGCCTGTCACCAGCTTCTCAGAGCCCGTCTCCCTGAGTGTAAAACGTGAACATCAAATGCATGCATCATACTCCCCGGGGGCCAGGCTTTGTTGGAAGGGCTCCCAAGTGTTCGCTCTTTGGTTCTCATGGTGACAAGTGTGTTTGTTGTCCCCACATCACAGGACTGTGGGGACAAGCCAAGGAGACCATTGCCAGCAGGTGCTCAGAACAGTGCCTGGCGAGCAGGAAGCCCTCCGTGGATCCTGGTTCTCATCTTACATGGCAATGATGGGTGACAAAGAGCCAGTCTGTGGGGCCAAACCTCTGGGGGGCGGGTAGCGTCAGGCAACCATTATTGAGCACCTACTGTATGCCAGGCCTGGAGATGCAACTGCCAACAGGGTGACTCAGGCACTGAGCTCAAAGGTGTTGGCCGAGGCTCCCACATCCCCTGTGCTGTCTTTTTGGAGGCCAGGGGCCAGGCTGAGGGCAGAGAACCGTCTGACTGGATGCGGCGGTGAGGTATGGAGGTCAGGCGTGCCTGCCAGGGCTGATCTGGATCCAGGCTCATCCCATTACGTCCGCGAGTTGGTTGTGTTCACGCGACAGTGGGAATCCCCTTACTGACTCATTCACCCAAAGCTTCCTGACCTACCTCTGGACGTGGCCTTACAGTGTGGTTGTTAAGAGCCTGGGTCAGGGTCTCAGCTCTCATTCACCAGCTCTGTGACCTTGGGCAGGTCTCCTAGCTTCTCTGTGAGGATAATGTCACGCGCACTTCTCAGAGCAGCACTGGGCCCGCACTCAGCCCTGCTGGAGCTCTGCGATTATTGTCCACTGGGGATACCGAGGTGCTCCCACTTCCGGGGGAGCCAGTAAAACAAAGTGGGGAGCGCAAAGACGGGGCTTGTCCAGCCCTGCCCAGGGAAGTCAGCGAGGCTCCCCAGAGGGGCCCGGTGGGCCAGATGCCTGTGTGGGTCACCACGGCGGGTGAAGGGAGACCCCAGGCGCTGGGGCGGAGCTGGAATGCACAGGTAGGCACGGGGGAGGTGATCGTATGGTGCCCTGTGTGCACGAGGGCCGATGAAGGGGAGCATCTGTTAACCCCGAGAAGAGCACCAGCGGGTGGGTGAGGAGCAGGGTGAGACCCTCAGGGGTCCAGACCCTGGCTCACTTCTGCCGGGGACCAGTGCCTTCGACGCGCAGCAGGTGGCGCTCCTGGCCTGCCCAGCCTGAAGACACCCCCCCCCCCCCCACCACCTGGAGATCCTGGAAGAGGGGCTGCAGCTTCTAGAAGTCTCAGAACTGGCAGGCATCTCTGAAGATGAGCCATGCTCACTGCCCACCGTGTGCATGATGACCCAGTGGCCTCCTGGATAGCTAGTTTTCAGAGAGCCTTGCATACCTCCCAAGACACAGTATCCACTACCTCTCCGAGTAGCCATGCGGGGCCAGCTCCAGCTGTTCGTGAGTCCAACCCCCACCCCCCCTCCCCCGCTTACACCAAACTGGCTTCTCATACCCTCACCCTAGCCTTGCTGGCCCTAACTCTGTCCTTTGGAAGCTCCTCAGAACCGGTCTGTTCCCTGGCCTGTGGCAGCCCTTCTGGGACGTGACTGGCCCTCTAACCAGGTGCCTTACTTTATAAGCACCATCCCAGCCACGTGTGCTGAACCCAGAGTACAACGGCAGGGGAGAGCTCGTGCGGGCACGACCTGGTGCCTGGCACTGCGCCTGACACGCAGAGGCCCTCCAGTGAGGTTTGGAGAATGAATGAACGAGTGCACCAACCCTGCGTGGTCATTAGTTCCATCTCATAGCTGGGAAGCTAAGGCTCAGATCTAGCCTCCAGTGTCACACATCTCATTAACTGGCAGAACTGGGATCTGCCCAACCCAGAGCCAGCGCGCTTCACCTCCAAGCTGTGCTGTCTCAGCTGGAACCCTCTCCTGGGCCCCGTCAGCCCCTCTGGACCCATCTCCCCAAGATGCCCGTGGGCCAGAATTCCAAGACTTCGGGCATATGATTCCCAGAGGCTGGGACTTGAGAATTCCTAGGGATTTTTGCATCTCAGAGTTGGAAGGTTCCCCTCCCTTCCTTTCCAGGACCTCTGTCTGCCACACGGCAGCTAGCCTGGTCCTGTGTACCCTTCAGGGACTGGGCTCTCTCACTCCCTCTAAGGGAGCATCTTCTGATTCAGCTCAGCCTTATGCTGAGCTGACATTTGTCTTCTGGACCTTTTCACCAGGCCCTGAAGGACAAGTCCCAGTCCCCCTGACACCCCAAATCATGGCTGGCATCCCAGAGTCTTTTCCTCCGGGCCCAATCCCAGCCCTCTCCCTATTGGCTCCATTTGTCCTGGTTTCAGTTCCCTTTTGCCTTGGGGGAACTGTCCCAGTTTCAGCTCAGTTTGGTTCTTATTTCCTGATAGCAGGCTTGGGACGGGGTGCCAGACACAGGGGCAGACTTCTAGCCTGCCATCATTAGCAAATGGCCTCCCCTCTCCGGGCCTCAGTTTCCCATCTAGGTAGCGGGGGCACTTAACAGCACCTACTTCGTGGGGTGACGTGAAACACCTCACGTAAAGCGCATGGGGTCCTGCCCGCCCGGGGTGAGGGCTTAATCAATATTCACCTTGCCCACCCCCCCAACACCTGGGGCCAGGTCAGCACAGGTGAATGGGAAACACATTCATAAATTGATTTTGAGCTCCCAGTATGTGCCAGGGCCCCTACTAGGGTGGGGGGCGCAGCGGTGAAACAGATGACCCACACCCTGCCCTGCTGGAGCTCATGTGCTTCGCGATGGGACTTGAATAAAAAGTCAAGCGCAGAGAATGTTGGACGGGGCGGGGCGGGGGGAAGGCAGTAGAGAGAGGCCAGGCCAGCGCCGCGGGCACACCACTTCTCACGCCAGCTGCACTGGAGGCGGGGAGGGGTTCTCCATTCGAGGAGTGTCCGAGAGCTGGGGCCGCCCAGCTGGTGGGGGAACGGCCCCACTGCGGGCCTGCCCAGCTTTTCCTCTGCAGATCCCGTGACAGGGGCAGAAGCCTACAACCCTCAGGTGCGCAGGGCACACGGAGGCCCGGAGAGGACCAGGCTTGGTCCCAGGTGTCCTGAAGATGCCAAACTCCCTGGACTTGGATGAGCTCTGGCCCACTGTGTCCACTGCCCTGGGGGTGGGGGGTGATGGGTCCCGGAAGAGCCACGTGAAAGGTACCCTTAGGGGGAAGCTGCTAGTGATCACACAAATGCCACCTATCTACTCAGACCCTCAGATGAGCCAGGCAGGTCCTCCTGCCTTCCCACGCGGGATCCTTTTCTTCCGGCGCTCCCGCCAGCCCTCGGAGGAGCGCAGCGGTCTGCGGGATCCCCCTCCTCGCGGTCGAGGCTCAGAGAGGCGGCCCACGGGTCCCAGGTCGCCCAGCAACCACTGCAGGGGGGCCGGCGAAGGCCGGGGCGCGGAGAGGGGGGAAGGGGCGGGAGGGGGCGCAGGGCCCGGGCGGGGGGCTAGGGGGCCGGCGGCGGGGGCGGGGGCGGGGCGGCAGGGGGCGGGGGGGCGCGCTCCGGCCCGCCCCGCCCCCCGCCCCTCCTCCCGCTCCGCCCGCGCTGGGGGCGGCCCGGCGGCGGCGGCGGCGGCGGCGGCGGCGGCGGCGGCGGCGGCGGCGGCGGCGCACGCTTCCTGCGGGCGCGGCTGCTGTGGGCGCGGAGCTGCGAGGCGGAGCCGGGCCGCCGAGCCGGGAGCCCCGAGCCGGGAGCGCGTCGGTCCAGCCTCCGGGCCGCGCCGCCGCCGAGCAGCCGCCCCGCGCGCCGCGCCTCGGGAACAAAGGCGCCCGCCGCCGCCGCCGCCGCCATGAAGCCGGGGCCACCGCACCGCGCCGGGGCCGCCCACGGGGCAGGAGCCGGGAACGGGGCCGCGGCCGGGCCCGGGGCCCGCGGGCTGCTGCTGCCGCCGCTGCTGCTGCTGCTGCTGGCCGGGCGCGCCGCGGGGGTGAGTGACGCGCGCCGGTTCCCGCGCCCCCCACACTGCCCCCCCCGGCCCCCGCGCCCCTCCCCCCGCGGGCGCCCCCCCCCGGGGGCTGACCTCGTGGGGGAGGCCGCCCCCGCCTTCGGGGCTCTGGGGACCCCTCCCCGGCGGGCGGCCCGGCGGGAACCGGATTGCGGGTCGCGGGCGCTGCGCCCCCCCGCAGCGGCCCCACGGGCGGAGCGGGGTCCCCTGCCCGGGGTCCGGAGGCGCGGGGAGGGCCTGACGGCGGGCCGGGGGTCGCCGGGCGCGGGGCCCGGGCTGGGTGTGTCGTGGGTCTTGAGCGAACGTGGCTTTTGCTTCGTGGGTGTGCCCAGACCGCGGCCACTTTTAGGGAATTGGGTGGGCTCCCCCCCGGGGCGGGGAGGCGTGCGTTTGACGGTCGCTTTGGGGAGGACAGTGGGGGCCCGGAGAGGGGGAGGGGTGGGAGGGTGACTTGTGTGAAGGTGACCTGAGGGGGTGAGTGAGGGTGACCCTGTGTGTCTGATCCCCTCCGTGCGGGGTGTTGGGACCTGTGGGCCGTGTAGGGGTGAAGGATGAGGGATGAGCGCCAGGCCAGCACATGGCTGGGTGCCACCATGCCTTACCTGTATGTGGATCCTGGGGGGGTGACCTATTGTGTACCAGTGGCCGTGGCTGTGTGTGCTTGGGGGGGGTGGCTGGTGAGTGTGTGTGTGGGAGAGACCTCGGTGGTGGGTGTGTGCTTGGACCAGGGGGAATGTGTGTGTGCATCGTGTATGCGTGCGTGTGCTGTGGATGCAAGGCTGACCCTGTGCGTGGGGCAGGTACCGTTAAGGGGGGCAGAGTGTGTGCGGGTTGAGGTGAGTATGTATGTACACGGTGACCCCTTGAGTGTCCCTTTGAATGACCACACAGCTGTGGGGTTGAGCTCAGTCCCCGCTCCATTAGGGGGAGCAGGAGGAGGTATAGAGAAGAAGGGCCACCTCCCCACTTTGAGGGACCCGGGGACCCAGGGACCCTAAGTGAGTTCCCCCATGGACACATGTCTGGAGCCCCGGCTGGGGATGAGCTGGGGGTTTCTAGGCCCAGTCTCCTTGGCTGGTTCTAGGAGCTGTGCCTGTCCCTCATTCCCCAGGCTGAAAAGGATCCAGGTCTCTCAGGCATCCCCCAGGTGCCGACCCTGTTCCTGCATGTCTCCATGGGCCCTGGTTGGCCAGTCTGTAAAATGGGAGGAGGACAGGCATGGACTCAGAGGTTGCTTCTTGGACAGACAAGCTCCTCAGCAGCCTTCCCCATCTGGGAGCTGAACTAAGGGTAGAGGGAGTACTGAATGCCAAGTCAAGTACGTGCCTGGTGGGCTGGTTGCCTCATCCCCAGTCCTCCCCCAAGGGGGTTGAGCAGAGGTCCCTGGGTGGGACTGGGACCCAGCCCATCCTAGCACCTGGGTCACCTCAGCCACGCTTCTTTCTGAAAGACCATTTTTGAAATCAAAAGCTTGGAAATAACACAGCCTTGGGTTCAAACCCTGCTACCCCCACTGACTCATGCTGTGACCTTGGGCACTTTGTGTCATCTCTCTGGGCCTCAGTTTTCTCCTCTGTAAAATGGGGCTGCTAACACCTTTCTTAGAAATGAGATGAGATGTTATGTGTGCTCGTTCACAGAAGTAAACGTTTGATGTATAGATGAATGAAAAGGGGCTTAGGACAAAAGGCTTTACATTTGGAGACCCGGCAGGCATCTTGAGCTGTATGACCCTGGGCAAGTCCCATCCTTTGCTGAACCACTGTTTCTCACTAATAGAACAAGGCTAGTATAATTCATGCCCCATGGGGTGGTGGAAGGAAGGAGGTGAGCATCTGTGAGGTGGAAGACTATTCTGGAGGGCCTCGGTGAGACAGGGTCCCTGAACCCCAGGGTGAGGTAGAGTGGGTGTGGTTCAGACCCAAAGTTGAGTGGCAGATAAAGCAACACCCCCTCACAGGGTCTGGGCCTGGAGGCCAGGATGGTGGGCTTGACTGGGAGGGGCTCCAGATGAGGCCGGAGAGGGGGATCCCCTCTCCTCGCCTCACATCTTCCCAGGGGTTAGGCTGTCTGGGAGGAACATCACCTCCTTTGGCCCAGGAGCCAGAAGGGTAAAGGGTGGTGCCCAGCTGCTGGGGATTCCACACCAGAGGAAGAGGGTGATGCCTGTAGCAGGAGGGACCGAGGTGAGACCAGAAGAGCCTCACCCAGGATGGCTCCAGGACTGGCCTCCATGGCGGGGTCCTCTAAGGACATCACTCGATGGGCAGTGGCTGGCTCCGGGCAGGGGAAGGACAAGATGACCCCTGGTCTGCCCACCAGCTTGAAAGGGAGTGTGTGTGTGTGTGTGTGTGTGTGTGTGTGTGTCCTGGCATCTGCTTTGGGGAGTCGTCTCTCCTGAGAGACCAGGTGACCAGGACTCTGAGGGACGTCTGCCTTCAGGGCCACCGCCATCACCACCCAGAAAGGCTTGGAGTGTGGGGATTCTGCAAGTTTTAGCTTGGAAACATGTTCATTTAGAAGGTCAGGACTGGAAGGAATTTTCGATGTCGTCTAGTCTTGTTTGAATATTCCCAGCGACAGGAACTCACTACTTTGTGGCTGTGAGACCTTGTGAAAGTTAGTTAACCTCTCTGTGCCTTGTTTCCGTCTTTGTAAAACCGAAAGAAGGACGACCACGAAAGAGGTTAATGTGGAAAGCTCCCAGCACAGTGGCGCAGAGTGGACACTCAACAAATGTTGATTTCTTGTTCTTTTATGAGGTTGCAATTGCACGGCCTGGAGCGTGGTAGGGGTAGGGGGAAAGGTAGGGATGGGACCATGGGGAGGGGGAATCAATCAAGGAATTCTGTTGAAGCTCCACCCCCAGGCCTTGTGGCTCCTGCCCCCTCCCCACCGCAACTGTTTCCCCTGTCCTTGAACTCCCTACTCTTCCTCCAGCTACCCTGGTTGACTGTGAATGCCGAGTTGTCAGAGCGAGATTGTCCTCACTGTAAAAATTAAAAGTTGGGGACCCTGGAGCTGTTGGAGGCCAGGCTCTGACGCAGGGACACCACGGGGGCCTGCAGTCTGTTAGCCCCCAAGGTGGCAGGGGCTTCAGGGATAGACACCTGCTGTGTGACTTTGAGTGAGGGATTTCTCTCTTTCAACATCTTCATCTGTAAAATGGGGACTATAACAGTGCCAACCTCACAGGGATGTTGTGATGAGAAAATGAGCTCCTTGGGTAGAATGAGCACAGCCTGCCATGTAGTGAGCTCTCAGGAGATAGGGCCTTTCCAGGAGGGGGCCTCAAGAGGTCAGGGAGGGCTTCCTGGAGGAGGAGGTTTTGAGCTATGCAATCAAAGTGGTCACCATGTGGCACAGAGCAAGCTGTAGCCTGCCCTGACCCGAGGCTCTCTCACTTGTCAACTGGGGACAAATACTGGACTTACAGGACTGCTACTGGGGGTTACAGTATCCTCATGGCAGAGTTGGGATGGGGACCCGGTGCCTTCTACTCCCTGGGGAGCAACACAGAGCCTCTATCTGCGAATTCAGTATGTTTCTTCCTCCGTGTTGGGGGTTGGTGTGGGGTTGAGCTCTGCTGAAGAAAAAAGTAGTTTAGGGGCATCTGGGTGGCTTGGTCAGTTACATGTCTGCCTTTGGCTCGGGTCATGATCTCGGGGTCCTGGGATCGAGCCCCATGTCAGGCTCCCCGCTCAGTGGGGGTCTGCTTCTCCATCTGCCCCTCCCTCCCACTTATGCTCTCTCTCAATTAAATAAATAAATAAAATCTTAAAAAAAACAAAGGAAAAAGAAAAAAGCAGTTTGGCCTTTTGAAAACAGATGGCTCCTCCCACCTCATGGACTAGGACATGGGATCCCTGGGGGCCCCAGGGCAGCACTGGGGCAGGGCAGTTCTGGGCCTGGGCTCTGGAAAATGCCGGGGCACCAGTGGGGTGGGTGAGGGGGGGTCGTCTCTCCTGAAGGGGAGAGAGAGGTGGAGACAGAGCTCCTCAGAAGCCAGGCCCTGTCACAGGCATCCCTCCAAACCCTCCCGTTGGAGGTGGGACCCCCTTCCCCTCCAGGCCCCGCAGCTGCTTCGGGTCATTCTAGAAGGGGCCGCAGTAGGATTGCTGAGGGCTGGAGCAGACGGAGGCAGCTTGGACGGGAGGGGTAAAGTCTCCATCTGTCTTTGTTTCCCCGCCCCCCCAGGGGCTGTGGGCATGATTTGGGAAGGGCTTAATGACAGAAACAGCAAACTAATGCTCACTGAAAGCCCCGCCCACTAAGCACTTGTTACGTATTGACTCACTGAATCCTCGTAATAACCTCTGGAGGTGCGAATGATTAGAACCTCCATTTTACTGAAACGGAGGCACAGAGAGGTTCAGTGACTTGCCCACAGTCACACAGCTGGAAAGTAGCTGAGCTGGATGGAGCCAGGGCTTGCCAGGCTGAGAGAACTGGGCTGCATTCTGATTTTACCCCCTCTTGCTCTGTGACCTTGGACAAGTTGCTTCTCGCTGGGGTCTCCTTACCCCCCCATGAAGCCCATGATACCCACTCTTTCACAAGGACTTGCTCTCTGCCAGGCTCTGGGCTGGGTGTGTCCCCTATCTTTCCTCATCTACTCTCACCCTGGCCTTGGAGGTGGGGGACACTAGCCGCAGGTTGCGGGTGGGGGCAGGGCTTACCCAGTGCTTGGCTGTGGGGCCCTTACTCCTCTCCCACCTCACAAGGCTTTGTCATCTGTAAAATGGGTGACTTTGAGGGTCATGGGTTTGGGTTGAGGGAGAGCGTTGAGGACCATGCAGGATAGGGGGCGGGACTCAGGTCTGGTCCTGGCACAGGAGACGGGAAGTATTGAGAACTTCAGGAGGAGAGGGGTCTAAAAACCCTGCATTCCCCCTGGCACACACGGGATGCCCGCAGTGTTGGGGCTCACTCTCTGCATAGGCGAGCAGGCCTGCTGACCCTCGGAAAGTTGTCACGTGCGGAGCCCAAATCTACATCCCTGCCACCCCATCCCTGAGTCGTGGCCCCCTTGCCCCTAAGGTTCCCTGGGGCCCGAGTGACTTGGTGGAGCTCCCACAGCCTGAATGCTTCCCTGATAGACCATGAACCCCCGCGGGCAGGCTTTGTGGCTGTTGTCTTCTTTGCTGACCCCCAAGGCCAACTTCGTGCCTGGCCCAAAATTGAATGGTTTGAGTGAGTGAGTGAGTGAAGGAAACCAGTACTGGGAGCTTTGGAACCCAGGCTGGGGCTTTGTGTTCTCTCCTTTGGAGGCGGGTTGAGGGACAGAGAGGGACAGTGAGACTGGCAGAAGTCTGCCAGGCCCAAGCGTGTGCCCGTGGGCTGGGAGGCGCCCTGGGGCCGCGTGGGGTGGGCCTGCGGTCTGACTGCCACAGCGCCCGCCACCACATCTGGGAGGGGCAGAGGCGCTGTGGCTCTGGGCTCCAGCTCAGCTGCTTGGAAGCCTGTGATTTTGTGTCTGGGGTAGGGGGGGAGCAGGGTGCCAGGAGCCGTCCTAGGGGCCCAGCCCTGCAGGGGGTGGGGTCTGGGCTGGTCTTGGACCACCTGGCTTGTCTTACTGTCCCCACAAACGGTCACCACATCCTGGGCACATCAGGCCAGTGTCTGGTAAATATTTGTTGACTGGCCTCCTTGTGGGGACGGGGGGCCCTGCCTTGGCTCTCAGACTCCCAAGATTCCAGGAGGCTGGGTAGACTTTACTTCCGGCCCCCCCCTCCCGTCCAGAGCAGGCCGTGGCCAGAGGGGTGGCTGCTTCCCTCCCCCCACTGACCGGGCCTAGTCTCAACGCCAAACAGGAAGCTGTGATTACAGGGGGGAGTCTGGGCAGCAATGGCTGAGGGCCCAGCTGCAGGATGGGGGTGGGGGTGGCCCCTGACAAATGATCTGGCCTCTTCCCTACCTGGCTGCTGATGGTGGCAGGCGGGGAAGGCCTGTGCTAGCCTTTTATACCAGGTGGAGAGAGTTCTACCACCTCTGTGACCCAGCTGGTCAAGGGCTGCCTGCTTTCCACCCCGGGGCCCCCACCCGGGCCTTGGTGCCATCTGTTTTGGGGTCTCCAAACCTGAGGCTGTATCTTGAGGTAGTAGAAAGAGCAGGGGCCCCAGAGCCAAGTGGACTGGTGTCGAAATCCTGGTTCTGCCATTTTCTAGCTGTGTGATCTTGGCAAGTTCCCTTAGCCTCTCTGAGCCTCATTCTCTTGTTTAAAATGGGCTCAGAGTACCTCTGTCTCAAGAGTTGCTTGAGCATGAGCAACGTGAAATAATAAAGTGCTTGATAAGGAGTGGGCGCTCCTGTAAATACTGATTTCTTCCGTTTCCCCGCTTTGGTTTTTGCTCTTTTCCTGTCCCTCTCTCAGTCTCACGGAGGAATTGCTTTTGGGGGTGAGAATAAGGCTTTCCCTTGGAGAGTGGGAACCAAGTTGGAATGATCATGGCTGAGCCAAGTAGAACTCTAGAGGTGGGGACTGCCCTCAAAGGGAGAAGCTGCTATCTCACGGGTGGGGGTCCTGAAGCCCAGAGACGGCCTGGAGCCTTGCCCCAGGGTTGGGGCTTGTTGTTCAGCCTTACTCGGGCCCATGGGCTCGCTGAGCCTTCTGAGCCTTCGGCCACTCCCAGAGGCTGTGGCATTCCCCTCACTGAGAAGTCTCAGCCATGTGAAGCCACCTGCCAGGGCTCACACAGCCAGGCCCCGGGGCAGCCGCGTGTTGAGTTACCCTTCGCCTGCTCTGGAGTCTTGTCTGTCCCACTGCTGCCCTTGTCATCACACCCGCTTCGGGGCCAGGGTTTTTGGAGACGGGATGGGGAGGGGAGTCTGAGGGGTGGGGTGGGGATCACGCTAGTTAGGGTCTTCCTCCTGCTTCGGGGATGGGCAGTGGGCTTGCTTCACCCTGGGATCAGCGTCAGCCCAAGCTCCCCTAGAGCTCAGTCTACCCCTGCACCACCCACCAGCACCCCCCATGCTGCACCCACCCCCCAGCCCTGCTCACCAGCCCAGACTTTGATAAGGATAATTTAGGATCAATCACCAGTGGGGCCTGGGAAATATTGCGGCAAACCGATTGCCAGTGGGCCTGCGGGTGGCCCACGGTGCCCATCCGTGGGCTGGGGTTTGAGAGGAGCCAGGTGGGGGCTCCGGGGGCTGAACAGACAGGGTTGTTCTACTGGGAGCAGGGGAAGGATTCTCTTGCTTGTCAGCGTGCTTGGCATGGCTGGGGGTAGGCGCCCATGGTCCCAGCTGCCCTTCGCCGGCCTACCATGTGGGGACTGCCCCCTCCTTGGGGGCCAGGCTGCCGTGGAGGTGGAGGTCGGGGTGTCTGCAGCTGAATTCTGGCTCCTGCCCTCGAGATGTGTGCTGTGTTGGGCGGGCACCTGGATGGCTCAGTGGGTTGAGCGTCTGCCTTCGGCTCAGGTCATGATCCCAGGGTCCTGCGATCGAGCCCCGCATCGGGCTCCCTGCTCAGCGGGGAGCCTGCTTCTCCCTCTGCCTCTGTGCTGTCTCTCTCTCTCACATAAATAAATAAAATCTTAAAAAAAGAAAAGATGCTCCCTGCACTGGGGAAGACGGGCACAGATGGTAACAATAGGACAGTGATAACGGCCAGTACTCATAGGGTGCGCGGTTCCCGTGCTCACCACACTTTATCTCAGTTCTTACATGACCCTGTGAGGGGGGTGTCATTACCCCATTTTGCAGATGGGGACCCAGAGGCCCAAGAGGGTAAGCAGTGTGCCCGAGCTGAGGCAGCTAGCGTGCTTGGGAGACGCCGTGACGTCTGGGGCGTGGGGCAGGCCGAGCAGGCGTGCAGCGGTGCGTGCTCGTGCGTGAGGGCATCTTTTGCTCGAGGACTTTGTTCCTTCTGCAGCCGTTTTTGAGCACCTGCTCTGTGCTGGGCCCTGTGCTAGGGGCCGTGGGTGTGCAGGTGTATGTGGTGTGTGTGTCCTGAGTCTTGTCGGCGAGCCTCGCTCAGTGAGCTGTGTCTTGGTGGTGGGCGTGGGTCGTGTGGGTGCTGGTGTGCGGGGCTTCGGGGGCAGCAGGCACTGAAGGGAAGCAGGGAGGGAGGCCCCGCCTCCCCCAGCCCGCCGAGTTCGAATCCCAGCTCGGAGCGGACGCGGGCAAGCCTTGGGCTTCTCCGCGGTTCAGTGGGTCAGTAAGGCCTCGCTCACTAGGCTGGGGTGAGGGGTCGTGTGGGGGTGGCGCCGCGAGTTACCTGGTTGGCAGCTAGGTAAAAGGAAGCTGCTGCTGGATAGTGACTTTGATTTTAACTTACTTTAATTATGCTTTCTCTAAAGTCGTTTTGTTTCAGAGGTGAGTCTGCTACTGGCTTTTGTCACGTGACGGTGGGCAGCTTTTCTCCCCCTCTGAGCCTCTACTTTCCACATCTGTGAAGTGGGGAGATTGGACGGGGCGACCTAGGGACCCTTCCAGTCTTCACATTTGAGGAACTGTCAGAGAGACATGAGGCCAGGGCCTGGCCCCAGGGTGGCCCCTTTGGGAAGAGAGAGCTGGGTTGCGGGGGCAGGAGGTGGTGAGGAGAGGAAGCTTGTTTCCTTCACGTGGCCTGTCTGTGGTTCCTCTTGGGCCAGGGTGGGACGAGCCTCTTCCCTCACCCATCACCCTGAACACCACCTCTCTTCCCAGCCTCTGGGACGTGACCCGTCCAATCCAGGCTGCCTGGGGGCTGGGCTGTGAGTCTGGTCTCCTGGACGGGGGAGGAGCCCTGGGCAGGGAGTCCAGTAACTGGGTCTAATGAGAGTGTGTTGTTTCTTGCATTTAATACATTCACTGGGCACCTGCTGGGTACCTGGCCCTGTGCCATGGGGTGATCTGGGGCTGAATGGTTGAAGCCCCCGGGGTATCAGCTTCGAAGACTTCCTGGGGGGCTTTGAGTCCAAACCAGGGCATTTGGGCTCCCTCCTGCAGGTAGGGGATGTTGGTCTGGAAGTCGGTGCAGCCCCACTGCCCCGAGGGGCTGGCAGGCATGCCAACAAGAGCACAGATGTGATAGTATTAATATTGAATTATGCCCTTTGAATGCCTGCTCTGTGCAGGGTTCTCTGCCGAACATTTTATATATAAAAGCTCACTGAACCCTTACAACAGCCTTATGAAGGAGGTACCGTTTTCGTGATTTCACAAAAGAGGAAATTGAGGCACAGAGAGGTTAAGGAGCTTGTCCAGGCTCACAGAGTGGCATACTTACTAGGATCTGAGCCCAGGCAGTCTAGAACGCTCTCTGGTGTGTAAGCACTGCTCCGTGTTCTCTCGTGCATCGCGAACTGTGAAGTGTGGGGCCCTGAGAGGATGAGTTTAGGGCTCGGTACCTGAACCTGGGTGGCCACTGTGGGAGAGGCCCTGATCCAGGCTCGGGGGCTCTTGGCTTCCCCATGGGTCTTTCCTCTACTGCCTGTCTTCTGTCTAGTTGGGCCATGGGCTGAGGCCGTCCTAGGCTGGGGAGAGATCAGAGGGCTGAAGAGGCCTTCAGCTGGAAGGGCCCTTTGAAACACTCTTGTCCAGCTTGTTCATTGTCCTGAAGGGGAAACTGAGGCCAAAGGAGTGATTTCTAGTCCTAGCAAGGATCTTCCGAGATCTGGTAGTTCAGCCTTCTTTTGCATGTGGGGAGACGGAGGATGAGAGAGGTATGGTGGCTGGCCCAAAGTAACCCAGCAAGTCAGTTGCTGAGCTGGGACTAAGCACTGTGTCCCCTGACTCCCAGGCAGGGCCCCATCCCTTGTACCATGTTTCTGCTCTTTGCCTGTCTCTCTTCTGCCCGGACGGCAGCCCCAGCTCCCACCCTCCTCTCCAGGGAAGCCGTCCCTCGCCCAAGACTTGGTGCCAGATGGATTCCTATCAATACATTCAGTGGACTTCTCCAGCTTCTTCCCTTCACCCTGTGCACCCTCGCTGCTCACACCCGCGGCTCCCAGCTCCTCCCTGGGCACAGAGTACGACATCATTTCTCTCATCTTCACGTCTCTCTGTGGACTGTTCCCTTCTCCAGGGAACTCCTACTCATCCTCCAAAACCCAGCACGGATGTCCCCTCCTCTGGGGATCCTTTATTGATCTCTCCCCTGCTCTCAAGCACCACGAGCCCTCCTTCAGCCCCTTCTCTCTTCCCTCCTAGATTTCTATTCGTGGCCCTCTTCCACATGTTAGGATTCTCTGCTGAGCCCCAGCTCTGTTGCTGCATTTTGCCCTAGCTTCTGGCTCCCCGTGGGGTCCCACCCTCACCTCCTCGGAGCTCTCACTGAGGATACTTTGGCCATTGGCCATTTACATCATCTCCCGGTTCCACCCTCCCACAGACTACCTGCTTTCCCTCCCCCAGTCCTGACGTTCCTGCATCGTTTCCTTTCACACGTCCTGTCCCCTGGCCTCACACCTTGTCCTTCTCCCCAGCCCCTGCTCCTGGGATCCCCAGACTTGGAGCTGAGGAGCATGGAGGCTGGCCTCAGAGATGCAGCCTTCCTGCCTCATTTAGCTGGGGGAGGAGGGCGCACCGGCTCCTTTTGGCCTCCACCTTTCTGGAAGGTGGACACACTGTGGGCTTCCGGAGGTTCAGGCTTGGTTACCAGAGATCTTCCCACGCCTGCCCTCCCCGGCAGCCCCCCTGCCCACCCCCTCCTCCTCCTCGGTCTGCCCACTGTTCCTCTCCTTCCCTCTCTGCCTCCCACCCTCCTCCATCTCTCCTTCCTCCTGCTCTGCTTCCCCAGAGGCCCCGCTCCACTCCCTCCCTTGCTGGTTGGAACCTCTCATCTCCCTGACTGCCACTCAGTGCGACCAGGACCTGAGGAGTCCCTGGCGGGACAAGGGTCTTGCAGGCCGAGGCGGTGGTTAGGGTCAGAACTAGAGGGGCCCTTCCTTACTCTTCACCCTCCTGGACCCAGACTCCCCTCCTCCCCCCAACCCTCCCCATGCCTTCATCCACCCCTGCAGAAGTGCAGTTGCAAGGGCGGAGGGCTACGGGAAATCAACCCCCCACCTTGCTGTTCACATGAGGACACGGGGTCCAAAGACAGCACTGGACTGTTCAGGACCCCTGGCAGTGAAGGCAGAATGGCTCCCCCAGGGCAGTGGCTCCGTGGGGGCCTCTGGGAGCCGAGCCCCGGCTTGGTTGAGTCCTGTTCTCATGTGAGGCAGGGGAGCTGCGAGGCCTGCCGGGGACAGTCTCAGACCCAGAAGAAGGGATCCCGGCCCTGTGTTTGGGGGACAGTCCATGAGATGGTGGTTGAGCCCACGGGGATCCTTTTTCCCTGTGGGGCTAAGACCATGGTTCAGTTTAGGTCCGGGCAAGGGACAGAGTTTATGTACATGTTCATGTGTGTGACAGTGTCACCGTGGGTCTGTGCTGATGCGTGGGGCCCTCGTGTCCCCCTGCCTACTCCCTTGTTTCAGTGGCTCGGGCCCGGCGAGCCAGGAAAACCCAGGTTGCTCCCTCTCCCCTTCTCAGCTGTGGGGAGCTCGCCCCCAACACCTTGGATGGCCGTGGACATGAGCGGCTCCTGGGAGAGTAGTGGGACAAGTTGGGAGACGCCCTCCCTACCTCAGGGACGTTGATGCACATGTAGAAACGCGCATGTGTACGGACCTGCCTGCGTGTGGGAGCCCCGAGCACACCCCCTGGTCCTGTGCACACGCGTGGAGACAAGACCCAGGTACATACGTGAACACATAGAGGCACCCACAGGCAGGGACACACACACGCGTCCCCCCCGCCCCCAAGCACATGTGGCTCTCAAGCAAACACAGCCAGGCCCACGGGGGCATCTAAGCGCACCTAAGCCCCCCGGCAGGTGCACACACGGGACTGTGCATGCAGTGTGCCTGGAAGCACACCCGAGCGTGCTTGCACGTGTGCACCTGCACGCCGGCATGTCCACACGTGCACGCGCACACGCACGCACACGCGCACGTTGCTGGGGCTCTGAGCTACCAGGACTGTGTCCGTCCTTAATCCCAGTTCTTAATCCCAGAGTCTAGGGAGCCCAGGCCAGAGGGGCAGCTGGTCATCTGGCCTCCTTAGCAGTGATTAAGGCAAGGGTGGGGGCAGGGGGCAGAGGGACTCGGAGCTTTGTCTTCTGCCTGACCTCCAGGGACACCGCAAACTCAAACCTCGGGTTCCTTCAGAGACTCGGTTATATGTCCTTCACGGAACCCTGGGGACAGACAGCCTGGGGAGGAGGGAGATGGGTGTGGCTGTGTGTCCCTGAGGAAGGTGACAGCTGGGGTCAGGGAGGCCAGGCGAGGTGGTCCCTACCTTTAACCACTTACCTGATACGGACCCTGCATCGGAGTCTTCAGCATGAGGTGTCCCGGGGATTCTCATACCTGGGAACCCTGCTCTTAGCCAGAGCATTTCTTTTTTTTTTTAAAGATTTTATTTATTTATTTGAGACAGAGAGAATGAGAGAGAGAGAGCATGAGAGGGAGGAGGGTCAGAGGGAGAAGCAGACTCCCTGCCGAGCAGGGAGCCCGATGCGGGACCCGATCCCGGGACTCCAGGATCATGACCTGAGCCGAAGGCAGTCGGTCAACCAACTGAGCCACTCAGGCGCCCAGCCAGAGCATTTCTGAACCAAGTGGTAGGATGAGGCCCAGCCGGGACATGCTGAACCTGGGGCCCTGAGCAGGGGTGGGGGTGGTCACTGGGATGAGGGTCGGAGGGGGAAGCTTCCAGGACGAAGCGAGGCCTGAGCTGGGCATTGAAGGTGTCAGCACCTGGGCATTGGGAAAGGCGCGGGGACATCTTTGGCTGTCGCAGTAACAGGGTGCGGCTGGCATTTCTGGGGGGGAGAGGTCAGGGCTGCTAAGCGGTTGTAGCGGCATTGGTGCTGAGAAATGCCGTCAGGTTGGGAGGTGTGGCGGGGCTGCTCCTGGTCGGATGGCGGCTCAGCGGTGACTGTCCCCGGCCCGTGGTGGGAGGGAGGCACAGCCCATAGGGCCCAGGGTGCCGTGCGGGCTGGGTCCCCCCTGCGCCCCCCCGGCCCCGCTGGTGTTTGGGTGGATGTGTGAGGCATGGTTGTGATAGATGGCGTGCTGGCCCCACTTGGGCTCTGACTGTGACCTCTGCCGGTCAGCGGGCTGACTTCGGGCCGCTCACTGTACCCCTTCTGTGAAGCCGGGTGCTAACCGCCTCACGGCAGAGCAGTTGCCAGGACTGGGGTCTACTTAGCCCAGAGTGCCGCACGTTGCAGTGCCCAGAGCTGGTAACCAGGGCTGGTGATCCCGGGGGCAGTGGTCATGAGAGGGCTCTGTCACCACTGAGGTGACAGTCGGACCCCTGTCCCCATCCTGGCATTTGGGGAACAGGACGGGGTCCCAATGTCAGCCCTTCCAAGCTGTCCCATCTTTGAACCCCGCTTCTGCAGCCCAGGCCCTTCTCCTGCAGGTGCTGTCTGCTCCAGGCCTTGGGCCGGACCGTTGGGCCTCATGCAGCCTTCCCTGGGGCCCTGCTCTGGCCTGGGGCGGGGCTGGCCCTGTGGAGCACCCTGCGGGGAGTGGGGCCACGCTGGTGGGACTGGAGGCTGGAGCCTCTGGCGTCCCTGCAGAGGGTCAGCTGAGGGCACAGGTGAGACCCGAAGGAGCTTTGGTCAGGGAAGCTGTCTGTGGTCAAGTGATGCGTGAGGAGAGGAGGGCCTGCCTCATCCCTGGGCTGCAGGGCCCTTGGGGGCCGGGGCACTTAGGGTCCTTATATCCCTAGTGGGCATCAGACTCCATCTGAGCTCAGTGGTCAGGGCTCTGCCTTTGGGCAATAGATGGAACGCGGGCTGGGTGGACACGAGGATGTGCTGGACCCAGAGGAGGCTGGGTGGATGGTGTCAGGGGAGGGGACACGGGGCACTGCGGTTTTCTCTGGCACCTTCCACTTCATGCTTGGGACCGAGGGCTGGGGGGGTCCTGGTGGAGCTTTTGGCTTCCCCTCCTTGGGATCCTTCACGGCCCCTGCTGCGCAGTCTGCACTGTACGGCTCTCTGAGGTCACCCCTTCCCCTCGTAGTGATCAGATGGGGGACCGGAGCCAGGGACAGAGAAGGTGCCGAGATGGTGGACTGGAGCAGGGGGAGCAGTGGGAGCAAGCTTCGTACCTGAGTTCAGCCTGGTGGGGGTGTATGGGGGATACGGAGCACCTGTCAGACACAGGCCCGGCCCGCAGGACGGATGGGCCGCTGCGTGGAGAGTAGAGCGTGGACACCAGCGGCCGGGGGCCGGGGGGGAGTTGGTGGCTGCCAGCTGCGATAGGCAGGGGCTGGTGCCTGGGAGCCTAGTGGAGCGTGGCACGGGGTGCGGGGTGGGGGCAGGGGACAGATGGACTTGTCTTCAGCTTCAGAGGGGCTTTACCACTGGGCCCTGCCCCCATTCCTGCCCCCTTTCCTGGCAAGGCCACAGACTCACGCCTCTCCCTGAGGGCAACCACGGGCCAGCCGCACGGACCGAGGGCACCACAGAACCCCTGAAGCCTGGAGGGGGGGGCGCTGGCAGAGAGGGGTGGAGAGGGGCCAGCCTGAGTTTGGAGCTGCCTCACCTCTTGGGGTCACTCTGGGCCAGGCCTGCCCCCTCCCAGTGGTCCCACCCGACAAAGTGGCCTTTGATAAGCACAGGGAAGGCAGTCGTGGTGCTGGGCCTCTCCCACTTGCGGTCTGCAGAGCCAATGTTTGCCCTTTTGGACGGGGAGGTAGGGCGGGGGGCTGGGGAAGCTTCACCTGGGGTGTGGTTGGGGGATACGCCATGGGAAGGGAGGTGAACAGGGGGACAGCTTACCTCCCCTCCATCTGAGTATTTGAGTTTGGGCTCTGCTGTGTGACCCTGGGCAAGTTCCTTATCCTCTCTGAGCCGCAGTCTCACATTCACTCTTTTGTTACCCCCCCAAACAACAGCTTTATTGAGATTTGACTCACGTACCGTACAATCCACCCATCTAAAGCACCTAATTCGGTGGGTTTTAGTATATTTACAGAGTTGTACAGCCTTCCCCAATTTCATACATTTTTCTCACCCCCGAAAGTCTGTCCCTTTTAGCAGTCACTCCCCATCTCCCCCCAGCCCCCCAGCCCTACGCTGTCTCTTCTCCTTTTTTTCTCTGCGGATCTGCCTTGTGCGGTGAGTGCGGGCCGCGTCCACACTGTGTGGTCTTCTGCGGCTGACTTCTTCCCCCCCGCTGTAACGTTTCCAGGCTTCGTCCGTGGGGCAGCAGGTGCCGGGACCTCAGGGCTTTCTTTGTGGCGTACTATTCCATTGTGTGGACGTGCCATCTCTTACTTATCTGTCAGTGGATGGACGCCTGGCTCGGTTCCACTTTTTGCCTATCATGAATTAGGCGGCTATGTTTTTTTTTTTTTTTTTTTTTAACTTACGTGGACAAATGTTTTCCCTTCCCTTGGATGCACGGCCCGGGCGTAGAGTTCCTGGCTTGTTCGTGACTCTCCGTGTAACCTTTTGCGGAGCTGCCGGGCCCTTTGCCCCCGTGGCCGCCTCACGAAGCTCCAACTACTCCGTCTTCTCCCCCACACCTGTTCTCTTGTGACCCTGGTCACCTTCATTCCTGCATCCATATATCCCTCAGGTATTTATGGAGCATCTATATTTGACAAGGCAGGGTGCTCACTGCAAAAGTAGGGGGAGAATGGCGTCCCTCGAGGAGCTGTTTAGATTCGGCGGCACAAGATCTTTAAAAACCTCTGTGTGTTTAGTGACGGGAGATAAAGATGATCACGGGTAGAAGCTGGGGGTGGTCGGGAATCACGGGGCCCCCTGAGAGCTGAGGAAAAGAGAAAGCAATCTGTGTGTGCTGTGTATGTCAGAGCCCAGTGCTTCAGTCCTCAGGACCCTCTGGACTGTGTTGTCCCATTTGCAGATGGGAAGACTGAGGTTCAGGCCAGGCAGTGGCCCCCAGGTCACCCAGCTGAGAAGTAGCCGGGCTTTGGGCCAAGAACCTGTTTGGATAATTTCATTTCATCTTCCCAACGCTTTGAGGTTGGTACTGTTACTATGTCCATTTTGTAGGGAGGAAATAAGCTCAGAGAAGGGGAGATACTTGCTCAGGGTCACACAGCTCCAGAGGGCCAGGGCTGGGATCTGGACCCAAGCAGTCTAGCTTTAGAGCCCCTGCTTCCTGCCAGGCCCTGCCTGTCTCCCGGGACTCAGGAGAGGAGGGTGAGAGCCCCGCCCTTTCCCCATCAAACCCACAGAGTCTCACAGAGTGTCCTCTTGAGCTGGAGGCAAGAGTGGCCCTTGGCAGGCTTCAAGGGGCTCTGCATGCTCTTCCCCCAGCGTTTGGTCCGATTCCTTGCTCTGTGTCTCTCCTTTCCACGTGGGCAGTGGTGCTGGTGGGCCCCCATGGCTCACTCACCGAGTCTGGCTCGTTCCATCCCTTGAAGTGGATCAGCTCCGAAGCCAGTGGGAGAGCTCAGGGCTGGGGGTGGGGAGTCGCATCTCCGCCACGTGTGAGTTCCTGCTAGGTTATAAATAACCTAGCAAATGGGATGGTGAGGGGGACCACAACCCGATTCCTCAAGGAGGCTGGGCTTGGACACACACACAGATGGGGACACTTTGGGGGGGTGTGTGCGTGTTGTGCGTCCTCAGGCTGTATGCTGGCACGTGCCTGAGAAGCTTTGGGGAGGGTGTCAGCGCTGTAAGGCTTCCCAGGACAGCTGGAAGGGCTGGGCCTGCCCTGGGCTGATCCCAGGGTCTGTTCAGTGTCCTGGAGGAGGCCTGGGGGCCACCTGGCTTCAGGGGCCCCCCAAGATCAGACTGAGGATCCCTCTGCCTCTTGGGCTCGCCTTCTTCCTTCTGGTCCTGTGAGCATGAGAACCAGACACAGGGCCCTGGGTCCTCTCCTTGCACCCCCAGCCCCTTCCCTACTGCCAGGTCCCATTTCCCTCTGCCCGGCCACCCCTCAGCTCCATCCTGACTTGATTCTCCACCTGAGTTCTCTGTGACCTCTAGCAAGTTGCCTGGCCTGTCTCCGGGGTAAGGAGGATCATTTCACCTGGCTCCTTGTAAGGAGCCTGGCGTTCAGCAGGTGCTCGGGAAATGCTCCTTTCCCCCCAACCCAGGCCTGCTGGAATTGTAGGCTCCAGTGGGAGCCTGCTAATCTGCAGGTTTTTGAATATAATTTGCAGAGTCATTTTATGAAAAAAATACGCTGGGATCAGTCTCAGTTTCTCGTCCCTCCTCTCAGCTTTAGCTGGAGTCCTCCCGGCTGGATTTTGGAAGGATCAGAGAGCAGCTTTGTAAAATCCCCTGGTTTTACACATGGGGAGACTGAGGCCAGAGGCCAGAGGCCAGGGGCCAGGGCCTCCCGCAGGATCACACAGTGATTGGGGGCAGGAAGGGGGTGCCGTGGGGCTGTTGAGGGTGATCCCATTCCCAGTGATCATTGAACAAATATGGAGGCTGACTGTGTCCCAGAAACATTCTGGGTCTTGGGAACACAGGAGTGGCCTCGGCGGACCCAGTCATCGTCCCCAGGAGCTGTTGCAGGGGGAGATAGACATTAAACGAGAAAGTCAATAAGCGAATTTTGCAGGCACTAGTAAACTGGGAGACAACCCTGGCCTTGATGGAGTGACTGGGTGTGTTGGGAGGTAATTTGGGTGGATTTAGTGGTCTGGGGTCCCTCTCTGAGGAGCTGAGCTTTGAGTTGGGACACCGTGTTGCGTCCTAGCACCTCCTAACTGCCCAGCCCCGGCTCGGCACATCACAACGGCATCTCTGTGTGGGGAATCATGATCCCCATTTCATAGGAGGGCACGCTGAGGCCCCGTGAGGTGAAGGTGCTTGACCAGCGTTCTCTGGAAGCTGGGACTGGAACATCTGACCTCACACCGGGTTGCTCGTCGGAGGTCTGTGGGCCCCAGGAGTGGGCAGGCCCTCACCTTAATTGCTGGCAGGGCTGTTTGCAGAGCCCGGAGACTCAGTCCGCGGCAGCTGCTGGTGAGTCACAGGGTGGTGGGTGGGGCTGCTCACCTGAGCCATCTGTCAGGGGAGGACTTGTCCTTCATTTCTACTCATTCCCGGGCATTCAGTCAATCTGTCCGTCTGTTGGTGTCTGTACAGGATATTGTCAGGGGTGGGGTGGTGTGGTCCCACCTGGTGGGGCAGGCTAGCGAGGGCTGGGAGGAGCTGTGCGCTGCAGTACAAAGAGTATGGTCTTGGGGGTTCCGCTGATCCTGGGTTCAAATCTGGCCCCACTGCTGCGTGACTTTGAGCCGGTTGCTTCACCTCTCTGGACTCTGATATGCCCATCTGCGAAATGGGGAGAATAATCCCTCACTGGGAAGATGTCTGTGAGGAGAAGTGAGGCAAGGTGCATATTAGAGAGCCTGGCACATAGGGAGTGCTCCCTCCGTGGTGACTAACTGTTGTTCAGGATAAGGGATGGAATGGCCCCAGGCCTCTTCTGGAAAAACACCCAGTGAAATGAGTATCACGTCACAAACGGGGATCACTGCTTTTAGTCTCAGGGGTTCAGGAATTCCCTGAGCACAGGATCTGGTGTCAGTGAGGCCAGGGTTCAAGTCCCCTTCTGGTAGCTTAACAGCCCCGTTCTCATTGTAGATGGGGACAGTAGTGTCTGCATCCCAGGGAGACTGAGTGGGTTCAGTGAGATTTGGTAGAAGGGGGGGCCCATTCAAGTGGGAGCGTGGTTGGTGGCCCCTCTTCCCTGGTAAATGACAAAATGGTGGAGGTAGTCCCCAAGAAGGGCCTTCCGAATTTGGACCAGTCAGGTGGTTGGCACGTGGAGGCCTCCCAGAGGTGGCATGTTTGTTTTTTTTTTTTTTTAAAGATTTTATTTTTATTTATTTGATAGAGAGAGCACAAGCAGGGGGAATGGCAGGCAGAGAGAGAAGCAGACTCCCCACTGAGCAGGGAGCCCGATGTGGGGCTCGATCCCAGGACCCCGGGATCATGACCTGAGCTGGAGGCAGTTGCTTAACCAGCTGAGCCACCCAGGTGCCCCCAGAGGTGGCATGTTTTGAGCTAACTGAGCTTCATGAGGACATACTTGTCCTGCTGATCGTAGGACCCTAAGTTCCTAGAATCGTGCCTGGCACACAGTAGGTGCTTCATAAATCCTGCTTGTAGATCAAGTAGGTGCCGACCAAGGTGGAGGTGGGGAAGAGGGTTCCCCTCAGAGGCAGGGATAGCTTGGGGCAGGTCTGAGAGTGCCTCACCGTCCCCAGCACCGTGAAGGGTTTAGTGTGGGGGGAACAAGAGGGGAGGGTGGGCCGCTGGGGGAGTAGGCTGCTGAGTCTGGAAATGGGGCCTCAGTGGGTAGTCCTGCTTTGAGGCACCAGCTTGGGGACAGGAATAAATGAGCAGTGTGAGTCAGGATGGGCTCTCCGCAGAATGAAGGCGCCCAGGAGTTTCACAGACCAGAGAATGGCAGCGATGGGGGTGCAGAAAGAACGTGCTATTTCTAATCATAAAAGTACTCTGGGGGCGCCTGGGTGGCTCAGTCGGTAGAGCGTCCAACTCTTGGTTTCCGCTCAGGGTGGGGGGATGGAATCCCGTGCGGGGCTCTGCGCTCAGTGGGGAGTCTGAGATTCTCTCCCTCTGCCCCCCCCCACCCATAAATACATCTTAAAAAAAAAGTACTCTGAGTTTATCATAGAAAACTTGGAAAATACAGACAGGTTCTGAGAGAAAAAAATGAAAAACTGTCTGTCGTCCCACCACCCAGAGAGTCTTTGGAAAGCTTTAGTAAGATTCAGTGTTAAGAAATTCACTTTGGTGGGGAGTTCGTTAAAGCAGGATCACGTTCTCTATTTTTTTGTCATCTGTTTTCTAAACTTAACGACGATACTAGCATTAATAGCCAGTGTTTATTGAGCAGTTGGTTAACGTGGGGGAGTCTCCTGTGAACCCGCGAGGTGGGTATCATCTTTGTTTTTTGTTTACCAGGAGAACCAGGCTGAGAGAGTTAAGTACCCACCCAAGGTCACCCAGGTATTGAGAGACAGAACCATCTGCACAGTCCTCCCAGCAGTGTGGCTGTACGTCCCGCCTCCTGACAAGCAATGCGTGCATTTCCCCGGGTCCTGAAAGAGTCTTTGAAACAAGTGACAAATGGAAGCCTTCTGTTATCCAGTCATGCCTTTTAATGACCGGATAGAAGAGAGTGTGGGTTTGGGAAAACACAGTTATTGAGAGCTGCATAATATTCCATGTTGTGGTTCTGCCTTAGCTTACTGCACTAGTCCTCTGTTGCTGGGAATGTTGGCGATTTCCACTCTTTCTCTTATAAATAACACCGCCCTGGATCTCTTCGACCCGAGGACCGGCTGCCTCGCTGGCCCGCGGTGTTGGAATCAGACAGGCCCTTAGAGCACCAAGCTCCACTGTTCGTTTTGCAAATGAGGAAGTATGGAGAAGGAGAAGGGGGCTTGTCTAGCTCACAGAACCAGGCAGGTCTCAGCAGCAGGGTGCCTCCTGAGCTGGGAGTGGCTCGCTCTCCGCGGGGCCCCCAGGGGGTGTGGATGGGGGGGCAGTGCTGCCCAGGGTCCGGGGGGGGGGTCCGGGGAGGTGGTGGGAGCGCGGGGCTGGGTAGTGGACGAGGCGAGGAGCTGATAGTGGAGTCCGGGCGCGGGGTGGGGAAGGCTCTGCTGCCAGGATGCCCTTGGCAGAGCACTTGGCTGAGACGGGATGCGCCCACAGGGGTGCGTCCTGCCCTCTGAGAGCTGCCCTCGCGGGAGCCTGGAGCTGGGTGTCTGGAAGAAGGGCGCTGGGAGGGTGTGTCCGTGACAGCGTGTGCCTCTGGGCTTTGCTGACTGTCAAGTTCAGCCTGGGCCTTCTCTGCCGCTCCTCACTCTGCTCCTCCCCCAGGCCCTTCTGCCCTCTGGCATTGGGGCCCTGTGGCCTCTTCCCCAGCAGATGCCGCCTTCGTGCCCCTCACCCCTCCAGCAGCAAGTGAATGTGGCGGGTGCTGGATTCCCAGCCAGGGCAGCTGTGGACGGGTGGGGGCTGGGGACCGAGGTGTCCCCCCTTTCCCGGGCCCGGCTCTCCATTGTGTCGCCCCCTTGGCTGTCCCGCTGCCCAGAGCCTGGCCCCGGCCCACATTCCTGCGGTGACGCTCTGGGTCTCCGGGTTGGAGCTGGTGAGCGTGAGGGGCACTGAGTTCTCACAGGACTGAGGGCCTTTTGGGGACAGGGACTGGTGGGGACGGAACCTGTGGGGATCCAGGCTCTGCTGAAACTACCCTGCTTCCACGAGCTAGTAGTTATGTCACTGTGTGTCTTTGGACAAATCACTTCACTTGCCCAGTGCTGCTGGGCAGGCTCATTCCCCACCGCCCACCCCTCTAATCGGGGGAAGATGCAAGTCTTTCCCCTTTCTGAGCCTCAGTTTTCACATCTGTAAGAAGGAAGAGTGGAACTCAGTGAGCACTCAGGCCTAGTTCAGCCTTGAGATTAAGGACTGAGGTGGGAGACGTGCCGGGGTAAGGCTGACCAGTGGGTATTGTATGCCACCTGTGTAATTAGTGTCCCCGTTTAACCAAAGAGAGGCTCAGAGAGGTTAAGTAACTTGCCCGGAGTCACCCAGCAAGTCAGCCGAGACTGTGTGACTCTAAAGCTGGGCTCCCAACCCAGCTCCCAACCCCCTGCTCACATTGCCTCCAGTCACTAAGAGAGTGGCGCCTGAGTCTGGCTCACACGGGGAAGGAAGCTTGGGCAGGATTAATTATTCCTGATTTTATTCTTAGCTTTTGCAGCATGATTAGCAGTGCATGGGGGTGCTGGGCTCCTGGCCCCCTGCCAGCTGACCTAATTTGTGTGTCTGTGTCTGTAACCGCCCTTTCTCCCCGCTCTTCCAACCTCTCTTTCTCTCCGCACGCTCCCCTGCTGTGTGGCCTTGGCAATGCCTCTTAACCTCTCTGGGCATTAGTAGCCTCGTCTGTAGCGTGGATGTAATCATCCTGATTCTATTTTCCACCATGAGGATGGTAAGGCTTAAAGGACATAAAATCTTCGGAAAGGATAATAGAAAGATTAGCATATAATTAACAATAATTGCAGCTGTGTTGATTTATTCAGCTCTGCATGTTGGGTCCTGTGCTCAGCCTGTTACCTGTATGATACTATTTGATGCTCATAGCAACTGTAGGAGCTACACACTATTATCAGCGCCCCCATTTTACAGATGAGAAAGCTGAGGTGAGAGATTCAGAGACTTGCCTGATATCCTCCGAGTAGTAAGGGAGGTGCTGATCCATTCTGGCTTAACCTCTATGCTGTTCTCAGAGGAGGCTCGCGATGGGGGCGGCAGGTGATAGGAGCTGGGCACGAGTGACCCCAGACTTCTCCCGGTCTGGGTAGGAGGCTCCCTGGCTTTCTCCCTGAATGCACGCCCTGCACTCGGAGTGAGTGGCTGCAGACATGAGGAGACATCCCCGAAGTCCACCTGATTTGGGTCCCTCACCCTGCCTAGCTGCTCTAAGACTTTGGAGAGGATTGGGTGGGCGTGAGTCATGGTGAGGGGGGCCCTCTGATCTCCGTGGGAGCCTTGTGGTGCCTCTTTCGGGAAGCTGTGGGTCAAGATGGGGTGGCATCGAGGAAAAATGGCAGGGGTGTGGCAGCCCTGGGAAGGGGGCCGTGTCTCTCCCCAGTGCTGTGTGTGTGTGTTTGTACCCACAAGGAAAGCGTGCATGGTGCGTGTGCGTGCGTGTGTGTGTGTGTAGGAGACCGAGGGGTGCAGGTGTTAGGGGCCTGCTGGTGGGCATCTGGGAGCGGGGCATAGGATGATGCAGTGGGTCCTCTTGGGAGCACATGGCTGGAGTGGGGTCTGGGAGCACAAGGTGTGTTTGCTCTGCGCTAGCGTGTGGGGACAGTGCCCGGACATTGGTGTGTGTGGAGGGCTGGGGGGGGGTGTTCTGGACAGCGGTGGGGAGTTCCGAGCTGAGGCCGCACAGGGAGGGAGTGCGGTGTGGGGCACAGGTGGAGGCTGAGCCGTGGGTTGGGGAGCCCAGAGCTTCCCCCGCCGCTCCCGTTGGGCTCCCAGCTCTCTGGGACGGGCAGTGGCAGGAAGCTGGAGAGTCGGGGGCTTCTGCGGCGGGCCTGCCGGCGGCTTGTACCTCCCGTCGGTGCGGTGGGTGTGGGGCGCGCGAGCTAGAGCGGGGGTCATGTACAGCCGTGAGGTCTGTGCCCCTGCCGTGGGGAACGTGTGCAGGGATGTGTGATTTAGGGAGCGTGCCTGGGCGTGGGGAGGGGTTGGCGTGTGCCCGGGGTGAGGTGGGAGCCACTCTGTGGTTAGATTGTGCCCAAGCCCGTGGGGGGTTGGGGCCAGGGAACGTTGCTCAGGACTGTGTGTGTGCTGGGGTCTCTGTGTATAGCTGCGTGTCTCTGGGGCACGGCGGGGTGTGTGTGCATGAGGACGCGGCCCAGACTGCCTGCTTGCTGCAGTGTGTGGGGGTGTTAGGCATGTGGATGCGTTTATCAAACGGGGGGGGTGCGTATGGGAGTTTCCCTGGAGGTGGGGCTCAGTGAGGGGCAGGGGCAGGCCACAGGGTCCTGGGGCCTTCGGATTCAGTGCTCCTTTAAGGAATGGCTTGGATAATTATGCTAATTATGCATGGAATTATGCAAATAGAGAGGTCGTTTGGGGGTCGGAAGGCGAAGGCTGTTGTCACCATCCTCCTCTGGCACTTTGTGACTTGGGAGGCTTTCCCTGCCCCCATCTCTCCTCTCGGCTCCTCTTGGTCCCCTGGGAGCTGCAACCCCCCAGCACCCCTGCAGTGTTCCTGGGAGGCCCTGCTGAGCCCCTGCCCCCCAGCTGGCCCAGGGAGGGGTCAGGCTGGCCCCCAGCTGGCTTTGGGGGGAGGGCTGGGCAAGATGGCATCCTGTACCCCACCCCCCACCCCACAGGTGTCCCCCTGGTTAAGCTTTCCGGCGGGGGGAGTTCAGGGATGACTAGGCTGTTGACCATCCCTCCTTCCATCTCATCTGGAGGCCGCTTATTATTCAGAAAGGATGTTCTCTTGGATGCAGGTTTGGAAAATCACTGAGGTGGCCCCTTCCCCAGCTTTGTCTGATGAGCATGAGGCTAAATTAAGATGTGAGAGAGTTCTCTCCCTCTGCCTCCCACTCTCGCCTTCTCTGCTTTCTCTCCCTCACTGAGTCCTCCCTGCGCTGCTCCCGCCCCATCCCCCCTGTGCCCCTCTGACCCCTGGCTTCCCTCTGCCCTGCGTCTCTGCTGTCCACCCCCCCCCCCCCCCGCCGGCATCCTCTCTGTTCTTCCATGATCTTTCCCTCTCCTGCCCCCACCACATCTCTGTGGGGAGCTGGAGCTCCTGGTCCTTAGCATGGAGGAGATGGTCGCCATGGTAACGGTTGTCATGTCGATGGCTACTGAGCTAGGGATGAATAGTATCTAGGTGAGAGCTACCTGAGTGGAGGCTGATGGGTTCACAGGAGGCTCCATGCTTGTCTCTGAGCCTCAGAGCTGCACAGTGTGTGCCCCCACCCTGTGCCTGCCCCCCTTCCCGTGCATGCACCTGTTTGTACCCAAAGGCACGCCAACACGAGATGCCTCTCTCTGGCTGCCTTGAGGTGCCTGTGTATCAGGGTGTGTCTCTGTATGTTCTTTCTCTGTCTCTGGACGTGTCATTTCAAGAGTCTGTGGTTTTGGGGGGAGTCTTTGGATTCGTGCAGGCCCTTCCAGGAGCTGATCGTTAGGGCAGGGGCCACTGAGGAATCATGTGGATTCCCTATTTTGGCCCCCACATTTACTCCAGTTTGGGGGTCTCCAGGGACCTCAGACTTCTTAGAACCCCTCCTCCCAGCTAGAGGTCTCTCAGCTACTCCCTGGCCTTTCTGGAAGGATGGAAACACCGTGAAGGTGACATTGCCCACAAATGGGAGTCTGATCACGGGTCCCTGCTCAGTCCCCATCCTGCTGTGTGGCCCTGAGCAGGAATTGCCCATCTCTGGCTGCTTGCCTGAGAATAGCACAGAACATCTCCAAGGGACTCCAGCTTGGCTGGTGGTGCAGGGAGCCTTCCATCTCCCTCGTCTGGGGTCCTGGGATTTGCTCTTTTGGGCAGTGGGGGCAGAGATGGGGGCTGGGGCAAGTCGGATGAGAGCCGCTCTGAGCTCCTGGAACATCTAAAACCGAGAAAGACCCAGCAATTAGTCACGGGAGCAATTACACTCATTGTTCCACTCCATGACTCACTGGTAGCAAGTAAATACTGATTAATTCATTACTTGGCGTGTGTGTATGGGGGGGGTAACGGTGGGGTGGAGGGACGGGGGGAATCTCCTGGCTCACTGCCCTGGCCTTTTGCCCTGGCTGGTCTGCGTAGGGCTGTGGAGCATGTGGCCGGGGCTGAGGCAAGAAGGCAGGTTTGGGGGCCTCACCCTAGCTGTGTATGAACCCCAGAAGGGGGCCCGTCAGGTGGGTGGGACTGTGAGAGGCTGAGCACTGCACGCGGCACTGACCCGGTCCCCCTCCGGCTCACACAACTTTCGTGGTTCCCCACGTTGGGCAGATGGTGCGGATGCTGGGACTCTTCCTCAGATCAGTGCTCACCATCTTCTGACGTGCGGTCAGGATGAAAAGTAACCCATTTCCAGGATGAACTTGTTGGCACATCACCGAGAGCCTCCTGTGATGGGGCTTCCCGGGCTGCAGCTCCAGCCTGCCCCTACTCCGCCCCTGCCCCAGGAATTAGTCCCATCTTCCAGCTCAACTGTTCCTTAATAGATACTTCCTGAATACCTACTATGTGCCAGGCAAGGTCCTGCCTCTGTCCTTCAAGGTGTAGTTTGGTGGGGTGGGCAGTCACCGAGTGGGGACACACGCAAGCGGCAGTGGTAGGTGCACATTCAGAAGCACAGGATCCTCTGAAAGATCAGAGCAGGGGGGCTTCTTGGCAGGAGTGAAAGGGGCGTCAAGGTCGGCTGGCCAAAAGTTGGAGGGTGCGGGGCTGGGAAGGAAGAGTGTTCTGGGTGGAGGGAACAGCATGAGTGACAAGAGAGATCAGGCACATTCCAGGAATAGAGAGCCGCCAGCGGGGCTGGAACCCAGCAAGTGGAGGGGTGCAGAGGGACCCTGGGTGAGAGCCCAGGCTGCACCTCCCCACCTCGGAGCCTGTGCTTGCTCCCTTCCTTCTGCTGGAGATGCCTTTCTCTCTCTTCACTTGTTTCAGCCCCAAGTGCTAGTCCTCTGGATCTGGGCCCCAGGCGTCCATCTCCCTTTGCTTGGGAAAGCTCTCAGGGGCAGGGATTGGCTTGGCCCAGGCTGGAGCTAGGGTCAAAGGTGTGGCAGGGGGTGGGGCCAAGCCTGCCCCTGGGGATGGGGGGTGCCCTCCTGCCTTGCTTGCCTTTGTGCTGGCTCTCACTGCAGGGTTGCCGTTGGGAGGGACATCCCCCTCTCCGGGAAGAGTCTTAGGCCAGGTGAGCTGGACCCTCGAGAAGCCGCTCTTACCCCTTCTGACCCTGTTGAAGTGGAAACGGCCTTCAGGCCCTCAGCCAACTCAGGCATTAAGATGCTTTGTGGGGAGGTGGGCCAACTTCCTGTTTGGGGGAAGACCCAGGACCAGGGCTAGAGCCTACACTCCCTACTCTCCCCCCCCCCAGCCACTCTTACTCAAGGTACTTCCCTCCGAAAGCCCCAAATCTCTCCAAACCCCATGTCTGTCTGATGGGATTACACAGCCTTTGGGATTGTGGGGTCGGAAACTTTGGGTCCCCGGCAGGGTCTGAATCTCATTGCGTCACGTGCTGTCTGGTGACCGGGGGCGGCTGCATGGGCCTCAGCTCCCTCCTCTGCGGAATGGGGGCCCCGCCTCTGTTCTTGTCTGTGACAGGCACTTTGAGGGTGGGTCTGATGACAGTGTCCACACCGAGAGTCACGCTAACCTGTGTGCAACAGGCGCTCGGCACCGCACGTGTGTTAGCCCACTGCGTGCTCACACCCACGTTAGCCCACTGCGTGCGCACAGCCATGTTGGCCCACTGCGTGCTCACACCCACGTTGGCCCACTGCGTGCGCACAGCCACGTTGGCCCACTGCGTGCGCACACCCACGTTGGCCCACTGCGTGCGCACAGCCACGTTGGCCCACTGCGTGCGCACACCCACGTTGGCCCACTGCGTGCGCACACCCACGTTGGCCCACTGCGTGCGCACACCCACGTTGGCCCACTGCGTGCTCACACCCACGTTGGCCCACTGCGTGCGCACAGCCACGTTAGCCCACTGCGTGCGCACAGCTCCCCAAGAAGGCAGGCACTCTTTGCTTATGGGTAATGAGTAAACAGGCAGGGAGAGACTAAGTAATTCACTCCAGGTCACACATGCAGTTAAGTGCTGGAGGCCAGACTCAAAGCCAGCGTTCTGGCTCTAAGCCCAGCTCTGCCACCTAGCAGTTCTGATCAGGCATGGGGGAGTGGCCTGGTCCGTAGTGGTGGCCGTCAGGCAGGAAGATGGGGCTGCTACCCTGGCCCCCAGGTGGGTGGGAAGTGATAATCAGGCCCGCCCTGGCTCTGTTTTCCCACGTGGTGGCCATACCCGATGCTGTCCCTCATTGTCACTTGGCCCATGAGGGTGTCTGTTGTCACTCTGGGCCCATCCGGGCTGCTGGCCTCAGGTGCTGAGCTCTGTGCCCGACTCTGTCCTCCCCAGGCTCAGCGCTGGCGCAGCGAGAACTTCGAGAGGCCCGTGGATCTCGAGGGCTCTGGGGATGACGACTCCTTCCCCGATGATGAGCTGGATGACCTCTACTCAGGGTCGGGCTCAGGCTGTAAGTACCTCGCCTCTCCTTTCCCCTGTGTGTGGGCAATCCTGTCTGCCTCCAGGGGCCCACGCAGGCTCGCTTCCACGGTGGGGTGAGGGGAGGGGGAGGTCAGGCAAGGGAGGCTCCTGGACCGTGAGCACCGGAAGGGCAGACCACCCTCCTGGGACTGGAACCAGGGCCTTGAGACCTCAGAGCTTGGGACCCCCTGCTCCCCACAGTTCTGTCTCTGAGCACTGCTCGTGTCTCCCTGCAGACTTCCCGCCCCTGGCAGGGAACACGACACTCCTCAGTAACCCAGGGAACAGTACTGCCCTGACCTCTTGCAGGGACTTAGTAGCCACGTCTGGGTTGAGTGGCATATTGTCAGTGAGATCATTTGGCTGACTCAGCTTGGGTCAGGGGCCCCCTCCCGCCCAATCAGCAGTAGCCCAGGGCAGGTTCCGGGAGCCATGGAAAAGGGCAGATGCCGCCACTGTGCCTGGGACAGCCTGGCTCCGTGGGAAAGGCCTGGGAAAGGCCAGCAGAGTGGTGCAAAGTGAGGGAGGTGCCCTGAGTTTGAATCCCGGCTTTGCCACCTAACAGCTATACCTCCTTCAGCCTCTCCCTCTCTCTGAGGCCCTGTATTCTCACTTGGGAATGAGGAGACCAAATATGTCTTCTTAGAGCCTCTGGAAGTCTTCAGCACAAGATGTCAGGGTCTAGAACAGAGAAGGAGCTCGAAAAACGGTAGTAAAAAGGGCTGTGTGCTTAGGGCACCTGGCTGGCTCAGTCAGTAGAGTAGGTGACTCTTGATCTGGGGGTTGTGAGTTTGAGCCCCACATTGGGTCTGTGCTGAGATTGGGCCCAAGGAGGGGACAAGATGGTCTGATGGGATGGCAGGAGATTGGGTGCCATGGCCCTGGCCTCCCATGGTTCCCTGCCTTGAGTCTCCCTGCTTTAGCTTACTCCATGTAAGCCTCTTGCAAGTTAATCTTCGTAAAGTCCATCTCTGCTGGGTCATGTCTCTCCTCCTGAACCTTCCTGGCTGCTTGCCACCCCTCCTCTCTCTGCCTGGTCAGGCGCCCCTTCTCTCTCTCTGTCTCTCCTCATTTCCTCCCGGGCCCCTTCACGTGTCCGGGCTCAAAGGCAGCCAGGTTGCTCCAGCATTCCCTATAGGAAGGGCTCCTTCCTCTCCTTGCTGTCTCCCTGTGGCCTGTGCCTCTGGGGGGAGCTCTGAATGTGCCCGCCACCATGTGCTCATGGTAGAGGGTACCCAGGTCTGACTTTTCCTAGAATGCCACTCCCCTGCTTGCCCCCAGCCTTTAGCAAGGGCTAAAAACCCTGTAGGGCTTTAGTTGACATTGCCGGGGTTCAACCTGCCAGAAGGTCCAGGCGGTGTGGTCTGAAATAATCACAGAAGACTTCCTGGAAGAGGTGCCCCCCTAGAAGAAATTTTGGCTAAGCAGAGAGGACTTAGGGAACAGCCACCAGCCACCAGCCAACTGGTAACCTTTGGCCAGGCTTTACCTTCCTTCTTTCCCTCATCTTGTCCTGGGAAAATTGTGCAGAGTGAGGGTTGGGAGCCCCCCCCCTTCTTGATGGCCATTCCTTACCTGGGGCCCTCACGCCCCGCATAATCACCCAGCTCCCTAGCTCTCTCCTCTCCCCCGCCCTCTCAGACTTCGAGCAGGAGTCGGGCATCGAGACGGCCATGCGATTCAGCCCGGATGTGGCCATGGCAGTGTCGACCACACCTGCAGTGCTGCCTACCGTGGACATCCAGCCTGTGGGCACCCCGTTGGAAGAGCTCCCCTCTGAGCACCCCACCCCGGAGCCGGCCACCAGCCCCCCCGTGGTGACAGAGGTCCCAGGAGAGCCCAGCCAGAGAACCACCACCATCTCCACTCCCACGGCTACCACTGCCGCCACGACTGCGGAGGCCCTGACTGTGGCCACAGTGCCCGCCACGGTGGCCACCGCCGCCCCCAGCCTCCCCGCGGCCCCCCCTTCCACGGCCACCCCCTCCGTCATAAGGACCACCGGCGTGCAGAGGCTTCTGCCTCTTCCACTGACCACGGCAGCCACGGCCCGGGCCACCACCCCAGCAGCGCCCTCACCTCCCACCACGGTGGCCATCTTGGACACAGAGGCCCCAACGCCCAGGATGGTCAGCACAGCTACCTCCAGGCCAAGGGCCCTTCCCAGGCCAGCTACCACCCAGGAGGCTGACGTCCCCGAGAAGAGCACCTTGCCCCTGGGGACCACTGCCCCTGGACCCACGGAGGTGGCTCAGGTGAGCAGGTGGGGAGAGGAGGGTGGGTCAGGGCCTTGGGGAGGGAGGATGCAGCCGGGCAGGAGGGCCTGAGGACCGGGAGGGTCTGGGGACGGAGAGGGTGAGAGACGCATGAGGCCGGAGGGCCGAGGCTGGGAGTAAGGCCCAGGATGAGGACAGTGGTCGAGGTGGCCGGGGATGGAAGGGAGACCAGGATGCTGGGACAAGATATGGATGGGGAAGGGAGTGGGTGAAGCGTGGCGGCGGGGGCGGGGCCAGGTGCTTGGGAGACGGGCACTGCGGCGGGGAGTTCTGCCACTGCCCTTGGGAGCCTCGGGACCTCAGGAAGTCACTGGTCCTCACTGGACATCCATTCCCTCGTCTGTGAGGAGGAGGAAATAATAGGATGCGAACTGTAGTGTGGTGGGAATTGTCCAGTGCCTGGAACAGTGCCTGGCAGTGGTAAGCCAACCAGAAGTTTCCCTACTGTCATTGTCACCCCCGTCGCCATCGTTGTTAGTCTGAAGGTGACTGAGAAGGAGGCTGCGGGAGAGGAGAACCCGCAGCTCACGCGTGCGACCTGCTGCCCCGGGGAGGGGGGAAGCATGCCATCCCTCAGCCCGAACCCGCCGCTCGGGGTGGCGCTGCCTTTTCGTCCTGCGACAGAGGCAGCTTGGCCGGCGACGGCCGGTCAGGGTCTGAGCCCCGCAGTTGGCTCCGGAGGCCAGGGACGCACGTGCATGTGTGTGTGTGTGTAGGGCTTAGGGGTGAGGGGTGGAGGGTTGAAGGGAAGAGGGTGAAGATGTCAGGGAGGCAGGGGATGCATGGGATCAAGGAAATGGGAAAAGCAGCCGGGTCCCTGCTGGGCATGCTGGGCGAGGGGGCAGGTAGCAGCACTGATTGGGGTACTGAAGCCCGTTGCCGCCTGCCTCACGGACGAGGGCCGTCGGGGCGGAGCTGCCGCAGGTCAGGGCCAGCCCCGGCGGGATGCAGGCCCTGCCCTCAGCTACCCTGAGCCGCCGGGGCCGCCTTGTGTCTCATGGTTGTCAGCCAGGTGGGAAGGGTATGGAGAGCAGGATGCCAGTTACAGCATCCGAGCCCTGGGCCCCCATCCACGCGGTGGGAGCCCCCGGGCTGGCCTCCCGGACCCACCTCCAGGGGGCATGATGCTCTGTGGGTGTGCTCTTGGAGTGACCCCCAGGCCGAGGGACTCCCGTCTGCCTCAGGTGCGTGGACGGCGGACCGGTCTGCATCAAGCAGCCCCCAGCCAGCAATTTGGCAGCAGTCTCCCAAGGATGATCACTAAGGCGGCTAGAGAGAGAGGGGACAGAGGCGGGCTGGGGACAGGACGGGGCCCGGGAGAAGAGAGGCAGAGTAGTGTGGTGGTCAAAGACACAGCCGCTGGAGCTGGGGAGATTGGGATTCTAGTCCTGCCTCCACCACTTCCTAGCTGTGTGTCCTTGGCAAGTTGCTTCATCTCTCTGGGCCTGTTATCAGCTCTGTAAGTCAGGGGCAATGGTATTTCCTTCCTGGGGACGTCGTGAGGGTCAAATGCCCGTCACGTGTTTTAGCGCCGTGCCTGACACGTAGCAAGTGCTTCCTAAGTGTCAGACCCACTGGGGAAGGGGGGTTAGGTGGGGGGCAAGGGGGGTGGGCTGCCCCACGGCAAGAGGTGCGGGCAGGCCTGGCTCCTGGGCTCATGCCACGCTCCCCACAGACCCCAACTCCGGAGTCCGTCCTGACCACGATCCGGGATGAGCCCGAGGTGCCCGTGAGCGGGGGGCCCAGCGGGGACTTTGAGCTGCCAGAGGAGGAGACCACACAGCCAGACACAGCCAATGAGGTGGTGGCCGTGGGCGGGGCTGCAGCCAAGCCGTCACCTCCGCCTGGGACGCTGCCCAAAGGTGTGCGCCCAGGCCCCGGCCTCCTGGACAATGCCATCGACTCAGGCAGCTCGGCTGCTCAGCTGCCTCAGAAAAGCATCCTGGAGCGGAAGGAGGTGCTCGTAGGTGAGGCTTGGGGCCCGGGAGGAGCCAGAGTGAGGCAGCGGTTGGACCTCAGTTTGACCTCTAGGAACCCAAGAAGAGGTCAGGGCGTGGGTTTCTAGGAGCCTCATTTTCTAGGAGGGAAAGCTGGGGCCTCAACACCCAGACCTGCCCTCTGGTTCCTCCTCTGACCTTCCCCTGTCCCAGGGTCTGACCCTGACACCTGCTTCCCTGGGCCATGCTGGTCAACCCTTCCGGGCCCTCAGCCCCTGGACCCTAATCTCTGACCGCATCCTTTGGCTTGACCTGCCCCCAGCCTTGACGCCCTGAGGACCTGCGTTGGCTGCCTCTCCCGAAGAGTCTCTGGACTCGTGGTCCAGACCCTGCTCCCCATTCAGGAGCAGTGTGGCCTCAGGCAGGTCCTTCAGCTTTCCAGGCTCCCTTTTCCTCATCTGTAGAATGGGGATGGCCATTTTGCACTTCACCCGTCCTCAGTGCACGTCTGCTCATAAGTTAACTCTTTCTTAAGTAAGCTCTAGGCCCTTCCATAGTTGGGATGTGTTGTAGTTCCGCTGGCAGTTTTTTGCTTTCCTAATGTCTATGAGATGTCGGAGCGTCTTCCGACTGGTGGCATCTTACACCCCTTAGAGTGTGTGTGGGCGTCTGTGAGTGTGGGTCAGGCACCCAGAAGGGAGCCAGGCCCTGGTGAGGGGCTGTGAAGGCCGGCCGGGGCTGGGGGTGTTCGAGTTGACTTCACTCCACCCCCCGCCCCAGATTCAAAAGACTCTCAGCCCCCTGCCCAGGCTCTAAGCTCATCCCGCCCTGTCTTTAGCCCGTGACCTCTGCCTTCTTCTTCCACAGCTGTGATTGTAGGCGGGGTGGTGGGCGCCCTGTTCGCTGCCTTCCTGGTCACGTTACTCATCTACCGCATGAAGAAGAAGGATGAGGGAAGCTACACACTGGAGGAGCCCAAGCAGGCGAGCGTCACGTACCAGAAGCCTGACAAGCAGGAGGAGTTCTACGCCTAGAGGAGCCACAGTGCCTCCCGTAGCTCAGCATCACCCCTCTGCCTAGCCCCCGGCCCGGCCTCACCAGCCCTGGCCTGGGACTGGGCCTGAAAGGGAGCCTGGCCCCAGTTCATCTCTGCCCGCCCTCCCAAGGTCTGCCCAGACTGCCAGCCTCACACAGACCTTGCCTGAGGGACGGGGGCGCTGCCATCTGCCCTTGGCTGTGCCCTTATGAGCTCATCTCTTGTTTCCCCCCACCCCCACCCCTGCGCTGTGCTCTCCCCGCAATCAGCCAGCTTCCGGGCCTCATGTCAGACGGACAGGAGGAAGGAGGCTGCGCATTGGCTGCTGGGAGAAGGGGTGGGGCTTGACATGGGCTTGAGCCCCACCCTGGCCCCGGTCTCCTCCTGGAGCTAGAGAGGCCCTCCGGCTGGTTTCCAGGACAAGCACTGGGCAGGCTCAGCCCTCAAAATCACCGAGACACTGCAGCCTCTCGCCACTGTCCCAGGGCCCCTCTCTGCCCGGGACAGAGGGTACCTGTTGCCGCCAGCCTGGTCTGTCCTGGCCTCTCTGGGGCTGTGGGGTCGTTCTCCCCTCACCCCTGCCCCATGCACACGGACCACAGGCCTCCGCCTCATCCCCGTCTGCCCCTAAGGAACTGACTTCCTGAGAGTGCCCTGGGGGCCACTGGCGAGGCGGGGCGGGGCTGCTCGGACCTCCCTCTTGCTAGTGGGCTCTGCCCAGACACCATCTCCCACGTGGTCACGCATCACGTCACACACAGAGACAGAAGCACGCAACGACAGAAGCATACACAGTCCTGACCAGCCATCCGGTGCAGACCTGTCCCAGACACACATGTTCTTCCAAAGATGCTGAGTCTCACGGGTTTCTCACGGCCCCCCAGCGCTTAAGACCATGCGAGTCACCAGACATCATTGCCTGATGGTGACGGTGCGGCCTGCCCCTCTCTGCCCCCCCACACCCCCACGTACACTGTGGCACCACGCATGTTGTCTCCAGCTTTCAGGCTCACTGGAGACGGTGGAGTCAAGCTGGAACAGTCAGCCCATATTGGGTCCCCTGAGTTGCCCTGTCACACTCAGTCCCTCCCCACGACGCCAACACCACCCGCATTGCCAGTGACCCCGGCACGTCAGATACAATCCCATGTGGATGCACAATCTCCCCCCCCCCCCCCACACATAGCCCCGCACTCACACTGGAGAATAGGTGGGGGCACTTACTTGCCTTTCCTGGAATAAAGTGTGGCCCGGAGGGGATGTTGCCACGAGCCCCCCGGGGCATTGCACACCAGGGAGGCCTGCTTCCCTCCCCTCTGTCGCTAGCCAGGGGGTTGGTCCAGGGCCAGCCCCTCACTAGCTAGGAGCCTTGCTGAGGAAGGCAGGCTGGTTCCTGGAATGTGGCCCCAGGCTGGGAAGGGGGTTTGGGTCTCCCAGGACTGCAAGCCCTGGGCGGGGAGGGGCATGTGGCCTGGCTCCTGGTCTCCCTGTGTCCCCCTTCTGCTCTGAGCTAGGGGCCGACTCTGCCTCCCAGGACACAAGTCCCCAAAGTGCCTGCGAGGGTGGGCCCTGCCACCCGGGGCCTCCTGCACCCTCTCCCTGCCCCCCCAACTGGCCTCGCCAGGCCACCTCGGTCCCACCCTGGGGCCCTCCCTGTGGACACTGACCCACTCATTGGCCAGACCACCTGATGGTTCTCCTGGGTGCAGCTGGATAGACCTGCAGCTGGGAGCAGCCCGTCCCGACACGGCTCCATGCCAGGAGCTGAGAGCCGGTGGGGGTGGGGGTGCCGCAGGCCTCAGCCCGCCTCCCCCCTTCTTTGTTACCCTTGCAAGGGGGGCTGCTTCTGTAGATATTTTAAATGTGGGGCCACAAATCTCCTTTGGGGAGGGTGTGCTTGGTGGGGGCTCCTGAAGCCACGGGATGTGGTCTGAGTTGTGCTTGGCTGGTGCTCACACCCCACCCCTCGCCTTCAACCCAGATTAAAGTCAGGAACCCAGCTCTTATTTCTGTTCCCTTTTCAAGACTCCCTGGCAGCCGCCTTCTGCAGGGGGGAGGGGGAGGGAGGCCTGAGGTGGTGAGGGCGAGCTTCTGGGGAACTTCACCCCCTGTCTTTTCTGCCATCCTACTTCCAGGCCAGGGCTCCATCTTTTAGACTCAGTGTGCCCCTGGGTAGGGCCTGGAAGCTTGTGAGGAACCCAGCCTTTGAAGGGGGCGGGAGTGAGGGGAGGTTCCCTGGGCCTACGATCTGTTGAAGGAGAGGTGACCTGGCCTCGGTCGTCCCTGGAGCAGAAGGGCTGGGGTAGGGGGAGACCAAAGGCCCGGCCTCCCTCCACCCTGCTCCCTGGCGGGCTGCTCTCTTGGGGCCAGCAGCTCTGGTGACAAGGCCTGGGCAGGCCGAGGCTGAGAAGCCAGGGAGCATGGAGGAGAGAGGACACAAACCCAGGGATGGTGGGCCCAGGGTTGGAGACCCCAACAGAGGCCAGGGCCCATGGTGGGGTAGGGCCTGGCAAGGATGGGTGAGCTGGGCTTGGTCTGGCTGGAATGGGCTTGGGGTGGCCTGCGTGGGTCTAGCCTGGCCCCAGCAGGCCTGACTCCCCACATCCTGAGGGCTGGCTTCTAGCCTGGGGCTTGGGGCTTGGGGCTTTGCCTCCTGGCACTGGCCTCCTCTCTCTGTCCTTTGCATTTGAGAGAAGAGGCCGAGGGCCTTGTTCATGGAGCCCTGGACCTGAGACAAAGTCCCAGGCTTTGTCCGCATGAAACTGAACACAGTCTGACTAGTCCAAATCCCCTCCGGCCAGCCCAGCTCGGCAGGGTGGGCCAAGACTGAGGTCGGTTAAAAGGACGAGCTGGAGCTGTCCTAGGTGCAATGTGGGTGCGGGGCTCTCACCCAGCCTGGGCGCGATGTGTCTGGTCACACCCGAGTGTGCCCGGGGAGGGCGCCCTGCAGGGCCCTGGCATTTTCTGGAAGCAGGGCCAGTTCCAAAGGGGAGGGAGCTTGTGTGGCTTGAGAACCTCTCAGAACCAGGGAGGGCAGCTGGGGCCTCAGGAGGTGGAGTTTGGCCCCCCTCCCCCCCCCACCCGCTCTGGCTGTGACTTTTTAGAACCCAGGCTCTGTCTCCCTAGGAGGCCCGAGGGGGGACGTCTCCTGAAAGGTTTGTCCCCTTGAGCCCTGGAGGTGGATGGGTGGTAACTAGGGCTGGATGAGGCAGGTCTGCGGGCAGTGGCTTGGGGTGCTCAGGCCAGACCCCGCTGGGGTCGGCAAAGCCATCTGTCCGGGCCTCCGGGCTGGAGCCCTGGGCATAGGAAGCAGACCCATCTCTGCCTCTCGGGCGGGGCAGGGGTGGCCGCCACCTCCTCGGCTCTCCTGAATTTCTCCTGACAGCCACCACCCTGGACTTGCTTCCTCAGGCCTCCTGCCTGTAAATAGAAGCCCACAGACTGTACAGATTTACAGAGATGCCAAGACCAGGTCCTGGGGTTGCCATCTAAGGGCTGATGGTTCCAGCATCCCCCAGGTGCCCACCTGGCAGCTCAGTGCACCCAGCCCGAGCGTGGCAAATACATGTAAATATTTTTCGTAGGCAGTGTTGCTCCAGAGAGCCCCCTGAAGACAGTGTCCCTCCTGTGCGTCCTTTCTCTTGTACAGAGCCCTCCGAGAACCTGGCCTGGGGTGGGTGGGAATTTGTCCTTCCCTCCCCCAGGCCTTCCCTGCCCTTTCTCTCCCCCATAACCTGTTTATTAACCATACCTGTCCTGAGTTCATGGCCAAATCTCTAAGGAAAAGTGGAGGGAAAAGACTGGAAAAGGAGGCCCAGGTGCCTGCCCCACCATGGGTACTCACCTGTCCCAGCCTTGTGAAGGAGCTGTTTGGGTTTTTTGGTTCTGTTTTTTTGTTTGGTTGTGTTTTTTTTCTTTTGTTAACACTTCCCGTGCTGTGCCCGTTTATAAGAGGAAATAAAATTAAGCTGAAATGATACAGTGTGGCCTGAGTGTGAGCTAAACATGGACACTTTGTGGGGAGGGGCAGCCCGTGCCCCCCTCCTTGGGCCTGCGCTACCTTCCCCTTCGGGAGAAATTGAGAACCAAGCAAGGAAAATTGACTGGCAACGCCTCGCGGGAACCTTTATGGTCAAAGCTGCTGTTGGTTGAGAGTGTTTGGGAAACCACAGAGCTGACAGTGGTAAGGCCGGGTGGGGGCTGTGGTTGGGGGGGCAGTCTGTGGTGGCGCTGGGGGCCCTGTGGTCCACCCCCTGGGGAAGAGCTGGTTTCAGGCCACAAAGAAACAATCCTGGGACCACGGGACATTGGAATCAGATGGACCCAGGCCGGTTGGCTTGGTGTTGGTACGCCTGGTTTCAAGCTCAGGTGACATTTCCTAGCTCTGATTCTGGAGAAGCTACTTCTGAGCTCTCTGAGCCCCAATTTTCTCACCTGTGAAATGGGATAACAATGACCATCCCCTAAATGGAATGGGGTAAGGATTACATGAGGAAGAACACTGCACGGTGCTGGAACAGAACAGAACATCAGCAGAGGAGGAGTTCCCTGACCTGGAACCACAGACTGACCCCTAGGCTCACAGGGTCTTGGAGCTGGGAGGGCTTTGTCCCGGCCCCTGCCAGCACACCTCTTGTGACAGGCGGTTTAGTGTATCCTGGGGACCAGTTGGTCACTCTGCCTGTTGAAAAGTCCTTTGTTTTTAGCCAAAACCCGCCTCTCCAATGTTGCCTTTCTCTGGGGGCACACCAGGTTCTGCCCTCTTGCCATGGGGTGGCCCCGAGGTATGAGTGTCATGGCCTGAACCTACCTCCTCCAAGGGAAACCACTCCACGGCCCACAAATATTTCCTGTAGAAATTTATTCCTCTTAAAATGTGATACTCACCCAGGGTCTTGGGGGTTCTGGGGTGCGTTGGAGTCTAAGGCCTGCGGATGTGATACAAGATCCTACCCATTCCTCCTTCCCTCCCTTCACTAAAGGTTCTTGAGGCTTCCTCTGTGCCAGGCCCTGCGCTTGGAACTGGGGGACGAGGTGTCACCAGGACAGACCCAGCCCCTGCCCTCAGAGCATGTAGTCTACTGGGGAGAGAGAGACAATAACCGGTGTCTCGTGATCAAGTAATGGGTGGGGGTGTCATTTCTCCTCAGCCAACACCTCCAAACCTCATACCCCCATCCACCTCACTGCTGGACAGTTCTGTCCAGGCCCCGAGGCCTGGGTCCTTGCTGTGGGACCTCAGACAACAGGTCCCCCGAAAGCCTTGGACCACATGGCTATAAAAGGGGGTGAAGGAGGGCGCCTGGGTGGCTCAGTCAGTTGGGCATCTGCCTTCGGCTCGGGTCATGATCCCAGGGTCCTGGGATCGAGTCCCACATTGGGTTCCTTGCTCAGCCGGGGAGTCTGCTTCTCTCCCTCTGCTGCTGCCCCCCTCATGCTCTCTCTCTCAAATAAATAAATAAAATCTTTAAAAAAGGGGGGGTGATGGGACCAGCCCTGTGCTACCTCGAGCTCTTATCAGATCTGGGCCCCAGTTGGAAGCCTGCTGTGATGTGATGGGTTGGTTGGCCACCATTCAAGGCCAGGCTCTCGACACAGCCCCTCGTCCAGGAGGCTTTTGGAAGGTGATTCCGCCCTCTAATGAATCCCTACAGCCTAGAGTTGTCTTCCTCCGGCAGAGTTCCCTTCACCTTCTCAGCTGAATTCCCACGCAGCGCATCCCTAGCCCCTGAGCCGGAAGCGTGGGAAGAGGACGCTCCTGCGGTCCAGTGGACCCGGCTGTGCGCACTTGGGCACGCTGCTCGGCCTCTCGGAGCCTGCGTTCTCACGTGCGAGCGTGGACAGTAAGGTGGGTATTTGGAGCTTTGTGAGGACGCCATGAGATCGTACTGAAAGCAACTCGCATGCCCGGGGACGGCGGCGCCCTGTGCGCCTTCCAGCTTTACAGGCAAACCCTTAATCCCAGCCCTGCTGCTGTCTGTCCAGCTGAGTGGCCTTGGGCGAGTTAGTCACACCTGGTGCTCAGTCTCCTCACCTGTGAAGTGGGGACAATAGTGGTCCCTGCCCCATACGGGTGGTGCTTAGAGCCTGTGTGGCAGGGGCAGGTTCTGTGCAGCTGTGAGCCCTTTTTATTCCTGTTCCCGTCACTGTTCTCGTTACTACGATTTGCAGGGCCCAGCATGCTGCCTGCTGAATGGGTAGAAATCCAAACGTCGGTGTCCGCCCTGGTGTGAACCAGGACTCGGGCCCCGGGGCTGCGAGGGCTGAGCTGGGCGCCTGGATATCAGCCGCAGGGGCCGGGCAGATGGGTGTGTGTGCGCACAGGAGGGGGCGCCTTTCTCGGGGTGGGGGGGCCCTTGGCTCAGGGATGGGCAGGGAGCGGAGGGGAAGGAGGAAGAAGAGCGGATTGTTTCCCGCAGCCCAGAAGGTTGCAGCTGCCTGCCCAGGCTGCCCGCAGAACAGAGCGTGCTCAGCTTTCTGGGCCGCCCACCCCGTCTCTGCTGGCCTGCAGGTGGGCTGCGTGCGGACGGAGGGGCCAGGCTGGCCACCGCCAGAGCTGTGAGCCCTCTAGCCTTCCCTGCACTCAGGGAGGACAGAGGCTGGGCCCGATGCCGGATGGGGGGATGGAGGCCAGAGAGTGGACTGCCAAAGCGCCAGGGTGACACACTGTGCCGGGCACCCGGACGGAGGCTCTTCTCACGTCACCTTATTGCAGCCTCAGGCAGGTCTGGCCTCCTGGCTGCTGGAAACTGAGGCTCAGAGAGTTTGAAAACCTGAATCCAGAAAGCTATTGGAGGGTGGAGTAGGATTTGAGTCTGGGTCTCTGCCCAAAGTCAATATTCTTTTAGTTTCACCCTCCCATTTCCTTCCTTCCTCTACCCACAGCTGCTGTGTGAGCACGGGCAGGTTACTAAGCTTCTCTGAACCTCAGTGATGTCAGAGAAACAGAGGCAGCAGGGTATGGAAAGACTCAAAAGATAATTAACACATGACACATCTGTGGGGCGCCTGCCAGTCGTCGGTGCCCATTCGCAGACACTCTCTCCTTTCGTTCTCAGAGAGAACTGCTGCCCCACTTCACAGAGAGAGAGACCGGGAGCCTGTGAGCAAAGCCCCACACTGTGGGACACTTCCGTAGGACAATCCCTAGCTTCTTAATTAATAAATTCTTACACATTCTTACAAGATGAAGAGGGAATGTCCAGGGAAGCTTAAACGGCTTGTTAACTGATAAAGGTGAGAACTTGATTCTGATCCTGGTTCAAAAAATTCTTAAAAAAAAAATCCAAGCTAATTATGAGGCAGGTGGAAATGTGAACTTTGAATGAATATTTGTTATACGGAGATCATTGTCAACGTTCTTAGACGTGATAGTGGTTACTATACTTACGTTTTTTTAAAAAGCGTCCTTATCCTTTGGCAGACCGAAATGTTTGCACATAAAGCCATAGGATGCTTGCGATGGGCTCGCAGCTAGTTCAGGGAGGAGGGCGCAGGTGGGAGAGCAGGGAGAGAAGTGACAGGACATTTGGGTCGGTAATTGGAGAAGCTGAACCATGGGCACATGAGGGCTTCTTATATTATATTCCCATTTACTTGAAGTTTAAATTTTAAATTCTTCATATTAAAATGTTAAAAAAAAAAAAAGAAATTGATTACTGGGGGCAGGAGGACTTGCCAGGGGTCGCACCGCCAGCAAGTGCAAAGCTGGGTCCTCTGACTCGGAGCCCGGCCCCCGCCTGCCCTCCCCGTTGTCCCTGTCCCCGCCGTCAGGACTGTGGGCTTCCGCAGTGTGTGGCCCACTTCCAGGAGGCCGGTCCCTTCACGGGCCTCGTCCCCTTCCCTTTTGCGAACACTAACACCCCTGAGCGGCTCTGGTGGAAGAATTCACGTGGGGTTACGAGGGCTGACGTGGGGGGGGGCTACCCTCCTGCAGAGAAAGGGGCAGCCACGGCCCTTCCCACGCGACGAGTGTGTCCCCGATTTCCAGGGAATTCTTGGCCTTGCTCACACTGTTCACGTGGGTCCCGGGAGGTGAGCTGGCTGGGAATTACTCCTCCTACTTTGAAGGACATTAGATCTGGTCATTTCCCTCCATTTACAAGGCTCTGGCTGGGAATCCTGAAAGAGACTCTTACCGCCCTAGCGGGCTGCGAGGGAAAAGCACGGGCTTGGCATGAACAGACGTGGGTTATCCCCCAGCCTCAGCCGGTGCCTCCTGGGCTGTCCCCAGGAAGCCACTTTGCTCCCCCACCCCCCGACTTTGGCTTCCTCCACTGTAGAATGGGCACGGTGGGACCACTAAAGGGGTTTGTGGGGATCCAAAGGGCGGGCAGATCTAAGTGCTCACCACAATGCCTGACACACAGCAGGTGCATGTCAGCACAAGCACTGCTCCTCCCTGTAACAGCAGCCACAGGATGCACGGACGCACTCTGCATGTGCCCGGCATGCCCCAACTGCTTTTTTTTTTTTTTTTTTAAGATTTTATTTATTTATTTGACAGAGAGACACAGTGAGAGCAGGAACACAAGCAGGGGGAGTGGGAGAGGGAAAGCAGTCTTCCCGCTGAGCAGGGAGCCTGATGCGGGGCTCGATCCCAGGACCCTGAGATCATGACCTGAGCCAAAGGCAGACGCTTAACGACTGAGCCACCCAGGTGCTTCCCCACAAGCGCTTTTTAATGCGTGTGGCATTTAGAACACGGCCTGGCACATGGTACGTACTAAAGAGGTGTTTATTAGAATAGAATACTTTTTCACATATTAGCTTATTTTATGCTATGGACTAAATTGTCTCCCCAACAAATCCGTATTTTGAAGCCCTAACCCGCAAGGTGACTGGATTTAGAGATGGGGCTTCTAAGGAAGTAGTAAAAGTTAGATGAGGTCATAAGAGTGGGGCCCTGGGCCGCTGAACGGATACGATCGGTGTCCTTGCTTTCTAAGAGACATCGGAGCATTGGAGCTCTCTCTCTGTGTGAGCTCAGAGGAAGGCCATGTGAGGACACAGCAAGCCAGGAAGAGGGTTCCCGATCTCAGACTTCCGGCCCCCAGGACTGCGAGAAAACAAATGTCTCTTGTTTAAGCCAGTAAACCCGGTCTGTGGGATTTAGTTATGGCAGCGCAGCCGAAGCAGATGAATACGTTTAATTGTAGGTCGTAGGTACTTGTATTACTCTCATGTTTACAGATGGGGAGACTGAGGCTTATGGACTCCAAGAATGCTGGGGGTATAGGTCATAAAACTGTCTAGTCAACCTTGGCCCCCTCTCCCTGCTTCTCCTGGCATACTCCTGTGCGTCCTTCAAAGCCCTGCTCCGACCACACCTCCCCCGGAACTCCCAGGGAGCGCTAGTCATTGGCACCAGTAAGAGAAGGAAGGGAGGCCAGGAGGAAATACTTAGACCTGGAAGAGTGGAGGGTGGAGAGAAGGGAGGGCCTGATGGAGGCCGGCTGGTGAATGGGGGAGGGGGAGCAGCAGAGCTTAGGAAGGGACAGAAGTTTGAGGGAGAGCCTGTGGGTTGGCTGTTGGGAAGGGCGCGAACAGGAGTTCTTGGTCCTTCCCACCATAGGTGGCTCTGTCTCATGGCTCAGCCTCCAGCTTTCTTGAGGTTAGCTGTGTGGTGCGCAAGTTAGGAAACAGACTGGGGCCACACTGTCCTGGTTTGAATCCTGGCTCCTTTACTTACTGGCTAAGTAATAAGTGAAATTATAGACTCTCTTGTGCCTCAGTTTCCTTGTGGGGATAAAATGGGAATAGTAACAGTCTCCATCTCACGGAAGGGCCTGAGGTTTAATTAAGTTGATACATGGTACATAGAAAATGCTTAATGCATATTAGCCAACAAAGTCGTCTCTGGATTACTCCTCGTCATGGTGCTCTCTTTTCTCTGAGCTCCAGTGGGCTTACCTATAAACCACACAATTTAACACAACAGCCGTGATTAAAAACAACGAACCTGGGGCACCTGGGTGGCTCAGTTAGTTAAGCGTCTGACTCTTGGTTTCAGCTTGGGTCATGATCTCAGGGTCATGGAATGGGGCCCCGCGTCGGGCTCCATGCTCAGCGCAGAGTCTACTTGGGATTCTCTCTCTCTCCCTCTCCCTCTGCCCCTCCCTCACCTCTCTCCAAATAAAACAAAACAAAACAAAACAAAACCAGAAACACCCAATGAACCTTTATTGGACATTTACTATTGGCCAGGCTCTCTGCCTGTTCTTTTGTATAGTGTTCCATTTAGATATCATAATAACCCCACAAGGTAGATACTGCTAATGTGCCCATTTTACAGATGAGAAAACTGAGACCTCTTTAAAATGTGTTGAAAATCACAGAGCTAATACATGGTGGAATGAAGATTTGAACCTAGGCCTTCTGACCTGGAGCCCATGTGATGTGTTCTCATCTGTTAGTCATCCACCCAATATTGGTAGCCGGCCACTGCACTGGGTACCAGGGATATGGAATTAAAAGACACACAGTCCTGGCCCTCGGGGGACTCATAGGCTGAGGTGGGGGAGATAGACCTGGAATCAGATACCTGAGGATACTCATGATGTGGAAGGAACAGGGCTGAGTCTCCCATCTGCGTTAGACCCATTAGAGGCTATGTTTTATTTAACCATATTCTAACAATTACCAGGCATATGGTCTATACAATAATTAATGCTCTCTCTTTCCAAAGACAAGGCAAGCAGGTTTCTACAGTGAAAGTGATGTAAAAAGCACAGCTTTGATATTATTTTTAGACTTCCAAGGAAATCTGAAGTTGTCAAATATGAGTACTGCTGGAGCCGTGGTTGATCAGCTGTAGTTCTTAGAAAGCCCCTCCGATTCTGGCAACTGCCACTCCTTTCCTAACTGGCCCGGAAAAACTCAGCTAGCTTTTATGCGACACAAGGGGCACACGGTACGTCAGGTTCAATGATGCCTGGTGACAGGGATATGGACAAAGCCTCTGGGAGCACAGTGGAGGGAACAATGAATTTTGGGGCTTCCAGGAGGAGAAAACATTTGAGTTTTGAAGGCTACGTAGGAGTTCCCTGGGAAAAGAAGAAGGAAAACTGTCCTTAAATGAGGGGGAAAGCGGGCAAAAAACACCCCAGGATGTTTGGGGACAGGCAGAAGGCAAGTGAGGCTGGAGTGTTGGGTTCACGGGGATGGTGAAGGCTTACCTTATAAGCAATGGGGGGGGTTGCTTGGAAATTTTTTAGGGAGTGATATTGACAGATTTGCAATTTAGTAAACACGGCTTTGGCAGCTTGCCCAGAGGTAGGTGGGAAATTGGTGGCAAGACAATCAATTCCCCAACCAGACTGTAAGTTCCTTGCGGACCAGTGACAGTCAATGTCTTTCCCTCTGGTATTTTCCATAACGCCTAGCAGGGGTGGGGCACGAGGCAGGTGTTCAACCAACGTCTGCTGTATGAAATCCATGCATGTCCCAGTTCATGCGTGCATGCGGGTGGATTTTAGTAGCACCCAGAGCCTGCCCCCCCCAGTGCTGTCCATGGTACTAACACACATTCTAAGGCTGCCAAGCCTTGTGGGCTCCCTGGTGGCAGCTTTGTGTGTGCGTGTGTATCTGCGTGCATGCGTGTGTGTGTGCGCGCGCGCGTGTGCTTGTGTGTGTGTGTGCGTGCATGTAGGATGAGGTACAGGAGGGGACCCTTAGCATCTGTTTCTTGGCATCAAAGCAGGGTCCCAGCTGCTCCAGCCTTAGAAGGGCTTCCCCGGGTACCTGCGTAGTCTGGGAGGTGGATCCTCACTTGATCTGGCCAAGGTTTAGTGCATGGATCAGAGGCAGGAAATGAAGATAGACAGAAAGGATGGGACCAGAGTTGGGAATGAGTTTGAATGCCACGCTGGAGAGTCAAGATCTATTGAAAGAGAGCGACAAGGTCACGTTTGTGGTCCAGAACGATTGCTCTAGTGGTAGCAGGGAGGAGAGCCTGGAGAGGAAAGGCATCTCTGGAATCTCTGGGTCACATAGTACCACTCAATGCCATGCAACACGACTTAGGTGAGAGAGGAAATCAGTGAGGGTTGGAGTAACGAGGCAGATATCCTGGAGGAGGTGGGGCCCGAGCTGGCCCTTGAAGCATTCATAGAGGGAGGAGAGGGGGAGGGGAGCGGGAAGGGAGAGGGGGACGCCAGGCAGGGGACCGGCAGGAGCACATGTAGAGAGATCAGAACGGCTAAGAAAGAGGGAAGAGGCACCTGCCTTTCTGTTGTCTCTCCTCCCCACCTCCTTGCTGGGGCTCTTCTGAGCGGAGAGGGGGCCTGCTCTGGGACTGAACTCAGCTGCATTTCTGGGTGAGGCCGGGGGCGGGGGGAGGGGGTGGCAGGCTGGGTGCAGCCTCGAAAGGTCCTTCCATTGTATGCGAGCCTGGGCCAGGGCGGCGGAGGCGGGTCCATGGAGCCCTTTGTGTGCAAGTCACCCCCCCCCAGCACTCTGGCGGCCTCCACAGTCCTCGCTGGCCCTGGACTCAGGGCCATGTCATAGAGACAGGTTGTTCTGTCTCGGCTGGCTCCGATGTCATAGCTGAGGGAGGGGGCGGGGCAAGGGGGTGGATACTGGCGGCCTTCGAGGCTGGCTGAGGGCTGACAAATTGCCTCTTGCCCTTGAGGTTCAACGGATCACCAATTCATGAAATCCTTTAACTCTGTGATCTGCAGACCAATGGCTGAAACCTTCTGGCACCTGAGTACCCCAGAATAATGGAATCTTTTTAGGATGTGGGATCTTTCATAACAGACCCTGTGGGAATCATAGAATCCTATAGAATAGCAGAATCCTAAAAACCATAGACTCTTCATATCTCCCTTTTAGGGCTAAGAGATGAGGATAAAGTGAAACCCTACATGGAAGCACATAGAATATCCTGGAATGTGGTAAATGCCCCCTGAGTATCAGCTGTTGTTTGTCTCAGAGAGGTGACGTGACATGACTTGCCCAGGGACACGTGGCTGGGACTGGTGGCATCGAATCGCAGTGGCGCGGAAGAATCCTGGGTGGGCTGAGGCTCTCTCTGTGATGCTGACGCCCCCTGCGGCCGGGTCAGCTGCTTCCCTGTAAGAGGCTCACTGGTGGGGCACGGTGGGAGGCAGGGAGGAGGGTGCCCAGGATTCCAGGCCTTCGAGCTAGCCCTGGCTCTCCGCGTCAGTCCCTGGGTGTCTCATCTCTTTGGATCCCAGTTTCTCCCTGTTGAAAAGAGGAACAGCATTGCCCTCCCTGCCTCCATCTCAGGGGAGGGGTAAGGCAGGCTCTGAAGTCAGATGGCCCCTGGGTCCTGGCTGTGTGTTCCTAGGCAGATGACATCACTTCTCTGAGCCTCATTAGTGCAATGGCGGGGGCTGGGCATAAGGACCCAGACTTGCCATGAGGACGGAGTGAGCTCAAGTCCTCTGAGGCGTCAGTACGTGGAGGCTCCCTGCATTCAGGACCCAGCTCTGCCACTCGATGGGCTGGTGATTCGGCCAAATCCTCTAACCCGCAGGTGCCTCTGTTTCCTCAGCGCAAAGTGGACACGGCAGGATCCCTGACTCAGATGAGATGGGCTAATGCAAGTGGAGCCCTCAGACCAATGCCTGGCAGGTGCGAAGCGCTCGGTAACACTGGGCGTGACTGTGAGCATGCCTGAGCGTGTGTACCCTGCTGCGTGTGCAAGTACGCACGCCCCCTGGTGTGTATGTGCCTAAGTGTGTGTCCCCCCGCGTGTGTGTGCACGTCTGGGTGTGAGCGTGTGCCCCCAGTGTGTGTGACGGCGTGTGCAGGTGTGTGTGTGAGGAGGCTTATTAAAAGCAGAGCCTGCAGCCCAGAGTTGAGCGCTGTGCGGGGAATAGCTGTTTCCCCTGGCGGCCTCCCCGGGGACGGAGCGTAATGAGTGTTTACGGAGCCCCTGCCAGGCAGAGATGAGAGGCTCGGAGGAGCTCTGAGCCAGGCAGCGGCTGGGAGCCCAGTGTTATTATATTAACGAGCATCAGGGTGATGATTACCATTAACGAGATTATTCACCAGGCAGCCTCCCCCTCACCAGGTCGTGCCTGCAGCGGGGAGGCAGGCAGGCATCTCTGCCCCATCCCTCCCTCCTCTGTCTTGGGAGGTGAGGGGAGGAGGGCTCCCTGGTGCCAGGCGTGGTGGCAAGCCCCCTACATCCCTGTCTCACTGCATCTCTCGGAGCCCCTGAGGTTCGGCACTGGTACCCCACTTCACAGAGGAGAAAACGGAGGCTCCGTGAGGGGGCCTGGGACGCCCCTTTATGCTCTCTGTGGACACTTGGGATGGGCAAGCCTTGGGGGTGCTGCACGTGGATTAACCCTTTAATCTTCGCTGGACCCCGGGAGAAAGACACTATTGTTATCCCTCCCGCAATGGGGAAATTGAGGCTCAGAGCATTCTAAGTACTTGCCATCCATGTCACCATGTCTTCTGCCCCCAGTGGGTCCCTCTCAACCCGGGCCGTCAAGATGAAGGTGTGGCTCCCTAACCTTTTGTTTTTCTTCTTGTAGCAGACCCAGCCCAGGGCTCTGGGATTGGGGTCAGTTTTCTCCTTGTCCCTCATCAGCACGGGCCCCTCAGGCAGGCTTACCCCTGGGCACAGGCTCTTGGCGCCACCTGCCACGCTGGGCCGAGGCTGCCACCTACCCCCTCGTGCCACAAACGCGATCCCCACCCTCCTGGGGCCCGAAGCGCCAACCCCTTTAGACACAGTGCTAGGGGTCAGGTTCACGTCTTTGATGGCCCTGGCCAGTTACTGTGTGTCGAGTGTTGTGCCAGGACCTGGGGACACAAGGGGAGAGAGACCCGCCTCCCAGAGTGCTCAGTCTCGGGGACAAGCTGGGCCGGGTGCTCCGGAGGGCAGGACCGGGGCCCATGGCTGGGCGTAGCCCCCCTCGGGGTGTCTTGACGTGCGGCGGTGTGCCGGGGGCCAGGGAGGGCCTCTCTCAGGCAGTGACACTTGAAATGAGACCTAACGGCTGAGAAAGAGCTGGGAGGTCACTGGGGCAGAGAACATTTCAGGCAGGGGGAATAGCCGATGGGGGTGTCCCCAGGGAGGTCTCCCCTGCCTCGTCAGCTGAGTGCAGCATCAACGTGTGCCGTGGGGCACCCCCAGGCCCACCATCATTCAGTCGGTGGTCACGTGCCCGCTGAGAATTTCGGATTTAGGAGGTTCACTTCCTCAGTTGCTCCTCCATTCCCTGTTCCCTGCTGCCCAGCCTGTTGCAGGCTTGGTGCTGGGTAGGGGACACAGAAATGAATCAGGTGTGACCCCTGCCCTGGGGTGGGGTGGGAGGTGGACCCTCACCCACAACACCATGCGATCAGTGGGCATGGAGACCCTTAATCCCAGGCCGGGGCGGTGGTGGTCAGGGAAGGCTTCTCGGAGCTGGAGGCAGGAAAGGGGAGGTGGGCACAGGTGCCCAGCATGCACAAAGGTGCGACTCCCCGGACCGAGGCTGGCTGTGGCAGGCTCTGGATGTCAGGCCTTGGCAGAGACTGTGGCTGCCCCCTAATACCCACTCTCCCTTCCTCCCACAGTAATGACACGCGGCTGCTGGGAAGATGGACAACATTTCCCAGCTTCCCTTGTGTCTGGGGGGCAGGTGACCAGTGTGGCCAATAGGATACAAGCAAAGGGATGGGCGGTTTCAGGGTCGTTCCCCGAAAGGGTAGTGGTGTGCCTTCTCTAGCTTTTCTTCTATTCCGTGGGCTGGAAGGTGAACATGGTCGCATCCTGGGACGTGTGAATGAAGGCAACAGCCCAGAAATGATGGAGCGTCAAGACGGAAGGAGGAACCTGTGTGCCTGATGCCAAGGAGCACCAGCCACTGGATGGTTTCTGTGTGACTCTCTATGTGATGACCAAATAAACTTCTCTCTTGTTTAGGCTAGTGCTATTTGGTGTCTCTGCCTTAGAGGCTAAACCCATATCCTAGCTGATGGGCAGGCTAAAGGCTATTATCCCCGAGGGCAGAGGCAGTGAGCAGAGTTCTGTTGGATGGGGAGTGACATTGTCAGATTTGCATTTTTGGAAGGTTTGGCTGCAGAGTACAAGGTGGGTTGGAGGGGAGCAAGACGGCAGGCTGGAAGACCAGAGAGGGGGTTGATGCCTCAGAAGAGGGCAGAGATGGGGCGCCTAGGTGGCTCCATCAGTTAAGCATCCGACTCTTGATCTCAGGTCTTGATCTCAGGATCATGAGTTCAAGCCCTGAGTTGGGCTCCTCGCTGGGCATGCCCATCTGTGGCCCATCACTGGTCGGGGATGGGGGTGCTACGATGGCCGGGCCTGGGTTTCTTGTCCAGCCTGGGGCAAGGGGCTAGGGGCTTGGGATTGTGCCCCCCCATATGGAGTAAAGCAGAGGAAACTCCCTTCAGGAAGAAAGTGTTTTTCTGTTACCTGGAGGCCAGGGACATGATCTCCCTGGGTAGACAGTGATAGCTCCGGTCAGGGAGGGGAGAGACTTCTGGGAGGAGGCAGGCCAATGAGTGGTGGTGGGGAGGGGTGGGCGGGGGAAGGCCTAGTTGGGGGAGAGGCTGACGGTGCTTGAGGTATGATTTTTTTTTTTTAAGATTTTATTTATTTATTTGACACAGGGAGAGAGATAGTGAGAGAGAGAGAGAGAGCCAAGCAGGGGGCACGGCAGGCAGAGGGAGAAGAAGCAGACTCCCCGATGACAAAGGAGCCCAACATGGGGCTCGATCCCAGGACCCTGGGGTCATGACCTGAGCCGAAGACAGACGCTTAACTACCTGAGCCACCCAGGCGCCCCTTGAGGTATATGATCTTTCTGTGCCTCTCCTCCAGCCGTGAGCACACCCCAAAATATACCTCCAATCCCCCCATCCGGTCGGGACTCCTGGTGTCCTATTTAATTGTTAGGAAAGAACACATCACACCGATTCCTATGAGAGCGGACGGACTGAGGGGTGCCAGGCTACTCTTTCTAAAGCACATCCTGTCGCTTCCTCTGGGAAGTCCGCCTTGACCTCACCCCAATCTCTCCTCTGGGCCCTGTGCTCTCTCTCTCTGCCCGGCTCACTGTGTTCTCCAGGGAGGGACCCACATAGCTGTGTCCCCCTCAGTACGAGCCTTTTGAAGGCGCATCTCTGTCTTCTCTGAGATGGCACCCCTCCCCCAGGCTTTGGTCTTGCCAGCTCCCGGGTGTCTGCATGTGTCTTTGTACATGTCCCTGTGTGAAGATATGTTGGTTTGTGTGGGTCTGTGCTTATGGGTGTGTGTGTCTATATATACATTATGTGCGCCTATGTGCGTCTAAGACCGTGGGGGTGCAGTGTGTCTGTGTAGGGGTTTTGTGTGTCTGCCTCAGTGTTACTGGGCACGTGGGATGGTCTGGGACACTACTCCCCTCTGGGGCTTGGTGACCTTGAGATACACACACACAAATAGATACACACAGACCCACACAGAGGTTCAGATACACACACACATAGACGTACACTTACACACACACACACACACACAGGCCCGTCTGGAGGCCTCCCATAACCCTGCCCAGGGCTGGCTCTGTGTGGGGCTACCCTCCGGCAGGAAGGCTGGGAGCCCTTACCCCCCCGGGCAGGCTGGCTGGAATGGATCCCAGGGGCTTCCCCGCCCAGATGGGAATGTTTCCTTATGTCCAAACGGTGGCTGAGAGCCAGCCCCACCCTGCGACTTCCGTTTCCAGCCCTGTGGCCACACCTCTGACGGCAGGCCAGCAGGTGGCCGTGTAGGTCAACAGTTCTGTAAAACACAAAGGTCACAGGGCCTTGGCAGAGGGCTTCTCACCCAGCTGTCTCGGGCAGCACACACCTGAGGCACCACAGCCTCCAGTCGGAGCATCTTCGAACCACCGTGAGAGAGATCTCTGTGATTGTGCGTGCGGGTGAGGGCCCCACGTCAGGTGCTGTGGGGTATACCCAAGGGTGAGGAGGGTAAGGGGAATGGCCCCAGCTTGTCCCACTGTCCATCCAGGTTTACTCAAACTGACCTGAGGACACTGTGAGCTCCTTGACTGGGAAGCACATCTTTTCTACTTATTCTAAGTCTCAGTTTGCCCATCTGTGTAATGGGTTTGATGATAGGGTATCAGATATGAAGTCACAAAATTAGTTCATAAGAAAGGTAACTTTCTTTTTTGTCAATGACCCCATTTTACTGAGTGTAGCAGGAAAGTAACCTCAGTCATTTGTTCCTTCCCCATTGGGGGTGTGTCTGGGGTGGGGAGATAGGGCAGGCCTCGTGGGGGCCACTGGGGTGGAGGGCACGCCCTCTGGGTTGTCGCTACCCCACACCAGCTCTGTTGAGATGCCCTCCTCCCTGCCAGGCCTTTGAGGTCAGCCCTCAGATGTCCCCGCTACGCTGCCCCTTGGTCCCCTCCCAAGCTGTCCGCTCCTGTGCTCGCAGCCCCTCCCGGGTGCACAAGGATTGTTCTGGACCTGGGTGTGTGTTCCCAGGCCCGCTCCAGCACTTAGCAAGTGTCTTAGCAAGTCTGAGAAAGCTCAGTTTCTGATCTATGAAATGAGGTTAACAACACCTGCCTCATAGCGTTGCTTGTCAGAGTAAACAAACCCATCCGCTTAAAACGGCACCTGGTGCATCAGAACTGCTCGATAAATGTTCCTGTTCTGTTCTGGAAGCTTGGCTCAGGCCAGGGGTGGGGGCAGGACTCCCTTGTCTTACAGCTTTGTCTCAGGTCACCTCCCTGGCTGCGACCCCCACCAAGAGTCACGTCCTAAGTCATCGGGTCCTTGAAGGGTCAGGCTCCAGGTTTTCTCAGTGTCCGGGGGACCCCCGAAGGACAGTCTGGAGCCGAGGGCCTTGGGTGTTTTCAGAAGACTCAGGTCCCAATTCCTGATTTAATTCTCACCAGCCTTGCGACTGTGGGCAAGTGACTTTACCTCCCTGTGCCGCAGTTTCTCATCTGGAGAATGGGCACGAGACTCCTAGGGTCGGGGCTAACAGAGCTGGACACAAAGGGCCATTGTTGCTGGTGCTTTCCTCAAGCACATGGCAGACCGGGGAGATGACGCAGGGAAGGTTGCCCCAGCGACAGTTTTGGACACAGCAGTCCTCAAATCCCTCTGGGAAACAGGAAGTTTGGGCTGCCCAGGTCACCGCCCCAGCCACAGGAAGCCAGCTGACCCCTTCCTCTCCAACCACCCCCGCCCCCAAGCCCAGGAAGGGATTTGCTGTCTTGTCAATAGCTCAGCCCAGCTTCTGAGAGCAACTCGCAGAGCTGCCAGTGCCCAAGACAGCGTCCAGCCCCTCGTTTCATAAGATGAGCTGCTGAGGCTCAGAGAGGGGAAGGGACCTGCCCCAGGTCACACAGCACCCAGGGGTAGGCAGAAGGAGAACTCTTGGAAGCTCAGCAGCAGCGGCAGCCACGTTAATCATGAATACCGGTCTCTGGCTTTCTGTCCGACTCATCACCTTACACAGAACAGCTCGTCTGATCCTCACAACCTTATGAGGTAGACACCACCACTGTCCCTATTTTATAGACAAAGAAACTGGGGTCAGAGTTGTCAAATGTCCTGCGGCAGATCACACAGCCAGTAGGTAGTGCAGGCAGGATTTATACCCAGGCAATCAGAGCTGGAGAAGGTCATCTGGCCTAATTCTGTTTTTGAAATGGGGATACTGAGGCCTGGAGTGGGGAAGGGGAGCACCACAGAGCGCAGGTGCTCATGGCAGCTTGGGACTGGCCCAGTTACTTGCCCACCACCCTCTTCTTCATCTTTACTCATGGGACCCAGGCTTTCTTCATGGTGGCAGTGTGCCCAGATTAAAAAACCAAAACTATTTTTCCCATTCTCCCTGGTGTATTGGGACGCTATGTGACCCCTTCTGGCCCCTGAAATATAAGCAGATTCACTGGGCGGGGCTTCCAGAAGAGTCTTTATTTTTATTCATTTAGTTTTTTAAGATTTCATTTTTAAGTAATCTCTCCACCCAGCATGGGGCTTGAACTCACAATCCGGAGATCCAGAGTCGCACGATCCACTGACTGAGCCAGCCAGGCACCCCTCCAGAAGAGTCTTTTTTTTTTTTTTTTAATTTTTTTAAAAAAATATTTTATTTATTTATTTGAGAGAGAGAGAATGAGAGAGAGCAAGCACATGAGAAGGGGGAGGGTCCGAGGGAGAAGCAGACTCCCCGCCAAGCAGGGAGCCCGATGTGGGACTCGATCCCGGGACTCCAGGATCATGACCTGAGCCAAAGGCAGTCGCTTAACCAACTGAGCCACCCGGGCGCCCCTCCAGAAGAGTCTTTAAAGGGAGGTCACCCAACTGGTATGGGCTTTTAGCTCTTTTCCAGTCCCTTTCTTCCTGCCCAGAACACAGACAGGATGCCTGAATGCGAGCAGCCATCTTGCGATCCTGAGGATCTGGCCTCCCTGGTGGATAAGGACAAGAACACCCTTCTGTGCTTTAAGCACCAGGCCAATTTTGTTCTTTTTAATTCTTTTTTTTTTTTTAAGATTTTATTTATTTATTTGAGAGAGAGAATGAGAGAGAGCATGAGAGGGAAGAGGGTCAGAGGGAGAAGCAGACTCCCCGCTGAGCAGGGAGCCCGACGCGGGACTCGATCCCAGGACTCCAGGATCATGACCTGAGCCAAAGGCAGTCGCTTAACCAACTGAGCCACCCAGGCGCCCTGTTCTTTTTAATTCTGTTACTTGCAGCTAAGTGTTGTCCTGACTTGTGTCTAGATTCTCTGAGTAGAAATCCAGTTCAGTGATTCTCGAAGTTTGTGTTGGCATCTGAGCTTTAGGAGACTTGCAAAAGCATTGTGAGACAGGGTGCCTGGAGAGACCCCGTGGAAAAAACCCTTTTCCTTTGCTTCTTTTCCTGCTTGCATTTTTGCTGGGACCTGCACCCCCGCCTTACACATGTCTTATTGTATGTCCTCCTCGTTAAGGTGAAGGAGTTAATGACTCCTTTGGGGGTCTGCCGGCACAAGAGACATAACGTATGGAGACATAAACATTCTCCAAGACCACGGACTCCAAGTACCAAGACCCCTGGCTACAGGGAGTGAGTGACTTGCGAAGGACACCTAGACCCTGTCCTTGTTCTGACCAGGTCCTGGATGCCTGGGAAGACACGTGCCTCAGACCACAATTGTCAGTAAAAACCCCCAGACCCCAAGCAAATACGAGACTCCTTCCTTTCCTTCTGAGTCCCCTGGACACTCAGTCCGTCTGCATCTGCTCTCTTCGTATGTTCACTAAACTCTGCTTTCATCTCCTGCTGGCTCACATTTGGTTTCCATCCTGTGTGAAGCCAAGGACCTTCTTGGCTGGTCCTGTGGGACCTCCTCAGGGTCTCCAGACCTGGCCTGCCTGCATCAGTTGAATATATATATATCACATTTACATATACAACTCTATATGTGTGTGTGTATATACGTGTGTGTGTGTTTATGCATATTTATATATACATAATCCTCAGTTTTCCAGGCACTATGGGAGGAGGACCCCATCTCCTTACTTAAAAGAGAGCAGCTGTTTTCTATTGCTAAAAATGTCTAAAAGCCACCATTTCACCCAATTCTAATATTTAAAGGTGGGGAAACTGAGACTCAGTAAGAAGATGGTTGGGGACAGCGGGAGTGGGGATGAAGAGGCCCCACAGTCCCTTGCACCTTGCACGGAAAAGGGGCTGGCGGGGAGGGAGGACCCTGCCACGGGGAGCAAGCGGCCCCTGAGGTCAGGCGCACACAGAGAAGAGTGTGGCCCAGAAAGAGGGATGCACCAGGACTGGACAGGGTTGAAAGACCGAGCATCGATGTGGTTACAGTGCCCCGTGGGAGGACGAGTCCCAACCAATGTGTTCTGGACCCTGGTCCAGGGGCGGGGAGGCACTGGTGAGTGAGGCAGGCACAGTCCCTACTTCGGAGGGCTGAAAAGGGCTCCAATATCAGGGCCCAAGAGGAAAGTCCCCAGCACCCCTTCCCTAATGGAGATGTTGGTGGGAAGAGCCTCTGCCCTGCTGGCCTTGCAGTGTGGCCCGAAGCCAGCCTTGGCCCTCTCCAGGTCTCTAAATGGGTGGGGGAAGCTCTTCCCAGGGCTCTTTTTGCTCTATACCCAGGGAATCTGGTGTAACAGGAATGATACCGTTTTTGAATGTACCTGTGTGTTTCTTAACTGCTTTCATGTGACTCTCTTCCTTTTCAGCTGGAAGCATCCAGGGTTTTAGGAATGGGATTGAGGATCAGGAGCACAAAAGGGGAGAATTGATGTTCGCTTTTGACTGAATAGGATCCTGCCGTCCTTAGCCAGATAATAGTCTTGAAAGCCAGGCTTTGTGGAGAGAGGGGAAGGCTTTGTAAGTCCCCAAAGTCCTCTTTGCATATCAAGAGCCCAGCTTGGCTGTCTGGGAGATCACAGGAGGAGTGCGGGGAGGATAAAGGAGAGGAAGAGGGAAATTCTCACTGGACAGGCAGAGGACAGGGAGGCTCTGCCACCACAGGAGGGGCAAGGCAGGGGCTCTGGCGAGGAGGGACTAGGGTGAGGACATGGCCTGGGGCCCAAGGAGACACCCAGGGGCTGGCCAGCTTCTGGTGGGGATGAGACCACAGATCCGAGAAACCCTACATAGGGTCTTAGGACATCAGTGCTGATGGTCCGCTTTGCCACTTATCCAACGTGGGGAAGGAGGTGGGATGCGGGCATGGGAACAGGACGTTGGCAGGAAGGGGTTCTGACCTAGGACATTGCTGGGTCCCACCACCTGCTTGGGTCACCAGGAAGTCCAGAATTCCAGCAGGCCTCCAGGATCAAGAGACCAGCAGAGAGACACGCCTCGTGACCAGGGACAATGGAGAGCTCCCTGGGCCACCACAATGAAAGATGGCTCAGGTCCAGGTCTGCAGACCAGTTCTATCACCAGCAGCACCAGTGTGGATCGTGGTCAGTGCCAAGAGAAGCAGAAAGAGGAGCTTTGAATGGGTGCCTGCACGGACCAGGTAGGCGACACATAGATGGAAACCTCACACCACCGCTTCCAGGAAGCTTGGTCAGTTTTTCCCACCCACCTCTACCCTGGCTGCCATATTGGTGGAAGAAGTGGGACAGGGGTAAACCTTGAAACACTGAGCATTCACCCCAAGGCAACTGAGTTAACCCCAGAGAGACCATATTCAACTGGAGGGGGACAGACTCATATTTAATTGGCAATGGATTTGCCAACTGAGAGCTCCCCACCCCGCCTCTACCATCAGCAGGATGGGTGTATGAGCATGAGATGAGATCATTTGTGAGAGCTACAAGAAAGCTGTATTTACTTTTCCTTTGTGCATCTGAACAATAATGTGCAGTTTTGAGTTGCCGATCCCAAGAGAAGGGCCTGTCTATCTTTCCGTTTGTCCTTCCCTCTCTTTGGTCAGGTTTTGCTTTGCCAGTTACATAGATGGAGGTTGGTGGTGGCGGTAGGTGGCACACAGGTGATTCCAGCTCAGTCTTTTAGGAATCGTTGCCACACGTGTTGTCTTATTTGATAGTGTTAAGGAAGATCATCCCTATTTGGGGCAAATGAAGCTCAGAGAGGTTAAGCAATTTGTCCAAGGTCACAAAGCAAATTGGTAGAGAGCTGGGATTTGAACTTGGGTCTTCAGATTCCTAAAGTCATGTTCTTCTCACTTGCACAGGTGCTGTGGGGAGCACCACAACCGTGTGATGGATGACGGTGATTACAAGGCCAGGATCTACTTGGGGACCCTCCTGGCATGTGACAGGAGACATCCATGGTGATTAGCTGGGGGCCATTTGAGAGCTGCCTGCTGGCTTCCAGGCATGTCACGGTAGTGACATTCCAAGCCATCACTCTTCCTACGGTGCACAAGGAGGCCCAGATGAAAAGCCTCAAATACGTCTGGCAAAATGATGTGCAAGAAAGAATCATGCATCTTGTTCCAATTAAGATGTTGGAAGAGAAGAGAGTCTAATTGTCCCACAATTACCTTTATTTATCAAACTCAGAGTGAAGTGTGATTATGAAGTGTCTCAGGAGAGGAGTGTGGAGTCGGGGATGGTCCAGGCTCTGCCTGGCATCCCAGCGACTGCCGGAGGGAAGGCCAACCACATGAGCGCCTGGGGAGGGCTTCCCTGCGGATGAAGCCATCCATGTAGATGAGCAGGGTGAGTTCTGGTTCCTGCTCTATCACTGGCTTGCAGGGACTGTCACTTCCCCCAGCATCTGGGACAGATAAATGTTTGTGGAATCAATGGATGTCAGATAAGGAAACTGAAGCTTGTGGGGGCTCAGCGACTTGCCCAAGGACATAGAGCTGCTAATTCACAGAGCCACGAATCAGAGTGTTTGATTGAGTTGAGTTCAAGTGCTTTGCAAAGTGCATAGGACCAAGGATGAGCCTTTGGTGTATCATTGCATGGTCACACACACCCACAATAGACAGAGGACAACTTGGATGCATTGGAATAAATGTTCAGAGATAAGAGAATGAATGAACTGATTACATGCCAAACACCGTTTTACACATCAGTGGTGCAGATGTCCATGGGACAGCATCTCTAATGTCAAGAAACACTCAGTCTAGTGGGGAGACAGAGCAGGCAAGACAGCGTGACATACGCAGTAAATGCAGAAATTCAGGCTCCTGTGTGTGGCTGGGCCAGGGTGGGGACCAGGAAAGATTTCCTGGAGTGTTTGACATTTGGGGTGAATCTTAAAGGATGAAGGACAGGGTGGGGTGGGATAGATAAGCCAGACAGAAAAGCCGGTGCAAAGACATAGGGGCGAGAAGCTTGGCTCTTCTGGGATGACCTGTTCAGGTGGGCACCGGAGGCTGCAAGATGGGAGGTTGCGGCCCTAGGCCGGCCCCACCCCAGCCTGCTGAGCAGCTGTCCACTATCCGCTCTGAACTTGTGAGGTCCTGAGGCTCCTGGTCGCCGCCACACCCTGCCAACTCCCGTGGCAGGAGAGAGGAGGAAGCAATCTTAGTTTGCTCAGTTTCCTGAGGTCCTTCCATAATGCCTGCGCTGGCACCAAGGAGCCATGCCTCGAGACAGCGTTGCACGGCGGCATGGATGGTGGGCCACAGGTGGCTTTTCTGACCTGGGTCCGCTTTGTGGCCACAGCCCATGCCTGCCCAGCCATGGCCGAGCTAACAAGAACCCAGGAGGGCTTGGCATTTGTCCAGGACTTGCTAGGGGCTATGCACAATGCTGAGTGCTTTCATACATGATCTCCTCGCTCACTCCTCGTTGCAGCCTTGAGGTGGCACCGTTATTCCCATTTTGTAGATGAGAAGGCTGATGCTCAGGTGGGTTAGGAAGCAGGGCCAACATTTGGACCATGATTGTCTGAGTCCACTGTGCCAGTCCACTGGGCCTTCCAAACTCACCTGAGCTTCTTAACAGACCAAACATCCGTCTGGCAGGGAAGGCCCTGCCCAAAAGGATCAGATGGGCACAAGCCCTTCCAGCCAGGTAACTAAAGGCAAGTGTTGGTCCTGACAGGTAGGCCCAAGGTACATGAAATAGGGAGTGGGCATGGGGGCCTGGAGGAAGATGTTGGAAAAGTTCAGTTCTCCTCAGCTAGTTCTGACCTTGAGTGCCTTGGAGTGTGAGTGCCTTCAGAGGAAGACAATAATACTATTAATGATACTATATATTTTAATATACGTGTATATACATACATTCACCCATCCAACCCTCCATCCCCATGTCCATCCGACCATCCATCCACCTGTCCATCCATACATTCCCCCATCTATCCATCTACCCATCCTCCCATCCATCCATCCATCCATCCATCCATCCATCCATCCATCCATCCATCCACTTATCTTCCCATCCATTCACCCATCTACCCCTCCATTCATCCACTCATCTACCCATCCTCCCAACCATTCACCTCCATCCACCTATCCACCCATCTATCTTCTATCCCCATTTCCCTGAACATTTTCATCCACCTACTGATTCATCAACCAGTCCATCTATCCATCCATCCACCTGCTTACCCACTCCCAGTTTTTCCATCCATCCATTCATCCATCCATCCATCCATCCATCCATCCATCCATCCATCCATCCTTCCAGCCTCCTCTTCCCCCCAACACACACATTGGTTAATTCAGTGGTTCAATGAGAAACAGTGAGAACCCAGGCTCTATCTATATTTTCGCTTGGTGGTACTCAGAATGTCGGGCTTTTGTCCCCCATCTTCCATGCTTATGGCTGCAGGATCTCTGAGCATCTCATCCTCACTCATCAGTGTTCAGAAGCCAGAAGAGAGAACATCCCTTCTCTGTGTTCTGTTAATGAGGAAAACTTTGCTGAGGGATCCCCAGGAGACGTCCCCTCATGTCCCCTGGGTTAGAGTTGCATCATATGGCTATTCCCAGACAACTCCCTGGCAAGAAGAAAGGTATTTCCACGATGGCCTTAAACTAAACAAGATGTGTCACCAGGGGCTCAGAGCTCCTCCTGGGCTGCTAGAGACTTGAAGGGAATTGGGATTCATTTAGTAAGGAAGAAGGGAGGGGAAGAGGGAGGTGGCTGATGAGTAGGCAAATGTGTCAGCCACTCCATCCATCTTCCCATTTGCTCATCATCTGCACAGCGATTCATCCATCCATCCATTTATCCATCCATGTGTCAATTCATCTATCAAACGTTTATTGATGCCCACTGAGAGCCAGGCCCTATGCTCCCTGTCTGGTGGGAACTCACAGGAAAAAGTTCTCGTTAGGGAGAAATATGGAGTTTCCCATAATACCTCTGATAACTGTTTTATTTAGTCACAGTAAGAATAATATCTGGAGATCGTGCTGTGCATTGCAGTTTGCAGAGATCTCCCAGGACCACTCCTTCATTCCACACACGTTTATGAAGCATCTGCCACATGCCAGGCACAGCTTTTTAGTTTTACAAAGTGCTTTTTCCTACATTTGTCAGAAAGAGCCCTCCAAAGTCAGAGACCAAATTTTTTTTGGAGGTAGGAATGACGCATTCCTCAGGCCTTCCTCAGAGCCAAGGGTGGGGAGTGGCCTGGGGTCAGGGTTGTTGATGGGGGGCTCCCCCTGGGGTAAAGGAGAAAGTGTTTTCCAGAGACAAGGCAGGGTCTTTCTAGAACCACTCAGACTGAGCATTTTTTAGGGCTGGCGATAGGTGCTCAGAGCTAGGGTGGGGTTTCCCAGTCCACCAGTAGGGTGTCTTCTGGGGCAAGTATGATGGAACTGTACTTTGCTCAGCACAAAGCAGACATCTCCATTAGACCCAAGGGTGCAGGTCTTTCCTCTGAGAAGCCAGGCAGGGTCCTCCAGCCCTCCAGGGGCTGTGAGGTTAGTAGATGTAACTTGGTCTTTGACACAAATGCTTCCATTTTGGGTCAGGCCCACTTGTCTCCCCACCCTTCACCCCCAATACACACATAGCCTGTTACTGGTCTGTGCAACATCTCAGGACCTCAAAATATACTTGAATTCCCACCAACACTCATCATCTCAGGTTCTACCTCCTGGGGCCCTCTCTACTCAGACCAGGGGTGGAGGGCAGTGTCCCTGTAATAACGACTCTTCCTTTTTTTTTTTTTTTTAAGATTTATTTATTTCAGAGAGAGAGAGTGAGTGAGAGAGCATGAGTGAGGGAGGAGGGGCAGAGGGAGAGGGAGAAGCAGACTTCCCACCGAGCTGGGAGCCTGATGCAGGGCTCAATCCCATGACCCCGAGATCATGGCCTGAGCGGAAATCAAGAGTTGTCCACCTAACCAACTGAGCCACCCAGGTGCCCCTCGCCTCTCAAATCTTCGAGTTGAAGTTACTGGTTTAGAGTGGATACCATAAATCAAGTGACAGGGGTTAGCTACATGCCTGGCTTGGAGTCCACCACACCAGAGCTGTGATTACTCTAGACCCAGAGTCTTCCCCACTCAGAGTCTCAGGGTTATGCACACCCAGGGACTCAGAGTCCACAACGCTCAAATGTTACAGTCCTCCACTCTTGGGGGCTTACGGGGCAGGGTGATGGAGCCAGCTCATATTGGTGATTGTGTGAGATGATTGTACGCATCTCCCAAACCTGCTTGCAGTGAGGTCACATGGGTAACCTGAAATCAGCCATGGTGGGAGGATTCCAGCCACCATGGAAACTGGCAAACACTACCAATGGCGGCTCCCCTCCCCCATCAAGAGCCCATGGTTAAACACCCACCAGCACCCCATTCACAGAGTTCCAGACCGAGTAGAAAACCCCCCAGATTTAGAGGTAGAGAATTCTCCACAGCCAAAGGCAGTGGGTTTTCTAGATCTTGTGATGAAAAGATTTTCTAGATTTTTAGATGCTGTGTTTGTTGGAGCCCCGGGCAGTATATTTCATAGTCGTGAAGGGGGTGTTCCTTACAGCTTAGGGTGGCGTGTTTCCAGAACTAGCAGTACACTGATTGCTAGGGGCAGGACAAATATTTTCCAGAGTGTGCAGTGAGGTATTTTCCTGTGCTCAAGAAGGAGTGTTTTCGGGGTGCCTGGGTGGCCCAGTCAGTCTTGATTTTGGCTCACATCATGATCTCGGGATCTTGAGATCAAGCCCTGCGTCAGGCTCCGTGCTCAGCAGGGAGTCTGCTTGAGATTCTCTCTCTCCCTCTGCCCCCCCGCCCCCTCTTGTGTGTGCATGTGCGCACTCTTTCTCTCTCTCTCAAATAAATAAATAAATCTTAAAAAAAAAAAAAGAAGAAGAAGGAATGTTTTCCAGATGTGAGGATGGAGGGTTTTTCAGAGCCATGAACAGTTTTCCCACTGCTAGGTATAGAATTTTTCAGAGCTGGGGATTGAGAGTTTTTCCCCCCCGACTCATAGTCACAGATTTTCCAGAGGTAGGCAAGGAAAGACTTCAAGAGGGAGGACCCTCTCTCAGTTCAGAGTAGTGAACAGCATCTCCTCCAGAAGCAAAGGATGCTAGTGCCTGGGCTGCCCGATATTTCAGAGTCTCTACATTCACGCGGAGACCCCATCAAACTGCGTTGTCCTTGGGTGCAGCTCCCAGACAGAGGGGAGCAAAGCTCGTCAGCATTTCAGCCACATAAATCAACTCGAAAATGATGCCTACTTCCCAGATGATCCAGTTCTAGGCCCTCAAGGTCAGCGTGAAAGCCCATCGAGTTGTTTTACTACCGTGGAGAAAAAAAAAAAAAATCTCAAAGCAACTTCTCTGGGTTAACCCTGCTGATGTAAAGGACCTCAGAGCCTCTTTGGTCAACTGGAGTGCTGACCTCTTCTCTTCCCACCACGTCGATCACTTTTTGGTAACTTGCCCGCATACCCTAAATAAATAGTAGTGAACAGACCTGGATATTGGAATGAATAAGGGCCTTGGCTTGGCCAGAGCTAGGTTAGCAAGCCGCTTATTCAGGCCATGCCTCAGTTTACTCACTGGGGATATGGCAACAATACAGCCGCCCGTGTGTGAGGGTCCCCTCACGGTACCTGGGAGGTAGCAGCCTTCCAGTAAATGTCAGCTACAAGGCAGGCCCTGAGGAGACATGAGTACTGGCCTGTCCAGGGGCCGACACTCCTTCATGCGGTGCCCTGGGAGACCTCCTTCCGCCTTGGACCCTTGTTTCCACACCATAAAATCAAGGATGAAAAGAGATGATGACAGCTCATATCGGCACTGGCTCTGACGGGCATTAACACCCTAGGAGCCGAACCCTGACCTCCGAAAGCTGCTCCCAAACCCGTCCTTTGAGCAGGGAAAGTGCAATCATGTCTCAGTGTCTGTGATGCCATCCATCAACATCTCGTTGGCGGGTTAGGCGAGCTTCCGATGGTGCCGACATGGTGACTTGGCCAAGGACCCAGGAGCGGAGGACACCTTGTGGCTAATCAATCCTCCCACCCCGAGATTTCTCAGCTACCTATACATGTGAAGATGAACAGCAAACGGGAAATTAAAATATTCTAGCGACGGGAGGGAAGGGCAATCTGCCTTCTGTCCCCAAGAAGGGCTCTCTGCCGGGAAGGGAAGAACAGCATTTCTCATTCCGTGAATGAAATCTGTTCCTGATGTGCGGCAAAGCAAGACTTTGGAGACTGTAAGGTTTTCCTGGCCCCTCCAGGCTCCCAGTCAATAAACCCAGATATCTCAGAAAGCCCACTGGACATACCACAATCTTTCAAGGATTTCTGCCTAAAATAAAGCATTTTAAATTGAGATCAATTAAAAAAACTATTATTTTTTTAGTATTTTAAAAACACCCAATTATTTAACCCTGTATGAATGACCAGTGGGTAGGTTTGCATACATTGATACATACGGTGTAGGACAATGAATACGTGCTGCAGTGTAAATGGACAGGTTTAGTAGATGGATAGGTGAAAAATGCTAGAGTCCATCTGAATTGGATCTGGGCTGGGAGTGCCCCCAGGTGTCTGGCAGAGGCAAGGAAAATGTGTGGAAAATAATCAAGCAAAAACCCTGATCCCTATGGGAGAACAACCGAGATTCACCTGCAATACCTGCTCCATTCTCCCACCTGTACCTGTGTGCTGTGTGAATTTTTCCGGCAGTGAAGAAAGCATGAGTATTAATTACCGCACATTTTTATTTATTTAGTATGTTTTTTTAATTTTTTTTAAAGATTTTATTTATTTATTTGAGAGAGAATGAGAGAGAGAGAGAGAGAGAGAGAGAGAGCACATGAGAGGGGGGAGGGTCAGAGGGAGAAGCAGACCCCCTGCTGAGCAAGGAGCCCGATATGGGACTCGATCCCGGGACTCCAGGATCATGACCTGAGCCGAAGGCAGTCGCTTAACCAACTGAGCCACCCAGGCGCCCTTGTTTAGTATGTTTAAGGGGCACCATTTTTTTTTTTTTTAGTAAGCCATTTAGATGTGAGAATTCAGCTAATAAGGGATAAAATTACAATTACTTAATTTCAATCAATATTTTATTTATTAAAGCTGTAGATCTCAGAACCTAACTTTAGCTTTTACTTCCAACTTATGGGTCTTGATATTTTATTTATGAACTTAGTAATTTTTATATAAAAGCGAGATCACATTTACTTGTTTATTGATTCATATTCAATTAACTCATAAATTTGATAGGTTAAATTCCCATAAACTTTCAGCACCATTTACACATTTGATTAAGCAAATTCCCTTAGATGTTTCAGACTACAATTACAAATTCAATTTATCTGATTCCAACACTTCAAACACCTGACAAGGGAGATTTACAAATATGATGAACAAATTATTCCTAAGCACTTAAATAACTTCTGTAAATCAAATCAGACATTAAATTAGTTGCTTAGATTTTGTTTCAAACATAGAAAACAAGGAGAATATACATAAAACAAAACAATGATTATAAAATTCCTTACTACAAATGTAAACACAACTTATATGAAATTTTCAGTATTATGATTTATTTCTTTATTGTCTTGTTACGTTAAAGAAACATGCGTCAGTCAACCTATAATCCCCCACCCCCCTTCAAGGTGAATTGCCTTACTATCTTGCATTAAAACTCAGGTTACTTGGTAGAAGACTCAGGTCCATGACATGGCTGGAGTGGCTTTGGTTGAGTCCTGAAGACTGGGCCATGGGACACCAAAGACGCTCAGGACCAACAGAAGCCCAATCATGAGGGGACTTGCCAGACATCTGATGGGCTGGCCTCTGTCTTGAGGTAGGATTCTGTCACCCAGGTCATCAGTACTGTCTAAACTTGTCTTTTGGGGGCGTCTGGCTGGCTCAGTCTGTGGAGCATGTGACTCTTGACCTCAGGGTTGTGAGTTGGAGCCCACGTTGGGTGTAGAGATGACTTAAAAATAAAATTTTTCCTTCGGCTCCGGTCGTGATCCCAATATCCTGGGATCGAGCCCCGCATCGGGCTCCCTGCTCGCTCGGCAGCAGAGCCTGCTTCTCCCTCTCCCATGCTGTCTCTCTCTGTCAAATAAACAAGATCTTAAAAAATAAATAAAAAATAAAAAAAAAAAAATAAAAATAATTTTTTTTTTTTTTATTTATTTGAGACAGAGAGAATGAGAGACAGAGAGCATGAGAGGGAGGAGGGTCAGAGGGAGAAGCAGACTCCCTGCCGAGCAGGGAGCCTGATGCGGGACTCGATCCCGGGACTCCAGGATCACGACCTGAGCCGAAGGCAGTCGCTTAACCAACTGAGACACCCAGGCGCCCTAAAAATAAAATTTTTAACTCTTGCCTTTTGGCTGGAACTTTTTTAAAAGATTTTATTTATTTTTATCTTAGAGAAAGAGTGAGAGAGAGCATGAGCAGGGGAGGAGTAGAGAGAGAGGGAGATAATCTCCAGCAGATGCAGAGCCTGACACAAGGCACGATCTCAGGACCCTGAGATCATGACCTGAGCTAAAACCAAGAGTTGGTTGCTCAACCGACTGAGCCACCCGCGCACCTCTGGCTGGAACTTAACCAATAGTACATGTCTCAGTTGTTTGCCTTTTAGGTTTTTTCTGGAAATGACTAGTCTCTTGAATCAATGAGGGGAATTCTTCATTCCCCTTAAATGACCCCATTGTGTAATTTCTTATGTTAAAACCTGGCGTGCTCAAGTCTCTTGCCCATTTGTTTCTACAAGGTTGTCTTTTTCTTCTTCATTTGTATGAGTTCTTTAGATATTCTGGATGTGAGTTTTTTTTTATCAGACGTGTCTGTTGTAAATACATCTTCTCCCACTGAGTTGAGATCAAGAATCTGGGTCTTTCCACTGAAACTCTATACTCGATTGCATACTCAAGATCTCTTGAAAGTCTGATGGATGTGTCAAACTTTATAGGGCAAACCTGGATTCTTATTTCTGGGCTCTCTATCTTCTCACTTTACCTTCTCTCCTGAAACTATCTCCAAATCAGAAGTTGGCACCATTATTCGTCTGGTTGCTGGCCTCATTCTTTTGAACTCTTTTTCACATTGTGAAATTTCAGAAAAATTACATACAGAAAATACATAAAAACCCAATGCATGATTTAACAAAGTAAACATCCACGTAACTACGATATAAGCCAAGAAAGAACACTACCAACATTCAAAAGTTTCTTGTAAATCTCTTAAAAAAATACATATTATAATATATAAAATGTACAGAAAATTAAATATTATAATATATAATATAATAATTGATATCTAAATATCTATTTATGAAAATGTATTTTTTACATTTTGCCTGTATTTGAACCTTTTATTGATGGATTCACCTGAATGCATTGTTTGGTGTCTTTGTGCTTCCTTTCAATATTATGTTTATAACACACTGTTGTTGCCTGTCGCTTGTAGCTCAAGCATTTTCATGGTTGCGTAGTATTCCGCTGTAATCTGCACACCATATTCTACCCTTGCTGGATATCCGGGTTGCTTCCAATTTTTAGCTGGTATGAACAATACTTCTAAAAGTATTCTTGTGCATTTTTATGACGCATGAATGCATGAATTTGTTTAAACTATATAGCTAGAACTATAATTGCTGGTCACAGGGTAGATCTATTTTCAACTTTTCCAGAAAAAGGCAAACTCTTTTTCCAAAGTGGCTGTAACATTTTTTTTTCTTGAGTCAGTATTGGTAAGCCATATTTTTCTAAGGTTTTGTCCATTTCACCTAAAATTTCAAATCTATTGGGCATGAGATTTTTCATCATGTTTGCTTCTTTTTGATGTCTGTAGCATCCTCAGTGAGACCCCTCCTTCCTTTTATTTTCGATATTGTTTATTTGTGTCTGCTCTGTATTATTCTCTGCCAATGTCCTCAGGACAAAAGTGGTTTCCGAGATCACTTTCCTCTCTGGGTTCTTATATTTCCTCCCCACCTGCCCTGGTCATTTCTTACAATCTCGTCAGCTCTTTATTGCTTTGAAGAAGAAGCTTTTAAAATTTTACCTAGCATCTTTATTTGTTTTTGATGGGATGGCTAGTCTTGAAAACCTAGCCCTCTGTTTCTGGAAGTCCATGGTCATTCAAGATTCCTCTCTTTCCCTCCAGTCCAACATGCAGGCCATACGCCCCCTCAGCTCCGCTTCTAAAACAGATCCCAGCCCCTGGCTGTCATCCTCTAATAGGCTATTTCTTGAGTGCTGTCTTGACCCAGTTTTGAGATCTTGGCTAACAATGCTCAATTCCCCTTTGCAGGCACTTTGCTAAAATTACATCCCAAACTCTTCCCTTATCGGACTCTGACGCCCCTGGGTTACAACAACACCCCCAAGCCAAACATCTAGGGATCACCCCTTCTCCCTTGGGCTCTTGGGGTCTTTCATAGTACTCCATCCACAGGAGGCCTGAAACCTCCTAACCCCTCCCTACTTCTTCCAGCTCGCTGCTACCTTTGCCCGGACCACCCACCCCCATGTGGCCCTGTGTGGCAGCCTTTTCTCGTTCCAAGCTGTGTGTCACAACAGTTCTGCCTCTCCCCTATCTGGGAGTCATTATGCAGTGTCTCGGCATCATCATGATCTACCAAATGTTGACAATACTCTGCCCCCTCACTTGGCTTCAAGTCTCCTGGTCTGTAGCCTGGATCTCCCAAACAGCCCGACTCTCTCCCTGTTCCTCTGTGGGCCTGCCGGAGTCCGACTGTCCAAGCTGTCCAAGCTGTAAACACGATCCCTTCTTTCTCCTGCATAAGAGGCTCTTGGCATTGAAGTCTTTCCCATGGCTTCACACGCCCTGGGGGCTTTCACCCCACCCACCTCTTTGACCCCTCCACTCTTCCCCCAGCACCATGCTTTGGCCACACTGGCCTCCTCCTCTTCCTTTTTTTTTTTTTTTTAAAGATTTTGTTCATTTATTTGACAGAGACACAGCGAGAGGGGGAACACAAGCAGGGGGAGTGGGAGAGGGAGAAGCAGGCTTCCCACCGAGCAGGGAGCCCGATGAGGGGCTCGATCCCAGGACCCTGGGATCATGACCCGAGCTGAAGGCAGACGCTTAACGACTGAGCCACCCAGATGCCCCTCCTCCTCTTCCTTGACTGGCCATGCTCTCCCCTGTCTTAGAGTCTTCATGTTTACAGAAGTGTTTGGAACACTCACTCCAGACCTTCACATGACCTCTTCCTTCTTATTCAGGTACCAACTCCAGTGTCCCGTCAGGGGGCCTCCCTGACCTTCCTTGCTCAGCCTGTGGCCTCTGACCCCACACCTTCTGCCACACTCACCACACCCATTTACTCACTCTCTGCCACATCATAATGTTGATTTATTTTCAAAGCACGTGCATGTTCCTGAACTAATCCTACACGTTGATGCATTTGTCATCTTGTTCCCTCCTCTAGAATGTGTTGGTCTTGTTCAGTGTCACCTTCCTCGTTCTCAGAACGACACCCGGCACATAGTAGGCACCATAAATCCTTGGCGAGTGTCCCCCTCGGTGTCCAGTCAGGCAAGCAGAGACCACGCTAGGTACCACAGAGAGAGAGCGTGGTTTAAGTCAGGAACTGGTTACAAAGATGTCAGGAAGATCGGTGGGGTGAACGGGGCAGGGGGTAGAGTCACCATCGATGCCGTCATGTCCCTCCTTTTGCTGCCCTGTTCCACTCGCCTGTTGTCCACGTAGAGGCTCAGCAAGGGCCCATTATGGCTTCTGTCAAATTGGAAACTCCTGTGTGTTCCACACAGCTGCTGTTTGTGGGTGCTCCCAGGGACTTCACCTTCAGATTCCTGGAGCCTGTCTGGGCTCCCAAGCCACAGGGAGATCAGCCTCCTCCTTGACTCCAGGCCCCAGGCATTGCAGGACCCCAAAGCGGTTCTGCTGGTTGTACCCAGACCTCACCAAGCTGCTCGTGTAAATGCAATCTGAACAACTCTGGGCCTCTATACTTGGACCATGGGAGCTCAGACTCAGCCCGGGTTGCTGAGCAGAACAGACCCCACATCAGACATTCCATTGATCCTACCTTCCCATCCTCCTAACACATCCAACCCCCCTCCTCCTATTCCAGAGACAAGAAATGGTGAGTTGTCCAAGTCCAGGGGCACAAACACTTCCAGATAATCATTCTTCCAGGCTAGACTCTGTGGTCGCCAGATCCATGGAGGGTCAGCCCTCCACAGCCAGGGATGAAGAGTTTTTGGCTTCAGAGTTGGACCATTTCCGAGAGCTGGGACTGGATCACCTGATGGAGCCCCAAAGGCAGTGTGGTGCAAAATCAGGGAGGAAGGGTCCTCCAGAACAGGCTGGAGAATTCCAGAACCAGGAACTGAAAATCTTCTGGAGCCCTGGAGTTTTCCCTGGAGCCAATGACGTTGTGGCACTGTGAACACCCCCGAAATATTTTCCAGGGACAGGCAGATATTTCCAGAGCCAGATACAGCATTTCGTTTTCCTGATTCACAGTTAAAGTGTTTTCTAGAGCTAGAAATAGAACCTCTGGAAGATGGAGAACCATCCCTTTCCTGTGAGTAAAGAACATCTCTTTCAGACTGAGGGGCAATGTCCTTCCTCTGCCAACATGGAGGAGGCTGTAGGGCAATGCGCTCTGGGGTCCTCCAAAGCCATGAAGTTAACACAGTCACATCTGTCCCTGCGACTGCTTTGTAGACATCCTCCTGGCCCTTGCCCCCAGACACCCTGAACGGGTGACCACTTCCAGACCCACAAACTCACGCCAAGGTCTCATTAAAACTTACTCTCCTGTGTTTAGTCTGTGTGTCTTCTACTCAGAGAGTGTGGGGGCTGGTGTCTCACTCTGAAAATGTGCCCAAGTCTCAAAATCAGCTTCCCAGGCGGTCCCCTAAGAGACCCTCAGGCTGGAGTGTAACTTTTCTAGTCGTATTATTATTTCGAGGGGTGCTTTATGAAACAGGGTAAGCACATAAAACACAAACGTGCAGGAGATCCTAGGACGTCTGTTGTTTTTGTCAAGAAGGTCCACCTCTTCTCCTTTCAGGGATTATGTTGGCAACTCTCCCTGATGCCCCCAAGTCCCAAACAAACCAGCCCGGGTCGTCCTAGGGTCAACCTAATGTCGTGCCAAGAACATGGACTCCGTTTTGATTTTGGACTCTGACTGACCTGTGTTTGATCCGGTAAGGCCGTGCAGTCTCGGGTGAGTCACTTTATCTCTCTGGCCCTTTGCAGTGGGAATAATAACACCTGTCTTGCAGGGGTGTCATGAATGTCTACAGTAGTGACGTATGTGAAGACCCCGAGGGTGCACTGGGCTGGAGGAGTTCTCAGCCACCGTTCAATTGCAAGGCAGACCAGAGTTGGAAAATTGTGGTGAATTTGGAGGTTGAGGCACCTAAAAATTCTCCTGGTTCTGCCACACACTTGAACTGTGTGACTTGGCAATCATTTCCCTTCTTGGACCCTCAGTGTCCTCATCTGTGAAACCAAGGGTCGAAGAAAGGGATTCGGAGGGCACCCCCAGCTCTGAATTCCCGAAGATTCCTTCATTATAACATCCGGATCAATTCTCTTGACATTTAAGGAGCTGCCGGGATGTCTCACTTTGTTCCTTGAGAGAGGACATCTGTAACCATTGTGTGAGGGATGTAGGTGAGGTTTTGACAGTGTTAATATGGCAGGATGACAAAAATCTAGGATTCTTGTCTCACCATCCTATTTCATCTTGTGTTTTCCCCAACAGAAACAAGCTCATGTGTGACGCATGAGAAGTCAAAACGCCACTCTGTGACAAGCTAAGCAAACGGCTGCTCTCTCGGGGCAGAGCCGTGGCATTGGAATCCTGGCTGGGCCTCGCCTGCCCCCCTAACACCCTGTAACACTAATGTCATCACTGTAGCGGACTGATGGGAGATTGACCGTGGGCCAGGCCACAAACGATTTAATTCTCAGAAACATGAGATGATTGTAGTAGAATGACTCCACTGGCCAGAAAACCGGCCCCATCCGTCTTCCAACATCCCACCCAACAGATCGGCATAGTTTCCTCTCTGCTGGGTGGGTGGGTGGGTGGGGGGCATGATGGGGGAGGGGCACGATGGGGGAGGGGCCAGTCCCAACTTCCAGGCAGCAGGGAGAGAGGTGCGTGGGGGGGTGGGAAGGAGGGATGTGGCTGGAGCTCTGTGGACCTGGACTTGGGAGAGGCTCTGTGCCCTGTGCTGGGAATACAGAGATGAATAACTCTGTGTGTGTGTGTGTGTGTGTGTGTGTACCGACTCGGAAACGCACACCTCTTGTCAGAGCAGCAGGATTCTCAACACAAAAGTGCTGTACACAAGATGTCCACGCTGTATGGCAGGGGGAGGGATGATCCTGTCTGGCTGCCAGAAGGGCCCTCACAGCTTCCCAGGTGAGGTGGTGACATCTATTCCAGCATCTTCATGCCCCCTCCTAAATTAGGTTCTTCCTATTTCCACTCTAGGGGCCTTGGTTGCCACCCCCACCCCCCCAATCTCTCACCAGTCCCTGCAATAACTGGTCTCCCAGCCGCTTCCAGCCCATCCTCCACACAGCAGCAAGAGTGAAGGCCTTCCTAAAATGCAAACCTAATCCTAGCCCCTCCCCTCAAATCCCTCCAGCTGCCTGGGAATATGGCCCAAGATCCCTTGGCTTGACTTTCAAGCCCTGGGGAATCTTATTCCTGCTTCTCTTTTCAGCTTTACCCCCAACGCCTTCTCCTTTTCGCTCCCCCCATCTAATTTCCTGCCAGAGTCCCCCAAATCCCGCCAGTGCACCTTGCTTTCTCTTGCCTCCTCTGTTTGCACAGGCTGTTCCCTCTGCCAGGAATTCCCTTCCCCACCCTTCCTCATCTGCTAAGTCCTTCAGGTCACTGCTCAGCACCTCTTTCTCCTGGAAGCCCTGGGGACCAAGCAAGTTCGCACAGGGACGCCTCCTCCGTGCTTCCACAGGCCCTGTGCCAGTCCCTCCTTCAGTATTGAACACACTGCCTTGTGATTTTCCGCAGGGCCGTGAGCTTGCTCAGACGAGCGGCTCGGTGGGGGGCGGATGGGGGTGTAGTCCTCTGTATCTGGTGGATGGTGCTCGCTGCTGTTTGCAGGATGAGGGGACGGCTGTTCGTCCTGGGGCTGGGGGGCTAGGCGGGGTCGACACTGGGCTGGGGGGCCGGGCTGTGGCAGGGGGGTGAACGGGCGCCTTTGGAACAGTTGGGGTGCGTGGGGCGGAGCGGGGGTCCCTGGGCCCCGCCGTCCGCTGGAAGGAGGTGTCACCTGGCTCTCCCACCCGAGCCTCCCCCTCTCCTTTCTGCCCAGAGCCAGCCTGCGCTGTCATAGCAACAGCCCGCCCCGGCCGCTGCGCCGACCAATGGCAGCCGGGGCAGGTGAGGTAATGCCCGGGTCTCGCAGCTCATTGGCGGGCCGGGCCGCGGGTGGGCGTGGCGGCGCGGGGGCGCGGGCGGCGCGGGGGCCGGGCGGCGGAGTGCGTGCGTGGAGCCCCCGGCTGTTGTGCGCCGCGCCCCACCTGCGCTCGCTCTCGGTCCGCGCGCCCGCAGCCTGGCTCATCTCTCTTTCTCCGCGCGTCCGTCCTGTCTCCGTCTGTCTCGGTCCTTCTGTCTGCGTGTGTCCCGCGTAAGGGCTCGGCGACTCCTCCTTCTCGCCCCTCTGTCTGTGCCGGAGGTCTCGCTCTCTGCGCGCGTCTCCCTGTGTCCTGGCATCCCTGCTGCCCGTCCGTGGCTCTCGCCAGCCTCGCTGGCCGGTGCTTCTCCAAACAAGGGCGCAGTGAGAGCTCCTTGACTTGGAGCCAGAAGGTGACTCACTGCTTCAAACCGCAAGCCCTGCCTCGCCGCTCTCCGAGGCACCTTCTTCCCGAGCTTGCTGGAAAACTCTGGCCCCCGGGGCCCAGGTCCTGAGACCTTGGCGAGGCCGGCTGGGCCTTTCTCTGATGTGTCTTGCCAGACATTTGTTTTTGTTGACTTGTCACCCAATTAAGGGAAAGGCCGGTCGTTCTGTGCTTTGGGGCAAGGAAGGACGTGGAGGACAAACTTGGAGAAGGAACAGGCATAAACTTCGGTCACAGCAGCAGAGAGGTTTAGGTTAGACTCCCGGAGGAGCTTCCAGAAAACAGCAAATGCGTAGGCACTGGAGAGAGTGAATGAAAAGGGTAGTTGGATTTCGACCCTTCCATCTCTTGGTCCATCCCGCAGGGCGATATATTGGTTCCTCTTAGTGGCAGGCTCTGCGCTGGCACTGGCTCAGTCCCTTGGGCTCTAGGAGTCACAGCCCAGGCAGGGAGACAGACACACAAATCCTGGGTTTTGTTGGGACTCCAGAGGAGGGCAAAACTCACTGTGCTCGCAGGGCAGCTTCATGGAGGAGGTGACCTTCGAGCTGGTGTGCTTGGGAGAATGGCCAGTAGCTTGTTTGGCTCAGCCTAGGTGGGGCAGAATGTTAGGAGACCAGCCTGAATGGATCTATGGGGCGGGGGTGGAAGGGGGTCGGGAGGGGGGGCGCGGTAGAGGGTCCAGGAATGTGAAGACCTGGATGGGGGGTTTGCACTCCATCCCAGCATGATGCAGTGATGGGGAGCCACACGGGGGATCTGAAGTGGGGAGGTATGGTCCGATGGGGCTTTCATGCAGTGTCACTGGTAGCAGGGCTCCTGTCTGTCTTGCTCAGCCCTGGGTCCCAGCACAGAACTTGGGGGAGGGGAGGGGTGGGGAGAGGTTGTCTGAGAGATGAGGGGTGAAGTGGTGAGTCTGGCATTCGTGTGGGGTGGAGGGGATGGGAAAAGTGAATGGGTTCAAGAGAGGGGAAGGACACGTAGAAGGGATGGTTCTTGCTGGTTCAGTAAGGCTTTGAGTGAGGGAGAGGGAGGTGCCCAGGGTAACACCTGTGTTTTTGGCTTGAGCAGCTGAGGACGGGGAGAGAGGGAACACAGGAGATGGGGCAGATTGCAAGGGCAAGGTGGCTAATTCAGAGTTGCACCTGCAGAGTCTGAGGTGCTGGTGGGATGTCCAGATGGGGCTGTCTGTGGGGAAGGTCTGGGCTGGGGTGCTCAGCATAAAGGTGGCTACTGAGGCCACTTAAGGACTGGGACATGTAAGAGCTGGTTTGTCAGATAAGGAGGTCCTGCCAAACCCTAGGGAGCCCTGGCTAAGGGTCAGGGGCCCTGGGTTGTGATCTGGATCCTGAAACCGGCTTGCTGTGTGACCTTGGGTAAGTCACTCTTCCTTGCTGGGATGCTGTCCCCTGATCTGTCAGCAGAGGTTCAGAGAGACTTGGGCCACTTCTCTTTTTAAGGCTTCTGGATATGGTTAAAAAAAAAATTAAAATGTGCCCAAAACAGGATAACAGGAATGGTGGTTATTTGCTTGGTTCGCATTGACAAATGAGCATTATGAACAAAGGTACAGGGATTGCATGTCTGATCTCTTTTGGATATGAAAGTCCATGTCACGGTCCTGTTGGGAGGTTAAAGCTTTACTTACGGGCTTCCAGGTTGCCTGGAGTCATTGCCCCTTTTGGTGGGAAAGGTGCCCGGCTGGGGGCCAGGGCCTGGTCTAAGCAGCAGCCCCCTGTTGCCCTCAGCCTGGGCCTTCATGCCCCTCCCCCAGTTCCTGCCAGCCCCCAGTTCTGTCTTTCCCTGGGGAACCAGCCGTTACTGGTCTGTGGGTTTCCAAGGTTCCAGCACTGCCACCTCCTCTCCCAGTTCCTCAAAGATGAGAGCATTAGACACGAGTGGGGCCCTGGCTCTGCCTTTAACTTGCCCTTGGGCAGGTTGCTTCCTTTCTGAGACCTCACAGTCTCAGCATCTCTTTGTCCTCAGGCGGTAGCCTGGCGACTGGCCCAAGGTATGCACTTAATAAATATTGGCTTAATTGAATTAAATTGCAAAGTAGTTCATTTGGCTGGAGCAAGGCTTGGGGGAAGGATGGGGAGAGAGCGCATTCCTTTGGGGCCTTCAGAATAAGACAATGCCTGCAAAGGTGTGAATATTTACAAGTCCGCATCCTATGGCATTTGGCCCAATGCCCCTGAAAGGCATCCAGAGCAAAAAAGTAAGTGGACACAAATGGGATTCCTTCCTCCACACACTACAAAGTCTTGGTTTGGCAAGAATTAATCACGAATACATTCCGCCTAGCCTAGTGGTCAAGGGCAAGAACGTGGAGGTGGGCAACCTGGTTCAAATCAGGCTCCATCCCTTTCTGTTGTTTGACCCTCAAGGAGGGGCGTTGTGTATCAGACTCTAATGTAAACTGCAAGTCATACCATGATGCCCCTCGTGGGGTAGTTACGAGGATTTAGTGCGTTCCTGGATGCACAGGATTTAGGCCGGTGCCTGGCCTGTGTGCGCGCCCAGGACCCGTAGCTGTCATTGTTAGCAACGATCAGCTCTTGAGCCCCGCCCGGAGCCGAGCACTCAGCAGTTGGGGTGAGTGGGGGGCCTTTAGCGCTCCTCCCTGTGCTCTAGAGCGGGGGTTCCTCAATTTGGCTCCACATTAGAATCATCCCGGGGGCCCTTTTAAACTCCCAGTGCTGGGCGACACCTTCGAGCAATTACGTCGGGACCTCTGGGGGTGCAGCGCAGGCCTCAGGGCCTTCTCAGATAGATGCCGATGTGCAGCCGGGGCTGGGAATGAGAGCAGTGATCCTCAAGGCCTGGACCCCGGACTAGCAGCAGCAGCATCACCTGGGAACTGGTTAGAATGCACATTCTCAGGCCCCACCCCAGCTCCACTAAGGAATCGGAAACTCTGGGGGTGGGCACAGCAGTCTACGTTTTAATAAGCCCTCCCGGGGATTCGGGGGTAGCTCAAGTTTGAGAACTACTGATCTAGAGGCTGAAAAGGACAATCAATCGTTTTTGAAAGCCAGCATAGTAAGCTGCATCCTATTCCCGGCTGGGCAGAAATAGGGAGCCATCCTGCCCACTGATAGCCACAAGCCCTTCATTAAGGACGCCCTGCTGCTCAGTATGGGTTCTCTCTCGTATTTAGACCTCAGAGCAACCTGTTACCCATAACTTCACCTCCATTTTCCAGAGGAGGAACGTGAGGCTCCAGGAACTCCTGGGACCTGCCCAGAGCCTCGCAGTTAGTGAAGGGGGCTGCACGAGGACCCCCAGGGCCGGCTTCTTCCCAGCTTTGGCTTTGTATGGAAAGGGTTCGAGGTCCTATTCGAGACCTTGAGCCCTGACTCTCGTCTGCTGAGGGCCCAACTGTTCCTCCGTCATCCAGGAGCTGTGAGATCATCGGTCCTCAAATTATCCCCAGAAATGTCTGAGAATTGCAGATTCCAAGGTGGGAATGTGAGGGGCATGTTGCCTGTAGGGCACCGGGTCCGGTCCTAGCACGGGGTCAGCACTCACAAACACCACCGCCCTCATTAGGAGTCACACATGCTCATTGTTAAATACAGATAACGGCGTACTAGTTTGTATTTACTATTCATTGTCATTGTTTGATTTATATTTTTTATTGTGGTAAAATGCATATGTCTTATGTTTTTTTAAGATTTTATTTATTTATGGGCGCCTGGGTGGCTCAGTCGGTTAAGCGTCTGCCTTTGGCTCAAGTCATGATCTCAGGGTCCTGGGATCGAGACCTACATCAGGCTCTCTGCTCACTGTGCAGTCTGCTTCTCCCTCTCCCGCTGCCCCTCCCCCTGCTCATGCTCGCTCGCTCTGTCTCTTTCTCTCTCAAGTGAATAAATAAAAAAAAATCTTAAAAAAAAGGATTTTTATTTATTTGTTTGAGAGAGCGTGAGCAGGGAAGGAGCAGAGGAAGAGGGACAAGCAGACGCCACGCTGAGCACAGAGCCCGATATGGGGCTTGATCTCACACCTCTGAGATCACAACCTGAGCTGAAATCAAGAGTTGGACCGAGCCACCCAGGCACCCCACGTGCCTTATTTCTAATACTAAAGGTGTTCCATCTTGTAAGCTTCCACATATAGACAGAGCTGCGGGCTCAGCTGAAATGCTAGCCCTGCTCAGTTACCAGCTAGGACACGAGGAAGAGCAGGTGAGGGAGTGGAGTGGGGCTGACCTGGGTTCAAATCTCAGCCATCACTTAACTTCGAGGCACAGGCAAAGCCTTCCTCGCCCTGGGCCTCAGTTTTCCCCTCCTTAAAATGGAAAGCACAGTGCAGAATGTACACTTCTCTTCAGACCTGAGGGGTTATTATTCCTGTCAAAGGGAGCCGGTAGCTGTGCGGACATTAATAATTCAAGCCTGCACATGCCTAGCCTGGGACGGGCTCCCCGCCACCGCACGCCGGGGCCAGACTCATTTCCTCCCTTTTTATCACCAAACTGCGTGCTGGGGAGGAGGGGTGCAGAAGGGCGACCACCGGTGTGACTCCCAGTGTCTCCCTGCCTCGCCCAGACTCCTGGGGAAGGCCCTGAGCGTGCTCAGCTCTGCTCCCTCTGGGCCTCTCTGTGTCTGCCTGCAGAGGGGCTGCGTTCTGGTTGGTTCTTTGACACCAGGTGGCCTCCGTGGGCTGGCTCTGCCTGTCCGGGTGGCCTGTGGTTGTCCGTGCTACCAGCGACAGGAGGCTCAGTCTGTCTGCTTCTGGGGCCGGGTATTGGCAAGCCCATCTGGCTGCAGCTCTAAAGCCCCGTCCTCCAGGCCAGCATATTTCTGTCATGGCACATCGTTTCCCTGGCTTTCCATCTCACCGGAGCCAAAGCTGGATTCCTCAGGGTGACCCGCAGGTGGTAGAACATCCAGGCCCAGGGCCCCTTGGCCTCACCCCACTTAAAAAAAAACACACAAAAAATCTTAAAAAAAAATTATTGAAGTATAGTTGACACACAATGTTATATTAGTTTCAGGTGTGTAACATAGTGATTCGACAATTCCATACATTGGTCAGTGTCGCTGCCATCTGTTACCATGCAACGTTATGGCAGTGGGATCGACTATATCCCCTCTGCTGTACTTTTCATCTCTGAGACTTACTTATTTTGTAACTGGAAGTTCATACCTCTTCATCCCCTTCTCCTATTTTTCCCATTGCCGCCACCCCTCCCTGGGGAACCACCAGTTTATTTTCTGATTTATGAGTCTGTTTCTGTTTTGTTTGTTTGCTTGTTTTGTGTTTTAGATTCCACATATAAGCGAAATCCTATGGTGTTTGTCTTTCTCTGTCTGATTTATTTCCCTTTGCATAATACCCTCTAGGTCCATCTATGCTGCAAATGGCAGGATCTCATTCCTTTGTATGGCTGAGTGATATTCCATTGTGTGTGTGCACCATGTCTTTATCCATCCATCTGCCAATGGCCTTGTCCAACTTTTTTCCTTCCTCTCTACTTCACTCTGACCCTGGCCTGCTGATTCCATACTATACAACCACCCTCCTGCCTCAGGGCCCTTGCACATTCTGTTCCCTCAACCTGGAATGTCCTTCCCCCCGATGAATGCATGACCTGACTTACTCACTTCAGGTCTTAACTCAAGTATCTTCTTGGCTTTTTAAAATTGAGATGCCTCCCACAGCCCTCAGCACTTCATATTCTCCCTCCCCCGCATTATTTTCCTCCTTAGCACTTGTGCTAGCACAGTTTCTTTCGGTGATCTTGCTTATTAGGTCTCTCCCACTACAATGACTAGTCCGTGTGACTGAGGATTTTTGTTTGCTCTTTTTGCTGCGATATTCCCAGTGCCTGTGCACGCCTTGCACAGAGTAGATGCTCAGTAAATATTTGTTGAATGAATGAAGGGAGCCAACGTACCTGCGGGAATCTCACAGCTGGTTCCAAACTCGGTAGGGGAACTGTGATGTCACTTTTGAGCCCTCCCAGACCCCAACTATGCTCAGCTCTTTGTGACTGAGTAGACATAATGTAGCAAATACTCAAGAGTTTGGGCTCTTTAAATGCCTGAATTTAAATTCTGATTGGCGTACCCTCTTCGCTGGGTTTCTTAACCTCTCTGTGCCTCAGTCTCCCCATCTCTAAAGTGGGGATTGTAAGATGGCCTCCCTTATAGGGCTATTGTGAAGATCAAGGGATCATACAGTGCTGAGCACAGTGCCTGGTATAAAATAAGGGCTCCATCAGGGTAAGCTGATGTTTATCAGCTTTGTGGCTTGGGGATGTGACCACTTGCCCTGGCTACTTCTCAGGATGGTTATGGAGGGACATCAGGGAGCCGGGGATGTGGCCTTGTCTTGTGAACTCCGATGCCCAGGATGGAACAGAGGGGCTGTGGGCCGGAGATCCAAGTCTTGGCCAGGGAACTCAAGGGTGGTGGCAGCAGGATGAGGGGCAGCGGGGCCGCTTCAGTGAGGGTGCTGCTGCATGACCCCAGGTGTTAGGGGGTTGCTAAAGGTAGAGACCTGTGTTCAGGTAGACAGTTGTCTGGCTGGTGACCTGGCCTTTGAACTTCCAGACTGAGTCACTGGTTGCTAAGACCAGAAAGGGTCGCTGCTCCCCTTCTCACCTGCTCTGTAAACTGCGGAGAGCCTCTGGTTGGGATCCACAGGGAGCAGTCGGGGGAGAAATGGGGTCATGGGGTGGTCTCTGGGGCACTGACCAGAGTGACCAGGGATGTCCTTGCACCTTCCTCCATCAGGTTTGTGTATGGTGCGTGTGTGAAAGAGTGTGAGAACGTGGGTACATGTGTGTCTGTGTGTGAATGTGTGTTAGGACGTTTGCTGCCAGCCACTCTCCCTCCCTCTCTCTCTTTCTCACACACACACACACGCACGCACGCACGCGCGTGCAGTGCATGCAGTCCAGAGGCTGGCCCTGCTCTCCGCAGGCTCGGGGGGCATCTATTCTCCTTCACAGCGCTTGCTCTCAGGCTCCGTGCTGGAAATCTCTGTGCTGTGCTGTGCACCAGTCCCTGTTCTGGGCAGGCAAAGCTTCCTGTCTCAAAGACCCTGCTCTGAAAGGCAAGGATGATGCCAGGCCAGGAGTCCTGGCAGAAGATGGGGGACTCAGGGTTTGGGGGATGAGCCCAGGGAAGATCCAGGCCTGGTGGGCTGGAAGTTCATTCCCCAGGGGACAGAGAGGCAGTGCTCATACAGATGAGAACCATCACTGACATTTATTACATGCTGACTGTGCCCCAGACATCTCACGGGCTTCACTTCATTTTTCAGATGAAGACACCGAGCCTCAGAGAGGTTGGGAAACTGAGCCAAGATCACACAGCAAGAAAATGGCAGATGAGGCTGAGGCTCAGAAAGGTTGCTTGGCTTACTATGAGTCACCCGACATGTTAATGGCAGAACTAGAATTTGAACTTGGGTCTCTCTGATTCCAGAGCCTGTGCTCTTAACCACCACTACCCTCCCCAAGCTCTAGAGTAAGCCAGACATCCTGGGGATGTGCGAGAGAGGAGGAATTTGGGTGGCCAGGGGAAGGAGGGGCTGAGTCAGCCTGGAAGGGTCAGCGAGTAAAAAGTGAGGCACAGATGTCAGCCCGGAGCACTCCAGGGAGACAGGGGATGGGGAGGGCATCCCATAGGAGAGAAGAGTGTGAGCAAAGGCACGGAGGCGTGAAGTATGGGGCCACGTTCTGGTAGTTTATGGCCGGCCCATTGAGCAGGAAGACAACCTCCACTTCTCCCTGCCCCCACTCCCATCCTGGCTCAGAAAGCCTGATCGTCCCCACTTCCCTCCACCCCCTCCTGTTAGGCTCCTGGGATATGGACAAGAAAGGAGCTTGTCTTTCCTGGCTCTGCTGGAGTCCTGCCGCTGAGGTTTGGTTACCATGGCGACGGGCTCCATGGAAACTCATAGCCGGCCCAAGATGGACCTGGACCCCAGCCCACCTGCTGCTGCATTGCCTCCCCTGGTCTCAGCATCCTGAGGAGATGTCCAGGGGGTCACTCTGTCACTCTGCTGCCTGAGTCCCCACCCTTCCACCTTGGCAGAGGCAGGAGAGTCCCCAAGGTCAGAGAGGCGGTAATTCCCGCACGTAGGATCTGTCGGGTGGCTCCAGGATCCCACATTAAACGGGCACTAGGGGACCCTAAATTCCCTTATATTTGGACAAACGAGGGGCAAGTCTTTATGTGGCCACTGCTTGATGTCCTGCCCGTTCTGTCCCTGCATCCCAGTCTGTCCCACTCGCAGGGTCGCACTCTCTTTGTTATGGGCCTTGTGAGTTTGTCTCCTGACCTTGCTGGTCTTGAAGTTCTGTCTACTTAACCTCCCGTCTGACCACCATGCCCCATGGACACCCTGGTTTGGAAAATCAACACACTATCGATGCACCTGCTGTTGGACAGACCTGGTAGGGGACCCTAACTCCACACTCGTTAACCATGTGACTTTGAACAAGTCATTCCCTCTTTCTGAGCCTGGGATTCCATGTCTCTGAATACATGCTTTTTCATCCAACAAATGTGTGGAAGAATATCTGCATCTCTCGAGCACTTATTTATTTATCATGCTTTTAATGCATTCATTGTGCTTAGAACTGCACTTCCATCATCCCATTTACCCCTTACAACTCTGAGACAGAATTCTTACTCCCGATGAAAACACTGAGGAGTAGAAGGTGCAGGCTCCTGACCAAGGCCATGCGGCAAGAACGTGGCACCGCAGGGAGGAGGATACAGATTCAGCTGACCCCGAGGTTGCACTCTTAGCCACTTTATTATTTGGTCAGTTAATTTTTATTGAGCACCTGCTTTGTGGTGGCCTGGTTTCTGCTCTCTGGAGCATCTGTTGGGGGAGGTAGAACAAAAGGGGAAATAAAGACAGATTGTTATACCTCGTATGTTGGTATAGAGCATAACAAAGGACGTTCTTTAGGGGAGGGTGAGAGGTCAGAGAGCTTTTCTCTGAGGAAGTGACATGAAGGATGAGAGATCTGAATAGTGAGAAGAGCTGGCCACAGAGGGAAGAGAGATCCAGGTAGGGGCATGGTGTGGACAAAGGCCTGGAGGTGGGAATGAGTCTGTGTGTCCTTGAGGCTGGAAGGGGTCAGAGGAGCTTGGAGGTTGTAAGGGGGGGGCTAGGATGAGTGGGATAGGTAGGCAGGGGCCAGATCCCATGGAGCCTTGTGGGTGGGGATGTGCAACGTAGTGTATTCTAAGGGCAGTGGAAAGCACTGGAAGGTTTTAAGCAGGAACCTTGGGAGTGGACCTGATTTACGTGAGTAGCTCCTGGTCGGTGGCTGCCGTGTGGGGAGGGGGTGGGAGGGGGCACGAAAGGAGGAGAGGAGGACGGCACAGGTGTCCAGGTTAGAGACCGTGGTGCCTGGGCTGTGGTGTTGGCAGTGGACGGGGAGGGGCTGCTGAGTTTGGCAGAGTTTGGATGTCAGTGGACAGAAGGTGCTGACAGACTGTAGGTAGGGAATGAGGAACAGGAAGGAATGAAGGATGCCTCCTAGTTCCTGCCCTCAGTGACTGGGTGGACGATGAGGACCCAGGGCTGGTTAACCGGCTCTGGGGGGAGAAAACCCAGAGCTTGTGTTGGGATGTGTCCTGCCTGAGATACTCCGCTGTGAGTTCTGGGCAGAGGTCTGCGCTGCAGATGTGAATGTGGGTGTTGAGGGGGTAGATGAGGTGTGTAAAGTCTTGGGGCCTGATGAGACCAAAGGAGGAGAAAGTGTAGACAGAGAGGGACAGGAGAGGAGAGAGGAGCGGCAGGAGGAGGGACGCCCAGAGGGAGGTGAGGAAGGAGGAGGAAGGAAAAGAGAAGTAGGGAAAGGAGGAAAGGGGAGGGGAGGGGGGAAGGGCTGCCAGAGCCCAGAACACACCTGTGCATTTGCTCAACACACCTGGGCGGGCGGTGGGTGTGGTGTGTCAGGCATGGGAGAGCAGGTGGGGGGGGGGGGGTGCCAGGAGCACTCCGCTGGGGCTGAGGGGAGCTGCGGGGCGGGGGGCGGGGGGGTACCCAGCCACTAGGACTTGAGTGAGGCCAGGGCTGGGAAGAAAGTGCTGCGAGGCCCCAGGAGGGGAGGAGGGGACGGCCTCCTGGAGGGGCACTGGGGAGGCCTGGGGCAGCGGCCTGGGGAGGAGGGAGCAGAGGGGAGGAGGGAGCAGAGGGGAGAAGGGTGGCTGGGAGGAGGTGCACGGCGGAGGGGCAGGACTGCAGAGTGTTGGAAGAGGCAGACTGGCCCCGAGGCTGAGGGGAGAAGCAGCTGTGTCATTTCTAGCTTCCTCCTGGGCAGGGGCCCTGCGCATCCCAGGGACAGCTGAGGGGCTACGTGTTAGTGTAGCTGCCTGACCTCGCAGCCACACGCCCCCGAGGGGGCCAGCACAGGCGGGTGCGTGCGTGTCGGTGGCCCCTGTGTGGTCTCACAGAGACCACAAGGCTTTGATGGCCTGCCGTGCGGACCCTCCTGAGCTGTGGGCCTTGGGCACGAAAGACGGCGCTCTGAGCCTCAGGGTCTCACCTGGAAAGGGGCGATAATAGCATGTGAAAATGCTTTGCCAGCTCCCAGGTCCTGCCCAGGCTCAGGGAATTAATAGTACTGCCCGGGCTACAGGTCTGAGCGAGGTGTGCCCCAGGTCTGTTGAGAGAGAGACAGAGACAGAGACAGAATGAGATAGAGAGACAGAGAGAGACTGAGAGACAGGAGGGAGGGAGGGAGAGGTTTGGGAGGGAAGGAGAGAGGGAAAGAGACAGAGACAGAGGGCTAGACAGGGACACAGGAGAGACAGAGACAGAGAGATAAACACAGATGAGAGCAAGATAGAGGGAGTGAGACAGCGAGGTGGTAGATCCAGAAACCATAACAGAGACGAAGTCTGGGTGGTAAGACCAGGCACAATTTTGACTCTCATTCTTTTGCTTATATTATTTTCTGACTTCTCTTTATGTATACTTAAATAATTATCTTTTAGGGCTCCTGGGTGGCTCAGTTGGTTAAGCGACTGCCTTCGGCTCAGGTCATGATCCTGGAGTCCTGGGATCGAGTCCCGCATCAGGCTGCCTGCTCAGTGGGGAGTCTGCTTCTCCCTCTGACCCTCCTCCCTCTCATGCTCTCTGTCTCTCATTCTCTCCCTCTCAAATAAATAAATAAAATCTTAAAAAAAAAATAATTATCTTTAAAAAAAATTATCTTTTAAAAAATGGTTTCTGGATGTAAATTGGATTTTAAGAACTTTCTGCAATTTGGAAATACCTATGAAAAGCTTTACAATTTGCATACAAATTAACCCAGAAATTTCACTTCTAGAATTTATTCAAAGGAAATAATCATGGATGTGCCAGTGATTTAATTGCAGGGATGATTTCAAAGTATTATTTGTAATAGCAAAAAACCCCCCAAGTCCCCAAAATTCCAACCTAAAACAAAACCCCCTCTACCTTAAATGTGCAAAAATCGGCAAATAAATAAGTAAAATATATTCCATTCATGGAATGGATTTCTATGCAACCTAAAATGATACTGTTGAAGGGAACTCATTGGTACGGCTAATCATGACATATTACTCTGTAAATAAAAAGCAAGTTTCAAAAAGGTACAATATAACTTTATCGCTTTTGTTAGGAAAAAAAATGTTCGTATGTGTGCATAGAGAAATATCTGGAATTTTTAGGGCGCCTGGGTGGCTCAGCCGGTTAAGTGTCTGCCTTCAGTTCAGGTCATGATCCCAGAGCCCCAGAATCGAGTCCCACGTCGGGCTCCCTGCTCAGCAGGGAGTCTGCTTCTCCCTCTGCCCTTCACCCCACTTGTGCTCACTCTCTCGCCCTCAAATAAATAAATTTTAAAAATCTTAAAAAAAAAGAAATATCTGGAATTTTTAAAACACCAAGGCAATAACTGTGATGTGCAACCAGAAAACAAGGTTATCTAAAATCCTGTCTATGCATTCAGAACTCTTACACATAAGAGGTTGCCCTCCTCTCTGGCTCGGTCCTCAGCTGTGCATGATCTACCCTGTGATAATCCAGCAAGATTTTGATTAAATCCCCACACTTCACCCATGTCAATTCACACAGATTTAGCCTAGGTATTATTTTTTTGTTGTTAACCTTCCCACAGAGGCTAGAGCCAGACGCCACCGTTCAAAAAAAATTTCTCACATTTTTACAGGCTATGACAGTTTTATTCCCTTGATCATTGCAAATAGAGGTCTGTCATATCTTTTTAGATATTAACACTGGGGTTCTGTTCACTGTAACCAGGTAAACACGATATGAAGTGTATCAGGAAGGCGTTCTCCAGGTGGGGATGACTCAGAGGTGGGCTATAAACCTTGATTCAGTCTCTTTGTTTTTTCTATGAAAAATGTACATGTTATCATTACAACACCTAACAGAAATCACAGATTTTATTTATTTTTACTCATCTCATTCTTAAAAAGGACTTGAGGGGGCTTGCCAAATTATATATGAATAAAATAGTGTAAAATCAGTTGAGGACAAGGTGCAGGGAAGCAAGCTAAGGATATGAAAATAAGACAAAAAGAGGAAAGTCAGTAAATAAAGCACGTGCCTCAAGGTAGTGACTTATTTGCCAGACTGGACGTCAGCTTTGCCTTGTTCTGTCCAGCAGCTTATTTTTAGCATTTAACATGATCCAATTTTGAGCAAAAAGTAAAGAAATATAAACCTTAGGCGTAAACCTTACCTCTCTCCTAAGCTCAACTGTCACCAGCTTCTCTGCAAACAAACCTTGGCTTTTTTTTTTTTTTTAAGATTTTATTTATTTATTTGAGAGCAAGAGAGCACCAGTGGGGTGGGGGTGTGTGTGTGTTGTATGTGTGAAGGGCAGAGAGAGAGGGAGAAGCAGATTCCCTGCTCAGCAGGGAGCTTGATGCGGGGCTCCATCCCAGGACCCCTGAGATCATGACCTGAGGCCAAGTCAGATGCTTACCTGACTGAGCCACCTGGGCTCCCCAAACCTTGGCTTTTCTTTTTAAATCTCAGGAAAATAGTGCCTTTTTCTCCCTCCTGCTCTTTCCAGTGGAAAGCTGACATGTAGACGTGCCCACTCACCAGAGAGAGACGCCCCAGTTTTCTCTCCTGTATCTTGTGAACGAGGTCCAGCGAGGAGAGAGGCTTCTGTTCTTAGCATCGAACGAGCGCAACTATCTTCTTGGTGGGAAGGAAGTCACCTTGGTTAAAGGAAGACTTTAAACTCCCCTTCTGCAGTCCTTTCCCATATTTTAATGTTTCATATTCTTGGTCCCCAAACAGAAAACATCCTGTGGCACCTCTGGCCCTTTATCTAGATAACAGTTTGCACTCTCTGTGGTGATGATTTTATTCCAAGAGAGGTGTTACCTTAGCAACCAGCTCACCAACTCACTCAATTAACCCTTTTCCTCTCTGTGATCAATACTCATTAGCACCGAAATTACTTCTTTGCTTGGCCTTGCAGTTTGAACCCCTCATTCAGGTCAATCTGTGTCTTCAAGGTAGCAGTCTTTTCTCCTTGTGAACGTGGAAGCTCTTCTGAACCCAACAGAATCCCTCTCTCCCTGGGGCCTCGGAGGCCGCCATCCCACCGCGGGCTCAGCCCAGAAGTACCGGCCGGTGATCTCGGTGCAGCTGGCAGCAGGGTCTCCGCGGTGGCTCTGGCGTTCCACTGGGTCACTGGGGCCTTGCCCACAGGGAAACCGGCAAGAAGGAAGATGGCCGCCGCCATTTCCAAATCAGAGAGGCAGCTCACGCTCCTGGGAGGCTCCGAGGGAGAACTACTGTTGTGTGATGGTTATTGTCGACAGATCTGGTTTGAGGACGGAGAGAAAAAAATTACTAAAACTCACAGTGGCTCTAAGGTAGGGCATGGGACTGTGGTGGTGTAGCCATATCCCGGAGAGAGAAGATTCTAGACCACGTCCTTCGCTGTGCGGAGCCCAAGTGGGAGAAGGGGACAATGGACCCTGGGATGCCTCGGCCTGTTCTGCATGAGGGACCTGGAGTGGATGGCCCTTCTGGGAGCAGGGATGCTAGACGGTCTCCAGAGGTCAGAGAGGACTTGCTCTAACATAGTGAGGGAGTCCTCAGGAACGGGAGCCCTGACACCTGGGGAGCAGAGTCACAGGGGGAGAGATGCTGAGCAATGTGGTGTGTAGAGACTTCGGGAAAGTCTGCAGGCACACAGTGTCGTGTGTAAGTGATGTTGGGGGCATGGGGAGGGGATGCAAGAAAAGGGACCTCTGGGCTTCTGTGCACTGGGAGGCCGACAGGAACAGCCCTGCTGGGTGGCAAGATGACCCACAAGTGGAAGCGATTAATCCATTAAAAGCATTGTTCTAGGCATGGGATACAGGCACCAGATGAAGAAGCAAGAGCCCCATTTCCAAGGGGCTCACATTCTAGAGGCAGAAGCAGATAAAAGTCCCGGAAATAAATGAATAAGCACTTCAGGTATGCTGAGGGCTGTGAAGGAAATAAATCAGAGAGACCCTGGGAGGGTGACACCTATAATGGCGGGGCGCAGGGGGGATCTCTCTGAGGAGCTGATGCTGGAGCTGAGAGCTGAAGAATGAGGGGTCAGCTGCTGAGGAGTCAGGAAAGAATGTTCCAGAAAGAAGAAAGAACAATAGCCAAAGTCTGTCCCCGGGCTCCAGAAACCTCTGCCTGCCCTGGCCAAGCATTCCTTTCCTCAATCATTTAACCAGAAATGAATATTTTCTGTTCTAGGTGCCTGCCTACCCACCTGACTCCAGTCCCTCCCAAGGGCCTGTGACTTCTGATAGTATCCTGTTAAATTTCCAGCCCTTCATTGGTACTAGTCAATGCCAACACAATGAGGTGATACCATTTTTAATCTTGGACATTTGGGAGATTAAAAAAAAACAACAACAACTGGGGGCACCTGGGTGGCTCAATCGGTTAAGCATCTGCCTTCGGCTCAAGTCATGATCTCAGGGTCCTGGGACTGAACCCAGCATTGGGCTCTCTGCTCAGTGGGGAGTCTGCTTCTCCCTCTCCCTCTCCCTCTCCCTCAGTGCTCTCTCTCTCTCAAATAAATTAAAATAAAATCTTACAAAAAAACTGGTAGGGATCCAGCAAACACATGTCTTGTATGTTGCAAGTGGGACAGCAAAATGGCAACCCTTTGAAAGCAACTTGAAAATATTTATCAAAAGCCAGAATAATGTTCGTACCTCTAGAGCCAATAATCTTCTTTGAGGATCAGTTTGGGAAGTAATGTAAAGTACGGCAAAGGTTTGTGCACAGATGTTCAACTGAATGTTATTTACAAGAACGTAAAACTTCATGTGCAATGTTGAGACAAAGGTTATGGTGAAGGTCAACCCATCTGATGTGGGGCAGCCCTCGGAGTGGATGCAGTGAGACAGGGGCAGTCTTTCTGGTCAGGTGAATCTTGGTTCAGATCCTGAGGCTGCCAGTTACAGCTGTGTGACCTTGGGTCGGTTCTTTAACCTCGCTGGGCCTTAGTTTGCTCATTGATAGAAGAAGGCTATCATTTGTCTGCTTTTTTTTTTTTTTTTTATGAGCAGAAAAGAGTCATTTCCAGGAAGAGCTGATAAGGCCTCCAGGCAGCACGGTATCCTCTCACCACCCCCTTGGGGACAGTTGATGAAACACACTTCCAGGATCTCACTCAGTCCTGACAACTTCAGGACTATCACTCCCATTTTGCAAATGAAGAAACTGAGATTGGGAGAGGTGAACAGACTGACAAAGTCACCCAGCAATTAAGAGGGAGAATCAGGAATGGGTCCTCAGGATTCTGACCTTTGCACCGGTTGTTGCCTCTCTCCCTTTCCTTTTGTGAACTCCTACTCATCCTTCAAGACCCAGTCCAGATACCACTCAGTCTAGGGGGCACCTCCTGCTGCCTCTGCTTGTGCTCCCATGGTTCCCTGCACAGGCCTCGGCCCAGGGTGGCAAGAATGGGGCTTTGGTATCAAGTTTAGCTCCAGGTTCTCAGCCCACTTTTACCGCAGAAGATCAGGTGGCAATATCCTGGTCGTCTCTACCTCGCCGATTTAATAGGCAAAAAATAGGGTAGCTCATTGACTTTCTTTGATACTCAGGCAGGGTGGTGAGGTTTAAAATGACAGCCACTGTCCTTCTTCAGCGTGGAGGAAATTTCCGAAAATGGATGCCGGCCATTTAATAGTGCCTCAGTTTCCTCGCCTATCGAGTGGAGCTGATAGTAGCTGATGGTCCTGTGGGGGCTGTGGGGGGACTGCACCAGTTAATGCGGGTAAAGCATGCTCGCAGCGCTGGGGGAAGTGTGGCACAAACGTGAGCCATCATCATTAATCTCATTACCGAAGGGCGTCCGCGCCGTGCTGGTGGCCCGTGCACCCGGCTGCGAGGACAGGGCCTGGCGCCCAGCCGCCGCGCACCAGCCGCGCAGGAGGAACGGTGGGGACGCGTCATGGGGAGGTGACATCTGAGCGCGGGAGCCAGGACGGCCGCGAGGCCGGCGGGGAGGCCAGGGCTCCGGGTCCCCAGCCCCGCGTGCCAGTGGCCGAGGCACTAATGAATCGCGCTCCCCGGGGAGCCCTAGGGACAGGTCAGACGACAGCTTCACCTGGGCGGGGGCGGCCCCCAAGGTGGGAGCGGGGTGGGAGGTGCGCCCCTGCCCCGCCCACCGCCGAGTCCCCGGATCGACGGGATCAACGGGCTCGCGGGGAAGGGGGAGGGGCCCAGGCTTGGATTGCGGGTCTCCGGGACCCAGACCGGGTAGGATTTGGGGCCCGACCTCACTCCCCGCCTGCCCTGAGTCTGGGTTCTAATCCCGGCCCTGCCTCTTACTAGCAGGGCGACCTTGGGGAGGGCGCCTAAACGACCGGTGCCTCAGTTTCCCCCTGGGGATAATCATAGAGCCTACATTAGAGTCCGTACAAGTACAGCTCAGAACATGCTCATAGTGAGTGCTCAGTGAGTGCTGGCTGTTGTCACTTGGAGTGGCACCTTGATGCATTCAGGCTATCTTTTTTTTTTTTTTTTAAAGATTTTATTTATTTATTTGAGAGAGAGAGAATGAGAGAGAGCACGAGAGGGAAGAGGGCAGAGGGAGAGGCAGACCCCCTGCTGAGCAGGGAGCCCGATGCGGGACTCGATCCCGCGACTCCAGGATCATGACCTGAGCCGAAGGCAGTCGCTTAACCGACTGAGCCACCCAGGCGCCCGCATTCAGGCTATCTTAAGGATAAGAGCTATTTGGGGGGTGATCTGGGGGAAGGTACTCGGTTCTGTGCTGGAAATAATAACTGGGGCCCCTGCTCTGTCATTTCCTACACACGGGAACCTGGGCAGGGCATTTCGGCTTTTGGAGCCTCAGCTTCCTCACCTGTAAAAGGGGGGGATGTCCATCTAGATGATGATTATGCAGATTCTCATTTAAACATCAGGTCCCACGCTCCTGGGTGGCTCAGTCGGTTAAGCGTCTGCCTTGGGCTCAGGTCATGATCCCAGGATCCTGGAATCTAGTCCAATATTGGGCTCCCTGCTCATCAGGGTGCCTGCTTCTCTCTCTGCCCCTCCCCCCCGTTCGTTCTCTCTCTCTCAAAAATAAATAAATAAAGGGCGCCTGGGTGGCTCAGATGGTTAAGCGTCTGCCTTCGGCTCAGGTCGTGATCCCAGGGTCCTGGGATCGAGTCGCGCATCAGGCTCCCTGCTCAGCAGGGAGCCTGCTTCTCTCTGCCTCTGCATCTCTCTCTCTCTCTGTCTCTCATGAATAAATAAATAAATAAAATCTTTAAAAATAAATAAATAAATAAAAATACTTTAAACTTCAGGTCCCACTTGGGGAGCCAAATGTGGAGTCAGCTGCTGTGTGGGTCCTATTTGATCCCCGCAGTGCCCCAGGTGAGCAGGTGAGCAGGACTTTCCTCTCACTCACCGCACAACCTGCCATCCAGCTCCCCCACAGCCAGGAAACAGGCAGCCAGGGCTGGAGGTGAAGTCTCTCTGGGTCTGCGTGGCTTCTCCCAGCCAAGGATGCAGTGCCCGGCAGCGTGTTCTGTCTGCTGTAGGGGTGGGCAGGTCTGGGGAGGTGTGGGAGAGCCTGAGGTCACCTCTGGAGTAGGGCAGCGCAGGGCAGTGGTTAGGAACTTGGCAGAGGGCAGGTGGGGCCCGAATTCTCATCTGTGCTCTGCCCCTTCTTGCCTGGGTGGCCTTGAATGGTCACTCGGTGTTGCACCTAGACCTCCTCATCCGTAAGGTGGGCATGAGGGCACCACCAGGCAGGTGTGAGCACCGGATGGGGTGCCTGGTGCAGACGTGCTCACTAACCGGCGGCCTCTGTTGGGGCTTGTTAGTGCTCACCTGCTCACTCAGTTGCCCACTGCCAGATGTGTTGTGCCCTGGAACTTGGGCAGAGTTCCCACCCTCAGGGGTCGGCGATCTTGTAAGGGAGTGCGCACGGAAGCCATAAATGGCACGTGTTAGCCCAGTGCTCCGAGAGGGCGGTTAGAGGAGGCGACTACTCCGGATGGTCGGGGATGGAGGGGCAGGAAGGGCACCCCAAATCAGAGGACAGGATGTCTTTTTTTTTTTTTTTTTTAAGATTTATTTATTTGAGAGAGACAGAGAGAGAGAGAGCATGTGCAGAGGGGCAGAGGGAGAGGGAGAGAGAGAATTCCAAGCAGACTGCCCATGGGGCTCAGAGTCCAGAGCCCAATACCTCACTGATCCCACGACTCCCCCCGCCCCTGACCGTGATCCCACGACCCCGAGACCACAACCTGAGCTGAAACCAAGAGTCAGACGCTTAACCGACTGCGCCCCCCAGGCATCCCTGGAGGACAGGTTTCTTGGCTGAGGCCCACTGGAGAAACAACAAGGAGCTAATGAGAGACAGGGGGACTAGGTGAGGGAGTCCTGGCAGGAAGTCTGGCTTGGGCAAAGGTGTGGAGGTGTGAGCCATCACAGGTTGTAGGAAGCATTGCTAGGAGGTTCGGGATGGTAGGAGCAGGGGCAGGCTGGTGAGGGGAACGGGCACACTGAACGGCCAAGCATGGATTCTGCCTTGGGGAGCCTTGGAAAGCTGAGGGCTGAGACAGGGTCAGTGACGCTATCAGCTCTGAAGGACCACCCAACCCTTGCCAAGACTGTGGCGTGCACATGACAGGTTTTATTTAAGAACCCCCAGCACAACCCTCTGTCTCAGGTAAGCCCTATGATGGTCGCCATTTGAGGCACAGAGAGGTTAAGGAAGTGGCCCCAGGTCACACAGCCATGAAAGGCCAAGCTAGGACTTGAAGCTGGCTGGCTAGCTCCAGGGTCCAAGCCCCTAACCACCTCCGCTTCCCTCCTCCCTGCGGGATCAGCTCTGAGCACTGATCCCTTCCAGGGCCGACCCTGACAATGCCCGGGGTCATTATCTCTGCCCTCTGTGAGGGCCCATTCCTGCTCAGGACCTGGGCTCTGTCGCCTAGGCTGATGGACTGTGCAGCTTTAATGCAGGGGCCTTGGCTGCCGGGCTGTGGGGGAGGAGAGCAATTTCTCAGAAATCCAATAAGCCAGTGAATGACTCAGTGTGCTGGCGGCCCCCTCCCAACTCCCAGCCTCAACTCTGGTCCTGGCGGACAGAGGTCATGGTCACCCCACCCCCTTGCCCTGTCTCAGCCCCTTCTTCCCGAAACTGGTCTTGGGGGCCTTAGAGTGTGAACACTGCTCCTCCGTCCCCTAGTGCCTCCCCTCCCTTCGGTCATTCCCTTGGTCTCACCTTGGGAGCAGCCCCCTCAGACTTTGCCTCCTGTCCTGCCCCGGTGCCATCCTCCCAGACCCTGCTGCCACCTGGGTCATTCTTCTCAAAGACCAATTGGATCTAGTCTCTCTCCTGCCCGCTGTTGTCCCAGGAGAGGGTCCCAATTCCCCAGACACACCAACAAGGCCATTCACCAGCACCTCCCAACCCCTTTCCAGCTCTGTGTCCCCAAACTTCCCCAGACACAACCAGATTTTCAGTGAGCATCTCCTTGTGCCTCCAAGAGCCTCTGAGCCTCTGTAACTGCTGTTCTCTCTGCCAGAAATGCCCTTCCTCTTTTATCCTCATGGTGAAACCCTACTTAGCCTTCAAATGGCACCTCCTCTGGGCAGCCTTCCCAGAGTCAGGGAAGGGCAGCCTTCCCTGACTCGGGCTCCCTGACTTGCTCCTTCCTCTGTGTGCCCCCATCACCTTGTCTGGCCTGGGACTAGCAGTGATCCCATTGTTTGACAATTAGTTGGTTAGCAGTCCCCTCCCCCACCAGCCTTTGAAAACTCCCCTGATGATATCCAAGCAGCTGCCACCACTGAGCTCTTACTGCGTGCCAGGCACTGTGCTAAGACTTTCCCTGCATGATTCCCAGTTCTCCCGACAACCCTGGAGGCAGGGGCCACATTCATCCCCATTTTATAGATAAGTGGAAACGCAGACCGGTGAAGTGACCTGCCCAAGGTTATATGCACTTAAGTGGCAGAGTTAGGGTCTTAACCTCTCTGCTGCCTCCTTCTTTCCAGCACAGAGCCAGGCATGGATTGGCTATGCGCAGAGGTTTGCGGAATGGGGGAATGAATAAATGGGAGGTTTCCCAAGGCTAGGTCTCCAGATCAGCCTTAGGAGGCTCAAGGGAAGGGAACTAGCACAGATGTGCCCCCGAGTGCGCCAGGACTACCCCTGCCACCCTGGGACCCTGAGGTCATTTTAAGCTCTTCATGGGCCCTCCCAAGCCCAGAGGGGGTGGTGGCAGAGTCAGGATCTACGTGATTCAGGGCGTGTTTAGGACAAGGGCCTGGGGACACCTCTGCTTCTGGAGGGGGGAAGGTGCTCCTTTCAGCTTCATCAAAGCTCCCATCCTTGGAGGAGAATCCCAGACAATCAAACTGAAGCCAGGGCTTGGGGCTGTGGCCTTGACTCTGGTTGTCAGGGGGCGTGAGCAGGGTCATCACCTTTTCAAGATGAGGGATGAGCTGAGGCTTGGCCAGAGAGGCCATGGGGAGGATGCCAGAAAGTGCTTTTAAGTAACAGTTAAAAGCTCAGGTGTGGAAACAGACAGCCTGGGGCTGGAATCCCACCCTCCGCTCGCTACCTCTTCGCTGTGTGTCCTTGGGCGAACATTCAACCTTCCTGAATCTCTTTCCTCTTCTGTAAAATCGGGATGACATGCTTCATGTTGGGTTTTGGTGAGGATCACAAATGTTGCATCCAAAGTGCTTGGTACGTGGGAAGCACTTTGTAAATTTAGCTGTTATTAGTGGGGTCAGAATTAGGTTCTCCAGCATTTGGGTCTGGTTGAGAGTCAAGATAGGATTAGTGCAAAACTAGGAGCAGGGTTGCTGGCCTGCTCAGGGAGGAGGGGGCTGTCTGCATTTGTCTACTTCTAGGGACCACACAATGGACCCTGCTGGAAGGCCAGGAGGGCGGGTGAGCTCAGAGTTGACGTTTGAGTAATAGCAGAATGAAGAGTAAACAGATTTGAGTTCAAATCCTGCTTCTTCCACTTATTTGCTGGGTGACTTGGGCAATGTACCTGCTGTCTTGAAACTTCAGTCTCCCCTTCTGTAAAATGGAGACATTATTACCTGCTCCAAAGGAGTTTGGTCAGTTTAATAAGATCATTACACCAGGTACAAGTGTCTACCCATGTCAATAGTGCTTTAGTTTTTTATTTTATTTATTTATTTATTTATTAAAGATTTTAATTTATTTGACAGAGAGAGATACAGCGAGAAAGGGAACACAAGCAGGGGGAGTGGGAGAGGGAGAAGCAGGCCTCCCGCCGAGCAGGGAGCCCGATGTGGGGCTCGATCCCAGGACCCTGAGATCATGACCTGAGCTGAAGGCAGACGCTTAACGACTGAGCCACCCAGGCGCCCCTGCTTTAGTTTTTTAAAATGCTTTCCTCCCCAGAGGTTTTCCTCGTCAGGTTATTTGCTTTTGGAGAACAGCGTGGGCTGCTTGGAGTGGTTCTCTCCCCATCCATCTACCAACGTGTTGGTCCCCACCTAGGGCCAGACCTGTAATTGGCACCATGGATCCACTGAAGCAGCTGGGAGAGGCGATTGTTCAGAGGAGTGAGGACAGCCCTGCAGCCATGCGGAGCTCCAGGAAAACTAAGTGGGGAGGGGGTACGAGTCATCTCTCAGTTTCCAGGATCCTTCTAAGCCCACCTCCTGCATCTCCCGGAGGGACGCCCTGTCAACGGGGCTTGCGCGCCCCCTGCTGGCCTCTCGCTGGCACTGCACCTTCGGCTTTGGAGACTCCTAGCCACTGCGGCTGGTAACCAAACGTCCATAAAAGGTGGAGTATCCAAACTGGGAGGACCCTCAGAGATCATCCACCCATGCCTTACCGATGAGACAGGAGAACGCGTGTGGGGCAGGGAGCTTGTACAGCGCAGGAATTCGGGGCCCTGGATCCCAGACGGGCCTCTGTCAATGCCTGGGCCTGGGAGCTGGGCTCTGGCTTGTGGCTGGGGACTGGGGGGTGATCGCTGATGCAGAGCAGGGGGGTTCCTATTCTCAGCCCCTTGTCCCATCTGGCTGACACAGTCGTTGAATTTGTTTTGTTTTAGAGCAGCAGAGTCACTGCAACCTGATAGCTATGAAATGTGTGTGAGTGTGTGTGTGGGTGAGAGTGTGTGTGAGTGTGTGAGTGTGAGAGAGTGTGTGTGTGTGAGTGTGTGTGTGAGTGAGTGAAAGGGTGACGTTGGTGTCCATCAGCAGGTGCCCTGGGCTGGTGACATTACCGTACTAAAGCTCTGGTCTTCTTCTAAACTGGTTTTCCCACCCCAAGTCCCCAGGAGCTGTCACCACTGTCTTGCCCTTGGTTCTCCAGCATGAGATGGTGGTGGGGGGGAGGGGACATGAAAGCCAGAAAGATTCTTGCCTTTAGAGCCAGGGTCACGGATAGGGAGGGATGTGGGGGCTAGGATGGGCTGTGTAGCAGATCAGAAGTGGGGAGCGTAGGAGAAATGAGAGGTGAGGATGCTGCCGGCTTCTGGCCTGGCTGATGGGTTGCACCCCTCAGTGAGGTGAGGAGGTTGGGGGGATCTGCCCACCTGGTGCCTGGAAGCTCATGACATGTGGAGAGCCCTGTTTTGTCCTGACTGCCCCTTGCATGCTCCCTGGGCCTTCTTCCTGGCTGGGCGTGTGTGTGCACATGGGCGTGTGCGTGTGTATGTGTGTGTGTGGGGGGCTGTGCATGTCCATGCCCATGGGCTGAAAGCCTGGTGTTACCAGGGACGGGGGCCATTAGAGCCTTAGTGACCCGGGAAGAGGCTTGCCTGGGCTGGGAAATGACCCTTTGGTCCCTTTCCTCTTCCGATCACACAAAGACTGGGGTTCCATGGTCTGTCCCCTGATAAAGGGTGCCTGGTGACAGCCTGGCCTAGCCTGGTTTAGGTTCCAGGTCTGCACCCATCTCCCCCAGTAGGGTGGCCTCAGGTAAGTCCCTGCCTCTCTTGGAACCTCAGTGTTGTCCCCCCCGACAAGCAGGGTCAACGAGCTGTAGCCCGGAGAGGATGAAATGAGCTATGGCAGGCAGAGGTCTGGGTGCTTGCCCTGGCCAAGAGTGGAGGGTACTATTATTTTGAAACTGGGTGCTCTGACGCTTGGAAGTTGGGCCCCCACCTACCTTTCTGACTTCATTTCCTCTCTGCCCTTCTCCTCACTCGGCTGCAGCCACGCTGGCCTTCCTCCCGTATCTGGACATCACCTGCCTTCATCCATTTGGGAGCCTTTGCAAACACTCGTCCTTCTGCTCCGTTGTCACATGGTTGGTCCTTCCCAGCCTTCAGGTTCCCGTTTAAGGTCACCTCCCTGGGGGAGCCTGCCTGACTGCTCCAGCTAAGGTTCCCACCGTGCCCCCTCCAGGCACTCTCCTAGTTCTCTCCTGCTTTTTCTCCCCGGCGCCTACCACTGCCAGGGCCTGGGTGATTGGTTCATTGTTTGCTGCCCCCCTTCTGCCTCACAGACTAAGCCGGCCATCTGGTCTGTTGTGAGCCGAATGCCTGGTGTCTCCCACAGTGCCCAGCACACAGGAGGCCCTCAGGAATGATCTGCGGACTCCGCAGAAGCTTCCGGTGCCTGGAGAGAGCTGGTGTTTGGAGCCAAGCAGTCCTACCTTGAACTTGAGTTAGAATTCCAAGTCCTGGGGGCGCCTGGGTGGCTCAGCCGGTTAAGCTGGTTAAGCGTCTGCCTTCAGCTCGGGTCATGATCTCAGGGTCCTGGGATCGAGCCCCACATCGGGCTCCCTGCTCAGCGGGGAGTCTGCTTCTCCCTCTCCCCCTGCCCCTCCCCACCCACTGTGTGCTCTCTCTCTCTCAAATAAATCAATAAGATCTTAAAAAAAAAAAAAAAAAAAAAAGAATTCCAAATCCTGGCTCCATCACTCACCGGCTATGTGAATCTCACCAGCCCACTGGCCTCAGTTTGCTCATCTGTCAGGTGGGCTAAGTAGAGTGACATCACAGCTGCTTCAGGGAAGCCACCAGGGGCGCTGGTGAGTGCCAGGTGCTGCTCTGTGATCCTTACTTCTTGACTTCACTTCGTCCTCACCATCACCCTGAGGAAGAGACTGTTATTATCCCATTTTACAGATGAAAGAACCGAGGCTCAGAGGAGTAAGTCATGTGCCCCGTGATGACCTTGGCTCTCAGGGAAGGGCCGTAGGTGCAGGAACTTTTGGAACACAGCCAGTTTTCCTCCCTGGCGTCTCGTTGGTGCTCAGGGAGGACCGGGAATTGGCAATCTGAGCTCTGCTTCCAGCGCTGCCGCTGACTAGCTGCGTGACCCCGGGGGGCGGGTCCCTGTCCCCCCTAGAACCCCCAGCCCCGAAGTGCCATCTCTGCTGCCCCAGGGCTGGGCGGGGCCGGGGCAGGCAGTTGGAACGGGCTCTGGCCCGGAGTCACCAGGTGGGGATGCGCACCGGGGTTGCCAAATGTTTGAACTCTTCAAGAGAAGCAGGAAGTTTGGATTTTGATAGGAAATTTGATTTTTAGATGTCGATAACAATTTAAAAAGAAAAAAGAAACATACTGCATACTGCGTGGGCCAGACTCCATGTGTGGGCTGCATTTGGGCTCTTGGGCTGTCACTTTGCAATCCATGGGATCCTCGTTATCTAGTGGCCCCTTGCTGTCCTTGGGCCCTTGATAGAAGTGACTCACGCTGTTGAATACTTTCTGTGTCCAGGGGCACGTGTGATGTCAATTGACTCCCCCCATCCCACGTCCCCCTGGCATTCCCACCATGTAATATTATCCCACTAGGTAGTATTATTATCTCTATCTGATAGGGGGGCAAACTGAGGTCCAGAGAGGTTAAGTAACTTGTCCAGGGTCACACAGCTAATAAGGTGGGAGACAGCAGTTAAAACAGTGCCTTTTACAGGTGCTTAGAGAAATGATTTTATTTATGTGCCACATAGCCTTATAAGCTAATAAATGGCAGAGCCAGGGGACAAAGCAGAGCTCTCCTGCTCCCAAACTTCTTGTGGAACCATCCTGTCATAATGACCCCCGTATTCTCTGTCCAGCCTCCTGCCCACCAGGACTCCCCCATCCTTGCTTTGTGGGGACTCACGCACTTGCTGGCTGACCCCAAGGCTGGTCTGGCGCAGTCTTGGCCTGGAAGCAGGGTGAGCCAGGCAGGAGGCTTCTCCTCCTCCTGGGACCCCGGCTTCTCCTCTGCGAAGACCCCGCTGGTGCTGCAGGCTGTGTAGACACCTGCTGATTTGATGAAACTTTTGCCGAGCCGGCACTGAGGCCGTGGCCGCCTCCAACAGCCCAGCCACAGACACGTGGAATGTACCCTCCCTTTTGGAAATCGTGGTAGGGAGTCAGCTAGTCCCTGTGTCAGTGGAGCTGCTGACGACTTTGCAGATTTTTCCAGCAACTCCTGCTACAGATCCTCCAGTGCGCAGAGGCCGTGTGTACGTGTGTGCAAGTGTGCCCGCTCAGGTGGGCGTGTGGCTCCTTGTGGGTCTGGGCACAGGAGACACGCCGGTATGGTGGGCTGCGGTGTCCACTGTGGGGGCGCCCATCTGTGGGCACTGCCGTCTGGGCGGGCACTGCCTGGGAGTATACAGGGGTGCACATATGTTCCTGGGCCTTTGGGGAAAAATTGAGTTGTTTTTTTTTTTTAATTGAGGTGTAATTTACATACAGCAAGGTGCACAAATCTTAGGTGTATAGCTCAATGGATTTTTTACATATGTACGGCCGAGTGGCCATCACCTTGGTCCGGGGGCTCCCTCGTGCCCCTCCCGGTTGATACTCCCGCTGGTATCCACTATTCTAGCCCCTCTCACATACATCGGGACTCGAGTTCTCTTTGGATTTTGATCTTGATCCTGTTCCACCTGCTCAGTGGGTCTGTGAATTCAATCAGCAGCAGCAGAAGGGACGGTGGCCTGATATTTGGAAGAACTTCCAGGTGAACTTCCCTGGAATCTGGGGACTCAGGCCCTCGGGGAAGCTGCGTGAATGTTGCCTCCAGTGGTGGAGGTGGGAGACAGCAGTTAAAACAGCGCCTTTTACAGGTGCTTTAGAGAAATGATTTTATTTATGTGCCACATAGCCTTATAAAGTTGGTGTGATTGTCTCTATTTTGTGGATAAAGACCCTAAGGCTCAGAGACAGGCAAAGAAATGGCCAGGTTCACAGAGCTGGTGAATGGCAGAGTGGAATTTGAATCCCGGTCTCTTGTCTCCAGAGCTGTTCTTTTCCTTCCCCCGGGCGACCTGTTTGGATGATCCGTGACCCCTTGCTGGGGCCAGGACCTCACTCCAGTGTGCTCTCCTTGGGACACCCCCATTTGTACTTTCAAGGGCCCCATCCCACCTGGAGTTAAGTTATCACCTGCATCCCAGGCATCACTGTTGCTTTAGAAACTAGGATGGTCTGAGCTGGACAGGCGATTGTAGGTCATCTTGTCCCATGCCCTGAGCTAATGGCTAAGTGTAAGGCTCTCAGTTGGTAGGGACCTGCCCAGGGTCACACATTGACCCTATGGCAGTTTTGAGTGCAGGCTCTCATCACCTTGTTGATTGGACATTGGTGGAAGGAGCAGGCCTGGTCACCCTCAGGGATGGGCTGGAGTTGGGGAGTCTACTCTTTCTTGTGGTCTCTCTTCTTCGTGCTGAACTGGTTTTCAAAATGGCAGAGCCCAGCGTCCAGAAGGGGACTCCTATCTGACCTCTCCTGTGCCAATCTGGCCAGGCCTTGCCTTCCTTCGGCTCTAACTGGAACCCGCAGGCTTTGAGGGGAATTGATCAGACCTTCCCATCTTACAGTCCTTGCTGCACCTGTCACTACCCAAGTAGGGGGCACTGTGCTACGCTGGAGCCACAGACAGCTTTGGATCCATATAGGGGACTTGCTATGTCATCTTGGGCAAATCACTTTGCCTCTCTGAGACTTAATTTTTTTATCTGTAAAATGGAGATAATAATAGGATGTACTTCATAAGGGTATTGTAAAGATTAGTAGTAATAATGGTACCCATGGCGGCTGCCAGACTGTGGGGGTTTACTATGTGCTGGGTGCTGCCATCCCACTCAATCTTCCTTGAGGCATTTGCTAGTATCCCCTCTTTACAGGGGAGGAAACTGAGGCACAGAAGAGTTCAATAGTTTGCTCCACTAGTAAACAGGCATGCCTGGATTCCAGCCCAGGTCTGTCCAACTCCAAAGCCCTGAATACTTAACCCAGGAGGGTTATTCAAGATATTCAACAATTGGCCTGGCCGGGCCCCAAGCCATCAGAATAAATGCCTGCCATAAATAAACAAGCTGTATGTTCTCCGAGTCTGGTCTTATCCATTACACACTCGACTGTGTTAAATGGGATTAATCCAGGAAATGAGATTACAGATGTCAAGCAGCTTGGAGAAGCTCAAAGCACTCCATAGCATTGGATTCTATTTCTTCTTACACTGTGGGGAAGAGGCCCGTGAATCAGGAGACCTGGGCTGAACTCCTGGCTCTGCTGAATGACCTTTGGTGAGTCCTGGAAGACCGTTTCCAGAAGCAGAGATTAACTAGGTGGAAACCTGCTAAGTTTAGCAGGTGCTCCGTGAGCATTGGTCAGGCCCGTTCATGTGCTAATTACACAGGGTTCGTCAAAACAGACCCAGGAGGCCCTCAGCTTGGCCCCAATGTGTTATATCACTCAATCAAGGGATTCGCATGTTAGTTTTTAAAGAACAACTTAAAATGCATTGTACATATTTTTTAAAAAAGATTTATTTATTTATTAGAGAGAGTGGTGAGGAGGGGCAGAGGGAGAATCTGAGAATCTCAAGCAGGCTCCCTGCTGAGTGCAGAGCCTGACACAGGGCTCGGATCTCACGACCCTGAGATCGTGACCTGAGCTGAAGTCAAGAGTAGGACGCTTGACTGACTGAGCCACCCAGGCGCCCCAACACTGTACATATTTAAAGTGTGCAATTTGATCATATTTAAGTATTCAATCTGGGTTTGACAGGTGTAGACACCGGTGAGAACACCACCACAGTCCCTACACCTAACATCGCTGGCACTTCTCAGAGTTCTCTGGTTCCCCTTCGCCACCTGCCCCTCTCTCCACGCCCATTCTCAGGCACACAGTGATCTTTTTTCCATCACTATAGGTCTCTTTGCCTTTTCTAGAAGTTTGTATAAATGAAATCATACCATATGTAGGCTTCCTTCATTGGCGTAGTCTTTTCGAGATTCATCCATATAGTCATTTGTACTGCTGAGTACTATTCTATGGTATGGATGTACCAGTTTGTCTTTCTATTCACCTTTGGATGGACGTTTGTTTTATCCCCCCCAGCTTTTGGTCATTATAAACAAAGCTCTTAGGAACATTTAGGTATCAGTCTTTGTGTGGATGTGTATTTTCGTTTCTCTCGGTAAATACCTAGTAATGGAAGGGCTGGGTCATGTGGATTGTTTCTCAAGGTGACTGTACAGTGTTCCAACCCCATGAGGGTCCCAGTTGCTCCCATCCTCACCAGCACTTGGTCTGGTACATCTTTCCAATGTTAGCCACTCTAATGGGTGTGTAGTGGTAATCCTAGGAAGCCAACTGTCAGAAGACAGACTTTGTCTCAAGTTTCAGAAAGAACTCTCCTGGGCGCCTGGGTGGCTCAGTTGGTTAAGCGACTGCCTTCAGCTCAGGTCATGATCCCAGGGTCCTGGGATCGAGTCCCACATCAAGCTCCCCCTGCTCTGCGGGGAGCCTGCTTCTCCCTCTGCCTCTGCCTGCCACTCCCCTGCTTGTGGTCTCTCTCTCTCTGTCAAATAAACAAATAAAATCTTAAAAAAATAAAAATAAAAAATAAAAAAAAAGAAAGAACTCTCCATGTGTCAGAGTAGTCCAATTATGGAATGCACTTCCTGGTGGAGTCATGAGCCCACCAAGACTTTGAGCGTCTGGTTGAGATGTGTGGACAAAGGATTCCAGCATCAAGTGGGTTTGGACTCAATTTTCCTGAGCTACCTCCAGCCTTGTGGTTCTAAGCATCTTAAATGGTGAAAGCCTGGTAGCCTTATTATTAATATCCGCATCTTGCTGGCTCCGACCTCCCACCTTCCCCTGCAGGAAGCCTCATCCTGTGTGAATTCCTCTCCCCTCTCAAGGGTGTGGGCAAATCCTGTGTGCTCATGAATCAGAGGAGATGGCTACCTGCGCTGTCCTCTGTCCCCATCAGTGACCACTTCCACTGCTGTCTTTGGTCTGTCCATGAAGGTCCTGCCTGCCTCGGCCTCGAGGTCACACAGGAGCTCACTGCTTGCTGGCAAATGCTTCTGGAGGATGGGGTCTCCCAGCAGGTCTACGTGGGCCCACTTACAGGACAGCTCCCCCCATCTCACACTCAGCCTCCTCCTCCTGGGGTTGGTGACTGGGCTGCAGCAGGTCCAAGAACCAGCTGACAGGATGTACCCAGACCCAAGACCCTCTATCTCGAGGCCCCTGCTCTTAAGTCTGGCTTGCCACCTGACTCTCTGCTTCCTCTGATGAAGGGTTTCTCCTTTGGCTCCTGAGAGTCCTTCCTGCCTTCTGTTAGGTGCCTGCCTCTCGTCCGCCAGGCATGTCGCCCGTGTGTCTGGACCCAAAGCAATCTTGGTCCTGCCAGCATCTTGTGACCCAGTGGTTGCACATGGACGACTGGACGTCGAGCATCACTCAGTCCCATACCCCACGTGTGTTGAGTCTCAGTTCTGGCTCAGTCAGGCCCTCTGTGCCCCGTGGAAGTAATCAAGGCAAGTCATTTTTAAAAAAGGCTTTCTTTTGGTTGAGGTTTACCTCAATTGATTTGTATTTTGAAAATGAGCCAGCACATACACTTCTGAAGCCGTCGTTACAGAATGAGTTTTTTCATGATCCATCCCCTGGTGTTCACACCCTTGTGCAGTGCCCTCCTTCCACATTGTTCCAGGGCTGGTCTTGGCGACCAATAACATACGGACAAAGTGCTGGAGCATCATTTCTGAGATTAGGGCAGGTTACAGGTCACCTCCCTGTCTTAGGTCATTTGCTCTGTGGAAGGGCAACTGTCCTGCCTTGGACAGCCCGACAGAAGGCCCGTGTGGGGAAGAGCTACCCCCTCTAGCCAGTAGCGCAGCCTCCTGCCCATGGCCATGTGGGTGAGCTTGCAAGTGGGTTCTCAGCCCCATCAAGCCTGCAGAAGACAGAGCCCAGGCTGACTCCTGACTTCAACCTCACGAGAGACCCTGAGTCAGGACCACCCAGCAAAGCCACTTCTCCAACCCTGACCCTCAGAGACGGAGCTAATAAGCGCTGCTTTAAACCACTAATGTTGGGGGGGGTCATCTGTTATGCAGCAGCAGATAACTAATTCATCCTCTGACCGGGTCCCCCTGCCTGACCCCACCCAAACAGTCAAAATGGAATCCTGATGGAGTGTGGGTCGTCCTCCTGGTCCAGCACAGCTGACTGGACCAGGGGTGCCACCTGATGCAGCCTGACTCCTTCTAGAAAATTTTTTTTTTCTTTCTCTCTTCTCCTTTCTCCTTCCTCCCTCCTCCCTCCCTCTCTCCCTTTCTCTTTTTCTTTCTGCAGGAGGAGAAGATTGAATCAGACAGCTTTGAGACGGAGCTGGAATAGTAGGTAAGCTCTGAGGGTGGGGCTGCCTAGCCGGTCTATAGAGAGCCAGCGCTGAAGTCAGAGAGAAGCCAGGGTGGGAGAGAGATCCGGGGGCTTGGGGGACGCACGCTGCCCTGGGACCTGGCAGGTTCCACGTCTCCCACTTGTGCTCCTGGCAGCCGAATGGTGGGGCATTCCTCTGGCCCTTGGAATGATCCTCCTTGTGATTTGAGCTGCCTTAAGTTTCTGCTTTTCCAATCATATCATCTTACGTCAATAATCTTTGTTGGCAGCATTTTTTGGAAGGTCGTAAAATGTTCCACTGAGCAGACCGATCTCTGGCCTCTGCTTGGACATCTAGGTGATTTCCAGTTTCTTTCTGTTGTAGATAACACCATGATGAACATCTTCAGCACTTGAAGCTTCTTTCACATCTTCAGCGATATCTTCAAGAGGTGTTCCCAGAAGTGGGGATGAGTGGGCCCAAGGATATGAACCTCTTTACGCAACAAAAACATCCTGTGAAATGTCCTTCCGGAAGAACGGCCCTGAGTCCCTCCAGCAGTAGAGGACCTTGTTCATCTCACCTCCCTCCCCAGCCCCCAGCTTCCCTCCCTGGGGCTGCAAGCACCTGCACTTACCCTCTGCGGCTCCCCAGGCGCGGGACACCTGCTGGGGGGCGTGTCTACGTATCCCACTGTTTAGCAGCTGCTGTGTCCTGCCAGGGCCTCTAGGGGCTACACCAGTCAGGGAAGATCTATGTCGTTCTCTTTGATTTCAAATGAAGTAGATGCTAAACATCACTTAAAAATACATTAATAATGGTGTTGGTGTATCATTCATCTTGGAGAAGTGACAGATGTTTCCCTCAGCAAAATGCTGAAATGGGTTAGGGAGTTAGAAGATTGATTAGTTTCTGTCAAGGGGCTCATTACCTCTGGCCTAGACGACCTCCTCACTGGCCCCCTGCCTCCAGCTCCCGCAGCCCCCACCCTGGCCCAATCTGGCCCCCACACCGAGGTCTAGTTAATCCTGCTGACGTGGTTCGGGAAAGTGGGAGGTGTGAGGGGCTTGGAGTCAGGTGCCCAGGGTTCTCGTCTCGGTTCTGTCACTGAGCTCCTGGGTGGGGTGGACCCACCACATCTGCTTCTGTTTCCCCCGTTTCTCAGATCAGTTCTCTGATTTTCCTTTGCAGTCCCACTCTGCCCCTTTCTCAGTCCTGGGGTGTCATGTCAGGTTGACACTTCTTCCCCTCCCCCCCCCACTTCAGAGGTAGGCATATGATACCCAGGCTTGGCCATTGAGAATTCTGCAGACCTCTGGCCCAATAATTGGTTCAAGGGGCAGCATGTGTCTGAAGTTGAGCCAACCATTTTCTGAGGCCTGGATCCCACTGTACCTGAAGTTCACCCTTCAGCATCCTAGTTATGTGAGCCAAATCTCTCTTCCTCCTCCCCTCCCCCCTCATCCTCCTTCTTCCTTTTCTTCTCCTTCTACTTCTTCCTCTTCTTCTTCTCCTCCTCCTCCTTCCTCTCCTCTTCCCCCTCCTCCTCCTTCAAGTCCATCTGAATTGGGTGCTTGTTACTTATAAACAAAAGAGCTGAGACTGATACACATTGTGACCTTGAATAAGTCCTTTTCCTTTGGTGGTCTCAGTTGCTCCATCTGGGCAATGAAAGAGTTGGATTCTTTGAGGTTCTCCCCAAGCCTGGGAGGTTCAAGTTCCCCATCTGGGTTGTGGCGACCCACGCATCGGGAGGGTCACAGGTGGAAGGGCTGGCTCGTGTGGAGATCCATCTGCTATGAAACACCACCAGGAGAAACCTCAGTGGGCACGTTCTCCCCAGACCTCCAAAGGGGCTGTGCTCGAGCAAAGGCAGTGGCAAGCAGGACCCCTGGGGGGCGGTGGGGAGGTCCAGGGGAATCCTGGGGTTTCATGGACCATTGTGACCAGCAGCGAGATGTCTGCCCCTGCTCTGTGTCTCTCAATGGCTCCCAAGTACCCTCAGGATTAAGTCCCATCCCCTTAGATGGGCAGAAGGCCAGGCTCCACATAGGGCTTAATAAATATTAAGTGAACATTCAATAAGCAAATGCCCTTCATGACCAGGCTCTTGCCTAACTCCCCAGCCCTAAACTCGGACGCTCCACCTTCTACCCTGCACACCTCCGCTCACTGCCTCCTTGAACACACCTCAGTCCAGTACACACAGTTCTTTCCCTCTGCCTGGCCTCTCTTCCCACCTCCCAGCTGGCAAACACACACTCCTTCAACCCTCAGCTCAGCTCATTCGCGGATTCAGCAGATGTTTCTGGAGACCCCTTACCCTGCGTGGACAGTCTTCTAGGTGCTGGCATTGACCTGGTGAAGTCCCTGTTCTCATGGAGCCTGTTCCTGGTCAGGGTGGTGAGGGGGGGCGTGCAGCAAATACAGAGGGTGTCAGGGTAAGAAATGCTATGGAGAAGATTCAGCCGGAGGGGTGGGGGGAGTGTGGCTGGGAGACACGGTTGCTTTTGTGTTTAATAAACGGTGGCCCGGAAGCTACTCTGATCCGGTGACATTTACGCTGACACCCAAAGTAAATGAGGGAGTTCGTCGTGCAGATCTGCTGGAAGGGTGATGCAGGTAGAGGGAAAAGCAAATGCAAAGGTCTTGGGCGAGGAGGAAGCTCAGCATGTTTGCGAAGTGGTGAGATGCCCCCTGTGCTGGAGTGAGGTGCAGGGTGTGGGCGGAGGTCAGAGGGTAAGAGCAGAGGGGAGGGAGGGCAGCGGTGCAGGGTGGTGTAGGCCAGAGCGAGAGGGGGACGGGGAGCAGGGTGGGAGGCTCCGGCAAAACTCCAGGGTGACAGCAACGGGAGCAGGGCTCAGATCCTGGGTCTGTGTTGAGGGTGGAGGGATCTGCCTGCAGGGGGGCAGGAGATGGGTGTGTGGGTGGTGAGGCTGAGCAGGGGGCCGCGGAGGGGTGTGGTGCATGGGGTGGGGGGCTGCAGACAGCAGGTGGAGGGCAGGGCTGCCTGGTGGCTTGGCTCAGCCACTGGACTCCTGCTGGAGATGGGGACGGATGTGGGAATGGAGTCGTGGGGAGAGGGTGAGGCTGGAGGCGTGAGTTTCAGCAGAAAGAAGGTGGTTAGACTGGAGACCGCGTCGGCTGCTAGGGGAGGGGGCGAGGGTGTAGAGCCAGCAGAGTCCCGACTTTTGGAGGGGCTGCCGGGAAGCAGGAGGAAGACTGGGGAGAGAGAGGCTGGCCCAGGACTCAAGAGGAGAGAGACGTGTTCCTTGCTGGGGCAGGTCACATGAACTGAGGGCTGGGACTTGGCCTCTGGCCTCAGCACCAGGCAGGTCGTTGGTGACCTTGACAACACAGTGGAGCAGGCTCCAGAGGGAAAGGAGCTGGGAGGGATTGGCAACAGTGCCCGAGAAGGGCTGGGGTCAGAGGTCAGCGGTCAGGAATTGTGTCTTTGAGCAACGCCTGGGTGGAAGGAGGGAACAGTGGATGGGACTTTGTAGAGGAACTTTCTACAGGCAGGCCACCAGGGGCAGAGCTTTGTGGGGGTGGGGGTGTGTGGTCTGGAGGGTGGCGGAAGCTTCTAGAGGACTTTGAGTGCTTTATTTATTTTAAAAATTGCTCTCTGGCTCTCAAATGGGGAACTTCAGGCGCCTTTGATTCTGAGCACGCCCTGCTGAGCCCCTTCCTGCTGCCCCTCATCCAGGCCCCTCCTGTCCCCTGCCTGCGGGTCCTGGCCTCTGTGTCCGCTGCCTCTGATCTTGGCCGGGCTGTGTGCGTGGGCCCGGCTCGGCCACCCGGGCCGCGGAAGTTGGGGCACAGTGGGTGTGTCCTGGGGAGAACCGTGTGGGGGTCCTTTGTCCTGGGCCGGCGCCACAGCTTGGTCAGGCCCTCGTGGGGCCGGAACTGGCCTCTGATGCCACCAGACAAAGGGTCTCTTTGAGAGGCCAGGGAGTGGGGAGCTGGGATTTATCTTCCCCCCAGTCTTGTGAGACCATCAGAGGGCTGAAGAGCGGGGAGCCTGGCTGAACTTTGTTACTGTTATGCCATCGATATTGTTCTTATTGTTGGGGAGGCTGCCCTCCCTGTCATTGCTCAGCTCTCCCTCGGCTGCCTCCAGCCCTGCGTGGGCCAGACTCCATGCGTGTGTGCTGTCCTGGGCTGAAGGCACTCAGTGGCCGACGTAATCTTCCCGGCAACACTGTGCGGTAGGTACACTTGTTGAGCTCCTTTAATAGATGAGGAACTCGAGGTTCTTAGACCACAAAACCACTTACTCAAGGCCCTACAGCTGCTAATCTCTAGGTTAAAATTTTAAGAGTACACTCTTAACCCCTACTCAGCGCTGCTCCATATCAGATGGGAATGAAAACCTGGGCAGGTCGCGACCAACAAGAAGCTTAGTTAGCCGTGTTGAAAGAACTCAGGGCTTAATCATTCTCACAGATTAGAAATCTAGGGCTGGTACAGTAGCCCAGCAACATTGTCAGAGAACAAGCTCTCTCCCTTCTATTGTCCCTAACTTGTGTGTGTGTGTTTTGCCCTCATAGTTCCAAAGTGGCTGCCATGCCTTCAGCACTCTAATACACATTCCAGGCAGAAAGGTGGTGCAAAGGCCAAACATCTTCAATTTAGGAGGCTTTGTCTTTTTATTTGGGAAGTGAAGCCCTTCTAGCAAACTCCCACCTAGATCTGGGCCAGAACACGCCCCTGGCTACCCTTGGCTGGAAGGTAGTTAGGAAAATGAGACTTGAGCCTTCCAGCCTCTAGAGTTTCAGATGGCAGGGGAGGGGTGGCTGGGAAAAGCACTGGGGGCCGAACTGTGCTCCTGCTTGGCCTTCAGTTGTGGTCTTCCCATGCAGGTCTCTCCACCTGCCCAGTGTGCCCTGCAGAGGCTCACCTCTGAGCCGGAGCCTGGAGGGGCTACGTGGGTGCCTCTGCCATCCGAGGTCTGGGCCATGACAGGAAGCCCAGAGAGCTTCCATGTCAGCACAGTTTGTCTTCTGGTCTTCACAGTCCTCCTCTGTGAGACGGGTGGGGCTCTTCAGCCTCCTGCCCAGCAGGGTGGCCTGGAGGACTATAGAAGGCAGTGTGTGCCAAGGGCCTGGGCCCTGGCGGCTGAGGGGTGGAGGCGGCCTGCGGCGTTCCTGGGGTGCCTCTGAGCAATTCCCTGTCTTCGTCAGGAAAATGGGGATGAACTGGAAGGGTGGGGGCCTTTGGAGGTTCTTGTTCCATGGGAGGAGGCTGTTTTCAGCAGACATTTGAGGAGGGAGGTGGGACCGGGAGCTGGCCGAGGGGAGGGAGGCCCTGCAGAGACCAGTGGGACTCCCGACATCTCCCTGCCAGGTCCTGCTACCTCCAGAGAGGGCTCCAGGGACCCATCAGATGGTCTGTCCTCCATGGGCCCGAAGTGGGCGGACACCAGTGCCTTCCCCACCGCAGCTCCAATCAATGACTCTCCGCTGGGCTTTGAGCCTGGTCTGCCTGGCCGGTCACAGCACTGCCTCCTAATACGCCCCTTGGAGGAGCAGAGAAGGCTCACTGGGACCCGCCTTGGGGCCCTGACTTGCTCGGGAGAGATGCAGATAATTTCTGCCTCTCTGTGCCTCAGTTTCCCTGTGATTCAGCATCCTGGGGATGGTGGGAATGCTATAGCCCCCTACCCACAATTCCATTTTGTCTCGGTCCCTCGTCTTTCTGGGTCGAGCTCTCCAGGGGCCTGGAGAGGAGCAGGTGTGAGTGTACCGGGGGATGCCGGTGGCTGGGGTTCCAGTCCTATTCTGTCCTGACCTGCCAGTGACCAAGGCTCCTCACCTCTGTAAATATGTCCCCATTCTAAGCCCCTTCCAACTCTGTGGCTGTGAGTCCGTGACTCAGGGTGCCCCCCACCCAGGGGCAGCTTCCAACAGACCTTGGAGCCCCCTGTCCGGGGAAGGTGCCCCAGGACAGTCATCTTCCCCGTCTTGGTCCGGAGCTGGAGATGTGCTGGGTTTGCTGGTGCAGTGCGCCCCCTGGTGGCCTCTCAGAACTCTGCTGGTCCAGGCCCCAGTCTCCAAGTCCTCTGCTGGGCAGGGGTCAGGGGCCCAGCTCTAGGGGAAACAGCTTTCTTTCCTTTTGGGGGAATGAGTGGAAGTGGGGTTGCTCTAGTTCCTGGGAAGCTTTTGGCCCCGAAATGTAACCCTGCCACCCACATCCTTACTTCAGAGAAACCAAAGCCCTGGTTGGGCTTTTTTTCCTCTTATTTCTGGGGGGCTCACAGGGGTACCTTGTCTCTGTGAGGAGGGCGGATCATGCCCATATTTTGGACAGGGAGATCAGGACTCAGGAAATCAGGACTCCGTGGTCAAGTTTGCTGCTGGTCTCTCCGGCGCTGGGATGCCCTGGGAGCTCTGGCTCTCAGGCTGGACTCCCTGTTCCCTCCGCTTGGAGGCTCTCCCCTTCTTTGGAGGAAGGAATGCCTGCCCATCCTTTGGGTCTCTGCTCAAGTGCTCTTTTATTTATTTATTATTTATGGTCAAATATACATAACCCAATTTACCACTTTAAGCATTTGTAAATGTGCAGTTCGGTGGCATTAAGCACTTGTGCTGTTGTGCGATCGTCTCCACCATCCGTCTCCAGAACTTTTTCATCTTCCTAAACTCAAACTCACACCCATCCAACACTAACTCCCTGTTTCCCTCTCCCCCAACCCCCAGCAACTCTGATTCTACTTTCTGCCTCTATGACTTTGCCTACTCGAGGTGCCTCATATCAAGCAGAATCCTATCATACTTGTCCATTTGTCCCTGACTTACTTCACTTTGCATAATGTCCCCAAGGTTTATCCACGTTCTAGCAGGTGTCCGAATTCCCTTCCTTTTTACGGCTGCATGATATTCCACGGTACTTGTGAACCACACGTAGTCTATCCCTTCATCCATGGACGGACCTTCGGGCTACTTTTCCCCTTCGCCGTCGTGAATGATGCTGCTCTGAACACGGGTGTGCGGACATCTGTTTGAGACCCGCCTTCAGTTCTCTTGGGTGTACGCCCCGAGGTGAAATGGCTGGATTACATGGTATTTCTAGGCTTGATTTCTTTTTAGGAATTGCCAATCCTTTCCTGCAGTGGCCGCCCCATGTTACATTCCCATCGGCTGTGCCAAGCGTTCTTCTTATCCTCATCAAAGCTTCTTATTTCCTGTTTTGTTTTCTATGGTAACCATCTTCCTGGGTATGAAGTGGTATTTTGTAGTTTTGATTTGCAGTTCTCTAATGATTAATGCTGCTGAGCATCTTTTTATGTGCTTATCAGTCTTTTTTTTTTTTTTTAAGTCTTATTTATTTATTTCAGAAAGAGAGAGAGAGAGCACTTGAGCCAGGGGGAGGGGCAGAGGGAGAGAGAAATTCAAGCAGACTCCCTGCTGAGCACAGAGCTGGACACGGGGCTCGATCTCACGACCCTGAGATCAGGACCTGAGCTGAAACCAAGGGTGTGATGCTTAACCGACTGAGCTACCCAGGCACTTCAGTCTTCTATTTTTTAAATGAACACTATTTCCCCCAGACCTGCAGCTTGAGCATCTTCTGAAAACTTGTGAGAAGTGCAAATTCTCAGTCCCCATCAAGGATCTACTGAAAGGGAAACTCCCAGCTATCTGGGTTTTAACCGACATTTTGGGTAATTCTGAGGCATACTCAGGTTTGAGAACTCCTGATCTGGGCATGGTGCCAGGCACTTTGCAGAATTATTTCATTTATTACACCTTATTATTCCCACTTGGCAGAGCAGAAACCAGGGCTCAGAGAGGTGGAGTACCTCACAGAAGTCATGCAGCTTCTGAGGTGAAGCTCCTAGCTTGCCCACCGGTTGCCTTCCCTGGGCTTTCCAGGAGCTGGAGACACCTTCCCTTCATGGCCAGCATGGGGAGCCCTTGACCCAGGACCCAGAGTCTAGGCTTGGAGGGAGTGGGGAGGGCAGAGCTTGGAAGCCTCTGGAAGCTGGGCAGAACCGTCAGGGCTCCCCTTCCATTAGACCCACACCACCTGCCCGACCCTCATCTCTCCCATGTGGACTTTCAGCCCTGACTGTAAAGAACCCTGAGGCAGGGACTTGGGGCAACTGGGTCAAAGTTTGAGAGGTTCCACTAATAAGCTGTGTGACCTTGGTATTGCTGAACCATTCTGGGCCTCAGTTTCCCCATCTCTAAAATGGGGGTAACATCCCTGCCCTGGGGATCCCTTGAGAACATGAAAGTTCCTTCATGTCTGAGGCATGGTTTGGTTTGGTTTCCTGGAGGGTTGAGGCGATCGGTGCTCTGGGGTGGGGGTGGGGGGATGGAAAAATGGACATTTGCAGGGTGCTAAATGGGCACGGGGTGCTCTCAATGTGACAGTCTATTTCATGCCAACGTAGTGGAGTAAGGATTTTATCCCTGGTTTCATGTGAGGAAACCGGGTTCAGAGAAGTGGGCTGTTCAGAAAATGGCAGAGCTGGAACTCAAACCCAGGCGCTCTCTCTTCTTCCACAGCCATCCACCAGAAGGCCAACGTATTGTCCCAGGAGGGACAGGGGAGACGAGCAGGCAAAGTTCCTTCCCTCCCTCCTTGGACCCCGGGACTAGGCTGTGGCTTTTGGCTCCATCACCTAGCAGCTCTGCCCCCCAGGGCACTCCCTGCTCCCCCAAACCCCCTCATTTATATGTTGAAACCTAACATATAAGGTGATGGTGTTAGGTGATGCCTTCTGAAGATGATTAGGTCAGGAGTGCAGAGCCCTCAAGAATGAGATCAGTGCCCTTATAAAGGGGACCCCGAGAACTCCCTTGTCCTCTGGCATGTGAGGATCTTCAAGAAGACAGCCGTCTATGAACCAGGAAGCAGGTCCTCACCAGACACTGAACCTGCGGGGGCCTTGACCTTGGACTTCACTGAACGTTCACTACAATGACCCCATTTTACAGGGACGGACACTGAGGCAGAGAGGCACACAGCTGGTGAGTGGTGCGGCAGGGCTTTGAACCTCGTCTGGTTCCAGGGCTTATGCTATCAGTTCACCAAAAGAACAATTCTAAAGTTCACTGAGTTATCAGAGGTAGAGGGAAGGGCTGTTGGGCAGACAAAAGCTATTCGTGCCCTTCTGTCACCTTGCACGACACAGAAGGCATCCAGCCTTGGGCTTGGCACACAGTGGGCCTTTTGGGACGGAAGATCCGCCTCCTTTTTCTTGGAAGATCAGGGCGGACCAGCTTCATCATCAAGGAGCCAGGGCAGTGCGCCCAGCTGAAAGGGCTCTGTGGGTGTAGCCCTGGCCTGCTCCCTGGCTGGGCCAACTGGAAGAAGCCATTGGGTGGCTCCCCCTGCAGACCCCACTACCTGGGGCAGAGGTCTCTCTCAGTGTGTTGGGAGCCCTGGGTGAGGGTCTGGAGTCTGTAGGCACCATGTTCCTTGAGGCATCGTGCCCCCTCCTGGGCATCACGCTCTTGCCCTCTGTGTTATCCTTGGAGCCTGTGGGCTCACCAGGGGCTGGGGTGGGCCTCTGCTAGGTACACAAACACCAGTTGGCCATCCCGTGGCCTCTGAACAAGGGAGCCCTCAGCAGAACTCCATAAGGTTTCCAAAAACAAGATTGGGCCCCCCTGGAATGCAGCATTCCTCCCTCCTGCTGGCAGCTGCTAATTTATGCTAATCAGATGTATGCAAACCCCGAGTCCCCAGGGGGTCCAGGGGGACAGGGAGGGTCCAGCTGGCTGAGCAGGGGATGAAGTGGGCCTGTGTTCCACTGGCTGCCCAGTCCCTGCCCTCGCCAGGGCCCCTGGAGCCATCCCAGTTCACATGAATCCCTCCTGGGCCAGAGGGGCCAGGCCTGGTCTTTGGTTCCAGGGACCCTGGGGAAGGTCATGGGGATGGGGGCTTCAGGGCACGTAGGCTCTCCGGCTGAGAAAGGTCCCCGATAAGCAGTATTTCATTGACTTCTCTCCTGACAACCCCCCCCCCCCCCCCGCCCCAGGAGTCACTGTGGCTGTAAGGATCTGGAGGCCGGGGCCTGGGGGAGGGGGTTGGTGGCTTGCCTAAAGATGGAAGCAGTTGGTGACGATGTTGGGGTCAGGGAACCTGGGGCTGACCTCCTGGACTGGCCCCTTAATACTGTGCGACCTTGAGCAAGGTGCTTATCTTCTGTGCCCCAGAACCCCACTGTAAAGTAGGGATGATACCAGTGCTTCCTTCTGAGTGTTGGGGGATTGAGATGCTGCACCTGGCAGGCGGGAACTCAGCGGTGTTGGCCATGACCATCAGCAAACCATGAGTGGAGCTGGGAGCGGCTCCATCTGTCTGATTCCGAAGCCCCAGGCTCTCTCCTCCCTGAGGAGTCTGGGGAAAAAGAAAATTCCCAAAGCCAGACCCTTTCCATCCGAGGTCCAAGTGCAGGGTGTTGGAGGGTGGTGGTGGGGTCCCTGGGGCCCGTTCTTGGCTCCTCCAGCCCCCTGGTGGGCAGTCTCAGGTCTTGGAAAAGGCACGCTGCTCAGGATCAGGGACGGGGCTCAAGCCCGGCTCTGCCCCTGTCCCACCATGTGACCTGGGGGTGGCCTTTTGCTGTGAAACGAGATCTGTGCCTTGAGCGCTCTGTGGTCTGCCAAGTGGCATGGGGGGCATGGGTCCCCACCTCAGCCTTTGCCTGCCCTTCTACTGGGTGGGTCTTTCTCATTCTCTCGTCTTTCGTGGGCGCACCTGCACCTGCCCCCTCAAGGCCCATCTCTGACTCAAGCTGAGATTCCTTGTCTTTGAACTTCTGCTGCTCCCTCATTCTGCTCACTGATTCATCACTCAACCCCCACTGACCCGGTTGCTCTCTTCAGTGTTGACTTGCGCTTAGCGAGGTGCCTGGCACCTGCAAGGACTGGACAAACCTCACTTCTGTAGGGTTTTAGTTTGCCTCAGTCTCCCCTTCTGTACAATGCTGGGAGTGGGCCATCTGGACATGACTTCTGGCTCCGTAAGGGAGCCCAGAGACCGGGGCTGGCGTCCTTGGGCTTCTGGAACCATCAGAGCCACAGAAGTCAGGTGATTCCGGGTGGCCCGTCAGGAGGTCTGGACCTGCAGCCAAGAAGAATTAATTTAAATTTTCCATGGAAGGACTGGCTCCCAGCCCTGGCCACGTGAGTTATTTTGGGACACCTGGCCGGTGTTCTCTGCCCTCATCCAAATAAATTGTCCCCCTCCCCCTCCCAGTGAGGCCTGGAAATCCCCCGCCTGCCCTGGTTGACCACTCTGCTCGGCTCCGTGGCCGGTCAGTGGCTGGAATCCGGCAGAGGCCTTGGATTCTGTGAGCTGGGGCTGGGGGGAGTGGGCCCAGGATCCTGAGGTGTCCTGCTCTATGAATGGCAATGTGGTCTCTGGGCCAGGCAGCGGCATTCTGAACCGAAGTAAATTAAAAATAAAAACAAAATAACACAAACAATCCCAGTGTCACCTGGCTGTGGGGCCTCCACCGTGTGTGACAGGGCATTCGCTGTAGCTCGAGACCAGGACGAAAGCCATTTTTCTGCCAGCTGATGGCAAACGCAGACACAGCCCTTGGGACGGGACAAAACGACGCTGGAATTTTCCTGCTGCGAGTGCTTGAGCCCTTCCAAAGTTGGCTACAGCTGAGTGTCCAGGTGTCCGGGGGTGCCTCTCCCTTGGCCTGGCCGCCCCGGTCAGGGGCTCGTTACCCTGCTGCTAGGTCTCTCTGAGTCCTGCCCAGAGACGGACGTGTTCCCAGCTCGCCTGGGAGGGCCCGAGAAGGTCGGGCTGGCCTCCTCCGAGCAGGCCTCCGTCCTTGCAAATCTTCTAGGGCAGCACCTCAAGAAAAGGCTGTCTCAGGGGGTTCCTCACGCAGGATGGCTTTGAGGATCCCCCCCCAACACGAGCCCAGCAGTGAGACAGGGAAGCGACAAGGCTCGGACCTGGGGCCAGACCTGCTTGTCTCTGTTAGGAAAACAGCCTGGCAGCCGCCGCTAACTGAACCCCTGCCCCGTGCCAGGCCGCGTGTGGAACACTCTGCAGAACCTTAGTCGGTGCCCTGACCGGCCTGCGGGGGAGGTTCTGTCCAAGCATTTGCTGGTAAACGGGATCTCTGAGAAGCAAAGCTGCCTGCCGCAGTTACCGCTGGTGCTGACCCTTGCCCATCCCCAGGGCCGGCCGAGGAGGTTGCGGGGCGCAGTGAGGGCCTCCCCAGCCGTGGGGGCTGCGCTCTTCGCGGGGCTGTTCGCTCTCCCGCCCAACTGGGCTGTCCTGGGGGGAAGTCGGGTTTTGCAAACACGGATGTGTGAGGAAGGCAGCTTTCTATTTTCTGAACTGACCCTAATTCCTATTTGATGTCTTCACCCCCGGAAGTCATGAGAACATCATCATCTAGTCACTCTTGGTCCCCTGGCCCCTGCCCGAGGGTTGCCTAAGGTCTGGGGGTTTAGGGGGCGCTGGGACACTGGCGGGGAGGGACCCATTAGACCCCGACATTGTCATCTCTCGGCTTCCCCTGTGTGTTGTCCCTGTTCTTGTCTCTTCCTTGCAGGGTGCTGCTGGGTCCTCCCTCGTTCCTGATCACAATGTCCCTCTCTGAGCCACTGGCTCCCTGGGGCCACGTCAGGGCTATTCCTGTGCCGCCAAGGGTGCAGGGGAGGCATGGCCCTGCACCTGCCCCTCTGAGGGGAGAGCTCTCTGGGCACCTGCCATGGGGCAGGGCCCTGCCTGCTGCGTATGCTCCCACGCAGGGCCGTGTCCCTGGCTCCATTGCCAAGTGGCACCTCTGCTCTCGCCCCATCCTGGGTCCCTCCCTCTGTCTTGGGTCTCCATAGCCACGTGGAGAACTCTGATTGCTGCGGGGGCTCAGGGACCCTCAGCCTCCCAGCTCCCTCCACGGCTCCTGGCCTGCTTGGAAGTCCACCCGGGCTCAAGGCTGGGGGACTTCTCCGGCTCGTTGCGTGGGCTTCCACATTTTCTGTACTACAGCAGGGTCTAGATTTCGGAAACTCAGAAGCCAGGGAATCGGACTCCGGTGTTGTCTGCATTCTTCTGTGTTATTCCTTGGTCAGCAGCATGCCCAGCTGCCCCGTCATCGTGGGTTGGGGGGGGGCGGGCAGGGCATGGCGGGGGGTGGGGTGGGGACCCAGGAAATTCCGGGGAGAGAGGCACTGGTGGGTATTTGGACATGTTATCCTACCACGTGCTGACAAGGAAGTAAACACAGAGAGGTTAAGTGACCTGGCCCAGGTCGTTCAGCAAGTCAGAGGCCAGAGCGGCCGAACCCAAGTCCCCGACTCCCAGCTGCATAGAAATCCACTAGCAAGAGCATCAGAGAGACTGAGCTTGTACCTTGGACCAGATGGGGGATGGAGGCCTAGAGAGAGGAACAGACTTGCCTAACAGGGTGTGCAAGTCAAGGCAGATTGAAGGGCGGGCTTGGTCTCTGGCTGCTGTCGGCCCCATGGGACCTGCTGCTGCCCACAGTCCCTGGGGAGGCCTCAGAAGGCCTGAGTGGGGAGAGAGAAGCACACAGAGAAGGCAGCTGCTGGTGCTTGGTTGCCCCACTAGCTGTGTGGTCTCAGGCAGGGCTGTGCCCTCTCTGGGCATTTGCTGGACGTGGTTGCAATGCAGAAGGAGATGAGGGGGCAGGAGGCGGCGGCCTCTTTCGAGGCAGCTTGTTTCTCTTCCTGGCCTCTTCTGGGTGTCTTGGCTGGAAACAGAGTCATGTCCCGCTCGATCCACCCCTGCCCCATCCTCTTCTTTTCTAACCATCTCAAACATATATAGGAAACTTGCAAGTATAGCACGAAAAGCTATGTCCCCTTGACCATGGGAGGGTAAGTTGTTCCTGTGGCGACCTAGCCCCTTGAATAGTGTAGTGTCTCCTGCCCGCAGGGACATTGTCCCCACAAACAACGCTGATGAAGTCCCCTGGATCCGCTGACCGGGGTCGGCTGCACCCCCCTGCATGGTCACGTTCTTCTGTCCCCCCTTTGTAAGGAGAAAGCATTTTTGCAGGGAGGGACTTTGAGACGATGTAAATCGCCCATTCCTCTTCAAACTGTTAATTCATTTGCTCATTTATTCATGTCAGTGCGGACTTAACGGTTTCCAGTTGTGTTCAGGGCATGACAGTGTGTTACTAACATTTTTATTTTGCTGCTCGGGGGGCTGGAGAGGCCCTTTATGCCGCCCCCCTGTGTCCCTGTCATTCTTGAATACTTCCTAACTTCCTGGCACCAAAAGACGTCCTGCTATCTCGTTCTGTCCCTGGCCCAACTCTGGAATCAGCCATTTCTTCAAGGAACGGTCTCAATTTTAAGTTTGCCATGCGATTCCCACACGAGGTAGAACATACAGTGAGTGTAGGCTCCCATATTAGATGTGTGCTTAGAGAGTTCATTTATGAAACACAACATTAAAAAAAATCCCAGATGTTTTATAACTGTGTTTGGGCAGTTCTTATTTTTTAAAAAACACACTAGAAGCTTTCAAAGCTGGGTGGGTGGGGGTCATGGGACTGTGTCCTGGGCCTCTCGTGGTCTCTGCTTCGCCTCCCAGCCTATGGGGCCCTCGTCCTCCACCCGGCCCCTCCCACCCTGGCCAGCACAGCTGAAGCCCAGAGGAGCGCGGGCAAGGCCGGGGGTCCCGCCAGAGCAAACACAATCCCCGCATGCGGCCAAAGGAAACAGCCCTGGGTCAATATTAGCTCGTGCGGAACAGGCCCGGGGAACGTGCCGTTTGTCCCCTGTGGTCCCCGGGCGGGAGGAGGAGAGGTGGACTCAGGTGCTCCCAGGAGCCCTTGATGTCATTGGGCCAAACTCCTATGTGGCTGGGGCAGCTGAGGCCCCAAGGGGGCCGGGACTTGCCTTGGGTCACAGTGTGAGCTGCAGGACCAGCCATCAGAAGAACATTCATTTCTCCCTGCTTCTCCTTTGGGGGTTTCTGCTTCTCCTGGGGCTTCCGGGAGGCGGCAGAAGGTAGGTTAGCGAGCACGGGAGTGGGAGTTAGGAATCCTGAGTTCTAGTCCACTCCGGGGTGTCACGGCCACTCTCTGGGACTCCTTCCCTGTTCCCCGACACACGCCCTCCCCCCCAGCACACTGTCCACTCTGAGCTTCAGTGCCTCTGAGCTTCAGTGCCTCCAGCTCACGAAGTCAGGTCCTCCAACTCAAGTAGCCAGGGGCCAGGTGCAGGTGAGAGCGTGGTTCGGCTTCTGCAAGGCGCTGGGCGAGGCCGTGAGCTGGGCAGGGGTGTGCCCTGCGCCAAAGCACCCACAGCGAGCGACAGCAGGAAGTGCCGGGTTTGCTGGCCCCCCGATTGTTTTCCTGAGTAGCTGGCTTGAGGCAGAAGGACGGACCCCTGCTTTCTCTCCCTGTCACATGATCCCAGTGGAGACGGAGGCCTGGCCAGGGCTGCGGCATCCCGGCCCAGGGAAACCCCACCGTGGGCTCTGCAAGCCTCGGCTGACACATGGGCCGAGAAGCAGGGAGTGGGCTGGGCCTGGGAGTGACGTGGTCCCTGTTCTAGCATTTATGAAGGACCAGCTGTGGGGCTGTGCACACGGCCCGCCCACCTCCTGCCTCATCTGTAGGCCCTCGGCCTCCTGTGTCCCAGCTCCGGCCACTTCCCCACCCACCCCCTCCTGCCCCGAAGGAGAGCCATGGACTGCCAACCACTGTCCACACCTTGGCCCAGGCTCGCTGATCCCCTCAAGCCCTCAAAGAAGCCAAAAACAAGCTTCTCCTCATCCTAAGCCAGCATTTGAGCCCCAGCTTGCCCACGTACTGGCTGTAGGATCCTGGGCAAACTATTCAACCTCTCAAAGCCGCGGTTTTCTCATCTGTAAAATGGGAAACCAGTCTTGCTGGATCACTGGGTGGTTGTGAGGATTGGCCAAGTAAAGTAAGCCAAGTAAAGAAACAAAGCAGGGGCTCAATACACACCCTCCCTCTCAAGCTTGACTCCCAGGCTGCATCCAAGACTCAGGTCTCAGCGCATCAGAGCCTGGCTGGAGGCCTGCCTCCTCCTGGAGGTCTTCCCTGATTGCCACAGCCCAGGCTGAACTCCAGCCTCCAGACTCAAAGAATAAATAGCTCGGCAGCGGGACAGAGATGAGGGGCAGGAAGGGAGCTTGGTGAGCATCTAGGAAAGGCTTCTCATCCTGACACTCAGAGAGGAAGAGGTTGCACCGTGACCAGGAGCAGAGCTGGTTCTGGAGGGTTCCCGACTGTTCCGCCTCGTGCAATCTCTCTGCTTAATGTCCTTCCACATGTAGCCACTGAGTATCCATGAGGGAAGAATGTCTGATTTCATAGAATGAGGCACGGAAGAGTAAGTCAGGACACAAGGTGAGGAAAACAAAAGTGGCTTCCGGTACAGTGCTCTTCCCTGCACAACATATGGTCTCCTGTGATCTGTACTCTTTCCCTTCCAGGAACCCAGGCAGCCTATGGACACACATTATGGATACCCACTCTGTGCCTGGCCTCTCCCTTGCCTGGCTCAGACTCCACTGCAGACCAACACACAAACAGGAAGAAGAGACAGCATAATCAGGGCCTGAAAAATGGTACAAACCGGGACACACAAGTAATTAAGAAAAGGAAATGACACGGAAACAACAGCATGAAAGTACTAGAAAAAAACAAGTAAGAATAGTTTTATAATCTGACATTTTAATAGATATTATAACTTAAAATATCAATACATTCAAGGATCCTTTAAAAATGGTGAAAAAACTCATTGGTAAGCCAAAAGATAAACTGTGTGAAAATACTTGCAACTTACATTACCGACAAAAGACTAACTTCCTTAATACGTAAAGAGTACCTTCAAATCAATAAGAAACAGATCACCAACCAACAGAACAAAATGGGCAAAGGATCCAGACAGTTTATAGAAAAAGAAACACAAATGGCTCCTAAACACATGAAGCTATTCTTAACTTATAAAATGAATTGACTGCAATGCAAGCCATTTTTTCATCTATCATACTGGTAAAGATGAAAAGCTTGATAACTCACTGTGTTGGTGAGGATGTGGGAAATGGGCACTCTTACATTGCTGGTGGGAGTATATGTCGGTACAACCTCTGTGAAGAGCAATTTGTCCATAATGATCAAAACTGGCACGTTTGTACCCTTTAACTGAGTAATTCAACTTTTAGGGGCTTGTCTTACACATGTCCCCGAACAGTGTGAAATCGATGCATATACAATGATATCTATTGTTGTAGTAGGTATGTTACTATTTCTGGTAATGGTATGTATATGGATGTGCGTGTATAAGCATAGTAATCTCTGGAAAGAAACACCAAAACCAGGTAATAGTGTTGCCCCAGGGGAAGGTGATGGGGTAGCTGTTGGATGGGAGTGGGATGAATCCTCATTTTTCACTTTATATTCTTTTGTGTTCTTTAAATTTTACATCAAAGTGAATGGCGGGGCACCTGGGTGGCTCAGTTGGTTGGGCATCCGTCTCTTGGTTTTGGCTCAGGGTCGTGAGATTGAGACCCACATCAGGCTCCACACTCAGTGTGGGGAGTCTGCTTGGGGATTCTCTTCCTCTGCCCCTACCCCGACTCACACAAACAATCTCTCTCTAAAATAAATAAATTAAATCTTTAAAAAAAAGTGGGGGTGCTTGGGTGGCTGTTGGTTAAGCGTCTGCTTTTGGCTCAGGTCATGATCCCAGGGTCCTGGGATTGAGCTCTGCGTTGGGCTCTCTGCTCAGCGGGGAGTCTGCTTCTCCCTCTGCCTGCCACTCCTCCTGCTTGTGTGCTCTCTCTCTCTCTGTCAAATAGATAAATAAAATCTTTAAAAAAATAAATAAAAATAAAAAAGTGGGGGTGCCTGAGTGGCTCAGTCAGTTAAGTGTCTGACTTTGGCTCAGGTCGTGTCTCAGGGTCCTGGGATCGAACCCTACATTGGGCTCTGTGCTCAGCTGGGGGTCTGCTTGTCCCTTTCTCTGTTCCTCTGCCCCTCCCTTTGCTCATGCTCTCTCCCTCTCAAGTAAATAAATAAAACCTTAAAAAAAAAAAGTGAATGGCGAGAGTATTCTTTTACCCATAGGGAGAAGGGCTAACAGGACAATCTTGGGCATTGTTCAGTGGGAAATGAAGAGGTGGAGAAGATGAAGATCTGTACCCCGCATGTATCTCAACATTTCTTTTTATTTTTTCTTTTTATTTATTTATTTTTTTAAAGATTTTATTTATTTATTCATGGGAGACAGAGAGATTGAGAGAGAGGCAGAGGGAGAAGCAGGCTCCCAAGGAGCAGGGAGCCCGATGCGGGACTCGATCCCAGGACGCTGGGATCATGACCTGAGCTGAAGGCAGACGCTTAACCATCTGAGCCACCCAGGCGCCCTCAACATTTCTTTTTAGTCCTGAGCAGCATCAGGAGGTCTCGTGGTGTGGTGGAAAGTATAAAGCATTTCAAGCCTGAACCTCAATTCTGAATGTACTCCCAGTGAACCAATTCACCACTGGAATCCTCAGTTTCTTAGTCTGTAAAATGGGGACAAGAACAGCACGTTCACAGGCTTAGATGGGACGAGGCATGTGGAAGGCCAACCCTCCCAAGGTGCTCTGCCAAGCTGCCCGCTGCCATCCTTGGGAACCCCCTCGGGGGCAGAGCTCGGCCCCCTCCCCAACCCTCCCCAGCAGGAGCATACTGCCGAGCTGCTTAGCAAAGCAGGTGAGGGGTAGGGTGGAAAATGTCAACATCAGATTAGCCCCATGGGAAATAGCACACTTGTCCAACCACAAACACCCCCACGTTTCCCTCCAGTGTGGTGGGGTTTTAGGGGAATGGGGTGGAGCCTAGTTCAGTGAAACCAGTGACATCTTCAGTCTTGTATCCCTGAGCCCTCGTGGCCAGGGTATCTTTGGCGGGGGTGGGGACTGCATGTGCAGGGACTCTGGGCCTCATAGCTGCCCCACTCTGTAGGATCCGGAAGACCTTAGAGGAGGTCTTGGCTTTACTGCTGTGGGTGCAGACAGAGTAACAGCCCCTGATTCGTGGCTGCCAAGAATGGGTCCTGCAGGCTCTGGGGAACCACTGAAAGTTCTTGAGCCCGAGAGGGCTTGTTCAGAATCAGCCTTTAGGAATTATGTCTGGCAGGGGGAAAGGTGATGGGTTGCGGGAAGGATAGATGCCTCATAGAGGGGGTCTGGGGGCCTGGGGGGGTTGTGGAGGAACTGAGGGGGAGGGAGAAGGACAAGCAGACTCCATGTTGAGTGCGGAGCCCGATGCAGGGCTTGATTCCACTACCTGAGATCATGACCCGAGTCAAAACCAAGAGTCAGACGCTCATCTGACCAAGCCACCCAGGCGCCCCCATTATCATAATCTTTATAATAATTTTGCAAACCTATTGTTGTACCCATTTTACAGATGCGAAAACCGAGAGAGCTGGTGAGCCTGGCCCCCTAGGCCACACAGCTTACCAGGGGCAAAGGTGAGGAGTGAACCGGGTTTGCCCCCTTCCAGGGTCTGTGGACTTCCCCTACACCTGACACCCCTCTGAGGGGACAGCTATTTTAAGACCACAAATGCCATTTCGATTATGCCTTTTACTAAGAAATGGTATTGTTACCCATCCCTGGGCTGCTCTTACTAATGTTGTGACTATTCCTGGCCTTTGCCTCCCCTAGTTGGGTTTTGGCCGGACTCATGGGGGCCACCACCTGTGGCCTCGTCTGGCCTGGGCTTGAGGCAGCTGCGAAGGGGCAGGAGGCCCCCACTCCGACTTTTATGAGTGGGGGCTGAGATCTAGCCGGCACCCTGTTCAAATGGCGGCCCCTGCTCCATCCCCAAGGCCTAGCTTGGTGCTCGGCAGATCGTAGAGACTCAATGCATGCTTGTTAAAACGAGTGATGGGGTCACCTGTCAGATTTGTGCAGCCGCACCATCCCTTGGAGGGGACACCTGAGCAGACCCAGGTTCCCTTGGCCTTCAGGCCCGTGTGGCTGCAGCGACAGGGTCTGAACAGGGGCATCTTATTAGGAGCAGCCTCACAAGCCTGTGGGGGACTTCGGGCACCCGCGGAGTCTGTGGGAGGGGGCGCGGCCTTCGCGGCAAGCACGTGTCCTAAGTGGTCTCCTCATTTGTCCAGTGTCTTTAACTGTTGAAGAGTATGTATGTATTCGTCTAAGAGGGGGCATTGTTCTTGTGAATGAGTGGATGACGGGAGAGTTCTAAGAGGTGGTATTGTTAATAACAGGTCCAGCCCCTCAAGCCCCTGGGCCAAAGAAACACGTTCCCTGCTCCCACAGCCTGCTCAGCCCAGGGACTCCTTCTGTGGCCCCTGGCCTCTCTCCACAGCTGGATCCTGGGGAGGAGGTGGTGGTTGGGCCCTGGCCGCGGGAACAGGGAAAGGCAGAAGGATCTGGGAGGTGGGAAGGACACTGGATCTGTAGGGCTTGGTGACTGGGAGGAAGGGGAGGCAGGGGCGAGGAGACAGGGATGCTGGGCAGTGGGGAGGCTGGCGGAGACCCACGCTGTGTTCGAGGTATTCCAGAGTGTAAGGTAGACGCAGGGGTGTGTTGGGGTTGGTGGTGGTGAGGTCCAGCGGCTGACCTGGGCCGGCGACTACCCGAGGCTGGGGTCACCAGAGCAGGGTCTGACTGCAGAGTCCAGGGGGCCGCCGCATCGTGGCCTGGCTTCCCAACTGCCCAGGGCCGGGCCCGGTGCCGGCAGCCAGAGGCCTTGGCCACAATCGGCCTCTTCAGCCCGCAGTTGGCCAGGGACCGAGCTTTTAGCAGTTGGTCGAGATTTATCAGTGGCCCTTAAAGGGTGGCAGTCAGGAGGCCTGGGTCGGCCCGCCGGGACCCCCAGCTCTTTACTCAGCGCCAAGGAACCTGAGGCCAGCCACAGCCCGGTCAGGCTGGAGGGCATCCAGGTGCTGGGTGCAGCTGCTGGGAGGAGGTGACCTGCCTGGCCCCGGGGCCTGGCCGAGGGACGCCAGGCCTCAGAGAGTATGGCTCTGGCCCCCTCCTCGATGTTGCAGACAGGGAGACAAGTGCGAGTGAGAGGGGACCATCCCAGGCCCCGCAGTAAGTCTGTTCTCCAGGTGAGGCCGGAAGCCAGGCCAGTGCAAGCCGCCGTGCAAAGTGAGGATTATCCCTCACTGATGTGGCCTTATTTCCGTGGGTCCTTGTTACTGTCCCCCCACCAAAGTCTTCACACCCTGAGAGCAGGGACCCTGTCTGTCTTGTCCACTGCTATGTCCTGGGCACCTGACACAAGCCTCTCGGTAAATGGATATTCATGGGTATTGAATGAAAAAGACCTGGGTAGGTAGGGTTTCCTTTTCTCATATGGCAAGGCATCCAGAGGAAGAGGGTTCAGGGCTGGTGCAGAGGCGTTGTGATGCTATCAGGGCTCAGGGCTCTGTCTCTCCCCCCCCACATCTTTCGAATATGGCTTTTGTCCTCATGCTTCCAGAATAGCTGCTGCCCCTCTAGACATTGTACCTGCATCCCTGGCAGGAATCAAGGCGTTAAGACGGAGGGTAGAAGGGCAGGTATTTGTGGAATCTGTCCCTTCTTAATCAGGATAACCACAGATTTCCCGGAAGTCCCTACGTAGTACATTGGCCAGAACCATAAATAGTAGTTCTCTCCCTGCCTTTCTTTTTCTTTAAACCTCTTCCAGGTCCTCGGCCCTTAGCAGGACCTGTCACTTTTGTTGTTTGGTTGTTGTTGTTTTTATTTGATTAAGTAAAAATCCCCGATCTGGGGGAAATGCCCCAATGAGGTCATTTATTACTGTGGTATTAACGGCAGGTGTGCGACTTGAGCACCAACTTTTTAGGGACCTGGATCTATGAGGTGCTTTCCAAGGGCATGGTTAACAGCCAGGAGGAGGGAGGTGCTGGGATTAGGCGGGCTGGTGCTGGCATGGCCCTCCGTCCTGCTCACAGCCAGTGCCGTCTCTGACTGTGGCAACCACGCCCCTCTCCGTGGAGCCCCCTGCCAGGGGCCTTCTGCCTGCACACCCCGTGGCCGCTCCCCAGAGCAGTATAGGGTGTGATTAGGCCCCTGGGTGCAGCCTGTGACCTCTCATCTGCTTGGCTGAGAGCAGCCTCCTTGATGGGGTGGTGGCCACACCCCCTCAGGGGCCCTGACTGCCCATGGGATGACTGATTTGTCACAGGAGGGTCTGCTCTCCCCGCACCCAGGCCTGCTGGCTCTTCTTGCCAGGATGACCCTCTGAGGTCCAGGCCTGGCTCCCTTCCGCAGGACAGGGGTGTAGGGGAGTTACCCTGAGGCTACATCTGCAGGCCCCATGGTCCCTGGGGAGCAGACAGTGTTGGGGGGTACGGAGAGGGGAGAGAGTACTGGGTGGTTTCTCGTGTTTTCCAGGCCACTGACCTTGGCCCTACAGGTCCCAGCTCCAAATCTCAAAAATAGGAGTGAGATGGTGAGGGCAGCCAGGAGGGAATTACAGGCTGGTGGTTGGGCAGAAAGCTTGACCCTAGGCTGCAGTGATTTGCAGAGGGCACCTGGGAGCCCCCTGGGGAAGAGAGCCCCAGAGTGACCTCCCGTGGCTGCACCACGCATGTGCCTCCCCAGCCGCCATCCCCAGGCAGGCAGGACCCATGTCCAGGTTCTGCTGCTGGCCATCTGTGTGTCCTGGGGCAGGCCCCTGACCTCCAATCTCTCGGGCCTGCCAGGGGCCAATTGACACCTCTTTGCCACCTTTCTCTCCAGGCTGGGGCTGGGGGAGGCTCAGTTGAGCTACAAACCGGGCAAGGGGTTCAGCTAATGATGGGCGTAATCCAAGCAACAATCCCATCCACATAGCTCCCGCTGTTGAGTCGTTACTGGGAGCCGGGCCCTCCTAAGCACTTCAGGTTAATGGAAAGGACGAGACTCCCCAACTCTGTCTGAATATGAAACCCGGCAGAGTCCTGGCAGGTTTTATTTTTACCTCCAGGCACGCGGGGGAAGAGGGAAGTCCCAGTGATGTTCTTCTGGCTTCACAAAGAAAGCTCACAAGTAGCTCTACCTTTGAGGAAAGTGAGAAGTCCGTGGAAATGGTCCTAGAGCATGGCAGCAGATGGGAAGCCGGACAAGCAGCCGGAAGCTATAGACGCTTTTGGGACGAAAGGTGACCTCGGAAGAGATGGGAATCCTGGCAGATGACCTTGTCAGAAGAGACACTCAGGAGGACGGCTCGGCCGGGAGGTACGTCCCCGCTGGGCAGCCTTCTCCTTATCTGGACTTTGGAATGTCTCCAGTTTGCAAGCTTTCCACCAGTTGAGGAAGAGGTTAGGAGTCTAGGGAAGCCCAAAACGAGTTGTTTGTCATGGAAAAGGGCAGAAGAGGAGTGAGGGACAGAGGGAAGTTTGCCATCCCCACGGGCACGTCCTCAGGTCATCCTCACAGACAATGAGATGGGTGTTATCATGGTCTGATAAGTGTCAGGAGGGAAACTGAGGCTCAGAGAAGTCCACGACGTGCCCAAGGTCTGCAGCGAGCGGGGCCGGGGGCTGCACGTGTGAGGATGGGGATTGTGGCTTCCTCAGGGTGTCTGGGAGACCCAGGGTCCAGGGTGGGCCAGTATGCCTTCCTCCAGTATGTCGCTGCTGTAACAAATGACCATAAGCTCGATGGCCTGAACAACACAACTTTATTACCTGACTTTTCTGGAGTACAGAAGTCCAAAATGGCTCTCACTGGGCTAACATCAGGTGTCCGCAGGGTGCATCCTTTCGTACAGGGAAAATCTGCTCCCTTTTCCAGCTTCTAGAAGCTGCCTGCTTTCCTTGGCTATCTCCATCTTCAGAGCCAGCAAGTTGGCATCTTCCAATCTCTATCTGACTCTAATATTCCTGCCTCGCCCTTTCACTTATGATTACATTTTTGATGATGATTATGATTACATTTTGATGATTCCCTTTGGATTATATCGGGCCCTGAATATTCCTGGATATTCCAAGATCAGTTTCCCGTCTCAAGATTCTTAACTTAATCACACCTGCAAAGTCCCTTTACCATGTCAGGTCACATAGATTCTCAAGTTCCAGGGATGGGGATGTGGGTCTCTTTATTCTGCTGACCTCAGTGGCCTTGGCCAAGGGTTCCGACATTTGGGATACCAAGCATCCCTTCCTCAGGAAGTTTGGAGGGGATACAAATAAAGAAGAATGGGCTTCCATCCCTCAGGGAGTGACTGAGCCTCCCCCTCCCACCCAGGGCCCCTCATGTGCTGGAGGCCGGCTACTCAGCGTGGAACTAAGGATCAATCAGAACTCCGGTGCTTCTGGGAGGGAGATGGTGGCCAGGACCCAGGATCAGATGGATCAGGATTCAAGTTCAGACTGTGCCTCTTCCCAACGGCCTGAGGGTGGGGGTGGGGGTGGGGACCAGGCTGGTCTGGGAAGGGAAGAAACAAACAGACCTCATTTCATCCTCACCAAGGTGGAGCATCTGCCTCTGTTTTGCAGCTGTGGAAACCACAGCTCAGAGAGATCAAGCACCTTGTCTGAGATCACACAGCTCCTGTGAGCTTTCCCAAGGACCCAAATTCCCAAACCAGTGAAGCCCACGCTGCTCCCTGGCTGTTTGCCCCATCTGCCTGCCTCCTGGCCTGCAGCCGGCTTGATATTTTTCTTTAAACCAACTTGCTTTTTTATTTAAATGCATCTGTTTTAAAAAAGAGACTTTATATTACTCTCATAAATGGAAAAATCACAAAATTCATGGGCTAGTTATGTATATTTTTATAACGCACACTAAAATGAATTTATCACCATAAAAATGAAAAGTGTTCATCCATATACCATGTAAAATGGCCTCACGTACCAGCAGTGGGTTCCGGCACTCGCTCTGGAAATTGGCTCTACACCTGCTCCAGTTTCACCAAACCATAATGTTATTCATGGCTCTCATTTATTATGGTATTAAATCTTCAAGTGGTTTCCCAGCACCGTTACATCCAGACTCTCCAGCATGGCCTCAGGGCCCTTCTGGCTCCTGCGATCCTCATTTCCTGCCACTCTGGTCCTGCTGCTCTTGGGCAAAGCAGGACTTTTGTCACTGTGTTGGTTCCCCGGCCAGCAGGTGCCAGGATTTGAACCCAGGTGGTGAGCCTTAGAGCCCACACGTGGGACCAGGACTCTGTACCACCTTTCTGTGATGTCTGATCTCTGCAAGGCCTGTGATGCAAATAAACAGGTTGGAAAGTGAGGTGGGGGAAGGGATGGGCGGGGTCGCCCAGGCGCCCAAGCTTGCAGAGCCCCCCTTGGCCTCATAGGGAAACAGAGAAAGGTTTGATCAAGTCCACCAGCTGAGTGTTGTGGGTCCAAAAGCACAATTCCTGCCCAGGGGGAGGAGCATAGAGACCTTTTATAACCTCTCCTGGGGCAGAAATGATGAGCAGCCGTAGTGGCCAATCCTGACATCATGCGGGGGTGGGACTTCAGGTCCCCGGTGTTCTCCCGCAGAAGCGGTAGCTTGAAGTGAGCTCGGCGTCTGGACAGATCCGACTTCTTGTAGGGATTTCCCAAGTGCCTCATATTCCCTTCCTTTACTGCAGTATGGATGATTTATCACCTGAGAAGGGAGCAAAGGTCCCAGTGTAGCTTGATAATAGTCATGCTTTATTAATTCCAACTTTTCCCAAGAGTGAGGGGGGAAAATCCCTGATTGCATGTGAGTCTCAGGGGGCCTGGAGGCCCCCATAAAGAGACGCTTGACTGAGGCTTTCCCAGATTGCTGTGAGGCATTAAGGAGCCAGGTGTGGGGAGAGCCTAGCCTGGGGCCTGACACATGACGGATGGATTTGCTCAGTAATTATTTTTTTTGTCCTGCTTCGGACAGAGCTCAGGAAGAACATGCTTCTCTCTGAGGTTGGGGGTAGAGTCAAGAGAACACCCACTCCGAGGGGCCGCCTCTCAAACCAGTCAGCCTCCGTTCAAATCCCAGTTCCTCCACATGCTAGCTGTGTGACCTTGGACAAATCACTTCCCCTCTCTGGGTCCTTTTCTGTTCATCTGGAAAACAGGGCTAATCATAGTACCTCCCTCAAAGGACTGAGGTGAGGATTACAACAGTTAATCCAGGATCATGTTTTTGTTTTGTTTTGTTTTGTTTTAAATCCAGGATCATGCTAAGAACATGTAGGAAATACTACACGAGAGCTATGTGGGCAGCCAGCCAGACCTGGGTTTGAATCCTGCCACCAGCACTAACTGCAGTGTGACTTGGGGTGATTGCCTTGACCTCTCTGGACCTCCGTTTCTCTGTCTGGAAATGAGCTTGGTAACTCTGCTTCCAGGAGCGATGGGGAGCAGCTCGTAAGCAGGGCGTGTGTCTGCTCACCCACCAAACTGCTGCGTCCAAGGTGCCGGGACATGCTCTCCCCAGGGAAGCCCCCCCGGGGGTGGCAGAGGGCCAGCTGCGGCGCTCTCGAGGCAGGCTGTGGCTTGTCCCCGCTGCCCCGCCCCCGTGGTGACAAGCTGGCCCCTGCCTGTCTGAGGGGCAGGAAGGAAGTGAGGAGGGCAGCCAGCAGCTTCCCCTTTTCTGCCCTGCTCCGGGTGCTGGGCTCCCCACCTCAGTGCCTAGGAGCAGGGGACAGCGGCACCATGGCCCCCCACGCGCCTGCCGCCCGCCAGACCTGCTGCTGCTTTAACGTCCGCATCGCCACCACCGCTCTGGCCATCTACCATGTGGTGAGTGTGCGGGCAGGCGCGGGGAGGCTGTGTGTGCCTGTGTGTGTGTGTGTGTGTGCGTGTGTAAGAGAGAGGGCCCTGACCTACGGATGCCCCCCGCCCCCGACCGCGGGAGGACGGCCGCCCACCACCTGTCTGCGGGACCCTGGACCGATCCCGTCCCTGCCCTGGGCCTCAGTCTCCCCCTCTGTCAAACGGCAGGGAGCCCTGCAGCCGCCTCCGGAGGGGAGCAGGGGTGGGAGAAGGGGCCTCATTCCAAGCGAATGGAACCCCCCATCTCCCCGAGGCTCAGTTTCTGCCTCTGTAAAATGGGACAACATAGCAGTTGTAAGGTTCAAATGGAACGCAGCCTGGAAAGGGCTGTGGAAGGCAGGAATGTGTGCAGAACTGTGGGCTGGGACTGTTGCCCGGGTATGGAGTTGGACCTGCTTCTTCCTGTGGGGGGCCAGGGCCGCTGGTGGGGTGGAAGGTGGGGATCTCTCCCCTGTGCTCCTAGCAGGGAGGGAGGGGGCTGGATCCTCCTGTTGATAGCTCGGCACTCTACTGCCTTCTCTCCACCAAAGAAAACTTGAGGTCTTGTGCTAATGGGTAGGATGGCTTGCCTGGCCCACACTCTGGAGGAGGAGAGGCCCCGCGGTTCCCCTTTGGAAGCTGGTATGCACAGCCCCGGTGTGGAGCCTCTCTGTCTTCTCTGAATGGAGAGTGACTCTGGGTGAGCCACAGCCCCTTGGGGCCAGAGGCTCCCCGCTCCGTCTCGGTGGGTGGACCTTGGGGTCTCTGTTCAGTCCTGCCCAGATCATCCCACCCCCCCCCCCCCCACTGCCCAACTCCGAGCCACACCCAGCTCCCCCAGACCCAGGCACCTTCCTCCTAGGGTGACTCAGGGCCTGTGGTTAACAGTTCTCTCATGAGCCTAGAAGGGCTTCCTCAAAATTAGCCTAAATCTGGCATTCCGTGGTGGGCTGCTGTAAGCTGCTTAACCTGGCTGCATCAGCTTCCTGTCGCCGGCAGGGCTGCGGCCAGAGCCTGGCCGTCCGAGCGGTGGTGCAACTCAGCGGTCAGTGCACAGCCTCTGGATTCACGCCTGTGTGCAAATCCTGGCCTCGTCGCTTCCTAGCTGTGCAGCCTCGGGCTGCTTACCTAACCTCTCTGAAGCCCAGTTTCCTCACCAAAAACAGTACCACCTCTCTGATAGGGCTGCTGAGAGGATCAAGGGAGTTCCCATCTACAAGGCGCATCAGCAGCGCGGGACGCAGAGGACGTGTTGTTATCAGCGTGCATCAGATGCAGCGCCTGAGGCTGTCAGACCCCAGAATGCTGGTTTGGGGTGTTGCTCAGCCAGCGTGAGAGTGACCCTGAGAGATGTGAAGGGCACCTTGGCTGTCCCCACACCAAATCCTTAGGGCCTCTTCAAGCTCTGAGATTGTGGAATGTTCTCCGAAGGACAGTGATGGACGCGGAGGTGTCCCTGTGGGAAGCGGGCCCCTGGGCCCTGACCCCAGCTCTGCCGCTAACTGCCTGTGTGACCTGGGACGATTTTCTCTCTTGGGTCTCAGTTTTCCCTTTAGAAAGATGATGGGTGGGGAGGGGGACTGGTTCAGAGGGTTCAAACTCCCCCTGTTTGTGGGCCAGACAGGTCACGGAAGTGAGTGCGATAGGGCAGACGGTCGGCGCTGACCTGGGGGCCCCGTCCTGGGTCTGTTCTGGAAACCGGTCTCTGCTTCTGCTGATTGTTGCCACCAAGGAATGTGGGCCCGGGAGCTGCTCTTCTGACATCTAGGGAAGTAGGGAAGCAGGAAACATAGGATTTTATGCCGCATTTTCTGATATATTTCCGTATCGGTGACTGATTCAAGGTGAAAAAGAAATCCCTGTGCTGGCCAGACCGGGTCCATATGCAGGCTGCGTGGGCCTGGCCGCTGTCCCGCACACCCCAGACTTTGGGACTCTTGAGGTTTCTTTTTTTAAAGATTTTATTTATTTATTTGACAGACAGAGACATAGCGAGAGAGGGAACACAAGCAGGGGGAGTGGGAGAGGGAGAAGCAGGCTTCCTGTGGTGCAGGGAGCCCGATGCAGGGCTCGATCCCAGGACCCTGAGATCATGACCTGAGCCGAAGGCAGACGCTTAACGACTGAGCCACCCAGGCGCCCCGGGGTTTCTTCTTGATCCCACCGTCTGAGGTCCTCACCTGTAGGTGGTGAAGTGATATCAGTGCCTGCCCACAGAGCTGGACAAAGTGTGGGCAAGTGATCAGGGAAGCCTTCTTGGAGGTGGTGCCATGGGTGGAGGTGTAGAGTTTGCTTGTGGGGAATATGGACGGGGAGGAACAGGTGTGCAAAGAGTAGAGGCTGAGGGACGGTGGCTTGTGTAGGGGACACTACCCAGACCAACCTGGAGGCTTCAGCTTGGGGTGCGGGAGGTGGTAGGCGCTCAGAGAGACAAGCTGAAGAGAGTGGACCTTCGTTGTACCACACAATCGATATTTGGGGCTGGAGAATTCTTTGTCATGGGGACTGAACTTCACATTGTAGGATGGTTAGCAGCATCGTTGGGCTCTATCCACAAGATGCCGGTAGCACCCCTGGGCTGTGATAACCCAAAATATCTCCAGATGTTGCCGAATGTCCCCTGGGGACAAAGTCACTCCCAGTTGAGAACCACTGTCTGTAATGTGAACCATGGGGAGCCAAGGGATGTTCTAAAGCAGAAGGCATGAGAATGGAGGAGAAGCCTGGAAGCTGTACGCCCAGCCCAGGCCCCTCTCTGGGGTCCTTGGTTGGTTGCAATGGGGGATCATCGTCTGGAGAAGCCTCTGCTCCTTCCCAGAAAGGGGCAGGGGCTGAGTAGCAGGTGTGCTGGCAGGGTCTCTAACATCTGGATGGAAAAAGAGAAGCTGCTGTCCAGATGTGTCGATGGCCCAGATTGTTGTCATCTGGAGCCAGTCATGGATGACAACTGCACACTGAGAGCTATTCCTGGACTTGGCCTCTCTGGGGAGGGTTAGATTGGGTCTTTGGTGTCCTAAGACAGCGCTACACTTTATTGGTCATCAGGGACCTTCTTATGGGAGGACCCTTCTGTGTCCAAGGGCTGGAGGGCCTCCCTCAAGGTCCTGCTGGGTTTGTGTAGAGGGTTTCCTCGGTCATGGGTGATTTCTGACTCAAACTTGCATGTGTAGGGGAGTCAGAGAACTTTCTTTCTTTCTCTTTTTTTAAAAGATTTTATGTATTTATTTGAGAGAGAGAGAGAGCATAAGCCGGGGAAGAAGCAGAAGGAGGGAGAAGCAGACTCCCAGCTGAGCAGGGACCCTGACTCGGGGCTTTATCTCAGGACCCTAGGATCATGACCTGAGCTGAAGGCAGACGTTTAACCGACTGAGCCACCCAGGCACCCCCAGAGAACTTTCTTAAATTGGCCTCTTTGGCCCTGGCTTGTCTGGCAACCCAAGTACGTCCTAAGTCAACTGTGGGGTGGAGAATCCCCAGAAGACCCTTTTGCCCAGAAATATCTCCCTCCCTGACTACTCCCCTACTGCCTAGAATTCCATTAGAAATGCATTGCCTAGATGAAAAGCTTACACCTGCTTTAGGCCAAGGAGGGAAGGAGGTTGATGCTCGCTGTCTCTGGGTTATAGGATTATGAAAGCTCTAATTCTTTCTACACTCCTGTATTCTCTCTGTTTGGTACAATGAGCATGTACTACTTTTTTTTGTTTTAAGATGATATTTATTTATTTATTTATTTATTTATTTATTTATTTATTTATTTATAGTATGAGCAGCGGGGAGGGCAGAGGGAGAGGGAGAGAGAATCTCAAGCTGGCTCTGCACTGAGCAGGGAACCCTACTTGGGGGTCGTTGGTCCCAGGACGCTGAGATCATGACCTGAGCCAAAATCAAGAGTCGGTCACTCAACCGACTGAGCCACCCAGGTGCCCTGAGCATGTACTGCTTTTTAAAGTAGACTTAATTTTAGAACGGTTTTGGATTCACAGAACTACTGTGAACACAGTACAGAGTTCCTGTACGATCCTCACCTAGTTTCCCCTGGGGTTAGCATCTTACATTAATACGGCACATTTGTCACATCGATGAGTCCACATTAATACCCTAACTCAAGCCCATGCTTTATTCAGATCTTCTCAGCTTTTCCCTCCTATCTTTTTTCTGTCTCAGGATCCCATCCAGGATACCATGTCACATTTAATCCTCACGCTTCCTTACGTTCCTCTGGGCTGGGACAGTTTCTCAGATTTTCCCTGTTTTGGGTGGCATTGACAGTTTTGAGGGGTACTGATCAAACATTTGGTCAAATATTCATCGAATGGGACTTGTCTGATGGTTTTCTCTTGGTTGGACTTGGGTAAAGTGTTACTGGGAGTGAGACGGCAGAGGTGAAGGGCCATTCTCAGCACATCCTATCAAAGGTGTGGACTCTCGACATATCTTATCACTGTTGATGGTGACCTTGATAACCTGGGGAAGATCGTGTTTGTCAGGTTTCTCCCCACTGCCCCCCTCCCCCCTCCCCACCCTCCATACTGTCCTTTCTGGAAGAAGGTCACTTAAGGAGTGGAGAGTTATTTCTTGAGGGCAGACAAGACAAATTTGGAATTTCTCATGGGAGATTGGTCTGTTCTCCTTATTTGTTCTAAAACTAGATGATTTATTTATTTACATCAGTAGAAACACACGGATATTTATTTTACGCTTTGGGTTATAATCCAGTGCTACTTTATTTATTTGGTTGCTCTAATATACTACTTTTTAAGTTGGCAAAACAAAAAAAGTAAAGCAACCTCTCTTATTTAAAGGCATCTGTCCCTAATGCAGATAGATTCTCCAGCCTGCCTTCATTTTTCTGTGCTGAGCCCGGGCCAGGGTCCGGGCCTGACACGTCCATGGCCTGTGCCTCCGGGGGCTCTAGGCCCGAGGGGAGCCATGATAGTGGCTTTGCTGGACGATGCCGACACACAGATGAGGGGCCTCAGCCCAGTCCTGGAGTGGAGGCTGCGGATTCAGGAATGGCTTCTTGGAGGAGGCCTGTGTGCTAAGGATGAGCGGGCATGTGCTTGGGGCTGCTGGGGAGGTGAGCAAAGCCTGGGGGAGGGAAAGGCCCTGTGATGTTAGGAACACTGATACGTTCATAGAGCTGGGGGTTAGGGAGGGATGGCTGTGAGGTGTGGTGGGGGAGGCTGGACCGAGTTCCTCATTTCTTTCAGGCTTCATAACCCAAGAGATGGATCTCTTCTTGGTCCAATCCTCTCCTTTTAGAGATGAGAAAGCAGGGGGCCAGGAAGGTTCCTGGCTTGCTCCAGATCACCGGGAGGTAGGGCTTGTCCTGGGTCGCCCCTTCCAGTACACAGGTGTGGGCAATGAGCCAGTGAACAAACAAATGAATTCCTTACCTGGCCCATGGGCTGGGGGTGGCCCGCCTGTCTGGGAGGCCCTTCCCTCACCCAGTCTTCATTTCTTCTTTATGGTCCAGCTCACAGGAAGCCTCCTCCTCCAGGAAGCCCTCCTGATTTGTCCTTCTCGGACTCTTTTCTCTTTCTGTTGCATTTTGGGATTGAAAATCAGCACTGTCTCCATCACTAACTTGTGATGTAACCTGGAGCAGGCAGACACCTTTGCCGTCTGGGCCTCAGTTTCCTCATCTGCTACCTGGGGCCAGGAGTCCCTGCCTCAAGGATGACTGCTTTGAGGTATTGAGCTGATGTGGCCCCATTGGAGTTGAGGGCCTGCCGGCTGGGGCCCATAGTGGGCTGGGGGAGCAGACCACACCTTTGAAAGCTCATCTGTTTAGGGCCAAAAATAGGCCCCAACTACCAGGTGGGGAAAGCCCCAGATGAAAGTCTGTTAGAGCCTCTGCCTTCATGCCTGATGCCTCCGTGTGGTCTGTGCCCTTCCTGAAGGTGTGAAGAGGCCGGCGGGGGTGGAGGGGTGGTAGGGTGGAAGTTGTGGCCTCTCCCCGGTGCCACGGCCCAGGGGCCTTAGTTGGAACCGAGTTACACTCCTCATCCCTTCTAACTTATTTATTTATTTATTTTAAAAAAAGATTTTATTTATTTATTTGACAGAGAGAGACACAGCGAGAGAGGGAACACAAGCAGGGGGAGTGGGAGAGGGAGAAGCAGGATTCCTGTGGAGCAGGGAGCCCGACATGGGGCTCAATCCCAGGGCCCTGGGATCATGACCTGAGCCGAAGGCAGACGCTTAACTACTGAGCCACCCAGGCGCCCCCACCTTCTAACTTATAAAATGTTGGAGGCCCACACAGCTACTTGAGGAGGCCGTTGGACCCACTGGACCAATTGGGGCCTGCACACAAGGTCCCCTGGGGGCAAAGTAAAACATTTGCTGTGGCACCAGGCCTGGAGGGCTGAGTGATGGAGGTCTTTGTCCTGTGAGGTGGGTGAGGATAGGCCAGACCCTAGGCTGGGCCTCATCCTCTCCTCACTTCCTGGTTCTCAGGCCCAAGGGAAGGGAAGGAAGGGGCTTCTGGGAATGGGATGTGGGCAGTGGTCCCAGCCTTCAGGAATCACCTGGGTTGAAAGGACCCATTGCCGTCAGAGCTCCATGGCTAGGGGAGACACAGGCTGGGAGGAGGGGGTCCTCCCATTCAGACTGGGCCCCACCGCTGGAGGGTGGAGTCCGGGGGAGCTGATGCTTCTCGGTCACCACCCTGACCCTGAGCCTCCTAGGAAGTGAGGCTTTTATTTTCAGCCCAGGGCAGCGGACCCAGAACCCAGACTTCACTCTGTGCTCCCTGCGGGGCTTGTGCTGGTTTCTTATGGGGAAAGGGGCCACAGAAGCCAGAAGCCCTAACGAGGCCGGAAGCCGAGCAAGATGCTGCGCAGGGGAGGGTGCAGGCTCCCTGCGCTTCCAGCCTGCAGCCCTGCTGTGAGCCCAGGGCATCCTTCCCCTAACGCCAGTCTCAATCTCCTCTCCTGGCAAATGGGGGCCAGTGACGCCGAAGTGCAGGGTCATTCTGAGACTCACAGGAAACCAGGTGGAGGCACTCCCAGGACCTCATGAGCACCCCACAAATGGCAGTGAACCCTGGAGCCCCCATTTGGCAGAAGAGGAAAGAGGCTTGGAGAGGCCAGTCAGCTTGGCAGCCTGTGGTGGATAAAGAATGAGAGGCTGGTGGTCTTGCTTGTGGCCCAGACCGTGGTGGGGAGGGCACGCTTCTTGGCAGTGACGGGGTAGGGGTCACCTGTAAGATCCAAGGGGCCTGGCTCGTCGAAACATGGAGCCCACATGCAAAGACGCAGTCTCAGTTTCACTCGCAAAATGGGGAGAAAGTGGGAATAGCAGGACTTGCCTCACAAGGCTGAGGTGAGGACGAAGGGCTGAGGGTGTCCCGAGGAGGCCCTGGCCTCTGCTGAGTGCCCAGCGGTTTTAGCAGTAGCCCTCATGGGGGGTGCTTCGCTCCGAGGGTAAAGAGGGAATTGCTGGTTTATGGGAAAGGTTTGGATGCAGGGTGTTTCCCCAGATGCTCAGGAAGTGGAGGATGATGGGGGTTTGGGCCAAGCCTGGAGAATGACACTGAACCCCCCCAAAGGGGCACCCCCCTACCAACCATGGAATGGCAGAGGCCCCTGGGATTCACTGGGCCAGGAATTTCATGGAAAGGCCTGCCATCCTGTCTTCTTTCTTAGGGGACGGTCTGAAAGGGCAGAGGGCAGAGGGCGGGCCTTGCTGGGCTGTCATGTGCCGGGGTGTGTGTGTGTGTTGGGGGGGTCGCTGAGGATGGCACGCTGGCTTGCCCAGATAGCCTAGGCCAGAGCGAGCTACTCCCCATGCGGTGCTCCTGCCTTGGCATTTCTTCTTCTTCTTCTTCTTCTTCTTTTTTTTAAAGATTTTTTTATTTATTTGAGACAGAGAGAGAAATTGCGCGAGAAAAAGAGCACAAGCTATGGGGCAGGGGTAGAAGGAGCGGTAGAAGCAGGCTCCCAGGACCCCCGGACATGACCTGAGCTGAAGGCAGACATTTAAGTGACTGAACCACCCAGGCGCCATCCACCCCTTTTTAAAGATTTTATTTACGTCATGGCACTTGGTATGCTACAGGGCGATAAACTGAGGCATGCGCCATCTGAATTGTGTTCTCTGGGAGCTCCCCGCCGCCTTTGGACAAGCTGTTTTTTCTGCCTGGAGAGCTTTCTCCTGGCTCTGCTGCTCCCAAAGCCACGCCCCGGTGAAACCACCGGCTCCCCCATGTCTTCTAGGTCCTTCCATCAGCCCAGCCACGCGGCAGCTACCATTTCCTGGGGGCCCACTGGGTGCCTGGCACATGGATGACCCCCGAGTCACAGTCCCCAAGAGAAACTTCTTGCAGTTTCCTGAATGGGGCTCGCCCACTTTTTTTTTTTTTTTAAATAAAGATTTTTATTTATTCACTTGACAGAGAGAGAGACAGCGAGAGAGGGAACACAAGCAGGGGAGGTGGGGGAGGAAGAAGCAGGCTTCCCACCAATCAGGGAGCCTGACGTGGGGCTCCCTCCCAAGACCCTGGGATCATGACCTGAGCTGAAGGCAGACGCTTAATGACTGAGCCACCCAGGCGCCCCAAGGGGCTCGCCCACTTTTGCTTTTGCTCCTGCCCTTCCCTCTGCCTGACACACCCATCCCACTGCCCTTTGGGAGAAAACTTTAAGACTGACTGCTTCTCAGAAGACTTCCTGAAGCCCCTAGTCCTGGACTCCGAACTCTCAAAATTCACCCCCATCCCAGGGCAGCTCCCCATTCCCAACTCCTGGGGCCCCGTGGACCCTGTCTTCTGGCCTGGAGGCCTGGAAGCCTGATTTATCTTTGTGATCTCCTGACACATAGTAGGTGCCTGCTAATCTCTATCTTATTTTACTTTTGCAAACATTTACATATCACAAGCGTACATCTTGATGAACTGTTTACAAAGTGAACACACCCATGTAACCTTCACCCAGATTGAGAAATGGGACGAGACCAGACCCAGAGGCCCTGCGTGCCCCCTCCTCATCACCACCCTCGCTCCACTGGCCTCTTCCAACGTGTGTTCTAGAACTAGGCAGGAATGAGATTACACAGCAGGTGCTCCTTTGTGTCTGGTTTCCTTCTCTCAGCACTGTGTTTGTGAGCTTCCTCCGGGTTGCAGTGTGTGGCCAGCTCATCCCCCCCACCGTCCACCATTGTATCTCATTGGGCGAATATATCACCGTGTATCTGCCTGTCCTTCTGCGGGAGGGTTGCTTCTAGTTTGGGGCTGTTACAAATAGAGTGGCCATGGCCGTGGGGGGCTTGTGGTTTGGTGTCCACACAGAAGCACTTCTGCTGGTCAGTGGGTCTCTCTGAGTGGGTCAGTCTTCGGTAGCAGACACATGTCACCTCATCGGCTCCTCGAGGCAGCCTCGAGAGGGGGTGGATCCTTCTCTCCATTCTGCAGATGAGGGAACTGAGGCACAGAGACGTAAAGTGGCCAGGTGGAGGGTTCAGTGAATAGTGGAGGGGGCAGGGGTGGGAGGGAGGAGCAGCCTCCGTGTGGGTGTGGGGGGGGCCCGGCTCTGGGGCAGGGCAGCCCGGCAGGGGCTGCAGCTGAGCCGGGGCTCCTCCAGGAGGGCCCGGCAGATGATATCCGGGGTTGGCTGGGGAGGTGGCTGGGGAGATGATGCTGTGGGGGAATGGCCCCCACCCAGTTGCCTTGATAAGCCTCTACAGGAAGTATGGGGTGGCAGAGGAGGGGGTGGGGGAGGAGAGCTTCCTCTTGACACAGATGCATCTGGTTCTCTTCTCCCATCCTCCTCCCAGAGAAGCCAGGGGCCCCCAGGGAAAACAGAGTGGGCGGCTGAGCTTCAGGGAGGGTCTGATGATGAGATGATGATGATAATGGTTTAAGTGTGCAGCAGCCCTTGGGTCGCTAGGCCATCAGAGCCGGAGGACACAGGGTCGGGGTGGAGCAGTCCTGGAAAGGGGGGGGGGCGGTCAGGAAGGGGTGAGCACTTGAGACCCACTTCCCATTTTGCAAACTGAATTATCTGTTGGGAAAGGGTTGAGGACATGCCCGGGCCTGGCTCCTTGTGCAACCTCTGCCAAGTCACACCCAGGCCCCCGTTCTCCTCCGATGTAAGTTGGGGGGACTGTCTGACCTCATAGATTTGCCAGGAGCACATGAAGTGGAAGGCTAGCAAAGGGCCCTGCACTGGCTGGCACCTAGCAGGTGCTCACCGAGGAGTGGGTCTCAGTAAAGGGTGCCCCCTGGCATCTCAGAGGGCGGGGCTCTGCCCGCCTGCTTCTGAGAGGGTGGGTCCCGAGCCCCCGGGGCTCCGAGAGGGTGGCCCACGTTCCTGGACTAGAGAGTGGTGTTTGAGCCCCAGAATCGGGACGTTCGTGTCTCTACCACCATCACCACGATTGTCGTCACCGCCATCATATCAAGATGTCACTGTCGGCAGCAAAGTCATGGCCGTTTTACCACTGCAGTCGATTACCACTTCCCAGCATGCCTGCTGGGCTTTTGTCCATCACCATCCATCACCCTGCCTCAGCCACGGTCACCTCTATTACTCCTGCCCCTGTCACCACTAGTCACCAGCACGCCAAACCCAGCCGCATGACCGCCAGCCCCCATGTCCCAGCACGGCCGCCACCGTCAGCCCCAGCCGGCCAGCATCTTGTCCACGACATTCAGCCGGGGCACCGCCCCCGTTCCTCCCGCCGGCCCTGATTCTGCTGCCTCTAGGTCGGCTCAAGCTGTTGGTTGCTCCTCAGAACCACCAGGCAACCCAAAGAAATTCTCCCGGCTTCCTGGCCACTTCCCCCATTGCTGAGCTTTGGGAGGTTGTGTTTGTTATTGAGAAAGAAGGGACAGGCTGGGGATGGGAATGGGAACTAAAAGCAGGAAGAAGCAGAGGGAAGAGGTACAAAAGGGGAATGGAGAGCAGGGGTGACGGCGGGGTGGGCTGAGCATGGTCAGCACCTATACGGTCTTGTCGCCTGAGCCCCGGCTCGGTGTCAGGACCGAGGCTGATTCTGGTTCTGCAGCAGACTTCCTGCGTGAACTTGGGCTGGTCACCGCATCTCCCTGGGTCTCACTTGCACACTGGGAACATCCCCTCCCTCAGGGTGAGGCATTCCCGCCCACGGGTTTCCCTGGGTCTGCCCTGCCAGCCTCTGGGCCTCCGCATACGGTGTTCCTTCTTCCAGGAATGCTTTTTTCTCTTTTCTGTTGGGAAACTCCTGCTTATCCTTCAAAACCCTGTTCAAACTTTTCCTATTTGTGAAACCCTCCCTGAGTCTTCTAGACGGTGGTGCTCACTCCCTCATCAGGGACCCATAGCCCTCTGCGTGTCCTTGTTGTGACTCTGAACACACCGGTCACCCGTGGTTTCCCCCGGGGACCGTGACACCTGCAGGCCAGGCCAGGGTCAGTGGCTTTGCTGGACAGGGCGTGGAGCCAATATGTGCTCTGAGGGTATTTACTGGGTGAACAAACAGGAGTGACTGAGTACCTACACAGACTGATGAACGCTGCCTACCGTATTCGTTTATGGAGCCCTTGCTGGATGCCTGGCTCTGTGCCAGCGTGTCATTTGACCTGACAGCAGCCCTACGAGGCAGGTCAGGTTATTGTCCCCATTTCTCAGGCGAGGAGACAGGCTCAGAGAGGTCAGTGGCTTGCTCAGGGGCACCGAGCTTGGGTTGGGCCCAGGACTATCCGAGCCACACACCCTAGCTCTACTCTGCACGACCCCGCTGCTGAAGAGGGAAGGCAGTGAGAGACGCTGTGCTGGGGGGTGGGGGTGGGGCGGGGGAGTAGTGGGAGGAGAGGAGCCCTGTCCCATCCCGGGAGGTCGTGGGTCACAGGAGAAGGCAGCTCTCTGTCCCGGTGGGTACCGGCAGGGATGGGGGTGAGGTGAGGGGCAGGTGAGGGCCAGGGGCCTGGGACATCTGGAACATGGGCGGCTCTGGGCCTCTCCCAGCATGCACTGCAGGTAAACCAGGTACTTTCCCGGAACTACAAAGGCTCTTGGTTAGGGACGTGGGTGGACCGGTGAGGGCCTTCTGATGAGCAGGGCCCAGCTCTGGGTGGGTCACCCTGGGAGGCCTCGGTGTGAGATGCCATAGTTTGCAGAGTTCGATCATCCCAGTGGCCCTGGGTGCAAAGGGGGGTGCCTCTCCTCATTGGCCAGAGGAGGTAAACTGAGGGCCGGGTGGAGCCAGAAACTGGCTAGGGTTACACAGCCGAGAGGCAGGGTGGGTGGCCTCGTGCTCCAGTTGCTGGCTCCTGAGCAGGGCGTGTCCAGAGCTGCCTGGGGAGGGTGGGCAGATGGTTAGCAAGACCAGGGTCTGGGTCCACTCAGCCCTGGGTGGAGCCCCAGACCCTTTGGGCATGGGCACCCCGGTTCAGATCCCTGCTGGGCCACGTGAGTTCTCCTCTCTGAGCCTCTGTTTTCTCATCTGTAAAATGGGGGAAGTGTTGCTTCTCTTGCAGGGTTTTGGGAGACTGTGATGTAAGCCTGTGTGTGCAGGTCTGAGCACACAGTAGGTACTCAATAAATGTCAGTTCCTCTCCATCCCATCTTCTAGGGAGCTGAGACTCCTGTCTTTCTCCCGGATTGAGGCTGGTGTCTTCTGCCGAAGGTTAGGGGCCAGCAGAGGGTCTGAGGCCGATTCTGAGGTTGCCTGTCTCTGAGACTCGAGGCTGGTGCCTGCCTTCTACGGGCCTCAGGGTTCTCATTTGGCAAATGGGGACAGAGTTCTCTCCCTCCCCTTCCCGGACTGTTGTAAAGGTAGAAATGGAGGAAAGGCTGAGCCTGGTTTTAAACCCAGATGGTTTTTACAAAAGGAAGACTACTTCTGGAACCTGCTGTTTTGGGAACAAGCTGTGGGGAGGGAAGAGATGGCACCCCTCTGACTCTGCTGGGGCACTGGCATGGGGGTGGGGAAGGCGGGCAGTCTTCAGGCAGAGGCCGGAGCTTGGGAGGTACAGGAAGGACAGTGGAGGGCATCCAATCTAGGGCCCATTGGCCTGGGCTTGAATCCTGGCCCTACCCATTACCGGCTGGAGGCCACAGACAAGTTACTGGACCTCTCTGAGCCTTGCTTCTCTCGTCTGTGCAGGAGGGGTGGGAGTATTCAGAACAGTCCTTTCGTTGGGTTTGGGAAGATTGTTGGGATGGTGAGGGGAATGCACCTTGGTCAGGGTGTACAAAGCTTTCTCCCTTTCTCTCCCCTTCTCAGGATCATAGGATATGGTGGGGGAGGTAGGGGGACGGTAGCTGGGATGCTAATGGCAGGATCATGGGCACAGTGGTGCGGATGTGAGAGATGTTTAGGGCCTGAATTGAGGGGTTGGGGACAGCTGTGGGTTAGCACTGGTCTCCAAAGAGGGGTGATGCCTGAGATGACTGCTGGGGCCTTAGGAGGACAATATTAGCATTTCCATATTTTTCAACTATATTCTTTATTAACTTCTGGATTTGTGTTTGTGTGTGTTATGATGTTTGTAATAACCAGAGCAGTAACACATGTATATAATTTTGAAAGAAAAAAATATAGAGGATGTGTTCAAAAGGTTTTGCTGACAAAGGTGCATGATCAAAATACTTACACCCTCTGGGGTCCGGGCTAGTGGGGACTCTGAGATGTTCTGGGGAGTGGGGTGTGTGCAAAGGCACCAGGAGACCACTGGAGGATTTGGACTCCAGTCTCCACTCTGTCCCCAACTTGTTGCATGTCCTTGGGCAAGTCACCTAACCTCTCTGAGCTTATCAAACAAGCAGAGGCTCTTTTAAGCAACTGGAGCTTGGGATTGTCTGATTCTGAGCTTCGTTCCAGATCTCAGACAATTCTGGATTCTTGGGACTGCCAAAGTCTTCTCTTGTCACACCTGGTAGATACTCATGTGCCCTTCTAAGCGCAGCTGCGTCTTATCTGTGCTCTGCTTGCATACCACCCCCCCAGGTGGGGAGCTCACCCTCTCTCAGGGTGCCCTGTCCTGTCCTGGATGAACCTGTCATCTGCCTCCCTTCCCCCTTCCCTCATTAAAGGTGAAATTGGGGAGGGCAGGGGCTGGAGCCTCAGGCTTCAGGGGCTGAGGAAGCGGCTTTTCTCTCTGGGGCTCTTTCCTGTGGGTGCCAGTCACAGCCCCCACAGCATCCATGTGCCTTCCGTTCGGGGCTGCTCTCAACCTTTTTGGTGAAACAAAGCCTTTTTTGGTTCACCCTGCAATAGGAGGGGGCAGCTTGAGCGAGCTTGCTGTCCACCCCCAGCACCTGCTCCTGGTACATTCCATCACCCCATGTAAGCTCACAGCAGCCAAAAGCAGATTGTGTTTGCTGAGCACCCACCGTAGGCCCCAGGCTCAGTGCTTTGCAAATACAGTGCAGTTTTTTCCTTACCAAATCCAGTGATTGTCAGTTTCCAGATGACAAAACTCAGAGAGATGAAATGACTTGCCCAAGGTCACATATTGACCTGGATTCAGATCCATCTCTGTCTGACTCTGGAGCTCAGCTCTTCATCACTCTTCTGTGCTGTCCCTTTGTGCCCCCTGAACGGACTGTAACATGGCAGGAAGACAAATTGAGACCTTTGTCTGAGCTAAAAAAAAACCCCCACACAGTCAGCAAGGGGCAAACAGATAGTGGGTATTTGGTTGCCTGTCAGCTAAGCATGAGTTACTAGTGCAGGACCACCCAGAAAGCCAATGTAAACTTCGGCCATATTAAAAGAGGTAGGGCATCCACTACAAGGAAGGAGATAGTCTTGTGATTCTCAGTGCGGGCAGATGGTTTCTGGAGAATAGTGTGCAGTGGTGGGGGAAGGGCAGAAGGCTTGCTGCAAGGACATGGACACACAGAAGACTGTAAGTTCCCCTGGCTGGAAGTATTTAAATAGAGGCTGCATGGCACAGGAGTCCTGTGTTGGATGGCGGAGGGCACAGGCAAGGTGACCTCCAAGGTCCTTTCAAACTGCAGTTTTGTGGCTGGACTCCGGTTGTCACCAGGGCCACAACACTCAGGCCCATCAGATTTCGATGGGGTACATTCATTTGTCCACCCATCCACCCATCCATCCATCCATCCATCCATCCATCCATCCATCCATCCATCCATCCATCTAATATAGTAGCTAGAGCAGTGAACAAGAGAGACATAAGCCTTCCCTGCCTGGAACCTACAGTCCAGTGGGGATAATAGCAATCATAACACTGAGCATAGGCACCTTAAGTGAATTATTCCATCTGGCCCCACTACAGGTATTATTATCTGCATTTTGCAGATGGAGAAATTGAGGGGCCATGGGGGATGGGATTGGCAGGGCTCCCCGGGGAGTCACGGATCAGGTGCTGCCAGGCCTATGTTGATAATTCCAAGAACCTGAGGCTCTATGATGCTCAGATGCTGTGACTAAGATCCTATAGTGCCCAAAGGCTGTTGTTGTAAAAGGGGGTGCAGAAGAGGGATCCAGTTACTGATGGGAGCCTTCAGGCCCCCCCAACCTTGACCTTCAGTAGCCAGAGTTATTGTTTTATTGAGACCCAGGCGTGGTTCTACGTGCTCTCCTGGGATGTCCTCACTTGCTCCTCATAATAACCCTCTTAGGTAGCTACAGGCACTGTCATTTTACAGATGGGAAAACTGAGGTATAGAGAGGCTGAGTAACTTGCCCAAGCTCACACAGCTGGGAAAAGGAAGAAGGAGCTTGAGCCGTCTATCTGTACAGGCCACACTTTATCCAGGATGCTCCATGGACCCAGCCTTCCGGCTGTCTCCTCCAGGAGCCTCCTTACAGCGCCCCCCACCCCCGCCCCCGGACTGCCCCGTCACCAGGGTGGGAGGGGGCAGGGGTGGAGCTGTGCAGGCCCCACTGACGGATGCTCTGTGTGCCCCCAGATCATGAGTGTATTGCTGTTCATCGAGCACTCAGTGGAGGTGGTCCACGGCAAGGCGTCCTGCAAGGTGTGGCAGACGGGCTATCTCAGGCTCGGTATGTCCTGGGGGGACTCGGGAGTGGGAGGGGCAGGTGCGGGGAGGGGCCCTGGCTCTGGGCAGAATGGCTGGGGTTTGATGCCCTGCCTCTTCCCTTCTGAGCCACAGGTCTTTCCTCTGCAAATGGAGACCTGTCCCCATCCAAGTCTCTAGGTGTGAAAGCAGAGAGAAAGGTGCTTTGCAAACCTAACCAGCTTAGAAGGTGACAGCAGGCTGCCCACCACCCTGGAGTAAGACAGAAACTCCCCACGGTGGGATCCCGCCCCTCTGGCCTCTCTGGCTCCGTCTCGAAGCAGCCCCTTGCTCCCTGTTCCTGCTGTGCCAACCACACGGAGCTCAGCCCCGTCTCAGCTGCCTGGACTCCTGGTCACTTGGCTCGCAGGCTGCCTCCTCAGAAGCCTTCCCCGGCCTACCCTGGCTAAAGCAGACCCAGGCCATCTTCCCACCCTGCATCCCATGTTACCTGGAATGTTCTGTTTGCTGTCTTTGTAGTCCCCCAAGACTGAGAACAGCAGGAGGGCAGGGCCTGGGCTTACTCCTCATTGTCATAGCCCCCATCCCAATGGTTCCCAAAATGTGGTCCTCGGAACCTGCGTGGGGTCCTGGGGGCACCTCCGGGCCCTTCACTGCTGTCCCTTGCCTTTCAGCCAACCTGATCTCCAGCTTCCTGCTCATCACCATGCTCTTTGTCATCAGCTTGAGCCTGCTGATCGGAGTGGTCAAGGTGAGGGCTTGGTCGGGGGAGGGGAATGGGAGTCAGGACCTGGGAGCTGGCCAGGAGCCCCAGCTACCCTCCTGCCCCCCCTCCTATTCACACCCACTGGGTGGGCAGCCCTGGCTGCCAAGAGGGTGGGAGGTGGGTATTTTGGGAGACCCCGCACCCTGCACCCTAGAGATCTTCATGCTTGCTTCCAGTTTGGAAAGCCTCGTTTCCACACCAGGCTTCTCTGGCTGGAGGCCTTGGTTCCCTACTAACACATAGCCTCCGTGTGGGGGGGTGTGCACACGGGTACTTTGTTGTACTAGCCAGTGACCCACATGCTTGGAAGCTGCAAATGCAAGCAGGGAATGTTGATAGAGAAAAGAGGAAGGGTCATTTCGAGGCGTGGGGAGAGGGGAGAAAGCAGTGGCTTTCGTAATCAGTGAGAGGAACTAGAGCTAGGGGAGCATCTGGCTCAGTTCCACCCAGCTAGCTGGTGAGAGAGAGAGAGAGAGAGAGAGCGAGACTGGTTGTGGCTCAGCTGTCTGTGAAGAGGAACCGGTCTGTCCCTTGGCCCCGGGAGGCAGGAAGCCAGGGCCTCACCACACAGCCCCTGGAGCAGGACTCAGCAAGAGCATCCTCCCCGGGGAGCCAGTGGCCTGGCACTTGCAGGCCAGCAGAGCGGGGCAAAGAAGGATGGGGGGCTGCTTTGGAATGTGCCCGCCTTGCCTGCACCGCCCCCACCACCCCCTCAGCTAACAGCACCCTTTGGAAGCTCTGTGCCCTAGGGAGTGATTGTACCTTGTGCAGGGTGGGTCCCGGGCGCTCGTGCAGAGACGGGCATGGTCCAGCTGGAAAAGTGGACCAGGGCATCCCAGAAGACCCTGAGATTGAGTCTCGGCTATTCTGGCTGACTCCCGAGTGACTTGAGACAGCCACGTGAGAAACCACAAAACCACCTCTTCTGTGATTTTGTCCCCAATGGCGGGTTCATGTGCACTCACACTGGTCACAGTAGTCACTTGCTTGAAGTTGAAGGAGAGGGACTTCAGCCTCGGCCTCCCAGGGCCTCTGACCATGACCGCACACCCCAAGAGTGGTCCACACAGAGGAGGGTCCCACCATTGAAGCCATGCGGGCTTCCCCTCTCCCCCACCCACTGGACCTTTGCTCGTGTTGGCCCTTCTGTCTCCAGTACCCTGCCCATTTCCCTCGTGGTTCTTCCCAGATCTGGCCTCAGCGTCCCCACCTCTAGGAAGTCCTCTCTGATGTCTTCTCTTCTGTAAAGTGGACACAAAGCCCTTCCTGGTTGGGTTCTGGAAACCCTGCTTCTGGAGGCCTGGGAGCACTTATCTCTGCAGATGGGGACACTTCCCTGTGTCTCCTGGGACACCAAGATGCCTGGCACTTGGGGCCTGAGTCTTACCTTCTTCCCATCCCAGAACCTCCCTCAGGGGAAGGCATGTGGGTCCATGTGGAACTACCTTGGCCCAGCCACGAGGGGATGATTTGGGAAAGGGCCATATTACCTAGGGAGGGAATGGAGCTGCTGGGGAGGGGGGCGTGTGGGGGCCTCAGGCTGCTGGGGACTCCGTGACAGTGCTGGGCCTGTCTTCTAGAACCGGGAGAAGTATCTGCTGCCCTTCCTGTCCCTGCAAATCATGGACTTCCTGCTGGGTCTGCTCACCCTGCTGGGCTCCTACATCGAGCTGCCCGCCTACCTCAAGTTCGCCTCCCGTAGCAGCCGGGTTGTGAGTACCCAGCCCTGCCCCACATCCCACAGCTGGCCAGCCTGGGGAGGTGGCAGGGGCTCTGTCCCCTGGGCCCCTCCCTCGTTGATGAGCCTGAGCCCCATCAAATCACGCCAACTTTCTTGCTCTGTAAAATGTGCCTGCAACGGCTCGCCATCCCACGTGTTACGGTTATGAAGTAAGGACAGTGTATACAGGGTGTCGGCACGTTGTGGGCACCCGGCAAATACCAGCCACGTGTGAGTTTACACTACAGGGAAGGGCGCGTGCCCACTGCTGTGCCCAGCCCCTGCTTTGTCCCTCCTTTGTAACCAAGTAAAGAAGGAAGATAAGTCGATTAAAGCCAACGATGAACATCCACAGGGCAGAAGCCCATGACGGAGGTGCCAATCCCTGACTCGGCTCCCCGAAAGTTACTTTTCAGACTTTCCTTAACTGTTGTCCTAGAAGAGGCTGAGTTGCTGGCCCAGGGCTGGGCATCAGGAGATCCTGGTCAGAGGCCAGGTCTTGCTACCAGCCCTTGGCGGGAATGTCTAAAAACTGGGCATCCGTTTCTTTCTGGGTCCTGTGGGTTGGAAAGTCCCCAGTGTCTCTGGCTGACTGTCTCTCGAACAGCCTGGGGATCTCTGGCTTAGGGCTTCATTGCTGGTTTGTCTCCTTCCTCCTGCCTTTGCCCTCCCAAGGGCCCCTCCAAGATCCCACTGATGACCCTGCAGCTGCTTGACTTCTGCCTGAGCATCCTGACCCTCTGCAGCTCCTACATGGAAGTACCCACTTATCTCAACTTCAAGGCCATGAACCACATGGTGAGTATGGGCCAGACACCCACCCCCATCACGGACTGTGTGGCACTGAGCAAGCTGCTTCCCCTCTCTGTGCCTCTGTGCTTAGGCTGGGTGCCCTAAAGGTGGAGCCTGGGAGGAGGATTCTTGTGTAAATGATTGAGGGAGACCTCTCAGGAAGACACTCGAAAAGGAGAGTGAGGCAAAGGGAAGAAGCCAGGTAGATGTGTGACTTTGGGGACGGCCTTGCCCGATCCCAGAGGGAGCCCTGGTCTGTGAATTGCATTGCAGAAATAATATCCATTTTTTATGCATGGAGAAAGGGGCACTCAACACATCTCAGGATGGCCCCGAGGCTTCTCTGCACAATTTTAGGGCACTACACCATAAAACTAAAGAAGACTGTCCGACTTCTCCAGGTCCTCTATCTACATCCCTTGATCAGTGATAAAATAGCCTGGGCTTTATAAAGATGCGTCCTCAGATTTTTGCAAATCTCCAAATTAACACCACTAAAGTATATAATTATCCCTTCCTTCCCCAATACGGTATAATTTTATCAGAGTAACCACACATACAACACATAAGAAACTACAAAAACATTCTGAAATGACAGGATGGGTAATTCCCAGGCTCACTTGTTACCTATATAACTTGTTCCCACACATCAACCTTGCAAAATAATGTAACTGTTCAGGAAGAGCCTTTTGCATCGCCTTTTATATAATCCCATGTTTTGGTTTAATGTTGGATTTAGTATTTCACTCCAAAGTGTGCATAAGCACAAAAGGAATTAAACACAACCCACAATCTCATTCTCAACATTGAAATTATTGTGGCCATACAGTAAATGATTCTGTGAAGTTCATGTTTCAATTCTATATATATTCTTAAGGCATGATGAGATTCTTGAATCAATGAAAATCAGAGTTGTCCCCAAACGTAGTGACTTGGAACAATACACAGTTGTTATCTCACACTGTTTCTGAGGACCAGGAATTTGGGAGTGGCTCAGCTGGGTCGTTCACACTCAGCGTCTCTCATGAGGTCTCACCAGAGATGGGGATGGGGCTGTGGACGCCAAGGGCTTGACTATGTCTGGAGGGCCCACTCCCAAGATGGCTTGCTGGCACGGCTGGGGTGTGCCTCCCACGTGTGTCAGGACCTGGCGCTTCTGTCAGTGAGCCTAGCCTCTAGAGAAGGGCCCACCGCAGCTGGGGGCTGGGGGCCGGGGGCTCCAGCCAGGTAAGAGCCAACTGGGCGGATATCCATTGCACCTGCTTCCCTTGGTTTGCTCGCCTGTCACAGGGGGCTGATGGTACGTAGTGCCGGCCTCCTAGGGCCCTGGCAGGGGTCAGCCAGGACAGTGGCTGTGTCATCCTTCCACGTGTGGATGCTGGAAGAGTTTCTTGTGGACAGAGGCACTGATGCAGCCTCCAAATCTGTTGCAGAATTACCTCCCCAGCCGGGAGGGTGTGGCTCACAGCCAGTTCATCAAGATGATGATCATTTTCTCCATCGCCTTCATCACTGTCCTCATCCTGAAGGTGAGAGTCCGCCTAGCACGGCTCTGGGGAGGGTGGGGAGCCCGCGCTCGCCAGGCCCTTCCATATCAGACTGTTAGGAAGCAGGGAAGTCTTTCACCGTCTTCCGCTGCTGCCCTCCCTGCTCTTGGCTCCTTCCTCCAGCCCTCCCACACCAGCTCCTTGGACCCCACTTGGGATCCTTGGGGACACCCCATTGAGAGGGAGGGGATCTGTGAAGACCACTTGCGTTCAGGTGTCAGGGACTTAATGTGCAACCCAAAGAGACCCTGATTCAGGGAAGGAGGAGCTGTTCTGTCTGAAATCAGATTCAGAAAGTCTTGGATGTGAGTCCCAGCTCTCCCCTTGCCAGCTTTGTGTGGTTGTCTTTCGAGTCACTTCTCTCTGGGCCTTGGGTCTCATCTGTGAAAGCGACAGATTCAATATTGCTTTGCCCCTGTCACAGCTTTATATGATTCAAGCACCAAAATGTAGATCGGTCCTGAGGTCATATTACTAGAGGTATGGTGATGTGAAGGAGGGAGGGGAATGGTTTTATTCTTCTCTGAGGTGGTCAGGCCCAGAAGATAGAGTCCCATGTCAGGTCCCCATTCTTAGAGAGCTATGACAGACTGGAGAGTGTTAACCCTCTGCCATCCGAGGGAGTCAAGGAAACCAGGGCAATTCGGCTTGGAAAGAGGTGAATCAAGGGGTCTCCAAATACCCAAAGGATGCTCATGGGGATTCTAGAGGCCAGCACTGGAGCCTGTATCCCAAAGCCCCGGGGAGGCTGATGTCGACTGAGCAGAAGGAAGGGCTTTCAAGAGTGTTCTTTTCTGATTGTGAAAATAACATGGGATCATTGTAGAAATTTGGAAACTACATATGAGCAGAAAGAAGGCAATCAGCTCACCCCCCACCACCACTCAGAGACCAGTGCTCCTGATACCTGGGCCCATTTCCTCCCAGTCTTTCTGTGTGTGGGTGTAACTGGACGTCACTGCCTCCTTTTACTGGCGGCCCTGGGCAGCTTCATGCCATCACCTAATGTCAGCCTGCAAATGGAACTTCCCTCCTCTGAGCCTTCCTTCAAAGGACAGGCCTAGCACAGGGGCTTCCATGAAGTGCAGTGAGAACTTTCCTGAAGGCTTAGGGGAGCCAGTGCGGGGGGGCGGGGAGGGGTTGACGTCATACACCCTCCTGGACAGCGACTCCCCAAGGCCCACCGCATAGCTCTGTCTCCCCCACCCCTCCAGTTCTTTATCCGCCTTGGGGGGAGTTCTCTCTCTGTTCCTCACTCTGCCTCATTGGCCACCCTCCTCCACCTGCCTCCTACTTCATTCTTTTATAATTCATTTTATTTATTCCTGCCACCTGTGTCCCCATCATGGGGGTTCCATAAAACAAGAGAACTTCCCGAAGACAGGACCCACTCTCCTTCCTTAGGAGGCAGTTTGGGGGCAGAGAGAGACCTATTGGCTATTATTCCTTGAACAGGCCCCTGGGGGCTTCACTCCCCACCCTGAAAATCCCCCCAGTGCTTATCCACTGTTAAGAGAAACATCACCGGCCATTTCAGGAGGTAGTGAGCTTCCAGTCCCAGGGGGTGGAGAAGAACGATTTGCAGGACCATTGCCAGGGAGGCTGGTGGAAGGGGGGTGCAGAAGCTCCCAGAGCCCCTTTCTGCGCAAGTTAGTGGAAACAGCAATCCTCAGAACACCTGGGACCGGCAGGTGAGGTGCCCCTCCACCAGGACCAGCCAGATGCTGCCTTCTGGGCTGAGCTGGGGCTGCCCAGGAAGTGCCCAGCATCTGTCCCAGGCCTGCTGGGGCAGTGAGAACGGTCAGCAAAGCATGGTCTGATCTGGCTGTTTCTCAGGTCTACATGTTCAAGTGCGTGTGGAGATGCTACAAATTCATGAAGTACATGAACTCAGCCGAGGAGAGGAGCAGCTCCAAGATGCTGCAGAAGGTGAGCCCCGTGGGGGGTCAAGTCCCAGCCCTGCCACTCCCTGGGTCATTGGGGGAAGGTCTCTCTCCCTCCCTGGGTTGTGGTTTCTCCCCTTTGTGGGATGATTGGACTGGAAGAAATGTGAAGATCTCTTTCGGCTCTGATAGTCTAGGATTCTATTCCTTCATTCATGCATTCACCATTTTCTGCCTCTCACTCTTTGTTGGCTTTGTATCCAACCTTGGGGGTGCAAAGAAAACTGAGATGGCACCCCTTCCTAGGGGAGTGTAGAGTCCACAGAGAATCCAGACACAGAGATCTGATTGCAATGAAGCATGAAGCATGGGGGAAATGGGAGCATAGAGGAGGTACCTGGCCTCATCTGGGGTATCAGGGAAGGCTTCCTGGAATGGGTGACACTTGATCAAGTCTTAGACTGCCAGTTGATACAAGTTAGCTGGGAAAGGGGAAGGGGCCTTCTAGGTAGAGAGATGAGGTGCACTTAGAAGCAGCTCATTGGACACATGATGGGAAAAGTGCAGCTGGCTTAAATTTCTGGTGTCACTTTCCTCATCTGTAAAATGGGGATTGTATTAGTCAAGACACTTTCAGTTGCAAGTGGCAGAAATCCAGCTCAATCTGACTTATGTGAAAAAAGGGAATTTATTAACTCCCAGAACCTGAAGGTCCAATGTAGGTCTGGTTCACGGAGGCTGGCTGAGTTGTGACACCTGGATGTGATCTCATCCTCTCTTGACTCTGCTTTCCTCAGTGTGGGCTCCATTTTCAGGCCACCCTTTCCTCATGGTGGAAAAATAGCTGCCAAAACCCCTAGATTGACATCACATCCTCTCAGCAACCCCAGCAGAAAGGCCCAGGAGCATGTCTGAGGGACCAGCTTGGGTCACAAGCTTATCCCCAGACCAATGATATTAGCCAGGGAGGATGAAGTTCTACTTCAAGTGGCCACACTCAGATCGCATGTCCCACCCCGGATCTGAGGGGTGGGACCAATTCTTCTGAAAGCATGTGGACGGAGAATGTTTTCCCAGGGAAAATGGTGCATCATTAACACCATAAGGGGGCTTGAAACTGGACAGGCAGAGGCAAGTCTGTCCCCTATAGCAATAGACACTGCACCTGTCTCGGGCATGCAGTCTAGCGTAGGAAGTACCCAAGGTGTGCTGGTCATCACCATCATCTGTTTTGCCAGAGGTGGGGGCTGGAGCTCCTTGACTCCAGGTTGGGATCTGGTTCCTTCCGGCCGGTCCTCAGTTCCCATCTCTCTTGTTCCCAGGTGGTCCTGCCATCCTACGAGGAAGCCCTTTCTCTACCGTACAAGAGTCCAGATGGGGGCCCAGCACCACCCCCCTACTCAGAGGTGTGACACCTGCCAGGCCCCAGCCCTGTGCTGGGAGGGGCGGAGCTGTCTCGCAATCCGCTTCTCTGCTTTGGTGGCCCCTGCAGCGGGGGTGAAGCACCCGGCTGACCTCAGGACAACCTGCTTGTGTTCCCCTCGCTGGCCTGCTTTTCCCATGGGGCCTGGGAGATGCTCACAACTGGGTCAACTTAAGGCCGAAAGACTTCTTGAGTCTCTTGGACATTCGGTCCAACAGCCCTCGGCTTATTGTGATCAGCCCCAACTTTTGTTTAAACCATTCGTCATTCCCAATTCAGTGGGTTTGGTTAAACAACTTGCAGCTTGACCCGTGGGACCATGTGGCCAACAAATGAAAAGCACACTTCTCAGTGCAGAGAACCAGTTTAGTCAGACCGCCACAGTCCATTGCATTGGTTTTAGACAGTTGTCCCTTCCCAGGGCAATGCGGCCAAGTCATCGTCCCTGGGTCCTCCCGACCAAATACATACGTCTGATTTCTTCAAATTCCTGGGTTCAACAATTATGGACAGCCAACCACCAGTCGATTCAAAGCAGGGTTAAAATTTAATAATAACAATAAAAATCAAATTAGCCCCAAACCATTCCCTTCGTTTGAATCCAATACCTGGCTGCCCACTCTGGTCAATCTGGTACTTCCGAGGGGCTGAGTGAAATTCGGGCAGTTGCCAAACGTCATCCGGCAGCTACTTCCAGGAAATAATAGTTGTCCCTATCATCCAACTGTCCTGACCAACACACAATTGTTTTTGCTGAAGACAGACAATCATCAGCAACAGTCGGCCACACATGGTCAGCATAGTTGCACAGCGGTGGGGTCCACGACAAGGGCGGCCTCCGGCGCAGTCGTGTCCGGCAGCGAGCTGCCACCATCCTGCAGCGGTGGCCCCATCTGTTGCCAATTCAAGCAGAGGCGCCTGCGTCCTGCCCAGTGCTTGTGCTTAAGCAGCAATTTAGCCCTGACATCAGGCAGGTCTGCTGGCTGGACTAAAGCCACGTGTTAGTTCAATCAAAGCCGGCAAACTCTTTGTGGGCGCTCGTGGCGGTGGTGGCAGAAGGGAAGGTTTGGGTCCCAACACCCCCTCTTTCGCCTGTTTCTCTGTGGGCTGGGGTTCCTGAGGGAGCTGCTCCCGAGGCGGAGATAATAGGGCTATGGAGGCAGGTTCTTTGGGGTCTGAGAGGGGGGTTCAGAGGCAGAGGGCTGTGTAAGAGGCTCCCCGCCAGCACCCCCTTGTTTAATTGCTTTGTGTGTGACGGGGAAGAAGTTTCAATAAAGCAGCACCACGCTTCACTTTGGCTGATGTGGTTCTTAAAATGTGTAGGCAGGGCTGGGAGCTCTGCATCCATTTCCCGAAAAACGTGAACACACACACGCACACCCCCCCCCACACCCACACCCATACTCAGCATTTATTCAGTCCAGAAACTCACGGGGGGTGACCCAGCACTGTTTCTGATCATAAGTCATGGACCACTTAAGTACCCAGATGTCTCCCCAGAGAAGGTGTGAAGCCCACTCACCTGGAGGGTGCCAACCTGGAGTCAGGTCCTGTGCTGGGTATGGGGGGTGACTGTAATGGGTCAGACTTGCCTCCAGTTACCCGCAGTCTGGAGAGGGGGAAGACAGATCCATAAGTGATTATGAGAGCCCGTGGCCAACACCACGATAAGGAAAGTCCCAGAGACCCCTACAGTCAGCAAAGGCTTCTTGGAGGACCTTTCACGAAGCGGAGTTGGAAGGATGAGCGGGCAGCGGTAAGCAAAGGGGGGAAGGATGCAGAGGGCCCCTGCAGAGATGGGGAGAGGAGCTGGGGTAGGTAGGTCACTGTGGCTGCACGTGGGGATGGGGAGCCTGGCGAGGTGGTGGGGCCTCTGCATTCATTACTGTCCTTTGGCCGCAAGCCCACCCTGGCTCACTTCAGCCAAGAAGGGCATTTGCAGGAAGGAGATGGTTGCAAGTAACAGAAATCTTCATGAGCCAAATTAATTAAAAAAAAAAAAAAAAGAAAGGTGGTTGTGGTATTTCTTGGCTCCCATAAATGACAAGTCCAGAGATTTCTGGCTTTAGGCATGGTTAGACCTAGGAATCAAATTCTTCAATAATCTCTTTCTCTCTGGGGTCTCCACCTCTGGCCTTTGTCCTCCAAGGCTGAGCTGCTAAGGACCTGCCTGAGTGAAGTCAGCAGAGAGCCCTGGGAAGTGTGAGCTGGGCTTGGTCCCCAGTATTAACGGGGCCTTGAATGTTGCACCCAGGAGCAGGGACTTATCTTGGGATGGGGGAGTCCCTGAAGGGTTTGGGCAGGGGAGTACAGGGTCAGGCTCTAGAAAGGATGAGATCAGAGGCAGGGAGCCACAAGAGGGCTGAGGAAGGAGTTACCAACCTTCTGGGGTTGTCAGCTTTTCTCAGGGGAGCAGATTTATTTATGGCTTTTATCACTCTTTGTCAGATCCCCAAGGAACTGATCAAGTGAGGCTCTGATAGAGATGGACGGCACTGGCTGTGTGTCCTGAGGACCAGTTGAAGTGACACCTCCCCCCACCCCATCCCTCCTGGCCGGAAGCCAAGGCTCAGGCAGAGATGTATAGCAGGATTGTGCCCTGTGGCCAGGCGGCCCGGAGGGGCTGGCCCGAGAAACAGGAAATAGCTGGGTTTGGGGAAGTTGTGTGGCCTGGCCAAGCCAAGCCAGCCCGCCGTCGGCTGGGCAGCCCTCACTACGGCCCTATCAATGCCCCATTTGAGACTCACACAGGGGTCCTTTGACAGGGCTGAGCTGGGACCCACTGAGAGGGCCTGTCTGAGCTGGAGGGCCCGGAAAGGAGCCAGCCCCAGGAAGGAGTGGGCTGAGCACAGGCTGGGCAGGTGAGGGGCGCCCGTGCACGGATGTTTCTCCCAGGGCAGGAGGGTCAGCAAAATCAAATCCGGGTCCCGGAGCAGGAGCGTCGGTTTCTCAGGACTGTGATGGTAGCTGGAACATTCCCCTGTTACTGAGTAGACTTCAGTGTCATCTCTGGGACTCTCCCCCCGGGGCCCCATGTGGCAGGTGCTATGTGATGATTAGTCCTGAGGCTCAGAGCTGGCAAATCACTCGCCCAAAGTCATGATCAGTTGGAGGGCAAAGCTGAATTTGACTCCAACAGGCCTGACCGGAGTCTGAGCTTGTCCCCCTGGTCCTTTCCAGCCTACTGCATCCACCTGACGAGGACATGATTTTAGAAGCTTGGAAAGCCCCTTGAAGATAGGGACTGATGCATAACCATCATTGTGCACTTGATGCTGAGGACAGGCCTGGGTCAAGAGCCCTGGTGCCGCTTGTGGTGGAGGACAGGGGTGCATCGAGGATGCAGGACCCAGACAGAAGGCGGATGGGGGCGTGGTCCAGGGGAGGGAGGCTGGGGGCATGAACTCAGGCAGTGGCCATGGGGCTGGGTAGATTCAAGAGGCATTTGGGAAGCAGGATCCAAAGGGCCTGGACATAGAAGTGAGGAAAAGGGAGGGTCAAGGCTGGTGCTTATGTTTGGAGAACATATGAGAAGGTGGTGCCCAGCTTTGAGCTGAGGACACAGGACAGGGAGCAAAAGAGGATGCCTTGAGTTTTGTTTGCATTTGTGATACCTTGGGGGACGCATGGGGCAGGAGCTCAGGGACACCTATGTCTATAGGTCTGGAGGTCAGGAGATAGAGGAAGGAGGGAGATTGGGATGTGAGTGTCATCTGTGGATGTATTGGGGGGATGTCATGTGGGTGGGGTGTCACCAAGGTTCATGGAGGTGTTAACCCATCGTGGGACATAATGCTGACCTCTGGCCACCCTAGATGTATCCTCGGATGAACGCCCTTGCCTCCTTGCCCTGTCTAGCCTCTGGCTTCCCACCTGGTCTGACTGCTTGTAGGGCCCATGACCAAGGCAGCATGTTCGAGGCCTGATGGACATATGAGAGGCCTCATACGCAGTGGTGTGTCCCAAAGGGACCATGGACAGGATGGGCACGCAGCTACCCCTCAGCAGCCGGGGGTGTGGGGATGAGTATGCCCACTTTGCTGATGAAGAACCCTTGCCCTGTGCTTACAGCAAGTTCTCCACTTTGTGGGGTCCCTTCAGACTTTTGGGGAGACCAGATTCATATCCACTTAGGCACTCTGAGAATGTCCCCAGTTTGCAATGAAAAATGTTGAGGAAAGCAGTTCCCAGGTTAAAGGGAGAGGACGATCCGCCCTTGGGCCCACCTTGGATTTCTCTGGGTGGTGCTGGAGCCTCTGCTGTGGGTAGAAGCAGCATCTGCTGCGGGTCTCTGTCCACTATCTGCCTGGATGGGCTCTCTGGGAGCCCGTGCTCACATTCCAGTTTCCTGGTGCTCTAGGAGGAAGCCTGCCTAATTAGCCACCAAGAGCGCCCTGATAGGCAGTGGGCTCGGCAGAGAGTGGCCAGCACAGGGGAGCCATGGCCCTAAATAAACAGAGTCCATCTGGTCAACCTCAGTGGCCCAGCTGGTCAGGCAGGACGCTGGCTTTCAGCTTCCTCTGTTCCACGTGCTGGGGGAACAACCCAGGCAGAGAGACACCCTGGGCAAAGACCTGGAGATGGGGCCGCATGTCAGGGGGTGACTCCAGCCCGGAGTCTCACCTGTGACGACCATTCTGAGCTTACAACATCACGAATACAGTCAGCCTTGACCTTGACCAACTTGCTGAAATTTTATAGTCGGTGGAACTGAATTCCTAACTGAGGGCTTTGGGAAAAGCCAAGTTATTCTCAAGCACTTTGGGTGGGCCATAGGAAGAAAAAAGAACATGCCAGGAATCTTACTCCTCACCTTCCCGGCCCCTCTTCCCGGGGAGGTGACTTCGGGTATCTCGGGGAGGCGGGGGAAGGAAAGGTTTAAATGTCTCGGGCATTGGACATCCTTAGGAAGGCTGGTAGGGGGAACAGCTTCAACACTAAAATACTCCTCGGTGCCTGTAGTCACTGCACGAGCAAGAACAGCGCCAAACCTTGCTCCCCGGTCATCAAACTCCATGGGGCACTTTTCCCACCCTCCTTCATCACCGAAGGCACCACGGAGGGAAGGGCCTGGAGACCAAATTATGAGACTAACCACTAGGCTGTCACTTGGGTAAGTTAGTTAACACCTAGTCCTTCCCGTACTGACCCTGAAGCAACTTTCCCCAAACTGAAGAGTGCCTTATTTCCTTCTCTGTGTCCTGCCCTCTTCCCTCCTTCCTGCCCTCCCTCATTCTACACTGGTCTAGACCACCTGAGCTAGGCAGAACTCTAGGATGGCCTCCAATGACCTCGTGTCTCTCTTTCTCCCTGAGTCTGAGTGGAGCCCGTGAAATTGATGGGAGAGTCACTCCTGTGATTAGATTATGTTTCGGGGCACAGCAGACTTTAAGAAAGGGAGATTACCTTGGGTGAGCCTGGCCTAATCAGGTGATCCCTAAAGGGGACCAGGCTCCTCCTGAAGACGGTGCTCTGCATGGGGGAGATTTGAAGCTGGAGTGGGCCTGGGAGGAGACCACATGACAAGCTGCTGAGAGTGGCCCCTGGTTAACAGCCAGCAGGGGATGGGGGTGGAGGAGGGGGTCCAGTCTGACTACTGCAAGGAACTGAATTCTGCCAACTGCTGTGTGAGCTAGAAAGAGGATCCTGAGTTCCCGAAAAACGAGGCCCAGCCAACGTCATGACTTCAGCCTCGTGAGGCACTAAGCAGAGAATCCACTTTAGTGGTGCCCAGATTTCTGACCTACAGGAACTCTGAGGTCATACATTTGTGCTAACTCGTTATATAGCAATAGAAAATGAAGGTACCACTCTTGCCCAACTTGGAGGAAGTTTATTTTTCCTTCCTTAAACCGCTAAGTGGCCACAGAGCCAACAGTCTTGAAGGTCTGAGGTCACGGTCAGTGTAGATTCAGAGTTTTGACGCTGAAGGATGAAACAGGTGAGTCGAACACCGGTCGCACATCTTCAGTCTCCAGTGGCTCCGTTTTGAAGTCGAGGGGAAAACAGCAGGGACTTCAGGCAGCATGAAGAGAGGTGAGGTAGCCTGGAAAATGGAGGAGAAAATATATTCTGTTCTGTGAGCTGGAGGATTATATTAAATTCAGAGCTCAAATCTTTAGGAGGGAGGGAGACAAATCAAAATGCCCTGGGAGCTGGCAACAGGCGGGTTAAGGAACCAAAATCCACGTGCTGTTAAAGATGGTGGTAGGAAATGAGGATGTTTTCCTCGGGGAAGAATCAGCTCAGTGGGGCCCCGACCATGATCTTTCAGGTCAGCGAACTTGGGACACAGGAGATCTGCCTGCTCTCTGAGCTGGATGGAACGCCCTGGGGGATAGCAAGCTCCCTTCCAACAGGTGTCCCTCCGTAGGCTGGACAACAGCTTTCCAAGACAGAGAGAGAGTTTAGGTTTATGTTATGAGACTGTGGTTTAGTTACATCAGGACTGCCTAGAGAGCTCCGAAATGCAGATTCACTGGGTCTGGGATAGACCCTGGGAATCTATTTTTCTTTTGAAAAATCTTAACCGATCTCTACTGATAAGTTTGTGGGTAACTAAAGGAAGGATAAAACAGAGAAAAGCCCATAAATGCAGGTAGGTGAGGATTCTGCTCAGAGCCCGCAGATCCTGGCTGGCCTCAGGGTCCGAAATGGGCATCTCTCTTCCCTCCCCTCGCCTGCCCTGCCTGTCAGAGGCCTCTTCTCTCTTCCCTCCCCTCCCCTGCCCCACCTGTCAGAGGCCTATTCTCTCCCACCCCCAGAAGGGCCCCAAGCACATCCTTGTCTTGGTCTCCCACACCTGGGAAAGCTTTGCCTTAGCTTCGTTTAAAATGCTCCCCAAAGCAGCTCCTGAGACAAGAACTTGGGAGCGAGTAGTTTATTTGGGCGGTGGCCCCAGGAAATATAATGAGAGGGGAAGCGAGACCGGGAGGGGATACAAGCCAGTAAGAAGTGCATTGATAAACGGGTTGCCTCCTGCATGGGACCCTCCAAGGAACCGCATGGGGTCCATGCCAGAATTGTCCAGCGGGGAACGGGGAAGCTGTGTGTCCCCGGCTCCTCTCCCTCACTGGCTGAGGGCTGCTCTGGGGACGTGCACTCCCCAGGCTGCCTGCAGCAGCTGGAGGTGCACACGCAGGTGGGCTGAGGGGCGTGGGACAGGCACCAACTGGCTCTGCCGTGGTTCCGAGCGCTAAACCTAAGCCTCCCCTCCAAACGCTCATTCCTCTTGCCGGCGTGCTGGACAGTGGGAGCCATTCCCCATGGAAAGCTCCACAGCTGCCCCTAGGGGTGGGGGCGGGCCCTCTGGCCCCAAGAAGGCACCAACGTGGGGGGGACTCTATTTTTGACAGGCGTCTCCAGGTGAGTCTGGCAGTGGCCAGGCTGGATCTACTGCTCTAGATGACCTCTGGGTTTCCTTCAGAGCCCAGGAGTCAAGGTTTTAGGCTTCCCCCATAGCAAAACGAGTCGCCATTTATTGAGCACAGACTGGGATAATGTGCCAGTGCAAAAAGCAGAGGTTCTACCTGGGAGGCCCCCACGGGCTCACGGGGCAAGAACCAAGAGCACCAGTCAGTAAAACCTGAAGTGGAATTTGCTGCAGTGAAGGCAAAAGTATGCTTTGCTCAGTGCCACAGAAAAGAGGGGACAGAGCAGGGGAGGCAGAGAGGGGACAGAAGGGAGACTGGAATGGCCCGGAAAAGGTGGCAAGAAACGGATTGTGAGAAGGCTTGAATGCCCAGTTGAATCTGAATTTTCATCTAGAAGTGAGGTGGGGCCAACAGAAGATTTTTTTTTTTTCACTTGGGAAGGGTGACACTAAATACCCATGTCCTACTCCTGGGCTTCTAGGCAGAGCCAGGTGATGTGTATTCCTTATCAGAGGGCATGAAGAGGGACGCTTGCTGTCTCCGTCACGTTCATGCGGCCAGAGACAGAGGACTTGGAAATGGTGGGCTAGTCAGATGGAGGTGGCTTTGGGAAGAGCCTGCGCAGGGGGGCCTGTGTCTAGCACTGGGCTGTGTCATGAGAGAGAAACACGCCCTTGTGCTAAGCCACTGCCATCCAAGGGCTTACTTGTTACCGCAGCTTAGCCTGTTCTCTTCTGACCGATACAAGAAGGCAAGGCAGAAACAAGAGACGTGGATGCAGCGTTCATCCATGTCATTCTCAACCGTCCTGTGACGTGGGCGCTGAGGTTCCAACTTTGCAGACCTGAAGCAGAAGAGAGAATGGTGAGGGGGTTCACCCGAAGTCACGCGCAGCCGGCGGGTGAAGCAACAGGGACTCCCACCCGGGCTGTGTCTGATTCCGGAGCTTTGCCCTTCACAGGATTCCTCAAAGTCTGGCATGCGTGCCACTGGCAGAACACGAGGTAATTTTCGGTGATGTGCGGATGCAGAGGTCAAATTTAATTAATTTCGAATGTATCTGGAAGGCACATTGGAATACCTTTATAAATGGTACAGCAACCCAGAGATTTCACGGCTGTTACTTCTTAGGAGGAGGAGGAGAGTGTTTTTCACCAAGTGAGTTGGTTGGTTTAGAGTTAATTAAAGAGACAGAGTAAATAAATAAGAGTAAAGGTATGTGTGGATCCAGCCAAACTGCGAGGTTGGCGGGGGGAAGGAGGGAGGAGGAGCGCGCGATAACCAGGTTTGCTCTTCAGGAAAGGAGTGGAGTCCTGGGGGCGCGGGAGGGGAGCCCTGCGCCCCTTGCCACGGAACTGCCTGCCCGGGGCCCCTCGCTTTAGTGCCAAGGCGCTCTCTCGGACAAAACACTAAAGGCTTTAAGTTTCTGGAAACCCGAGGTGTGTGAAAACAAGGAGAGGGAACAGCAGGAGCCCTTGACGGCTGCCTGTCTGACTTGCGAGCCTTTTTTTCCTCTGGTTCATACCGGACACACTGTTCCCGATTTTCATTCCTGGGGGGAAAAATGCTTCACATTTTGAAAACACAAATATTTATTTTCTTTCCTCAATGTATAGGCTGAACTTCCTCCCCCTAAGCCCTTGCTCCCGCTGTGGAATGTGAAAGCTGCCCCCTTTGGGGGGGGAACCTATCTCTGCTCCTGAAAACTTACCTGTGGCCCATTTCTGTGGCCCTGCTAATGAGCAGATGGGTGACACGGAAAAGGCGCCTGTGTTCCTTGGAGGAGCCCATAGAACGGCCATTCAGACTCGGGGCTGAAAGAGCTGTTTCATGGGCCCAGCTGCTGGCCTGGCCAAGAGAGCCGTGTACCCCGAGCTCCGGCCGCGGTCCCGTGCATCGGGGAGGGGACGCGGGGCCAGGAGGCTGCGGATCACGTTCTCCTCAGGCAGCTCCAGTGGGCCGCGGCCACCGCTGCAGACCCCAGCCTGACCCTGGTCGGTTCCCCAGGAAATGCAACCCGTGTGTTACCTGTTGCTTCTTTCAATGTATTTCTTCATTTGCTGACCAGATACCCTGTTCCGGCGTCGTGCCGGGTCCTGAGGGTCAGTGGCGGCTGAGTCGGGCCAGACGCCCCCCGCCCCATCCCCCAGCTCGGAGGGAGCTGATGGCCAGTGGGAGGCAGCTAACACATTTATGACCCAATTTTGGGAAGTGAGAGGCACTGCCGTTGTTTTGCCCTGCAGTGTCTTTGGAAAAAAGAATTATGCTTAAAAGTTGTAGAGGGATAAGGGACCGGCAGCCTTGACTAGCGTTTGGAGCTGGGGACGGCTATGAATGATACGAATAAATGAAATCTACGTGGGAAATGTCAGAGGGAAATGCTGTTTGCTTCCTCCTTCTCTAAACCGGGGGCAAAGAGGGATGAGGCCTGAGTTCCAGGCTGGGCTCCGCCCCTAACTGGCTGGTGGCTTCAGGCAAGTCATGGACTTCTCTGGGCCTCAGTTGTCTCATATGACAAATGGGCTGATGCCCTTGGAGCTGCTGACCTCACAGGTTTGTTTGGAAAACAAGGAGACACAGTAAGAGAGCATGGTTGCCATTGTCGCTGAAGATTGTGAGACTATTGGTTGGGTCACTTAAAAAAAAAAAGTCTGTACATTTCTTTTTAAGGCATAACTCATACAGGGTGAGGCACACAGGTCTTAAATGTTAACGATCCTGTCTGCTGGAAAGATGATAATCCTTTGACCCCCATCTCCCCTTCTGTCTTCTCACTGCCTCCTCACACGGTCCCAGTGAGGCAGGCAAGGCAAGAACTACCATTCCCACTGCATGATAACAAGTCGAGGCTCAGAGAGGTTACGTTAGCAGCTCTAGGTCACACAGCTGTTCAGCCACAGATGGAGATCTGAACCTGGGTCTCTCAGTTGGCCAAGCCCATGCTCTTTCCATATTACCAGACCTCCTTGCAGCAGCAGGGGCCATTCCTGGTGATGTTCCTTTACTTATAAGCCTTTATTTTTGCCTTCCAGTGCAGACCCTGGGCTGGGCCCAGATGCAGGGATGAATCAGTCAGACTCTTACCAGCTCCTGGGTGAGACACACAGTGATGGAAGCACGGGAAAGGGGTCCTAATCCTGGAGGAGCAGGGGAGAGAGGCAGCTCCACCAAGCTCCACCCAAGCAAGCAGGGTGGCTGACAGCACTGACCTGGGGCCCTGTTCTGGCAATGATACTTTTTTAAAAAAAAGATTTATTTATTTATTTTAGAGAGAGAAATAGCATACGTGCACACGTGTGAGGGGGCATGGGGAGGAGGGGCAAGGTGAGAGCGACAAAGAGAATCTCAAGCAGACGCCCCACTGAGCACGGAGCCCATCTCAGGGCTCGATCCCACGGCCCTGAGATCATGACCTGAGCCGAAACCGAGTGTCGGACACTTAATGGACTGAGCCACCTAGGTGCCCCGGCAATGGTACTTCTTAGCGGTGTGACTTCCGACAAGTTACTTCATCTCTCTGTTTTTCAGTTCTTCTGGAAAATGGGGATCATAATAGTAGCTGCATCACGGGGTTGTCAAGGGAATTAAATGAGACGATTCATAGAACCCTGCTCCTCTCATCCACCTTAGAAGGTAGGCTCAGAGAGGTGAAGCGACTGGCCCACGGTCACACAGGTAGCATCTAGCAAACCCAGGTAATCTGGCTTCAAGTCTTTGCTCCTGACTGTCCTCTCTACCGCCCTGAGCACACAGGTCATTTCCAGCGATGATCTTGAAAGATTCTGTTAGGCAGAGAGTGAATGGGAGGGAAGGGCGTTGGGGGCGGGTGACCCGGCCTGTACAAAGGTCCGGAGGGCACCTTGGAGACCCCAGGTGAAGGTGCCCGGCAGGGAGAAGGTGGAGAGGTAGGGGACAGCCGAGGCGGAGCAGGGTCAGGGCTGGATGAGGAAATGGATGCAGGTGAGCGAAGCGGCGCGGTGTGGGGTGAGGGTGCAGGGCTGGGCTGGGGCTTGAGGCTCCTGGGCTGGGCTTTCCCTGGGCTCGGAGTGGCAGCTTTGGGTCAGGGCCCGCTCCAACCCCTGGAGGAGCCACTCTCCACCCACCTGAGATTTCCTGAGTTCCGGCTGCAGCCCGGGCTGCTTCTCCAGGCAAAGGAGCCCTTGTGGTCGGAGGGGCCTCTTGAGCCCAGGCCAGGTGGCTCCCTCCCTCTCTGGGCACACACACCTCCATTCAGCCCGGGCCACGCCCCCCAAGGGGGCTAGGGGCCCGGGCAGCCGCCCCCACGTCAGTGGGGGCCGCCTGGCTGGGAGGCTGGGCAGCGAGGTTGATAAGCCCGGGACCCCCCTGGCCCCCAGCACTGTGCCGGCTCCTGCCCGCGCTGCCGGAACCATGAGGCTCCTCGCCGGCGCCAGCCTCGTGACGTGGGGCCTGTTGCTGCAGCTCCAGGCCCTGTGCACGCTGGGCCTCGCCCCCCACGCCGGAGGTGAGGGGGTCCACGGGAGGTGGGGGACAGGGGGCTGGGCCCCGAGATGAGCAGAGGTTGGGTGGGATCCTGGGGTGGGCCGGGGGGGGTAGCAGGCTGGCACGGGGGCCGACAGCAATGGTGACGTGCGTAAGGGCCAGAGCAGGGGTGACGCTCAGTCTGTTCCATTGAGGGACAGGGGTGGGCCTGTCTCTGCAGTCTCAGAGCCTTCCCTGGGGCTCCCCAGCTCCCAGGCCACCCTCGGGGACCACGCATGCTGCCAGGGCCAGTCTTGTGGGTCGCTGAGGACAGAAGATGGAGCTGCACCAGGCCCAGGGCCGAGTGCAGCTCTGGGGTGGCCAGGACTCCACCCCCCTTTCCCCAGCCCTTCCAGCATACCTGGGTGTAGGCTCCTACCTGCTGTACCACTCCCAGAGCTTCAGCCTTGGGCACTGAATCCCAGAATGCCCAGCTCATCCTGTACAGATGGGGAAACTGAGGCTGGAGAAGGGAGTTCTCTTGGTTCCCGATCCACTGCTCCATGGTGTGGCTAATTCCCTCACCCTCTGTGGACCTCAGTTTACCCATTTGTAGCTTAACTAGTAGGGACCAGAGTGCGGCTGCAAGGTCATTCCTCAGGTCCCTTGAGGAACTCTGGTACCTAGGGCACTGTGGCTGGGGGGCTGGGACGGCCCAGGACCCCTTCCCTTTCCTGAGCCTTCCTGCATCCTCACTTAGGAGCAGCTCTGCTCAGTTCCGGGACGCAGAGGGAAAGGCCTGTGTACTGAGCCCCGCCTGGCTGCAGGGCCAGGACAGTGACAGTACCAAGCAGTGAGCTTTATTCTCCCCACAGGACAGATGAGAAACTGAGGCTCCTAAAGGTGCAGTGAGCTGCCCAGGGCCACAGCGGGGCTGAGCCGGGATTCAAACACCACTCTGCTTCATTCCAGCTCCATGCACTTTCCAGCACATGGTGCTGCCTGCCCGGGGTGTCTGGAAAGATGTGCCTCTGTAGGGATATGTTAAAAGAAGAAGAAGAAGAAGAAGAAGATAACAGGAGGGGAAGAATGAAGGGGGGGAAATCGGAGGGGGAGACGAACCATGAGAGACTATGGACTCTGAAAAATGAACTGAGGGTTCTAGAGGGGAGGGGGTGGGAGGACGGGTTAGCCTGGTGCTGGGTATTAAAGAGGGCACGTTCTGCATGGAGCACTGGGTGTTATATGCAAACAATGAATCATGGAACACTACATCAAAAACTAGTGATGTAATGTATGGTGATTAACATAGCATAATAAAAAAAAATCTCAGCCTCGGGCAACTCACTGCCCCTCTCTGAGCAATCCCCTCTTTACAGGATCCATCAGGGCTGAGCAGCAGTGCGTGCAGGGTGCCAGGACAGGGCTGGGCACCAGCCTTAATCTTAATCTCAGTTTGTTTCCTGAGATTAAGAATTCCTCATATCAGTGAGGTCATATGATACATGTCTTTCTCTGATTGACTTATTTCGCTCAGCATCACACCCTCCAGTTCCATCCACGTCGTTGCAAATGGCAAGATCTCATTCCTTTTGATGGCTGCATAATATTCCATTGTATATATATACCACATCTTCTTTACCCATTCATCTGTCAATGGACATCTGGGCTCTTTCCACAGTTTGGCTATTGTGGACACTGCTGCTATAAACATTGGGGTGCACGTACCCCTTCAGATCCCTACTTTTGTATCTTTGGGGTAAATACCCAGTAGTGCAATTGCTGGATCATAGGGTAGCTCTATTTTCAACTTTTTGAAGAACCTCCATACTGTTTTCCAGAGTGGCTGCACCAGCTTGCATTCCCACCAACAGTGTAGGAGGGTTCCCCTTTCTCCGCATCCCCGCCAACATCTGTCGTTTCCTGACTTGTTAATTTTAGCCGAGGCTGAGATTTGAGCCTCTGTCTTTCCCACGGGGCTGAGCTGTGGGGGCCTTTGGCAAGTGGGTTGCCCGGGTGTCCACATGCTGACAGAAGGACCTACCCGGCCTGGCTCAGCTTCAGTCTACACTGCCGGAGGCCTCCAGTCTCGGTCTAAGGAGCCCCTGACCTTTGCCCTTGCTCTTGGCCCTCTCCCTCCCGTCCCCTCGCAGGGCAGCTCTGCCGGACCCGGCCCACGGACCTGGTGTTTGTGGTGGACAGCTCGCGCAGTGTGCGGCCTGTGGAGTTCGAGAAGGTGAAGGTGTTCTTGTCCCAGGTCATTGAGTCGCTGGATGTGGGGCCCAATGCCACCCAGGTGGGCGTGGTCAACTATGCCAGCGCCGTGAAGCAGGAGTTCCCGCTGTGGGCCCACGGCTCCAAGGCCTCGCTGCTCCAGGCCGTGCGCCGCATCCAGCCGCTGTCCACGGGGACCATGACCGGCCTGGCCATCCAGTTCGCCATCACCAAAGCCTTCAGCGACACTGAGGGGAGTCGTGCCAGGTCCCCCGACATCAGCAAGGTACGTGTCCCGCCCTTCCCCGCCAGCGTCCTGCTGTGAACCGCCTGCAGGATTCTCCAAACCGGCTCACAGTTGTGTCTTAGACCCAACGAAGCCAAGTGGCAGAGCTGGGATGTGAACCCATCTTTATCCACCCTCTGACCGCAGGACCTCAGTCTGGTGAGAGCTCGATTATTTCAGTTTGGTGGACTTGGCTCCCCGAGGCCAAGTGAGGCAGTCCAGACGCCCCCCACTCCCCGGACTGGCTGTGTCACCCTGAGCAGCGCGTGCAGCTCCTTGCCTCAGTCCCTTCACCCATAAAACCACAGTAAACCAACTTTCTCGAGGGGCTGTCGGGAGGACTCTGTGAGTCCGTAACATAGAGTGCTCAGAACAGCGCTGGCCCTACCAAGCCCCACGGAAGGGTTAGCTCAGGTTTTATTTAATCAGCCTCTGAGGGCAGGGGTTCAGAAAAATGAGATGATGCGCCGCAAGCCAACGTCAGTACGGACTCCAGGCCGGGTGCCGAGGACTTCACAGACCTGGTCCCCACAGCGGGATTTCCCAGGACTCAGCCCAGGGCCTGCGAGGCTGGTCAGGTGTTCTCTTCCGCGGTGGTCTGCCCACAGACGCCCACATCTCCCCTTCATAGCCCTCAACGGCCCCAAGGAGTCACCCTTTACCTGCCCAGGGCCTCGGCCCCGGGGACGTATTTTCTTACCCCCATGCAGGACATGCCTGACACATGAGCGCCGAAGGAATGCAAACTTGCTTGGAGGTGGTATCCTCATTTTGCAGATGAGGAAACTGAGGCATGGGAGGCTTAAGTGTCTTGCCCAGTTAGTAAGTGGCAGGGATGTCTAGAGATAATAGCACACAATCCCGGCCACTATAGCCCTCGAAGAAATGGCCTGTAGGGCAGCCTGTTGGTTGTCCTTTGTGGGGGCCCTTTACAAGCTCTGACGTGAGGTCCTTGAGAGGCTGTGATGACCTGGGGTGATCCTAATAAGAGAGAGGTGGTGAAGGGGATGGTGGTGACGTCCGTAGCTGTCACACCCCCAGTCACTTGTGTCAGTCCACATCAGGCCAGTGGCCTGGCGTGGGCATGTGAGGACAGAGAGTGCCAACTCCCCCAGACCTGGAGCGTCCAGCCTGGAATCCACCTGTGGGAGGCCCCTACAAGGTGAGTTCAAAGTCCCAAGGCTGGATTAAAGGGGGACAGTTGGGGTTGCAGAAGGCTGTGGGTCTCGGGGGAATGTGGCAGCCTGTGGCTGTGGACAGTCTCAGCTAGGTGAGCCTCGGCCTCTGGTGGGGAAGGGATGGTGCAAGATCACTCCCCAGGGGGTCCCGGGCAGTGATATGAAAAATAATCTTCCCCTTCCTGGCCTCGGACCATGAGTCATCTCATTAGATGACTCAGGAGGGTGAGCCGCATTTCCAACCACCATACTACAGGTCACTAAGACAGGGGTTTGGGGACCGGGGTCCGAGGGTGGGGACCCAGGAATCAGAAGCAGACCCAGGTCAGAAGCAGAGAGGCGCTGTGAGGACCCTGGCTTCAGGGCAGGCTCAGCTCAGGTCGGGGTGGGAAGGGCTAGGCCTAGCGCCAGGGTCCCCTCTGTCTCCCTTCCCAGGGCACAAACAGGGGAGCCTTGTGGGGAGGGGAGCAGACAGTGTTCTCCCCTACGGAAAGGACATGTAGCATCCTGGGGAACGGAGGGAGAAGAGGGAGCCATCTAAGTGGGAAGGCCGCCCCCACTCCAGGGCCTGGAGGGGAAGGATGGCCAGACTGGAGGCAGAACCGCCGTTCTTTAGCCTCGCCCGCCCTCTGCTGGCCAAAGGGCAGAACTGCACGGTGTCGGGCACACTTGCTGGGACCTGTCCTCGGAGGCCCCAGTCTGAGGAGGGAGACATGGTCCTGCCCTCAGATCATCACAGAGCTGCCTCCCCGAGAGGGGAGACACCCACAGGCGCTAGTCAGATGGGAGAACACCTCAGCCATGTCTTTCAGTCAGAGGAAACCTGTCTCCTCTTCTGCGAGTCAGGTTCTCCTCCCTGGGGCAAAACCCTGGCGGGGAATCAGATCCACCTGCCGTGGACTAGCTGTGTGACCTGCGCAAGCCACTCTGCCTCTCGGGCCTCAGGGTCCTCTTCTGCCAGTGGCCCCGGGGGCTTACTGGAGGGCTGAGCGGCCCAGCCCAGCGCGGGAGGGAGACCTGGTCCTCACACGCACCCCGCGTGTCTTAGGTGGCCATCGTGGTGACGGACGGGAGGCCCCAGGACAGCGTGCGAGACGTGTCTGCACGGGCCCGGGCCAGCGGCATTGAGCTGTTTGCCATCGGCGTGGGCCGCGTGGACAAGGCCACGCTGCGGCAGATCGCCAGTGAGCCGCAGGAAGAGCACGTCGACTACGTGGAGAGCTACAGCGTCATCGAGAAGCTGTCCAAGAAGTTCCAGGAGGCCTTCTGCGGTGCGCCGGGAGGGCCAGGGGGTGGACAAGGCTGGGGCGCTTCGGCGGAGCGTGGGGGGTGCTGGCGTCCCGGCGGGGCCGCAGCGGGGGGCGTGGCTGGACGGGGCGTGGCGTGACGGAGAGCATCGGGGCGGGACTGAGTCCGCATCGGGGGTGGGACCGGGGCGGGGCGGACAGGGATGGATAGGGCCACGGGGCGGGGCCAGGGCAGGGGCAGGGCGGGATGGGGGCGTGGCTAGAGAGCCCATCGGGGCGGGGCTGGACCGGAGGGCTGGACAGGGCGGGACTGAGTCTGCATGGAGAGCGGGCCAGGGCGGGACCGGACGGAGATGGACAGGGCCGACTGAGCGTCGGGGTGGGGCAGGGGCAGGGAGGGGGGGCGGGGGCGTGGCTAGAGTCGATCGGGGCGGGGCTGGACAGGGTGGGGCTGGACAGGGCGGGACTGAGTCTGCATCGGGGGCGGGCCAGGGCGGGGCCGGACGGGGATGGACAGGTCCGGGGCTGAGTTAACGACGGGGCGGGGCTGAATAGGGCGGGAGGCGGGGCTGAGAGTCAGCATGGGGCGGGCCAGGGATTCCGGCCCTGGGCTGAGGGTCTGGGGCTCAGACCTCACCCAGTTGGCGGCCTCAGTCTCCCTGAATGTTTGAAGGGCCACCCTGGCTGAGATGTCCAAGGCCCTGTGACAGTGAGATTCTGAGTTGTCTTCTTGTCCCCACAGTGGTGTCAGACCTGTGTGCCACAGGAGACCATGACTGTGAGCAGGTGTGCCTCAGCTCCCCGGGCTCCTACACCTGCGCCTGTCGGGAGGGCTTCACCTTGAACAGTGATGGCAAGACCTGCAATGGTCAGTGGGCTGGACACAGGCAAGCCCTGGGGAGGGTGGGGAGGGGGGCGGCTTGGCCACTCTCTAGGAAGCCCATTCGAGCCTCTCTGCACTTTGCTTCTGGACCAATCTGCAAAGGTGATAGATGCCTCCTAGAACTTGGTGTCTGCAGAAAGTTACCTTCTGACTTCTGTCCCTCTTTGTCACGGTGGGTGGTGGGTTTAGTATGGTGGAAGGAGTTACACAGTCTTGAGTTCAACTCTTGGTGCCACTCCTTCTGAGTTGTATGATTTAATGGCTTTGGAGCTTCCATTTCCAACGCTAAAGAACAAGGCCAGGAACCTTGGCTTTCTAGAGGGAGTTCTGAGGACAAAACGGGCTGGGATAATCCTCAGTACAGAGTTCGGTGTGTGATGGGTTCCTGACTAGTGGTCAGGGTGAACGACTGGTCCCTAAGCTTCACCTCCTCTCCTTGCTACCCTTCCTAGCCTGCAGCGGCAGCAGCGGCAGTTCGGCCACTGACTTGGTCTTCCTCATTGATGGATCCAAAAGTGTGCGGCCGGAGAACTTTGAGCTGGTGAAGAAGTTCATCAATCAGATCGTGGACACGCTGGATGTGTCCGACAAACTGGCGCAGGTGGGGCTAGTGCAGTACTCGAGCTCTGTGCGCCAGGAGTTCCCGCTGGGCCGCTTCCACACGAAGAAGGACATTAAGGCGGCTGTGCGGAACATGTCATATATGGAGAAGGGCACCATGACCGGGGCTGCCCTCAAGTACCTCATTGACAATTCCTTCACTGTGTCCAGCGGGGCTAGGCCTGGGGCCCAGAAGGTGGGCATTGTCTTCACTGATGGCCGGAGCCAGGACTACATTAACGATGCCGCCAAGAAAGCCAAGGAACTTGGTAGGTGATGCCTGGATCCTGAACGCCACTGATGGCCAGGAGTACCTAGGGAACAGCTCGACTATAGGTTGTCTGTTACTAGTGCCCTAAACTCAAGTTCAATGTGAATGAGGAGGGATGGGTTTGTCCAACTCTTTCTTATCGGGGATGAGAAAACGGAGGCCCCAGAAAAGTAAGCAGCTTGTTTCAATGGTCCTTTTGTAGGTGGGGTTTGGAGGTTTTCCAGTCGAATGTTCCCCAGAACACACCAACTGTTGGAAGGCAACCCCACTTTGGGACAAGCCGGAGTCTCTGTTTTTAACACCTATTTAATGAGGATAATAATAGCCACCAGATGGATGGTCATGGGGTGTATGAGGTTACGAAGCTCCCGGTCCAGAGAATCAGTACGGGTCTGACATAGGGTAGAACCTCAGTGAATGTTGGTTTCCTCAAGGTCTTTGTCCTAGGCACTGTGCCTGTAATTCCAGAAGCTGCCACCAGGAGGTGTCTGGTGTTGATCGCCTGGGCATTGCCCAGGAAGCTCAGCTGCGGCTGCCTGTCCCCATGACCACTGTCACTCATCTTGTTCCTCTTGGCAGGCTTTAAGATGTTTGCTGTGGGTGTGGGCAACGCCGTGGAGGACGAGCTGAGGGAAATCGCCTCAGAGCCCGTGGCAGAGCATTACTTCTACACGGCTGACTTCAAGACCATCAACCAGATTGGCAAGAGGTTGCAGAATAAGATCTGCGTGGGTTAGTGAGGCCAGGGATGGCATCGATGGGAGGGGTGGGTGGGGCTCCGGGGGGAGACTGGGGAGCCATTCTGGAACTGGATGTGGGTGGGGAGAAGCAGGAGCTGGGGTGGCAACAAGAGTTGGCAGAAGCAGGAGGAGGGCTGGCCAGTCTCACTTTGGCAACCAGCAAACATAGGCTGAATGCTTATTACATGAATGGCACTGTTGTTAGTACTCTCCAAATATTAAATCATTCAGTCCTAATTGGTAGAAATATTATTATTCCCATTTTACAGACAGGAAAACCGAGCCCAGAGGGGTGGAACAATCGTTAATAACCGGAGGCGCCAGGATTTGAACCTTGCTGCCTCCCCCGATCCTCCCAGTGGTAGAGAGGATGGATTCCAGAGTCAGACATGCCTGAGTTTGTGCGTTTGCTCTGGCAGGAACTGGCTGTTGGCCAGGATCCCGTTGTTTCACTGCTCGGGTTCTTTATTTGTAAAATGGGATGATTAATGACTTCCAACCCAGAGTGTTGGATGAAGCTGCCAAGATGACCCCGAGGCCCCTAGCAACAGTGCCCTGCATGCAGTGGGGGCCAGCACGGAGATGCTGGTATTGGAGGTTTTATCAGGGCTCTGTGGGGTTGGAGAACATTCGGAGTCTCCCCGTCCATCACTCCTGGGAGTTCTGCCTCAGAACCCTACACGTGTCTCTGTCTTCTCAGCTCTCCCAGGCCCCCCGCACTCCCCCAAGACTCCCTAGTCCTGGCCCTAGGTTGTGACCGCTCCTCGCTCCCCCGCCACACCACCACTCACCTTCCCTTTCTCTTTCCCTACTTCCTGCCCACTCCAGAGGAAGACCCGTGTGCCTGCGAGTCCATTGTGAAATTCCAGACCAAAGTGGAGGGGATGCTGCAGGCCCTGACCAGGAAGCATATCCTTTCCCAGAGGCCATTGAGGGGCGGGGATTGGGGGGGGCAGGGCACTGCAGGGCGGGAGAGGGAGCCACGCCCCTTGTGTGTGGGGTCCCAGGTGGGACTCTGCCTCCTGCTGGAGATAAGCTGGACTCCGGACAGATGGGCTGGCACCGGCTTTGGTACTGATCCTGTCAAAAGCAGAGGCTCCTAGAGGGTAAACAGAGAAACTGAGGCAGAAGCCAAGATCTAGAGACTGGACACACATCCAGAGTCCTAGCCATGCTCAGGAAAACATGGAGCCTGTGGCCTCCCCTTTTCTCAGGCTCTCAGTGACACGAAGAATACCAGTCTCTACTCAGATGAGGCTGGGCCTGGAACAACTCCCCTGCCTCTGTCAGGACGGGGTGGGGGCTCAGGTGGGGGACCCAGCAGGCCTGAGCTGCCACTGGGCAAGGCTGGGCCTTCAGGGCACACTGTAACTAGCGCGTTTTGGGGAAGGCACCATTCTGAGGGCAGTGACACTGGGGAGGACGCAAGCTGTAGATAGGGTGAGAGAACCCATGGAAGAGAGGCTCTTGGGAGGTGGGGGACACAGGAAGTGGGGTCCCGAGTGCAGGTGGGACAGCCATCACCCCCCTGCTCTGGTCAGCCTGCGCCTGTCCTTAACCGTGAGTCCACTGGAAGCTGTGAGTAAGCGGCTGGCCGTCCTGGAGAACAGAGTCGTCTGAGGCTGCCTGTCCCCGCCACAGCCTCTCTCTCTCCCCACCGCAAGCACAGCCTGCCGAGTCCTGCGTGTGTCCCCTAGAGCCCCGAGTGTAGTCTAGCTTTGCCATTTCAGTGAGGGGGGAGGGGCAGGCCCTGAGGGCACCAGGTCTCCCCCACCATCCTGCCAGCCCTGCTGGGTGTGTGTGTGTGCGCGTGCATGGGCATGTGCACATGTGTTAGGAGCGTGGCTATGTTTGGGAGCATGCGTGTGCGTGTGTGCATGCCTGAGGGCAGGCGTGTATCTAGAGCAGGGATGCGTGTGTGAGAGTGAGAACACAGGGGTGAGTGTGAGAGGGACTGCGTTTGCATTTTTTCAATTGAAAGCTTAATATATTCCTTTTTTTTTAGTTAACCCTTTCTTGACTGCGAGTGCTGTGAATCTCTTTCCTGATTTTTCTATTCCCTTCTGAAAAACAATTAAATATGATTTAACTTAAGCCCTGAATGGGGCCAGAGGCAGTGTGGTCATTCGGGGAGCCGGACGAAGGCCTGGTGAGGGCGGCGGGTGCAGGGGGCCCCTGCAGGGTGGCAACAGTGGTGGGAATAGTGGTGAAGGCCGCTACCCCGAATCCAGCGTGCGGTCGTCCTGCCCTTACAGGCTCTCCCTTCCTTCTCCAGCAGCCCTGCCCACGGTGGACTTGAGACGCCCTCATTATACACACGGGGAAGCTGTGTCTGGGTGTTCAGATGACTTGCTCAGCAAAGCATCAGCTGGAGAGATAGGACTTGTATCTAGGACTGCAAGACATCAAAGAAAAAGAAGAGCCATGACAGCAGATAGGCCGATTCAGGCATTCATTCATTCAAGCATGCATGCATGCAGATGACAAACACAGAGCACAGGCCCATGGCAGGCAGTGGGAAGATGGTCGCCTACGAGACAGACACAGTCCCTGCCCTTAAGAGACTTACAGTAGAGTAGAGTGCCCTATCACCCTCACCCAGCTGGGGAAAAAGAGTGGGTTTAAGTTGTAACAGGAGCCTATGGGCTGAGTGTATGTGCGTTAGTTAGAGATGCTGGGAGGGTCCCAGCCACACCGGCCCTGGCCCCAGGTGCCCCTCCCCCCTCAGCCCCACACCCATGTTGGAGTCCTCTCTGTTCCCTCCTTGGGCGTCAGCAGCTTCGCCTCCATCCCAGCACAGACGGCAGCAGCCCCCCACCTCAGGGATGGCACATGAGAAAGTGTCCTGATCCTCATGTCCCCTCAGGCCTACCTGGGGTCTGCCGGCCTCGCCCAGGCCCCTCTGGAGCAGTGCCCCCTGCAATCTCAATCCTTCGTCTCCCAGAGTGGGAGCTTGGGTGATTTGCTGAACTCATTCCTGCATCATGGGGCATTTTTAGTGTTACTACTAGAGTCACACTTGAGAGCCCGTAAAAGGCTTTTACGAGAGACTCAGACCATCCTGAGAGGTCTTCCTTAGAGGCAGTTTAAGCAGGCGGAATTACACCCCTGCACCCACCAAAACTCAGTGGCTCAAAAACAACCACCTGTTACTGTCATGGTTCTGTGCGTTGGCTGGGCTTTGTGGGGTGGTTCTTCTGCTCCATGTGGAGTCGGCTGGGGTCACACTCGTGTGGGTCTCGACTAGGCTGGAGCCTCCAGCATGGCCCACTCACCTGCGCCAAAGCCCCCTGATGTGACCGTTGTGGGGGGAGACGGGGCTGCAAGGCCTGGCCTCTCTTTACTTCTCTCTCCACGTATGTCCCCAGGGGCTCTCCGGCGGGGGAACCAGACTTCTTACCTGGCAGCCCAGGGCTTCTGAAAGCTTTTTAGGTCTGGGGCCCCACATTGGCATGGCGTGACTTTTGCTGCATTTTCTTGATGAAAGCAGTTTCAGGCCAGCCCAAACGCAAGGGGCGGGGAGGTACACTCCTCTTCTCCATGGGGAGAGAGCAACGAAGAATTGGCGGCCACTTTTCATCTGCCGCAGGAGGGCACTCTCTGGTGTCCCATTCTGGCTACACTCCCTGCCTTGACCGTTCGTGATACCCAGGAAACCCTCACGCCGAAGTGAGACGTACGTGGCTGAGCCCATTTCTGTTCCATGCAATGTGAGAGCCCTGACTCAGCCGATCTTTCACCTCTGTCTCCAACCCACGTGGTGGCCTTGGTGTCCTCGTTCTTGCTCCTCAGTTCTGGGGCCATCCTGGGTTCCAGGACCATGCCTCAGCTGCCTGGTAACTTGGTGGGGGCCCTTCACCCCTCTGGGTCCCCCACCTACATCCAAGACAAAGGATTCTGGCACCACCTCTCAGGTACTGCGGGGTGTCAATGAGGTGGGTGGGGGCACCCAGCACCGGGCCCGCCCACACTTGGCACCCAGAGTGGAGTTGGCATCATTGCTGCCTTCTAGGGGGTGTTTCCCAGACTCAGGGACACATCCAAGCCTGTCGGTGACTGAGCACCTCCCTTGTTCCCATCTGGGGCCAGTGTCCCTCGGGACACTGCAGCCACCTGGTCTCCAGCGGCTGTACCACCCGGGGCACCTGTTACCCGCTGGGAGACCAGAGTGTGCACCGTGGCTCTGGCCCACCTGCGTCACGTTGGCTGGCACCGACCCCCCAGCTCCACCAGGAGGCAAAGACAAGGACAGGCCTGCCTCTGCTTGGAGGGGTGCCAGCACATGCGTGTGCCGCGGCTCAGGGAGGCGAGGCGTGGAGGGCGGCGTGAGCCTGCGAGCTTCTGGGGACAGTCAGCCACCTCCACCACTTCGTCCTGCGGCCAGGGATTGTCCAGCACCCGTGCCAGGCCCTCGTCCAGACAGCAGGAGTAGAACGAGCCCAGAGACGGCACAAGCCCCTGCGCTCCGGGGCTGACGTCGCAGCCTCGGTGTGTTTCTTGCTGTGTGAGCATGGACAAGCCATCCCTTCTCCCTGTGGGCCTTAGTTCTTCATCTGTTGAATGGAGAGAGGATCCAGAAACGAGCAGTCAACAAGGAGAATCTCCCGAGGGACGCACGGTGTCACTCAGAGCCCGAGGGCTGTCATTACTTCCTTGATGAAATCAGACGAGAGAGAAGCGTGCCCGGGGGGCGCCTGTCTGGCCTGGCAAAGACCAAGCATCAGGCTCCGAGCTCCCAGGAACTATCCCATGGGGAGGTGACAGCGGAGGGGTTAGCAATTTGGGAGCCAACAGTCCTGGTGTGAGACCCCCCCAGGCCCCCTTGCCTTGGACAGACTCCTTTGCCCTCCGACCTCAGCTTCCTCGACAGTAAACAGGGCAACAGCACCCTCCTCACAGTGTTGGTGCTGAGGGCACCCAGACGGGGGGTGGGGGGCTTGGCATGGTTGTGGCCAGCCCTGGAGGGCTCCCTGGAGGAGACGGCAGAGGTGGCTTAGCAGGGGGCCTGGGCGCTGCCCCTGCAGGGGAAGTCTGGAATGTGAGGGGTGTGTGTGGGGGGCGGCTGAAAAGGGGCACATGACTGGGAGGGAGGGGCAGGGGACAGTGAAGTCACCCTCCCCTCGTTTTTTCCTTCCTTCCCCATTTACTGAGCATTGCCAGAGGCCAAAGCACACACGAGGCATTCGGGATGAAATAGAAAATGCCCAGTGGTTTCTGGCCTCGTGGTGCTCCCAGCCTAGAGGGGCAGGCAGACATGGGACAGAAAGCCTCACAGGGAGCCCAGCTGTGGTAGTGGGCCTAGGACTTGGGGTATGCCACAGAGGGGCTTCCCCAGCCGTGAGGAGGTGGAGGAGGCTTCCTGGAGGCTGAATCTGAAGGCACTTTGGGAGTTAGGGAGGTAAAGGGGGCTGGGGAAGAGCGCGTCAAGTGGAGGGAATGGCGTGTGAGAGGGCCCTGAGGAGGAAGGTGTGTGGCCCTCATAGAGCCTGGATGCAGCTGCCTGTGGCGGGGTCCAGGGTGCAGGCCTAGGACCAGAGGAGGCGGGGACTGCACCTGCAGGGTGGTGTGAAGGCACGGGAGGGTTTTAGGAAACGAGGTGATGTGATTAGAAAGTGGGATAGAACTCTGATTAGACATGCGGCTCATGTTTTTCCCCACAAACACTCGATGGGGTGCGAGGCGGGCTGTGAAGCGACCTCAGCCGGGATGTGCAGGGACCGAAACCTCCCTCTCACACACCCACGGAGGTGCGGTGACCTGGAGGCTGGCCCTGCTGGGTCTTGTGCAGGGCGGCTGACCTCCCTGTCACCGTGAAGCAGTGACATCCTTACTTGCAGGGAGAGGGGAGAAACTCCTCGGGACGGTGGCCCTGAGGACGCCGGCAAATCCTTCCAGTGACCCTGTTTTACAGGTGATGAGATTGTTCAAGTCAGCGCGGGCACCAATTCCTGGGTTGACCCGAAGCTCAGGCCTTTCTTAAGAGCAGCACAAACTTAGCTTTGCCGCCTATGACGAGTGTTAAGCCGTGGGCACATAGTAGGCCCTTGGAAAGTCCCAGTGGCCGGTCTCTTCCTCTGTCCTCCTCCCAGGTGGCCGGCAGGCTCAGAGTTTGGCAGAGGGCGGACCTCGTCCTAGAGGAGCCTGGAGCTGGACCCAGGAGCCCCAGGCAGAAGGGGCAGGGTTGGACCCCCATGGAGGGGCTGGTGGGAGCCAGGCAGGGAGTGAGCGCCTTGCCAAGGAGGCTGGGGGTTGGAGAAGGTGCTGGATGGGGAGACTGATCAGCACCCAGGGGCTTAGAACTGGCAGGCCTGAGGCTGTTGTTGGCCTGGCTCAGGCCCTGGTCGAGGCCGAGCTGGGGTGGGTTGGGAATCTGGGACCTCTGGGGCTGAGCCTCAGGATTTTCCAAGAAAGGACCAAATGGAAGGGGGTATGTGCCCAGAACTCGCCCATTTTTGAGTGGGAGAAGGTTGCTTCCTGTTTCCAACAGTGCCGCCTAAGCCATCCCATGGCAGGCGGGGGGAGTCCCAGGGAGGCCGGCAGGAGAAGCAGGGCAGGTCAACCACCTGGAGACCGGCCGGCTGGCACTGTGGCTCAGAACGGGCTGAGTTAGGGCTGGGTTGCAAGTGACAGAAATACCACACCAACCAGTGTCAGCACGAGAAGGGAGTTGATGGGATCCCCGTGATGGAGGGTGCTGGCAGAGGCGTTGGGCTTGGGGGCGTCTTTGGGCCTCCGGCTCTCTCCCCTCTTTTTTTTTAATTTTAAAGATTTTTATTTATTTATTTGAGAGAGAGAGAGCACAAGTAGGGGGAGAGGGAGAAGCAGACTCCCTGCTGGGCAGGGAGCCCGATGTGGGACTCAATCCCAGGACCCTGGGATCATGACCTGAGCTGAAGGCAGACGCCCAACTGACTGAGCCACCCAGGCACCACTGGCTCTCTCCACTCTTGACTGGTCTCCACCCTGGTGACCTCATGTCCAGCCAGACCCTCGTCTCAAGATGGCCCCATGCCCCCCAGCTCTGAGTTCACAGCCTTCAGCCTCCTTGGCTCAAGTGCCCACCCTTGAAAATCACTGTGGCCAGGGTGATGCAAGGCTCGGACTGGCCAGGCCGGGCTCTGCTTGTCCCTGGGTGACGGATGGATCGGGCACACAGGACGCCCCAGGACTAAGAAGACTGAGTGGTTCCTCCAGGAGAAGGAGGGATGTGTAATCAGATCCAGGGTCTGGGTGCAGGCTGAGCAGAACCACCCCATATCCCCAACAGGTAGGCAGAGCGAGGGTTTTATTTAGATCCCAGCTGGAATAGATCCTGTGGATCCCATTCTTCCCTGTATGGGGAAGGGGGGACCACATCGCCGGGCTCTGAGGAAGGTGAGGGCCGGCATCTTGGGGTCTTCCAAACCCCAACTCCTGCCAAACTCATCTTGATTCTCCCCACGTCGGTTGCGGGTCCCCAGGCAACCCACCCTCTCCATGTAATTCCCGCATCTTTCCCTGATCTCCGTTTGATTAACAGAAGGTTATAAACAAGTCCCACGAAGAAGGAAAACCAGCACCTCCCCAGGGCACCCATAGTCTATTGGCAGATGGCAAGTTACTTTGTAATCGGTATTTTTGTTGTTTTGATTTGTGTATAGATAAACAGGACTAAACTAATTAGGATTTTTTTCCCCCTGTCTTTCCCCAGGTCTTGGATTACAATGGGAGTCCCTTGGCCCCACAGTGAATTGGTTACCAGGTTTCAATAACGGGTTTGTCTTTGCAATTACAGTTCATTAATGGATTTACAAGGGAGGGAAGACGGCACAGTCCGCTAAGGGGATTGTTTTGCATTTCTCCTCTTTTAATTACACGATTTTCTCCTGGATCAATGCTCTGTGAAAAATGGTGGTGGTGGTGGGGGGGTGTAGTCCCAACACCCCATCTGTTCCAGATGCAAATGCAGTTAATATGATAGGAGACAGTAGCTGCACAGAGGCTTCCTGCTGCCCGGGTTAGGCCTGCCTCCTCTGGAGCTGCTGAGTGGCTGGGCAGCTCAGTCACCGTCGGGGGGGCTCGGGAGCTCGGTGCACACGAGGCTTGGTTGGCGTGGGGAGGGGCCGTCTCTGCTCTTGGGGCCAGAATCAGTTTTAGGACCCCCACTGAGTTACCTTTTCTTTTTGATCATCCACTAGATGTGAGCTGTTACACACACAATTTTGAATTCAAACTTCTCAGTGATGTTGTGAATAAATTTGTTTTGCAAACGGAGAAACCAAGGCTGCCAGATATAAAGTGCCACACAGCCAGTAAGTGGCAGGGCTGGGGTTTGAACCCTGGACTCTCTGGCTGCAAAGTCAGGACTCTTTCCAGAACATTGCCTCTCTGAGGTTCAGACTCACTGTGATGAAGAGGGGGTTCTAGTCTTTTCTCTACAGGTTGGGACCATAGCAGGTTAACTGGCCTTCCTGCCTTGTTCTTTAGCCCATTCTGCATACTGATATCACAGTGATGGTCCTACAGTGCACATCTGATCAGGTCACACCCTTGCTCAAGATCCTTCTCTGTCTCTCTTTTGTCTCCAAGATAAAATTCAGACTTACTTGGACACCCTAAGACCTATATAGTTTGGCTGTTGCCCAGGGCTGTTGAATTCCAAATTTCCTACTATTTTCACTTACCCTTTGCTGTTACCTGGGTGACCCAGTTTCCCCATCTGTGAAATGGACCCCTGACACTGGGTAAGATGATCTCAAGGACTGCCTTGAATCTTGAGGTTGAGGTATCAGATAGTGGCCTGAGGCTGCTAGGGAGGAATCTGGCCACAGGATGGCGGCATCGGCCCAGGAATGAGATGGCCAGCCAGGCTGGGGGATGGGGTTCTGCAACAGTCACTGTGAGCTGGGCTAGTTCCTGTCACTTGTGGCACTCAGTAGCCCACGATCTAATCCTTTCAAACTGCCCCCTCCCTGCCACATACAAAGGTTCCCAAGGAGACAGCAACCCGTCTCCAGGGGCAGAGCGTGGGTGGGGGTCTCCCCCGAGATGGTTGCTCTCTCCCGGCTCCAGCCGGCTATGTTCTCATATCCCTCACCCTGACATGTCCCGTGAGAGGCCTGGGCTGGATGCAGCTCTGGTCTCCCAGGGCCTGTCCCGGGCTCTGCTGGGCTAGGGGTGGCAGCTCAGACCTGGATGTTGGGGACTGGGCGGGGGGCTGGGTAGGAACACCCTGAGGGGCGTCTTCCTGTTGCCCTCCCCTCTCTTGTTCCTATGGGCAATGGCCAGGTCTTTTGTCCTTATGTCAGGATAGAAGAGTCTTCAAGCCAGAGTGGGGGGAGGGGGATATTAGAGACCCCGAAATAGACATGATGGAGGGGTCCCCAAAAGGCTCCTCTGGCACCCTGGACAATCCAAAGAGCTGGGGTGAAGCCCGGGCTGTCGCAGACCTGCTGTGTGACTTGGGGCATGTGACTGCCCCTCTGGTCTCAGTTTGCTCACCGAGGAAATGGGGAGAACAATTCCCACCTGGGGTGGACTGGAATGAGACACCGGGCGCGGGGTGAGGGGTGGTCGGGGCTCTGGACAGAAACCCCATCTGTGCCGGGGTTTGGGCCCGGTGCCCCCTCGGCTGCAGGTTTCCCACCAGGACTTCAAGGAGGAGACAGCACCCCCTCCCTCATGGCAAACCTCCCCACGGGTCAGAATGTGTCCACTCCCATTGCCCCTCAGGTTCGCGGGGCCTGAAGTAGCTCCTTCCCGTCTGCCCCCCCCCCAAAGTGCAAGTGGCTGTCCTACCCAGTGGTGGTGACCGGGAGTGTGGGGTCTGCAGGGGGACCGCCTGTGTCCAGACCTGGGTGTGAAGTGGGGCTCCGCACTCAGGCCTGTGTGACCTTGGCGAGTCCTTCACTCCCTGTGCCTCTGCACCGCTGGGGGCTCGGGCTGGGCGGGCACGCAGTGGGCACCTGGTCCAGGTGAACGAACTTGCCACTTCAGCAGCCTACCAGCTTCCCCAGTGCTGTCTTTTCTAAGGTGCGCACCTGAGAAGGCACCTGTGCTCAAGGAAGCTCCGGAAGTAGCTCACCTGGGCTTCCCAGGGCCTTGGTAAATAGATATAGCGAATGAAAGTGTGATATGCGGGCCACACAGAACATATCTGCTCCCTCTGTGTCCCATAGCCTTCCGGTGGTGATAGTAATAAATAATTTACAAATAGTTATTTATACTATATTACAGTACAGATAGTATATTATATATACTTATATATAACGCATTATAATACAGATATGAAATATGTAAATATGTAATATAACCACGTGAATAATAAATATAAATATAATATATAAAATATATAATAAAATTTAAATTATAATATAATATAATAAAATTATTATATAATAATATAGTATATTATATACCTATAAATAGTAACTTAGAAATATAAATCCACGGATAGCTAACATGTATCAGTGCTCACTATGCGCTAAGCATTGCCCTAATAGCACTAACCTCATAGATTCCTTGTAGTTACTTTGGATGACAGGACTATCCCCATTTTACAGGTTGGGTAAAGTGAGGCTCAGAGAGCAGAAGGGGCTTGCAGAGGCAAGTAGAAGTTCTGGGTCTTGAACCCAGGCCTGTCTGTGCCACATGGCCCCTGAGTCTTCCTTCCTCCAGGGGGACATCTTCTTGTTGCCCTAAGTGCTCTTTGTAGTTCGTAGGTTGGGATCTGGCCCCGCTGGTTCTGCCTCTGGACTCCCTCCAGCTTAGCCACAGGCCCTTACAGGGAGGGCCAAAATCCTTCCAGGACCCTGCAGCCTCCACTGGCACCTGGAGGCCTCTCTGCCTGCCGCCTCCCTCCCCCCACGGCTGGCTGTTTGGGCACGTGGCCACAACTTGGGAAAACACTTCCCTTCTTCTTGGTATCAGATTTTCCCTTGCAGTTTCCTGCCTTCATTCCTGGCAGGAGCCCTTGGCCCACGGACAGCCAGCACCTCCCAACCCCTCTCCTGTGGGTGGTGCAGAGCCAGGGATTCTGTCCCAAGCCTGGGGCTTCCTCCAGGAGCCAGGACTGGTGGGGCGCACAGGTGGTGAGCACCCCCATATGCACCCCATTCTCAGAGGACCATTGGGCCCATCGCAGCCTTCCCCACGGGGCCTCCCCTCAAGGGGCCCGTGGTCAGCCAGGCCCCCTCCGGCTGCCCTGGTGTTTCCTTTGCCAAGGCCCAGGCTGGGGTGACAGGCAGGGTGCGGCCTCCCCAGGAGAAAGAGAACCGCCTCTGTGCTGGGCTGGGCTGGGAGAGGCCAGGCCATGTCCACCCACCCAGATGCCACCCCCTCCCCGCTCCTCCCTGCCTCTCTGGAGGCAGGCCTGGCGCCTCCCAGGGAGGAGGACCGGCTCCCGGTGAGTCGGAGGTGACTGCGGTGGCGCACAGAGAAACTATATTTTATATTCCACCAGTCATGTGTTTATTTTCATGAGTATGAGAAACCCCTCCCACAAGCAATTAATGCATGAACCCCTTGATTTCATGGATTTTATGGCTCAGGGTGAGGTACATTGAAATTGGAGCCTATTTCGAGTCGATCTGAAGGGAACTTGAGTCCACACGGTAGGAGGCGGAGCTGGAAAGAACTCAACAGGCCCAGAGAAACCACCCGAGTTGGGGGGTGCCGAAGAGGTCCGTGAGCTCCGTGTGAGATCCGTGGGGGCCGGCCTGGCCCTGCCTGTGGCTAAGGGAACTTGGGCAGGCCACTGCTCCCTGGCGAGCCTCCCTTGGCTCCTCCGTCACGTGGGCTGGGCAGCAGTGGCGTGCGGGGGGGCTGAGGAGAGGGTGAGGTGGGGTGAGAAAGGTGGAGGGCTGGCTCCAGCCTGGCACGGGGTCAGCGCCCCACTCTGGTGGCAGCGGGTACTTTTACTATTGTTAGCATCAGTGTCCCTATTCACCAGGGGCTCATTCTGGGTGTGGGGACTGATGGTTTTCATGGGGGAAGAGAGCTTGTCACCCAATCCTCAGCCCAGCCTCACGCCAGCAGCCCCACCAGGGGCGCCCTCCTCACGCTTCCCAGCTCTGGGCCAGGCAGGCCTGGGTGTGTGTCCAGCTGGGCCACCGGCTAGTGGGCAACACAGCTTCCTGGAGCTGCCATGTCCCTGACTGTAGGCTGATAATAGAGACTCACCTCGCAGGGGTGTGGCTGTGGGAAGCAACAAGAAAAGGCAGGTCAAGTCCCCAGAACAGTAGGCCTTCATCCTGTGTGAGTTTGTCCTCCAGTGGAGTGAAGATCTGCTGGTTGGACAGGGACAGTTTGGTGAAATCCGGGGGTGGGGGGTGGAGTGGTCAGAACCAGCTCTGAGTGCTAGATGTGTTATCCTGGATATACTTATCTGTCCACCCATTCATCATCCATCTATCTGTCTGTCCATTCAGCATCCATCCATCATCCATCCATCCACCCATCATCCATCCATCCACCCATCCACCCATTGTCCATCCATCCATGCATCCATCCATCATCCACCCATCCACCCATCATCCATTCATCCACCCATCAACCCATTGTCCATCCATCCATGCATCCATCCATCATCCATCCATCCACCCATCATCCATCCATCCACCCATCAACCCATTGTCCATCCATCCATGCATCCATCCATCATCCACCCATCCACCCATCATCCACCCATCCACCCATCATCCATCCATCCACCCATCAACCCATTGTCCATCCATCCATGCAACCATCCATCATCCATCCATCCACCCATCATCCATCCATCCACCCATCCACCCATTGTCCATCCATCCATGCATCCATCCATCATCCACCCATCCACCCATCATGCATCCATCCACCCATCAACCCATTGTCCATCCATCCATGCATCCATCCATCATCCACCCATCCACCCACTGTCCATCCATCCATCCACCCATCCACCCACTGTCCATCCATCCATCCATCCATCCATCCATCCACCCATCCACCTATCCAGTAAATGGTGGCAGGGACAGCAGAGCCATGATGGGGAGTTGGGATGCTCTCTTGATTGTGACAGTTGCTGTCCCTGGTGTGGACAGGGGAGGGACATGAGTAAATTTGGATTTGAAAGTCCCTCTGGCCACTGCATGGGTATGGACAGGGTTGAAGGTGGGGGGAAGAGACCAGTCAGTGGCAGTGGCTGCAATGCAGGCTGGAGGTGTGAAGGTCAGAGTGGCCTTTACAAGGGCAGTGCCCTGGGGAATGCATGGGGACTGCGGCAGGCCCCAGAATGTGTGTGGGGAGGCAACTAGCATCCACGGCTGATTTATGAAGTTCCCAGGATTGGGAGGAGAAAGAGGGTGATGGCTAGTGGGAACATCAAGTTCAGGTTTGCATGTTTGTTGTAAGGTGAGAGAGACTTGAATGGACAGATAAATCGATAAAGAGATTAAAACTGCTCTTCCCTCTCCCCATGCACAGATTGGGGATGGGAGGGACTGGTTGGAGCAGGTCTGGGCTGCAGACAGAAGGAGGGAATGGGATCTCCATCTTCAGGAGGAAGGGGAGGAGGGCCTTGTGAGTGTGGGAAGGTTTGGGTATTTGGTGTCAGGGATTCTAGGGAGTTCCTATTTTGAGCCTTGGATTTTTTCTGGATAGAGGAAGTGAGGCCACCTGCTGCTAAGGACAGGGGAGTGGGAGGGGAGCATGAGGAGGGGCTAGGGGCTGAAATCATCCCCTTGGTGATGAGGCCTGGGGGGCAGATGGAAGCTGAGGGCTGACTCCAGGATCCTCTTGGGCTTTGTGGGGGTGAGTGAGGTGTGCATTTGTCCGCTGGGTCATGGGCTGGGCTCTGGGCGGGACTGACCATGGGCCATTGTCCAGGCTGGCCCCCAGCTGATATTTGAACTTGTTGTGTCCCTGTGTGCCAAGAAACCTGCTGTGAGGAGGGCCCTGAAGCACTGGGCCCAGGACATGCACCTGCCTCCCAGCTTGTCCCCTGACTCATGTCCAGCTCAAAGCTGTTGGAGGGTGCTTTCTAATGTGTGAACTTTATCCTGCCATGCCCCAGCTCGAGAACTTTCAGTGGCTCCTAACTGTTTAAGTTCAGCTCTCTTAGCCTGGAATTCAAGGCTTCTCAGAGTCTGGCCCTGCCTTCTTTCAGGCTCTGTCTTCTCCCTGCTTCTTCCTAATACAGGCTCTTCTGTCCCTCCTTTCTTTGGCATATGCTGTGCCCCTGCCCCGAATGCCCTTCCTGCTCTGCTGAGGCTGGTGATCACTTAGGCACTCTCTCCTCTGGTCCTTCCTGACTCCCCCAGGTAAAGTCTGCTCCCTCCTTAGTGCTTCCTTGGGGCTCCACCAGGCCTCTGTTCTGGCCCTAGCCAGCAGTCCTCCTTGTGCTTGTGGCTACTCTCACTGGGCTAGAAGGTCTGTCAGAAATCAGTGACAGTGTCTCCCTCTAATCCCTGTCCAAAGTGGTTCTAGGTTCCTGCTATGAATCAGCAAGAGGATGATTGGATGGACGTATGGGTGGATGGATGGATGGATGGATGGATGGATGGATGGATGGGTGGTTGGATGGATAGATGGATGGATGGATAGGTGGGTGGATAGGTGGGTAGAAGGATGGATAGATGGATGGATGGATGGATGGATGGATGGTTGGATGATGGATGGATGGGTCAATGAGGTGGCTGGCTGGATGGGTGGGTGAGGTGGGTGGGTAAGTGGGTGGATGAATGGATGGGTGGGTAGATGGGTGGATGGATGCACAGAGTCAGACCAGATCTCCAGGGAAGGAAGAAGCCTGCAGAGAGCTCACTTCCTGCCTCACCTCACATTTATTGGCGGCCCACTATGTGCCAGGCACATAGGCGTCACTCTAATCCTCACACATTCTAACCCCCCACAGGTAGGATCATCACTGCCATTTTACAGATAGGGACACTGAGGCTGAGAGAGGTCCAAGGCACACATCTAGGAGGTGAGGGGGCCATGGTTTGAGCATGTTTCTCCACTGTCAGTGTGGGGTCCTTCCTCGAGCTTATACCTATTGCCCTGAGCCCTGTGCTCTGTGCCTGATGGAGCCTGTGGTGACTGGTTATTTCACGTCCATGTTGCTTAGGCACAAGGAAAATCATGTGCATTGGAGACACATAGGCCCAAGTGGGGATCCTGGCCCTGTCACTGAAAAGCTGGTGACTTGGGTGTGTTGGATCACCTTGGACATTAGTTTTCTCATCTGAAAAATGGGACATTAACAGAGGTTTCCAGGGCTGTTGTGAGGGTTACATAAGGTAAACGATGCGACGCACCCACCCAGGGCCTGGAGAGGAGTGGGGGCTCCACGCACAACCTGCCGCCCTCCCCCTCCCCCTTCTCTCCCAGGCCAGCCCCTCCCTCAGGTCCTCAGCCCTGTGTCTCTCCCTTCAGCCCTGCCCCGGGCCCACCTGTGTCACCCCGGCTGTGTGTGTGGTTACTATAGCAGCGACCCGAGCTCCTGGGCACAAAGTGGCACCCGGGCCGGAGCGGGAATGCGGCCGCGCGGTTCTGGGCCAGCCCCCGATGACTCTGGCTTCCCAAGCATCTTCCCACCCCGAGGGGGCCTGCTGTCTGGTCCTTGAGCCAAAGGCCTGTCCTGCCTTAGCCTGGGTGGGTGCAGGTCTCCCCTCCATTTCTATCTGGCCAGAGGAGGCCAGGCAGCTGCGGCCAGTGATGCCCCCTGAACCCCAAGTTCACAGGAAGCGGGTTGGTGGTACCCTGGCTGCCTGGCCACCAGCGAATGTCTCTCCTCCTGTGTGGAAATCAGTCCCTGCCTGAGGAAGGTTTAACCCCCAGCAGCCCTGTTCTCCTCCATGGCCAAGTCTGCCAGGCTCTGGGCTCCGGGGTTCCCTCTGCCGCAGGTGCCCGGGGACCCCAGCTTTCCTGCGGAGGTCTGGTGGGTGGGGAGCGGCCCCTGGGCCGTCCTGGAGGACTGAGTGCAAATCCAGCCTCCTCCAGAATTCCAGCCCCGCCGGCCTACTCTCCACTTCTTCCCTCCCTGGATCCAGTTCCTTTCCAGAGAAACCCAGCTGAACCCACAGGGCAGCTGTTGCTCAGAGCCCACCAGAGAGCACCCCAGATTAACAGTGAATCTGGGAGAGACTCCGTGATGGAGCAGGGCGTGTGCATCAGGAACAACAAACAGAACTGAAATGCAAGGGGGCTCCTACCTTCTTGCTCCCTAAGCTGATTATTTTGAGCAAGCCACACCAGAAAAATTCTACTTGGCCTCCAAAGGCTCTGTCCCTACTATTGTCATAATTCTCAAGGGAAAAAAAAATCCCTGCAGTGTTAGCTGGGACCAGGCATCCCTGTGGTGACCTTACCTGGGATATGGCAGGTGACACCCTCCCACCGAGAAGGTTCCCCTGGCAGAGCAGTGGGGGGTGCAGCCCACACCTTCCTCCCTGGGTTGGGGGGCTGGGGATGGGCAGGGAGAGAGAAGCTGGAGGGTACCCCAGCCCTGTTCTCCAAGCTGGGGGGTGGTCCCCAAGGGAAGAGTGTATAGGACAATCCATACAAGCATTTTCAGACTAGTGTCAGGGACCAAGGGAGGGGTCCCTCTCTGTTGGCAGGTTACCCAGGCTGTGGTGGGGGTGGGCGGGGGACAGAGAGGTGGGGACTCATGGATGTGTCATTCAACACTGAGGGAGAGGCTGGGGTGAGCCAGGGGAGGCTGGGAGAGAGGGGGAACAGAAGGCAAACTCCCAGGGACGCCACTTCTTAGAGCCGAGAGGTCCCTGGAGATAAACCACTGAATTCCCTCCTTCTACAGATACTGAAATGTGAGCAGCCCATCCCTTTCCTCGTACAGCGGGAGCATTTGTGGATGTCAGTACCATTCATAGCATCCGAGATGCACAGAATCTTGGAATTAGGATATTTTTCACAGATTCAAAGATGTGTTTTAGAGAATCTTTGAATTGCAAGGTCTGAGCATCTTGTCTTTATACAGAATCCTAGAATTATAAGATCACAGATGCATTCATGGTCTCCTAGGCCCGCAGAATCTCAGGATTTAGGAATCTCTACAAAAGACTTGCAACAACATAGAAGCAGTCAGAGAGGCTGCGAATTGAAATCGAAGTCTTGGAATCAGGATATTAACACAGGAAAGGGCCTTAGTCCAACTGCCTCCTGTCATATAGGAAGCCCTCTCTGCTGTCCTGTAATAACTTGAACACTTCCAGGGACGGGGAGCTCATCATTTGCCAGGGAAACTTGTCTCACTGTTGAGCAGATTTGGCTGCTGATGCTGAGCCTAAATCTGTCCTCATGTGACCCACCCGTCCCTCTCTCCCTGGCCCCAATCCCTGCCCTCCCACATCCATCTCAGAATGCTGAATCAGTAGAACAAGTAACACAGACACCAAGACAGAAGCTCAACCATCTCCCGGCTAAAAACACAATGACTTCTGAGGGCGGTGGGGTTGTGGGAGGCGCACGCCAGGATACCTCTTGGCAGACACCCTTCCTTCGGTGCCCTGCCCAGGTGAAGGCGAGCCATCTGCAGCCTGCCAGGCGTCATGCTTCCCCTCCAGCACTGCGGGGGCAGGAAGTCGAGCACACTGAAAACCACGAAACAATCACGGAAAAGGCAAGATCTGCTTCCAGCCCAACCCCAGCCAACAACAACAAGCATGATTGGACGGTGAAACCAAGCGCCATTTTGACAGGGTGCTGGGTTTCACTGGGTTGTTTTGAATGTCGGCTGGGGGTGGGGTGGGGTGGGGAGGCAGTTCTGACGAGCCTCGGCCCCGATGCTAGCCCCAGCATAGCTGGAAGTGTAGGCCCTATGGCTGGACTACCTCAGACTAGCTGTGTGACCTCAGGCAGGTTGCTAACCTCTCTGTGCTTTAGTTCCCTCTCCTCTGAAGAAAGGAGAGTGGGAATACAGCCAGTGTGAGCTCTAGCCTTGTTTGATCGGGTAGGCTTGCTTCCTTGTGTGAGTAATCCACACTGTCATTTGCCCAGTGCATTCATTTATTCTTGCCACCGCCCACTCTCCCCATTCATTCATTCATTCACATCAGTTCACGTGTGCCTCCACTCCCCCGTCCATTAATTCATTCATGCATCCCGGCATGCTCAGCCTTGCCCTCCAGCCTTTCACTAGCTTGTGGGCAGACGGTTGGCATCCTGGAAGTGACTCTAGCCTTGGGGCTGGCAGAAAAGCAGGCATCACTTCCTCATCACTTATCAGTGCTGGGGATCGTAAGGATCTAGGACGTGACTTCATTTGGGTAGCATGGCACCAGATCCCCACCCTGTCTCCTCCTCCACCCTAGTCACTTGGGAACAGAGTGACCCATTAATGGGTGGACCCTGCGGTGTTGGTCGGGCCATCCGATCAGGAAGGGAGCCAGTTACCCCGCTCAGCGGTCTCTGTGTGACCTGCACCAGACCAGCTGCCCTCGCTCTGCCCGGGCAGGTCCTTTCACCAATGGTGAGTGGTGTCTGCGCACCCGTGAGCTCCGGTGGGAGAAGGCCGTGCCTGCAGTGAGTCTGCAGGGAACAGAGGCCTGCCGTCCATCCTGCTACTCCCGGCCCTCTTTTTCACAAGGTGTATTATGGCATAAGAACACAAAATAGCAGACTCTTTATTCCAGAAAATGAAGGAGTCCTTTTCCCTTGAGTGTCTCCCTTCTGACCAGGGGGGCTGAGGGTGGGGACTGGGCCCAGTTCAGGGGTGGCTCTTTTGACCCAGGAGGTGATGAGGTGGATCATGTCCAAAATCCATTCTGTGTGTTACAGCAGTTTGAGAGCATTCAGCAGCTAAATGCCCATTGGCTGGTTGCACTACTTAATTGATTATTGCCTATACTGGAGCCACGGCATGCAAATATATGCAAATGACCGGAGGAGCAGGTTGAACCCAAAGTCAAGTGGGTGTGTGCCTGGATTGGGCTGATTTTTCTGCTCACCTTTACCTTTACAAACCACCCCCCGTGGGCCACCCCCCCGCCCCATTCCCAGGGAACAGGAGGGTGAGGACAGGAGCAGGGGCCTTGGAACCACAGGCTGGGTTCAGGTTCCGGCCCCACCTCTTACTGCTGGGTGCGATCTTGGGCAGGTGTCTTCACTCTCAGGAGTGCCTAAATCACGCATTTCTGAGGCAGTGGGGAAAAGAGTGCGGCCACTCTGCTCCGCAGCCCTGGGTGAGCTGGTGCTTCTGGAAAGGAGAGCGCCGTGATTTCCTCCAATGAATGGTACCTGCTCATAATCGGCGCCTTGCCTTCTCTTCCTGTCCCATATTGTGTGTTTAATGTGCAACCTTCGCTAAAGGCAGCCATTTCTCTTTGGATGTAGGTGAATTAGGAAAAAAATGGGAATTTAAACATCCTGAAAGATTTATTCTATGTAATAATGGAACAACCCCACAGAAACCACACACATTACATTGGGAGGAGGAGGGCAGGGGTGGGCTGGGGCCGTGGAGGGAGGGATGGGCCTGGGGGTTTGGAGGGAGGGGTGGGGCTGGGGTTTGGAGGCTGCAGGATAAAGGACTCACTCAACAGCTCTGAATTGGATGCAGCTTACAGTTTGCCCGCCTTTGCGGGGGAGGTGGGCTCACATTTACTGAGCGCCTACTTTGTGCAGGGCTGTGCCCATGCTGGACCCATCAGCCCTTACTCTGTCCCCCAGGTGGGCACTGCTGCTCCCACTTTTCTGGAGGGGAGTTTGGGGCCCTGAGGGATGAACTGCCTTGTCCGTGGTCACTCAGCTCATTGGTGGCAGGAGGGGATGTGAGCCCAGGCCTGGCTGACCCAAGTCCCTGTTCTTTCCCTGGCCCCATGCAGGAGGGACATGGGGATCTGTGCCTCCGGGAAGCTGGGACTCCGGACACCAGTGGTGGGATTTGTCACGGGCCCAAATGAGACTGAATCTGAGTTCAATTCAGCTGAGCCATGAGCATTTCCTGTGAAGCAGAGGATAGGCCCTTGGAGGAGGGTCTGAGAGAGGCAGGTCCTGGGCCCCTGGGAATGTCCACCTCATCTGGTGCAAATAAGCAGCTGGGGAAAGAGGCACAAAGGCATTTTGGGGAAGCCCAAGGCCTCCCTGAAGAAGGTTGTGGAGATTGCCGACGACGTGGAAGGACATCCGGGGGGGAGGCCAGCTCGGAGGTGGGAATCCAGGTAAGGGGTGAAGGCTGGGAGGTGGGAATCCAGGTGGGGGCGAAGGCCGGGAGGTGGGAATCCACCGACAGATGCCTTCATCGAACACACCTTCATTGTTGCTGCCCTGCCCTGCTATTTTAGGTTCTGGGGATACAAGGAAGACTTAGGAGCAATTCCTGCTTGAGTTGCTCACCATCCACTTGGGGCGACAACTGGGGATATGGATCATCACAGAAGTGGAGAGATAGGGGCTCCCCTGTTTCTTGGCTGTGTGGCCTCAGGCAAGTAGCACCACCTCTCTGAGCCTGTTTCCTCATCTGTACAGCAGAGATGACAATGATCTCTACCTCACAGGGTGGTGGTGAGGATAAAGTGAGGTGGCCAGGTAACGGGTGAGGACAGAGCCTGGCACGTGTTCGGGGCTCAGAGCAGGTTCTCTACTAGCTGTCTGGGGTGGAGCTGAAGGAGCGATTAGTTCTGTCTGGAAAAGCCTTCACCAAGGAGATGAATTCTGAGCTTTGAAGGATGCATAGGAGTTCCTCAGAGGGAGGAGGGGATACAGCTGGAGCAAAGCCCTGGCAGGGTGGGGGTGGGTGAGGGTGCTGGGAGCCCTGTGAAGACCCGCTTTGTCTGGAGCTTTCTGGAGGGCAGGGATGGGAGAGGTGGTGGGTGGTAAAGCTGCCGAGTAGGGAGTCATGATGGCTCAAGGCAGCCGTCAGTGGGAGCCACAGCAGGTCCTAGAGCAGTGATGCCTGTGACGTGGAGGACAGCTGTCCTGCCTGGCGACCCCCGATGTTGCGTGGGGGCAGGGGAGGTGCGGGGCAGGGTCTGTGCTTCAGGACTCATGAGGGAGCACGAGTAATCCTGGCGCACTGGGCTCCGGGAGGGCGGGAGGTCAGGGCCCTGCACACAGTAGGGCTCATTGAGGGTGGCCCTCTTCCCTGTCCAAGCTCCTCACTTCACTGATGGGGAAACTGAGGCCTGGACAGGGCAAGTGGCCTCCCCAGGGACACACAGCAGGTCTTGCTCGGGGACTCCAGGCGCTGCCTTTGCCTTGGGGGGTAAGAGAGGAAGGGGAAGGGGCAGCCTAGGGAGGGGGGACATGGGTCTGGGGACCCTCACACTGTGTCAGCAGAATTATAATCCAGTTAAGAGCACCTCCTTCCTAGGGAAGGAATGAAAGCTGCTCATCCGGGGAAGCCTTTGAACTGATGGTTCCCTCCACCTGAACATGTCTCTCCTCTTCCTCCTGCTCCTTCTCCCAATCCTCCCCCTCCTCTCCCTCCTCCTCCTGATCCTCTCCCTCCTTCTCAGGGCAGGTTTATCTGCTGCTCACCCCCAGGCCCCAGTGCAGGCAAACTGGGTGGGGGCCTCCCTCGGACTCGCTTGGACTGTGCTGCCCCATCAGGTCCCACTGTATGGTCATCTCCTGGTCCCCATGGGCCTGGGGGCCTGGGGGGCCGCGATGGTGTCTCTGTCCCCGTGGGGGGCACAGGGCTGGCCTCCGTCAGTTCTCTGTGCCCCTCTCTGTGCCCCACTCTGCCTCCTCACTGGCTGTGGGGCTTGGACGTCTCCCGACCACTCGGAGCCTTGGTGTCCTCATCTGTGGAAGGGGACGACAGTCCTCATCTCCCAGGATTGCTGCGGTACGACATGAAAGCGCCGGACACCGTGACACCCTCCTCTCCCTGCCTCCCGCCTCGCTTCTTTCCCACCTCGCCTCTGCAGGGCTCCCGCCACCCGCTGTCCCCACCTTCAGAGCGCCTGGGTGGGGAACTTCCTCAGGCCTCCCATCTCCCGACCTGACCTGTGTGTCTGATGAGCGCCTCCCGTGCCCCCGAGTTACAGGCAGCCCTCCAGCCCCGGCGGGGTGGGGAGCGCGGGGCCACCTGGTGCCTCCTGACCGTGTGTCTCTCATTCTCTGCGCCCCCAGGCCTTTTGTCTCCCAGAATCCGAGTTGGTTTTCCTGCGTCTTATGTTTGGGACTCAGGAGCGAACGACGACACTTGACGGAGTCACGGGGGGGGAAGTGAGGGCCACGAGGGATGTCACAGAGCTCGAAGCCACCAGCGCCAGAATTCAAACCTAATTCATGTAACAGACATTTGTCAAAAGTCCAGCTGTGTGCCACGACTCGGAATGCCCCACATGTAGTAAAATCCAGCGTTCTCGAAGCGCGCTGCATGAGCCAGCCCGACGCCTGTGTCTGGAGCATTGCCGGTGCTGGGCTCTGGGTGGGCTTCTTGCGTCATGCTCACTTTCATTCCCGTGGCGGCATGGGCAAGCGCCCACTGTCATCCCCGTCACTGCCGTCATCCCTGTCACCTGCCGTCATCCCCATCACCGCCGTCACTGAGGGCATCACTGGAGCCCTGGGAGAGGAAGGAACTTGAAGGTTTGAGGTGGGGGTCTAGCCCTGGGCCACTGGACTCCGAGTCCAGTGCTCCATCCAGGAGGCAGGAGATGGGCTCAGCTGTCAGGAGTGGGGTGAGTCACATGGAGTGAGGGCGGTGTTGAGAAGGTCTGAGGTTGGCACGTTCAGGAGAAGGGTAGGGACATCTCCCCCTGCTCTCACTCCACTCCTAGACAGTCACTGAGGCCTGTGGGTTCTGCCTCAGAATGCCTCTTGGACAGTTACGGGGTTGGACGTGGGCACTCTTGCTTAATAGGGGTGACTGTGGACACAGCCTCATCCTCACCAAGTCCCAGATTCCTCACTGGAGATGCCCAAACTTGACAGCAGGGGGCGGGCAAGTTCTGATGAGGAGCATGTGGGAGCCGTCCAACACAGAGCCTGGCACCCAGGACATGTTCGGGGACTGCTAATTCATGAGTCAATTCTCTCCTCGCTTCTCCTCTACTGGGGAAGTCTCTTGGGGGTGGCTCTAGATGCCCCAGTGGGGAAGGTCATGCAGTGTCTGTGCCGAGGCGGCTGGGTCCACAAGATCCCAGAGCTGCCCACGTGTTGGCAGTGAGGCTCAGAGAGAAATGGGACCTGATTTGAGTCCCTGTGTCTCCCTAGCTTGGCAGCTCCCTGCCCCGCGCCTAAACCACACCCCCCTCAAATTCTCATGGATAGGAAGTACTATGTGGGCTGATGATCCAAACCCTGGAGGATGCCTGTTGGCCTCCCACCAAAGTTTCAGTCCTGCTGTCCCATCAGATGGGGGAGACACACAAAGAAAGAAATCACAATGTAGTTGTAAAGGACCTGTGTGGAGAAGCTATATACTTTAGAAGCAGAAGAGAGGAGAAGATTTACTCTCCAGGGGTGGGAGAAGGCAGGGAGGCTTTCCAGAAGAGGAGGACTCTAATCTGGGTTTTGCTGGATCAATAGGAGTTTGCCAGGTGGACAAGGTGAAAAAAGGCATCTTTGAGAAGAACAGAATGCACAGTGGAAACAGGAACCGGGTAGGTTCCAGGGTAGTAGGCCAACTATTGGAGAGGGAAGGCCAGGTCAAGAAGGTCCTCAAGTACCAGGCTAAGGGGTCTCTGGTTACCTCCATGCTCTGGCCTGTTTCTGCTCCTACCCGTCCTCTGCAGAGGGAAGTCAGCAATGGGCTGTCTGCCCGGCTAGATCCAACTCTATCCCACTGGACTCTCTCTTCCAGATCTCCTCTGGCCACGATCTCTGCTGCTCGTGGGTCAGTCTTGACCCAGTGGTATCAGCAGAGGTTCCCAGCTCTGGAGGGGCTGAAGTAGAGCAGACGAGTGGTGTCAAGAGCCCGGACTCTGGAGTCACAAAGACCTGGGTTCACGTCCCAGTTCCATCACTGACTCAGTTCTCTGAGCCTCCCCTGTGACTTGGGGGTCATAATGCTGCTCCCAGGGCCATCAAGACGAGGCAAAGATGGCAGATAATGAAAGCAGCTCCTCACTAAGCAGGTACTAGGGGTCCACAGCCCTGTCCCCACTGAACACACTCACCTCACCGGCTGCTCTCCACACCTGTCCCTGTGGGCCCCAGAGCACCCAAGGGTGGTCTCCTGGGGCTGTGATTTGGCGGCCCTGAACTCCCTCCCTCTGCCTCACCTGTTTCTATCTGCCTCGCCCCACCTGCTTGACTAGAGGACCCACCATGGACCCCGCAAGGGAACTGGGGTGCACAAATCCCAGAGAAGCAAGGGCAGGCGTGGGCCATGAGGTGGGTTGGGTGGCTGGTGGAGAGTGAGTCCCCACGTGTGACAAAGACACACACGCACACACACGCCCGTCAAGAAACCTGAATGGGCTGGTTAAGTGGGACGAATCTCTCTCTGTTCTCCATCTGCGCTCTCTCTCTTCCTCATTTGCCTGGGCAGACACGTGTGTCCCAGCAGACGTCACCACACCTGTGCACGGACATCTCAGGTGCACATGGTCCCTCGTCTGCTCAGGTCCCGCAGTCGCACCCCTGCGCTTTTCGCCTGTGGTCACCGGCCTGCCCGGTGCCCAGGTGGGGTGGGGGGACATGGGCACTCTAGGTTCCCCTGAGCACCCCGGTGGGCTTGAGCCGATGGGTGATGAGCTCTTGCTGACGTTCCAGGTGCCTGGCTGCTGGTTTGGGGTAGAGCAGAGCCTTCGAGGGTGGGGAGGGTGGAGCAGGGAGACCCCATGGGCAGCCGCAGAGATGGGGTGCTGCCTGGTGGGGTAGTGATGGCAAGAAGTGGTTGGAATGTGGCAGACTGTTGAAGGTAAAGCACTGGGACTTGCTGGTGGATTGGGTGTGGATTAAGTTTGGGACGCCCATTAGGCATCCAAGAGGAGATATCTCGAAGGCAGTTGGCTAGAACAACCTCTTGGGAGGAGGTGATGTTCTCAAGCCTGATGGAGGAGGGAGACCCCAGCTGCCACGTGCCCAGGCCACGTAGCTGGCAAAGAGCAAGGCTGGGACTTGAGGCCTCATCTGACTCCAGGTCCATGCTGGGAACCACACGCCGTGGGTCCCACTGCGTGCCCGCCCTGGGCTGGGACACGGGGATGAAGGACCGCGTCCTGCCCCCTGAGGGTCCCACTGCGAGTCGGGGAGTTGGAGATGAACAGTGAGTAATGAAGAGTGTGTCTGGGTGGTTATTCTATCTGGACGTCACTCCACAGATGGGGAAACTGAGGCCCAGATTGGAGCAGGGGCTTGCCTATTATGATAGAGCCTCTGGACCCTTCAGGAGGAGGAAGGGAGGTGAAGGGGGAAGGTCAGGCACGCTGCGTGGGCCTGGCAGTGTGTTCATGGAAGATGCGGGGTGAGGGACCTCTCTCCGGCTGCTGTGCAGGGGCTCCGGGGGGGCTCACCGTGGCAGCTGCCCAGGGGGGCGGAGGAGAGAGATGGCCGCAAGGGAGCTGCCCCTTGAATTTAGGTCATGCTGACGTGATGTGGAGGCAGGTGGTTGAAAGAAGAAAGATTACAGAAAACCCACAGCAACATCAGCCCCCACTTGGCAAAATCTGAATTGACATGATGTTTGGTCTGCTTTGGAGACCCAGAATGGCCTCAGAGTGAAGTGCTGTGAAGTTGTCCCTTCGTAGGGACAGAGGGAGGGCAGATGGCCCAGGGCCGGGCAGAGTCACTGGCAGGGGCATGGGGTGGGCAGCTTTGTCCCCATCTCTGGAAGTCCTTCTGCCCTCCCAGGGGGTGCTGACAAAGGCCTCTGTGACCGATGGCCTCAGGAGTGGAGAGAGCAGGGAGGCAACAGTGGCCCCTTGGCTTTGTCTTGGCTGCCTGGGGGTAACGGCCTGGTTTCTCAAGAGTCCCCTGTATCCTACAGAATGTAGCGCCCTGATGGCAGGGCCTGCTGGGTGTTCTCTGCTCACCCCCTAGCTCTGCAAGGTGCCAAGCATGTAGTAAGTGAATAAGAAAATGCAAGACCCTCTACCTTTCCCCCCACACTCACTCCAGTATGTATCTGGGGCAAGGGGGCTCAGTCACTTGTACAAAGTTTCAGGACTCACTCAATGCCACACAAGGCTCCCCAGGGCCTGGCACTTGGGTCTCCTGGCCCCCAGCATGGTTTGGGAGGGTGAGGGACGCCATCCCTGTCAGAGCACAGTGGGTGTAGGCTCTGGAGATAGAGGACGTCTGGGTTCAAACTGTAAAGCTACCTTTTTTTTTTTTTTTAAAGATTTATTTATTTTGGAGGAGGGAGAGACCCATGGGGGAAGGAGCAGAGGGAGAGGGAGAGAGTGCATCTGGAGCAGACTCCCTGCTGAACGTGGAGCCCGAGGTGGGGCTTGATCCCACGACCCTGAGATCATGACCCTGAGCCAAAACCAAGAGTTGAAACGAAGAGTCGGATGCGCAACCGACTGGGCCACCCAGGCGCCCCTACAACTATCTTTTACAAAACATGTCATAGTGGGTGACATTTTAACTTGTCTGAGTCCCAGTTTCCTTTTCTATAAAATTCTGCATCAGAAGATGTTTTGGAGGAGTCAATGAAGAAAAAACGCACATGGAATACTTAGCCTGGAGCTGGGCAGAAAATAAGCAACCGAGGAAAGATGATATTATTATTTTAGTAGTTGTTGTTGTTTATCATGATGCTTGTTCATGGAGCAGGGGCCCCGCCTGGCCTGTCGCTGCTGTGTCCCCTGAGACCACGCTGGCCCAGACACAGCAGGTGCTCAGAGGCCGCTGCCCGTGGCGGGGTCCCCTCCGTCCAGCAGGATGCAGCCCCTCCGCCCCGACGCCCCATCTGCCACAGGGACGGCAACAGAACCATGTGACTCTCGAAGAAGGCTCTGTTTCGTGGAATTCTCCATCTCTTTTTCCCTTCAGCCTGGGATCCATCGCCTTATTGACTTGAGCGGCTTTACGTGCCGCTCGTCTCTGGCAGAATGACAGAGAGCCAAGGTCTCGGCGCCCTTTGCTCGGGCTTTTATCTGCCTGATTTCAGGCGGTTGGAGCCCCGGCCGCCACTCAGCGGGAGAAACGTCCAAACTATATTAAATCCAAGATGTGGGCAGGTGACAGGAGAACACTTGTCACCCACCTCTTGACCATCCCCCTGGTCCTGAGCCTGCAGCAGGGAGAGGTCTCTGTGCACTGAGCCCTGGCTCCTTGTACCTTCACTTCTCCATAATCAGTCTTGGAATTGGAAGCAATTTTCTCGAGATGAGAGCTGACAGTGACCAGACGCAGGAGCTTCATGCCAGGACAGCACCCGGCTGGAGTGCCCAGTCGAGCGGGTACCTCACAGGAGCTCCTGGGCTGGGTTGTTTTCTCCTTTTAGTTTTTATTAGTTTTTTAAGCTATGAAAGTGAGGTAAGCTCACTCTGAAAGTCCTAGCCATGTGGAATCATATAAGGGTTTTTTAACTGTCCTGTTCCCTTGCCTGAAACTCACTAACTCACTTCCCAGATGAAACACTGCAGATATTGATCACAGCGAGCTCGCTGGATCGTGCCCACTAGGGCCCTTTGGATTCACTCCTCCTTCAACCCACAGTCATCAGCCCCAACTATCCTTTTTAAGGATAGTTAAGGGGCTCAGAGTCACAGGGTGACCTCCAAGGCCACTCAGCTGGTTTCAAAGCAAGGGCTGAATGCACATCTCTGCCTTCCCACTCGACTCACGCTGACTGTTAATGGCTTAGCATATATAGGTATTTCCTAAGTGTATAAAAACTTGTCTTTCTTTTATGAACGTGAGATCATACTCTAAGCATCGTCTTGCAGCTTGCTCTTTAATTTGAGGGTATTTTCCTACGTGTCCCTTTCCTCCCGAACGTCCTTTGTGTCGGAGGCACCCACATTTGTTTAGCTGGTCCTTCTCAGGTGAATGTTCAGGTTGTGTTGGGTTTTCCGCTATTATTGGCAAGGCTGCAATATGCACATAACTCTCTGACTTCTTTTCCAGATATTAATTTTGATGGTACAAGCACTATATGTATACATTCTCTTTGTCAGATAGTTGAACGATTGAGACAAAGACTTCCCTGGGCTACCCTGTTCTGCAGTCACCTCCACATTTCAGTCCCCTCTCCATAGTAACCTCTGTTATCTGGGTGACACATAATCCTTGCAGACCTATTTCTATGCATTTCTATGCATACATATGCATGTGCTTTTGCTTTGGGTGTTTTAAAAAACATGCAAGGTATCACGCAATATGCATTTTTGTGCATTTGGCTTTTTTCTCCACTAGGGACATCTCCGACATCTTTATATGTTGGTACGTAGAGAGCTACCTCATTCCTTTTAACGAGGCTGTGTGTCATGTTTCGTGGTACAGATGCATCATCTTTTTTAAAACCATTTCCTTATTGATAGATATTTAGGTTCCTTCCATTTTTTCCCCTCTCTATAAAAAGTACTGCAGTAAACATCCTTGTGCATGCCTCATCCTATGCACGTGGGAGCAGATCTATACTAGAGAGTATAGATCCCCAGGCATGGGATTGCTGGGTTGAAGGAATCGCCAGGCCCAGTCTTATCTGAGGCCACCGGAGGCTGGGGGTCCCAGGGGGCAGGGGGCTGGCTGTTGCAACAGCATGAGGCGTGATGACAGGGGATCCACTCCCTGTGGCCGTGTTCTCAGTGGCTCCTGAGGGCACTGTCAGCTCCAGGAAGTCCTGCGGTCCGAGCAGCTCTCTGGGCAGCACTGTCGGAACAGCTGTGCAGGTCCCACTCTCTCTCTCCCTCTTTGTACTCACTGGAGGGTGGGCTGGCCCATCCAGACTGACCAGTTATTTTGGTGGTTTTGGTCTGTTTCTACTAGTTAGCTCTACTAGGGAAGGTTGGGGGAAAATGGCCCAAGGGTTACCTGGACAGGTGTCAGACAGAACCCTGCCCTCCAGGAGTTGCAGTCATGCAGGGACCCGGACTTCTGCCATCTGACCAGGGCTGTGACAGGGGTGAGCACAGGATGCTACGGGGGCACCAGGGTGCTTCGCACAGAGCCCGGGGTTGGGGGGGGCAGTCAAAGGAGGTCCTGTTGGAGGGGCTAGCTGAGTGGGTCTTAAAGGACGTGCGTGTATATACTCAGAACATCTATGTATTTATATGTTTGCTTGCTGGTTATTTATTCGCGGTTGGTTTGTTTTTAATCCCATCACCAGTCTCCCCCTTCATCTGTTAATGGTGCACGCCTCTGCAGTTTTGATCTCCGACCGAGCACAGGGATGGACATGTGATCCCGGCCAGCCAATCAGAGCGCTTCATCCCTGAGGCCCCAGGAAGCCGGCCAGCTCCCGCCAATCAAGGCCTTCCCTGGGATTTTTCTGCTGGGGTTGGTGGGAGAAACCCCCTCTTGCCTTCTGAGGCGTGGAACTCAGAGTGGAGGCTTGGGGTCAACCTTCTTGGACCTCATGGGGCATGCCCAGGTGCAGTGGGAGAACCTGAGGCCATTTTGCAGAAAGAAGCAGAGACAGAGATGAAAGAGGGTGGAGAGAGCGTGCTGAGATCCTGTGTCTGGCCGTCCTTTTTACTGCCCCAAGAGCTCTGAGCTGCTTCTCGGTCCCTGGGGCCAAACATCCCTCCTCTAAAAGGCCTCAGGGGCTGGACTGGGGTCTGTTGCTGTGGCCCAGAGCCTTGGCTGATATTGGGGGTGGGCTCATGAGGTTATGAGGGCTCCAGATGGGCAGAAAGGGCGGCTGGGTATGAGGGTCCCTCTGACCCAGCTTCCTGACGTCAGGATCTCTTCCTAGCCTCTGTCCACTCGTCTTCTAAAACCCAAATCAACCGTGATTGTTCTTTCTTAAAACACTTCGGTGGCTCCTCATTTTCCTTAGGATCAAGCCCAAACTCCTTAGCCTGCTGCACTGGGCTCTGCATGGATTGGCCCTTGTCTGTCACACCTCACTGACCACAAATTAGGTTCCATCCCTACCACACTTCTTGATGCTCCATGCATAGGTCCTTCTCTCTCCTCCAAGCCTTTGTACATGCTAGTCCCTTGGCCTGGAATACCTGTCCTTCGCTTTTCTACCTTACCCTCTCCCCACTTTTTTATCAGGACGATTCCTACTCCCCTTCTGGTTTGGAAGTAAATATGCCTTCCTCCAGGAAGCCTGCCTGCCTGCTCTCCTGCTCTGAGCTCCCACAGCGCGGCATTATCTGGCTCATTATGGGACTCTGAGCTCTATGAAAGCAAGTTGATGTTCATCTTGTTCATTACTGCCCTCATGCACACCAGCTTCCTGCATACTGTTAATAGATATGGGGGGGAATTAATCAACATGAGAGTCCTAGTTCAAGAGGCACAGGGTGTGATGGAAGCTGCTTGACTTTGGAACAAGACAGACGTGGGTCCTGATTGTGCCTGCACTTGGCTATCCCTTAGCAAATTACTTCATCTTTCTGAGCATCCATTTCCTGAAATGCAGATGGCAATATTCTTGCCCACCTATTGGCTATTGTGAGAAAGACAGGGGAGGTGGTAGCGTTTGGAGAACTCAGAGGCGTTATGCAAATGGTAAGCTTTGTTTTTAAAGCAACAGTTTAGGGCGCCTGGGTGGCTCAGTTGTTAAGTGTCTGCCTTCTGCTCAGGTCATGATCCCGGGGTCCTGGGATCGAGTCCCACATCGGGCTCCCTGCTTGGCGGGAAGCCTGCTTCTCCCTCTCCCACTCCCCTGCTTGTGTTCCCTCTCTCACTGTGTCTCTCTCTGTCAAATAAATAAATAAAATCTTAAAACAAAGCAACAGGTCAATGAGAATCAATACATAGAAATTCTTCTGGCAAATTTTCTGGTCTTTTTTTCCCCCTCAGGGTGAAGGTACTGAACACCCTGGCTATAGGGAAAGGGAAAAGGAAAGGCAGACACACCAAGAGCTACAAAGTATCAAGATCTGTATTAGACAAGTTGAGTATATTACTTTTCTCCAGAAAGGTTTCCAATGACTTTCATTAGATTAATTGCTAAGTATTTTATACTTTTTTTTTCTGTTGTAAATGGCACCTTTTTTCTTTTACTGATGCGTGGAAGTGTAATTAGCATTATATTCAACAAAATTGTTAAGCTTCTTTATTTTTTATTGAGGCATAAATTGACAAAACAGTAAGATATTTAAAATGTACAATGTGATGATTTGCTATATGTATAAACTTCTTTATTAATTCTATTTTTTTAATCTGTACATTCTTTTAGCTTGTCCACATAGACAATCACATCATCTGCAAATAATGACAGTTTTGTTTCTTTCTCTCGCCTTTCTTTCCTTTTCTTTCTAATCTTCCTAGCAGTGGTGGTGGCAGGTACCCCTGTCGTATTCTGATTTCAAAGAGAAAGCTGTTTCTGTAGAGCCATAATGTATGACGTCTGTGCTAGACTTTTCAGAAATGTTCTTTATCCTGCTAAAAAAGCCTACTTTATTCTCAGTTACCTAGGAGTTTACCCTTGAAAGGATATTGAATTTTATTTACATCTTACTGAGCTATTCATATGGTTTCTCTCTTTTAACCTTTCAGTGCGATGATTCACATTAATTTTCTGATATTGAACCAACCTTGCATTCCTGAAATAACCCCAACTTAGTCGCAATGTGTTTATTGTTTATACATTGATGGATTTCATATGCTAATATTATGTTTCAGAAGTTTGCTTTTTTTTTTTTTTGGCTTTTTTATTTTCACTTTTTTTTTTTTTTTGGCATTTTTGTTCTTGAGGGAATTTGGTTTGTAAATTTTCACTCCCATATTGTTCTTGTCCAGCAAACTGGAAACCTTTTTGAAAGACTAGATTGATCTCTATCTGAAATGTTTGAGAAAGCATGTGATAAAACCATCTGGGCCAAATGTCATCATGGGAGATTTTTACTTCTAATCCAGCTTCCTTAATTCTGTCATAATGTTATACAATTATGTAGTTTTTAAAATGCCTTTTTTGAGTCAGTTTTTGTAAATTGTATTTTTACAGGAATGTGTCTGTGTCATCTGTTTTCACATTTATTGTCATAAAGGTGTCCCGATATTCTCCTACTTATTGATCTGTTTAATCCTGGTGGCTTCTATCATCTGGTCTCTTTCCCATGGTTAATGCTGTTTATTCATGCCTTCTCTCTATTATTTTCTTTTCTTATTTCAACCATGCCAGGGGTGACTCTTCTTTTAGTCTTTTCAAAGAACCGACTTTTGGCATTGCTGATGCTCTCTATTGTATGTTTGCTTTACCCACTCTGTGCCCCAGTGTCTCCAACTGTAAAAAGAGGGACAGTAACTGTATGCATCCTGTATGCTTGTTGGGAGGTTTACTTGAGCTAATTCATGCTAGAACTGTGCTTGGCACATAGTAGGTCCTCAACAAGTGTTTTCTCTCATTTCTCTTTGCTCTTCTTTTTGTTAATAACTTCTGTACACCCCTCTTTCCTTTCCCCACGTTTCTTTAAGTTTATTCTGTCATTCATTTCCCAACTTCTTAGTTTGAATACTTCAGTTTGGAGTTCTTTTCTAATGTAAGCATTTAACACTATGATCCTCCAAATGCCACTTTCCTGGCACCCAACAAGTTTTAGTATATTGTAGTGTCACCATTGTTTCCCTGTGTAATTTGGTTTTGACAGTTTTGTTTCTTTCTCTTGCCTTTAGAGATACGTTTTAATGTCTAAACATAGGGCATCTTTTTCTAGTTACCTCTTTTTGTAGTACTTTTTTTTTTTTTTGAGAGAGAGAGAGGGCACGAGTGGGGTGGGGGGCAGAGGGAGAGAGAGAATTCCAAGCAGACTCCCCAATGAGTGTGGAGCTTAGAGTGGGGCTCAATCTCATGAGCCTGAGATCATGATCTGAGCCAAAGTCAGACGCTTAACCAACTGAGCCACCCAGGCGCCCCTTGTTACTACTTTCTAACCTAATTGCTTTGCCATCTGAGACCAAGTTCCAATCCTTTGAAATTTGTGGAGCTTGTTTTATATCCTGGTGTAAGGTCTGGTCTTCGGTCTATTGAATCTCTTCTTCTAGCACTTTTCTAGATGTTTGAAGATGCCTACTTCATCTAACGAGTTGTAAAGTTAATCAGTATTTTTATACTGCTTCTAAATAATTCAAGAAGCCCAGAATGCTCTGATCACCCTTTACCTGGGGTTCTTTCATGGTATTTTTATTCTCTCTTGTTAATTTCTAGCTTCTGAAATGAGATATTATTATTTATTATTGTTGTTGAAATTTATCATTATGATTATTGTCTCACACATTTTATTTAGTGTTACTTTAAGCTTCCCAGGTGATAATCAGCACATCATCATTTTGTCTCTCAGTCCTTACTTGGTGACTTGATTTCCTTCTGCCTAAACCACATCTTTTGGCATGGAATAACCTTTTGCCTGAAAGAGGCATGCTTCAGAATTTATCTCCTGCTGGGGATACTCCTTGTTTTCGTTTGTCTGAAAATGTCTTTGTTTGCCATTTGTGAAAGATAGACTTGCTAGCCTTTCTACGTCGATGGTGGGTTTTTCTCGGCACACAGAAAATCGTACCTCACGGTCTTTTCATGCCCCTGCCATCGCTGCTGAGAATTAGCCACCTTTGCTTTGTAGGCACCTGTCTCTTCTTCTTGTGGCTGCTTTTAAATATTCTCTTTCTCTTTCTTTCTTTTGGTATTCAGCAGTTTTACTATCTATATTTTGGTGCGGCTACTTTAAAATGGATCTCATGTCATGTGTTTCGGATGAAGTTGCTGTCTTCCAACAGTTCTGGTTCATTGTCTTCAAGCAGTTGTCCACTGCCATTGTTTCTTGGCCTCTCCTTCTTTTCCATCTTGCGTGCTTGTGCTGCGTCCTTCCAGCTCACAGACATGCTCTGCACCAGTTTCTAAACTGCCATTTTCCTTAGTCCATTCTGAAATCTGTCTGTCGGTCTGTATTTTTTCAGGAATTGGCTCATGTGATGGTGGAGGCTTAGCAAATCCAAAATCTGCAGGGTAGGACATCAGGCTGGAAGAGCTCCACATACAGAGTTCCCAAATTCAGAAGTGCAAGACATAAAGTATTTTCTCTTTCCATGACTGGTCTTGACATGTCTGGAGCCCATTCTGCAGGGCGGTGGGAATCCGACCTTGGTTCCAGGATGACTCCCTCCTTTCCCCAGGGTTATGTCCCATCAGGGGCCTACTCTCCATCTTGGTACCTGTGGAAATATCGCCTGCCCTCCCCAGGGCTGTGGAGACATGCAGGGAGTTGGACCTCGTCCACCTGTGGGACCACCCTGAGCTAGCCCTCTTTTTTGAAGTTCTGGGCTGCACGACCCCTGAGGGGGCAGGAAGCAGGGAGGGCAGACAGGAAGAAGAGAAAATGAGCAGATCCTGTGCCCCACTTTCGTGCCCTCTTCCCGGCTGTGGTCCCTGAACTTGGGTCCCGTGTCTGAGTAGGGGCAGGAACAGGTGTGTGACTAGACCAGACAGAATCTGTCAGTGCTGGCCCATGGGCAGGATTAACCCTACGCAGGGCTGTGGGACCCACCTGGGATGCCTTGGGGGTGAGGTGGACCTGAGGCAGAGCACATTTGCAGGCCGACTTGGTGGGCCTGAGGCAGAGCACATTTGCAGGCCGAAAAATGATATCATTTTTGTTTATGTCTCCATCAGGTTCAGCCCATTCAATAGACTGAGTACATATATATTTTGTATTTTATAGTGGGGCATTGGGACTCCCATATGCTTCTCCCCAAAAGCTTCAGGCATAAACATACTTACCATAGGCTTACCTATAATAGAAAAAAAAAAAAACCCCAACAACTTGACAAGATGGGTTTGGTTAACTAAACTGTGAATCATCTGGAATATTCTTTTTTAAAAAATATTTTATTTACTTATTTGAGAGAGAGAGAGAGCGGGGAGGGTGGGGAGCAGAGGGAGAGAGACAAGCAGACTCCGCACTTAGCGCAGAGCATGATGTGGGGCTCAATCTCACGTCCCCAGGATCATGACCTGAGCTGAAACAAGAGTTTGACGCTTAACTGACTGAGTCACCCAGGTGCCCCTGGAATATTCTGAAGGCAATGTAAATATTATTTATGCTTGTACTAGAGGGGAAATGCCTCATGCTATAATATTAAGTTCCTAAAAAACCCTAGGATGCTAAATTATTCATACAGATCGATAATAACTGTGCCTAAAAAACTGATTAAAAAATACGGGAAGAAATGCAACCAAATGTTAAAAATACACCTTTGGGTGTTGAGAATACACAGTAAAAAGAAAAACAAAACACTTATTTTTTTTTTTATTGCCAGTATACACTGCTTTAATTTAATTTTTTTTTAAAGATTTTATTTATTTATTTGAGAGGGAGAGAATGAAAGAGAGATAGCATGAGAGGGGGGAGGGTCAGAGGGAGAAGCAGACTCCCCGCTGAGCAGGGAGCCCAACCCGGGACTCGATCCGGGGACTCCAGGATCATGACCTGAGCCAAAGGCAGTCGCTTAACCAACTGAGCCACCCAGGCGCCCTTAATTTAATTTTAAAGTGCATATAGTTATTGTTGTTTTTCCTAAGTAGCTGGCGGAAGCTTTCAAACTCTCCTTCCACCCCCTCCCACTCCCCCTCCGTGACTGACGGAGGCAGCCGTTGGGTTCGCAGACTGGAGTCTTTCCTGGTTATGAGAGTACGATCATACTTCACGCAACACCATTTCCCAACAATTTTTTTTCCCCTTCTAATTTGTCTTGGAAATGTCTCTCTGACAGCATTATAGATGTACCTCATTTAAACATAACAACTGTGTTTCATTCCGTTGTGTGGATGACCATGATTTATTAGCAGACCCCCCACTGGTGGACATTTGGGGGTTTCTGGTTTCTCCTGGTACAGGGCTACTAGGAACACCCCAGAATGTGTATGCTTTCTGCTCTTCATGAGCATTTCTGTAGGTCAGACTCCCGCATGTGGACTTGCTGGGTCAGAGGTTATAACCATTTCAATTTTGGTCAACATTTCCCAATTGCTTTCCAGCTGGTGGGAGGCCTGGGTGGGCGGGGCGGGGGGGGTGGCGCTGGGTATTGCTTTCATAATAGAGATAAGAATAACAAAATAAATTTTAGCATTATTTTTTAAAATTTTAAATAATTGTCCCTAAGCCTCCCTACTCCCATTCTCTTGGGCTGCAGGATGTCCTGGGCCATCAGGCCTCAGGTGTGATTCTGAGCAGCGAGCTCAACTATTTACTGTAAGACACCTAGTTGTAAGGAGACGGTGCACATTTTAATGCATATTTTTAACATGGGCCAAAATCGTGGAATTGATCATTTTCTTTTTGGTTATCATGAGCACACCTAGTCTGAAGAAATCTACTTTTTTTTTTTCTTTTTGTAGAATAATTTTTGGCATTTCACAGACTTACACTATGAATGTCAAGGTAATACATTTTATTTTTTCATTGTTTTGTGGCAACTAAGTGGCAAATGATTCAAGTGTATTTGAAATCAGAACCAACCAACCAACCCCGCCACCCCCATTCCTCAAGGTTCTGCTTAGAATAAGCAACTGGCCATGGGTCAGGAGGACCAGGTTCTAGGCCAGCCTCTATCACTTTCTTATTGTGTGACCAACATGCCTGAGTCACCCTATCTGTGCAGTGGGTGCTCAGGGCCTGGCTTCTGGACCCATCCCCTATTCTGGCTCGACCTCTCTGCCCCTGGGGCTTGTATCCAGGGTTGGAAGATCTGGACATTTCAGGAAGATGCATTCCTTTTCGTCCTCCGTGGGATGGGAGTGCTGATGTAGTCCTAGGACTCTGGTCCCCCGCCAGGGCTCTGGCTGTTATTTCTCGACTTATCAATTCCAGAGCACAGATGTGCTCCTGTTCCCTGTCATGAAGGACAAGCTGGGGGAGGCAGCATGAGTCTCCTTGTCACCTTGAGGGGCCCTGGAACGTAGGTGAGGTCTCTAAGTTTGGGCACTGAATGCCAATCAAGGCGGGCGAGGGAAGGCACCCTGGCTCACAGGGGCAAGCTGCTAGGTGAGCAGGTCATCCCAGCTCAGAGACTTCAAGTAACTCCCCCAAAGTCACACAGCAGGTGGCAGCTGATTTAAGCCCACTTTCAGAACATGAATGCTGGAAAGCTCTTTACAGATGTCCAAGATGAGCACCCAGTGCACAGATGGGGCAAATCAGGCAGTTGGCCTCGGGTCACACAATGAGAAAGTGACAGAGGCTGGCCTAGAACCTGGTTCTCCAGACCCATGGCCAATGGCTTATTCTAAGCAGAACTTTGAGGAACTGGTTGGGGGTTACGGGGACAGAGGGAAAAGGGCACCGGGGTCTGACAGGAAGAGGGAATGGTCTGGCTTCAGACCGGGGGGCTGTTTTGATGATTGAATAACATGATGTACAGGAAATGCCCCTCATACTGTCTGGCCTGGTCGATGGGAAACAGTTGTATCTGTCGTGGTTCTTGACTTTAATCTTCCTACTCACTGTCTGCTGTCTGAAGGATCATCATGGCCAGAGTTTACACACCACGGACTCTAACCTCTCCGCAGATGGGAAACCTGAGGCTCAGAGAGATCAATAACTTGCCTAGGGTTACACAGCGAGTGAGTGGCAAGACTGGGGTTTGAACTTAGGTCCATGAGATGCCAAGGGCTTGTCCCGCACCGTGGCCTGCCTGCAAATCCTCCTCGCTCCCCTATAGGGCTGCTTTACTGCCTCAGCTGCATTAAGGTAAATCATTTTGCTCCATCGGTGGGTCGGGGCTCCCTGTGGGCCTGTCCCTGTGGTTGGGGCTGCAGAGGGAGGGGGCTGCTGGGCCCCTGCTCTGGGTTCGCACTTCCCACAGCAGTTGGTTGTTTATCTACTTACTTCATCTGGGGAGGCCCAAGAGGCAGGTTCTGAACCCCACAATAGGAGGTCTCCTCTGGAATTCTGATCACCTTCCCAGGTCACGGGGAAGCAGGAGAAGGTGCTCATGCATGCATTTCTCCCTGAACCCTGCCTCCTTCCTGTCCCTGTCCTAGGCCCCCTGTCCCTTGTCCTAGGGCTCACCTGGAATATTACTGCAGTCTCCTGACACCCCACCCCACCTGCATACTCCCTCCCCCCACCTCAGGTATTCCGCCCTCCATGTTGGCCCAGAGAGAGCATTCTTGAACACAGCTCTGATCCTGAGCTGCTTCTGCTGCACGACCCTGGGTTGCCAAGAGACAAAGTTCAGAGGGCACAGGCTGCATGTGTCTGCCAGCTGGCTGTCCAGGACTCTGATTCTCCTCCGGAGAATTTCCCTTCTGCCTATTCTGACTGTTGGTTTAAGCAGGACTGGCCCTGCTCCCAGCTCCCTGGGGCTTGCCTGCAGCTTTTTGGATTCCCAGTGTGGATTATAAACATGAAGCAGGACTGGTGTTTGCCTTTGGGTTCAGTGTTCCTGCAGGGAACTTGCTCACAGCCTGTCGTGTCCACTGTCCTGTCCCCAGAGGCTAAAACAGGGACCTGGAATATGGTAAGCACTCAAGAAATGGTCAATGAATGAACAAATGAATGTCTGCCCAAAGTTTCGCCCTTTGCCATCTGCTGTGTCCTCCTTGCCTGTCGAACTGTGGAGGCCGCCCCCCCCCCCCCCCACAAATGACCTTGATCTGCACTTAACCGGGTGTGCCAGGAACCAGTCTGACCTACCTCCCAGGAGACTGGGGCTCTCAGGCTGGGGCTGTGTGCCCTGGAGCAGTTTCCTCTGCTCCCTGAACCTCAGTTTCCCCGTTTGTACCCTGAGGTTTCTGGGCTAGCTCCCTCTCCCTGAGTCTTTTCTGATTCTCCAGCTCTGACCCGCTCAAGTAGGCCATGTGCCCTGGTGGCCTCGCTGGCCCTGTGGGGGGGGAGGGGGCTGGGCCATGTTGAGAAGCCTGGCACGTCCACCGTTCATGTCTAATTAGTCTGGTAACTGTTTACTGCCTCTTGAATTCCCTTGGCAAACAGCCCCATTACTGGGAGTAATTTGCCGGCACCGACCTGGGCTGTGAGGCACGGAGGATTCAGAGGATTCGCCCCGGCCCACCTCAGCCTCCACACCCCCGGCGCTCGCCCCTCAAGCCCCCGAGGGCAGAGCGCCCGCCTTCTCTGGGGCCCTGGGACGGGGACTCTGGGGAAACGGGCGGTGCTGCCCAGGGCTTCCAGCACACACTCAGGAGCACGATGGATGGGGCTCGGGTTCCAGCCCTGCTACTGATGCAGGCAGAGTGCCCCCTCGGGCAAGTTCCTTCTGCTCTGACAGCCTCAGTTTCCTCGTCTGTAGAATGGGGATGGCCGTCTGCCCAGTTGTCTTCCCTCTTCCTGGCATCTGCCCCATCCCTTTCCAGGTGATGATAGGTGGGCTCCCAGGGTCTGACCGGATCCTGCCGCCACCCCTGGCCAGGACTCACTGGTCGACAAAGGTGGTCTCCTGACGAGAGCTAAGCCAGTGCAGGCCCGATGCCCTTGGCCTCAGTCACCGAAACTGCAGTGAGAAAGTCGGTCCCTTTCTGGGACTGAAGATGTGACTTCCAGCAACTGTTGGGCCCTGAGTTTTCAGCTGGTGGAAGCAGCCAATGCGGAGGTAAGAGACGGAGCCTAGCGGCCCCTGGCCCCCGGTGGGCCCTGCTGCACCTCGTTGTTCCAGGCTTCCTGCTATCAGCCAGGGCAAGCTGGATTTCTGTCACTTCAACCAGACCAGTCCTGAAGATTCAGGACCAGCAGCCGTTACCGCCCCACTGGCTGTGAGGAAACAAGGTAATGCTGAGCTGCCTGGGGCCCTACTCCGGGCTGGGGGAAGGGGGGTGAGGCACGGGGGTGGGTTTCCTGCTACCCTACAGTCCCATCCTGGGTACATGGCCCCAAGAGCCTGGGTCAACCTTAAACCCAGAACAGAGAGCATCCTCTGTCAGGACCTTCGCCTCCTTCAGTCTGGATGCTAAATCTTTATTAATAAGAGCCCAGCAGAGAGTAAGGCTCAAAGGGAATGGCCGCAGGCTTCTAGGGGAGTGGGCTTTATTAATAATGAGGAATGGAGGGAAAATGCCTTAACTCTAGTCTGGGCCCACCTGAGGGGCTGTTACTGGCATTGTGAGGATGGTGGTTGGGGACCAAGTTCCTTCACAGGAAGTGCCCGCATGGTCTCTGCACCTGATCACCATTCATTTGTTCACAAATGGACACTGAGCATCCACCAGGAAGTCCCAGGAGCACCCTGGGTGTACCTGATGGCAGGTTCCTCCTCTCGCGGAGCTCAGCGATGGGCAGGGAATGCCCACAGAGGGAACAGAGTGCTGGGCTTCAGGAACAATGTGTGGTTTGGTGAGGTTGGAGTGGACTGGATCTGGTCTGTAGGAGGATGGGGCTGGAACTGCGGAAAGATGGGGAGTAGGCTGGATGGATGAGCAGGTGTTCCAGAACAGAATTCCACTGCTTCTACGGGGGCCCTCCGTGATGGGGGCGTGCAGGTGCCCCATGGTGTGCATGGTGAGAGCACCTAACCTTGGGCCCCCCTGCCAGCACCACATAGCTCTCCAGATGACCCAGGGAAGAAAGCCGGGAATAAACTCTCCTGGATCCCTGCCTGGAGGAGGCACGGCCCTCAGCCTTCAGGCTTTGCAGGGCAATGGGACTTTGAGGCAAACTCCTGGGTGACTCCAGAAGGGGGCGTTCTCTGGGCCAGGTGCTTGACAAGAGCTTGTTTCTGGGCAGAGACCTGCCTGAGGGAAAGCTCGGACCAGGGCGGCTTCTGTCTCTGCACGCTGCCCTGGAATTTTCCTCCTCCTGGGTGGTGAGAGCATTCAGTGTGGGGTCGCTGGTGCCTCAAGGCAGGCTGGGACAGCAACTGTTCATCTTTGGGGTTTGGCATTTGAGGTGTTCCCGCTGCATGGCTCTCTGGGCCTGGCCCCCGGGGGTCCCGCGGCTCCCGGACCCGGGATAGAAGCCGGGTCTGGGGAGATGGAGCCTTGGCCAGCCCAGCAGAGCCCAGAAGAGGCCTTTGATTCATGAACCACTGGACTTGGGTGGAGTTAGCCACCGGGTTTCCAATTGATTTCCAGGGGGAGGAGGATGGAACTATAAACTTCTAGAATGCGCTTGCAGCCTGGCGGGGATCTGAGCCCCTGCAGTGGGCAGGAAGTGACTGACCCACCCAGGCCTCCTAGAGGGAAAATAATGAGGTAAGGAAAACCCATTTTTGTGGGGCTCGTCTGGGGCCTCAGAGACAGAACTGCTGTGTCTGGAACACGTGCCCAGCTCTTCAGATGCAAGGGGCCCGGTGGAGAGAAGGTGGCCTCCCTTCCCCTCCCCTCCTGGCTCGGAGGAGGCTCCGGTTTGCAAAGGATGAGGTCGGCAGAGTCCTGGCAGCTTTAGAACTCAGGGGTGATCTCCGGGGACGTGTCCTCCCCACAGCCCCCAGCCGGCGCCTGTCCTGCAGCCTCCTTCCCCAGGTGGGCCCTGGGTCCCCTGCAGGCTCCAAACAAGGAAGGGAGGAGGGAACCACCTTCTCTGTGGGTTTGGAAAAGGGAGCCCTGGATCAGAATTCCATGGGCTGCTTCCACCTGCTGGCTGCGGGACCTCAGGTTAGCTCCATGCACACCCTGGGCCTCAGTTTCCTTGCCTGTGAAACAGGAGGCTGCGGGATGAGATGAGATGCCACGTGGGGGTGGGATGTGTGGAAGGGTCCCAGGGCGACGGATCCCAGGTAGAGAGCTGACTCTGATGGCCATCGTCTGTGTGATCCTGGGCGTGTGCCTTAGCCCCTCTGAGCCTCAGTTTGCCCCTCTGTGAAGTGGGAATAGAGTGATGGCCAATGCTTCGTACTGTGTGGGGCATGTGGTCAGTCATCAGGGTGCTTACCGACCCCCTTCTCCCGGGTGGCCCGCCCGGCCAGGACAGCAGCTGCGGGTCTGACCCTGTGTGGGCTTGGGTTGGAGGAGGGGCTCCGTGCTGATGAAGCTGGTGGATAAAGCATCTCCCCCCCCATCCCCACCCACTGGTGCTTAGAGAGGAAGTCATGACACCGAATCTGAATCCTGGCCTGGCTGTGTCACTGGCTGTGAGGACATGTCCCCTCTTTGCTCCTCAGTTTCTTCCTTTGTAAGATGGGGAGCACGATAAAGACCGCAGATGTTCCCGAATGACTATTCTATGCCAGGCATATTGTAAATACTTTACATATAAGAAGTCATTTAGCCCTCACGACAATCCCATGAGGGTAGTATTATTATCTTCCCACCTTACAGGTGAGGAAACTGAGGCTCAGACTGGCAAAGCAGGTTGGCTCAGGTCACACACAAGCGGGGGTATGAGCCCAGGTCTTTGACTCCAAGGTCCAAGCTGGAACCCATGGCCATGTGCTGCCCCCATGGTGTTTCTAAATAAGACAATGATTTGGATGGGCTCGTTCAGCGAGATGGATGGGCCGAGCCCAGAGCTGGGGGTGATGGTGGGGACCTGGGTGGTCCAAGGAACTCCTCAGGGGTGATGCACTATGCTTGGGGCTAAAAAGACTGGTTGGATTTGGGGCCCAGGTTGAAGGGACAGTGCTGGGGACATGGAACTCCATGCCACTGAGCATAGGCTGGGAGGGCCAGACCTCAGGGACAAGATTCACCTTGGGGGCAACAGGGAGAGCCTTTGGGAATTGCTTATGGGGCTAGAAAATGCTCAGGCCTGGCTGCAGGCTCTGATATTCCTGGGTACCACTCATTATCATGTTAGCTGGTTTTCTGTGTCTTTTATTAGGCAGTTGCATGTTTTCCAATATTTCAATATTATTGTTTTGTCAACTTGATGTCTTAGATCCTGTAATTGGGGGAAGAGTTGAGACTTTTCTCCTCTGCCATTACTCAGTTCTATGGACTTGTCTTGCCTTATTACTTAGCAAGTAATATGTTTTCATGAATTTTCATTGATTTCCAGATAGAAATATTTCTTGATGCCTTTTTTTTTTTTTAAGATTTTATTTATTTATTTGACAGAGAGAGAGATAGCGAGAGCAGGAACACAAGCAGGGGGAATGGGAGAGGGAAAAGCAGGCTTCTTGCTGAGCAGGGAGCCCGATGTGGGATTCGATCCCAGGCCCGTGGGATCATGACCTGAGCCGAAGGCAGACGCTTAACGACTGAGCCACCCAGGTGCCTGATGCCTTTTTTTTTTTTTTATCAAGAATCCAGTTTCATGTATCTTAGCATCAGGTGAGAGCCTTCGGACCCTTGTTATTGTAAAGATAACATCAATACCTCACTGGGGACATCTGGGTTCTCTGTTGTGGCATCCCACTGAGGCCACATTAGATGACACGTGAGAAGTCTGGATGAGGAAACAGAGAGGAGTAAAGAGCCCAGAGGCTCTTGGGTGATCCGCACATCGGAACAGAACATGCCAGTCTGGCCCAGGTCTGGGTGAGTCAGAAGTGAGGGAGTTGGCCTCCCGATGCTGGCAGGACCCTCCCACCCCTATGACTGGGGACGTGTCGAGTGGCCTGTCCCACAGGGACCGGCATCCGTGGGTGGAGGGGGTCTGGAGGCTGGGGAGCACCCGTCTCGCCCCTCCTCACAGTCATGTGCACCTTCTAGGGTGACATGGTTCCAGCAGTGACATCAGTTGGAAGGCTGGGCTGGGCTCCAGCCACAGCATCCCCAGCATAAGAGGAAGTCCCTCGCTTGGCACTGACACGCTCAGGGTGGGTCGCCAGGGCTCACCAGTGTCACTCTGGGCTGACACAGGGTTCTTTGACCATCTCAGCCCACTGGGCGCTTGGCTCTTAAAGTTCCCTCCAAGTGACAGACCCAGCCTCTCACATCTCCTTGGCCAGAGCAGGTCACAGGCCCCATCTACACTTGAAGGTGGGGGTGGAAAGGAGCCCCACCATGAGTCAGAAGCCAGGGCAGGGCCTTGCGTCTCAGCCCCGAGCTGCCTGCCCAGGGCTGAGCATGACGGGGGAGAAAACAAATGACCTTCAGTCAGTTCAGTTCAGCACGTGCTTCATGCCCCTCCTGTGCCTGGGTCTGGGGGCCCAGAGATGACAATGACACAGCCCCCGGAGGTGGGTCAGATGCACAGAAGAGTCACCCACCCAGCATGGGGCGGGCAAACCTTTGTCCCTGTCCTCCTGCCCAGGGCAGTGACTCTGGGGGTCCACACTCCCTAACTCGGCGCCTGGCCCTCCATGGGCCAGCTCCCAGCTCCCCACCTTGTCCCTCCAGGCCAGACTGAGCTGCTTCCAGGTCCTGAGTCCGCCATCCCCTCGCTCTCGCCTCTGAGCCTTTGTAACTACTGTTCCCTCTCCCTGCTCATGGCATGAGGGGGGCCAGACCCTCCAGCCTGAAACCTGGCCCTGCCATTTACTGGATGATGATCAGGTGCCTCAGTTTCCTCATCTGTAAGATGGGAATAGTAGTATCTACCTCGCACTCGCGGGGGTAATTGTGAGGATTTAGTGAGTTAATACAAATAAGTCCTTAGAACAGGGCCCAGGACACAAGAGATGGACAATCAGCCGCAAGCTTGGAGGTCCCTCCCTCGACCTGGTTGACGTCTTCCTCCCCCCGCCCCCACCTCACAGGAAAGCATCCGGCATCCCTACAACCTCGAGCACAGCTCAGGGCCCAGCACAGACACGCCAGCTGCCCCCAAAGGCCACCTGAGCCTGACGCCCCCTTCCTGGGGCATTTGCCTCCGGCAGCGTCATAAGGAGCCAGCGACGGACAAAAGCAAAACGCCCAAGGTGAGCAGGTGCCCGGCCCCGAGCCCCGCACAACCCTTAGGGGGTGGGGGTGGGGGAGAAGGCCGAGGCTCTCCCGCTCCCAGAGCTCCCCGTTCCTGCTGGTCGGGGTCTGCAGCTCATCACCCCTGTTTGTGCCCCATGTTTGGGACATTTTTCTCTCTTGGTTGGCTAGCAGGAGAGTCTGATGTGCTGTTTGGGGCGATATCAGAGCATTTCGATATGGCCTAAAAAATAAGCCTTCACACCTTGAGCAATTCCAAAGAAGTCAGTATGTTTGAGGCAGAAACCCTCACTGTGTTTCCTAGAGATCTCGGCCCGTCCTGACCCGGGGAAGGGGAGGGGACAAGGGTCTCGCCGGGCCACGTACTTGGCGATGAGAAGCGGGGATTGTACATTTGGACCCTGGGCCTGTCTAATTGGCTACCTTCAGATGTCTGGCTTTCCAAGTGTCAACGTAGAGTAGGTTTAACTACTCAGCTACTTGACCTTGCTGGACCGCAGTGAGGAACCTTGGAGCTGAAATTCAGGCATAAATCCCTGCTCAGCTGTTTACTAGTTGTGGGAATAGTTGCTGGCAATTCCTGAAATTAGTAAATGGCTGCTGGTGTCTGCCCCACGGGGGACCAGGTTCTGAGCTGGGCCCAGGGACACCAGGGTGGGTAAGACAAGGTCCCTGTCTTCACGGACCTCACAGTCTGGTGAGGAGAGGGGATGCGACAGAGGAGGGAGTAGCCCCTGACCAAGCCGGGCCAGTCAGGAGAAGCTTCCCAGAATCGAGGGCCACAATGTCCTGTTGCACAGGCTGTGTACTACACAACTCAACCCTGTGCGATGACATGGATGGCTCTCCCCAGAGTTGGGCAGTCAGCAGCCCTGCCAGAAGGTGTGCCTGAGCTGTTTTGAAGGATGGAGGGCAGGTGTGGAATCATAACAACACACATACACTGAGCGCTTCCTCTGGCCAGGCACTGCCTGCCCCATCTCATTTCATTCTGACGCAGGACTGTTGGTCCCGTGTCGCAGTGAGGAGGCCGGAGTCACTGAGAGGCTGAACAACTTGCCCGAGGCTGTGCAGCAGGGAGTTGCAGAACTTGAACCTGGGTCTGTTTAAACACTGGGCTGGTAGGAGGGGAGCACACCCCCGGGAACACCATGTACAAAGGTGGGGAGCGCACTCAGGAATGGGCAAAGCTCATGTCAGTTCATGACCTACTGTTCTGGCTGGAGCCCAGGCTCCCTGCTTCCCTGTTCAGTGCCCCTTCGACAGGTTGGATGGACTAGTGTGGTGGGAGAACGTGGGGTCCGAGGTGAGGACTCGGTCCAAATCCCAAATCTGTTCCTCACCAGCTTTTTGATGACAAATCAGTAGTTTTCCCGCTCTGGGATCAGTTTCCCCAGCTGGAAAGCAGGGAACCTCTGGGGCATCCCTGAGTCCAGAGGAGCCCCTTCCAGGAGCCCCTGGCCGGCTTCTCCGTGTCTGTGGGTGTCTGGACTAGATGAGCACCAAGCACTCAGGAGTGCAGACTTCATACTTATTGGCCGGTGACCTCTGGTCAGGCTCCTCAGGTTCCTCATCTGTGCAGTGGGGGTGATCTGTCCCCCTTCCTGATCTCTGTGAAGATTCACCGAGGTGAGGCATGTGAAGGGTGAGTGTGGGGAGGGTGCCCGGTGAGTCCTGCTCAGTGACTGTCAGTGGCAACTGTCAGGCACTCGGAAGGCTCAGCCAGGCCTACCGGCAGGGTGATACCTCAGCTGCTGAGGATCCGGTTGGGCGGGGCGGGGGGCTGCTGACGGAGTTGCTTCCGTCTGAGTTAGCAGTGAGAATGAGAAGAACAGTGGTAAGCTACTTAACCTCTCGAAGCCTCGATTTTCTCCTCTCTAAAATGGGGACGCAATTCCTAGCTCAGAGATGGGTCCTGCAAAGTGCTTAGTGCTGTGCTCGGCACACAGCAAGTGCTCAATAAACGTTGGCTGCCATTTGCCGCTGGTAGGGGGCTTTGAATATGAGCTCCACAAGAGAGCTTTGTGTTCTGTCCCTTGCAGCTGCAAGTGCCTAGCACGGAGCTCGGCACGTAGTAGATGCTCAGTGAATATTTGCTGGATGAAACACGATTGCATGTCAGTGTGTTTTTATTGACACCTGATGTGGTGGGGCCTTAGCCGGGCTGCCGGCCCTTTCGGCTCTGGGCTGGGCTTGGTTCCCGACCGCCTGCAGAGCCTGCCTGGGAGCCCCACGCCTGCTCTGGGCAGCTGAGGAAGCCGCAGTGCTGGTGTCAGGCTTGAAGGCGCGGGTCGGAGCCGCCTCCCCCTGGGCGCCATCACTGAGGCTGGCCCCTCTCCGTCTCTCTGACTTCCATACACAGCATGGGGTCCCATCCCCGCTTCTCTGCCTGGGCCACCCTCTCACAGTTAGAACTCTAAGAGTGGGTGGAACCAGGGCCAGAAACTGCAAGGTCCCAAAGGCCCTTCCCTCCAGGATCTCCTTCCTCTGAAAATAGAAGATGTTGTCCCGGAGGCCCAGGCACCTGCACTTCCCCACTCAGCCAATCATGCTGCTGCAGACAGGGGTTTTGATGGGGTGGGGGGAAGCAGAGGGCTCAGGGGCGGGGTTCCCAGGGCCAAGGGAAGGAGCTGGAAGGGAGAGGAGGAGGTACTGGGATCCCCTTATGCTCACTTTTCACTGTCCCCAGTCTGACGGCCCTGATTTCTTCGGTACACGTTGACCTAGATTCATCAACAAGCTCAGCTAGTGTCATAGCCCCCTAAGGAAGTCTCTGGGGCCTCCTTGGCCCTGGCTTGGGGTCCACTGTGACCCCCTTCTTGCTCTGCCCTTTCCCACATGAACTCAAGACGACACCTGGTTCAAATTTGTCAACCAGAAGAGATTTTGCTTTTCAGGGGACATTTGGCAAAGTCTGGAGACATTTTTTTTTTTTTAAAGATTTTATTTATTTATTTGACAGAGAGAGACACAGCGAGAGAGGGAACACAAGCAGGGGGAGTGGGAGAGGGAGAAGCAGGCTCCCCGCGGAGCAGGGAGCCCGATGTGGGACTCGATCCCAGGACCCTGGGATCATGACCTGAGCCGAAGGCAGACGCTTAACAACTGAGCCACCCAGGCGCCCGACATTTTTGATTGCCCCAGGTGGAGCAATGGTGGTAGGAGCCCAGACAGGGGGTAGAGGCCAGGGATGCCACTGAGTGCGCAGGACAGTCCCCACAACAAAGAAGTATCCAGCTCCAAATGTCAATAGTGTTGCTGTTGAGAAGCCCCACAGGACTTATGGAGAATGAGGCTCAGAGAGGGGCAGTGGCCTGCCTAAAGTCACACAGCACCTCAGTGGCAGGTCCAGGAGGACAGGCTGGACCCACCGACTCTGGCTGATCTGGCCGGGGGACCAGGCACCTCTGCCGAAGGCCTCCGTCGTGCCGAGCAGCCTCTTTTATTTCAAGTCCGGCTTCCATTTCTCTCCAAATAATTCCAATTTCAGGAACATTTTTGTCAATATTTTTATTCTCCTTGTCTTTCACGGGGCTTTCTCTCTGGGTAATCTGAGGCTCGCAGGCAGCTAAGTACGGCATGTACATTCCAATGAAATACAATACAAAATAATTGAGCATATTTCTGTCATGTCTGAGAGATGGATTAATCTCCCTGACACAGCCTTGCTTCTTTCTTCCCTCCCACCACTTTTTGTCTGAGTGTTTCCTCCCTTCCCGGAATCTTTGAAATTCCAGCGGCTTCGTGGCACCTGCCCATTGAAAATACACAAAAAAGATCTGACTTTATAGCCTGTGTCTCGTGATCGATACCAATGTTCCCGAGCAGCGGGACCCCCAGCATTTGTGTGGGCCCAGGAGGGGCGGGGCTGGCTGAGGGAGGGGGCCTGGAAGGGATGCGGGGTCCCTCCTGAGCAAACAGATTCTTGGCGCAGGCCCTGTGGGCGCTCCGTGCATGCAGGGTCAGCAAGGATGCCCTGGATGGGACCGAACCGTAGGTTCAGCTCAGGAGGAGAGCGAGAGGCACTGGCCAGAGCTCAAGCCATGGCCTCGGAGGAGACCCGAGACCTGGCGGGGGGGAGGGGGGCAGCGCAGAGCCCTCCCTGCGAGATGGAGGAGGTGCAGGGCGGGAGCATCTGGGTCTCCATCCCCAGAGCACTGGGGAGCCCCTGACTGTTTGAAGTGAGGGAGGCACAAGGCGATCGCTGCAGTGAACCGCTCTCTTGGGCACTGGTCAGGAAAGGATGGTGGGGCGGGAGCAGCAACCAGAGATGCCGAGGAGGCTGCGGGAAGGTTCAGGGGCGAGCTGATGTGGGGGGAAGAGGCCTTGGGACTGGGGGAGAGAGAGAGAACGATCCTGTTGCCTCCGTGAACATTTATTTTATTTATCTCTGTATGTCCTAGAATAATGGCTGAATGAAAGAACGCACAGTCACTCCGGAGACTGGTCAGAGGTGAGCGCTGGTAGGAGGGGCGTAGGGTGGTGGGAGAGGAGCAGGCAGGGGGGAGGTGGGCAGGGGGAGGTAGGCAGGGGGGAGGAGGTGGGCAGGTCGGTAGAAGGTGAGTCAGCCGTTGGGAGGTGGGCGGCACGTAGGTGAGCAGGCGGGTAGGAGGTGAGCAGGTGGATGGGAGGTGGGCAGGCTGCTAGGAGGCGGGCAAACTGGTAGTGAGCGGGACATGGCAGGGGGTGAGCAGGCTGGTGGGAGCGGCACAGGCGGGTAGGAAGTGGCGGGCTCATGGGAAGGCAGCAGGCTCTGGGCGGTGTGCAGCCTGGCGGGAGACGGGCAGGCTGTCTAGGGAGTCCCGGACCTCACGGCCGCCCAAGGAAGGGGCCCGCAGTGGGGGTCGGGTTGGCCTTGCCCGTGGGACACAAGCCTTCCCAGGTGGCCCAGAGCTCAGGTGAGTGTCTGGGTGTTCCAGGCCCAGCTCAGGCCCAGGTCGGGCTCCCCTGTGGCACCTGCAGGAGCAGCCGTGGGGACCCTGCTGGGCCTGGTCCTAGCGCAGCAAAGGAGACAGGCAGCTCTCACGACCGTGGGCTCCCGGAGTGGGCAGTGGCGGCGCGGTCGCCATGGGCAGGGGCTCTGAGCTGCCCTGGGTGAGCAGGGGGACGATGCTGGCTTCACGCTTGCCTCTTTGCCTGGTGTCCTGGCAGCCGGCCTGGCCGTGTCACACCGAGGTCACCCAGGGCCCCTCAAGGTGGTGCAGCAGAAAGATTTTAGAATTTAGAGTCACAGCCCTGACTGGGGAATGCTGGCTTGGCAGCTATTGTGTGACCTCGGGCAGGCGCTTCCCTTCCTGGAGCCCCTGTCCTCGCATCTGGGAAATGGGCTCCATCACTCCAGTTGCCAGAGCTGCCCTGCCCCAACACCCGGCTTTCCGTGGCTCCTCGGTGACCGCTGTGTCCTCACTCCTGAAGAACACCATGAGAGGCCCCTCGACATCAGAACTGTCAGCTGGTCCGTCCCTGAAGGAGATTGTGGGAGTTGCTCCTTCTGAGGAACACATCCCTTTGGGCCTCAAAGGCTGCTCCTGTTTCCAGAAGCCCCTGAGAAAGGCCACCATCCCTGGGGTCTCACCCGAAGGCCTTTGTGAGCCAGTGCCCCCCGGGGGCTGGGGGCAGGTGTCCAGGAGCAAGGTGTGGGTCCCTGAGGAGGGACGCAGTGGGCTGGGGGTGAGGGAAGAGAAAAGGGGGAGGGGGCATTGGTAACAATAACAATAACTAACGTATTTCCACTTTCAGTTGGGCAGACTGGTCCCAGAGGGGTCAGGTTTCTGTCCAAGGTCACACAGCTGGGGTTTGGGCCCAGGGGTTCTTGCTCCACAGTCTAGCTCTCAACCACGAACCTGAAGGGGGAATGTGGGCCAGGGGCACCAGGGGAGACTTCAACCAGCCTGGCACAGTTCAGGGTCCTGCCTCCTTCAGGCCCAGGTGTGAGGTGACAGGTCTGGGGCTGGCTGTCACCACCTCTGGGTAATTGATGAGCATGGAGCACCCAGGTCTCTCTGAGGGGAAGGAGCTATTCACAGGTAAAATCTTAAATGGGAGCCATTAAAGCCGACCTGGGTGCAGCTCATACAAACTTACATGTCAGGCCCATAAATCACCCATTTAATGCACCCAGAGATGCCATGGTGGTGGGGAGGCCTGGAAGGGGCTCGGGCCCGTCAGATACAGGCATGGGCTGGGGTGATGCTGATGCTCTATTTACTAGGGAAGGAGGTGGGGGTCGCTTTCCAGATCTGAAGCCACCCTTCTGCTCAGAGTCAGCTCCCACACGGTCTGCCTGCCGCAACTGGAAAGCAAAGTAAGGCCTGAGCCACGGGGAAGGCCTGGGAAAGGTGTGTGGGAGAAAGCAGGAATTCATGTCATCATTTAGACTGGGGTCTGTGCCCTGGGTCTGACCTCCTATAGCTGTGTGACTTTTCACATTACTTTACTCTCTGGGCCTCAGTGTCCACATCTGTAAAATGGGGCCAATAGCATAACCTACGGCAGATCGATAGAATAAATGAGAAAACGGGTATGCAGAGCTGAGCATAGGGCAAGAGGGGCGCAGGAGGGTCCGTTCTTGTTATACTGACATGTGTGCTGGAATCAGGGAAGGCAGGGTGAGCGGGGGGGAGAGGCATGAGGGAGGCAGCAGAGGGGGCCTGGTTTGCTGAGCACTCGCTCCCAGGTCAGGATGGAGCCCTCCGAAGCATGCTCTGTCATGTAGTCATCGAAGCTCTGAAGGAGGTGTCGGTGTTGGCCCCTTTTCCAGCTGAGGAAACAGGCTCAGCCAGATGAAGCCCAAAGTCCCAGGGCTAGTAACCAGCCACAGCCAGGATAGAGACCTCGGTTTGCTGACTCCAAAGTCCCCAGCCTGCAGATGCGCCTCCCAGATCTACGTGGATGGTCCCAGGGACCGGGTGGGGACCTCCCATGGTCCACTGGGCCTCCTCAGCCCTCCTGGGAGTTTATGCGGACACGTCATTACCTGGCATAATTAGTCCTAATGAGGATTGAGGATCCGTCACTGATCAGGAGCAGAGTCTGTCACCAATCTGGGACTTCTCCTCGCGGCTTTCCCTGTGGCCCAGCAGTGCCTGCAGCAGAAGGGGACCAGCATGCCCAGCCCGTCAGAGGCCGGCTCTGGTGACCAGAAGGTGTGGCCCAGCTGCCTCCCTGACCCCTCCCCAACCTGCTCTGTCCTCAGCTCTGCCCGTTTGAGTCCCCCAGGCCCTCAGGCTCGGGGACCCCCTTCACTCTCCCTCCTTCCCCGCCTTCCCTCCCCTGGCCTCTCCTGTTTACTCTTGGTCATGTCCCCGTGGACCCCTGACAGCCCCTTCCAGTTCCCTCCCTTCCCATGGTCATCTGGGGCATTGGCAGCAGAGAGCCCTGGGGCCCTTACCGGCCTCACCTCTCACCAGTGTAGGAAGCCAAGAAGGAAAGAGGGAAGAATGAGTCCAGACACTCAATTCTGGATGGAACACATCGAGAGTTCTCACGATGGAATGCGTTTTGTTTAAACCCTGATCTTTTGTCGGTTGGAAAAATGAATTCTGTCAAACCTCTTGAAGTCAGCTGTCAAAGTAAAGCATTTTGGGGAAGACAGATCTCTTACTGATGGCAAAATTCATTTGAAACGACCCTTTAATCCAGTCTCGCTGCGAAACTTGGAGCTGAAATTTTCAAACCTGTTCACCCTGCATGTTGGGTCCTCATTTTCCCGCGGCCTCCTCTTCTGGTGCCTCGTCCTTGGCCTCTTACAGAATAACTCAGCAAAGCGCGGCTGGGGTCATGGTAACCATTGGTTTCTCAGGACAGTTTTAGGGGGAAAATGACAGAGCACAAAGCCTGCCTCTTGGCGTCTGCCTGGGGAGAGAGGCACTCGCCGACAGAGGCTCAGCAGCCCAGGGGAGGCCTGCGTGCGGGGTCGGCGGGGGATTCACGGACCTGGCAGCTGTGGTCTGTGCAGCAGGGGGGAGGGGCAGGGGGAGTCCTGGAGGATGGCCGTGCCTCACCCCTGCTGGAGCCGGGGACTGCTGCTTTTCCTCTAATCCCCCCTCTCCACCCTGTCCTTCTTCCATTCCTCACCTCCTCCCACCATTTCAGATCTGAATCCTGCATTTGGGCCTAGCACTTCACAGTTGGCAAAGAACTTCATTTGCTCCTTAATTCACCCATCCATTCATGTTATTTGCACTGTGGTATTTGGGGCCCACTGTGGGTCATGATCCGTATGAAGCTCTGGGGTTACAGAGACCTACAAAACACAACCTCTCCCTCTCGGACCCAGGGTTTGACGGCAGAGATGGGATGTAGTTGAATGGCCATGACTCTTATGAGAGATGTGTGCTGGGCACATAGTAGGTGCTTTCCTCAGTTGGACTGTGTTGGGCAGCTTGTAACAGAAAATCCAATAATGACTCAAGCAACAGAGACATGTAATGATCATGAGCAAAAAGATGTCTGGAGAGAGGCAGTTCTGGGGCTGGTCAGATGCTCAGTGATGACAACAAATCAGGGCCTTTTCCTCTTCCCTGTTGATCATCCTCAGCTATGTTGGTCTTTTACCTTAGCTTCTTGCCCCATGGTAGCAAGACGGCTGCCACAGCTCCAAACATCATCTCACAGGCCAGCATTCAAGTCTAGAAGAGGGGAGTAGAGTGAGGCAGGAAACTATTTCCCAGGAGCTCTCCCTCCACCAGCAGATTTCCCTCACACCTCAATGACCGGATCTGGGTCACAGCCCCACTCCTAAAGCCATGTCTGGATTTTAGGGGGGTGGCATGCCGGGCATGGTTTCACCCCTGGGCTGAGGAGGCCCACCAGGTCTGTTGCTGCAGAAGGAACCCAGGGCTCTGCGAGGGAAGGAAGGAGCGGTGGGCTGTGGGGTGGGCGGCCACCCGTGTCCACCACCTTCTCCTCAGCACTGTGACGGAGTGTCCCGGGCAGGATGGGGTCGGGGCTGGTGGCCAAGCCCAGTCCTGGGGGCCGAAAGCCCTGCACTGAGCCTCAGTCCCCACGGGCCATGGGATCCAGTCCACGGCACAGCCTCCTCCCCTGTGGAGTGGGGGCCACGACAGCACCTGCTGAGGGGGGTCGTGCAGGGGCCAAGGTCGTGCGTGGAGGCACCTGGTGGGCGGGGGTGTTAACAGCTGTTAGCTGTGGCCACGACGAGCCCCGTCTGAGAAGTGGGCCCATGGTGCCTCCTCTGTGACTGTGCCGGGGGTGACAGAGCAGAAGAGCAGTTCACACGCGGGAGTGCTTCCTCCGTGTGCTGGGCGCCCCTCACTTGTGCTCGCGCACTGACTCCTCCCAGCGACCCCGTGACGAGCTGCCCCGTCCCCATTTTACAGCTGGGGCGCAGGACAGTGACCCCAGGTCAAGTGCGGGCAAACAAATGCTAGCCACCGTGCTCTGAGCCACTGCAGGGCCTGGCAGGAGCCGGCACAGGCAGGCGCGCAGGTGACCCCTCCCGGCCCTGCTGCCCGTCCCCGGGTCCCAGGCTGGTGGCTGCGCCTGATCCATCTTCTTACCCCGATCTCTGTCCCTCGGGGGCTCAGGGCCCCAGAACCTGCCAGGGGGAGATTTGCCCACCATCTTGCTGCCCTTCTCCCCACGATAATGAACGGACAGTTCTGTGTCATCAGTGATGGGAACACATGATCATCAAGCTGGTGTCACCACATCTTGGTCGTGAGTTGGCAACTTGCATTCTCGGGGAACAATATGCACTTATGCAGAACATAAGCATATGCTAATGATGGGTAATTATACTCCATATTTATAGATTTACCAAAATATGTAAAACCCCCTCTGGCAATCATACACCTACAGTCACATCACGATTTAATAACCGCACAGGAGGCTCCTGGCCAGCATCGCAACGTAAGCTGGGGCACCCGGTGTGGGACGAAACGTGCAGCCCAGCCCTGCTGGGGGGGCCTCGCTGTCCCCACTGCCGGCCCCCACTCAGGCCTGCACCCATCGCCGCCCTTCCAGCCTTCCTGGTCCTCCTGGCTTCCCAGAGAGATGGCCTAGTCTGTGGGGGACATCCAGGCAGAGTGAGCCGCACTCACCAGGGTGCTGGGGTAGGGGCGCTCCGCAAGGAGGCTGGAGGAGGTTGGCAGGGAGGGCCTCCCAGATAGGGTCAGGAGCTAGATCGAGGAAGGTGAGCTGCATTAGGGAGGGGTGAGGACGGGTGAGGAGGGTGAGGAGGGGTGAGGAGTAGCTTTTCTCTGTCCTCCTGTCCCCTCCGGCAGTGGAGTTGAGGGAATGAAACCCCAACTCCCAGGCTCTGGGCAGAGTCTGAGAACTGGGTGCTGGAGATAAGGAGGAGGGAGGCAGGGATGGGGGTGGGGGTGCCCAGGCCCGGGACCCTTAGGGGGATTTTCTGTCATCAGCGGGGGGGATCTCCCAGGAGGACTCATTCCCTGAGACCCACCTCCTCCTGACTTCCTCAGTGGATGCCGCAGCAATGCGCATACTCGGGTGAACCACTAGGTGCAGGTCCCATTGCCGCTAGTTAACCATGTTGACTTGTAAAACAGCCATTTCAATCGATCCAAAGTGCATTTTTGCCACCAGCAGGGAGCAGGTTGCTTTTCCTCCATCAGAAACCCGCTCAGTGGGCAAGATGCCTCACCCCACCCCCAACCCCGGCCCTTCTCTTCCCTCCCCTCCCTTCCTGGAGGACAGAATCCACACAGAACTGAGAGATCCTCCAGAGCAGCATCTCCCTGATGTTGACCTGACATTTGGCTTCATCAGCACCATCCAGGGGCTCTAAGCAGATGGAACCCCCAGTTCCACCCCCTGAGACCCCCAATCAGGGGTTGGGTGGGCCCTGCCCTGCTCAGGGACACCCACCTGCTCCCTGTTGCCTGCTGGAAAAATCCAACTCTTTATCCCAGCATTAGGGTCCCTGGAATCGGGCTCACCTCACTCTACGCGCACCCCCCAACCTCCCCTTCCCCGCAGGACTTCCTGGCAGGAGGGGGTCTGGTCCAATATGATTGGATGAAATGAGTTTTACTGCACAGCTGCTGTTGGTCCATCCCTGGACCCGAGGCTGGTCCTGTGCCCCCACTCATAGCTGGGGAAACAGAGGTGCAGGGGGCTCAGGGGGCTGAGCTCAACTCCCATCTCTGTCCACAGCCATGGCTGCTGCTCTTCCTGCCTCATGGCATTCCTCCTTTCGTTTATCCATTTGACAAATATTTATTGAGCACCTGCTACATGCTCAGCTCTATTCCAGGGGCTCAGGACATAACGGGCAACAAAACAGACAGCCTGCCGAGGAAGGTGGTCAGATACGGTTGGGGAGTCGGACAATTTATTACTCAGACAGCAAAAGCAAGATCAAGAAAAGTGCCAGTTCCCTGTGTCCCATGTCCCATAGGATGACACCAAAACACAAGGGGCCAGATGACAATGCGACATGGGAAGCGGGCTGATCCGGGGATGAGGAGCCAATCCCATGCATACCGTTTTGTCACCTGCAGCTGTACCCTAAGGAAGACGTGCCCGTGTTCTGAGAGGACCTCAGGCCATTCAGCCAAGACCTATCAGCTCTGACTGTCTTGCCTTCATGACCTGGGTGGAGAGTGCAAGGTGGCCAGGACACCCAGACACAGCCATTTCGCTAGGCAGCCCTGTCCTCATGGGACCCAGGCATCAGGTTGTTTTAAAGCTTCCAGGTAATTCTAATTGGCAGCCTGAGGTGAGGGCCTTGGTCTAGATTTTGCTCAGATTTCTGAGGTTTCCTTGCATCACTGCCTGATACACAGACAAACACATTGGTCCTATACTCTGTATCACATAGAGTATAGACCTGTCTATCCACCACTCTCTGTCTCTGTCTCTGTCATATACAGTACTTAGCTGGTAAGCACCACTCATCTCTTACACGTGTCATTGAGAACTTACCTGTTCTACAAGGGACACCTTCCATCCCTCTACTTTTTCGATGAGGCAAGTGAGTGGCTCCAGAGAGCCAAGATTTAAATCCAGGTCTGCCCCCTCAGTGCCCCCACCCCTGTCCCTCACGCCACTCCAGCCGCTCTGAGCCCGAGATGCTGATGTGCTCTGTCAAGATTCTGTGATGTTCTAAGCGTCTGATAATGTCCCATGCTAGCACCGAATGATTTTACTGTTTTGTGAACCTTACTTTGTGATTTTGATAATTCTGTCTTAATGTTACACATTTTTTATGTCCAATGACTGTGACTTATTATAATTTCCCTTTAGTAGTCTCTGATTCTGATATTCGGTGAGTGGAGCCTTCTGGGGCTGGGAAACGCCCCACCCCCGGAACAGGCAGCCAGCTCCCCAGGCTGAGTCTCCCCCAGGCTTCCAGTTACCTCTTCTTCCCTTCCAAATCCCGCCAAACCATCTTCAGCTGCTGCCTTCTCCGGGCCCGCTGCCGATGTTCTGAGTTGATTGGCTGTCACAAAATGTTCTTAGCCGTGACAGTGACAATTAGGACAATAACGCTGGGTGACAAAGTCCCGCCAGATTTAGGACCCGCCGTGAGTCAGGTCCCTGGAGCCCAGGCGGCCACCCAGGCACCACCCAGTGATGCTGTCCCTCTGGAGAAGTGCTGCCCTGCGTCAACCCCCACCTGGGCCGGGTTCCTTGGCTGTTCATGTTCCAGGCTCCCCCCTCCCTTCCCTACTGAGCCTCCTGCTCTCTCCCCTCCCTGTTCTCAGGACAGCATCTCTGCTGGGGCCTCTCTGGAGGGTGCTGCTGTACTCAGAATCCCAACCCCGACAGTGGAGGCTCAGTCCCTGTTAATGGTCCCGAGCCCATGGGGCGCCTGGATGGCTCAGTCAGTTAAGTGGCTCCCTTCGGCTCAGGTCCTGATCCCAGAATCCCGGGATTGAGCTGCGTGTCGGGCTCCCTGCTTGGCGGGGAGTCTGCTTCTCCCTCTGCCCCTCACCCCACTCATGCTCTCTCTCTCTCTTTCTCAAATAAAATAAAATAAAATAAAATAAAATAAAATAAAATAAAATGGTCCTGAGCCCAGGCACTGCTTAGATGACAGGCTTTGGCCCATCCAGGTTTCCAGTCGGGGCTCTGTCACTTCCTTGCTGTGGGATCTTGGAAAAATTACTTCACCTCTCTGAGCTCAGTGGCCTCACATGTGAGTTGAAGATAATAGAAGCATCTGCCTTATGGGGAGGAGGCCAGACTTACATGGAAGTGATAGTACAGTTATTGGCTCAGCAATCACCCAGAAACACTCCATTGCTGAGGGCTGTTATTATTACTGCTGTTGCTATTGTTGTGTCAGGGCTGGGGAATTTCTCTGGTGCCAAGTGCACGGAGATGAGCAGCTTCTCCTGCATTTGGAGGGTGCCGGCCCTGGCTGGAGCAGTGAGAAGAGAATGAACTTCCACCCCATGGGCCTGGGTGCAAATTCAGCCTCCAGTGCTCACTTGATGTGTGACTTGGGCAAGGGGTGGAGACTCCTCAGCTTTCCCCTCTGTAAAATGGGCACAATAATACCGACCACGTAGGGTTATGTAAGGATTTGCTGAGGCTGCCTCAGTGGGAGGCAGTTTCCTAGGCTCAAATCATTTGAGGCTGTGACTTCTGGGGAACTTCTCTACCTCTCTGTGCTCCACATCCTCTCTGTAAAGCAGTATCTGCTCTCAGCATTCCAGGCCCTGAGGGAGTGCGGGCGCTCAGCGGCCCCTGAAGATCTCCCTTCCTGAGACTGCTGCGCTGACAGCTGAGAAACCCAGGCCAGGAGACATTAGATTAAACGTTTGGGAACAAGACCATCTATGGCCGTGCTAAATTATGCAGGGCGGACAATTAGAGAACGAGAGGCTCTATAATAAGGGGCCCACTGGGCGGGACAGAGGCTCTGTGAGCAGGAGCCAGAGGTGAGGGAGAGGCGCCCGCTGCCCGGGGCAGGTGTTCGCCTCAATGATGCTCATCTTCCCCCTTAATACAGTCATGCACGCTCGCTGGGAGGCGGGAGGCGTTTGCAAAGTGCCAAATGGTAAATATGAGAGCACTGAAGTCACCTGATGCCCCGCCTCCCAGGGACAGTGGCCCGGAAATTATTGATGTCTTTCTTTATTCTTTGTTTCTCCCCGTACGCTGTTTTCACGTCGCTGTCAGGAGGAGCTAGGGTACCATGCAAGAGCAGAGAACCCTCCAGAACAGTGAAGCTCTCTTCTCGCTCCTGTTACAGGTCTGCTGGGGTCAGCGGGGAGGGCTCTGCTCACCGCAGACACCCGGGGACTGGGCTGATGGGGCGCCACGTCCTAGGGGGTCAGCAGGTCCTCCTGCTTCTCAGTCACGGGGACAGGGAAGAATGGACAGGGAGAAATGAGCTCTGACCCTTAGATGCTACCTCCTGGAAGATTCACTCCCCACCTCCATTCATGTTTCTTGGCCAAGGCAGGTCTCACGGGCACCCCGACATGCGGGCGATGGGGACGTGCGGTTCTCCTGCAGGGGGGCCCAGAAAGACAACTGGGTCTCAGCAAACCCCGGCCTTGTCCTCCACATGCTGCACCCACAGATTTGGATGCTTCTCACCTGACACTCTGGTCCGACCAGTTTTCTGTCTCTTTTATATTCCTGGAAATAGTCATTGGACTGATGTTCCTTCTATCCTCCCATTTTTGAAGTTTGAATGGTTCCATTCTTTCTTACTCTCGTAAATAACACTGCCGTGGATTTCTTCATTCTTCAATCTTCCTCCAAATGTCTATTTTGTTAAAAGAGATTCCTGTAAGATGTTGGGTAAAAGAGCATGAAGTTTTAAGAATTGAAAATGGCTAATGTTTAGGGAGTGAATAATCCTCGAGTTCTGTTTGCTTGGCCTTCATGTGACCCCAGATCTGGAAGCTTCTCCAGCTCTGCAGGCTCCCACCCTGGCCCCACCACCATTGTGCTTGCGCCCTGCCTCTGCTCTGACCCTGTTCCCATCACTCTCTCCCCAGCAGCCAGGTGACCCCGTGAGACTCAGGGCAGAGTCATCCCTGTCCCGCTCCACGCCCAGACTCCTACGTCACTTGGCACAGTCCCCCCAGGGACCCTGAGGTCTCCTGCTCCCACCCCCCTGTCCACTCCCCACCCATCCCAAGCCGCACTCCTCCGCAGCCCCTCGGGCTCCTTCCTAGGCCTGGAGCCCTGTGCACGGTCAGCCTCGAGGCTCGCCTTTGCCCTTCCCTCCAGCGGCAGCCTCCTCTCCACGTCTGCCCCGCTCCCTGCAGGGATCTAAAGGTCTTTGCCCCAGTGTCATCTGCTCTGACTGGCCTTAGAGCCAAGGACAGACTGGTTCCACCCACCTCAGCAGGCTCAGCACCTGCCACCTTTCCCCCATTCAAGGTGGTCCAGTCACACAGCCTTTCTTCTGCCAGCTGGACCTCTGAGCCTTTGCACATGTTGTTCCCTCTGCCTGGGGCATCCTCCAGGCCAGTTGACCCAACTGACTCTGCATAGAAGTGTCACTTCCTCTGGGAAGCTCCCTCCACAAGGTGGGGCCCTGTGGCCCTCATCACGTTGCAGCTGATGACAGTTACTGCGTTCATGTCAGCCTGTCTTATGACTGGAAACCCCGCAGAGTACAGACTGTGTCTGCCTTAGTCACCGCACACCCAGGGATCTAGCTCTGGGCTTGGTACACGGCGGCTGCTTCACCAGCCTGGGGACCCAGCCTGTCCAGGGCCCTGGGAGAGAGGAGGAGCCTGTGGGCCAAGGACGGGAAGGATGAGAACCGGGGACATGGGCCTGCGTGTGCTGAGGGATGCGAACTGGGCTCCCTGCTCTGCTCACAGCTGCCTGGACCATCAGGATGGAGCCAGAAGGCCCAGCCCTCCGCGGACGAGGCCCGGCGAGCCCTGGGTAGTGGGCAGTGGTGAGTATTCAGGTCACGAGCCCTCCTTGTGGGCCCTGTGGCACGGGAGCCAATGGGGCTGGTGCATGAGGAAGCGAACAGAGCTCATCCTTAGTTAAAATAGAATTTGGTTAAATGACTTGCTCACATCATTTCCCTGTAATCACCCTCGGGCTCTGCAACTGCCTTTCTTCTCCGTTTTTCCTTCCCTTCATGATGGTTTATCGCTTTTCTTATTCTTCTCTTGGTTTAACTCTAAGACAGGAGGGTGCTGAGCTGACTGGGGAGCCCCTTTTGCAGGATCCGAAGAAACTATTTTGCAAATTGCAGGGACTGATTAGAAATGAGAATGGCAGTTCCATCAATTACAGCAGGAGGAGGAGAGAGGGGTGGTCTCGGGGAGGGGGGGAAGGGGCGGGGCAGTGACGGGGGCAGGTGGGCAGGGGAGGTAGCACCGCCCACCCCGGGGCCTTACCGAGGCCCTGCAGGCTCCACCCAGAACCTCTGCGCGTGAAGACAGGGGTGCAGACACGCACAGCGCGCACACGGACAGACAGACTCACACAACACCCGTCATGAGCACCTGTGACTCACACACAAACATCCCCCCATGCACACACAGGCCCACAGGCACACACTCATCCCACATGCACACACGCCACCCAATCCAGCCCATCCCCCTTCTTGGATTCCTCTCAAGTCACCTGTTTTGTTTGTGCCCCGCCCCCCCCCGCCATGACTCTGTGTGACCTCCGTCAGCTCCCCCCCGGATCCCTGCAGCGCCCCCTCGTCTGCACTATTACCCTTCCTCAGTCACGGATTCGGGTCTGTTGAGCCCCTTCGATGTGGCAAGTGCTGTCCCGGCACGTGCGAGGCGGCAGCGCCTGATGGAACCCACGGTCCGCCACAGCCTGCTGTTCTCCCATCCTTGTTTCCCTTGGAGGTTAACCCTGCACCAAGAGGGCCTGGAAGGGAGTAGATATTTAACTTATTCTGAAGGAAGGAAGGAAGGGAGGAGGGCAGGCAGGAAGGAAGGAATGGGTTCTGCACTGATAGCAGAAATAGTCTCTGAGCTTCATTGTTGAAGGGTTCCTGTTCCGCAGCTTGGAGCACTTGCTAACTCCTGCACACTCGCATCCCAGTGGAGCCAGCGAGTGCTCGAGCTGCCAGGGAATGACTGCTTCCTGCTACGGAGGGAGAAGCTGGGGCCCGATGCAGGCAGCAGAAAGTCCAGTGGCTTAAACTATCAAGCTGGAGGTAGACTGGGTCTCAGGCAAGGCTTGATCCAGCATCTCAGCTGTGTGACCAAGGACCCAGGCTTTTCCATCCCTTGGCTGTGCCTCCCAGAGTTACCAACTTTACCTTCAGTCTGGCTTCTCATGTGGTTGCAGCATCAACGTGGGCCACGTGCTTCCTCTTTTCCATTCCTGGAAGACATTGGCTCTCCCAGTCCTGGAGGTAGAGGTGGGGTCAGGCCTGCCACCCAAAGGGGGAGGCCTGGAGTGGATGGTAGAGGGACACACATGGCGTCCCCTCTTCCCAGGGTACAGAAACTACCTGGCCCAGATGAGAAGCAGAGGTCGGTCTAGAACCGGGGTCTGAGGAGGAGGGCAAGTTGTGAGGCTGATTGAGGGAGAAGGGAGTGTGTGTGTGTGTGTGTGTGTGTGTGTGTGATTTCCTCCTGCCCCCCGCCCCCACCCCCCATGCCTCTGCCTCAACTAATACTCCTTCTTTGGAGTGTTGGTTGTGACAGTTGACAGGACTGGAGACTGGGACACGCAAATCCAGGCTGGAGCTACTGCCCTCACCCTCTCTGGAGCTGACAATGGATTCTGCTCCCAGTGTAGACGAGATCCTCACCCAGAGCCCCCTCTCCCCCCTCCCCCCACCACTGCTAACAGCCCCTGTGACAGGCACAGACGCTGCCTCCTGGCTCCTCATCAGAGGGGACAAGACATGGTCCCCCAGGTCCCCGCAGCTCCGTGCTCTGGGCAACCACACTTGCTGGAGACTCAGGGGCCGTCAGAGCTGGGCGGATGGGGAAACTGAGGCTTGCTTTCTCTCCCTAGAGCTGGGCTCCAGATCCTTGTTCTCAGACCTGGTTTTTCTGTGGCATCACACAGAGTCTCCCTCCCGTGAACTCCCCGAGTTAAAGCTGGAGGCCCACCCCCCACCCCCACCACCCCACACCCCCTGTCTCCCCAGTCCTCCTCCTGGCTTCCCTCACCCTCAGACGCGGAGGCCAGCCAGACTCTCCAGCCTCGTCCCCCCACCCTCACCTCCTCTCCGCCCCTCAGCCCTCAGTCACACTGAGCTCTGGAAAGTTAATAGTCATAATACACGACGTTTATTGAGAATGTAGAATGTTTCAGGTGCTGAGCTGAGTAGTTTACATGCATTGTCTCTTTCATCTCTGCAACATATTTGTGATGTTTTCTATGTGCCACATGCTGTGCCAGATGCTTAGGAGATAATCATGAACAGAAACTCACTTCTTGGCCTCTTGGAAATTCCCGTTTCGCCAGAGAAAACAGACATCAGCCAAAGAACAAAGAAATAAAATTACAAAAGATTCCAGCTCCCGGTTCCAGGCCTTTGGAGAAGATTCTAAACTGAGCTGTAATGTGGTCTATAATCCCATTAAAAATATCATTAATTTATTCTTCCTTCATTCGTTGGGCACTCGCTGTTCCCTCCCATGGCCAAGGGCTGGAGCCAGAAAGCGAAGGAGGGGGTATCGAGCACCTGTCGCCTGCCAAACACTGTTGTCTCGTTTTGTCCCCACAACGATGCCGCAGTGTAGACATTACTTTCCCTACTTTGCAGGCGAGGAACCTGGGGCTCGTGGCTCAGGGCTGAGGTCACACAGCACCTGCTCTGTGTCTCTAGACCATCCAGTGAGGGTCAGACAGTCCACAGCATCTTTTCCCCATCTCTGGCTCCCCAGGAAGGGGCTCCCATTCTGCGCAGGAGCCTGTCCTATTATCATTATGATGACAGTGATGGCCCCGCCAGCAGCAGAAACAGTCACAGTCACCCTTCCTTGCAGAGCCCACCATGCGACTGTAGATGTGCAAAGCACGTTGCTTATATGATGTCATCTCATCCACACGACGAGCGGGCAAGGCAGGTAGCGGCCCCATTCATACACACGGTAGCGGCCTGGTGGGAATGAGGGACGAGCCCCAGGGCACTGGGGAGTCAGGGGCAGAACTTGAACCCAGAGCTGCTGGGTCCTTGACCGAAAGGATGTGTCATTCATTCAAAGAGAGGAGGGAAGTCTATTCCTGACACAAGAGAAGAGAAGCCAAGGAGCAGCGGGAAGAAGGAAACAGATGCATCAAGAGAAATCTCCACGAGAGACCAGGAGCCCCAGAGAGAGGGGGATCAGGGCAGATGCCTGGGGTCCCATGGGGACTCCAGCTCCTGGTGCCAGGCCTGCGTCAGGCCCAGGTGCTCCCCAAGTTCCCAGAGATGCCCTTGGAGTCTGGTACTCTCCCCTCCCCATTTTTTTTGCCTAAATGACTCTGAGTGCTTTTCTGTTATTTGCAAAGAACCCCGACTCAGATGGCAAGGAAACCTGCTTATTAAAAAAAAAAAGTGCTTAAAAAAGGGGAACAATTCCAACAATGAGTGTCTCTTGCTTAGAGAGCCTCATCAAATAAGAGGAATGAGGTTTTTGCAAACCTATATGGAAATTAAACCCACAATCTGGACACACACTTGTTTGACAAGTGATAATTAACTGCTGACAATATAATTTCAGTTTGGATGCAGACGTGTTTTTCATTAAAAAGTAATCAAAGAGGTACTTGCATCTGGGAGTCCAGCCTCCAGTGGCAGGAGCTCGGTTCCTCTGCTGGCTTTCAGGCCTGGCACTGAGTGCCCACTGTCCTTGGCCAAGTGGGCATGGACCCCAAATGTGCCTGGAGCTGGCCAGCAGGGGCGAGGTGCCGACCCCAGCTTCGGGGACGGACGGGGTGCTCTCTTCCCTCCAGCCTCTCCTATCCAGGTCCTGCAGGGGTCATAGCCCATCCCCTGTTGTACAGAAGGGGAAACAGGCAGAGACACGTGGGCATCACCTGTTTCGGATCACAGCTGGTGAAGAGCCAGCTGGAGATCTGAACTCTGGCTGGTCCGACTTCTAAATCTGTGCCACTCACCCCACCTTCCTCCTTTTCCTCAAATCAACTCAATGCTGCGCCTGTTTCTCATCTGTAAAAGAGGGTAATAATGGTACCACCTCATGAGCTTATTGTGAGCCTTAACTAAGTTCATACACAGAACAGTGTTTGGTACATAGAAATCCTTTAGTAGATATTAGCTATGAGATGCATTCACTAATTCACTAATCAGTGATGTCATTGTGCCACCTTCACCCTCATGCCTCCTTCCCGTGAGACCCGCTGGCTCTACCCCTGCAATCATCTGAGTCCTGTCCGGGCTCTGTCCAGACCCCCCACATCCATTTGACAGGAGCCTCATTAGCAGCAGGTGCAGAACGAGGGTTTGCTGCCTGAGTCCTCTGAGCACCAACGTCTCAGCTCCCGGGGACAGTTGTCACAGAGGCTCCACTTGCCTCCCCCAAGCTCAGTTTGAGCTGTGGAGTTGTTTTTATCTGTATTTTTATCCCCTAAGTCTTCCCAGACGTCCATGGAATTCACAACCCGCACCCCCTTGTTCCTAAGAGCAAGAGCAACACAGAACCACTTGCTGCCCCTGGAACATTCTCTAACCTTTACTATCTCTAGCCTTTGCACGTCCTGTATTCTCTGCCTGAAAAGGCTTTCCCTCCACTCACTTCCTGATTAGTGAAATCTGATCTTTGGAGACCTGATGACTCAAACATCATCTTCTTGATCACACCGTAAGCCTGGGTCTATTTGACCTGACTCTGAACATGGAGAAGGGGCTGTTTATGTAGTATTAAGCCCCTACTATGTGCTTGACTTAGCACATCTAGATATGTGTCATGCCAGTTAATCCTAACCCTGTAAGGTGATCTATAGTATCCCCCTTTTTACGGATGAAGAAACCTAGGCTCAGAGAGGAGAAATAACTTGCTCAAAGTTACGTATCCAGTAACTGCCAGAGCCTGGGCTATTGACACAGCTCTAAGCTGTGTCTTTTTTTATCTTTAGCTTATATGAATCCATTCAGTTTCTCCCGTAAAGGCAGCAAGATGTCGTGCCCCCTAAATTTATATTCATACTTGTCCCTGACCTAGACTTCAGATGCAGAAGTACCCACTTCCACCCACACGAGCCCAGGCACGTGCAGGCAAAGGAACAAAACCTCAAACACATCCACATGGGCATTTGCACTTTCCCAAAGATGTTAGTGAGCACACCCACTGTACTCCCAAACTGTCCATGCCCCCAGTCCTGTGTACTGCGCCCTGACCCATCCATCCGACTCCCTCCTGAACACCTGGCCCCGGATGACCCATGGATCCTCAGGCACAGGGTGGGTAGGGCAGAGGACAGACCCGACATGGGGATTGGGTTCTGACTTCTGCTCTGGAAAACCTTCCCTCTATGAACTCTAGAAACATTTGATCAAATATAGCAAAAGGGCAAGGGCCATCCCCTGGAGGTGAAGAGGGACTGGCAGCCAGGTGGCAAGTGTGTGAATGGGTGCGGCAGCTGCCATATTGCGAGTGGTGGTGGTAGACAGTCACCGGCTGAAGGATTAGGCTTTATGCCCTCCAGGGACAGAAAATGATGTTTGGGGTGCAATGCAGGAAGCTGCATACAGCTGAGACCTTCAAAGGGCTGAACCTTAAAGATAGAGTATTCAAGCGTGCCTGGGGGGCTCGGTTGGTTGGGCGGCTGCCTTCGGCTCGGGTCGTGGTCCTGGAGTCCTGGGATCGAGTCCTGAATCAGGCTCCTTGCTTGGCGGGGAGTCTGTTTCTCCCTCTGACCCTCCCCCCTCTTGTGCTCTCTCTCTCTCATTCTCTCTCTCAAATAAATAAAATCTTTTAAAAAATAGAGTATACAAGAAAAACAATTCATTTCTAAGAAATAGGATACAGAAGGGAACTATGTCAGTTTCCACTTGGACTCTGAGAGAATTGACAACCTCTTTGGGTGATAGTGGCTACAAGCCTGTGCTGTGCTTGGGTTTGTGGCTTTAATTTATACTGTAGGCACTGTTCTTAAACCCTGCATGGAGCAATTAACATACAGTTGGTCCCAGGCTGGTGATACTTCTGGGGCATCTGGCAGAAGCCCATGCAGAGTAGTTCAGGAGGGGCACACCTTTCCCTCTGGCTGCTCAGAATTCCCATGGATAAAGCCTCGCCGAAGATGAGCTAAAAACTCAAGTTATAAACAAATAAGAAAACAATTTACCATCTGTGAGAGTTAGTAACCATGTAGGCCAGGACAATAAAAACCCAAAGAACTTCAAATAATAGAGCAATTCTGATAGGAACTATAATATAAATGTATTTTTTTAAAAGATTTTATTTATTTGACAGAGAGAGATACAGCGAGAGAGGGAACACAAGCAGGGGGAGTGGGAGAGGGAGAAGCAGGCTTCCTGCTGAGCAGGGAGCCCTATGCGGGGCTCAATCCCAGGACCCTGGGATCATGACCTGAGCCGAAGGCAGATGCTTAACGACTGAGCCACCCAGGCGCCCCTATAATATAAATGTATTTAGAGTGATTAAAAATACAAAAAAAAGTTACAAAAGCACAAGAATAAGACACTATTCAAAAGGGAGCACCTGGGTGGCTCAGTTGGTTAAGCATCTGCCTTTGGCTCAGGTCATGATCCCAGGGTCCTGGGATGGAGCCCTGTGTTGGACTCCCTGCTCAGTGGGGAGCCTGCTTCTCTCTGCTCCTCTCCACTGCTTGTGCGTGCTCTCTCTCTCTCTCAAATAAATAAATAAAATCTTAAAAAAAAAAACAAACACAGTTGAAAAGAACAACTGACTAGAAAAAATAGAAAATCTAAAAATGAAATTGATAATCATTGCAATTTAAAAAATCCTCAAGGGTGGATTGGTTGGTGGATTAGGTAGAACCAGGGAAAGAATCAGTTACCTGGAATGTGGACAAGAGGAAATTACCCTGAATGCAGCACTGAAAGGAATGGAGAAGAAAAATATGGAGGAGAGATTCAGAGACACGCAGGAGAGAATGAGAAGTTCCATCAGACCTTTAGTAGGAGTTCCAGAACACAAGAAGAACTAGAAAAAGCAATACTCAAATCTACAAGGGCTGTGACTTGTACAGAACATACAAAAGGCTCAAATTTATAGTTTCAAGAAATTGAATAGGTACAATACAAAGACATCCACAGGACTCCCTGTTTCAGCTCCGGCATGTTAAGAGCTTGGAAATTGTCACTTCCGTTCTTACAACAAGAGAAGTTGGACATACAGAAAATCAAAAACTGTTCTTGGCTCCTACAGAGAACTCCAGGTGCAAAGCAAACTGTCACCCTAAAGTTTAGAGAGACAGATGATGCCAGAGAGTTACTGCTGAGACCTGCCTGCTTGGAGCAGAAGCTGCTAGAGCCATGAAAGGTAGGAACACTTACATGATAATTCTGACAAATTGCTAGAGGCTGGATGTAGAGGTGAGAAACTCCTTGGGTGCCACAGTCTTCCATCAGAAGTCAGGAGACAGAAGTCCTTTATCGGACAAAAAAACAAAACAAAACAAAAAAAACCCCCCAAACCTGAAGGAATTTGTCACTTCTGGACCTGCCCTGCAAGAAATGTTGAGATATTTTCCTGAGGCAGAAGGAAGGTGATACGATCCAAGACTTGCAGATACATAAAGAAAGGAAGAGCATTGGAGAAGAAATAAATGAAGGTAAGCGTAAATATTTTTCTTATTCTTTTTTTTTTTTTTTTAAAGGAGATAGAAGTTTATTGAATATACAGCAAGGGAGCTCCAGGCAGGAGGAGAGACTGTTTGCCCTCTTTTTCTTCTTCTTAATCTAAAACTGTTTAAACCATTTAAAGTAATAACAGTAACTTTGTATTGGGTGACCACAGTATAAGGATAAGTGAAATGAAGGCCCACATTGTTACAAGTGATGGAAGTAGGGTCTGGAACTGGGAATTACCCTAAGGTATCTGCACTAACGTGAAGTGAAATAGTGTTGTTTGCAGGTAGACCTGGGTGAGTTGAATGTATATATAATCAACTCAAGGAAAGCCACTAAAATTACTTTTAAAAAGAAGTATAATTGATACATTCAGAGACAAGATCAAATAGAATCACACAAAATGCTCTCTTAAAACTAGAGAAGGCAGGTAGATCTTAGAAGTTCTTGTCACAAGGAAAGAAAATTCTGTAACTCTATATGGTGATGGATGTTAACATTTATCATGGGGATCATCTTGCAATACCTACAAATCTACTGTCTTCGCAATAATTCTGTAAATCTAAAACTGTTCTGAAATGAAAATCCTATTAAAAAATAAACGCACATCTAGACACCTCATAGTGAAAATGCAATAAATCAAAGAACAGGAGAAAGTCCAAAAATCCAATTAGGATACTCTAATTTATGACATGCTGAAGTATTGTGGAAAGATAGTCTTTTAAATAAATGGAACCAGATCAATAGAATATCCATATACTAAATAGAAAAGGGATTTGACCTCTTACCTCGAACCACATACAGTCAACTGAGATGACTCATACATTTAAATATGAAAGGTAAAACAATAAGGCTTCTAGATGACTCAATTTAGAGGAGTATCTCCAGGAACTTGGGGCAGGCAAAGATGTATTAAACAGGTGACAAAAAGTACTAACTATAATGGGAAAAATGATAAAGTACTAACTATAAAGGGAAAATCATTAAAAGTTAAGTATAAGGACAGCCACAGAGTGGAGAAACATATTTGCAGTACCTATATCCAGTGATGTGATGACATTGGCTCATTCCATCTTGTAAGAACTCATTGTTAAATATTCAAAAATTTTAGGAACTATTAGTTGTGAAACTGTCAGTAGCTTGAAATTGGCCATGGTGGGTGTTTTAACACCATGGAAATTGGCAAATGCAAAAAGGCTATCTTCCCCTTTCCCCAGAGTGCTGGTTTCCCAGCACACCATGGCAGATATTTGACAATGGGCTCATATGCAGAATAAATAAAAGTTCCTATAAAACAACAATAAAGAGATAGACTACCCATAGAAAACTGGAAAATGACTTATTTTACAGAAGAGTTTATGCAGGGGCACCTGGGTGGCTCAGTCAGTTAATCGTCTGCCTTTGGCTCAGGTCATGATCCCAGGGTCCTGGGATCGAGCCCCGCATCAGGCTCCTTGCTGGGCGGGGAGCCTGCTTCTCCCTCTCCCACTCCCCCTGCTTGTGTTCCCTCTCCCTCTGTGTCTCTCTCTGTCAAATAAATAAATAAAATCTTTTTAAAAAAAGAGGTTATGCAAATGACCTATAAACACATGAGAAGGTTCACAATTATTAGTCACCAGGAAAATGTAAAACTACAATGTAATACCATGATACACTTGCTAGGATGGCTAAAATGGGAATGAGAATATCAAGTCTTGGTGAAGAATGGAGCCACTGGGATTCACATTCACAGCTGGTGGGAAAATCAGCTGGTACAATGTTGGTGGAAACTTTGGTAGTCTCTACTAAAGTTACATTTCACTTATCCTATAAACCGGCCACAGATTGTACTCCCACCCATGTAGGTCTGTTTACTAGTAGAGATATACAAGAATCTTCACAGCAACCCTCTTCACAATAACTTCCAATTGGAAACTAAATGTCCATCACAGCAGAATGGATAAATAAAGTATAATACTGAACAACAATGAGAATGAATGAACCCAGACTACATGCAACATGGATGAATATCACACATATAATGTTGAGAGAAGAAACCAGACATAAAAGAGCACAGAGTACCTTATTCTGTTATATAAAGTTCAAAATAGGCCAGAGTATTCTCTGCTGTTAGAAGTTAGGACAGTGGTTATGCCTGGTGGGGGTGCAGTGAAGGAGTTACAAGGGGGCTTCTTGGTTTGTTAGTAAGTTTTGTGTTCACTTTGTGAAAATTTATTAGACTCAATGCTTATGATTCAGACATTTTTCTGCATGTATGTCATGCAGCGATACAAAGTTTGCATTAAACGAAGCAACCAGAGAAAGACTTGATGATCTACCAAGGAGAGATGATAAGTTTGACAACAGACTTCTCTGCAGCAACAACAGAGATCAGGAAACAATGGAATAACATTTCAGTGCCAAGGGCTGGGGCTATCAAATTCTGTAGTCAGCTAAACTATCACTTCACGTTGAGGGACACCCTGGTTGAAGCAGGAGGCACTAAGACTCATCTGACCAGTTTTCTCTTAAAGCCATTTCCATGTTGAGGATGGTGATGGGACTCAATTATATTTTTAAATTTCAGTCATTCCTGATAAATAACAAATCTGAAGAAATAAAAAATATCTGAAATACAAAACAAAATTTGAGGGAGAAAGAAAGGTATCTTCAGACAAAGTCTCAGGGATGTCACTCAGAGGACCTTGCTGAGAGAACTGGCAAGTGACGTATTTCAGGGAGGAGCCTGATATGAGGAGGAAGGAGTAAATCACGCATACAACACTGAGTGGAGAAACAGGTCAATGTGCGTTGATCATATAACACCAGAGCAGTGACAACAATGATAGGGATGTAACTAATTGGGAGTGTAAAAGAGAGGGAGCCATCACACTAAGATGGGGGGGGATGAGAATTGGTGCATTCTAATATCTGATTGGAGGGGGGGAGAGATATTGACTCACTTTAGACTGCATTGAGTGTGCTTATTAAAATGTAAAGATTAACCAATAAAGAAGATAAATGGAATGTATAATTTCCAAACCAGTAAAGAGGGAAAAAAAGGAATAAAAACTTGATTGATACTACAAAGAAGAAGGTAGAATCTTGACCCTGCCACTCACATCCATGAGTGACTTTGGGCAAAGGATTTAGTGATGTCAACCTCTCTGAGCCTCAGTTTCCCCATCTGCACAGCGGGGAGATGACATCTCCTTGCAGTCACCGCAGGGATGTAATCAGACTGCCCATCTGGTCCTCGGTGCAAGGAGACACATGGAGGGGCTGGGGGCCACCCCCGCCTCTTTGCAACCAGGAACCTTGGGTAAGAAATGGGTTTTGTGAACATTGCAGGATGAGCCTCTTCTTTTTTCTTTTCTTCTTTGGTGATAAAGCTTTCTGCAGTGGAGCTTTATTTTGTCAGAAGGATACGAGATTATCAAACTGGCTCAAGCCATCTATTGAGGAAATTTCCACAGGGACAAAGAGGCAAGAGGCGTCTCTCCCAAGACAACCTCTGCTTTATCTTTGCTCGTCACTTAGTTGATCACAGCAGCAACCGGTTTGGGGAATGTCCACAGTGCCCCACGTTTTACCCGTGCTCTTCCGCTCATGCCCCTGAGAGACACGCTGCCTCCCGCTCCGGAAATGGGGAGTCGGAGGTTTGGGAGGTGAAGTGCAATCTGCCCATGGATGAGTCTGAGCTCGGACTCAAACCCAGGTCTGTCTGACGCTGAAGCCCCTGGTTCTTTGCTCCTTAAATACCCAGAACCGCTACTCACTTAATTATTGAAGCATTGGCCCTAACCAGGGATTAGTGCATCATTTGGAAAAGATATTTAAAAATTTTCATGTTTAATTATTGATCTTTTTCACAGGAGCTACCTCTGTCTATTTTTTTTTCTCTTTTTATAACTTCTTCCTTTCTCTCTAAGAGTAATTTGTAATGATTAGGGACCATTTAAAGAATGCGGCAAACCAGAAGAGGACTTCTGGCCACCTGTCTGGTTGCTGGTGTCCTTGGGGCTGTCCTTGGCTGCCTTGGAAAGGTGAGCAGGGATCCCTTGACCCAGTTCCTGGTGCACCTGCTAGGGCTGCCCCCTGTGAGGCTGGACTTGCTCCAGGAGAGCAGAGGGCACCGACGAGTCTGAGCCAGGATGGTCCTGCTGGGCAGAGCTGAGTGGGTGACCGGCTGGGATGGTTACTGGGTCTCTGTGCCCAACACCATTGGCTGAGACAGGAGACAGGAAGGTCCCAGAATTGGTGGAGGGTCCTACAGGCAAGATGTCCCAAGGCGATCTGTGACCACACTCCCTGGGGCTACGGAGGGGCCGCCTCCAAGGTTTGACCTCCCTGAGCACAGAGCAAAGGTCCTGCTCAGTAGAGCACCTGCCTGGCTGTGCAGAACCTGCTGTGGACTCTCTGCCTTAGGAAGCCATCTGCTCCTCGTGCAGAAGAGAGTCCCCACTCCTCAGCGTGGGCACCAGGGCCCTCTGTGACTGACTGGGACTCTCTCCTCTGCTTGTCTTCCTTTCCGCCCAACACACACACACACACGCACTCACACTTTCACACACACACACTCTTTCACATACACACACATTCTCACACACACACGCACACTCACACACTCACACTCTTTGACACAGACACGCACGCTCTCACACACATGCACATACTCTCTCACACATGCATACTCTCTTTTGCACACACTTTCACACACATGCACACTCTCCCTCACACACACGCACATTCTTTCACCCACTCTCTCACACACTCACTGACATGCACACACTCAACGTATGCATGCACACCCTCCTCCACACACTCACACACTCACCCACCCACATGCACACACTCATACATACACATGCACACACTCACACATGCTCTTCCACATACTCACCCACTCTCTCACCCACATGCACACACTCACACATACACATGCACACACGCTCTTCCACACACTCACCCACATGCACACACTCATACATACACATGCACACACACGCTCCTCCACACACTCACACACTCACCCACCCACATGCACACACTCATACATACACATGCACACACACACGCTCTTCCACACACTCACCCACTCTCTCACCCACATGCACACACTCATACATACACATGCACACACTCTCACACACATACACCCTCTTCCACACACTCACACACTCTCTCACATGCACACACTCTCTCACACATGTGCAGACACACGTTCTCACACACACGTATGCATACACACACGTGTGCACATACCCACACACCAGCTACATCCATTTACTACTTATAGTTTTCTAAACAGCCCAATCTCTCACTCAGCTCCCCACTTTCTCACAAACACTCCCTTTTCCCAGAATGCCCCCCTTCCCCACCTGTCTGCCAGGTAAACTCCCATCCTCATCCTCCACGACTGAGCTCTTGTTCCCTCTGTGCTTCTGAACTCAATGTCAGCGTCCTTGAGCACCACGTGTTCACCCCATCAGGGCGCCCACTGCCAGGGAGCACTTGGGGGGACAGCGGGCTGCTTGAGTGCACAGAGTAGGCACTGAACACATATTCGCTGACAGATCAAGGGTGAATGTGAGGACTCAGTCACATGGTCTTTCTGTATTGGTGACGGGGAGGGGAGCATTCACATCAGAACCCAGCCTGGGGCCTGGCACAGAAAGGACTCTCAACCAGTGTTCATCGAATTAATCAATAGATGTATACAAAGCTGCCCATGCCAGACCAGGCTTAGCTGGTAACCATCAGAATCACTGAATAGCCCCATAAAAATGTTTCGAGTCTTCTCTAGACTGGTCTTCTCTAGCCTCCTCCCCTGCCCTCCTCAAGGCCAATTCCATCAGGTGGGATTGGAGGAGGCTAACGCATCCGGAATGGAAGAAGTGGGCACAGGCCAGAGAAATGAGGCAGTCAGGTGGGGTCCAACCCAGAGAAAAGGCTCATTAAGCCTGCAGGTGCAGGCCTATCGGGGCAGGATGCTCAGTCTCAGAGACAGAGAAGGCAGTCGGAGTGAGCTGGGCTATTTAGGAAAGCAGACTTCTGGAAGGAGGCAGACATTCCAGACTCCCAGGTGCAGACCCAGCACTCAGTCCGCACGGAGGACAGCAGGGATGCATCCCGTGTGCAGTCAGGGGCCAGCGTCCCTGTCCAGCTCTGCCAGACTCCCATGGGGACTCGGCAGGTCCCAGACCCACAAGCTGACCTCTGTCACTGGCGGGTCAGGTAGTGGAGATAGGAGATGCGATGCTCCCTGTGCATGCTTCCTCAGAGCAGAGCCCCTGGGCCCCTGGTCAGAGACCTGGTGCTCACGTCCCGCACACTTGTCCCTCAGGGTCCCTCCTTCTCAGGCCCCGGATGTTAGGGGGGCACATGGGAGGTGGCAGAGGGGCCCAGACAGGCAGACGGTGGTGGAGGAAAGGGAATAAGTCACACTGGATGAGTATCAGAGATGGGTGACAGTGACAGGCTCCATGAGGACCTCGGGGAGGGGTTGTCTGCTTATCAAACCTCATTGTCCTGAAAGGGACTCAAGGCTGCTTCTAAAGCCCGCACGACACAGTGGGATCCAGTGGGTCCTCCCACCAGCGTTTGCTGAGCACCTGCTGTGTGCAGGTCCCACGCTGGGTGCTGAGCACCCACTGAGGACAGATGGGTCCCAGCCTCGGTCTGGTGGGGGAGAAACGCGGGTCAGGAGGAGCCCCCCTTCCTGTGACAAGGATGGACCCTGCACTTGGGGGCCAGGGGACAGTGAGGAACTCTGCTAGAACAAGCCCCTGATTCCCCCATTCCCCAGGGAAGCTGGGAATCAGGGCATCCACCTGACTTTATAGGACAGGGGACTGAGCCCTGATGACTGAGTGACTTGTTTAGTGTCACATGGCAGTGGACGGGACATAGGACCCAGGCTCTGAGCTCCCAAACCTCCTCCCCGGGCCACATGGCCTCCTCACGGTCTCACCAGACCATCCCGGCGACCGCGCCAGCCCCTTTCCTCACTCCCGGGCCACTCCGCAAACTTCCCCACGCCGGTGGTAATGCACCTGCCGGAGGCTGATTTGTAAGGAGACGGTGGAAGCAGTTATTTTAATAGTGATTATTGAAATCATGCTGGGGGTTTGCTACATAATGGGTAATTATCTGCAACCAGGTTGGGAAAACAATATAGTCGATTCTATTTAGCTCTTTCCACGGGACCCAGAGTTAATCCTGCGGAACTGCCACCTGACGCCCGAACTGTGTAATAATACTCTTATCTAATCCAAACAGAAGCCCCTTCAAACACCTTCCCGGGGAGGAGTGTGACCAGTTTGCCAAAACCTCGGCTCCAGGGGGGTCCGGATGGATTTCCGTGGCGTGTGGCAGTGTCTCACCCCACAGCCCGCCGTCCCCTGGGAGCTGGCGGGGTGGCCCTCAGCGCTCGGCCACTCCTGCACCTTCAGTCCCTCATTCACAGTCGGTCCTTCTGCTTTTATGTCCATCCTTTCATTCCCTCATTCCCTCATTCATTTCCCTGCTCAAGCAGGCTTACGATCCATTTACCAATGGTTTCTCACACTCGTTCTGTGTGAACTTAGTCCTTCCTTCCAATATTGTTCACTCGTTTCTTCTTCCATTTGCTTGCACTTCGTTCATATGTTGTGTCCTCAGTGGTTCATTTGTGCATTTAGCAGCTCAGTCAGTCCATCGCTTGTTTATCTGTGTGTTTATTCATTCTGTGATCGGCTCATCCATTCGTTTGCTTACGAAGGTATTCCTTCAGGTGGGACTTCATCCATTCACTGTTCCTTTGTTCATTCCTGGATTTGCTCATTCATTCTTTTTTTTTTTTTTCATTCATCAAACATGTCCTGTGTGCTCATAACCACATCCGATGGATGTCTGGTCTGACATGACCCAGTCTTGCACATCTCTCCCGTGTTTTCTGGGCCTCCCATAGAAAATGCCCCTTGCTGTTTTCTTAGGTAAATTCTGTCTGAGTGTGACAGGGTGAGGTCCCATGCTTCGGTGACTGGGGGAGTTTTTCCAGTCTTGGAGACTGAGCACACAGGGGGAGAAGCGAGTTGGGTGCAGAGGAGATAAACTCATTTTTGGGACAAGTTGCATTTGAAGGTGCTGACAGTACCCCCCAGGAAGAGATGTCTGGCACTTAGAAGTGCAGAGATGGATGGAAAATGCCTGGGGTTGGAGCAGGAGAGCCAGGGCGAGTCTCCCCTCTGTGGCCCTCTCGGAGTTGGGGGGCTGCAGTGAGCAGGACCCACCGCTCCCGTCCTTTCTGCCTCCCGCTGCACGGGGCGTAAGCAAGAAACGGTGAGGTCGGAAGCAATTGTCAATGATGTGTTCTCTTTTGAAATTGGTTTTGGGCTCCTAAGACGGCCAGGGTGAACTTCGCTGCCTGGTGGAGCTGCTTCAGACGCCCCTGAGCACCTGCCGGGTGGAACCCAGAGTTTGGGATGATGGGATCAGGCTGAAGTGGGTCATCGTGGGGAGGTCTGCAAGAGAAGTTGAGCCTGCAGTATTGCATGCTTCCCGTTCCTCCCCAGCCTGTGGCCCAGGGTCCCTCTTCTCTAGGCAGGTACGGGTCCCTCTCTTGGGGCCCCTGCTCCCACAGCCGGAGGGATGTGGGCAGCCCAGGTGTCTGTGCTGAAACCCTGTTTCTGGGGCGGTGGGGGGTGGTGCTGTCAGGATCTAGAGGGTAGAGTAAGAAGCTCACTGCCCCCAGCAGCTTTCTCCAGCCAAATTCCAGCAGGTACGAAGCCCAGTGGATGACCCCATGGGATGAGGCTGCTTTCCTCTTTGGTCCTCCCCGGGGGAGAGATGCCAGGTCTGCAAGCCCCACCGCACACACTCTCGCCCTCAGCATTGGGCGTGGAGGCGCAGAGGTGCGACCAGCCGCAGGTCCGTCTTCCTCCCTGTGTTGAGAACTCAGGACTCAGGCATCTGGAGCAGGGGGAGGATGTGCGATTCAGAGTAGAGAACTGAAACGAGTTCTGGCAGGAGACTTGGATCCTCGTGGTTTTGGGCATGTCTTACCACCCCTCCGAGGCTCGGGCCCCACAGCCGCAGGATGGGATGGCAACACTCACCTCCTGCGACTACAGGACGCTTGAGCAAGACCATGGAGGTAAGGGCATTTAGCAGACTCTGCCACTTCATCCACCTGGGGTTGGCCCCGCACCGTCAGGGAGGACTGTGCTTTCCACACTTGGGTCCCACAGATCGAAGTCCCAAGTGCAACAAGATACTATCCCTCCTGCCTCCCCTCCACTCCTTCCTCCTTTCTCTTCATTCATCTTTGATTTGTTTATAATTTTAGAACCTAGAAGGAAGGAATCTTAGAGATGAAATAATCTCTTGTTTTATGCATCAGAGAAACTGAGGCCCAGAGGGGTGGAACAGCAGGCTCCAGATCACCCTGCCAGCCTGCCACCCAGTCCCGACCCGCCCCCTACCCCGAGAGCTACAGCCCCATTTTCTTGCTCTGCTGGGCTCCACCTTCCCCCTCTCTGAGGTCACTCGGATGTTGCCTTGGCCTTCTCTCCAGATGGTTCATCATCCCAACAAACTGGATAGAGGTTTTTGAATGGCTGAATTGCTCCGGGTATTTTTTCTTTTTAAACCACACACACACACACACACACACACACACACACACACACACGCACGCACCCCCCAAGCAGATTCTCTATTCTAACCTGGCTGTCAGCTTCACTCCAACAGAATAAATGCATGCGATTGCCCACCTGTGTGAATGGAGCATGGCTACTGCTGTAATTACATCTAGCTAAAATCCCACAGACAGAATATATTACTGGAGGGAAGGGTGCCATCTGGGAGAACTGAAGTCACCGCACACACATATCTATTTTACCTCTCAAACTTTTTTTAAACCAAGAAAGAGCAAATCATTTTTTAAAGGTTACCTTCCCCTTAAAAATATTCTGGATGTGCATCTTTAAGCACGTGTAGAATGTGTGAACGTTAGTGTTTTATCACTTATATAACCCAGCCCTGTCGTCTTTTCCACTGTTTCGAAGACCTCGGCAAGGGACTTCGCCCTCCCCGTGTCACTGGTAATTTCTCTCTGCAGCCCAAGGATTTGTCCTTTGTAATGCCCTCTGAGACTCAAAACATAGTTACTGGGCCGCAGACGGAGGAGCGCAGGCGGCCGGGAGACTTTGTTGCGGATTCTCAGCACCTTCCAGCCACCACCTCTGAGGCCCTACTGTGTGCCAGGGGCTATGCCGGGCACCTAAACATGTCCCTCGTCTCTGCCCCTCACGCCCCCTCTCTGATCTGAGCCACCATCACCCACAGCCCGGATTCTTCCTGCCAACTGCCTCCTCCTCGGTTCCACTCCTGTCCCCAGGGGTGTCTTCTCCACTGAGCACCACGAGAGAGCCTTGAAAAACACCAGTGCAGCTGCTTGTCTCCTGTGCTCACACCCTCCATGGCTCCCATCTTCCTGGGGGTAGAGCCAGAGTCCCCGCACAGGCCCCCTGAGCTCCCCCCACATCCCTCCCCAGCCACCAGGCCTCCTTGCTGATCCTCCGGTGCCCCGGGCACACGGCCACCTCCCGCCTCTGAGCCCGTGGTTCCCGTGGCCCGGGGTGCTCTCCCCAGGTACACGCACCCCACGGCCTTACGTCCTTGTGGTCTGTGCCCACATGCATCCTTCCCGGTGAGGCCCTCCTGACCAGCCACATAAAATTGTACCCCGACTCCCTGCACCTGCTCCTCACGCCTCCTCCTGCCTAATTTCTCTGCCGATCACTGCGCTGACGTACTCTGTATATTATGAATTTACCTTGCCATCCGCCAGCTCCCCAGCTACAGTGCAAGCTCTGTGAAGGAAGGGGTGTTGGGCAATTTTGCTCACGGATGAATCCCCAGCCCCTAGAACATTGCTTGGCACATAAATACTTATTGTGTGAATGAATGGAAGGATCTCATTTGGTGTGTGTGGAGTCAGGGACATTCAGACAATAAACAGGTTGAGAGATAAAAGTATAATTTGCAGACCGTGTGGAAGAGAGTGACATGGGGCTGCTTTGGGCTGGAGTCCAGGAAGGCCTCTTGGAGGAGGTGACGTTTGAGCTGAGATCTGGATTTTACAGACCAGGCAGCAGGCCTGGGAGGGAATGACTTGTCCAAGACCTGGACGGTGGTGAGTCATGGAGCAGGTTTGGAGGCCCCGGGGGAGGTGTGCTCAGGCTCCTGGGGAGCTCCCCTGCACACCCAGCACGGACATAGCCCTGGGTCCTATGGTGTCCTGTGCTGACCGGGCCCGGCCTTTGCCCCCGTGTTGGGGTCATGACTCCATGTGCTTTCTCCTTCCTCATGGGGCCAAGAGTGTCACTTGGTGAGATCAGTGGGGCCTCAGGCATCCTTTATCCCCAGGGTCAGTCACGGGGCCTGGTGCACAGTGGGGCCTCCGTAGGTTGGTTTTGAATGACCCTCTGGTGAGGCAGGTGAGGGTCTGTTGCAGACTGTCAGCTTCATGGACTATCGAGCTGTGGATGCTGTTGGGGGAAGGGGTTCATTTTATTTAAACAGGAGTTGAGACCCAGGGCAGAGTATGGATGTGCCTGAGGTCACCCTATGAGTGGGCATCAGCATTTAGTCTTGAACTCTGGTCTCCTGCTCCTGGTCCTTCCCATACCACTGCCTGAGAAAGGGAGGCTCAGGGAGCCCGGCCTCAGACACGGAAAGCCGGGTGACGGGGAGAGTCCGGGCTCCTGCCTCTCTGGGGAGCGCAGGAGGAATAAAGCGAGGCTCAGCAGATGAGGTCTCGGAACACGTCCAAATGGAGAAGTCCCTAGAGACTCGTGCCCTGGGGTCGGTGTCAGCTAGAGTCCCCTGGGGGGGCAGAGGGGACTGAGTCTGCCTACGGCCAGGGTTACTTCTTACAGAGGAGGGGGACCCAGGGCCAGAGAGGGTGAGAGATCACCGGAGGTGAGACAGACAGACCCGGGAAGGGCCAAGGCACCCGCCAGCTTGCAGCCCAGACCCGGCTGTTAAGGCAAGAGACTTTGAAAGCCCCAAACCTCAGTGCATTGTCCTGCTACCCTTCTGAGCTCCTGCCATCAGTCCCCTCCTATCCCCATGCAGCGGGTCTCTCAAAGCTGCTTGCTCTTTGGGCTTTTTTTTTTTTTCCTGGAAAGATTCTTAACGAGATCTAGTGTGCAGAGAGAGCGGCAGTGTCCGGACGCAGTGTGGGGCACTGGACCCCTGTGTGCTAAATCCAGAGGCGGCAGGGGATAGGAGCTGAGGTCCAGGTTCCAGCCATTGTTACGGGGCATGGTGCAGTCAGGCTGGGCGAGGGCTGGAATAGGGTTGGCTGGAGTTTAAGATGAAGCTTAGGTTACCGTCAAGAAGTCTTTGACCCCTGGCTGTGTGCCAGGCCCTGTATCATCCAGTGCAGCAATGTAACGAATTCGTCTGAATCGTTATCCCCATTTGAAGGATGAGAAAGTAGAGGCGTAGTGGGGTGGCTTCCCTGGCTGGCAGCTGGGCTGGTCTCACGCCAGGCATAGCACTGTGCCTATTTCTGAGGCTCAGAAGTTAGGCTTTTGATTAGATGGATTAGGACCAGCTCAGGGGCAAAGTCAGGACCGGCCTCCTGGACTTAGGCTCCGTGTTCAGAAGGGGGGTTAGTGGGGGACAGAGGTGTGGGCTGAGTCAAGGGAAACCCTGAGCTTAAGGATAGGACCCAGGTTGGGCTCCTGAGTGGCTCAGTTGGTTAAGCGACTGCCTTCAGCTCAGGTCATGATCCTGGAGTCCCAGGATCCAGTCCCGCATCGGGCTCCCTGCTCGGCGGGGAGTCTGCTTCTCCCTCTGACCCTCCCCCCTCTCATGTGCTCTCTCTCTCTCATTCTCTCTCTCTCAAATAAATAAATAAAATCTTAAAAAAAAAAAAAGATAGGACCCAGGTGGCCCTCGTGTGAGGATATTTCTCAGAGCATGAGTACTCCTCCAGGGATTTGCCCCACGAAGAAAACATTCTGAAGGCTGATGCCTTATCTTTAAATGCCCTGTGAACTTTGCATGGTCGTATTTTGTTCATCTTTCCCCCCAAGGATCCACCAGACCCGTTGAGCCTTGGGTCCTCCTCTGGCTGGTGAGCCACCAATGGCGTCCTTCTGCTCGAGCTCGGGCACTGTTTCCTGCTCATCAGGTGCTGGTGGTAGCTTTAATCTCCTCAAAGCTGGTAGAAAGGAGGCAGGTGAATGGGGGACACATCCCAGGGCCAAGCGGGGAATGTCTTCCTGTTTATTCCCAGGAGAAAGAATCAGGTTAACTCAGATTAATTCAAGGCCAACCCAAACTGAAGAGTAAAAACAAGCCAGCATTTTCATTTTCTTAGTTTGGGATTATCATCAGCTTAGTGCTCAGGGAGAAAACATGCTTCTTCAATAGTTTTCAAACTGAAAATAATGCCGCATTAAGTTAGACATATGGACTTGAGGACCGTGTTGATGTCAGCCCGACTAATGAAGGTCATTACGGGAATGCACGGCCGTCTGCAGAGGGGCCCCGCCAGCCACTCGGAGCTGTCTGCAGACGCGCTCGGCTGCTGTGCTGGGGCTGGGGTCCTCCAGGGAGAGAGGGAGGTGGGGGGAGAGGACGGAGGGAGACAGAGAGAACGGGGGATGATCCTGCTGCCTTGGCCGTCCCTGTGGATGACGCTGCCTGGTTAATTCAGGCAGTTTGGGCCGCTTGAGAAGGGCATGAGAGTAAGGGAGGATCCTCGTGTGATGTTGTTTCCAAGACGAGAGAAGTTGGCTTTAGCTGTTGGACAAGGAGAGTTTCGGGGTTCAGGGCTCAGGCATCCAGCCCCAGATACGGCCAGCCTTTATTGAGCCAAACAACATGCTTTTTACTTGTGTTGCGGGGCGCACCTATATATGGAACACACATATAGAACAACATATGTAGGGAAGCCTCGGGGACACCCAGGTGGGTGTTTTTGCCCAGCAAGGAACACAAGGCAACTCAAAAGCATGACATAGTGACGTACCCAAGGTCATCCAGTTTTAAGTGAGACAACTGAGATTTGAACCCAGCTCAGGGTGACTTGGGGTGGAGAGACCCCCTCACAGCTCACACTGACCCCCCTCTCTTAGGTGGGTTGTCTGTAAGGCCCTCCTGGCTCCCATTCTCTTAGGGTCTGTAGACCCACCACTCGCCCTGTGTGGTGGAGAACCTATGTGATCACACAGCAGCTACAAGGTGGGGAGGAAATCCCCCACACCTAGGAGCCCATCTGTCTCGGGAACTCACCTGCCTGTTGTGGGGCCTAAATGAGCTATTAAAGAAAAGCCCCTGGCTCACAGCAGGTGCTGGGGGCGGGCACTGGTCCCTCCCGCTCTGAGCCGGGCTTCCGGTCCATCCAGTCGGGATCTGGTGTCTGGCGAAGGGCCCCCGTGGGTGACTGCGGAGCTGCTGAGCTGCCCTCCTGACGTCCAGTTCCAGGCCCCATGGTCCACGCACATTCCCTGAGCTGCCGGTGGGGGACGGAACTCGGAGACAGCTCCCTGATCCCTGGGGGTCCACAGCCTAGAGGGGAACATGGGAAAATGGCAGAAAGAGATCCGGGCTGAGGGTGGGGCTGGGAAGAGAGGGGAGCATCTGGCCTCGAGGGGAAAACCACTGGGAATGGCTCAGATCGAGGGGGCTGCCAGCTAGAGGCCTGGCTCAAGACTGGGGGAAGGGAAAAAAACGGACATTCGGATTTGCAGTCTCCAACATCCTACCCTCTCTCGGTCCCAACGCGCTCTGTCTTCTACGAATTTATTCACGAGGGAGTGACCATCTGTTGAGCCTGTATCAGGACCCAAGTGTGTTCCTTTACTCTGTGATCTCATTTGATTCTCATACCCAAACGCCAACCCTGCGTGTTGGTGGTCGTTATCTGCGCGTGTCTGGCGAGGAACTGGGCTCGCTGGTGCCCAGCAGCTGCACGAGGATTGTCACACCCAGAGGTGGCAGAGCTATGGCTCGCTCCCCCTGAATCTGGCCCTAATGGCCATGGTTTCCCCACAGTAGGTCCTGTTGGACAGTGTTCGTTCTCCCCATGGACTCCCTGTTCCTCCCTGGATCGGTTCCCAGTCAGGACATGTCCTGTGGGGGAGACACGAGGACTCACTGAACCCTTCTTGTCTTGCTTGCAGGAGCCCCTGTGTGTCACACAGTTCCGAGGACCTTAGTGAGGCCCGGGAGCCACTCTTGTGATGCAGAGCTGACGGTCCTCCCACCCCGCGAGCACCTGCTTTTTCATAAAGTGTGCTCTGTGCACCGAGGTAGCAACTTCGTTTCAGGCTGGGGTATACTTCATGCAAACTCCGTGAAATGCTCTCTTTCCAATGTTATTCTGTCTGCAATTGTTTCTTTAGTGAGGCTATTCCCTGCATGCTCTACGATGACAGGGACCATGCGCCTGACACAAAGGGTGAGCACATAATCAATAGTTGTCAAATGACCGGATGAAGGAATGGCTGGAGGGAGACAAGCATTCTGACAACTGAGTGTCTTTTCACTGTCTTTCTAGACACGGGAGAAATTCCTCTGGTCTTCAGGAGTAAAGGTGGTGATTGAGGGAGCGTTTGGAAGAGGGAAGGTATGAGCCGTGTTGAAAAATGTGAGTGTAACTGCTTTGGAATCAGAGGTATGGTGTATCAGTTAGCTCTTATTGTATAACAGTGTTGCAAAATAACAAGCATTAATTTAGTTTAGGAATCTGTAGGTCCGCTGGGTGGTTCTGCTGCTGTGGGTTGGGCTGGGGCTGGACTGGGTTTATCAGCATCTCAGGATGGCTGGTATGGTGGCTGGAGGTTGGATGGTTTGGGACGGGCTCTACCGGGATGGCTTATCTCTGCTCCTTGTGTGTTCTCATCCTGCAGGAATGAGAGACTATCTCCAGAGTTGTTCTCATAGTGAGGGCAGGTAAGAGAAAAGAGAGCAGGAGTCCCCAAGGCCTCCTGGGGTTTAGGCTCAGAAATGGCACAGTGTCACTTCCTCAGCATCATATTGGCCAAAATAAGTTATAAAGCCAGCTCAGATTTAGAAGTGGGGAAGCAGATTTTACCCCTTGGTGGAAGGAACTGCAAAGTCATGTTGCAAAGGGCGTGAACATGGAGGTCTGCAAATGGGAGTCAGAGGGAGGTGAGATAGTGAAATGTGTTGGCTTTGGCATCAGACAGACCTGGCTGTGATTTGCAGCTTGGGTGTTTGAGGGCAAGTCACATAGACTCCATGAGCCACAGTTTCCTCACCTGTGAAATGGGTGTAACAGTATTATTTATGGCATTGGCTAATTGGGAGGCTTAAATGAGATAATATGCTCAAAGCTCTAGCCTAGGGCTAGGCACACAGAAGCTCCCAGTGGCTGAGAGTCAATGGGAGTACTATGGTCCGTGTGGTATTTTTTTATTGAGGGCATTCTGACATGGAGTCCCTGACACTTGTCCACTTGCAGAAGTCAGAGTCTTTGGAAACCATGTCTCTATTAATGTGTTAGAATCAAGAGGCTGTCCCTGGTGTTCTCTCAGCCTCTAGAAATGGTCTCTGCTGGTCCAGAGTCCCTGCCTGGCCTCCCTTTCCTGATGGACTGTGGTGCTGGGGTGGCATTTCGGGTCTCCTCACTTCCCACTGCCCCCGCTCATGTGAGGATGCCCGGTGTCCAAACTGTGGGGGACTGTGGGAACCGGAGGCTGTTCCCCAACATTCATGGGGTTTTAAGAACAGAGACCCCTCTGGGGGTGACCTGTGAGGGGCCCCTCTGTCCCCACATGGGGCTGATTTGCTCTGAGTCTTCCTTAATCATCCTCTCCAGACTCTGAAAGGACGTTTAATTTCAGCTGGAGGAAAGATAATTAAGACTTGTAAAACCTTGTTGTGGACAGTGCTCCAGGGCTCTGGGCACAGCGGCCCGTTTTTTATCATTTCTTGGTCATTGTCAAAGGCCCCCTCTGTGAGCGACTGGCCACTTAGCACTTGTTAATGGATCTAACTTTCACGGGCTCTAGGTGTTTCCGTGGAACTGATCTGCCTGTGAAAATTATGCTTGGGAGACATGAAATAACCATCAGAGAGCCTTGAACGAATTACACTTTATCAAGAGGGGAAACAATGTGCTTGAGACACGCACTACAAGGAAACGGAGGGCTTCCCGGCTGGGGGTCGAGGAGGGGGCCTGCGTGCGGCTGTTCCCAGGGGAGCCTGATGTCCCGGGTCACTTTTTGTCATATGAGGCGGCATTTCCTGCTCTGATCCCCACCGGCTCTGGGAGAGGGGTGTCGGAGTCACTCCCCTCCCCTCTGGGGGGGCCGGCTTTGCCTGGAGAAGGGAGGTGGGGAGGGGTCCTGCTCTTTCCTCAATCCCCTCCCTCATCTGCTGGGGAATGACCTCTGGAGACACTGGGCAAATGGGGTGCAGGGACCCCAATCCTCTAGAAATGGGGTCCTGTGGAGACATCTCACCAGAGAGGGGAGCATTGAGATCAGCCCCCCTGCCACCCCCTCCCCGACAAAGGCCTGAGGAGGGGGCTCTGTTCACGTAGGTGCTCGGGTGGCAGGTATCTGCTGAGGCCCAGCCTGGGCCGGGCTCTGTGTCTGGGTTGGAGATGCGGGCCCGACGAGCCCCGGTGCCCACCCCAGTCTGCACGCAGTGGGGTCACGGCAGCCTCCAACTGGCACACAGTCACCTGTGTCCCCTCACCCTGCTTTGTGTCCCCTTAGCGCGTGTCACCACCTGACTCTAGATACAGCTGAGTCTGTTAATGTCTGTCACCCCACTAAACGTCAGCTCCAGAGGTTGGGGCTTTCTCTGTCCCTCTCAGAGCTGTGTCCCCGTGCCTGGAATAGCTCCTGGCACATGGTGGGTGCCCTGTTTTGTGAATGCCGTTGGGCGCGCTCTAATGGAGGGAACAGGAGGCACGGAGAGCCGCAGGGGTCCTCCGTGGGCAGCCTCCCTTGGTGGGTGAGGGTGAGCACCTGGGGACATGGGCGGGGCACCCAGGGCTCTGCAACAATCACTAAGAGCATCCGGGGCACGGAGCACACAGGGCTCAGAACCAGCCAACTCCACCATCCCAGGACTGATGTCAGCGCAGGCCGCCCCCCCCCCCCCCCCCCCCCAGCCAGAGACAGATGTGTCCTTGCACTGCAGCCGGGCCTCGAGGATCTGCACGGTCCCCACCAGCCTCAAGCCCAGCCCCCCCTCCCAGCAGGTGGAGAGTGGACTGGCTAGGGCTTCTGTGCTGCATCGTGGTCGTCAGCCCTCTGCTCTCTGCTCAGCGTGGGCCTCAGTATTTTGGGCCCTTTGTGAGGCAGGCGGCAGAGGTGCTGGGAGGCTTGGTCTGGCCATCCCTGAGCCCAGCCCTTCAGAGAGAAGCTGCTTCCTTTTGAAACCTGGCGGAATGTTCAGATGGAAAGGTGGCTCTTCCCCGTGGGGGAGCTTTGATGAGCCTCCAGCTTTGAACCTCATCACTGACAACACTGGAACACACGTGACACCTGCTAATGGGGCCGAACAAGAGCAGCCAGAATTGCACTGCCGATCCCAGCAGGCACCTCGGGGAGCACAGATGCACCCCGGGCCCAGGGCCCAGGCCAGTTGCTATCTAGGGGGCTGATGTAGGCTTGTGCAGGTGCTGAGTCCTGGAGGGGGGTGGCTCAAGGCCACAGAGACAGAGGATTAGGGAGACTAAGGGGGGAGTCACTTCCATGTCTGGGCTCAACATGGGGTGGGAGAGAAGCCTGCGTCCGACCAGGGTGGGTGAAGGCAGCAAGGTCCTATCTGGAATCCAGGCTCAGCCGTCAAGAGTTGGATGTTGAACCATAAGGACCTGGGTTCAACTCCCAGCTCTGCCACCTGTGAGCCTAAAATCAACACCTTGGTTTCTTTGTCTGAAAAATAGGAATAATCAATCTTTTAATATATTTTTATTTTTAAAGATTTATTTATTTATTTTAAAGAGAGAGAGAGAGAGAGAGGGTGCAAGAGGGGTGAGGTGCAGGGGGAGAGGGAGAGAGAGAATCCCAAGCAGACTCCATCTCATGACCCTGAGATCATGACCTGAGCCTAAACCAAGAGTCGGACACTTAACTGACTGAGCCACCCAGGCGCCCCTATAATCAACCTTTTTAATTTTTAAATGAAGCAGCAATAAAGAGCCAGGGCCCTGGAGTCAGATTACCTGGGTTCCAGTCCTGGTTCTGCCACTTACTAGCCATGTGACCTTGAACCCTCACCTCGCCGAGCCTTAATTTCTCATCTGTAATGAGTGGAGATAATAGGGCCTGCATCATAGGGTTGCCGTGAGGATTACATGAATACATATTTAATGAGCTTAAAGGAGGGGCCTGGACTTTGTAAGCATGTAAAGTGATTGCTATTATTATGATGATTATACTTTATAACTGTTCATATCCATCCTCTGCTCAGAGCCCTCACTGGGTTCTCATCTTGTTTAGTGTAAAACTCAAGAGTCCTGGATGGTCTGATGGTACCTACTCCTCTGAGCTCACCTCTCCTACTCTCCCTCCTCTCTAGTCACATGGTATATTCCTGCCTCAGGGCCTTTGCACTCACTCTTCCCTCTGCCTGGAATGCTCTCCGAATGAGGCTCCTTCCCTGGTTTTCTTCAGGTCCCTATCAAATCCCCATCCCTGGCCACAGGACCCTCCCCCATGGCCCTCTATCCCCTAGCCTGCTTTGTTTCTCTTCATAGTGTTAATCTGACATTGAGCTATATATTTGTCTGTTTATTGTTGGTCTCTTACTGGAATAGGAGCTCCACAGGGCCAGGCAAATGAAGAGTTTTGACTGGCCAGACCACGGTCACACGGTCAAGCCCTGGGCCAGGATAGAGCCCTTCCCAGCCACCAGGAAGAAGAATGGATGGGGTAGATCCTGCCCCTCTCCCCCTTAGGAAAAAACCCAAATCAGGGGTCCATAATGGTAGAAGGGGACAGATGGGGCCGAGGTGATGGGAACCAAGCTGTTGACTGTAGAGGTGGCCAAGATCAGGGATCAGAAAATGAAGGAGGCGTGGAGCTCACAGCTCCACAGTGTCTGAGTGGGGCTGGGGAAGTTCATGGACTCTGCAGTGGGGGCCACTCTCAGTTTATTAAAACCTCTCTGAACCTTCTGCATGGAGCTGACAGTCCCCACCTTGCAGGGCTGCCATGGGGATTGGATTCAATGTGTTCATTGATGCCCAGCACATGGGGTTGATATCACCCAGACTCTGGGGGACTTAGCACTGCAGAGGGAGTCAGGAGGCCTTGCTTTGGGTGTCTGTCCTGCCCTTGTTGGAACATGGCTTTGGGATGTCATGACCCCCCCACCTTTGTTCCCATGGGCTCTGTGAAGGGAAAGGGGCCTGGCTGGATGCATGAGGAGACTCAGCATCCTGGAGCTGGGGGAGACTTGGAGGTGATTCAGGCCCCCCACCTCCCGATGTCACAGGAGAGGAGACATGCAACATTCTCCCCATCCTCAGGTGGTCTCCAGCCCCAGGGGTGACCAAGGAGCTGAGTGTGATGGTCTTGCATGGTTCCTACGGGCCATTCAGACCCTTAACTTTTCATGTAACCACCCAGGGCTCAGCCCCTTTGCCTGTGGAGGCAGCCTGGTGTCCTGTAAGGAAGCTGTTCTTCAGCCCCAGAAAACTGAGGTCAAGTGAGAATCCCCCAGGATGCTCTCCACACCCAAGTACACACAACTCAGCCCACTCTGAGGTGTGCTGAACCCACTCTCTTTATACCTCGATTCTCTCCAGGCTCCACTCCCATTAGGTGACTTTTCCTGGCTGCTTCAGTCCCTTCGGGGTCCCGGAGTCAGACCGGTCAGTGTGAACGCAGAAGGGGTCCTGCCAGGCTCCTTTGGCTGAACCCGATGTCCCAGATCCTGGCGCCTGGATGGGTCTTTGTTACCCAGCTCAAGGGGTACCCGAAGGGGACATCGGCCCAGGCAGGGAGGCGGGGGGTGGGGGCTGGGTAGCAAGAGTGCAGGCGGCAGCTCTGACATGGAGTCGGGTGGGCCAGCCTGGCAGCAAGGAAGGGGACACCTTCCCCATGGAAAGGGACAGCCAGAGGGAGGCACACAGGGAGGCACCAGGCCGGGGCTCCGGAAGGGGCCACAGGGCCAGGCAGGCAAGGCGGGTGGGCAGCCGTTGTATAGTGAGGACTGGGCCCCCCGCCTCCTGCCAGAGAAGGGCAGCTGGTTTCAGCTGGTGCCCAGAGCCCTGGGCTCCCACTGACAGGTGCGCTCCCAGGCTGGGCTGCAGAGTGCATTCCAGAGCCGGCCAGTGGCAGGGCATGAGCCCCTCCGGTACTTCCTGCGGTGGCCTGAGCTGGGATCAGAGAGGGAAGGAGACAGAGCCCCACTTACAGAGTGTCTCCTGGGAGCCAGTATGTTGGGTCCATGATCCCTTAATCTTCCTGACAGTCCCCAGGGAAAGGGGTGCAACCGCTGGTTTTCAGAGGGGAAGGCAGAGGCTCAGGGAGGTGACCTGATGAACGAGCATCACGGAGGGTGGCAGAGGAGGGAGGCCAAGGCTCCAGGGCTCCTGGGACTTGGATGCACCTGTCCTGAGGCCACGTGGGTGCAGCTGTAACCCCAGAGGGTGAGGGGTGTTGCCCTGAGCTGCTGCTTTTCTAGCAAGCCCCTGGGTGATGCGGCTGCTGCTGGTCCACGGAGTGCTCGCTGAGGACCCAGGGCGATCAGAGCTCATCTTGCTCATGCGTTCATGTTACAAGTGTTTACTGAGGGCCTGCGGCGTGCTGGGCACAGGGACATGGCAGGGAGCAAGATGGGCTCGGCCCTGCTCACATGCTGGCTGGAAACACAGACAGGGACAGGCCAGTGGACATGGGCTTTATTTTGCAGTTGGGGGCAGGAAACTGAGGCCTACGGAGGGAAAAGGAGGTGTTTTTTCCCACTTTGAGGTGAGGAAGCTGGGATTCAGAGCGGTTAGCAACTTGCCCGAGTGACACAGACGGTAAGTGTCCAAGCAGGATGCACACGCACCCCACTGTCCCCCCGGGGAACTGCCTGCAGGGAGCCTGAGGGGGGCCCAGACTCTCTCGTCTTTGCTCTCTGCTCCTACAGTGTCAGGGAGTTGGGGGAGTCCTGGTTGGCTCCGCTCTGCGGCTGACCATGGATGTGGATCACGAGCCCTCAAAACTGCACCGATGGACACCTGGGAGTGGAGGGGCAGTGAGGGCCGTGGTCAGGGGCAAGGGCTGGTGTCAGTCACTCAGACCTGTGAAGACTGGGCGATTTATTACCTTTGCAGGGATTCCTTCAGCTGTAACATGGGGATACTGTTGGTCCTTTCCTTAGAAGGTGACCTTGAGAATTAAGGAAATGATGGCTCACGGTAAGCCCCTGAGCAATGGGAGCAGTGGTACGGTTGGTGCTCTTATTGTTATTATAATGATCATGGATTGAAGAGCCTGAGGTTCATTCCTCCTCCTGGTGTCCATCAGCCCTGAGCCCCTACATCTGTACAGCCTGGCCCTGTTCTGCTTCACCCTCTCCGCTCTAGGTATAACCCTAAATACATTTTCTTTCTTGGGAGCTGCCTAGGGGACGGAGGATGTGCTGAAAATGTCTGGAATTTGAACTATATTTTCCCAAGGAAACATTGTTATTCATGGCTGTTAGTAGTAGAAGCCATTATAGCTTTTATCTTGACTAATTATAGTCTATGGTAGAGTTTTGTGAAACAATATATATACTGACTTTCAAAAAACTTATGGGACACATTTCTAAGTTGTTAGAAAAACTAATATCCACCCTGTACCTATTGTATGTTAGGCATTGTGCTAAGTACACTGCATATGTTATTGTTCTTAATTTTTGCAGCAACTCAATGATATTGATGGCCTTAATCCTGGTTTAGGAAAGAAGTGATTGATGCTCAGAGAGGCTAAGACATTTGCCCAAATTTTCCAACTATTAAATATTGGAGTCAGAGTCAAAATCTAGAACTTTCTGATACACTGGACCTGCAAATAAAATCGTTACCTTTTGATATAGTTCCACTGACAATACACCTTTACAAAGAAAAGGGAGGTAGAGATTTACTGGTTTTTGAGACTGTTGACATATACCACCCCCTGATGGCAGCTACTGGAATTGCAGGCCAAGTGCTTTGTAAAAATACCTCCCTTTCCTGAGAGATTGCAGCCTCACCTAACAAATTAGTGTCTGACAGAAGGTTCTGGAAAGGTTTCAGGGAGGAGGTGAGACTTGAATTCTGTCCTTGAGTTCAAGCATTGAGCAGGCAGTGGTGTGGAAGGGGAGCTCCAGGCCAGGTGATGTCACCTGAGAAGTTTGTGCAAAAGGTGGAGAGATTGGCCTGCTGGTTTCACAGGACCAAACTATTGGATAGGGAAGGGAGGGGCCTGGGTTTCTAGCCTAACTGAACCAGACAGAAAAGCTGCAAACTTGAGGGCAAGAAATTGGGGAAATCAGCATTTATTAGGCACCAACCTTGTTAAGACACATTTCATAAGGAACTTCATTTGACCCTCACTATCTGCCCATGAGGTCATGTCTTCATTAGGTTGTTTGATTGCATTTCTTACCCATTTATCAGCAGTACCACTTTTATGGGGGTCATCCCCTTCTCCACCTTCAGTTCATGGGTGGGGATGCACCCACAGCTCAGAACTGAGCCCCAGGCTCAAACAAATCCATTCAGACCATTCCTCTGGCTACAGTAATTGGCTCAGGGATAGGCATGTGACCCAACCAGAGCCACTGTTTTACCATGAACATTTTACTGGGGCTTCTGAGAAATAGGCTCTTGCTCTTCTCATGAATTTGAACTAGATTCTTCCCACTGAACTTGAACCCAGAAGTTCATGGTCTAGAGTGGTTGCTACCACTTCAGGTGTAGCCTGACAATGAAGACAACATATGGAAGAGAAATAGAATTGTGGTCTTGATGCCATCACTGGGGACCCCAGCAAGTTGTTCCTGACTCAATTCTAACCCTGCAAGCTCCCAGTACACCACCAGTCATTGGATTAATCCTCTTTTTGCTTGAGCCAGAAATGAGTTCTAACTGGTTAACAAACCCATGGAAAGAAACTCAAGTAGAAATAGGGTTAGGATGCCTTGATCCCAACATAGAAGCCCACCAGGTATCCTGGGACCTGCGAGTCACCTGGCAGAGACCCTCTCCGACTCTTTGTGCCTTCCCTGCCTTTCTCCCTCACTGGGTCTGCAGGATGACTCATCTCTATTTCCCTTCACCTAGCTTTTAAATTTCCTAGTAGACTGGCTTCTCTGCACACTGGGGACTCAAGATAATAATGGCCTCTACTGGCGGCTGACGGGATTGGTTCTCTGCAGATGTTTAACTTTGCCTCCATGTTCCAAACTGAAATTCCCAGGAGAGACAATCTGATTTTTCCAGCCTCGATGAAGGGTCCACTCCAGGCCTGCTAAACTGTGGGGCTTGGAGAGACCCTTGGCAGGCTTTGGGCTGATAAGAAGAGATGTGCAGGAGAAAAATATTTGGCATTTCTATATACATGGGAGTGGTAGTCCTGCTTTGCAGATACAGAAATGGGGACTCAAAGAGGTGAAGTGATGTGCCAAGATCTTGCAGCTGGCGAGTTGTAGACGTAGGATTCATATCTTATTCTGCTGGACCCTGAACTCCAAGTTTTTTCCACAATTGCCTGCCCCAGAGTTCCTTTGTGGGTTGCCCCCAACAGCTCCTCCAGCTGGCTCACTCTGCCAGGTGACCAGAGCAGGAAGCAGGAAAGCTGACTTCCCTGAGAAGGGAAGTTGCCACGGGGGCTGGTGAAGAGGGAAGGCCCATATTCACCCCATGCAGCATCTCCGACATTTAGAATTTTCTGCTGGAGCGGGCAGGTCCTGGCTTCCCTTCCAGAGATAGCCCTGGACAATTGGTGCTGAATTATTTAACACAGATAAGAATTCAATTAAAATTTCATAGCAATCGTTGTGTTTTACCCAAAGAGCTAAAGTGATGGCCTTGCATTTTTGCCCGAGTCCAGTAGTCCCACCGCTGAGCTCTTCATGTGAAGCCTCCCAACCTCCACAAATCAGTTTTAATCACAAGCCCTCCCATGGTGGCTACAAAGTCTGAGGTGGGGCAGCTTCCTGCAGACAGAGTGCACCGTGACTGTCAGCGACACAAGACCTCTCGGGAGCGGGGCTGGGCTTTCACATGTGTCTACATGGTCCTGACCTCCGGTGCCAGAGATGATCTCAGACATTCACTCAGCAGGACCAACGTGCTGACTCCTGCAGGTGGTCAGTGTGGCCTGGACTCAGAGATTTCAAGGCATGCTGGGGGCAGGGAGCTGCTTGGGCCTGCTCTAGAGAGAATTCAGACTCTACAGGGATATGGTGGTGGATAGTATTATATCTCAATAAAACCAAAAGACAAAAGACAAAACCTCAAAAAGAAGAAGAATCTACAGGGAAAGGGGAAGCCTGGGGATCTGGGGCAGGAAACAGATCTAATCTTGGAGGAAGAACAACTGGATTCAGAGTCGGGAGACGGGGTTCTGGGCCAGACTCTGCCTCTGGGTCAGTCTGGTGACTTCTAGGTCACTGTGGGCCTGGGCCCTGGACTTCACATCTGCAGGAGGAGAGGCTTTAGCCAGATGACCTTCATGTCCCCTGTCAGCTCGGCGTGATCCATGTTCTCCTGGCCCCCTCACTGGCCAGGGCTTTCCCAGCTAGAATCAGTCTCCTGTCAAAGGAAGGATGTACTCTTCTTGTGTTGGGAGAACCTGGGGAAGATCCATCAGGGATCCGGCCGTCTGTGAATGGTGCTCTCCATGCCCCATCAAGGCCACCCGTGCACAAGCTTCTACCCCTTCCATGTGTGAAGGACATTGTTCCAGCAGCACTGCCCATCCTGAATCATCGGTGTTCCTCCTTCCATGGGTTCATCCCCATCAGGGCAAAACATGCCATTATGTCTCCCATAACTCACTCCTGCTATAGCCCCATCACATGGCTTCGTTTTACTGTTACTTTGCTTGGCAGAGTTTTCTACCCTGGTTCCCCTCTGCTCCCCACCTCCCCTGGGGCACTTGTGCTTGCTGAGCTGTATCTGAGGAGGCTCCTCTGCACCTGGACCTGCTTTAGATGGTGAGACCCCAGGCCTTGAGCCTGATGACACCCTTGATGAGCCTTTTGAGGGGGCTCTAGGGACAGGGTGAGGCTGTTCTGCCTGTGTCTGCTGGCTGTTGAGTCACCAAAGCTCAGCCCAGATCCAGAGGGAGGAACGTAGGACCCACCTCTCAGTAGGAGGGGTGTTAGCAAATTTGCAGACCTGTTTTTAAACTGCCATGGACCACATATATCATTCTCATGCAAAGCTCTGTAGAGGTCTGAGTATCTTCCTGCTTCTTAATATTTCTATTGAGGATAGAAAAATTCTGAGTGTCCTGGATGAGATAAGAGAGCTGTGAGGACGTGTGAACCCTCAGCCTGATTTCTGTCCTGCAGTCAGACCCCCTGCTTCGGGAACAGTTGTCCCCCAGTGATGGGAGTGACTCTGGGCTTTGGACCATGGGATAGATGGCAGCTCCCCAGACCGAGGGAGGGGATAGTGGGGTAATAGCTGCATATTGTGGGCACTGCTCCTCCTAGAGAACAGAGGGAGAAAGAAACTCTCTGGGCCAGATTCTGTGTCTTGGTTTCCCAAATTTTCTGTCTCATAATAAAAAAGTTATCAGGCTTTATCTGATCCTGAGTGGTTGAAATATTTCTGATCTGAGCAATTGCTAAATAAAACCCCCAATTTAATAGTGGGTGTCCTGGGTGGGCGGGACTGGAAAGACGATCCGTATAAAGTATCCACTAGATACTATATGTAATATTTAATTATTCAATAATATTTATACATTAATATTATGCATTCAACATTAACACACATATACATATGCATACATTTATAAATTCACAGTGTCACAAGTGAGGGGTATTTATGGTACAAAAGGATCCCACACTTCTGCACTTTACAAAAGGATTTGCCAAAGCCTTTCTTGAAGTGCTGTGCTCTCCAGGGAGCAACCGAGAAGGACTTTGATTTTCAAACATTTTCTTTTCACGCTCCAATGCAACCTTGAAAGCACGTTCAATTTCTGTTTAACGTTCTTTTCGACGCAACCAGTGTTTCCTCGAGCTCCTATTAAGTACTGGACACTGTGCTCAGCACAGTGGGGGGACAGATGATTAAAACCCATATTAAAAGGTAAATGGATCCTAAAGGCTCTCACAGAGGTGGCTCTTAAAGAACAATGTGCCCTGGAAGCTGGCGTCAGGGCAACTCTGTAAAATCTTTTTTTTTTTTTTAAAGATTTTATTTATTTATTTGAGAGAGAGAGAGAATGAGAGACAGAGAGCATGAGAAGGAGGAGGGTCAGAGGACGAAGCAGACTCCCCGCTGAGCAGGGAGCCCGATGCGGGACTCGATCCCGGGACTCCAGGATCATGACCTGAGATGAAGGCAGTCACTTAACCGACTGAGCCACCCAGGCGCCCCAACTCTGTAAAATCTTGAGCATTGTCCACAAACATCCCCAGCAGTTGAACCCGGGGAGGAGCCTGTAGTGTTCCTGGCTGGTGGGGAGGCCAGAAGGGTTTGCGGGGCAGGGAGGAGAGAAACCACACTTCCTCGGCTCTCTTCCCTTACCACCGGGCATACCTCACAAGAGTGGCATTTTTCGATAAACAGGGCAAGATGTTGACATGATGGCTTTTGAAGCTACCAGTAAAGCCACTAGGAAAAGCCAGTGACAAGTCCCAGGTTCACCCTGAGAAGGCAGGTGAGAAGTGAGGGCACCTTTAGGATTTTGTCCCCCGGTGAGCGGGTACTTAGCCCATAACAAATCCCATGTCCAGGGCCATCCACCCTATTTCAAACCTGTTTATGCCTCTGATGTGGGGCGTATGTGTGTGTGTGTGTGTGTGTATGTGAATCCCTGGGAGAAGTACAGTTATTTCTCCCTTTGTCCTATTTTTTTTTTTTTCATTTTGGAGAGCGGCTTCTTTCACTTAGTGATAGGCATTTAAAGTTCCTCTATGTCTTTAAAGCCCGTTTTTCCTTAGTGCTGAATATTATTTCACTATCTGGACGTATCACAGTTTATTTACCCATTTATCTACTAAAGGACAACTTGGTTGCTTCTAAGTTTTGGAAATTAAGAATAAAGCTGCTACAAATGTCCATGTGCAAGTGTTGGGATCTTTTATTTCCTTTTCTTGCCTAATTGCTCTGGCTAAGATGTCTGGTACTATGTTGAATATAAATGGCAAGAGTGGGCAACCTTGCCTTTTTCCTGATCTTAGCGGAAAAGCTTTCAGTCTTTTACCTTTGAGTATGTTTCCTGTGGGCTTTTCGTATATGGATTTTATTATGTTAAGATACTTTTTTTTTATTCCTAGTTTGTTAAGTGTTTTTATCATGAAGAGGTTTGGGTGGGACTGGCTTGTCGCTCTCAGCACTTCTTAGGCTTTAAAGTCTCAGAGCAACACCTTGTGTGGGGTTAGTTTGCCAGCATAAAGTCTGTTCAGCCCATAGCCTTAGGTTTTTTCTTTGCACCACTCTTCAGAGAGTCTTTTTGCATGCTCTTGTTGGTCTTTCAGTCCATCCCTTTGCCTCTAGGCAGGAAAGCAGTGTTTCATTTTATAGATGAATCAGAGAGGTCATCCTCTCTGTTCAAAGTCACATGGTCAACACCTGCCAAGAACCCAGATTTCCAGCACAACAGCCACCACCAGCCACAGTAACAGGAGCAGCCTGGCAGCGACATGCCTCGTGTGCCCAGCATGTGCCCATCGGTGGGCTGTGAATGTCCCAAGTCCCACCTGGTTCAACTCTGCTGCAGACTGATGAGGTGTGGACTCCCACCTTCAATTTATGTCTTCATGGTGCTTTATTTTGTCGGTCCAACCAAGCACAACGACAATATATGTTTGTTTAAAAAGATTTCAAGCAATAAAGTGAGAGTCCCCTTCATCCCATACCCTTAGTCGCATTTAACAGTTGAAGAAACTGAGGTGCTTTCTACATAATGCAGCCTTATTCCTCATGAATGCAAAACTGGGATCTCATGTGCCTGGTTTAACACTAGCAGTTCAGTGACTCATGGGGAAACTGAGGCCCCAGGGAGGTCTCAGGCAGTTGGAAATAATTTGTTCCCTTGAATGGAGTGTTTTTTTTACCCTGGGTCATTGTTGGTAAATCAGTATTCAGTTGTACCCCTCAGTATGGTGCCTGCCTCCCTGATTAGGGATGAGAGAGAAAACAGTCTTTTTTTTTTTTTTTTTTTAGATTTTATTTATTTATTTGAGAGAGAGCACATGAGAGGGGATAGGGTCAGAGGACGAAGCAGACTCCCTGCCGAGCAGGAAGCCCGATGCGGGACTCGATCCAGGGACTCCAGGATCATGACCTGAGCCGAAGGCAGTCGCTTAACCAACTGAGCCACCCAGGCACCCAAAAACAGTCTTGATAAAATCTAAATAGGGGTGTTCTGTGAACCCTGGTTAGAGAAATGTGCAGGCGACTCATGAGGAGTTCATTAATTTGAGGCTGATGAATTACCTGGGCAGGTACCTCTGCCACGGGAATCCTGACTCAGGGCAGAGAAATTACTTCCCTGGCGCTGGTTATCTGGAGCAACTGATCCATTTTTCTCTTTTATTGCCATTACACTTCAGGAAAGTGTCTGCTGAAGTCCCCCATCCCACCCCTCTATTTTCTAAATGTTGGATTTATTTGATGATTCCACTAGGCTGGTGCTGAGGGCCCAGCATGCCCTGCAGTATGGAGGACTCGGTCCCTGAGCTGCCTGCCAGGTTCTCCCCATGGGTGTGACAGGTGGTGGCGGGACAGCCAGCCGTTCATAATCGTCATCCCCATCAGTGGTGCCAGAAGTTCTCCTTCCTTCCCTTGCTCTTTGGATGGCAGAGTCCAAATCTGAGGCAGCTGTGAATGGGCTGAAGTGTGGAATCTTTGGGGTGTGTGGGAGGGGGCATCTCCAAAGGAGACCCCAAATTCCTTTGGGGTGAATATTTCACGTTTGCCCTGTGAGACTCCTGACTGGAGGAGGACATGCCGGGGCTCCGAATCCTTCTTAACACTGATGATAACACAGTTGGTGCTCCCCTTGTCCCAGGCTGGCTGTCTTGTGCTTCACCCAAGTTACCACCCCCCACTCCTCCTGACAGCCGCACTTTACAGACGAAGTACCAAGGCACAGTAAGGTGGAGCTCCTTGCCCAAGGGCACAGAGACTGGAAGTGGCTGGAGCTCCAGCTCAGGCAGAGGACCCCACACACCTTTGCAGGAGAGTGGAGGAACAAATGTATGAAGGGAAGTTCCTGAGCATTGGTCCACACAGCCCATTGTCTGTGTCCACAGTGCGGGAAGCATTCATTCATGCATTTGTTCGTTCATGCATGCATTCATTCATGCATTCATTCATTCGCTCGCAAGCCTCTACTGAGCACCCTCTGTAAGTCTGGCTCTGGGTGGGGCGCTGGTGAGACCGTGGTAGAGGAAACAATGAGTCTGTCTTTTTTTTTTTTTTTAATTTATTTTTTATTCTTATGTTAATCCCCATACATTACATCATTAGTTTTAGATGAAGTGTTCCATGATTCATTGTTTGTGCACAACACCCAGTGCTCCATGCAGAATGTGCCCTCCTCAATACCCACCACCAGGCTAAACCCATCCTCCCACCCCCCTCCCCTCTAGAACCCTGTTTGTTTTTCAGAGTCCATCGCCTCTCATGGTTCGTCTACCCCTCCGATTTCCCCCGCTTCATTCTTCCCCTCCCGCTACCTTCTTCTTCTTCTTTTTTTTCTTAACATATATTGCATTATTTGTTTCAGAGGTACAGATCTGAGATTCAACAGTCTTGCACAATTCACAGCGCTTACCAGAGCACATACCCTCCCCAGTGTCTATCACCCAGTCACCCCATCCCTCCCACCCCACCCCCCACTCCAACAACCCTCAGTTTGATTCCTGCGATTAAGAATTCCTCATATCAGTGAGATCATATGATACATGTCTTTCTCTTTTTGACTTATTTCACTCAACATAATACCCTCCAGTTCCATCCACGTCGTTGCAAATGGCAAGATCTCATTCCTTTTGATGGCTGCATAATATTCCATTGTATATATATACCACATCTTCTTTATCCAGTCATCTGTCGATGCATGTCTTGATGGAGCTCAGAGTCAAGCAGGAAAGACAGAACACTGGAGAAGTCAGAATAGTAGCAGCAAGGGGACTGGAGGCCGCCCTGAGGGTGTGTGTAGCTCCTCCCACCAGAAGGTGGAGTCTCTTCCCCACCCCTGGACTTGCTGTGGCCAATAGGATGCAGTGGAAACTGTGACGTCAGTGCCCACGTGCCCTCTGTTCACTTGTCAGAACCCCTGCCTCCACTCTGAGAACGAGTCCGGGCTAATCCACCCACTGAGGATGAGGAACCATGGTGCCCCGCTGTCCCCTCCGGCAGCCGCCCAGATCCTGGCCAACCAGCAGAAGGAGACAACTGCCCCGCTGAGCCTAGCCCGAATCGCCGACCCTCGGAAACGTGAATTAAATCAAAGATTGTTGTTTAAACCGTGACATTTTGCGGTAGTTTATGTTGCAGGAAGAGGACACTGGTACCCGGGACCTTGGCATAGCTTTTCCTGAGTGAGCTCAGCCATTGTGCAACGCTGCGCAGTGCCATGATCAACATGTTATGATATTGTTAATAAAGCTAATGCATCAATAGTTAAGACAGAAGTGTATTCTTAGTAAATTCTAGGTGTTAACTATCAGGGGCTCATGTGATGGGGCTCCACTCCGCTGGGGACAAAGCTCCTTCAATTTTGTTGCTCTGCCCTTTCAAAGGGGTTAAGCTCATCTGATGATCAGATATGCTTCACCTCCACGTCCACATTTCAGCGAGAGGAAGGGAGGAAGGACAGGACACAGCGGGCCCGTCCCTTCATGGATACAACCTAGAAGTTCCATGTGCACAATTGCACGCATGCATGCCCTTGACTTCTGCTTACATGCCATTGGCAGAACTTAGTCACATGACCTTACCTTGCTGCAGGGAAAGCTGGGAAATGTAGTCTTTTATTATTTGAAGCCATGTAACCAGCTAACATTTGAGGTTCTGTTATCAAAAAAGACGAACATATATTGAGGGGTATTAGCTGGGCTCTGCCATAGTGTTTCTGGGAATAGAAGTGGGGGGTGGCGGGAGGGGGGAGAAGATGGATCCATTTCATCTTACTTTTCTTGCCTCCTTCTCCAGGGCCTCCTTTCGGCTCCCATGAACTTTCTCAGCCTTGACATTGATGTGATTCTTTTCTTGCTTTAATTTGGCTCTCTGCTTATAAACATTAGCTCTGGGATGTCTAAGCTAGTGAGACCAGCCTGCAAGTTTAGACAGCTTCGATCCTGAGGGTGCCATATCCACACTGATGGAGTTTTCTCCATCTCTGATAATGAGTCCTGAAACTCTTGGAACCAGTAGAATCAGGAAATTCAGGGACCAGTAGAATCATCAAAAGCATTTAGACATGGTCCATGTCGAACTTCAACTACAATAATAAAAGCCGGTGTTTACTGGGTGCTCACTGCCCATCAGGTGCTATATGCAGAGGGACTCATGGGTCATCTCATTGAGCCTCTTAACAACTTGGGAGGTAGAGGCTGCACACGAGGAAGGTGAGGTTCACAGTGGCAAAGGCGTTTCCCATGGTCACCTAGCATTTGAGCAACTGACCCATAACCAGCAGTCGGTGCTGCCCTCCTCTTCTCCGCCCTCCCTGGAGTGACAGATCCCTTTATAGCCTCTGTCCTATTGCTCCTGGGGTCCCAGCCTGATTCTGGGTCAGCCAGTCAGCCTGTAACAGCCCAGGAATAGGCGAGGACAAGTGATTGTTGGACCAACACACTTCCTCCCTGATGCCTGGCTCACTCAGGGAATCAAAGCACGGAGCCCATGGATTTGAGCAAATAGAGGTTGGTGTCCTGTCGCAGCATTTGGATCACATGAGGCTGTCCGATGAATCCCTTTTGCCCTCCTGGGAGATATCTGCCCAGGAAACCAGACTTGCTGCCCCATCAAAACCCTGACGCCCCAACACCACCCATGCAATGTTGGGATGAACTGACAGAGTCGACGCCTGACACAGACTCATTGTTTTTGACAAAATGGTGACCCCCACAGGGACCCCGGGTCTCATCCCCTCCAACCATTACACTGCTATACGCCACAGCTCCTGAGCTCTCAGTTGCTCCTGTAGATTACATTTGAGCCAGGCTGACTTCCTGATGAGAAGTGGCTGTCGCTGGGACTCCTGGGTCTGGAGCTTGGGAAGCAGCTCAACAGGCACGCAGAGGTGAATGAGGCAGAGCTGCTGCCCTCAGGGGGCATGAAGGCTGGAGGGGAGATGCCTGCTCCTAAGGAGCTCCAGGGCTGGGCTGAACCAGGCGCCAGCTTTGGAGCCAGGAGGTGGGAGTTAGAGACCTGCATCCTCATGCTCCTGCCGTGGGACTTGGGCACATCTCTTGCCCTCCCCAGAAAACTGCCCTCAGTTTTCTTATCTGCAAAATGCGGACAGTGTGCGTTTGCTGGGAGGGATAGAAGAGCGACCCACGTGGAGAAATGACAGGTGATCCCTGCAGAACCGTGAGTCTGCTGCCCCACATCGTCCCCCACTGTACCACCGAACAACCCCACAGACTCGCCTTTGTCCTGTGTAGGGATCATCAGCTCCTGAGAGGCGAGAAGGGGCCGCCCTGGGCCCTGGGTCACCACCTGGCGGGAGGCTGCCTGCTGGGGGGGCAATGTCAGAGGTGAGCCCTGGGGCCTGGGGTCTCCCGTGGGGTGGGGGGCTCAGTACGCTTGTGGCTGACGCCTGTGGAGGTGAAGCAGTCAGCCGCCTCCAGGTGCTTGCCGCGTCGCTAAATCCCGGTGCCCCTTCTCCTCTGCACCGCCGTGGCCGCCCCGTGGCCCTTTCCCTTCTGCCCCGGGGAGCGGGGGAGGATGGGCCTGAGCGTGGCTGCTGGAGGCGGATGAGGAGGGAGGCTTGGGGTCCTTGAATGGCGTCCCCAGGGTCACTCGGCAAGTCGGTGCCAGTCGGCTCCTCCCAGGCTCCCCACGGTCACCATGAGACCCTCTCCCCTGGGCGGTGTCCCGAGCAGCTGGGACTCATGGCGACCGCCACATCGGCCCCATCACTGCTGGCATCTTTCCACCCGGGAGCCCGGCTCCCTCACCTGCACGTCTCAGCGTCGGGGCTGCTGGGTGAGGGGATTTCCTTCTGGGAGCGATGCAAACCACGTCTTTACAGACGCACAGGCTCTGTTCTCTCCCACATCACCTGTCCTAATGCCTTCTCCTCTCCATGGAGTCTTTATGCTTGTTTTTGAATCAAATTTCAAAGCCTGCAGCGTGGAAGGCCAGCTGGACAGGCCGTATTTTGAGCCCATGTGCTTCCTCGGTGCCTTCCTGTCCCCTCCTCCCAGGGAGCTGGATCCCCCCCATGACAGCTGCTCCCCCTAAGTGATGGGTCACTGGGGCCCAGGCCCTGTGCTGACCACTGTCTAGCAGGTGCCGTGACAGAGCCTCATGGCAGCCGTGTGAGCTGGGCCTCAGGACCCCCACTTACAGACGCACAGTGTGAGGCTTGGGGGATGGGACTTGCCCTGTCCACACAGCTGCCAAGGGGTGGGGCCGGGATTTGAACCGACATCTGCTTGGATGGCTCACCACCCTCCCCCCACTCCAGGACCTCACAGCGATGTGATGAGGTGACGAGGTGATGATGGTGGTGAATGTGGTGGTGGTGTCGCTGGGCATGTGGGGATGATGATGCTGATGACAGATGGTGGGAGTGAGGGGGTGGCAGAGGTTGTGGGGGGACGGTGGGCAGGATGACATTTCCCAGCCCCCCCTTGCATCTAGGCGGGGCCACGTGACCAGCTCTCAGCAGCACGTTGGGAGAAGTGATGTGTCACCTCCTGGCCGAGGGGATTAAGAAGCAGGTGTGCCTTCCCCCTGTCCCCTCTGCAGCTGGAAGACTTCATCTGATCTGAGGCCCTGGGGTGGGGGGAGTCATGGGATGGGAGGAGCCCGGGGCCCCCTCACCGCAGGGACACCGCCGCCTGCTGGGCAGTGTCAGAGCTGAGCACTGGGGCAGTGTGTGAGTGCTCCATGGGGGTCTAACCCACCTGAGGGTCCACAAAGCTGTCTCGGAGGGGTTGATGCCTGTGCTGAGTGTTGAGACGCTAGGAGGTGAGCAGGAATAAGAGGAGGAGATGCTTTAGGCCAAGGGCCTGATTTGCTCTGGAACCTTAGGGGTTCAATGGAGAGAGTGGACAGAGGCAAGATCTGGGTCTGGCGGAGGGAGTGGGACCTGAATGGTAGCAGTCCCTGGGCCCCATGGGGGAACTTGTGAATTACTGCTAGCACACTGGTGTCTGGTAAGGAATCCTAACCATAAGCTCAAATCTGAATTAGGATGAATCCTCTGGCTCCGGAGAGGGAGAGGTTGGAGCCAGGAAACCAGGAGGCGGCAGGCCCAGCTCACCAGGAAGTGGCGGGGGACATCTCCAGGGCAGAGGGGAGGGCGGCTTTTAGGGGAACTCAGGCTTCACAGTTAACAGGCCTTCGTGATTGATTTCAATGCAGGGGAGGAGTGAAGGTGACCCTAGGTTGTGGGCCTGGGGGTCTAGGTAGGTGGTGTGTGGTGGAGCTATCACTGAAATGGGGACCAGCGGAGGAGCAGGTTCAGAAGGGAAGGGGAGGAGCCCTGGCGGGCTCACCGGGTCCTTTGTGGATGCAGCTGGACCATGAACCCCGTGAGGCTGGCCTTGGTCTGTCTTGTTCATGTGTTCCTCAGGGAGCAGCACAATGTGGGGCTCACTCAGTGTTTGCAGGAGGGAAGGAGGGAGGGAGGAAGGAAGGAAGGAAGGAAGGAGGGAAGGAAGGAAGGAAGGAGGGAAGGAAGGAAGGAAGGAAGAAAGGAAGGAGGCTCACGGAGCAGCACTCTGTCCCTAACAAGGCAGCTCACTGGCGTCAGTGGCTGGGCAGGGGCCAGAGGGGGCAGGAACGCGCAGGTTCACCACCCAGGTCAGCGGTGGGGCTGCGCATCCGTGGAAGCCGTGAGTCCAGCCCTGGGTGGTGAAGGCACAGATGGCAGATGGGAGCCACCGGAGGCTTTGGGTCTGAGGAGATGGGATAAGACAATCAAGGCTGGCAGTGAGGCTGAGTCCCTCTGAGATGAAAGAAAGGGACATCTTGGCAAGTGGCCTCGGGGCTGTGAGATTCCAGGAGCTCCTGGTGCACGGTAATGAGAAAGGATAGCCTGATGCTCTGGTGCTGCCATTCGCACCACCACGCCCTGTCCCCTCTCCTCCCTCCAGGCAGCAGGAGATGGATGACTTCCAGGGCTAGTTTCCATCTGCCCCAAGTGAGGGGGATGAGCTGGAAAACGGAGCAAACCCGGAGGCGCCTTCAGAGCGGCAGGACCTGTGCCGTCAGTCATCCACGAGCCCCGCCCCGCCCCTGCGCCAGCCTCTTGCTCCCTGGCCTTGCGCCCCGGTGCAGGCCATCTCACTTGGGGCTCGCCCCCCACCCCTCCACTGTCCTGCAGAGTCAGGTGCTCCCTGGCTCCTGCCTGGACCCTGCCCAGTCCTCCCCCTCCATCAGCCCCCACGCTGCCGCAGAGCGTTTCTAAAGTCCAGCTCTGAAGGTGGCATGTCTGCGCCATTTGACGGCTTCTCATTTCCTACTTGGCGAAGCCACTCAGCATCCCGGGCCCCGGATCAGGATCCGGAGTCCAAATCCAGCGTCTACCACCTACTACTAGCTGTGTGACCCTGGGCATATTACTTAACATCTCTGAACCTTATTTTCCTCATCTACAAACTGGAAATAATAACATCCACCCAAAGGGTTGTTGTGAGGATAAATGAGATCAGACACGGAGAATGCTTAGAACATCTGACGCTTGCAAGCTCTAGGTATGTGCTGACTCAGGAATATATTTTTCTTTTTGTCTGTTCAGCATTTTTTTTTCTTTGGAGTCAGGCTCTGTTCCCATCCCTGCTTGTCCATCTTCACAGCCCAGAGCCAGTGCATTTCCTTTTAAGCTCAGCTGCAATGAGCGGGGTTCAGCCAAATAGCCCTGACCCACACCAGCCTGGTCTGCCTCTGCAGCTGAGCTGGTCCCTTCCTGCTCTTGGACCTGAACTTTCCACTGCAGCCCCACTGACTGGTCCCTTGAACACATGCTGTTCCTAACCTTATGCCTATTTTTCCTCGAAGTCGCCTCTCTCTGGGACGGCCCCCTTCCAAATTCTTGTTCTGCCCAAATGCTGCACCTCCTTCAGGGCCCAGTAAGTCCACAGACCTTGAGTCTTAGGTCGGGGGTTTCTCAGACTCAGCCCTATTAACATTCAGGCTAGATTATTCTAATTTGGGGGCCAGCAGTCCTATGCATTATAGGATGCTTTGCAGCATTCCTAGCCTCTATTTCCTACATGTTAAGAGCATCCCTGAGTCATGACAATTGAAACTATCTCAAGAATTTGCCAAATGTCCTCTGGGTGGGGGGTGGGGGGGCAGAATCCCCCCTGGTTGAGAGCCACTGTTAGAGCGGATATAAATCTTTGTCCCTGTTCCACGCCTTACTTGCTATGTGGCCACAGACTTATTTCTGAGCTTCTCAGAGACTTGATTTATTCATTGGGCTGGTGCAGATGGTACCATCCATTTTACAATGTTCGGAAACGCACTACATTGATCATTCATGAGAAGTCCTGGTGCTGAGTAGATGCTCAGTAAATATCAGACGTTGTGATGGGCTCACAAAAGCCAGTGTCACCATGGGGCTTCACCTCCAGAAGGGCAGGCCTCAGCCCCGGCGAAACCTCAGCCTGCAGCCTTGCTCTGGGAAAGAGATATAGACGGTATTCTAATTGCAAAGTGCAAATGGCAGAGGCTTGGGAAGATTTCTGGAAATAAACACTGCACAGTAGAGAGGAAAGGAAGGTGGGAGAGAAAGGAGGGGGTGGAGGCAGGCCCCATGTTTAAAAATTGGGATCTCACCCATAAAAATCAGATTTCCTTTTCTCCTAAAAAAATTGGGAGATCTGACCCCCCAGGGTATGAGGAGGCAGTGGGCTGCAGCTCCCTCCACACGGACCTCCCTTGGGCTCTTCGCTTAAACGCCACCACTCCCGATAGCCCCTCGGCTCTGCGGCTGAGCGCAGCATCAGGTCTGCCCTGCTGTGCTCCTGTCACCTGAAAATGTCACCCCCTGACCTTGGGAGGATTCCAGGTGGTGAGGCTGGGCTGGAGAATCAACCTTGAGATCTGTCACTGTCTCAGCTCAAATGTCACCTCTTCTGCCCTTCATCCCACTGCTCCTCCAGGACGTGGCCACAGCTGATGGGCTGGCTGCCACTGTGTCAGGCTTCGTGGGAGCGGAGTGGCTGCTGGAGGACTGTCCCCACACTCAGGGCAGAAAAGGATTCATTCCTAGCCAAAGGCCGGACACACAGCACAGAAATCAAGATACTGCTTCCTACCTCCCTGGAAGCTGGTCTTACAAAGCCCTCTGACTGATAATGCATTGAGCCCACAGCGCTTTAGCTTTTTTGGCTAAAATACGCAGAATCCAGACATCCCCACAAATCACATTCCGTTGTCTTTTAAACACACTAGGGCCAGACCACGGGCTCCAGTGGGCTGGGGGTCACACAGAACCAGGAGGACTGGCAGCTGGCATCATCCATCCACATTTTAGTTACGACCTGATGGTTGAAGGATGATCACCACTACCTCTGTATCACTTTCAGAGAAAAATAAATGAGCTCAAAAGAATCCAGTTTGGGTGGGCTCGACTCCCGAAGGGCAAAAAAGGAACAAGAGAATTCCTCAGGCTGTCCCTTGATGGTTCAGAAAAAGAGACTCAGGTTCTTGAAGAGGCAGGAAGCAGGGGCTTAGGAAAAGCAAGGAGGAAGTAGGTTTTGATTTTCTGGAATGTAAAGAAAATATTTATGTAATTTTCTGGACTGTAAAGAAAATATTCAAATTCTTGAAAACAAAAGACAGGGCATTGAGTGACTAAATTTAAACTTTCTCTTCAAGCTGATAAGAGAATCCAAGCCAAAAGTTTAAAAAACTTCTGTTAAATTTCTTATTACAAGTCATCCCCCAAATTTCAAACAGTTTATGGATTATTTTTCTCCACCCCAGTCCTGCAGGGAGGATCATTTCCCATTCAGAATCCAAGTGCCCTTTATGAACCATGGACTTCTGTTCATTATTTTTTAAATTTTCACTGTCAACAGTCTATAGTCTTTTTTTTAAAAAAAGTAATTTCCACTTTGGTTTATTCTAGCTTGAGTTCCACCTACCACACTCTTCAAGAAAACAAACAAAAAACCCCCCAAATCCTCCCTTCCCCCACAAATTACTAGTTCAACCTCCACAGGTAAACCCAGTATAGAAAAGTGGGAAGATAAAAAATCTTATCACTTAGAAACTACCAAGACTAACACCATGATGTGTTTTCTTCTCTAAAAATCCAGAATAATAAAAACCAAACAAGATAGGGATAGAACGCAGACAGTTTAGTGTGCAATCTTTTAAAGAAACTATGTTGTTTTTTTTTTTTAAAGATTATAAATGACAGGAAAATTGGTCATTATATGTGTTAAGCCAAAATTCTGGGTAGGAAACCTCTCCTGTGGGAAAGCATGTATACAGACTGTATAAAAACACACCAAATACCCAGAGCGATTATCTCTGGGTACAAACCGCGTCATACTCCGTACTGTTCACCTTCAACAACAAATAGGCTCTATTTTAAGGATCAGGAAGAAAATAACGCCTCTTGGAAGACAGACAATGGGAACCTTATATTTCCAAGTAATGGGGCTCAGGGGCTCTCAACAAGTTCTAGATGTTTTGTTTCCAAAGCCAAGTAATGGGCAGGAGGGGGTGGGGGAGCGGAGCGCCTGCCGCAGGGAGCATCTGGGGCGGGAGCGCGGGGGGCATTGTGATGCGCCTGGGCGCGTAAGGCCCTGGCCAGTGGGGCTGGGAGCGCGGGGGCGGGGTTGGCATTGACCTTGCGATGCTTGCTGGCGCCGGCGTATCCTGGCCCATCAACGAGGGGGGCATTGTGACGCTCCCTGGTATATAAGGTCCTGCTGGGACTGCCCTTGCCATTTTGCCTGCACCCGCCTGGAGCTCACGGTTCTTCATTCCCCGGAGCACAGAGCGCGACAGAGGGACCATGGGAAGAGGGATGTTGATCAGGCTTCAGCTGGGGCTGCTGTTTCTGGCGCTGCTCCTGTCGCAGGAGATTTTTGTCGTAGCCCCCCCGCCCGCCACCACCACCACCAGGGCCACCACCACCACCAGGGCCCCCACGACCAGGGCCCCCACCACCGACACCACTGCCACCACGTCCGGCGTCTGTGCCCTCCAGTCTACTGTGAGTGTGCTCATGGCTTCGCTCTTCCTTCTACGTCTTCACTGTTGAGAAACTCAGGCCGAAAAACATTTTCACTTTCCCAGCTCATCTTTTAAAACCCAATCCCAATGGCTCCTGCATATCTTGTATGGTAAGGGAAGTAACAGGCCCTCGTGAAATCTACCAATTCCACTCCTTATGTTCCTGGCGCAATGTTGAGAATTGCCATTTTCCCTTTGAAGAACATCTGAGGAAGTTGACTCGCTATTCAATCTGTGGACCTTTGTGTACAAGACTGAAAGGATCGCTAACAGCCAAAATTAGTGAACAACCTTGTGAGTGGGGGCTTAAGGAATATGGACTCTTAAAACTCTACTATGAAAGTAAGAATTTCACCTTGATCTAGAAAAAAAAAAGGATGAGGTGTGGAGTGGAGATGTTTCATTTCGATTCACCGAATCTGTAAGGCCATTAAAACAATTGGTAATACCAAAAGCTTCTGTGATTCTTTTTATGTATTTTGCAAGGGGCCTCCGGATGTTACTGGAAATGAGTGCGATTGCCATGTGTCAGAGCAATGATGGATTGGAATCTACCCCAAATCCAAGCATTATGAGTACATCTTGCTAAGGCCCTTATAAGACTTTTTTTTTTTTTAATTTACTTATTTGAGAGAGAGAGCACGAGCAGGGAGGGGGGTGGGGGGGCAGAAAGAGAGAGAATCTCAAGCAGACTCCCCACTGAGTGTGGAACCCAATGCGGGGCTCGATCCCAGGACCCCAGAATCATGACCTGAGCCGAAGGCAGACACTTAACTGACTGAGCCACCCAGACATCCCGCTAAGGTCCTTATAAAGGCAAATGGTAGACACATGCCATCATATAGTTCCATCCAACAAGAGTGTCAGATTCATTTAGCTACCATATTTAACCTGGTTCTAAAGACTAGAAGTACATTGACTTTCACTGATCTTAACATGCTGCTTTTCACGAATAGATAGACAGGGCCCTGCTTTCTCTGAGCCATGCTATCAAGAGTCATACATCGTGGAGGTAGGTGGTGGTTTTTTTCATTTCTCGGGAGAAGTGACACTTATTCCAAACACCATCTCTAGTCACAGGGTTTGACCTGCAGTGTTTGTTCTGCTGAGCAAAGGCCTGGATGAGAGTCCAGAGGGGCCACAAAGCGGGCACTAGGCAGTAACCAGACAAACAAAACATCAATACAAAATTGTGGGTTCCTCCGCCCCATTCATGAAGCTGTAACCTCACATGCTGCTCACAAGCCTTCTGTGACCACATCACCAGGCCCATGCTCTTTCAACAACCCTTTCGTGAGGGTTTTTCGATTTGTTCTGCTTTTTTGGATGTAGTTTTTAGAGGTTCCTCTATGGTTTACAATATGGGACTTTAACATAGTATGGTCTATCTTCAAATAATATCACACCACCTCGCAGGTCATGGAAGAGCCTTATAGCAGTACACCTGCCCTTCTGTCATTCCTCCCGCCCCTCATGTTCCTGCCTTTACTTTGTCATGTTCTAGATCCTGCAATACGTTGTTACCACTTTTGGCTTTTAAGGGTTAACCTTTTCAGGAAATTCTAAAAATGAGAAAAGTATCTTTTATATTTATTCGCATATTTACCATTTCCAGTGTTCTTCCTTCATTTGGTGAATCTCAGATTTCATTTGTCGGCATTTTCCTTCCCCATCTATGTCCAGTCTGCTGAAAAGCCCACCAGAGGCATCTCATTTCAGTGTTTTTGATCTCTAGCATTTTCTTTTGGTCCTCTCTCAGGATTTTTCTCTCTCTGCTTTATACTGACCACCTGCTCTTGTGTGTTGTCTAGTTTTTCCGTTAGAGCCCTTAGCATAGTCCTCAGAGCTGTTTTCAATTCCTGGTCAGATAATTCCAACATCCCTGCCATGTCTTGTTCTGATGTAGGTTCGGTCTCTTTAAACTGTTGCTTTTGCTTTTTAACATACATTGTGTTTTGGTCTTGATAGTCCAGTGTGATGTACTGGGTAAAAGGAACTGCTGTAAACAGGTCTTTAGTAAAGTGGTGGTGAGGGGTGGGCGGAGGGGAAGGTTCTGTTGTCCCATGGTTAGGGCTCAGTCTGTTAGTAAGCCTGTGCCTCTGGACGATGGACTTTGTAAGTTTGGGTCTGAGGTTTTCTTTCCCCTCATGGGTGGGACAAGAAGGCTAGAGCTAGAATGGAGGGAGCTGGGTGTCTCCATTCCCCTATGCCAGGCTCTGATAGTACCTGTTGCAGCAGGTGAAGCTCTGGTTAGTTTTTTGGGAGGGTGGGCTTTGTTAACAGAGTTCCCCAGTGTCTTTCAGGATGGCTCCATTTTCCCCTCCCCCTGCCAGAGGCATGAGGGGATTTTTCTCTAGTATTCACTGTGAAAACCCAGACTGAGCACCTGGAGGTAAGACTCATGAAAGTGTGGATGCCCTCTTATGGCAGGGTTCCCCTGTAGCTTTTAATTCTCTGAGTTGTCCACACTCAGCTGCCAGCAATTCATTACAGTTCAGCTTTTCCTACCCAGGCACTGGTTTCCATAGGGGTGCCCACCCATGAGTCCCTGCCTGGGAAGCTGTGATCACCTCTAATCCCTCTCTGTCTCTCCAGTCTCGGGGACAGTGGTTTGCCCTATATCCTCTTCTCTTTTATGTCTAAGAAAAATTGTTGATTTTTCAGTCTGTTCACCTTTTTTGGGGGGGATTTTGAGATGGAATAGGGACATCTAGTCTCCTTACATGTGGAGCTGGAAGTCCCAAACTTTTCCTTCAACCTAAAGAACTTTTTTTTTTTTAGAGAGTTTATTTATTTATTTGAGAGAGAGAGAGAGAGAGATAGAGTGAGGGAGAGAGAGAGAGAGAGAATGAGCCGGCGGGGAGAGGCAGAAGCAGATTCCCCCCTGAGCAAGGAGCCCGCTGTGATACAGGGCTCGATCCCAGTACCCTGGGATTATGACCTAAGCTGAAGGCAGACGCTTAACCGACTGAGCCACCCAGGTACCTCAACCTAAAGAACTTTTATTAACAGTTCCTGTAGGGCAGGTCTGGTTGCAAACCATTCTTTGACTTTCGTTTGTCGGAAAGAATTTTTATTTTGCCTTCATGCATGAAGGATATTTTCTCTGAAGATGGAATTCTAAGTTCCTATGTTATGTATTTATTTTTTTGGCATGGCAAAGATGTCATTCTGTCTTTATTTTTTTGGGGCTTCTGTTGTTTCTGACACAAAGTCTGTGGTCATTCTTAAACTAGTTCCCTGCATATAAGGTATCTTACTGCTCTGTCTGCTTAAAGTTTTCTCTGTTGCAGTTTTTTCAGCAATTTATAATGTGTGTTAGTGTTGTTTTCTTTGTATTTACCCTATTTGGGATTTTTGAGATCTTTGGGTCTGTGCATTTATAATTTTCATAAAATCATATTTTATTAGACAAAATTCAGCCCTTAAGTACTTCTTCTATACTTTTCTCCCCTTTCTGGAACTCCAGTTTCACAGATGGTAGACCTCTGATACTGTCCCACAGGTTACTGATGCTCCATTCCTTTTTTTCTTTTAAGTTGTCTTCTCTAGGTGCTTCGGTTTGCATAGCTTTTATTGCTCTATCTTCATATATGTTCGACTTTTCTTCTGCAGTGTCTATTCGGCTGCTATTCCCATCTAGTGAGATTTTCATTTTGCTTCCATTGGTCCCTTTTTAATAGGCTTCATTTTTTTCTTCATTGTGTACATATCTTACTTTAGGGCCGTGAACTTATTTATATGTAGTTTTTTCCCCTCCACCCTTAGTTTTTAATTTTTTTTCCCTCCTCCCTTATGTGGGAAAACCCTTTCTGTAGTTCTGATGTAATACTGTATGTGACAATTATTTTAAAATCCTAGGCTGCCAATTCTCTCATATTTGCTATTTCTTAGTTGGTTTCTATTGGCAACTTTTTTCTTCTGGTGGTTTTGGGTCACACTTTTGTGTCTCTTCATATGTCTGGTAACTTATGATTGTATGCTTGACATTTGAATGTTTTGTTTTTGACTTTCTGGATTTTGTTGTCTTCCTTTAAGGAGTATTGAAATTATTTTGGCAAGTAGTTTAGTTACTTGAAAATCATTTTGATTTATTGGGCTTATTTTGTAGCTTTGTTATGATGGGCTAGAGTAGCTTTTATGCGAGGGTTAATTTAGCCTCACTTTAAAAAAAAAGATTTATTTATTTGAGAGAAAGAGAGAGAGAGAGAGAGAGAGAGAGAGAGAGAGAGAGAGAGAGAGAGAGAACAAGCAAGTGAGGGAGCAGCCGAGGGAGAGGATCCTAAGCAGACTCCACACTGAGTGCAGAGCCCGATGTGGGGCTCAATCTCACAACCCTGAGATGACCTGAGTCAAAATCAAAGAGTTGGACGCTTAACCCACTGAGCCACCCGGGTGCCCCTAGCCTCATTTCTAAGGCATTGTCCTTAAAAGTCTTTACTTATTATCCCAAATATTCAATGAGGTCTCTCTTTACCCCAGATGGTCAGACTCAAGTGCTGCACAGCCCTGTGAACACAGATTTGTGTTCTGAAGTTATTCTCTGCTTGATTGTATGGACTTTCCTCCTGTGCCTGCCCAGCTTGGTGTTCAGAAACAAACTCAAGAGGCCATCTCTGCAGGTTTCTGGAATCCTTTCTCTGTGTAGTTCCCTCTTCTCTGCTACTGTCCCTGCAGATTCTAGCCATCTCTGTCTCCCCAAACTCAGATCTGCCTCTTTGACTCAGTGAAACTACCCCTTTCTAGAAAGCTCTGTTACCTCTTCCTGAGCTGTGGCCCGAAAAGTGCCTATAGGATGGAAGCTGGTGTGCTTTCAGGACTCATCTCATTTGTTTTTCTTCTCTTAGAGATCCCAGTTCTTCACTGCTTGTTGTCCAATATCTGGCATAGCTGTTTCAACGTGTCTTGTCCACTTCTTCATTTATTTGTAGGGACGATGGTAAGGTATGTACAGTAACCTATCATGACCAAAGCAAAAGTCAAAAGCGTAGGTCTTTAGCATCTAACACACTTGAGCTGATTCTGACTCTACCAGTTACTTGCTGTGTGACCTTGGGCATATCACTTGGCTTCTCAACTTGTATTTTCTTGTATGTTAAATAGTCTCTGCCTCTCAGTATTATTGTAGAGATGAGATGACATGTCAAGGGCATCACATGTCTGGTGCATAGTAGGGAAGTGTTCAAGAGATGAAAAGCATTATTATGCATAAGAATGGTCCTCAGGTTTCTGCAAGATGCTACGATAGTTAAATCCTGCTAATGAAGCTACCAGAAGACCAGCATCTCTCTGCAGCCCTAACTGGCCACTCAAGTGATGGATTGTACTTTTAAATATTTAAGTGGGCTTGGCTGCTCTGCCTTGAAAGTTAATAAGTTTCTATTGAGCTCCTGTCAGCTGATTTTAACATCTTGCCTCTGACCCATTCAAAGTGTGGGGTCTTCTCGGGTGGCTCCAGGGGCCCATGTAAATTCCAAGGTGTTGCTAAAAGCTGTCACTGGACTCTCATTCCAAGACATGGAGAGGATCCTAAGCTCAGTCCAGCTTGGCTGCTCTTCCCACCAGGCTCCTCCCTCCATTTTTCCAGGAAATCAGAGCCTTTCATGGTAACTCGCTTCTGATCGCGGTTGATGTGGGAAGTAGAGTTCTGGAAGGCAGGTCCCAAAGGAGACATTAATCCTCCCTGCGTTGGGAGCTGCGAGGGCAACCTTTGAGGGGGTGGGAAGGAGGATCAGGAGGGAGAAGTGAGATGAAGTGAGGCCTCCAAGCAAGTCTGTTTACTCCCCTTTGCTCTGGGTTATCTTTAAATGGAATAAAAATATCTCCTAATCCTCTTTATCTTAGTTCAGTGCTTCTAGAAAAGAGATACTTGACATTTAAGGTTGTAGGAGAAGGGAAAAAAGTACCAGTATGAGAGAACCATAATATTCAGTAGAAACTATAGAATGGCGAAATTTCAGGGAACTCACATTAGGAGCCTCCTTAATGTCTCGAGAAAAAAACCAATGAGGAGAGAAAGCGAGCCCAACCAGGAGCCTTCCTGTTGAGACAAGTTGTCAGGACATCTGACATACAGACCTGCTCTGGAGAGAAGGCAGCAGTTTGCCCTTGGTCCTCACACTGGGCATCCCCTGTTAGCACTGAGGTGCCACGTCCCCTAAGGTTTTTTTTTGCCTTGTTAGCCCTGCGAAACTCCTCCTTTTGTTATCCATCGCCTGTCTGCAAAACTGTGGCTCCTGCCACTGCCTTCCTCCCCCATCTGTGTGTCAGTTTCCCAGAAATAGTGAGAGGTGTGTTGTGCACGCGAGAGGCTAGATGGGGAGCTGAGCTGACTGTTGAGCAAGTGCATGTAGGATGCCACATCACCCCGAGGCTGAACACTGGGGAGCTGACCGCACTGGGATCCAGGAGAAGGGTCTTGGGTACTGACCCCGAGAGAGACAAGATTCTCAGTGTCTTTAAATGCTTTGTCTCAGAACAGGAGGCAAACCACGTGTGTGACGCTTACATCAGTGGAACCAGGGGCAGGTGTCGACTGGTTGGTGGAGACAGATCATGCCTGGTCTGGGTTCTTAGAAACACAGCGTCATTCATTTTAAATGTGTTGTCCCTGCATCATAGTCCTTTTGTTAGGAGAATTTCCGGGAAGCACATGCATCAAGTCAAATGCTTTCAAAGCATATTGCCAGACTGTCTGGCTCAAATCTTGGCTTCGCCATCTGTAAACTATTTGTGAGCAAAACACTTCACCTCCCTGGCCATCTGTTTCCTCATCTGTAAAATGGGGAAATTAATAGTATCCACCTTCTAGGGTTGTCCTGAGGATTTAAAGCATTCACCACTATTATTTTTAAAATTGTTATTATTGTTGTAATGAGAATGCCTTCAAGAGAAGTGCTGGTTTATGTGCCCATGAGCAGATCATGAGAGCATCTTTTGACTGTTGCAGATGACCATGACGAGGCAGGAGAGCTGGGTTGTTGTCCCGGGTCTGTCTCTGACTCAGTGTATAATCTTGCGGGGGTCTTTTCCCTCATTCTCTGTTTTCTCATCTCTTAAAGGGGACCATGGTCCTATGTGACCACTGAAGCCCCCTCCAGGCCAAAGAATTTGTGAATAGAAATGTCCAGAAAATAATGTAATTTTTTAAACAGGACAAACATCTTACTGACTCTTCCAAATAGTTCAGCAGGGTGAAAGAATTCTCAAGCAGACTCCCCACCAAGCATGGAGCCTGACATGGGGCTCGATCTCACAACCCTGAGATCATGACCTGAGCCGAAATCAAGAGTTGGACGCTCAACCATCTGAGCCACCCGGGTGCCCCAAAAGGAGGTAGGTTTTTTTTTCTTTTAAAGATTTTATTTATTTATTTGAGCAAGAGAATGAGAGAGAGAGAGAGAGAGATTATGAGTGGGGGGTGGGGCGTGTAGAGGGAGAAGCAGAGTCCCTGCTGAGCAGGGAGCCCAATGCGGGGCTTGATCCCAGGACCCTGGGATCATGACCTGAGCCGAAGGCAGATGCTTAACTGGCTGAGCCACCCAGGCGCTCCAGGAGGTGGGTTTTAAAAGATTTTTACACTGGTGAATGAATTGGTTAGCTCTGTAATGGGGGGTGGCACTGGAGACTAAAAGAGTGTGCCATGGGCTGCAACCTTCTGGAATTGAATCCCAGCTCAGCTGGTGTGTGATCAGGAGCAAGTTACTTGACCTCTCTGTGCCTCGGGGGCTAATCTGTAAAATGAGGCTTATAGCAGAATCACAGTCTTGTAGTTACGGCTAAAGTGGTGATCCATGTTCAGTGCCTAGCTTAATTCCTAGCACAGAGTAGGTGCAGCAAAAACGTTGGCTATTATTAGATTTCCGAGGGCTCACCTGAATACAGGTAACAAGGGGCAAGAGCAGAGAGTGGAGACCCAAGTAGATGATGGCTGAGGTCCTTCCAGGCTGGCAAATTTCTGAATAAAAGGCTTGAAAACTATTTGCTTGCTTAAGCAGGGTAGATAGTCATACTTCCTGTCTTGTTTACATTATTAAGACGTTTATGTAGCAAAACACTTTTTCTAAGTAATGCAAAAGTGCCCAGAGTTCTGACTAATTTGAATTAATGAAATTTTATTGTACCTTTAAAGACCAATCTCTCCATATTTACCCATGAAAATATAAAAATGTAATTTCAATATTTAGAAACTCCTCTTGAGTTTTAGAAGAATCTTACTATAGGGTGTTAGGAAAAATGGTGATTTCAGCAAAATCCTCCTTCCATCCACCTAGAACCTTCTCACACCCCAAATGCCTGGGGTTCAAATCCCAGCTCTGTCTCTCACTACAGGGCATTGAACAGGTCATCTAAAGCTACTCATCCCATTTTTCTCTTCTGCAAGTTGTGGACAATCATAGAATCTATGCTTTATGGGTTGTAGAGAGAATTAAATGAATAAACATCCAAATCTTAGAAGAGTACCTGGCCCATCATAAGTGCTCAGGAAATGCTGGTCACTAATGGTTAACCTGCATCGTGGACTCCCATTCGCTGTCTCTGCGGACCTCTGGGACTCTGGTCCACATCAGCTGCTTCAGATCCCTAAGGGCTGGCCGAAGAGTTTGTGACCTGAACCCTGGGATGTACGCGCCTGCCAGACCATGCCCTGGGCCTCACTGGATCCCTGGCCCTGGCTTGCCAGGGGTTTGTCTAGCAACCCCCTGGTGATGTGATCCCAAGTCCCTCACACAGCCGAGACCTCACTGGTTATAACATAAACATTTGCAGCGATACCGGGCTCCAGGGAGAGCATAATTCTGCAGGTGCGGAGGGCAGTAGTCATATTATCGTTTGTTTTTCTAAACACCTGGGTACCAACTTCATTTAAAATAATGTCAAAGGAATTGGAGGCAACACCAATATTTCCGTGACAGGCTGTTTGGCTTTGTAAGTTAGGAAAGCATGGAGCCAACCCCAGTACCAGGCTTCATCTGCTCTGAGATGGGCATGGGGACCTCTGCCTCCGCTTCCTCCAGCCTCCAGGCTCAGGGACCCCAAGGAGGGTGGGCCAGAGGGTGGGCCTCCCTTGGGGACTGAAGAAAGGGGGACGTGGGGAACATCAGTGTCCCTACGTGGGGCTGAGGTGAGTGATAGGGGAGTCAGGGAGGTGTAATGACTTCTCTTCATCCTTATGATGAAACGGTGAGGAAAGCTGTTTTATCCTCCTCCTTGTATAGATGGGAAGCCGAGGCTCAGGGAGACCCCTGGCTAGGGTCGCCGACCAGAAGATCACTGCAGCGACTCTGACCGGTTGCCTCCGTTCCCGGCGCTTTCCCGAGGGCATCAGTTAACCCTCCGGAGTTCCTATAGCATCGCAGATGGAGAAACTGAGGACCAGAAGGACAGGGCATTTTAACCCTGTATCTCTAAGCCATACAATGGACGCTCCGTCCGTCCTGCCTTGGTACCGACTTAATGGGGCCAGGGCCAGATCTGTCGTGACAACGAGAAGGAAGTCTCAGCCCTTGGAGCCCAGGACAGCCAGAGCGCGGTGTGGGCTGCCCGGCCCCCTCTGGTCCGGACCTGCACGGGCCCAGGTCGTCAGAGAGGTGCTCAACAGGGGGTGGGGGGAAGGCCTAGACACTCTTCCCTGCTCTTTGGGCGCAGCGCCCCGAAGATCCACAGTGGGCTTCTGAGGATGACCGCCACCACCACTGCTGCAGCCATCGTGGTAGGTACCTTAGAGCACGCACACGTGTCCCCTCCTCCCCCAACTCGCCCCCTAAGCTGCAAGACCCGAACAAGCCCGTGTGGGGGGCACCTCGCCCTCCAGAGCTGCCCCGCTCCATCCTTGCCTCCCGCGCTCGGCCCCACCGAGTCCACCTGCCCTGCCCGCCCCTCGGCCTGAGTCCCAGCCGCCCTTCCCCTCGACAGGGCTCTGCCTGGAGCGCGGCCCAGGAACCTGATTGAATCCTCTAAAAACACATTTTGCCTGTGGGTCAATCCTTCCCCTCTCTGGTGCTACTCCCTGAGCAGCTTCCAGCAGAGAAAAGGGGAGAGAAAAAGGCCCAGACTTACATTTACTGAAATATATATTGGGAACCTGGGAGGCCAAATGTTAAAGATGCATCTGCTTCTGCTGCTGAGGTGTGGATGCCGCCCAGTGAGAGCCTTTCCGTGTTCTCCAGGGGGCAGCCGTGTGGAGGGAGGGGCTTCACTCTCCCCCTGCAGGCTGGCTGCAGGCTGTAGGACAGGCCCGACCCTTGTCCACCCCAGGTCGCAGTGAGTCCTTGCACACCAGCTGGCGCCACCTTTCAGAGTCTGCAGCTGGGTGCCCTTGATTCTCCCTGGTTCTCTGAAGCAGGAAGGCTGACGGGGTGTGGTAGCACCTGCTGAGAGCCTCCTGCAGTTGGTCCCTTTGCTGGAATATCCCTCAGCATCGCCACAGCCACCCTGCCGGGGAGGAGCTGGGGTGGGGAGGGCCCACTCACTCATCCCTGGACCTGTCCACCGTCTGCTGGGCATCTCTGTGTCCTGGACACTGGACTGGCCTGGGGCATGTGACTGTGACCCAGTAGTCAGTCCCCGCACTTAGAAGCCAAAAGGGGGAGCAGCTGATGACAAGAGGGAAACCCTGGGGTCTGTACCAAACCCAGGCCAGGAGCTTCCTGGGAGGTTCCAAAGGGAGTGCCTGGCAGTTAGCCAGGTGAAGAAAGGTGGGAAGAGAGTCCCAGGCAAAGGGAACAGCATTGCTAAGGCCTGGAGCCAGAAGATCAAAAGGCTCAGGATACAGAAAACAGGTGAGGCGGGGCCTTACCCAAGGTCACAGAGCCGGTTAGAAGGGCAAAGCCAGATCCTGACCCAGGCTGCGCTGCTGCAAACCCGGGGCTCACCCCAGCCCACTGTAGTGGGCGGGTCATCTTCACAGCAATCTGAGAAGAGAGGAGACTCCCTGAGGTCCAGGGGCCCTGGGAGTGGTCAGAAAGCCAGTCACAGGGATACGGCCAAGGGCAGGGTCACTGGCTGCAGCCTCAGATCCTTACCAAGTGAAGCATCCTTGTGTGGCTGGGAAGAGGCTGAATTGGGCTGGGCTCCGCATAGCTCCCTCACCCCAGAGGCGGCCGTGGGGGAGCCCGGAACCCTGATGTCAGGATGCATTTGGTTGTGAGCAGAATTTGTGGACATCATATCAGCCATAAAGGGGGGCCCACTTCCAAGGCCGTGCTGATGTGAGGGAGCAACACTGCCTTTGTGGGTGTTAAAAGCTCCCAAATACTGAGCAGTTATCATGTGCCAAGCTCTATGCTCGGGACTGGACATGGGTTATTTCTCTGATGGGCACACACGGTATTCCCTTGTACAGATGAGAAATCTGGGGTTCAGAGAGAGAAGGGACTGACCTAGGGTTATACAACATGCATCCGACTCCATTGCCCCTGCTTGTAATGTGCTCACTCTTCTGCCTCCCATAATAGGGGGCAGCCTGTCTTTGTGTCCCCAGGGGCATTTTCCCAATGTGACTGTTAACCACCCACAGAAAAGTCAGCTCCGGAGACAGGGCTCAGGGACAAGAAGTGCATTCACATTCACTCATACCTCAGAGCTTTGTGGAGCACCAACTATGTGCTGGGGTCCCGTGCTGGGCCATGGGGACCCAGCTGTGGATAAGATGCAGCCCTGGCGCTCAGGGCCTACACCCATCTGCCATGTCCCAGGAAGGGGTAAGTTGTCTCTGTGAGGTGTGACAATCTGGTCACTAGGGAGGGTTCTTTGCTCCACTCAACACCAATTCATTGAGCACCTACTATGCACCACGCTGTGTGTGTGTGTATTCTGCGGGAATGCCGCAGTGGAGAGGAGGGACTGTCTCCGCTCTCACGAGAAAGCAAACATGAAACCATCACAGAAAATAATCAAGGCAAGTTCGGATTGTGACGAATGTTATGAAGACAGCAAAGTGGGGTGCTGGATGGGTGGGGGGTGCTCCACTGGCCACAGGACAGCTTAGAGGAGGAGCTCTGGCTTTCTCCAAGACACTTGGAGGGAGACATGGAAGCTGAGCGGAATTGGGGTTTCTTTTCTGTCAATTGGGTCCTGGGGGGTCTCACAGCCCTGCAACTTGCAGGGGGTCACGGGGGTCAGGGTGGCCCCCAGGGAGCCCACAGCCAGCCAACCTCAGCTCCATGGTTCCAATCCCCTGGCCAGGGCTTCTGCTCCGCCATCCCCTTGCAGGCAGTGACTGTCCTCCCCCAACGCTCCCCAGCAGGGTCTCCCAGGGGCTCCACGCTGCCATCCTCTTGAAACCTCATCATTTTCCAGCCTTCCAGGCTATCCCACCAAGTGCCTCTCCTCCAACCTTCCCAGGGCCTGATGTTGCCTCTGTGAAGTCCTTCTCTAGAAGTGGCTTTGCAGACATTTGGGGGTCTCCACACTCGTCACCCAGCCCTCAGGGCATACAGGACCTGGGCGCTCACTGTGCCTTTGTACCCTGATGCACCTGTGGCCCAGATGCTAGGACTTCTCTCTGGCTCCTGGAATCTGGGACGCTTCCAGCTCAGCACGAAATGTAAGAACTGTAAGAAATGTTCGGCACCAGGAAGTCTCAGATCTTCCCAGGCACGGACTAATTTGTTCCTGATTAAGCAAATGCCATAGGTCACCGTGTGACCATTTTTAATGTTGAAGTTTTTCTGATGACCTCACTCTCACCCCCTGCTCATTTCCGACTGGCTTCTCTCTCTGCCCGCATTTCTACTGCTGCCTCTGAAGCGAGGCTCCTTTGTTCCCCTCTTCCTCCTCCCAGCCAGGATTCCTGAGCTATTGCTGCGAGCTCCGGAATGTTCTGGGTCCAGGAAAGCATCCAGAGCTTCCTGCCTTAAGGGAGGATGACAGAAGGAGATTGAGAGGTGACTCTGCCTGTCCTCCAGAATCTGGCTCCCTCCTGAGACCCCAGAGGGATGAGGGGCGGCCCAGGAATTGGCATTGACAATCTAAGGACACTCCCAGTGGCATATGGAAGAAAAATGGAGGGCAACCAGCCCTTAGAATCAGGGAGGACTTCCTGGAGAATAAGACATCTGAGTTGAGTCTTAACAGACATCTGCCAGGGGACTTTTATCATGTCTAGGGGACTCACCTCCAAGGTCATAGTTCTTGTATAAATGAATGAATGAATGAATCTAATCCAGACCCTCTGTTTGGCCACAGAGCTGGGTCACATGCCTCCAGGTTCTGTCAGAGCCTAGTAAGCCCATCCCTCGGTCCCAACAACCTCTCTGTCTTCCTGGGAGAGAAAGTCCCTTACCCCTGCTGCCAGAGGCTTCAGACCACCTGACATAGATACGCAGGAACCTCTTTGCCTCTGGGGGCTGTCCTGAGCTCTCCATACTGAAAGCCCAAGGGCCTGGGTTTCTCTGTCTGTAGGTTTGCTCACAGCTTCTAAGAGGCAACAGAGTCCTGGAGAAGGGTACAGACCTGGCTCAAACCTCACCTCTGTCCCTTCATAAGCATGTGACCTCCAGCAAGTCACTGTACTCTCTGAGCCTCAGTGGGGCGTAATGGTAATAGTGCCTTGCGGGAGGCTGGTTGTTAAAGGACCCTGAGTCTCTCACTGGAGCAGACTTCTAAAAGTTCCAATTTTGTGCTCCACTGCTTTATCACTTGCCGGTAGCGGCTGATGGAGGCTCCCTCCCCCACCGTCTATCTATGTATGGGAATACATCACCTCGCATTCACTTCTCTGCACCTCCTAACTTGCAGAAGGTGGTCGCTTTTCTATTCGTAGAGTTGCAGCTATTCTTTTCTTAGATCTCCAGGTGAGTTCGCAAGTGTTCAGAGTGATTTGATAGCTATCTAGCTGAATTCCTGGGACCAGATGAAATTAAGGTCTCCTACTCCTCTGCCATCTTGGACACCTCAATAGATGCAGAAAAAGCATTTGACAAAGTACTGCATCCTTTCTTGATTAAACCTCTTCAGAGTATAGGGATAGAGGGTACATACCTCAATATCATAAAAGCCATCTATGAAAAACCCACAGCGAATATCATTCTCAATGGGGAAAAACTGAGAGCTTTCCTGCTAAGGTCAGGAACACGGCAGGGATGTCCACTATCACCACTGCTATTCAACATAGTACTAGAAGTCCTAGCTTCAGCAATCAGACAACAAAAAGAAATAAAAGGCATCCGAATTGGCAAAGAAGGAGCCAAACTCTCACTCTTTGCAGATGATATGATACCTTATGTGGAAAACCCAAAAGACTCCACCCGAAAGCTGCTAGAACTCATACAGGAATTCAGTAAAGTGGCAGGATATAAAATCAATGCACAGAAATCAGTTGCATTTCTATACACCAATGAGACCCAAGAAAGAGAAATTAAGGAGTCAATCCCATTTTCAATTGCACCCAAAATCATAAGATACCTAGGAATAAATCTAACCAAAGAGGCAAAGAATCTGTACTCAGAAAACTATAGAATACTCATGAAAGAAATTGAGGAAGACAAAAGAAATGGAAAAACGTTCCATGCTCACGGATTAGAAGAACAAATATTGTGAATATGTCTATGCTACCTAGAGCAATCTACACATTTAATGCAATCCCTATCAAAATACCATCCACTTTTTCAAAGAAATAGAACAAATAATCCTAAAATTTGTATGGAACCAGAAACACCCTAAATAGCCAATGGAATATTAGAAAAGAAAACCAAAACTGGTGGCATCACAATTCCAGACTTCAAGCTCTATTACAAAGCGGTAATCATCACAACAGACACAGAGATCAATGGAACAGAATAGAGAGCCCAGAAATGGACCCTTAACTCTATGGTCAATTAATCTTCAACAAAGCAGGAAAGAATGTCCAATGGAAAAAAGACAGTCTCTTCAACAAATGGTGTTGGGAAAATTGGACAGCCACATGCAGAAGAATGAAACTGGACCATTTCCTTACACCACACACAAAAATAGACTCAAAATGGATGAAAGACCTATATGTGAGACAGGAATCCATCAAAATACTAGAGGAGAACACAGGCAGCAACCTCTGGGACTTCGGCTGCAGCAACTTCTTGCTAGACATGTCTCCAAAGGCAAGGGAAATAAAGGTGAAAATGAACTACTGGCACTTCATCAAGATAAAAAGCTTTTGCACAGCAAAGGAAACAGTCGACAAAATCAAAAGACAACTGAAAGAATGGGAGAAGATATTTGCAAATGACATATCAGATAAAGGGCTAGTATCCAAAATCTATAAGGAACTTATCAAATGCAACACCCAAAGAACAAATAATCCAATCAAGAAATGAGCAGAAGACATGAACAGACACTTCTCCAAAGAAGACATACAAATGGCCAACAGACACATGAAAAAATGCTCCACATCACTCAGCATCAGGGAAATACGAATCAAAACCACAATGAGATACCACCTCACACCAGTCAGAATGGCTAAAATTAACAAGTCAGGAAACAGATGTTGGCAAGGATGCAGAGAATTCCCCTGTTGGTGGGAATGCAAGCTGGTACAGCTACTCTGGAAAACAGAATGGAGGTTCCTCAAAAAGTTGAAAATAGAGCTACACTATGACCCAGCAATTGCACTACTGAGTGTTTACCCCAAAGATACAAATGTAGTGATCAGAAGGGCTATGTGCACCCCAATGTTTATAGCAGCAATGTCCACAATAGCCAAACTATGGAAAGAGCCCAGATGTCCATTGACAGATGAATGGATAAAGAAAATGTGGTGTGTGTGTGTGTGTGTGTGTGTGTAATAGAATATCACACAGCCATCAAAAATGAAATCTTGCCACTTGCAACAATGTGGTAGAACTAGAGGGTATTATGCTAAGCAAAATAAGTCAATCAGAGAAAGATAATTATCATATGATCTCACTGATATGTGGAATTTTTTTGTTTTTAAAGATTTTATTTATTTATTTGAGAGAGAGAATGAGACAGAGAGAGAGAGCATGAGAGGGGGGAAGATCAGAGGGAGAAGCAGACTCCCTGCTGAGCAGGGAGTCTGATGCGGGACTCGATCCCGGGACTCCAGGATCATGACCTGAGCCGAAGGCAGTCGCTTAACCAACTGAGCCACCCAGGCGCCCTGATATGTGGAATTTAAGAAACAAATCAGAGGATCATAGGGGAAGAGAAGAAAAAATAAAACAAGATGAAACCAGGGAGGCAGACAAACCATAAGAGATTCTTTATCATAGGAAACAAACTGAGGGTTGCTGGAGGGGAGGGGGGTGGGGGCCTGGGGTAACTGGGTGATGGACATTAAGGAGGGCATGTGATGTAATGAGCACTGGGTATTATATAAGACTGATGAATCACAGGCCTGTACCTCTGAAACCAATAATACATTATATGTTAATTCATTGAATTTAAATAAAAAATGTTAAAAAAAAAAGGACCCCGAGTTTCTACTCCTGGTGGCTATGTCCCTTGCCATATTAATTTCAGCTCTTCCCATCCAGAGATGGGGTCTCTTGTCCACCCTTAGGATCCGGGCTTGACTGTGGCTTATTCTGGCCAATGAATATGGTGGAAGTGACATGGAAGCCCAGGACTCCAAAGGCTTGAGCTTCTATTGGCTGTCTTGGATCTCTGTGGTCTCCAGGAGGACCAGCTTGGGCCAATGTGCCAGAAGACAAGATCCCACTTATTTCTGCCAAGATCAGCAAAACCTACCTATTGCCAACTTCTGGGCTGACTGCAGGTGTGTGGGCAAGCCAGCCAAATTCAGAATCAAACTGCTCAGCGGACCCACGGGCTTGTAAGATAAGTGAACCCTTTTTGTTTTAAAGCATTTTTTGGTATTGTTTGTTACACAGCACTATATTGGCTGATACATCTTCAGGGGTTTTTGTAAAAATGAAATAAACTAGTAGGTATAAAGTGCTTTCTATCTTTACTGTGGACACACAGGAAACCCTCAATGGACATTCAACTATAGGAATCACCATGGGGCTGCCTGGCCCTCAGGGGTACTTGTCTTTGTCATCAGAGTGGAGATAAGGGTGGGCAGTGCCCTCTGATCACAATGACTCCTCCTCAGGCCTTTGCCAGGCTGGGCACTGGGGTGTTGTCACTTAGGAGCTGTGTGATCTTCGGCAAGTGACATTACCTCTCTGAGCTTCAGGATGGGGATGAAGATGTCTGCCTTGCCGAGTTGCAGGGAGCCTCCTTTTGCAGCTGGGACCACCAGGCTGAGCTGTGCAGGGTCCTGCTCCTGCAAATAGGGGATCTTGCTGGGTGGGCAGCCCAGCGAGAAGGACACCATCTGGGAGTGGTCAAGATGGATCACATTCCAGCAAAGACCATGGGGACCCCCTCAGGGAGTGTGTGTGTGGGGAGAATGAGCCCGATGACTCTCCAGGTCCCATAAGGCCCGGTTCTGCCTCGACTGATCCCCCAACAGCTACTCATGCCCTTTCACTGAACCCCTCAGACCTGTGCTCACACGAAGAGTTTTTAGCTTGCATGGGGCCCTCCCTGGCTGGGACAGGAGGCCCATCTTTTCTTTTTCACCAGATTAAAGAGGCCACTGATTATCACAGGTTCCTGGTGTTCCTGATAGGGCCGGACCTCCTTGAGGCCTCAGAGAAGGGTCTGCTCCTTCTGCCCCCACCGGAATGTAGTTCTCAGTTGTGACTCAGTTGTTGTGGTGTGTCATCGGGGCCCTTGTGCCAAGCATAGTAGGTGCTCAGCAAATCTGGGTTGAATGACCCCATGGACATCAGGCCCACGTGGATGCTTATTCTTGTCTCTGGTTCCTCCGAAGCCATTCTTCTCCCTTTAAGCCAAGGTGGTCGCTCCCCTGTCAGGTTTCACTGTCTCCACACCTGCCTCTATCACAGTTCACCTCACTTGGCCTCGGGATTGTTCTGAAAACACAACTACTGCCCTACCAATTCCTCTCCCTGACCTCTGGACTTCACTTACCACACTTCAGTGGGATCCTGCTATTCTTGGGACACAACCCCAAATCCCTTATGTGGCATTGGATGCTCCACACAGTCTGGCCCTCGCCTCCCCGACATGAGACTCATTTCACCCACCCTCTGCCCTCCAGTCATACAGGCTTAGGAGTTCTCCATGGTTGCCAACAGCTGTCCACCCACAGGGCCTTTGCACATGCTGCTCCTGTGCCCAAATGCTGTCCCTCATCCCCAAACTCACCTGATAACTCCCATTCTTCATATCCCAGCTCTGCCACTCTGGTCTGCAGGGAACGCTCTGTGGTACACTGACCCAGCCCTGAGCAACCTAGAGTATACTTCTGACCTTAGGCTTTGTGTGATTGATTAATCTCTGTGTCCCCCTCTAGACTGTGAGCTCAATGGGGCAGGGACTGTGGCAGTTTTATTTCCCCTGATGCAGTGGCTGTCAAACAGCAGGTGCTCAACAAATGTACTGAAGAAATAAATGAATGTTGTCACCGCAGGGTCTCCCTCTGTTAGTGAACTTCTCCCCGCCAGACAGGGATGCTGGTCTCAGTCGTGCCCACTGCCTGCTGCACCCCAGGGTCTGCCCCTAACTGGCATCAATAAACATCTTGTGAAGGAAGGGAAGGAGGAAGGGCGGGCAGGAGGGGGCAGGGAGTTGAGATTGAAAGAATCGCTGGCTCAGCCTCCCGCCCCCTCTGGAAAGCGGGCCTGTGCAGGGAAGGGGTGCGGCTCCCACCCGCACAGGCCTCTGCTCCCCAAATAGTCCCTGCTCCTCCACTCCTCCGGCTCCGCTCCCTGAGGACCTCCCACGGAGCCACGTGGATGCGTAGTTTCCTGCCCGCGGGCGGCGTCCCCTTCTGCAGGCTCAGTACCCAGAAAGGGGCGTCCGCGGTGGAGCAGGGAGGGCGGCCGACTGTGGACGTAACGGGGGTTCTTACCTTCCGGGGCGCTGCTCACTCGGGGGATTTGCAGGGAATCTCCGGCGAGGAGACACTTCGGGGCACGGGGTCTGCCCCGTGTGTGGGGCTCACTGGCTGATGGGATGTGGGCTGATGGCCGCATCGCGACGCCTGTGAGACCGCGGTCCCCTCACAGCAGACGGGCAAGGACACCGCTCTCCTCGCGGCCATTCAGGAGCGCCTGGGACAGAAGCCAAGGGAACGGAAGTGCCCAGGAGCTCCTGCTCGCCCTGCCCACCTCCCCCTGCCTGGGAGCCGCCTCCACCCCGGGGCAGGACACAGCTCCCCCTGCTCTGGGGAGAGGGTCCCAGGGCCCCTGCCCTAGGAAGACCCTGAACCTCCTCATGGAGAATTCCAGACCCAGAGGCCTAAAGAACTGGGGGCAGCACACGAGGAGCTGCCCCATCCCCCTGCATGCTCTTCTCCTCTAGTCTGTCCTTCAGGGCTCAGCCTGGGCTCCCCCTCCTCTAAGAAGTCCTCCCTGATGCTTCCAGCCCATGCTAACCTCTTCCTTTCCTAACTCGTCCCCCCTTCTCTGTGGGGCAGGGTGGGGTGGTGGAAGGATCCTGGGCCTTAGTGGTGGATGCCTGGGGTTTGGACCTGGTCTGCCATCCTGAGCTGTATGACCTTGGGTGAATCACTAGACTTCTCTGGGACCCCATCTTCTCCCTGTAAAACAGGGGCAGTAATTATAGAGACAACGACCATGCTGTTTCCCCTTTGTTTCCAGGTCAGCCTCCTTCATGGGATGAAGGCTTTCCACAGTGGGGAGTGAGTCTGACCTTTGCTGCTTTCCCTGGGTCAACAGATGAATAAATGGATATAAACATAATTGTGAATGCACAGTGTCCAAGGGGAAGGTGGGAGATGACTTTCTGGCCACTGTGCACCCAGTTCCCCCGCTGGGACCTGCCCTCAGTGTGCTCTGCAGAGTGCCCAGCCCTTCTGGGCATCCCTGGATGCACTTGGTCCCTGGCAGAACATGGGAGACCCCGCAGCCCTCCTCTGCTGGGTGATGCTGGGCAGTCCCTTGTCACCCTCCTCCTGAGAGTCTAAGACACAGTGTGTGGAGTGCTGAGCAGGGAGTCAGAAAGCCCTGGTCCCAGACCTTGTTCTTCCTAGCTCGCCACCACCCTCTGGGGAGGTCACATGCCCATGAGCATGCTCTGTGTCCTCTGGCTTGGGGCTAGTAATAGTAGTAGCTGCCCAAGGTCACACAAGTGGCCAGTGGCAGATTTCAGATGGGAGTTTTAGGTCAGGCCTGGTGGGCTCCACAGCCCAACCCTCTCGGTGGGGCTCATTGTCCATACATTGTAAAGTGTTGGGGACACGTGCAGAGCTAATGTTGCTATCCTTTTCCTCCGGTATCTTCTGGCCCAGGAGAGTCGAGTCTGGTCCCAGACCAACAACCTTGAGCCCATTTCTGATCTCGGCCTGGGTGCTGCTCCCACGCAGAAAACGCAGGCCACTTCCGTGAGCTCGGCCATCCTCCTCCAAAGGGCAAATGAGCAGACACAGGTGCTGCAATGGGGAGATGCAGAGTTGCTTTGTAAGTCTTCCTTTCATGGGGTAGTTAGGCCCTTTGCAGCTCCGGAGCTCCTGGGGACGGGGAGAGAGCTGCGGGTGGGAGTCAGGAGGGAGAGATTTCTGGGTCCATTCCTTTTGCTCCTCGCAGATGTGTACCTGGTTCCTGCGTGTCCCGGGCACCGTGTTTTCCCCGGTGATAGCGCAGGGGAGAGCACGATTAGGACTCCAGCGTTGTGGGAGCTGGGAACAAAATCACACTGGCTGGGACAGATGGCAAATAGGCAAAAGATGCTCAATTTTCTTAGGCATTAGGGAAATATGAATTAAAATCCCAAGGAGACGCCATCGTACACCTGTTAGAGGGGCTGAGACCCTAAAGACTGAGTACAGCAGCCGGTGGTAATGACGGGGAGGAAACGGAGCGCTCCAGCACTGCGGGGACGATGTGGCACGACCCCCGGGAGCACAGGCGGACAGCTGCTTAAAAACACACCCCTCGTCTGCTGTAGCAAGTCCCGTCCGAGGAGATTACTCGAGACAAATGAAAGCATAGGTCTATACAAAAGACTCAAACATGAACGTCCCTAGCAGGTTTGTTTGCAATGACCCCAAACTGGAAGTGATCCAGATGTGCGTCGACATGAGTGGCGAGGCCGTGCCTTGTCCCTGATAGATCCCTCCCTGAATGCGCGCCACTGGCCGGGTATTGGAGTGAGCACTTGACACGTTTTACCCTCTTTAACCCTTACACAGACCTCTGGCTCTTCCTCCTCTTTCTTCATCATCAGAATTCGGTGCTCAGTGGTTAAGACGATGGGTTAATTAATTTGTCTTTGTGGCCTGGGGCAACCTGAGTGGGCAACTTCAGCGTCCCTCCGTGTAGGGGGCCCCTTGATCCCGGTGCCTCTCAGACCAGCCCGCTCACCCAGGCAGAGCATCATTTGCACCCATCAGGCTCCAGCCCAGTTGGGGAAGTTGGGGTGGAAGGGGCTTCTGTCCACCCAGCATCTGTTCCACGTTCTGTTCTTTTTTTTTTTTTTTTAAAGATTTTATTTATTTATTCATGAGAGACAGAGAGAGAGAGAGAGAGAGAGAGAGGCAGAGGGAGAAGCAGGCTCCCAAGGAGCAGGGAGCCTGATGTGGGACTCGATCCCAGGACCCTGGGATCATGACCTGAGCCGAAGGCAGACGTTTAACCATCTGAGCCACCCAGGCGCCCCCCATGTTCTGTTCTTGACAGTGTCCTGGTTTTCCGTTGACCGAATCCACTGACTCCCACTGTGGGACTGACTGACTCCCACTGACTCCCACTGACTCCCACTGACTCCCACTGTCTCCCACTGACTCCCACTGACTCCCACTGACTCCCACTGACTCCCAGTGCTCTCCCAGCATGCTCCCCATGCCGGCTCGTGAGGTCTCGCCCAGCCTGGCACTGTTCCCGCTGACGGTCAGCTCTCTCCAGGGGGCGAGAGGAGGGAAAAACCGTCAGCCTGAGCATGACAGGGAATTACAGAAAGCAAAAGTCAGAGCGCCATGACTCTGACTCCCACTGACTCCCATGGCAGGAGCTCTCGAAGGGGCTGGTGTGGGAGGTGGCCCCGCTTGTCCACCAGCCAGGGACTGGCCCGGACTCTTGCCCAGATGCTCTCCCTGCCGTGGAGGGCAAGGAGGGCAGGCAGTGGTGGGGAGAAGCCCGTCCCAGCCCGGATCCCACAAAAACTGGGCACTGGTTCCTCCTAGACCCAGGAGCTGCCCTGGCTGTTCCCCCCTGGGGCCTGAATTGTCCCCCTTTCTTCAGTTCTAGGACCAGCCAGTCATCCAATGCCTATCTTTTTGGTCTCTTTTTCTTACAGAATCTAGAATTCAGTTGTGCTGCTGTAACCAGGCCCAAGGCGAGGGACAGTAGCTACCCCCCCGGCCCCCTGCCCATCCGCGGGGCTGAGCAAATCCAGCCGGGAGGACGCCAGGCTCAGCAAATGGGGAAGGATCTGTGAGGGAGCGCCTGGCAACGTGCCGGGTGACAGTCCCTGCCCCGACCCCACCTCTAGTCCTGAAGCATCGACCCTCCTGATCTGGGCCACGTGCCAGAATGTGTCAGGTGACAGGTGGGACGCCGATGACCCCCACCTCAACCCTGACACTATTGGTAGGCAGCTGGGCCCTTGTCCCTGGTTGTTTGATCTATGGGGGACAGTGAGGGCTATGTTGGTGTCAGCTTGTCATCAGAACAAGTAGGACGAGCTCAGGCTGGGGCTCAGTCCTACCATGATCATTTTAGAGTCGCTCACAAGCTTGGTGGCTTTGGGTGAGGAATGTCACCTCCGGAAGCCTGTTCTCACCTGGACAGCGGAGGTGGTGAGAACACTGCCTTCCTCACAGGCTGTTAGGAGGTCAAGTGAGTCATTCCACAGTCAACCCTCAGGACAGAGGCCGGCTGCTTTTTCTGTCAGTTGTCATGGTGACAGTGATGCTGATGCTGATGCTCGATACCCGTCCCCACGGCCCCTCTCCTGTCGTCAGATGTCACGTCCCCCAAGGTATCATCAAGGAGGAGCTTTGTTCCTTGTCGTGTGCTTCCCTGGTCCTGAGATCCGCATCTTGGAGGAGGGGCGAAGTCTATATGGTCTCTGGGCCCCGTCTTGCCCATCACGGCATCGTAGCCCCTGCGGGAACTAAAACATCCCTGTGGTCAGTCAGGCCAGCAGTGAGCAGCATGGCGCTCTGACTTTTGCTTTCTGTAATTCCCTGTCATGCTCAGGCTGACGGTTTTTCCCTCCTCTCACCTCCTGGAGAGAGCTGACCGTCAGCGGGAACAGTGCCAGGCTGGGCGAGACCTCACGAGCCGGCATGGGGAGCATGCTGGGAGAGCAGATGGTCCAACCTGCTCGCGGGGAAGGGAATCCCAGGTAGAAGGGACAACGGGAGCAGTTGGGGAAACTGAGGCCCAGAGTCGGTCACATTGGTGAGTGGGTGACAGAACAGAGACCAGGATTTGAACTCCTGACCCAGGGCTGATGCTCTGTCTGCCTGAGCCACTTGGATCTCAAGCCTGCAGCTGGCTGGGCCTGAATCCCAAGCCTGGGGCAGATGAGGGAGGGTGAGTTTGGGCCAGAGGTGTGGACTTGGGTGAAGGGGGCTGAAATGAAGCCCACGGAGTAAATGCCTCACGCTGGGGCCCCTTGGGCTCTGGAGGGGACAGGGAATGAGGGTGTCTCCAGTCCTGACCGGGGCCAGTAGACCGACTTGAATGTGATATCAGGGCATCCTGGGCTGAGATGGTCCTAGGCTCACGGTAAAATGAGAAAAATCAGGCACACGGTGTAAGGTTGCCAACTGTTAACACCTCCCAAATGAGTGCCACCTGATCCCAGTTTGGGAAATGCCGTGTGAAGACACTTAAAAGTCAGTGTGATTTATCAAGGAACTGTCACAGAATTGGCTGGGTTTTCCTGAGAGTCTGAGCACAGTGTTAGAAGGTGCGAGCTTGCCCGCCCTATTCCTCTGACACATGACGTAATAAAGGACCCTGCCTCAGATGGAGCTTATATTCCTTGGGGGGGGGGGGGACAGGGACACAGGTAATGAACAAGCAATACATTCAGACAGTGAGACATTCTGTGGGGAGATGGAACAGGGTGGTGAGGGTGGGTGGTGTACCAGTCGGGGACCCAGCGAGAGACAATCAGGTATTTGAGGAGAGCGTTACAAGGAGCCTGTTTATAAAAGGAGGCAGACAGGAAGAAAAGCCCAGAAGAGGGGCTGCATTCGCCGCCTTAGGCTTGACGAAGTCAGAAGAAGAGTGGTGACTGGAACTGGAGATAGAGCTGGCTGGAGGAGCTGGGCCATGTGACAGCAACTGGAACTCCCAGTCTGGGACAGAGCCAGCCCTGGAGCAATGCAGGAGGGGCAGACCAGGAGGGTAAATGCCCCGGCTTCCTCCCCTCCTGCCCTGATCTCCTCCTGGGGCTCCTTGTCGACCAAACCCGCCTGGAAGTCAGAGGGGCACAGGGGCCCCCAGCCCCTTGGGAGCACAGAGCAAGGGGACAAGGCTGGACGGAGGATCTGGAAGGGGATTCAAGGGACCCCCAGTGCAGGGGGCAAGTGTTACTTCAGCACCATGCCGGGGGAGGGGGGGGAGGGAAGAGAACTTGGAGGAGGGGACATTGAAGTTGGCCTCTGAGAACAAGAAGGAACCAGCCAGAGGAAGGGAGTCCCTGGCACAGGAATAGCGGGGGTGAAGGGCTGAAGAGACAGTTGGGGGCCAGATGTGTAGGCCATGTGGGAAGGAGCTGGAGTGTTATTTTCAGTTTAGGGGGAGGTAGTGGGTGAGTTTGAAGCAGAGGAGTGATGTCCTACCCGTCTGTGGGGAGGAATGGCAAGGGTGGCAGAGGGAGGCCAGGCGGCCAGGGGGCTAGAGCAGGTGACAGGCCGTGGAGACATGGTCAGAACGGCATGTATTTTGGAGGGAGAAGCTCAGCACTGGCTGATGGGTCAGATGCGGGAGCAAAGGACCCGAGCAATCGAGGGGTGACCGGGTGGGGGGCTTGGGTCAGTGGGGGTGGGGCGGGGCTGTGTCCCGAGCTGGGGAAGCTATAGAGGAGGAACCAGTACAAGGGAGAAACCGGAGTCCTGTTGTGCACATTGCAGCTGAAGATGTCTTTGTGTCCTCCCGGGCAGATGCCACAGCAGCAGTTTGAAGCTGGGGTTGTCCATTTAGAGAACGGGAGCTTATCTTTGAAAGAATTCCTTTCCTGCTATTACTGTTAACTTTGTTTCAATAGAAGGATGCACTCATTCTTATTCCTCTTAAACGGGTATGTTTGCTAAGCGGCCTGCTGTGCTGGGCACTCCCTGGGAGCCGAGGCTGTGCTCGCTGGCCCCGGGCTCAGGGAGAGAATGGAGGTGATCAGAGGCTGTGTGCTGGGGGCCAGGGCTGGTGTCTGAACCCTTCCGGCCTCGTCACCTCGGAGTTGGGGGATCTCCAGGGAGCCATTTTTGGGCCTCCTGGCTCGCTCTCAGCCCTGCATGGGCCCAGGTCCCATTGTGGTCTTGCTGTCCCCAGACAGGGCAGTGGGGTCGCTGAGCTACCTGTCTGGGTCCACAGTCTGGATGCTTAACAAAACGTGAATCTTTTTTTTTTTTTTTAAAGAAAAAACTGCTTTATTCTTAGCTGCTTCTCAGATCTTTTATTTAATTGAAGCATAATTAACAGAGGGTTATATTAGCTTCAGGTGTACAATATAACGATTCAGTAATTATACACATTCTTCAGTGCTCATTATAATAAGTGAGCTCTTAATCCCCTTCACCAGTTTCACACATTTCCCCCCTCCATTCCCCTCCCCTCCGGCAACCACCGTTTATTCTCTGTATCTAAGAGTCTGTTTTGGGGCGCCTGGGTGGCTCAATCGTTAAGCGTCTGCCTTCGGCTCAGGTCATGATCCCAGGGTCCTGGGATCGAGCCCCACATTGGGCTCCCTGCTCCGTGGGAAGCCTGCTTCTCCCTTTCCCACTCCCCCTGCCTGTGTTCCCTCTCTCGCTGTGTCTCTCTCTGTCAATAAATAAATAAAATTAAAAAAAAAAAAAGAAAAGTCTGTTTCTGTGTGTCTCTTTTTTTATTTGTTCATTTGTTTTGTTTCTTAAATTCTACATACGAGGGAGATCATATGATCTTTGTCTTTCTCTGTCTGACTTATTTCACTTAGCCTGATCCCTCTAGATCCATCCATGTCATTGCAAATGGCAAGATCCCATTCTTTTTCATGACTGAGTGATAGTCCATTGTCGATACATACCACATCTTCTTAATGCATTCATCTGTTGATGCACATTTGGGTTTTTTCCTGTCTTGATTGTAAATAACGCTGCAATGAACACAGGGGTGCATATGTCTTTTCAAATTAGTGTTTTCGTAGTCTTTGTGTAAATAACCAGTAGTGGATTTACTGGACCATAGGGTAGTTCTATTTTTAATTTTCTGAGGAACCCCCATACTGTTTCCCACAGTGACTACACCAGTTTGCATTCCCACCAACAGTGCACGAGGGTTCCTTTTTCTCCACATCTTCGTAAACACTTGTTGTTTCTAGTGTTTTTGATTTTAGCCATTCTGACCCAGGTGAGGTGGTATCTTATTGTGGTTTTGATTTGCATTTCCCTGATAATGAGTGCTGTTGAAGATCTTTTCATGTGCCTGTTGGCCATCTGGATGTCTTCTTTGGAAAAATGTCTATTCAGGCCCTCTGCCAATTTTAATCGGATTATTTAGTTTTGGGTATTCCCTGTATAAGATAATATGACAAATCTTACTAAGGAGAACGACATGACACGAGAGGCATTTGAGGCCAAGAGAAAGATGGGGCCTGAGCAACCAGCAGCCAAACTGTAGTTCTGGGGAAAACCAGCAGTGAGCCTTTTGCCTTCTGCTCAACTATAAGGGGAAGTAGGTTCCGGGGCTGGGGTCTCTTAACGTGTCAGGAAAATCCCGGCGTGGGACAGGCAAGGGACAGGGCGCCACAGGCTCTGCTGTCCTCACGGTTGGGGATGTGCCAGCTTGCTGGACACCAGACATCTCTGTGCCTCTGGAACACGGGGCCAAGAAAACTTGTGATGCCCAGGCCGTGTGGCAGGCACCCAGTGCAGCCCCATGTTGGTGCTAGTGGGCGTGCTGCCATCTACCCCGGCCTCAGAGATGCTCCAGATTGTAAGGTCCCGAGACATGATCTGCTTCATGCCCTGCACACCCCTAGGCAAAAGCTGAGGCCCGGGCACAGGAGGGGGCTTGCCATGGCCCGTGGTGGAGCAGGACTAGCTCCCAAGCCCCCGACTCCCGGGCCAGCATCCTTTCTGGTGCCTCTGCCTGTGGGGTCCAGACTTGCCCTCACCCAGCATCCCGGGGTTTGCACATGACACACGGACCATGTTGATGTGGGCAACGGAGGGTCATGGGGGGGGACAGAAGAGGGAAAGGGGTGATTTTCAGGCCTAAGAGGTCCACACCGGCTCCCTAGGCTGGTGCAAGGTCTCTGAGTAACTCCTCGAGGCTATGCAGATAGGCCTGTGTCTCCAGGACCCCAGATGTGCCCGGCACTGAAGGTGGGACATCCTCGGAACCAGGAGACCGACGCCATCCACACTATACCCACCCTGGGGCAGAGGAAAGGGCACCAGGAGCAGGAAGACAGAAGTGACCCCAGCTTATGAGCAGTGGGACTATAGAAACTCCCTTTACAAATATGGAGGGTCCAGGTGCCCCAGGGACCTCCCCCGGGCCTGGGGCACAGTTCCAGGGACTGGCAGCTCTGCAGACAGGCCAGGTGTTTGCTCTGGGGGGCCGGGCCAGTGTGGCCTGACATAAGGGTGTGTGCCAGGCTGAGGCCATCTCGGGAGACAGAGAGTCCTGGCAGGTTTCCAGCGGGTCGCCACTGGGGGAAGGAGGGGTGGCTTGGAGTCAGCAAGATGGGGGGGCTGGGGCCACAAAGCAGGTGCACGAGGACGGCAGCCTGAACCCAGGCCGGGACAGACCCCGTCAGAGCATCTGAAGGACGGTGACCCAGGCGTCCGTGTGGCCGGTGCTTCCATTACAGAGTCTCCCCCCTTCCAGGCTCATGAAGCCTGGGCCACGGAGCCTTGGCCTGAGACAAACTCACGCCTCACTGTGGCCAATTAATTTCAACTTGCCATAAATTTTTAACTGCTTGCTAATCGACAGGAACTAGGCAGCCAGCACCGGTGAGTCTCAAAGTGAAGGGCATGAGAGTCGAACTGATGCCCGCCAGGGGAGTGCATTAGAGTGGGTCCGTGGTTACCACCTGTTGTTCTGAGTGGGTTACCTGGTGCCTGGATGCATCTCCTGGACGTCTCAAGCAAGGCTCTTACAATCTGCTCGCGGTCAGTGATCGCGCTTCACTGACAGGGTGTGGGGCGACAGGAATGGGGCAAGACTCCCGTCCTCAGGGCTGTAGGAAGCAGGGACTGACATGGTGGGGGCACCTCACAGCCTCCGAGTGGCCCGGCTGCTCTGCGAACCCTGCCAGGTGATCCTGGTGCCCAGAGCGGGGTCAGAGGTCCCAGACTGCTATCTGCTAGTGGGGCCTGTGGCCTCAGGAGATTACAAGCCCTTTGTGAGTGCGAGTTTTCCTAAGATGGGGAAATAAATAGGTCCCAGGGTTGGTCTTCCCTCCTGGAAAGTGAGGTAAGATTCAATTGGCAGGGGCCAAACTCGGTGGATGTTGCTGGAAGAAGGGAGGAGCGCAGAGAGGCAGCAAGTCCGATGTCAGATCCTGCACCACAGTCCCTAGGCGCAGCGAGGGAGGATGCAGGGGTGCAGGGGTGAGTGAGGCTGTGCACGGAGAACACGGGGCCTGGGCCTCGAAGCGTGAGTAGGAGTTCCCTGGCTGGACCGGCGGGGGAAGGGTGACCTAGGGAGAGGGCAGCGTGAGCCAAGGCTGGAGGCATCCCCCGCATTTCCCTGTTGCCGGGCTGTAACCCGAGCATCGGTCCCCGCAGCAGAATGAGGGCCGATCCTAGGCGGCCGTGCTGGCCAATTCCCGGCACCCACCGAGGAGGGTTGTGGGGAAAACGTCAATGTTTTTAAACCTGTTCGCAGGCTTTTAGAGCAACTACCTGCTGTTGGGCAAGATACGCAAGCTCCCCGTGCCTCACTTTCCTCCTCTGTGAAGGGGGTCACGCCAGCTCCCCTCCCGGGCTGGGCGAGGATACAGCAGTGTGAGGCGCTCCGAGCGAGGCCTGGCACCCAGCGGGCGTCACGAGGGTGTTTGCCGTGCCTGATGCTCATTCTGTGCCCGGTGCTGGGGGCCTCCTCCAGTCCCGGGAACCACCAGGCGGTGGGTGGTCAGGACCACCGGTCCCACTGAAGAAACTGAATCCAGGGGGGTGAAGTGGCTTCTTCAAGGTCACACGGCTGAGCTGGTGGGTGGGAGCCGAGACCTGCCCCCGCCTGTCTGACTTGGGAGCCCAGCGAGAGCCCAGCGCCGTGTCTGCCCCGTCATGGGGCCGCCCTGCCCCTCCCAGCCCTCTGGGGAGGCTCCTGCTGCAGCAGCCCGAGTGAGCCCGGACCCAGGGGTTCACGGGAGACCCCAGATGCCCGGCAGAGAACGGCCCCACCTGTGCCCACACGGCCGACCCCAGCTGGCGGATGCTCTCCCTCCTGCCTCCTCCCACCTGGGCCTGAAACCTCAGCACACGAAGGCCCTTCTCAGTCCCTTCTGCCTCTGCTGGGCTGGCGGCAGCCCCACCACCAGCCCTGCCTTGCAGTGATCGAGGAATTGGCACCCTGTTAAAATCCGTGTCTGGATCAGCCCCTGGCTGGAGGAATTAACTCATGTACACACAGACAATCTCTGCAGACTTGTCTTCTAATATTTATTCTGGAAACTGGAACATGTAGATAAGGCAAGCGCCTGACTCTGGAACTGCAGGATAAATCTGCATTCTCCATGCCACAAAGAACCACACATACAACATTGGTGGAGTGGGCAAAGAGAAGGAAAACCTACTCTCAGCCAGAGGAAGATAGCCCTTTCTCCAGTAGCAAAGGCTCACAGGTGAGAATCCCAGCACCTCAGCACTCAACCGTCCTAAAATCCTAGAGTCTCACACCTCTCAATCTTAGAACTGTCACTTCATAGAATCTTAAAACCATAACACTTCAAGTCAGAATCACAGGATTTTAGGATTTAATCATTATCTGGGCCAGACCATTGATCAGCATCCATGTTCCCTCCACTATGTTCCAACAGGTGGTCCCCAGGCTTTGGTCCACCCTAGGGCCACCTCCTCAGGGCAGCCCTCTGTGACCCTCCATTATCTTAATGAGAAGAACTTTGAGCAGCACCTGAGTGAGAAAAGGAGCATGTTATATTAAAAAAAAAAAAAAAAAAAAAAGGATTCCATCCCAAAAGAACACGAACAGCAAGTGGAAAGGTCCTGAGGTAACAATGCACTTGTGTTTCAGCTGGCTTCTGAATGTGTGGTGGGACAGGAAGAGCAGTGAAGCCAGAAGCTGGAGGAGACTGTGACTCGACTCTCTCCTCTGCTCTGGACTCACTGTGCACCTTGGGTGAGTCACTGTACCTCCCTGACCATCCACACAGCCTGTATAACACAGAAAGTCACACCTCTGCTCCTAGACCCTGGGGTAGGGCCTGATGAAGCTTGGAGTTCCTTCCAAGACCAGGCAAGTGTGAAATGCCCCAGATTCCCTGAAAAGGAGGGCAGGATGAGGAGGAAGTGATGGCCTTTCTCAAGCTCTACAGAGAAGCCCGGGAGTCCACACTGATATGCTGAGGAGGCACCCTATTGGGAAGTAAATGCAGGCTGTGTTTAAGGGTACATGGCGGTGGAGGTGACAGGGCTGGAGCACTTTGTTGCCGAGCATGCTTATGTAAAAGTCATCACAACACCTGTTCTCTGCAGCTTTTAACTGCAAAACCAAAGACTATTTAAATGCCCAGCTTGTGGTCCAGGGAAGGGAAGGCTGAGTCCAGGTTGGCTTTGCAGACTCTGCCCTTGGTGGTGGTCGTGGATGGGGAGGCTGCTCTGCCCCAAACTGCTGTGTGAATTGGGTGGGTTACTGGCCCTCTCTGGACATGTTTGCTCAGCAGCACAAAGATTTAGATGGCCTCTGTCTTAGTTGGGCTCCTCCAAACACAGTCCTGGAAGCAAGATTTTGAGTTGCTGGTGGTTTATTTGGGAGGTGATCTCAGGACACATTAGTGAGGGAGGGAGAGCGAGGGCCAGGGAGGGAGAGAGGCCAGGTAAAGGTGCATCGAGCAGGGATGCTGCTGTGGGCAACGGGGCCCACAACTGCTGGGGGCCCTCAGAGAAGCCATGTGGTCCATGCCTCTGCCCTCATCTGCCACTTATTGGTTGAGGGTCTCCTCTGCAAGTATGAAACGTCCTTCCCCTCCAGCTGGCCCTGCACCTGGGCTCAGCGAGCTCCCGTGGGTCAGAGAAAGCCAGAGCAGCCGAGAGAAATACAGTTCTTGCAGCAGGGAGTGGGAGGGTTCTCTGGAACTGTCCATGATGGCGGCTGCCAGTGAACTCAGGCGTGGTTCCGGGGGCTGTGGGATGGGGCCTCAAGGACGCTGCTCCATCTTCCAAACTCCCGCTGCCCCAACATTCTGGATCCTTATGTCTTTCCAGGCAACTCAACTCCAGGTTCCATGCCCAGAGCAGTCTAGATCCTCAAGGGCAAGGATTTGTGCCTGTCTAGTTTATCGCTGCATTTCCAGCATCTAGAACAGTGCCTGTCAACACGCATTTAGTGGAATAAACTGGCTGCATAATAAGCATCTTTCTTGAGCGCCCATAGTGCTCTGGGCTCTGAGCTAGACCTGGGGATACAGCGTTGAATCAGGCTTGATCCCTGTCCTTAGGAGCTTGCTGTGCACGGGGGGAGATGGATGCGTCATAATCATTGGCACTTCAACAGCAATGTGATCGCAACCATTGACGAGACTTTGCTGTGCACACGGGCTTTGCATTTGTCACCTCATTTCCATCTCCAGTAGCCACGAAGGGCCATGTGGTCATGCCTATTTCATGGGCGAGCAACTCAAAGCTGAGAGAGGTTGAAATGACCTGCCTGTCTCACCACACATTCACCAGCATTGAGTATTACTGGGTTTTCATTTGCACGTGTTTTACTGATTTGGATTGGCCAGAGACAAGAAGCGGGCTGGAGCGGGCAGCCCTGTGCAGTGCAGAAGACGAGTGGGTGCCGTCATCATAGCTGCCCTCACCTGCTGTGTGCCATGGGGGGTCCCTTCTCCTTCTCTGGGTCCCCCCTTGCCCACTTGCTGCAGTAGCTTCCCAGCTGGCCCCCTCCCTCTGGCCCATCCTGTGCCCAGCACGGGGCCTGCCACACCATGGACATTCAGCGAGTGTTTGTTGAAGTCTGAACTATGAAATGCTTGTTTTAAAAAGACAAGTTAGCTATGTAATTCTCTTGCTTACGTCTTTTGCTCGAGCTCTCTGTCATTTATATTTACTTGCTTTGTCCTCTTCACTCTGTTTCATGCAGGTACATTGTGTTCAGGTGCTCAAGGACCCAGACTCTGAAGCCAGACAGGCCTGGATGGGGCTCTGGGACTTAGTGTGCCCAGTGCATCGTACTCACCTTCTCTGTGCCTCAATTTCTCATTCTGTAGAACTGGAAGAATAATGACTGCTTCATAGGGTTGCGCTGAGGAATAAATAAGTGAATGGGTGTGTAGAATGTTTAAAACAGCTCCAGGCACCTACGTATACCCACTGTGTCAATGCTTGCTGTTATTATTTATTATGGTGATTCTTATCATGCCAAAGTCGATTTGAAACATCCTAAATCCACTTAGGCCTGAACGTAGGGCAGTTCTTCTCCTCCTGGAGGCCCCACAACTCCAGACTGACCTTACCATTTCCAAGTTCACAAGAGAAATATTCTCTATTTTCAGCAGTTCTAAACAATTCCTGGAATTGGATCCTTCGGGATAAATTCGAGTCAGCAACCCAGCAGTTGCTATCTTAGGAAGAGCCCCTGGGAGGCCCTTGTACCCCCTCCCCACCCGCCGCTGGCCCCTCGCCCCTCCAACCTGGGCTGCCAAATCGCGGGCAGCCCCACCCGGCTCCAGGCTGATGGATTCTTCCTTCATTCCCTTGTCCTTGTAGCAATTTTGTCAGCGTATCCCGAGCCCGTGTGCAGCCGGGCCACACTTGTTCCCAAATGGGCACCTTGGACAAGGCTGGCCTTGGAGGACATGGTACTCCATCGTCTCTGACACCTGCTTCCCCACACTTTCTCTAAAAGGGACAGTGCCATTTCCATGCCACCCTCAGAACATGAGCAAAGTTTACATCTTACAGATAAAGTGGTGCCAACTGGGAAGTTGGGAGGTTTTGGGCAACATCAGAGCCAAGAGGGCCCCGCACTGGGGACAGGCAAGTGACAGCTCCTCTCCGAGTCTCGATTTCCTCATCTGAAATGGGTCCCTACTCCCTGGGGCTGTTGTGTGGGTGCTGGGAGACGAGAATGTGCAGGTGCACAGTGCCTGGCTCCCCGATGATCACCGCCGTCCTGGGCACGTCCGCAGCAGCAATAGCAGATGCCCACAGGCTGTTGGCTTCCCGCCTGTCCCCCATCCTCCGAAGCTTCCCCAGAGCGACTGGCCTGTCTGCCCCCAGGACCAGAGGCAGAATCGGGACTGATAGGGGGAAAAATGCACATGACTCAAGCCCACGCTCCCTGGGTGTGTCTGCCCCACCCCCAGCTATTTGCGGGCTTCCAGGGGTTCCAGAATATGCTCCTCTGCTCTGGCCACTGTCCAGTTACACAGTCCCTGTCCAAGTCCCCTGGGGGACCAGAGGATCCCTGGGCAGGGGCCCATTCGCCTGAGGACCGGGAGGCTCACAAGACAGGACGTTTGCTCCTCAGACCTGGGTCCAGGTCCCTGTGGGCTCACGGGGTGAAGCTCCTTCCATTCCCGGGCCTCCGGGGCAGGGTGCAGAGTCAGGGGCCTCCCACCCCCCGCAGTCTCTGGCAGCCCTGTGTGCGTGGGGAGTGATGCCCACTTACAGACCAGAACACTGCCCCCGAGGGGTCTGGGAAGTGCCAGTGGCCTCTCGGACACGCTGTCAAATACAAGCCTGTCCCCCCAAACCCAAAGGGGGGCCCTCAGGGGCATCTCGGGCCGCAGGAGAGGGTGGAAGATGTCAGTCGGCAGCGGTCAGGCAGGGAGCACACAGGCTGCGGGCAGCCCCGGGAATTGTGGGTGTGGCCAGGCCCACTTTGGGTGGGGCCGCCACCAGTTGTGGGCGGGGCCAGCCTGGGCCGCTGAAGAAACTGTTTCAGAGCCTGGAAATGGGGTCACAGCCTCTAGTCAGGTAAGAGTCTGCCTGGGAGGACCCAGGCTCGCTGGGAAGCGGGTGGGACATCTCTGTTCCCAGAGACTTAGCAGGTCAGGAGTGGGAGCCTGCGGCTTCCCTTGGCCCAGAACCATCCCCAACTCTCCCTAGTTCTCCCCATCTTGGGCCTTTGCATCCTGTCCCTACCCCCAGCGGCCATGCAGCCTTCAGCACCGCGTGCGCCTTTCCTGTCTCCCTGTTAGAGGGTGGGCTCCATGGTGACAGGGTAGGGACACGGCTCTCTGGGTCATGGCTGTGTCCCTGGTGTAGGGCAGGCACACAGTGGGCACTTGGTAGCTTTAGTGATAATTGAGGGCAGGAATAACTTAATCCAACTTTGGCGGAGGGGGTGTGATGAAGCAGGGGGCTTCTCGGGGCTTCCGAGGGCCTTTCTGGATCAGGAAACGCCAGGGAGGAGCGGGCTTGGGGGCAGAAGTGGCTCTGGGGCCCCTGGGCCAGATCGGCAGGAGTGAGGCTGCCGCAGCTCCCCTTCTCCCTCCACCTCCAGAGCCTCTGGCTGTGGCCTCACACCTTGCCTTGCGTGGCCCCTCTGGGAAATGGGGCAGGCGCCCCTTCCCCTGGAGAAGCAAAGCCCTGTTACTGTGGGGTGGTGCACCTCCACCATGCACCCTTCAAGCCAGTCCTGCCTTCTCCCCTTTATTTGGGGACTGCTAAGGAACCTGACAAGTACACATTGTCCTTAGGGAAGAAAAGGCAACAAAGACGTGTGTGTGTGTGTGTGTTTCGTTTGATATTTGGGAGCCAGCGTGGCAATTCTGCTGTGGCGTTCCCATCTGGGAGCACCCCTTCCCAGGCACGTCCTGCCTCTTCCCGTTCTGGATCATTCCATCATTCCCAGAGCCGCTCCACCCCAGGCTGGGGCTGCGGGCGCAGGGGAAGCTGTGTGGGGCAGGGACAGAGGGGATCCCTCAAGTTGTCTGCAGGCCGGGCTTACAGGGGGGTGGGCAGCTCCGAGGAAGCAGGAGGGGCCAGAAGAGGCCTTGAGATACCCAGATGGAAACAGAATCCATCACGGGGCCTCCCCCAGGGCTGCTGCCACGGATGTGTGGTGCCAGCCCATTCTGTCTCCTCAGCCCTTTCCAGGGATCAGCTCTGCAGACACTCTGAGAATTCACTGGGGAGTGGGTGCAGGTTCTAGACCCTCTGACTGTAGTGTGACCCTGTGCAGGTGTGTTGAGAAAATGTCCTGGGGTAGGGTGGGGCTTTAAAACATCCAGATAATGAGGTGGGACCCAGGCCTCAGCTTTGCTGGGAAGTCCCAGAAGATTCTGATGGGGACTCAGGCTGAAGAACCACAGAGCTACACCAACTGCCTCATATACAGATGGAGAAACGGAGGCTCCAGGGGCCTGAGTGTCACGGTGGGTCTGATCTCCATGATCCTTCCAACTAAGAGTCTGGGAGGGGCTGTGTGATACCCTGGTTAAGAACTGGGGCTCAAATCCTGAGTCTGCCTCTCATCAGCTGGGTGACCTTGGGCAAGAGCCTGCACCTCTCTGAGCTCCTCCTCTGTGGGATGAAGGTGTTCAGGGTTGCGTAAGGACGAATTGGACCAATGAGTCCAAAGTCCTCACCCCAGAGCTGGGCACCTGTCTGGGCTGTGCCTGAGCTCCCACACTGGGAGGCCGTGCTCTGCACCTCTCCGGGAGCATGGGGGTCCTCCCTGCCCCTCCTTCCTGTCCCCACTCCCGATTCCCCCTTGGTCTCCTCCTGGGGCCCGCACAGCCTCCACCAGCTCCTCCCCGCCCCTCCCTTTTCTTCTCCCACTTAACAAACAGCTTCACTTAAAGAGCCATCTGGGAGGATGGATGGCGCAGGCACATTTTGTAGAATAAGTTTTCAGGGAGAAGCACCAAGAAATTAAAGGCACAGCACTGTTAAAATCAAACACAAACGGAGACCAGATCTGAAAATCCCCTGAGCAGACAAAACCAGTTAAGTCATCACAGGCAAAACTTCTTTTAGTTTATTTTGCAAGACAAGCGAAGCTAATTTGACCTGGGTCACTCCCGGCTTATGCCTCTGGAAATCAGAAGCGAAACTTAAATCCTTCCTCATATTTTGAGCAGAGGTAACCACTAACTAATTCCTTTTCATTTAAGAAAATTCTGATATTGTCACCCATCACCGTAAAGAATAAAAACTCTCTGCCTACACATTCTGTGAACTGCTTTCTAAGGATACATCCGGCGCCTCTGTCCATGTTTTGGTTTGAGCGCACTCGGTTTGCAAACTGTCTTTTTGGTGTGCAGCGTGAGCTTTTACTAATTACGACTTCAGTCGTTTGTTGGGTTTGCTTCTGTTTTTTAAGAACTTAGGACGGTTAAATGTGTTAGGATTGGGATTCTTAAATGACATTTCCCTGCACCTGGAGGCTGGTGAGCAAGGCAGGTGCCGGCACCCACGGGACACTATGCTCACTGCTTTCTCTCCGACCCGTGGAGTCGTGGCTAATCTCTCTGAGGTCTGAGCTCTGCTTCCTTGGCATTCTGAGCTCTCTGACTTTACTGTGCATACTTGCTTTCCGTTTGTGTGTTGAAGCTTCTTGGTAAATCACCCTTCTGTCTGTAAAGGGAGAAAGCTGGGATTCTCTGGTTTAAGGATGGGGTAGGGCTACTGGGATTCCCAGAGATTCTTTGTTTTAAGGAATCTAAAGGCTCCATTTGCTCTAAATCTCCTCCCCCTCACTTAAAGACTCCTGCCTCTTAGATGTATACTCACTGTGCATGATGATCTTCTACCTTTCTGGAAAATGGGTGAACTTTACAAAGGATAGTCTGGAATTGTAGTGGCCACTTTGGGGAACTTATACTTTAGAAAAGTAATCCATCTTAGGGGTGCCCTTGAAAAAAGAGGATCCCAAATCTCTTAAAAACAATGGAATGCATTTTTTGATTGGTTTACAGAGGCCTCCAAAAGGCAGAATGACTAAAATAGCCTCTCTAAAGATTTATTACAATGAGCCAAGGATAAACTTAGGACAAAACCCCATAGGGCGCCTGGGTGGCTCAGTCAGTCAAGCATCTGACTCTTGATTTTGGCTCAGGTCATGATCTCAGGGTTGTGAGATCGATTCCTGCATCAGGCTCCCCCACTGAGTGTGAAGCTGCTTGAGATTCTCTCTGCACCCCCTCCCCAGTCACGTGCACTCTTTTTTTCTGAAAAAAAAGACAAAAGCCCTAAGACTAAGGACTTGACAGACCCTCCAGCTAACTCCTCTGTCTTTATTATTCTCTGCTACCTGACTATTCCGATTCTAACAATTTATTTGATTTCCCCCCTTTTCCCCCTGAACTTCCTAAGCTCCTGATGCCCTTGAGAGTAAGACCTTCCCATGAACCGGGGGTCCCAGCTACAGCAGAATTTAAACCCTGGTCTCGAGTTGAATGCCAAGCCATTATAAAGGATTTTCCAGACCGAAAAAAGGATCAAACTAAATTTATAAAAGAATTTATGATTCTTCTTTGAGCTTATGACTCTGGGCTCCCTGATTTGTACCAATTTGTTCACATGGTGGTAATTCCAGGAGACACCCAAAGGTGGCTCCACACAGCAGACTGAACGGACTTGGAGGACCCCACCAAGTGTGCTACAAAGGTTGGAATAAAAAGAGCAAGAAAAGTAGGTCCATCACTCCTTGAAGCTCTACCCAGGGTTTTTCCTGTGACAATCAATTGGGCCATAATACAATCTTGTAAACAAAAAAGCGATGAATCAGTTGCAGACTTTCAAATTCACTTAAAAGAAATATTTAGACAGCATTCTGGTCTCAGGGACTCTGAAGCTAATATTGCCTTGTCTGCTCATTTTATTAATGGGCTTTGCCCTGAGCTTGTGATTTATTAAAGAAGCATACATTAGAATGGGAGATCAGTCTCCTTTCTGAGTTCCAACATCTCGTTGAGAACTTCCAAAGAATTTTAGAACAGAAAAAGGAGCCATCAAGCAGAGAACTCACGGTCCTATGATTACAGCAACTACAGGAGCCTTGACCAAACTTTAGAACTAATTTTGCACCATGGATGAGGATACTTGTCAATACTGTAAACAGTAGGGACATTGGAAAAGGGACCATCCCCTCAAACAACCTAATTACCCAACAAGAGGAAACACTCAAAAATCAGATCCCCAAGATGATTATCAGCACTGATGGAGCTCCCAGGAACTGCCCAGGAGGCTACTCCCCGTAATCCCTATAAATCATCAGGATGGAAAGAAACTTGTGATAAATGGAGAAATCTGCACTGGCTAGTAGGTATCTACTAGCTCTTTCCAATTTAAACCCCGCTGTGATACATCAAGACCTTCCTTGGAGCACTAAAAATGTTTCTACCGTGAGAGTGTCCATCAAGTTCAAGTGTTCCTTTAGCAGAGCCTATAACTGTTACCCTTGGCCCCTTCTCTGAAAACCATGCCTTTCTTTTATGTGAAATTGTATCTGTACATCTCCTGGGAAGAGATCTACTTTCTAAATTAGAGGCCAAATACATTTTTCCTCAGGAGGAATAAACTTGGAACCTCCAGACACATAGACCTTGATATGGCCTGATACTTTAAAGTGCCAGTACAATATTAAAAAAGTTATTTTCATCAGGTCAAGGAGGCTTTCAGGGACTTTCCACCTGATGAGGACTTTGGAATCCTGGGGCTGGGTATTCTGGAAGAGACATTAGTGAAAAACAGCGCTTGAACCTTGATGGAAAGGACACGGCAGATGGGGAGTGTCCAGCAGAGAGACCTTACAGGAAGCAAGCTAGCGGAGAGGCTGAGAATGTGCACTTCAGAGGTGAAGAGCTCTAGGCAGAGTCCTGACCATGTCCCGACCACACTGATTACCAGGCATCCGACCTTCAGCAACGACTTACACTCACCCGGCCTCAGTTTCTTTATCTGGAAAATCAGGCAAAATAAGAGTTCCCACTCTCCAAGGTTGTCATGGAGACAAAAGGACATAATGAGTGCCGAGCACTGAGCTCAGGGCCTGGCACAATTTATGCTTGATGAATAATGGGGATAATCATTATCAGAAGGTATCCACTCTCTCGAGCATGCTCAGCTTCCAAATTGCTATAGTTTTAAAAACCTAAGACTCTGAGATTCCGATGCAATTATCCCAAGATTAAAAAAGACCCCTTTAGATTCTAGGGCTTTAAGATATTATGATTTTGTGACTTGTGCTCATGTCCAAGATGGACTGACAGGGAATGAATTTATCCTCCCACCTGAACAACCAAGAAAAAAAGAAACATAAGGAGTGGTGGTTTTTAAGACGCTGAACATCGGGCAGTGAAGAATGGCAGGCCTTGAGAAGAAGGGGAGCAAATGAGGTGAGCCCCGTGGTGGCTCCAGCTGACTGCCTCAGGAGGGTTTTCAGTCAGACAGGGAGGGGGAGCTCAGGCAGAGCCTGGTTGATTCTGAACTGGGGAGAGAAGCAGAGTCAGCCCAGGCCAGGCCAGTGGACTTGCAAGGACAGAGTGCCAGAGAAGAGGGAGCTGTATAGAGAGAGGGAGGTCAGAGCTGTGCAGAGGGCCCCTTTGAGTATTGACTGAGTTACTGATCAGTGCAGGTGTCTGAGAGAACACCAGGGAAGGGTTCATTTGAGAGGACTGGGGTGATCAGTAGTTAGCACAAGCACAGGGCCGGGAGCAATGCCTGGGCCCACCAATGAGACTGAGAAACCTCAGAATTCATGGGGCACTGGTTAGAGTACTCAGAAGGGTCTTACCTCAGTTGTGGGTACTAATTTGTCCTAGATTAACTGGTGTACTGGTTCTGCCTAACACGTGTGGACTAGTTTCCCAGAGCTACCGTAACAAATTACCACGACCTAGGTGGCTTAAAACAATCTATTCCCTTGTAGTTCCAGAGGCCAAAAATCTGAAATCAAGGTGTCAGCAGGGTTGGTTTCTTCTGTGAGGGAGTATGTCTCCCATGCCTTTCTCCTGCTTCTGGTGCCTACTGGCAATCCCTAGCATTCCTGGCAATCCATATCCAGAGATACTCCCATCTCTGCCTCTATCCTCACATGACATTCTCTCTGTCTGTTTTCTTACAGCTTTGCAAGGACACCAGTCATTAGATTTAGGACCCACTTTAATCTGGTATGACATCATCTTAATTACATCCATAGACACCCTATTTCCAAATAAGGTGACATTCTGAGTTGCTAGTGTACATGAATTTTGGGGGTTATACCATCAACTTACTACAAATGAAAAGCAACACCCAGAAGGATCAAATGGTTTCCAAATAATTTAACTATATATCCCAGAGCAAAGCTCAAGAATATTTATAGGAATACAAAAACATCCAGTATACAGCAGGGTAGAATTCACAATGTCTGGCACCCAAGCAAAGATTATAAGGCATAAAATGAGGCAGGAAGACACAACACATAATGAGGAAGATAATCAATCAACTGAAACTGATCTAGAACTGACATCAGTATTGGAACTGGAAGACAATGACATTAAAGTAGTTATTAAACTGCCCTCTAGATGTTCAAAAGTTACATGGAGGCATGGAGTACATAATAAATGTCCCAAATTGAATTCTAGTGATAAAAGTACAATGTCTACATTGTAAAAAACACTGGATAAAATTAACAGCAGGCTGAACATTGAGGAAGAAAAAAATTACTGAATATGAAAACATAAGGATAGAAAGTATCAAAACCAAAACACACAAGAAAAAAAGAATGGGGGAAAGAATGAAGATTGTTAATGATATGGGGCAACTTCAAGAGATTTAGTATACATACAACTGGAGTTCCCAAAGGAGAGAAAAGTGTACAGAAAAATTGTTTGAAGCAATAACAGCTACACCCTCCCAATTTTCTGAAAACCACAAATCCACAAAAAGCAGGAAGGACACCACAACAAGACACAGCATAATCCAGTTGCTTAAATCCATGATAATGAGGATATCACTCAAGCAGCCAGAGAATGAAGACATAATACAGAGGAAGAAAAAAGATTATGATGACAGCTGATTTCTATTCTGATTAAACCGTGGAGCACAGTGGAGCAACATCTTTAACATACTGAAAGAAAAAACTGTCAGCATAGTTTTCTTTACCTAGCAAATATATCTTCCTTAAAAATGAAGGCCAAATAAAATGTTTTCAGACACACAAAAGCTGACAGAATTAATCACATCGCAATACAAAAAATGATATATAAAGTCCTTCAGGAGGAAGGAAAATGAGACCATATGAAAATATGTATCCACCCAAAGAAATAAAGAGCACCAAACACGGTAACTACATTGGTAAATATAGGATATTTTTTCTAATTATTGAAATCTTTTAAAAAGAAACTTTACTGCTTACATAATTTTAGCAATATATTATTTATATTGTCACAATGTACATGGATTTATAACATGTGAATTAGTAAAACATATAACAATAGGATCAGGGCTGGGAGAGGAGAAATGGAACGGTACTGTTGTAAGGTTCTTATATGTGAAATGGTATCATTTCACTTGAAGATATATCTTGAAGATAAAAGTATACCATATAAACCCCAAGGCAGCCAAAAATAAAATGACAAATTATAGATAATAAGCCAGCAGAGGAGATAAAATGGGATAATGAAAACTATTCAAAAGAAGGCAGGAAAAGAGGAAAAGGGAACAGAGATGAGATGGGACAAATAGAAAATGATGGAAAAATGGCTGACTTACACATCACAATAGCAGTGATCATATTAAATATAAGTGGTCTGCACCCCACCAAATAAAAGGCCAAAGATTGTCAGATTGGATTTTTAAAAATCTTATATAATGATTACATGCTTCCTACAACATACTTTAGATGTAAAGACATGGGGCGCACCTGGGTGGCTCAGTAGGTTAAGTGTCCTTCTCATGATTTCATCTCAGGTCATGATCTCAGGGTCGGGGGATTGAGCCCCACGTGGGGCTCTGCAATCAGTAGGGAGTCTGCTCCAGATTCTCTCTCTCCCTCCACCCCCGCTCGCACACTCTCTCTCTCTCAAAAAAATAAATAAATAAATCTTTAAAAAAATAAATGTAAAGAAGAGATGTGGGTAGGTTAAATAAAAAAAAAAAGATGGAAACTATATCATGCAAACATTAACTAAAAGGAAAGGGTTTATGTTAATATTAGACAATGTAAATATCAGAGCAAGGAGTATCACCAAAGATAAAGAAAGGTCTTTCATAATGAAAAAGTGTTCAATTCTTCCAGAGGACATAATAATCCTACATGTTTAAACACCTAATAAAAAAATCTTAAAAATTCATGAAGCAGAAAACTGATAAAACTTCAAAGAGAAATAGGTGATCAACCACAGTCAGATATTTAATGACCTCTCTCAATAACTGGTGGAACAAGTAGATTAATAGTGAGTAAGGGTATTTAAACTGTGAACAGCACAATCAATCAACTTTACCTAAATGACAGTTATAGAATACTCCGCTCAAAAATAGCAGAATACACAATCTTTTTATGTGTACGTGGAACATTTATAAAGCTAATACATATTCTGGGCCAAAAATTTGAATGCATTCAAGCCATACACTGTATATATCCACAGTGAAATTTAATGAGAGAGGTCACAAATGAATGACTTTAGTTTCCACCTTAAAAAACTAGGAAAAAGAGGGGCACCTGGGTGGCTTAGTCAGTTTGGCTGCCAGCTCATGATTTTGGCTTGGGTCCCAGGGTCCTGGGATTGAGCCCCTTGTTGGGCTCTGTGCTCGGCGGGGAGTCTGCTTGAGGATTCTCTCTCTCTCCCTTTCCCTCTGCCCCTCCCCCAACACACATGCATACTCTCTCTCTAAAATAAATGGATAAATCTTAAAAAAAAAAAAAAACTAGGCAGAGGAGAAAATTCAAACCTAAAGCAAGAAGAAGAAAAGAAAAAGAAAATCATATTGGAAATCAGTAAAATAGAATAGAGAGAGGAAGAGACAGAAATTCAATGAAACCAAAAGCTCATATTGGAGAAAAATCAATAAAATTGATAAACATCTAGCCCAACCAAATAGAAGAAAAAGAAAGAAACACATTGTCACTGTTGAGAATGAGAGAGGTGATATCACTACAGTTTTGACAAACATTAGAATGATATTAAAAGGAATGTCATGAGCAACTTTATGTCAATAAATTTAATAACTTAGGTGAAATAGACAAGTAATTTAATAGATACATATACCAAAATGGACTCAAGAAAAAAACCTTAATAGCCCTTTATCAATTAGGGAAATTGAATTAGTAGTTAAACATCTTCCAACAAAGAAATTTCAGGCCCAAATGCCTTCACTGGAGAATTCTACACAGTGTTTAAGAATGAAATAATACCAATTCTACACAAAATCTTTCAAAGAATTAAAGAGGAGGAAATGCTTCCCAACTCATTCTATGAAGTCAGTGTTATTCTTTTTTTAAATTTTTTTTTTAAGATTTAATTATTTGACAGAGAGAGAGAAAGCGAAAGAAGGAACACAAGCAGGGGGAGTAGGAGAGGGAGAAGCAGGCTTCCTGCTGAGCAGGGAGCTCGATGTGGGGCTCGATCCCAGGACCCCGGGATCATGACCCGAGCCGAAGGCAGACACTTAACGACTGAGCCACCCAGGCGCCCCTGAAGTCAGTGTTATTCTGATACCAAAACCAGACCAAGATGTTACAAGAAAAAAACAAAACAAAGCAAAACTACTATCCTCATGAATATAGATGCAAAAATTCTAAACAAAATTTTAACAGTTGAATCCATATATAAATATAAATCTAATATAAAAAAGGATGTATTGAAATGAGCACTGGGTGTTATAAGCAAACAATGAATCATGGAACACTACATTAAAAGCTAATGAAGTACTGTGTGGTGACTAAGATAACATAACATAATAATAAAAAAAAAAGGAAAATATATCATGACCAAGTAGGGTTTATCCCAGGAATGCAAGATTGCTTTAACATTTGAAATAAAGGAATGTAATTTTCCATATTAATAAAAAAGGGAAAAATCATATAGTCAGAAAAAATTTGATAAAACCCAACATCCATCCTTCATTAAAAACTCTACCAAAGTAGGAATAATGGGCACATCCTCAACCTAATAAAGAAAATTTATGAAAAACCTACACCTAGACTGAAACATAATGATAAAAAGCAGAATTGTTTCAGGAATATCAGGAATAGGACAAATTCTATCAGGAAATATCAGGTAAAGGGCAAAAATATCTGATCTCACCACTTCTATTCAACATTATACTGGAGGTTCCAGACAGTGCAACAGGTATAGAAAATTAACAAAAGTCTAGAAGGCATCTATATTGAGAAGGAAGATATAAAGCTCTCTTCCTCCTCAAATGGCATGATTGTTTAAATAGAGAATTGAGTGGAATCTACCAAACAAAAAAAAGCAACAGGAATAAATGAGTTTGGCAAGGTTATAGGCTACAAGATCAATATAAAAAATAAATTTTATTTCTATATACTAAAGATGAATGATTAGAACTTGAAATAAAATACCACTTACAATTGTGCCAAAAGTTAAGGAATTGTTAGAGATAAATCTGACAAAACATGTGCAAGTCTTATACCCTGAAAACTACAAAACATGGCTGACAGAAGTTAAAAATGAAGACCTAAGTAAATGCCATCATGGGTTAGAAGACTCAGTATCGTTAAGATGTGTACTGTCCCCAGATTATCTGTAGATTCAATGCAATCTCAATGAACATTCCATGGAGACTTTTAGTAGAAATTGACAAATTGATTCTAAAATTCGTGTGGAAATACAAAAGAGCTAAAATATCAAACACAACTTTGAAAAAAGAATCAAAGTTGAAAGGCCAACCTTACCTCATTTCATTACTTTTAAAACTACAATAATTTTTAAAAATGTGGTATTGGCATCAAAGGAGATGCACAGATCAATGGGGAAAAATAGAGATTCCAGAAATAGACCCACATGTATATGGACAACTGGTTTTTGACAAAGGTTCAAAGTAATTCAGTGGAGAAAGGGTAGTTTTCAACAAATGGTGCTAGAAGACTTAGATATGCATATGCAACAAATATACAACCACAACAGATTTTGATCCATACTTTTCACCCTACACAAAAACTAACTCAGCATGAATCATAGACCTAAATGCAAAACTGAAACTATAAACTTTCTAAGAGAAAACATGGAAAAGCCATCTTTGTGGCCTTGGATGTGGTAAAAATTTCTTAGATATAACACCAAGGGCATAAGAAAAAAATTAGCATATTGGATTACATCAAAATTACAACTTTTTTTCTTTGAAACACACGGTTAGGTGCATGAAAATATAAGCCACAGTTGCAAGAAAATACTTGCAAAGCATATAAATTATAAGGGACTTTTACATAGACTGTAGAAAGAGCTATCAATACTCCACAATGAGTGAACGAATAATTCAATTAAAAATGTGCAAAAGAGGGGTGCCTAGGTGGCTCAGTTGGTTAAGTGTCTGCCTTCAGCTCAGGTCATGATCTCAGGGTCCTGGGACCAAGCCCCGTGTTGGGCTCCCTGCTCAGTGGGGAGTCTGCTTGTCCCTCTGCTTCCCCCTTCCATGCTCTTTCTCTCTCAAATAAATAAACAAAATCCTTTAAAAAATTGGCAAAAGATTTGAATGAATGTTTATTTTTTTTTGAATGGATGTTTCATTAAGCAAGATATATGGATGCCAAATAAACAATTGAAATAATGTTCAACATCATTAGCCATCAGAGAAATACAAATTGAAGCCATAGAGATCTACCACTCCATCCCCGTTAGAATGACCAAAATTAAAAAGACTGACCATACCGAGAGTTGATGAAGAGGGGTAACTACTGGAACTCTCATCCACTGCTGTTAGGAATGTGAAGTGATGCAACCATTTTGGAGGAGTTTGAGAGTATATGAAAAATTAAACACACACATACCCGCGATAAGATCCATCCTTTCCAGTACTAGGTATTTGCCCCAGAGAAGAGAAAGCTTCGGTATATAATGCAAACAAACATTCATAACAACTTTTTAAAAATAGCTCAAACAGTGTTGTTGGAGTGGGGGGTGGGGTGGGAGGGATGGGGTGACTGGGTGATAGACACTGGGGAGGGTATGTGCTCTGGTAAGCGCTGTGAATTGTGCAAGACTGTTGAATCTCAGATCTGTACCTCTGAAACAAATAATGCAATATATGTTAAGAAAAAAAAAGAAGAAGAAGAAGGTAGCAGGAGGGGAAGAATGAAGCGGGGGAAATCGGAGGGGTGGACGAACCATGAGAGACGATGGACTCTGAAAAACAAACAGGGCTCTAGAAGGGAGGGGGGTGGGAGGATGGGTTAGCCTGGTGGTGGGTATTGAGGAGGGCACATTCTGCATGGAGCACTGGGTGTTAGGCACAAACAATGAATCATGGAACACTTCATCTAAAACTAATGATGTAATGTATGGGGATTAACATAAGAATAAAAAAAAAGAAAAAGAAAAAATAGCTCAAACAACCATTCAAATATCCATATATTTGGTGAATGGATAAACAAAATGTGGTTTATCTATCTACACTGCTCAGCAGTATAAAGGAATAAACTGTTACACACAACAACAACAACAAATAATTATGCTGAGTGAAAAAAGCCAGACAAAAAGAGGACATGCTATATGATTACATTGTATAAAACTCCAGAAAATAAAAACTGATCTATAGGGACAGAAAGCAGATTAATGATTGCTGGGGACAGGGAGAGTCTGAGGATGGGAGGAAGGGGTACAGGAAAACTTTGGAGGTGATGGATATTATCTTGAGTGTGGTGGTGGTTTCTAGGGTGTAGACATATGTCAAGACTTATCAAGTTGTGTGCTATACACACATGCAATTGATAATATCAATTACACCTCATTAAAACCATGAAAAAGGATATGGTTTTGACTGGACAGCCACCTGGACAAGAATGAAACTCGACCACTATCTTACATCATACACAAAAATTAATTCAAAATGAATCAAAGCCTTGAATGTGAGACCTGAATCCATAAAATTCCTAGAAGGAAATACAGGTCATAAGCTCCTCGGCATCAGTCTTGATGATGATTTTTTTGGGTTTGACTCCAAAAGCAAAGACAACAAAAGCAAAAATAAGTGGGATATCACATCAAACTACAAAGCTTCTGCACAGCAAAGGAAACCATCAGCAAAATGAAAAAGCAACGTATGGAATGGGAGGAAATATTTGCAAACCGTATATCTGATAAGGGGCTAATGTCCAAAATATAGAAAAAACTCATACAATTCAAAAGCAAAAGAACAAACAATTCAATTAAAAAATGGGCAGAAGATCTGAATAGACATTTTTCCAAAAAGGATATACAGGTGACCAACAGACACATGAAAAGATGCTCAATATCACTAATCACCAGGGAAATGCAAATCAAAATCACAGTGAGATAACACCTCATACCTGTCAGAATGGCTCCTATCAAAAAGACAAAACACAACAAGTGCTGGTGAGGATGTGGGTAAAAGGGAGCCCTCGTGCACTGTTGTTGGGAAGGTAAACTGGTGCATCCACTCTGGAAAACAGTATGGCTGTTCCTCAAAAAACTAAAAAAAAAAGAACTACCATGGGATCCAGCAATTCTACTTCTGGGTATTTATCCAAAGAAAAGGAAAACACTAACTTGAAAAGATATATGCACCCCATGTTCAGTATAGCATTATTTATAATAGCCAAAGTACATAAACAACCTAAGTGTCCATTGATGGATAAACTGATAAGGAAAATTAAATGAATCATATATGTAATATATTATATATACCGTAATAATAAAAATATAATTTTACATACAATTAAATGAATAATATATGTAATCAAATAATATATAATGGAATATTATTCAGCCATTAAAAAGGAAGGAAATCTTGCCATTTGCAACAACATGGATAGACCTTGATGGCATTATGCTAAGTGAAATAGATCAGACAGACAAGGATAGATACTGCATGATCTCTGATAAAAAACAGAAACAAACAGCACACGAGCTCATAGATACAGAGACTAGATCGGTGGTTGTCAGAGGTGGGGAGTGGGGGGGTGAGTGAAATGGGTAAATGGCATCAAGAGGTACAAACTTCCAATTATAAAATAAATAAGTGCTGGGGATGTAGGGCATAGCATGGTGATACAGTTAATAATACTGTATTGCATATTTGGAGGTGGCCGAGAGTAGATTTTAAAACTTCTCATCACAAGAAAAAGAATTCTATAGCTGTGTACAGTGATAGATATTAACAAGACTTATTGTGGTGATCATTTTGTATTAAAGCTGCATATCACATCAACGTTGTACACCTAATATAATGTTATTTGTTAATTGTACTTCAATTTAAAAGAAGATATCATTTTCTTATTCTACTGTCTAAAGCTTATTAGTTATCTGAGGCTGTGTGCTTTAAATAATACACTCTGAACCCTCCCCTCCCCCCTCTCTCCCAGACATGAGTGCTGGTTTTAGCCCTGGGCTGTCTGGTGGACCTGGAGCATTGATTTCTGTCCTTCTGTCTTGTTCAGATGTTCTGTCTTTGCTCTCACCAGCACTTGCTATTCCTCTGGGGTTCCATTTTCCTTAATCCAGGCCCATCTATTGCACTCTTCCCCCAGACACATCAGGCCCCTCAGTGTTCCTGATTTGTGCCCTGTACAATGTCCTCAGCTTGACTTCTGCTTGTCCTGTCTCCACACTGGACCCCATCTCTGCCCGTTGAAATCCTAGCCCATGATTAATGCCCAGGTCAAAGGTAGGGCTTCCATGAAACTTCCTTTGACTCGTAAATGAAATGAACATTCTTCACCTCTGTGCTTCCCATGTGCTTTGTTTAAACCACTACAGTAACGACTACCACTGTCTGACTCATTAATAGTGTTAAGGAGAAAACTTCTGACTTTCACCCCACGGCAGACCCACTTCTGGTGTCCTTCTGAGACCTCTGCATAGTCCCTAGGGAAGGAAGCTGTGTGGACCTGACTGCTCAGAGGCAGGACGCTGATGGGCCACACTCACTAGCGGGCAGGGTCAGTGCACGGAAGGCGATGGCGCTGGACCTGCTCCCTCTGCCCCCTCCTCTTCTGCTGCCCGCAGTCAGGAGGTTGTCCAGCTCTGTGGACTCAGCCTTGTTCCTTTAAATAGAGCAGAAATAAAGAAATAGCACAGAGTGTCAATTATTTTTATTTGTTGGGGGGTTATTTTATTTTTTATTAACTCACAGTGAATCATCAGAACTGGCAATTAGTTTCCATCACGAGTTTTTGCACCCTTGCCTCTGACCTTGAGGAGAGGAATCATCTCCTATCCAAGTGGGAGTGGAACTGAAATGCTCTCAGGAGAGTAGGCTTATGTTGGGGTGTAGAGTTTAATTATCCCCACTGTTAAGTAGATTAGGGAAGTAAGCTGATCTCAGAGCCGGGCAGTGGTCTTCCATTACTGTGCCAGGGAGGCTGAGCCTGATCTGCTACTGTATCCTGCCCACCTGCATCTCCCCAGTCTCTGCCCCCAGACTTTCCTTGGGAGGAAGAGCAGTGGCTGGTCCCCAGAGATGTAATTAGCCAACCCCTAAGTCCTTCTCAAGGGAATTCAGAAAAGTCAGGGGCTTCCTGGATCCTCTCCGACAGGGCAGGTGGTATGGTAGCAATACAGACTGTAGGGGGGAGGATGCAGCATCTGTAGACTGACAGCCTCATGTGCCTTCCCAGTGGGAATAAGTTATATCCTAACCAAAGTTCTTCTCCCTGTTAAGTCTGTTCAGTTCAACTGGTGTTTCTTATTTTTGTTACCATCCTCATCACTGTCACCATCACCACCATCATCACCACCCTCAACAACATTGTCACCATCATTACTGTTATCTTCATCACTGTCCCTGTCACCATCATCACCACCATCATCATCATTGCCATCACTGCCTTGTTCTTGTCCTCTTTTGGGCATCCCCCTGCCTCCAAATTTTAGAATTTTAGAAACAAATCTGTGCTCTCCCTCCTCATAGTTCATGCTTTTTCAATATTTGTAGCCCCTGTAGCTCTCAGCCTGGATTTTTGACTAAATAAATACTGATGAGAGGGTGATGGAGACTGAGGTCCATCCCACAAATCCTGGGGCAGGACAGGGTGGGAAGATGGACCCTGAGCGCATCTCCTGCAAAAAAGGGGGAGAGGATAAGCAGAGCCTGGCCACTGGGAGCTGTCTTCAGTTACAGTCTTCTGGGGCTGCCACAACAAAATACCACAGGGGAGGTGGCTTAAACAACAGAAATTTATTTTCTTTCAGTTCTGGAGGCCGGAAGTCCAAGATCAAAGTGTCAGCAGGTTTGGTTTCTCCTGGGGCCTCTCTCCTTGGTTTGTAGGTGGCCGTCTTCTCTCTGTGTCCTCACCGTGGCCTTTTCTCTGTGTGTACACCCCTGGTGTCTCTTCGTCTTCTATGAGGACACCAGTCCTATTGGATCAGCGCCCCACCCTTATGACTCATTTAACCTTAATTACCTCTTTAAAGGCCTTATCTCCAAACACAGTCACACAGGGGCCTAAAACTTCAACCTATGAATTTGCAGGGGGGGGGGGCACATTCAGTCCATACCAATCATCATCATCATTACCACTGCTACTCTCATCTCTATCATCATCGTCTTCTCCACTATCATCTCCACCATCATCCCCACCATCATCTCCATCATCTCCATCATCATCTCCACTGTCATCATCTCCACCATCTCCATCATCATCTCCACCATCATCTCCATCATCCCCACCATCATCTCCACCATCATCTCCATCATCCCTACCATCATCTCCACCATCATCCCCACTATCATCTCCATCATCATCTCCACCATCATCCCCATCATCATTTCCACCATCATTTCCATCATCATCTCGACTATCATCAACTACATTATTCTCATCAGTATCCTGATCACCATCATCATCATGTCCACCATCCCCACTATCATCATCACCACCACCATTGCCAACGTCTCCACCATACTGTCACGGTCACCATCATCATCACCACCTCCACCATCTAACTCATATTGAACACAGAGTTTTACATGATCATCTCTCATTTCAGCCTCTTGACAACTGGTGAGGCAGGTACAGCTGTTGTCCTCATTTTACATATGTGGAAACTGAGGCATAGAGAGTACAAGTCACTTTCCCAGGGTCATGTGGTGAATAAGCGGGGGAGCTGGACTTCACACCTACCTTCCTAACCACTAAACTTTCTGTCTTCATAGTAAGAAAGTTCTCTGTGTCTAACTGCTCACTCCCCTGCGGCAGCCATAGTCCACTGGCTATTTCTGACTTCAGAGGAGTCCATGGGCAGAATCCAGCTAGCGATTCCAGGGCTACCCTTGGTTCTCTGTTCATCATCTTCTCCTCCCACACTCTCTCTTGGGGGCCTCCTTCACTCTTGAGACTCAATTATCGCCTTCCTGTAACTAATTCCCAAACCCTTTACACCCCAAGGAGCTCTGCCTGCTTCCAGGCCCTCAAACAACAGTCGTGTGGACACCTTCTCTGAGCTCTGGTGCTTTGCTGCTTTGTCATTGAGATGCCCAGCAGCCCTGCAAGGTAAGTATGACCTTCCCACTTACAGATAGGAAACTGGGGCCCAGAGAGGGGGACTAGAGCCAGGGTCAGGGTCACTCCCATCTGGGCTCAGACTGTGCACCATCCCTGCACCTGCTGTCATCCTACCCACTGGAGGGTAGGGGGTTGGTTGGGGGTCTGTGGAAAGTGGGGAGAGTAAACCCTGAGCTGCCCCCAGGCTGGGTTGACGACAGGGGTTGGGGGATGTAAGGGATCTCCTGAGATCTCTTCCATCGTGGGGTTTACAATTCTGTTCTTTCTGCAAAGTACCCATCCGAGAAGAGCTGCAGGGGGGTTACGGTAGAGGAGAAGTGGCTGCAGGGGTAGCAGGGCCAGACCTTGGAGGAACATACACGTCAGGCTGCACAGCCAAGCCAGGCCAGGCCGGTTCTGGAGCGGGGCAGGCAGACCGCCCCCCACCTGACTGCACCAGGGAAGCTGGGGATGAGAGCGGCACCTCCATGCCCTGCGGCGGGCCCAGTGCCCCGGTCACACAGCTGGGGGGAGGCTGCTAAATGGGAACAGCCGATGGGACCTGGCAGGGAGGCCCCAAGTGGAATCGAGCCCGAGGGTGCAGACCCCGGTCCCAACTAGCTGTCTTGCCATCTATAGAGCCCTTTGCTGTGTCCCTGTTGGCCCTTGCCACAGTGTGGTCACAGGGGAGGGGACCAGGCCCCATGAGGTCATGCCAGTGACAACTGGAAGGCCGTGCATCAGGAGGGGTGAGTAGGACAGCGCTGGCCAGGAAGAGTGGCCTTGGAGGGTCTCCCACACGAGGAGCTGTGTCCCCAGGGCCGAGAACAGCGCAGGCCAGCAGGAAGATGGCGACCACATGGCCCCAAGGAGGCCCTGAGCATGCATGGACCCCAGGGTATGGACCAGGAAACTGAGGCACAAAGGGGTTAAGTCTCCTGCCCAACATCACACTGCCCATAAGTCGTGGACCAAGCCTCCCTCACCCCACAACTCCTCTCCCTCCTTGCTGGAAAGGCCCTCCATGACAATCTTGTCCTTCCCTTACTTTGCAGAAGGGGAAACTAAGGCCCAGAGAGGGCAAGAAGCCCATCCAAGGTCACAGAGCAATGTCAGTGGCCAAACCAGGCCTTCAGTTCCCTCCCAGAGCTCCTCCCTCTGCAGGCCGCTCTGGCCATCTTCTACTCAGGCACTGCAGGTGGCCCAGAGGTTGGAGAAGGCTGGGCACAGGGAGGCCAGGGCAGCTCGGGAGGGCTCCACAAAGATGGGCAGTGCCTGCAGTGGCCGGCAAGTCACCCCTTCCTTCCACCCACACACCGGGGAGAAATATGGGCTTTGAAAATGAAAGTCAGCTTGAGGAACAGATTAGTAGTAGTTATTGCGAGCAGTTTAATTAAGTGTCCTAAATACATTGAAACCTGGGTGTTTAATTTATATTTATAGGGCTAATTTAGATTTATAAGACCAGTTATTATGCGTTAAGCATAAAAAAAATGCCCTTTGATTTTCATAGACAACATTTCTTGAAATGTAGAAAGAATGCTTTGTCAACTTTAATTTCCCCAGGGTCGAAGCTGAGAGCTGACGGAGAGGTAGGAGGGGTGGGCGCTCCTCACCTCCTCGCCCCGCCTTCTCTTGGGGACCCTAGGTACCTCCCCTGCGTGGTTATTTAATCAAACATGGACATGGCACCGCAGTTAAGGATGAGACCACGAGGGGCTGCGTCCAGAGCAGCTTGAGAGCTGACAGGTGGGGGTGGGGAGGCCCAGTGGGAGCTCCCAGGACGGGAGTCTGGAGCCCTGGCTTCTCGTCTCCCCGTGGCACTGCCTGGCCCGTGACCTTGGGACGCTCATCTCACCTCTGTGCACCATCACCTCCAGAGCTCAGAACCAGGAGGGGCAGGGGCCGGTGGTTCTGAGGGTCAGCTGGCCCTGATGGTGGGGGGATCAGGCCCCACGTGTGTGTGGGGATGACCGCTTGGTTCCCATCGGCTGATGGGTGCAGTGGCCATGACTTCTGAGGTGTCTTGCTCTGTCACACACGCATCCCCTGTAGTCCTGGGGGCTCTGTTGTCATGATACTGAAGGGGACTCAGCCTCCAGTGACCCTATGGGCGCTGTGTCGGGCAGGCCTCCCTGCAAGTGGGATCAGGCCCAAGCTGCAGAGCACTTGGCCAGTAGAGAAATGGGAAGATGCAGGCCTGCACTGCAGGAGCCCCCGGTCTGGGGGGATGTGAGAGGCCATCTCCCAGGAGAGCTCTGAACATGCCTGAGACCGAGGCAGATGTCCTGGAACGAGGGGAGGGCGCCTTACAGGTCCTTTCCTCAAACTCCCTGGATTCCAGGTGGGGGCCCTGCACAGGTTCACACGGCCTTCTGGGGACAGGTGGGGAGAGCAGGAGCTGGGGAACCACTTGAAGGTGTCCGCTTGGCTCCTGCCAGCATCTCTCTCCTCATACTTGGACTCCTGGCGTCTCACACCCAGCTCCCAGGTGCGCCCTCTGGCTTTGTCCTGTGTACCTGATCATGCTTAAGGATCCCAAGGAAGGCTGGGCAGGACCGTCAGCCCCTAGAGTCTGGGAGGGAAGGCTCTTCCCAGGACCTCGGATGGCCACTTTGCCTGAAGAGTGGGTAGACCAGAAGTGCCAGGGAACGGACAACCTCTGGGAGCAGCTCTTGGCCAACAGCTGTTGGAGTCGGGGTATAAATGTCCAGCTCCCTCGCTCTTCAGGTGGGCTGATTCTTGGGGCTTGTATCGGACCGTCTGCCACGGTTCCCCCACGGGACTGACTCCTGTTGCCTCCCATGGCATCTGCTTTAACTGCTCACCCTTCTCTTCCCTGTCTCACTTTCCTGTGCTCCTCCCTATCAGAATTGCCTACACCGCCCAAATAAATACTTGCCCCTGTATCTTCTCTCAGGTTCTGCTTCTGGGGGGACCCACCCTGTCTTAGGTAGGGTAAAAACCAGACAGTGGGCACATACACACATGAAGATAAAGGCTCCAGAGAATAATAAAGCAGGACAAGGGCTCAGATGGGGGACTGGAGGGAGGGGACATGTTTTAGCCAGAGCGACAAGGGGAGGGCTCTTGAGCAGAGATCTGAACAAAGTGAGAAGCTGAGACAGAGGAAATGTTGGGGTGGTCTGGGGAATATTCCAGGCTGAAGGAAGAGCAAGGGTCAGGTGTGGGGGAATGGTGCATTTGAAGACTAGCAAAGGGCCCAGTGACAGAGCAGGTGGGCAAGGGCTCAGGTGACAGGCTAGGAGCAGGAACATGACAGGCAGGGCTAGGAAGCAGACAGGTGCAGGGCTTGGAGGCATGACCTGAGATTCTAATCCAGGTTATGGTGTATAAGGGACTTGGCGGTGTCCTTGTCCAGAGAGTGACGTGGCCCAGAGGAGAAGGGTCCAGTGCTTGCAGTTCTGGTTCTATCTCTGCCCCTTGGCTGCTGTGTAACGTCAGGCATCCTCTGAACCTCGGTTTTCTCTTCTACAAAATGGAAGTAATGATGCCCACTGGTAGGGCTGTGGTGAGGCAGGGTTTGACTCCCAGGCAGCATTTGGCAAGTGCTGGCTCCTCCACTGCCAACTGCATAATGACTGGAGAGGTTAATGAGGGATCAAGTTCACCAGGCATCCACGTGAAGGTTATTCTCACAGCCCCAGGAAACATATAGCTAAACCTCATTTCCCACATTTGCCATAGAAGCTGAGGACATGGGATCTACGGGAACAAGTCCTCCCTGTACCTTGGGCAGCCCACTTAGCCTCCCTGAGCCTCAGTGTCTCGTTTGTAACATGACATCATCATGGTTCCTCCTTGGAGGAATCACACGTGAGGATTAAATGAGATCATTCGTGAATGTGGAAATAGAGTTACTACCTGACATTTACCATATGTAGCTCCCGGAGGGTGGGGACTAGGTCAACTGTGTTCCCTGACCATCGTCCCTCCTGGAGCATTGTCTGGCCAAATCCATGTGTCCAGCATTCTCAGCTGAGCCTGGAGGCCCCTCAGGGCAGTGGCTGAGCTCTATTTGAGTACATCCAAACTTTCCCCCAATTTCCCATCCTGTTTTTAACCACAATCCTCATCATCTCTCCAATCTGCTAGGTGCTGCCCTTGAACCAATGCAGATCTCTATCTCTGGCCACTGTCTGCCCAGGCAGAGTGGATACACAGATGTGCTATTCCAAGTTCTGACCATGAGGAGGATCATCCCTCCTTGTAGTTTTTCGGGGAGAGACTCCCAAGTGGGGCTGAAATGCTTCCGGATGGGGCGGAGTACCGTGGAATTATCGACACAATCACTTTCCCTCATTTGACTTGTCACCAGGAGCCTCCCATGAGGTCACTGGTGTGAGTGGAGGGAACAGCAGCAGGGAAGGGGCAGGTGTTGGGAACGCATGAGCCGTCTGCACTTGCAACTTACTTGTGACTTTCAGGTCTATTGGAGGATGACCTTGTAGACACCGATTCCATCTGGTGAGAAACAACCATTGTGTGTGTCCAACTTTACGGCTTAGTGGATCAGATAACACCTGCTTCCTGATGAGCCTCCAATGTCTCAGGGTCACCTGATGCCACATGGAGACTTTCTTTTAAGGGTGCAAGATGTACTCCAATTCCCTGAGGGTCTGGGCTATTGGGACCTGCCCCAGGTTCTGTACCCACCCCACTTTATCACAGACACTTTGGGGATTATTAGAGACTCAATCATGAGGCTCTAGTGGTATGGCAGCCTAGACTTTCTGTAGAGCCTTTCTTGACTTGGATTCTACTCAGAATCAGTAAAAATATTTGGAGTAGCGCATACTATAGGTAGGGGAATGTTACTTCCAAAATCCAGAGAAGTCCCCCAAATGTTGCTCCTCTTACCTAGTGGAAGGCAGTGCAAGGAGGAGCATGTTGTCTGTCGTCATAGAGGCAATATTCAAACATGCCCGACAATATCGGACCCCAGCAGCTTCACGTAGGGGTCAGAGCCCTGAACCAGCTGGTATGCACATGGCTTATTCAAGCTTCTAGGCTGTTGTCTGCTTCCTGGCGAGCAGGTCCAGTCTGCGTGATGTCATCAGTCTGGTGAGTTAGCACGCTGTTGTGTGGAATGCTGAGTCCCTCTAGTCTAGATTACGTCCTAGCAGGAGAGGAGTCCTGCTATCCCCGCTGAGTTACAGTGAACTCCTTCTGGGATCACCAGGAGCTGTGCCGCCTTTCTCCTCTAGGGTAGATACCACATCTGGGCTAGCAGGTGCATTCGGAAGCATCACCTGAGTGAGTACGTAACAATTTACGGTCGTTCTCCAAGATCAATCTGTCTTTAGCACACAACACACAGGCAAGTCAGATGGAAAATGTAGAGTGCAGTAGGACGCCCCACCTCAACATCTTATAGTGCGACTGGGTCTTCAAGCCAGGGAAGGGTACTTTCTTTAAATCGGGGGGCAGGGTCTGCCATAGATGGTGAAGGAGGCTTGGGGAGACCTGGGGGTTCAGGGTTCTCAGATTCATCTGAGTTCTCGTGCCAATTCTCAGGACTCCTCTCTTTTCCAATCAATGCTTTATTGATTTCACATACGGTATTTGGCAAGGCTGTGAGTCAAATTCAACTTATGCTGTAATTCTGCCGTCCGCGGGGCTGGACTGCAGTGTGCCGTGGATTCAGTTTTGGGCCTGGGATTTTCAGCTGTTTCTTCCCTGTGGCCACAAAACGTAAAACGTTTCTTTAGGGCCTCCATAAATCTCTGTTTCCTGAGGATAATTTGATCCGAGAGTTCAATGTCCTGAGCTTGTCATCTTCTTCCCACACTCTCCCTGGAAGAGTCAGAAGTGGCCGTCACGGCCACACTTCCTGTCCTGGGCACCAGTGCTAATGGTCAAGTTCAGTGGCCACCTGCTCTGAAGCTATGGCTTCAGATGACATTTCATCCCAGGCAAGCCGGAGGTCCATTCGGGAAAACAGAATCTCCAACAAACCCCCAGAGAGAGGAGGGCCCACAGAGACACTGGTCGTGAAGGGTTGACAGGGCTGACGGAGCAGGAAGGGAAGGGAAGAGAAGGGCACTCAGAGCTTAGTAACTCGGATCCTGCTGCCCAGGTCTGAGGACCCCAGGGACGAGCCCCGCACCTGCTCCTCCAGTGGAACCAGGCGCCAGAGCCTCTGAGATCCCCAAGTCCCCAGGCCACTGCTGAAGGGAAGAGAAAGGGAGGAAACAGCTTCTCCCCACCTCCGACCTGCCGGTCTTCTGCCAGCACCTCCCATCGTCCGGAGCTAGCTGGAACCTGCAGTCGGGGGAGGCCCGGAAAGGCGGCTGGCGGGCCCAGCATCACACAGATGGTCACCAAGCGGATGGCAGAGACGACTGGACAAAGGACCAGCACCGTGGGACTTGACTTTTGTACCAGACAAACCCGTTCAAAACCAGCTCCATTGCTTCCTAGCCATGGGATACTGAGAGAGGGGCGCTCTGAGACTCAGTTTCCCCGTGAATAAAGTGGGAAGCATCGCAGACTGAAGACTGAATTAAGTGAAGTGTGAGGAAGTGCCATCAGGTCTGGCCCAGAACACGCCCTTCCCTGGTGCTTCTGGCTTCACCCCAGCTCACTCTCCGACCCTCTCGGGGCTCCAATCTTGCCCGAGCACCGGGCCTCTTGGGGCTCTGCTTCCTCACCTGTAGAACCTGAATGGGGTTTGGACTGGGGTTCGACTGCTGTGTGGTGCAACATCCCTTGACTGAAACGGGCAGGTTGGAACCGGAAGGGGTGGTCAGGGAGGCTCTGGAAAGTTCTGAGCTGTGCACTTCACTGGAGAACGTGCTCAAACATTCGACAGCTCACACTTCGACCACCTTCTCCCCTGCTAATGTCGCTCTGTTTGCTGTCCTCATTCTCAGCCCTGCTCAGTGGACAAGAAATTGCCACGGGCAGCGTGCTCTGTGCGCTGTGGTGGTGGGTCGGGGGGCGGTGGCAGGTACTTCAAATTGGATCTGTCCTGAAGATTAGATCCGTAAGCTCCAGGGCCTTCCAGGAGCTTGAGTGTCTGAGCTTTGGGAATTGTCTTGTTTGGGCTGGAATTATGAGTTTAAACCTTTTGAAGCTCAGCTTTGGGGGGTGCTGGAGATGCGGCCAAAGCCGGGGGTCCCTGGGGAGCCCTGTAGTGTAGCAATTAGCAGTGAAGGACTTTTGGATTTCCTGTCCTGCCACCCACTAACCTAGTGGAGTCATTTAGACTCTTTAAGACTCAGTTTCCTCCTTTGTAAAGCAGGATTGATACTATCCACTGTATTCCTTGTCCCCTTGTCACCCCTCCCCTCTCTGGGTATAGCACCCTCTCCCCTTCCTTTAGGGAATGAAGCCTCCCGGATCCCCCAGGCTTCCTAATCACAGCCTCCCCCCACCACCCACCCACCTCCTCTCCTTAGACACAGTTAAAGGTCTGGCCAGACCAATCCTAGTATTTTGATCCCTGGAAATGGTAACTGATTCAAGGAATGGGCCCGGGACCCAAATTAGGCCAGTGGGAATGCTTGCCTGGGCTTTGATATCTGGCTACTGGGAAGGAGCAGCACTTTCTTCCCTAAGGGGTCCCAGACAGGGGATGCAAGCTTGCAGCTGCCAATGGTTATGACTCCTTACCCCTCTCTTTCTTGCCTGCCCCTTGATGAATTCCAACAGTAAGGGGGAAGAAAGAGCCACCCCAACTCTCATTACAGATAAAGGGAAGCACAGTAAAGAGATGTTAAGAAAAAACAGAGACCCAGTGCTTTATTTTGAGCCCCTGGATCCAACCATGCCTGAGGCTGGTCTATCTCTGCTCATCTTAGTTCTATGGGACACTGAACCTCCTCTTTAGTTTGACCACTTTGGATTTAGTTTCTGACAAAAGAATCCTGACCAACGGACCTACTTCTCTGGAGCCTGGGTGGGGGTGGTGGTTACATGGAATGTGTAGTAAAGGGTTTCGCAGAGCGCTTGGGAACCCTGGCTTTTATGACTGCCTCGTCACAGTCATTTGTGTGTTTGTTCTGAGCACAGGACTGGTTTCTGCTCACCTCTGTGGTCCCTGTTCTTCGCACCCCTTACCTGGGAAGGAAACAGAAGGCTTCCAGGAGAGAGGAGCAATGTGAGCAAAGGCGTGGGCGCTGGCAAGCGGAGACAGACCTGCAGGCACTCGGAGCCACGGCATCTCCTCCCTGAGGGACCGACAGGTACATCCTGACCAAACTTCTTCTGAAGGAGACAGAATGGCCCGTTTGTTCCAGCTGCTGTGTGTGGGGGGGTCCTAATTGCGCCAACCACCCATCAGCCTGGCTGTACGCGGATGTCCGCTGCTCAGGTCATGTACCCTTGTCTGAGCTCCACGCCAGTCCCACTACAGGGTGCAGGCGCATGGCCCTCCCTCCACCTCAGGGAGGTGCCCAGGCTGGTGGAAGCAGCTGGGGTCTCCCAGCTCCTCCTCCTGCCTCAAATGCAGGAAGCTCAGTACGGTGAGCGGCCGTGGTCCTTCAGGACCGACGCATTTGGTCTACAGCAGGGACAACTAAGGCCCAGGGAGGACAAGGAGCTTGTCCAAGGTCACATAACGAGGTGGGGGCACTGTCACTAAGGTGCTTGGCTTTCTTGTGGTCTCTTTCCCTTGGCTCAGGTCAGAATTTATTAATCTCTCCATCCATCCATTCGGTGATGACTGAGCTTCTGCTGGGAAGGTGAAGACGCAAAGGGCCCAGCCCTCCTGGGGCTCCAGACTGGTCCCCTGGGGCCTGCTGGCTTCTGTGCTTCTGTTAGATCACATCTCGCCGTCTGACCTGAGCCGCGCTGCCGAAAGGCGGGTTTATGTCCCCGCCGGACTGGGGGCGCCCGGCCCGCACACCCACGTCATCCCTGCGGCCTGCAGACAGCTTAGCCCTCAGTTCAGTTGGTGAGTCAGGAACCCGAATGGGAACCGATTTGAGGGCAAAGCCATGGAGTTCGGTGTCAAGAGGCCTGAGCCTCAGTTCCCCCATCTGTCAGATGGAAACAGTAAGCCGCACCCCAATCATGATTTGCAATACCACTTATAAACCACCTGGGACCCAGCAGGAGTCTGGGGGCGTAATGGTGTCCCTCACCAGGCTGAGACCTTCTTAGCAGGGGCAGGGGTCTGATGGGGCCAGCACTTAGTCCCTCCCAGGACCTGGTTCTCAGGAGGTGCTCAGCAAACATCTGACAGGTGAGAATGAGGAATGGGGGTTGGGGGGGCAGTTCCTGTTGTAGGCAGAGCCCAAGCAGTGGCCAGGTTGCCAGCCAAGTTAGCCCATACCTCTTGGGGGTGCCTTTTTCAGGAACTGGTCTGGCCCCTGCCCCTGGCCCTGCCCTTCAGGGTCCAGGACAGCCAGGGCCTACAGAGAACCCAGAGGGTAGGGCCTTGGAGAATGTACCCATTCATTCTTTCCTTCTTCATCCATTCACTGCTGGTTCTGGTCCAGGCCCCATCAGGCAGCTGGGAAGGAGGCAGCCATGACGCCCTTTCCTGAGGTTCCCAGGGACCCAGGCAGAGTGTGGTGAGCTGGGGGAGGGGCTAAGTGAGAGAAGGGCTCCCCTGGGGGTTGGTGGGGACTTGGCCTGGCCCTGCAGCAGGAAAAGACCCAGGTCCCAGTTCCCACCAGATGCTGTGCTGCTCGAGTGCCCAGGTCCCTCCCATCCCCCTCCCTGGCCTCTGCTACACAATATGAGACTCGGGGATCTGGGCTCAGTCCCCACACCCAGGGAGCAGTGTGATAGTCTGTGGCAGGAGGATGAATTATCTAGTTACCCTGTGGGGCGTGTGGGCACCGCCACCCCACTGACCAGGCTCACCTCGGGAACACACACGGTCAGGTTGCAGACAGGCCTGAGTCCTTCATGTGGACCAGGCGGAGAGTCATCAGTCCCACTGGTGACAATGGCAGAGGCATATGGGACGGGAGAAAGAGCAAGCACAGGCTTGGGGGGCACATAGACTGGGCTTCAAATCCTGGCTTGGCCATTTACTGTGTGACCCCAGCTTCATCTCCCTGAACCCCGGTCTCCCCAGCTGCACCATATGGGTAATAAATCCACTCATCTCACAGGCTTGTCCTGAGGATGATACTGAAGAGTTTACTCTGAGTTATCCATATGGAGGCTCTTTGACTCCTTCCTTTTGCCTGTAATGCCCACCTCCTTGTCTAGCTCATGAACTCCTATTCAACCTTCAAAACCCAACAAAGCTATCCCCTCCTCTAATGACATCTGTTGTTTCAGTTTGCAACATCCATTCCTCTTATGGAAACAGTACCTTGGTTTCTCCTGGGGAATCAGTCACTTCTCGCCCCACAGTGCTGGTCCTGGGGAGGCTGACAGTGTCCCTCAGAGCTCCCCGGGAGACCCACGTGGCTGACACTCACTAAGCTCTCTCACAGGCTAGGCTCTGTTATGAGTATGTTACATGGGTCAACATATTTAAATGTCACTAAAAGCAAAGTGAATGGTAACATTTATTACCATGGAAAGAGGTGCAGCAAGATCTCGTTTGGATAAGCCACAGTGATGGATATTTACGCGGAGGGCTGACGTATCAGTCAGAGCCCCTGCAGGAAGCACATTCACCCTGGGTGGTTCAAACACAGAGGCTTTGATGCAGGGGCTGCTTGTGGAGGTGACGGCGCGGTTAAGGGAGCAGACAGGGAGGGGAGGCACCCCCAGGGCAGCGGCACCAGGCAGCCGTGAGCCCCCGCGGCTGACGGGACGGGGACAGCAAGCAGTGCTCCCGGAGCCCCGTGGGAGTGGGAGCCGGGGAGGGGCTGCCCCAGGAGCGGGGGGTCTCAGGCAGGGCGCAGGCGGCGGGTTGAGGTGGGGACAGGGCAGGGAAGAGAGACCTTGACCCCCCTCTCCTCCCGCCATCTGGACTCCCAGGGGGCCTCCCGCTGGTCCAAGAACAAGAACGCCAGTCTGCCGGGAACCCCCACTACGGTCCGTCCAGGCCTCCTCCCTGCGCCCAGCAGGACAGAGCGGGTGGAAGTGAATCAGGGGCTGCAAGTGGTGAAGGCGAGAGCCAGGCAGAGAGTCTTCCTGACATAAGTGTTACTTGGGGTGCATTTTAAGGATTTTAGATTCTTTGTCCTTTGGTGTTACTTTTTTGCGGCAAGAATGAACCACAATGAAGTTTGAAAACAATGAGGTTTGTTATTTTAAGTGATCAGAAGAGGAAGCTGGGGAGCCCTACAGAAACCCCATAATGCCTCTGTATTTGGGGCCAGAATGTGGATGGGGAACTGGTGAACTTGACCTCATGACCCCCACTGGGAAATGGAGTCTCAAAGCCTCACTGAGGCTCGGCAGGTGAATCGGGTTGCGGTGACAAATGGGCCAGGAGCCCCGTGTGGCCTTGAGCAGGGCCCGCCCCGCTGGGCCTCGGTTTTCTTGTGAACAGACTAACGACTCGGAACCTGTTTCTCATGAGGACGAGAGAACAGACGCGGGGCCCCAGAAAGTGCTTGCGATGCTTCCAGGATGATTCACGCCCAAAGGTGAAGACTCAGAATCAGCGCTCTCTGGGACCGGTCGGAAAACCGAGAGCAGGTGATGCTGTGGGGGTCTGGGTGGGGCAGGGGAGCCCCTGGGCAGCAAGGCGGAGCCCGGCAGCTGCAGGAGATGCAGAGACCAGGCCTGGGGCTGAGGCAGAGCACCCCTGTTTCCCCAGCTTTAAAACAAAGTGGTTGAACAGATAATCCCTGTGGTCCTGTCCAGCTCTGTGTCCACGTCCAGCGGGGAATCCCGTAACAGGTAAAACTCAGGGAACTTTACTATATCCAGAGGTGACCCCTCATAAGGCTAGTTAATCCTGGCTCCAGGCGCACCGTGGGATTCATTTCATAGAGAAATGTCCAGCAAGTGGCAGGGAGGTCAGGATGCCATCGGGGGTCCTACTCGAGGGCCCGGACCCAAGAGTCAGAGCAGAGACACGGCCACCCCGACACCAGTAACTTGGGGAGTCCCTGACCGGGAAGGCTCACCTTTGGAGGCGAGCACACCACGTGCGACCAGGACGCCAGTTCATCCAGGAATGCAGGGGGCTCAGAATCAGGCTGCTCTCACCCAAGGTCCCCCTGGGAGTAGGGAGCAGCTCCAGGACCAGGAGCCTAGTGCCCTGGTGGCTCACAAGGTCCCGAATCTGCCCCCTTGGATGGAGAGCTGTCCTTGCTGTGGTCTGCAGCCTCCTCCTGGGCTCAGGTGAGGAAGAGTGGCCAACCTCACATCATGGTGGCCTGGGATCCCCAGCAGCTGAGCATCCCAGGGGGCCAGATGTCTCCTCCATGGCACCTGAGCCATTGGGATGGGCTTTGGAGGTGAATAGAGCACGTTCAAGTCCCAGTGCCTCCTGTCACCAGGAAGTGTGCCCCGGGCCCCCCAGCTCATCTTGCTGACCCTCAGGTTCCTGTTTGCCAGATGCGTCAGGACACCCACCTCCCAGGCTGCCCTGAGGACCAAACGAGAAGGCATCCTCTCCTCCATCCAGTACCATCATTTCTTGACACGGTGCTGATGATCCTTGTCCTTTTCCCTGAATCCTCCAGACAAGGCAGCTGCTGTGATCGCCCCCCTTTGCTGACGAGGAAGCTGAGGCTCTGTGAGGTCAGTAACACCCCTCAAGTCCACGGCTATGGGCAGAAAGGCCACGACACCCACAGCCAAGCTTCCTGCAGCCCCACCTCGCACCCCCTGCCCTCAGCCCCGGCCTCCTGCAAAGACAAAAGGCCCATCTGGAGGGAACTTGTTTTTAGCAGAACGAATGCAGAGATTTGGACAAGTGTTGAACTGGGCAAGGTGCGGCCGCAGGCAGCTTGTATGACTGTCCTTGCTCGAGGGGACCGATCGTCCTGACATATTGTTGGTGGGAGGTGGGGTGGAAAGGAGAGAGAGAGACAGAGAGACAGAGAGACAGAGAGACAGAGAGACAGAGAGGATCTGCACACACTGACCTGTCCGGATACGGTAAATACTGAAATGAGCTACTTTCTGTGAGACTGGACTATCGTAGGGATCTCCCGGATCCCTCCCTCCAGTGGGGACAGGCGGACACAGGCAGGTGCGGGGCCCACAGAGCACAGGGACTCCTGCAGAGCATGCGGGCAGGGGACCCGGTGGGGCCCCATCTACAGCAAACAGTGAACCAGGTAACTCAGCCATGTGCACAGGCAGAGGTTGGGCAGAGGATGAGACGGTGGCCCCACTCTTCTCTCCCCTGTGGGGGACTCTGGTTGTCTTCCAAACATGGAACAAGAGGGGACAGGTCTGTTAGCTGGCCGACGGCTGTGAGGCCCCTGCCTACCTCGTGGCTGTGAGGGATAGGACCGGAAGGATGGGACCTCTCTGTCCTTCCCTTGCTTTCAGAGGGTCACCTGCCGCACGCCCCAGCCCCGCCTTCATGCGTCCATCCGGGAAACATTTGCATGGCCTGTGCTGGGTGCGGAGGATGGGGTGAACTGATGTGGTCCCTGTGAGTTCCTGGGCTGTGGGTGGGGCCTCGGTGACCGCTCAGAATTCCTCACAGCAGGGGGTGTGTTCTAGGAGCCGGTGTCCCTTCATTCCGGGGACGAGGAAATGGAGGCCCGGGAAGGCACTGCACTCACTCAGGGTCACAGCCATTGTATGGCTGAGCTGGGGCTCCAGCTTGACCCCACATTAGGCTGACCCCAAAGCCTGGGCCTCTCACTGCTCTGCTCCATGGCCGGTCTGGGTGGTGGTGAAGGCCGGAGGATCCCTTGGTGCAACACCAAATGGCTGACCCGTGGCCGGGGCGCTGATTTTCAAATGCTCTGAAACGTGTCAGCAGGGGTGGCCTCTCGCACAAGGCGGCCGGTGGCATGAGAAGACAGATGGCCCAGCCTGGCTCTGCCCGGGGCCGCGGGCCTTGCATGTGTGGGGTAGAAGCCCCCACCCCCCAGGTGCCTGCAAAAAGGGTTTCTAGAAGTGCAGACGGGCCGGCTGTCTCCTCGGGCCGGAAGCTGAATTTGCTTCTTGTGTCATCATAAATCGGGCCATCGGAGCTGAGGCCATTAGTGCTCCTCATGACCTCTGTGGCCGCCCCTGATCGGGAGGGGCTGCATGGCCTGGGCACCGGGGAGACCGAGGCCACCTGCACGGCCCTCACTGACTGCGACCCGTCTCGGGGCCCCCGCCCACCTGCCCTGGCTGGCCTCGGATGGCCCGGAGCCCAGCAGACACGCCAGGGCCGAGGGCCGGGCCGGAGTCCTGGCGTCCGTGCCGGGGCAGAAGCTGCTTTGCCATGCGGCGCAGAGAGCAGCGACTCTGGCGTCCGCGGCCTGGGCCCGAGAGCCTCCTTCTCGCGGGGGCACGGAGGCCGTCCTCACCTTCCGTGGGCCTCCGTGCCTCATCTGAGCCGTGGGAGGAGAAAAAGCCACGGGCCGTGGTGCTCCCAGGGCCGGGGAGGCCGGGAGGTGTGGACGGGGGGCAGGGAGCCACGGTTCCCACAGGTGTGGGCCAGGCTACATCCCGGGGGTGTGGATGGTGAGGTCGCAAAGCGCGGCTCATGTGGCGCTCACCAGGCCCGGGGCACGTTGCCAAGAGCTCCGTGTGGATTGTCACGGCTCAGCTTCCAACGAAGCCGGTGAGGTAGGTACTGTCATCCCCACTTTACAGATGGAGAGATCGAGGCTCAGGGAGCCTGTGACTTGCCCAAAGTCACAGAGCCACCAGGTGTCACACAAACTGCAGCAGCCACAGCGACCATTTGGGAAGAGTAAGCCAGATCACTCAGCCTCCAGTGACCTCCTGCTCTGTGAGTAACGGCTGAGCGCCTGGCCGTGACCTCCGAGGCCCCTCCCGACGTGGCCTCGGCCCTGCCTCCGCCCGCGTCCCTCCTGCCCGCTCTTTGCTCGCTCTGGCCTCATTTCTTCTCATCCACCCGAGCTCTTTGTCTGGATGCCCTTTGGCACTCTCTGCTCAGCTGGTCCTTCTGGGTGTCCAGGTCCAGCTCAGACGGCGCGTCCTCGAGAGGCCCTCCCTGAATGCACTGAGATGGCCTCCCGCCCCACTGTCCCTGTCACTCTCAGGGCCCTGCCCCGTGTAGGCCCCTGGTGGCCTTCTCGTGTGGGTGACTAGCTGGCTCTTCATGGGTTGGTCATTCACTGCCTCCCCCGCCAGGCTGTGAGAGGGCAGGGGCCATGTGCATCTCGTCCCCCTGGGTCCCCTGCGCTGGGACAGTGCCTTACATGCCAGGCACTCAGTGACGATTTGCAGAGTGAATGACAGGGGCAGAGCCAGGACTCAAACTCAATCAGGTCTGTCTTACTCCCAAGCCATACTTAACATTTTTTTCCAGCTTTATTGAGATAAAATTGACGTCTAACATTGTGCAAGTGTAAGGTGTACAAGGTAATGATCTGATGACAACCACCGTAAGGTTAGTTAACATATCTACTACCTCAAATAACATCCTTTTTTTTGATGTTGTGATGAGAACATGATCTAACCTCTTACTTTCTTTTCTTTTCTTTCTTTTCTTTTCTTTTTAAAGATTTTATTTATTTATTTGTCAGAGAGAGCACAAGCGGGGGAGCGGCAGAGGGAGAAGGAGGCTCCCCGCTGAGCAAAGATCCTGATGTGGGGCTCGATCCCAAGACCCTGGGATCACAACCTGAGCGGAAGGCAGATGCTTAACCGACTGAGCCACCCAGGCATCCCTCGTCTTAATAACTTTCAAGTATACACTACAGTGCAGGTAAGAACAGTCACGATGCTGTACGTTAGGTCCTCAGAAGTCACTCACCTTACGACTGCAAGTTTGCCCCCTTTCATCAACCTTCCCCCCACCCCACAGCCTGGCAGCCCCAGTCTCCTCTCCGTTCCTATGCAGTCAGCTGTCTGAGATTCCACATGGAGGTGAGATTCCACAGCATTTGTCTTTCTCCGTCTGCCTTACTGCCTTAAGCAGGATGCCCTCCAGGTCCACCTGTGTCATCACAAGTAGCTGGATTCCCTTCTTTTTATAGCTGAATGATATTTCACTGTATATATATTTTCCTTTTCTGTTTATCAGTTGATGGACGCAGTTTTTTTCCCCATGTTTCAGCTCTTGTCAATAACGCTGCAGTGACCATGAGGGTGTAGCTCTCTCTTTGGCATAGTGATTTTGTTTCCTGAAGATATATACCTAAGGAGGGAGACTTGCTGGAGCACATGGTAGTTCTATTTTTATTTTGTATTTTTGAGCAAACTCCATCTTGCTTTCCCCAGTGGCTGAACCAGTTTACATCCCCACCAATGGCGCACAAAGATTCCCTTTCCTCCACATTCTCGCCAACACTTGTTATTGCTTGTCTTTCTGATGCTAGCCATTCTGACAGGTGTGAGGTGATCTCTCATTGTGGTTTTGATTTGCATTTCCCTGGTGATGAATGATGTCTGCCATTCTGATGCCTTTTCTTGTGCCTGCTGGCCCTCTGGATGTCTTCTTTGGGAAAAATATCTATTCAGATGCTCTGCCTAATTTTAATCTGATTATTTGTTCTTTTGCTGTTGAGTTGTATGAATTCCGTGTATGTATTTTGGATGTTGATGCCTTATCAGATATATGGTTTACACATATTTTCTCCCATTCTGTAGGTTGCCTTTGCATATTGTTCTTCACTTCTTTTGCGTGCAGAAACTTTTTAGTTTGACGTAGTCCCACTTGTTGATTTTTGCTTTTGTTGCTTGTGCTTTGGGCATCATAGCCAAAAAATCATTGTCAATGTGTTTTTTTTTTTTTTTTTTTGCCAAGACTCATGTCAAGGAGCTTTTTCCTTATGTTTTCTTCCAGGAGTTTTATGGTTTCAGCTCTTATGTTTAAGTCTTAAGTCTAATTTTTGTGACTGGAGTAAGATAGGGGTTCATTTTATTATTTTGCATGTGAATATCTAGGTTTCCAAGCAGCACTCATCAAGAGACTGTCCTTTCCCTGGTGAGTATTCTCGGCTCCCTTGTCAAATGTCGGTTGACCACAGATGCATGGGTTTATTTCCGGGCTCTCACTTCTGTTCTGTTGGTCTGTGTGCCATTCCCGCCAGCATCAGGCTGCTTTGATGAGGATCGCTTTGTGATATAGTTTGGACAGGAAGGGTGATGCCTCCAGCTTTGTTCTTTCTCAAGATTGTTTTTGCTCTTTGAGATCTTTTGTAGTTCCATATACATTTTAAGATTTTAAAAAAAAGATTATTTGAGAGAGAGAGAGAGAGAGAGCAAGCATGGGTACGCACACAAGTCAGGGGAGGGGTAGAGGGAGACAATCTCAAGCAGACTCCCCACCGAGCTCAGAACCTGACGCGGGGCTGGATCCCAGGACCCTGAGATCATGACCTGAACCGAAACCAAGAGTCGGCTGCTCAACGGACTGAGCCACCCAGGCACCCCTTTTTTCCTTTTTAAAAAAGATTTATGCATTTATTTTAGAAAGAAAGAGAGAGAGAGAAAGAGAGAGCACAAGAGTGCCCTTCACCTGGCACATTCCTCGGCCCATGCCTGGCCAACAACTGTTTGTTGAGTGAGTGTGTGAGAAAGTGAATGGACGAACAACAAGCTCTCTCCAGGGCGCCCACACTGGGTGACAGGCCCTGCAAAGCTAGTCATCCCATCGGTGTGGCCCTCTCAGCCAGGCTCTCCTCTCCCAACAGGGGGCCAATCCCTGTCCCCTGCCCTCACTCCAAGGTCCCTCACTCGGCTGTCCTCATCCATTTTGTCCTCTCTAACACAGTGGGCTCCCAGGACCTCTCCTGCCAGGAAAAGTCCCCAGGCAGGGAAGTGGGCCTCTCGAGGGGAGATCCCGCCTCCAGTTAAATAAAGGTTACTGGAACCGAGTGGAATGCTTTTATCATGTGACATAATTCAATGCCACCTTCCAGCAGATGTCGCTTTAGAGGGATAGATTTGTCCCAGCTGGACTCGGGGGCTCATTCAAAAGCACTCAGAGCACCCACCTGCTGCTTCCGATGTGAGCAGCCCCAGGAAATGGTAATTTCCACAAATCAACTTATTCAGCCCAAGTGCATGGAGCCAAGTTTCCAGCAGGAGGAATTAAAGTCATGGCCGGGGAAGTGAAGCAGTTGGGGTCAAGCCAAGCAGTTGTGTCGACCGCGTCCAGCTTTGAAACCCCTGGGGGAACGGGATGCTCAGGGCACATCCAGAACGCCAGCGACACAAACTCGGCTCCCTGGTTCTGTGAGCGGTTTCATGGACGAGAAAACCAAGGCCTGTGGGGGCAAAGGAGGGTCTGCCCAAGGTCACACAGCCTGAGGCTGTGGCGGACCTGGATCAGAATCCAGACAAATCTGCCCCACCCCTCCAGCTTCTCAGAAGGGCACTCAGGCTGGGAACTGTGCCGAAGCTAAAAACAAAACCAAACAAAAAATAACCCACATCCCAGACTGACTCACAGGTCGTGCCTGCCATTCTGTGTAGGCAGCAGCCTGGGAACAAGGGGCCCTGGGATCGGGGGGCTGGTTCTGCCACGCACTCGCTGGTCACTGCTCTCTGGTTTCAGCTTCCTTATCTGTAAATGAGAAGATGAAGGCTCTCTAGAGTCCTTTGGCTTCAAAAATCACTCTGAGCCTGTTTTCCCATTCAAGGGGCCTAATGCCCTCCTTCTCAGGATTTCCTGAGGGTCATGTGAGGCCCAAATATGCTCCTTGGTACAACAGTGTGAAAATCACCCCACAAACAGCGTTGTCATCACTCACACCTCTGCAGCAAGGTGATGCTCAGAGTTGCCCTGCGTGCACATCTGAGCTGCTAGGAGTGAAGGGAAAACCAGTGTATTAACCCCCTGGGCAGGTGGTTCCCAAACTAGGACGGGACTGTGGATCCTGGGGGCCCCGGACCCTCTCCCCAGAAGGTTAAGGTGTCTCTGAAGCCAGATTCCTCTCATGGTCCCAGCAGGTGACATGGCATCTCAGATCTCCAGCTGCCTGTCCAAGGGGCCTTGGCAGAGCTGGGCCGTGGGGCACAGGAGAGGGAGGAAGACTTCTGGCTGCAGATGTTGGTGAAAAAACGTGAGCACTGGAATCAGGAAGACCTGAGGCCAAGGGCTGGCTCATCACTCAGCATTTGCAGGATTCTGGTCAAATCACTCGCGGGTCCTAAGCCTGGGTTTCAGGGACCTGGGCACCTGGCACCACGCCTGGCCCAGGGTGAATGCCCAGGACCCAGCAGCCAGCAGGGCAGCAGCAAGTCCCTAGAGCCCGCCCGCCAGGGGACTGGACTCTGCAGAAGCTGCCCCGGGGACTGGACCGCGGGGACAGGGGCACCAAGGGGCGAGTGCATAGGGAGCTGCAGAAGGCTAGATCCCCAGACCACAAAGGTGTAACAGCTTGCATTTGCCTACTTGTTAGCCCTTTAATGAGAGCAGGAATTATTTGTATCTAACAGCAAGTAGAGAGGAGAGTGCGGTCAGGAGTTCACTGATGAGCGGTGATGACAATAATTATGGTAACAGTGAGGCAAAGGCAAAAGTATCAACAGATCAGTCTGGAAGAAATGTCAATGTTAAGCATGAGTAAATGACTGTCACATGCATAAACAATGGGTGTGACCATGAGGGGGTGTGACGGGCACTGACCGTGTGGGGTCATAAGGGATATTGTTCTGTCGTTTACTGTCTGTCTGCTTTTGGTTCAGGGTAATACTGGCCTCATGGAATGTACTGGAGAGTGTCTGCCCTTCTACTTATCAGTGCCAGCTGTCCTAGTTGGAGAAAAGATTGGTGGCTCACAGCAGCCTCCGCCACCGGCCCCTCTCTGCAGAATAGATACTTGCCCTTCTTCCTGTGACTCTGAACTTGGCTGCCCCCGCCCACAGCTGACACTCAGGGCTAGACCCCCAGGCAGCCTGGACTCCACCCTCCCCTACCCCTGCTCTCCTCCCCGCCTCAGGCAAGGGCTGTTCTGCAGGATGTCTTTCCCTCCCCTCTTCCCGGTCCCCTCTGCCCCCTCGGGCTCCTGGGCCCGCTCCTCCCTCACCTGTGTTATTGCAAACAGCTTCTGCCAGGGGTGCTAGAGTCCCCACCGCCGATCCCTGTGCAGGGACAGTTTTCTAAAACCCCTGTGGGAGCAAATCACAGCCCTGCTCTTTTTCCCGATACTCCATTTCCTGAAAAGTAGGGATTCCCAAATGATGCCCCTGGGGCACGCCTCATGTGGAGGGAGGGTTTTTGGGTCGCTAGGGTGTCTGGGGGCGGAGGCTGAAGCAACCAGCTGCTGGCATCCTTGTTCTTTGAACTTCCCAGTTTAATTATTTCAAAACTATGCACATTTTATCCTGATGTATCCGTGATATGTTTAATATAAAATAAGGGGCACTTTCCCAGATCTTGGAGTAAAGACGACACTCTGGGAAGATGCCCCTCCTGGTTCCATGGCTCACTGCTCTGCCTGTCCATGTGAGGCCAGCAATCAGAGCACAGGACCCAGACATCTTCTAGGGTGTCCACTTTATTCCAAGTTCAGGGAAAAAATGCCCTTTATTTCATATTAGAACAATCATGAATGCATCGTGCCAAGAGTCCCCAGAGTCGCACAAGCCCCAGGCTCCTCTGGGTGGGCCCCTGACTCACTTCCCCACATCACCACCTGCCCCCTGCACATTTTCCTTTCAGCCTGGCCCTCAGAACTCAAACACAGCAGAGGTACACAAGCTTATATATGGGGTAGCACACATCGTCCTCACTGCGCACGCACACACACGCACCCCACTGCTCAAACAACCCTACCCCACCCCCATCTGTCACCATTCCCCAGACAGGGCATAAAGATCCACGCAGTCCCCTGGAGTTGGGGGAAGGGGGCTTGTGGGCCAGAGGCCATACTGACCCCTTCGAATGCACTGTCTCCCCTGAAGATTTCCCCAGTGATGAAACCAAGCCCCAGAGAGATGGAGCCGCCACGCACCCAGCGCACAATGTGGGCCCTCGGCCTGGGATGGAGCTCCTGTGTTCTAGGGCTAGTCCCTGGCCCCAGCCCCACTTTTTTGCTGAAGAGAGATTATCAAAGGAGCTGAACCTTCTAATGTTTAGCTGAGATGAATGGAATGAGTGGGGAAGGAGGCAGAGGTGATCTCACCACGGAGAGGGGCTCCGGCTCAGCTGGACAGGGAGGGGGCGGGGCAGTTTCCTGGGCCGCTGAGCACCTCCTGTGAGTGTCTTGTTTCCATCCCAAGCTGCTTATGTTTGCTGGGGCAGCAGAACTTCCCACGCATGCATCCCACTCCCTCCTGAGGCTGTGCGCTGCTCACACCAACCTGACAGCAAGCTGCCTTTTCAGGGAAAAAGTTTCTCCTAGGCGATCTGGACAGAGAAGAGGAGACAAAGGCTGGTTCCTGAATTCTCTGGGTGGGAGCCCCCTCCCGCTCTCTGTGCCTCCGGGGCCCCCTGCAGAGAGGGGAGGAGGGATGCTGGGTGACCCAGACAGGGTTCTTCCTTCTCTGAGCCTCAGTTCCCTCATCTGGAAAATGGGATGGTAAGAGTCCCCTTCACTGTGGGTCACTGTGAGGCATACTGGAGGATGGGCTGAGTTCCCAGCACGTACAATATGCTGCTGTTGTTGTTACTTTTCTCTATAGCATCTGACATGCCAGACTTTCTAAGCTGGGCTCTGGCCCCTGGTCCCAGATGATAGTCGGGGTCTGATGGCTGCTTCAGAATCACCTGCGAAGCTCTCCGAAATGCAGATCCCTGAGCCCCATCCCAGGAGAATCTGGCTCCTTGTTCTGGGGTGGGTGGGGGGAGAGTGGCCCCCTTGACTGTGGCCCTGGTGTCTCTAATGTCTCGCTGTTGGCAGGCTAACGTGGGGGCAGGGAGACAGGGGCAGGACAAGTCAAGAAAGGGACAGATTGGGGCTCATTCACTGAGTGTTGGGTCCACAGCATCAAGGCTCTAGCTAGCTCTAGCTACATCTTAAAGAGGGGGACACTGAAGCTCAGCAGGGGGACGGGACTCGCCCTGACCACACTCTGCAATGGGGCAGAGCTGCCACCAGTATATGTGTGTGTGTATGTGTGTGTATGTGTATGTGTGTGTATATGTGTATGTATGTGTGTGTATGTGTGTATGTATATATGTGTATGTATATACGTGTGTGTATGTATGTGTGTATATGTGTGTGTATGTATATATGTGTGTGTATGTGTATGTGTGTGTGTGTATGTATGTGTGTATATGTGTATGTATGTGTGTATGTGTATGTATGTATATATGTGTATATATATGTGTGTGTATGTGTGTATATATATGCATGTGTGTATGTATGTATATGTGTGTATGTGTGTATATGTGTGTATATATGTGTGTATGTGTGTATGTGTGTATGTGTATGTGTGTATATGTGTGTATGTGTGTATGTATGCATGTGTGTGTATGTGTGTGTATATATGTGTGTGTATATGTGTATATGTGTGTATGTGTGTATATGTGTGTGTATATATGTGTGTATATGTGTGTGTATATATCTGTGTATATGTATATATATGTGTGTGTGTGTATTTTTTTTTTTTTTTAAGAGAGAAAGAGAGCAGGAGCAGGGGGGGCAGAGGGAGAGGGAGAGAGAATCCCAAGCAGACTCTGCAAGGAGCATTGAGCCTGACAGGGGGCTTGATCCCACAACCCTGAGTTCACCACCTAAGCCAAAACAAGAGTCGGACACCCAACCGACTGTGCCACCCAGGCGCTCCTGCTGGAACATGTTTTAATCTTCTGTAATTGCCTTCCATCATGACCCTTATACAATCGGGCCATTATGTATTTTCGTGGGATTCTCTGCTTACTGTCAACTTCCTCACCAGCAGCGGGAAGCCCCCTTGCTGGGCATATGAGACACTGAATAAATGAAGGAATGAGTGATGGAACGTTTCATGGGGGTTCTTCCTAACCTTAGAACCTTCCCTAGGTCACTGTGCCCCACCCAGGGCTCTCCCCCTCTGCACTCTGCCTGCCTCTCACTGCCCTCAAGAGAGGAACCCGGGTCTTAGGGAGGCTGGAGATGAGTCTGAGATGGCCCAGACCCACTGTGTCCCTGCTCCAGCCTGTGGAGAGACACGCGTCCTGCACTCTGATGCAGCCCACGCCACCCAACAGCGCAGGGCAGGGGCTCTGCCATTTTAAAGGACTGCATTTGGGCTGCCCCCCACTGATTTCTTTCTTTCTTTGAGTCTTGTCCCCAGGCATGGGCCCTCATTATGACTTTCTCCTCCACCGGCACTAATGAGTAGACTGAACAGAGAATCCCAGAGCTTGGCTGACCAGGTCAGCAGCAGCTAAAAAGTAAATGGCTGAGCTTTGAGGTGATTTTTCTCACCCTGTAGTATAAAATTGTGGCTCAGGGAGGCTTGAACAGCACTGGAGATTCATGTGAGCTGAGGCCTCTGTCATGAAGCCTGTGTGCTAAATCTCCTACCAAATCCCTTCCTGCTGCACTAACATGGGGCTGGGGTCTTCAGGAGGCTCTTGGGGTGGACAGAGGAATAGCAGCTGGTCCCTGTCAGCATCACACATGGTCCTGACCATGGGAGGTTAGTGCAGGAAGGTACAGCTCCTGCATTGATCGGTCAACAGCCCCATTCACACCTGCTCTGTGCCGGGCCTTTCCTGGGTTCTGGGGTTGCAGGGTCGGCTTGGTCATCACCCCTGCCCGTGGGGAGCTCAGTCTGAGCGCTGGTGGATGGATCACCAATGGAGGCCCAGAAAGGTGCGTGATTCCACTGGGCCTTACAGTCAGACAGGGGGCTGGGTTAGGATAGAGCCCAGGACCCCTACTGCCGGGCTGTCCGCCCAGGACTTGCATCCAGCTGTCCCGCCAGTGTCAGGAGATGTTTCCTGGGGAAAGATCTTCCCTCATGATAAGAACTGTACGTGGAGGCGGAATCCACAGGAAAGGAATTTGGCCAACCCCGCCCCATCCAGGTCCAGGCACCCCTGGCCGCTCCCTTTCCAGCTCCACCCAGTGCCTTCCCCCAGAAATGCCCTGCACCAGTGAGGAACTTTTCACTCGAAAGTAACAACAAATGGGCTGAGCAAATGGGAATTTGCTGGCTCAGCTGAGGACAGCAGGGGTGGGTCTGCCCAGACCCCATTTCTCTGACATTCTCACCTCTCTACCCTCCTCCCCACATCACCTTCATCCCCGGCCTCCAACATCTCCCTCCATGGAGCCAGAAGAAGAGTGCACGTGCATCTGGGAGGTAGCAACCTTGAAGGAGAGGGGAGGATCCCGTTCCCAGAAGCCTTAGCAAACATCTGGCCTTTCATTGGCCTGAGCTGGGCCACGTGCCCTTTTCTGAACCAATCAGGCACCAGCAGGATGAGAGTAGGCTGACTCCTTAAGCCAATCAGGCTCCACCCCTGGGGATGGGGGGGTTGGATCATCCAGACCACGTGACTGAGAGGAGCACAGGGCAGTTTCGCAAAGGAGAGTCTGGTGGGCTTGGTGGGACAAGGTGAGGGGGAGGCTGGGGAGGCAGCAAAGCGCCGGGACAGAGGCCACCCCCTGACATGAAAGTAGCGTCCAATCAATGAGAAGCCCTTCCTGCCACTCCGGTCCTACTTGCCATGTCCTACCTTATGTCCAAGCCTGCTGAGTGGCATGTAGTCCCCACCCCACCATACTGGCTCATGACCCCATTCATTTGCCCTGGCTGTACCCTCCCGCTGGGATTATCAACCACTCCCCACCCGCTCTTCATCCGTTAGATTGCAGCTCAAGCTCCACCTTTTGCAACTATGAAATAGGTCACCTCTGCTGGGGGCTCCCACCACCATCATTCACCTCTCCATTACGGTCAGGGTTCCTATGGTCCTCCACCCCAGCCCTCATACACAGAATTTGCTAGTTCCTTGAAGGTGTGGACCTGGACACGTCTTAATTAATGTCTCTATTCCCAGCCTCTAGATACTGCATGGCTGAGGCCAAGAAGTCAATAAATATTTATTGAGTTAATGAAAATAAATCTGTGTTGAAGACATGACTTCTATGAAGTTTGCATTTTAACAAAGGACAAAGCCTCACACCATAGGAATGAAGCTCCAATGGTAGAATTTCAGGCACCAGCAAACCGGGGACAGAAGCTTCCTCTATTCTTTAGCGCCTGGAGGAGGAACGGGAGGTGGAATTTTCCATTCATGGCTTTCCAGTGCAAAAATAATCATGCGGTTTCTTAAAAAAATAGAAATGTGTCATGGAAATGAAAGTGTTTCCCCTTTGACATTCTGGTGGAAGCAAACTTCTCTAGTCCTGTCAGGGTTCCCTGCGTGGGTTCTGGTTGACTTAGAACACTGTTTCTTCACATTTTTCCTTCCTCGCCTTGTGGCAAAGCCCTGGCTGACCTTCCCTTTATCCGAGCTCTTCAAGTCCATGGCCGCTGAGCCCTGCCTTTCAATGCTGCTCTACGGGTCGGAGAAGAGCCTCAAGTTAGTTGGGAGTTTTGGAGAAGCCTTGTTCTGCAGCTCAGACACTTCCATGTCAAGCCCACGGAGCTGGCTGCCTATCCCAAGCTGACCTGGGGCCCGTCCTGACCACGGGGCCCCTCCCTGGTCCTCTGGCAGAGCCCCCCTCGCGCCCTGACTCTGTGTCCTCGGCATCTGGAGCAGAAGAGGTGCTAGTGTGTCTTGGTATGAATGAATGGATGGATGAATGAATGAATGTGCGAATGGACTTACCATGAAGATAATAACAGCAACCCTACCCTGGGAGGTGGGAGGAAAAAGCCTGGAGGTGGAGCCAGGCAGGTGGGGTTTGCACTCAGCTCCACCCTACCTGGCTGTGTGACCTTGGGCGGATCCCGGTCCCTCTCTGACTCTCATCCCTGAGGTGGGGGAGGTGACACCCACTGACCAGTTGGTAGCTGGTCTCTCAATAGGCACATAATAAATGTTAACTTGATCATGTCCTCTTAGGAGAGTTTCTTCTTCATTACTTGGGTGTCCACAATATTTCTGATGCAAAGTGAACTCCTACAAAGTAAGCACTGTTCTTGGCCATTTTTCTTTGTTTCTTTATTAATGTAGTGCATATTGTTCATATATTCACCCTGTGCCCGGGGGTGAACCCCACCCCAGCCCTTTTGGGCCTCACAGGTCTGTGTTGAAGCAGATGGGAATTAGGGAGAAGCCTCCAGAACTGAGGCCTCCATGAGCCTCCCACCTGTGCAGGTGAGAGTTTACCGAACTACCTCACAGGGTCAAGGCAGGGCTGACAGACCCAGCTAAACCCACCCCACTTCCTTGAATATCACAGCCTGAAACAGAAGCTTGAGTACCAGTCAGGAGCAGGTACTTGCAGACAAAGCTACAATTCATTCAAAGCAGAACAATTCAAGCTGCCCTGTAATGACCCCATGGTTTATCTACTCATTTATGCAGCAAATAAATACGTCTTAAAGAGCCATATCTTCTCAAGAGTTCATGACTTTTCTAGATTCATCTCTCTTAACAGATCTTCCACAAGAATGAATGAGAAATAGTCATTTAAAAGAAAAGCTGGAAGAAAAGGTTATCAACTAATAGAGACGAAATTCTGACTTTAACACAATATGCTTAAAAGAAAGTGCTGTGTTTTGCCAAAGAACTGGCAATGAACCTCTTGCCACTAATGGTTCGTAAAAGCTGAAGGGAAGAAGGCTGGGATGCAGGTGCCCCACCACTAACCAGGTGGACAAGAATAACGCTTTCCATGAGATTCTCAAGGTAAATGGACGGCGTCCATGTGCACAGAGAATCCACTTCCGTAGACTGAGTTTAGGCCAGACCCACTTCTTCAAAACCTGTCAGACACATGAGACGTCAGGGGGTCAGGAGAGGGACAGTCAGGGACCCCCATGTGGGATTCTGGAAAAGATAGCCAGAGTGAATGATAGTTGCAGGAATAACAACCCTCTTTACGTCCAGGGCTCCTCTGTTTAGAAGGCCCTAGAAGACTGTTCCATGGAGGCTGCACCAATTTAATTGCCACCAACACCACACGGGGGCTCCCTTTTAGCCACATTCTGGGCAAATAATTGTTGTTTCTTGTCTTTTTGATTCTAGCTATCCTGACAGGTGTGAAGTGATTTCTCATTGTGGTTTTGATTTGCGTTTTCCTGATGAGTGGTATTGGGCATCTTTTCATGCGTCTGTTGGCCATTTGGATGTCTTCTTTGGAAAAATGTCTATTCAGGTCCCGTGCCCATTTTTAAATTGGATTGTTTGTTTTTTGTTATGGAGTTGTATAGTTTCTTTATATATTTTGCATATTAACCCCTTGTTGGGTATGTCATTTGTGAATATCTTCTCCCATTCAGTGGGTTGCTTTTTCGTTTGTTGATGGTTTCCTTCACTGTGCAAAGGCTTTTTAGTTTAATGTAGGCCCGTTTGTTTATTTCTGCTTTTGTTGTCCTTGCCTGAGGAGACTGGTCCAAAAAAATATCCCTATGACTAATGTCAAAGGCTTACTGCCTGTTTTCTTTCTTTCTTTCTTTCTTTCTTTCTTTCTTTCTTTCTTTCTTTCTTTCTTTCTTTCTTTCTTTCTTCCTTCCTTCCTTCCTTCCTTCCTTCCTTCCTTCCTTCCTTCCTTCCTTCCTTCCTCCCTCCCTCCCTCCCTCCTTCCCTCCCTCCCTCCCTTCCTTCCTTCCTTCCCTCCATTTTTATTTGACAGAGAGAGACAGCAAGATAGGGAACACAGCAAGGGGGAGTGGGAGAGGGAGAAGCAGGCTTCCTGCTGAGCAGGGAGTTCCATGTGGGGCTCGATCCCAGGACCCTGGGATCATGACCTGAGCTGAAGGCAGACGTTTAACAACTGAGCCACCCAGGCTCAGTTTTCTGCCTGTTTTCTTCTAGGAGTTTTATGGTATCAGGTCTTGTACTTATGTCTTTAATCCGTTTTGAGTTAATTTTTGTGTATGGTATAAGAAAGTGGTCCCGTTTCATTCTGGTGCATGTGGCTGTCCAGTAGTCCCAACACGATTTATTGAAGAGACGGTCCTTTCCCCATTGCCTCCTTTGTTGTAGATTAATTATTGTAAACCTGGATTAACATGTGAGCATGGGTTTCTTCCTGGGGTCTCTATTCTGATCTACTGATCTATGCGTCTGTTTTTGTGCCAGTACCATACTGTTTTGATGACTATAGTTTTATAGTATGGAGGTTCCTCCAAAAATTAAAAATAGAACTACCATATGATCCTATAATTCTACTTCTAGGTATTTATCTGAAGAAAATGAAAGCACTAATTTGAAAAACTACAAGCACCTCTATGTTCACTACAGCATTATTTACAATAGCCAAGACATGGAAGCAGCCCTTGTCCATCGATAGATGAATGGATAAAGAAGATGAGAATACTACTCAGCCATAAAAAAGAATGAAATCTTGCCATTTGCAACAACATGGACGGACCTGGAGGGTATCATGCTAAGTGGAATAGGCCAGTCAGAGAAAGACAGACTCCATATGATTTCACTCATATGTGGAATCCAAAAAACAAAACAAACAAACAGAACAGAAATAGACTCTTAAAGACACAGAGAACAAACTGATGGTTGCCAGAGAGGGTGGGCATAATAGGTGAAGGGGATTAAGAGGTACAATCTTCCAATCATAAAGTAAATAAGTCATGGTATGTAATGTACAGCATAGGGAATATAATCAATAATATTGTAACAACTTTGTATGGTGACAGATGGTAACTTATTGCGATAACCATTTTGTAATATATATAAATAGGGAATCACTATGTTATATACCTGAAACTAATACCATGTTGTATGTCAATTATTATTCAATAAAAAGGTAGAAAAAATAAAAGGCCCCTGCAGACCCCCCAGCTCAGGGCGACACCTGCTGCCTGATCCGGCGTGTCTTCTGTGCCCCGCCCTGGACCAGGCACTCTACTTTTGGGCTCATCGCCTCGGTTTCTCTCTTGAACCTGAATCTGAGCCTGGTCTGCCTTCCCAGCTCCAAAGGCCCTCCTGGCACTGACTGTGACTCCCTTCTCTCTCTCCACTCCATCTTAGACCCCAAGAGCCCCCACACCAAGCCCCCAGCACAGGCATCAGAGGAAAACCCAGCGCTCCTCTCACTTGAGCCTGTGCACAGAGGAAATGACACTGGGGTCCGCCCTGGACGGCACAGCTATGATGTCTCAGGACAGTGGGGATTTGCCTCCCTCCCCACCAGCAGATTCTTCATTTCGTGAGAATGGCAGCCCGCTCCCTGGCAGGTATGTTCAGCTTTCGGCTGCATTTAATTCACTTGCCACCGTCAGTCCCCCGTCAGCGCTGGGACTCCTGCTCTCTCCCGGATGCCTCCTTTCCTGTTGCTGCAAACCGTTTTCAGTTCCAGCAAAGTGGGTCCAGCTTTGCAAAAAGTCAGAGTCTCTGGCCCTGGAGGAACAGCTTTCCACCTTCTTTCCATCCCTCCTGCCAGACACCAAGTCCTTGTCGTCGGGGCCACAAAGGGAGGTGGGATGGGGCCTTGGATGTGACAGAAAGGTCTCTCCCTGCGGCCACAGATGCCGCTGTGATGATGTGCCCACCTCCAGCCCCCGCGGCTCGGAAGTCCTTGGGGAGAACCAAGCGACTCTGAGGCCTGGGCTGGGTGAGCAGAGGTGGGCAGGTGCCTCTCCTTCCATCAGTGTGTCGGGTTCAAGGCGAAGCAGCCTCTGTCCAGTGCAGACAATGCCTTAACACACTCTTCGTCAGGGGCGCTGGGGGGGAAGGCAGACCGTGGCTGGAGGGCTGGGCCCCGGAGAATTCTCCTCTCCCCCCGCTGACATGTGGGGCTCCTGTGAGCCGGGTCAGCAGGTGGTGGAGGAAAGTGGGGTGTGGCAGGGGTGGGGGGAGAGGGGTGCAAGCCCCAGACTCTGCGTCTCTCTCTCGTTGCCTCTCTCTCTGTGTATTAATCTCTCCCTCTCTCTTTTTTTTCTGTCTTGCTATCTGTGTCCCTTTTTCCTTTTGTGTCCCCACACTTCATTTTGCCCCGCATTCCATCCTCAGCCTGGCTGTGTCTGTCCCTCCCCTCTTCTGTCTGGATTCCTATATTGGGGCAGTGGTGGGGGGGTGTGGGTTATTCCTCTTTGTCTTTACGCCTCGTCATGTCTCACTTCCATCCCTTGTGCCAGAGGCTCCTTCATCTGTGTGTGTGGGGGGTGTTTGCGGGTATATGTGTCTGTGTCTTCCCCTTCTTAGGTATGTTTCTGCCTTTATCTCCCTCTAGGTGCCCCCCCCCCCATAAATCTCTTTCCTTTTCTCTCCCTACTTTCCTCTCTGTGCTGGTTGCCTCTGTCACTCCCCCACTCATCCCTCCTTGGACTTGCTCCCTCTCTCCATGCACCCACCCCATATTTGCTGCTCATATCCGCAGAGAAACCTGAGAGCCGCTGAGGACGAGGGCCTCACATTCCAGGGAAGAATCAGCCATGATTTGGGGCAGGCAGGCGGCTCTCAGCAGGTACTCAGGAAAGGACCGTGAGCTGCTGAGACCCATTGGGGGTCAGCACGTCAGGCAGACTCAGAAGGCCTGGGCTCTTCCTGCTCTCTCCCTCCTGGCTCCTCCCTTTTCTGGGCCTCAGTTTCCCTCATATGTATGCTGGGGGGCTGCTTGGCCCAGATGATTGTTATACTACTACCAACTCCCAGCTAGCACGTCTGGCACCTGCTGGCCTGCCCCTCACGGAATCTTCTCCACGGCAGTGTTAACTAGCCTGTGCCGAGAAGGGCCGAGCTCCAGGCAAGTGAGAGAGCTTGGCCAACGCAGACTGCAGAGCCCAGCGGGCTGACTCCCTAGGCCCCAGAGCCTGCCCGTGGCACCCTAGCCCCTTCCCATCAGCTGTGGGAGCCCTCAGCAGGCCTGAATGATGGTCGTCCGCCCTCTGTCCGCACTCACGCTGCCCCGTAAGTGGCTGAGAGCTGAGCTGTACTGAGCACAGACGGTAGAGGGTGGGGGACAGGGCAAGAGCAGGAGAGGGGGAACCCACCAGCGGGGGTCCTCAGGTCGGCATCTGTGGCACATTCCATACGCCACAGGGTCTCCCCACCCCATCCTGCAAATAAGAGCAGGCAGAGCTCACCTGCCTTCCTGGTGGCCCTGTGACCTCCAGGCCCGGCAGCCCCTCCTCCCTGCCCCTCTGCCCCTCGGGGCTTCTGTCTCTCCCCGGCTCAGGACCCTCTCTGCTGCCCTTCCTCCTTCTGGGGTCTCTGGGCCTCTGTTAGGGTTCTTCTCTCTCCATTTCTCCCGCGCTCTCTCTCTCTGATCTCTGGGCTTTCTCCCTCTCCCTCCCCAATTTCTTTCTTTCCCTCCCCTGGCCTCTCTCACCATTACATGGGCCTCCCATCGTCTTGGCCTGTTTCTCTGGCTCCAGTCTATTCTCCGTCACTATTTTCCTTGTCACTGACTCACTTTCTGTCTCCCTCAGGGTCTCTCTTGGAATCCGTTTCTCTGATGTCTCTGTGTGCACATGTGTGTACATGTTTCCCTCCCTGTCACACGGCATGCGCACACGGACACACACAGGCATACAGACACCCCCCCCTGCCCCCCCCCTCCCGCCCCAGGCCTCTGGCCCCATCCCACCTCCTTCCTGCTCGCTCACAGATAAGGCCCAGCTCCAGGCAGCAGCTCCACAGCAGGCCAGGCGCCAGGCATCTGTTCAGGGCTGGACCAGGAACAGAAAACCAGCAGGAGGCCCTGCGTGTGGGGAGGACGAGGGGCAGAGAGCCAGGACCAGCGGGAGGGGCCGCCCTGGATCCGGGAGGGAAAATTTGATTTTCAAAGCACAAACGTGTGGGCATTTAATCCTGGATATTCTCTGGCTCCTTCCACAGCCTCATATCTCCCTCCTCACTGCCTTCTTCCTCCAGATTTGTTCCCAGCATGACCCCAGCAAGTACCTTGACACTGTAGGCAGGGCTGGGCCGGAGGTGGAGGGCCTGGAAGGCAGGGGTGCAGGGGGAGTCTAGAGCAGGGGGATCTGGCCCTTCGAGGCCAGGCCTGCCCACCCCCTCACTCCTGCACTTACGGGGCCTCCCTGTCTGCTCCCCAGACTGTCCCAGCACCTTCCTTGGAGACCCCAGGCCCCTGAATCTAGAACTCCTCACCAGTAAAACGAGGTCAGGAGTGGTCCTCACCTCCCAGGCCTCGAGGATGGCCGAGAGCACCACGAGCACAAGTGCTGGCTGGCCGGGGACGGTGGCTGATGCAAAGGAAGGAGCAAGGCGCAGCTCAGTGCCCGGTGCATGGTGGGCACGGCATACGCAGCATGGTGAACGAATGAACACGTGGATAAGATGTGTCTGTAACCCCCCTCCATTCCACTCTTCTCAGGACCACTTCGGGTGCGATCGTGCGTCCGTAATGATCCACGGTCCGGTGCAGTACCATATCGGCCGCCTCTGATCACTTCCGGCCAGGCCTGGCAGACAGAGCGCAGAGGAGGGGGAGGAGGGGAAGGAAGATCAAATCAGCCTTGCCCAGAGCCCCAGGACACTGCCTGCCGGATGCCCGGAAGGGGACTCAGCCAGGCTATAGAGGCCCCCAAGAGATGGAGCCTCTCTTAGGCCAGGCCCCGGGGTACTGAAAGCTCAGTCTGGCTTCTCTCTGAGGCTCCTGGCCCAGGCGCCGCCAGCTTCCCCGTCCTCCAGCTCCAGGACAGAGGCTGCACCCTCTGCAGGGCACTGCCAGGCCCTCCTCCACCCAGCCCTACCAGCCTTCTCTCCTCTGTCCCAGGCCACGACTGCCTCTGAACCTGGCCAGTCTCTGCCTGTGCCCTCCTCCTTGATTTCACCTGTCCTTCAAGACCCACCTTAATCTCCCACCTCCTCCAGGAAGCCCCCCTCCTTGTTAGTCTCCCCCAGTACAAACCCTCATAGTCAGAAAGAGTCAGGAATGGAGGGTCAAGAGGCCAGCCCAGGGGCAGGTGGAGCCTCCCAGAGAGGTTCACCAAGTTCAAGTGCAGACTTTCCTTACTCCTGCTGTGGGCTCTGCAGCAGGTTCCTTTCCTCACTGCGCTTGCTTCCTATCGGCAAAACAGGGACGATGGCATGCCCTCCCTGGGCTGCAGGAGGGTTCAGTGAGATCCAACAATGCAATCTGCCAGCACACAGTAGGCCCTCAATCTGGGTATGTCCACCACTCCCAGCCCAGTCTGGATGAGGAAACAGAAGTCAGGACAGAGAGAACTTTCCACCAGGGGAAAGAGCCTGTCTTTGGTGATCCTCTAGTCACGACTCTTCCCCAACACTCGGTGGCTTCCAGAGCCAGCTGGGTCTCCTGGGCGTGGGACCCTGGGAAAGCCTTCATGTTCTGGAGCACACAGTAGGGGTCACAAAGGCCCACTGCAATTCCTACATTAGAATCATGACACACACTAACCACGTGTTGAGCCTTGGGCTAAGGGTTCACTGGCTGGCACAGTGACGTAAGCTCTCCCAGACTCAGTTGCCCATGTGCACCTTGCGGTCTTGACCCTCCCTTCATGGCTGCTCCGAGCTAAGGGAGCGGGATCATGGTCTGCACATGACACCTGCTGGACCCTATCCATACCGGGTCACGTCGGCATCTTGGTCGGTTCCCTGGCTGTGCCTGTTCCGGGCCTGCCACGCTCAGAGCCCACGCTGGGCCCCTCTGCCTCGGCGCTGAGATTCTGTTCCTGCCCCCAGGGCTCCGGGACCTGCCTCAGAAGCGGCCCCTGGGCCCCCACAGGGCCAGCTCACCTGGCTCTGAAGCTCTGTCCGGACCTGCCGCAGCCTGAATCTGGCTCTAGGAATGACCAGGATGACAGCGGTCACGGTCAGAAGGGAAATCAGGGGTGACGTAGGCAGAGCGGTCACTCCGCCGGGCACCGTGGTCAGTGTCCTTCTGGCCCATCTCACTCGCTCCTCACCGTACACGTCTATTACTGTCCCTGTTTCAGAGCTGATGCCACCCCAGCTCAGAGAGGTCGTGGCTGCCCGCGGTCACACAGCCTGGAGGTGGCTGAGCAGGGCCTGGGTAGGTGGCCGGGTCCCCTCCCTCACGCCCCTCCCCCACGGGCTCCTGGAGAACAGAGCCCGTACCCATCCACCTCTGGTCGGCACCAGCACCAGCAAAGCCACTGAGGCAGAAGGCGGGGACTGGGGGCCAAGGAAGGGTGGCCTCCATGCTCTGGACTCCATGGACTCAGGATTCCTGGACGGGGCACGAGGAGACCGGATTCCGGCCCGCATTCGGCTGCCACTTCTCTGGGTGCCCGAGCAAGTCACCCCCGCCCCTTCACGCTCAGTTTCCCCATCTAGAAAATGGAGGTCTTAGAGTCCAGGATACGTTCCTTGGTTTTCTAGGTTGAATATTCGGGTCTCTGCCCCTGGTGCTGGCAGGTGACACCTCCTTTCCCCCTAAGCCTAATCCTCCTGAGCCTCTAACAGCAGCTCAGTCGCCAACCTGCACCCTGCCCCCCCGCCCCTGGCACATTCTCCCCCCATCCCCAGAAGGGAATGGTAGGGTATCTGGTATGTACTTTGGGGAGCCTCCCCTCTGAGGATCTGCACCATGAGAGAGGAACATGAATAAGCAGATACAAACCCTACCTTATCCCTATGGCAAATACAAAATACTTTTTATTAAAACCAAGATAGAGATATCATGGAGTTACATGCATTTTTAAGATAAACGCCTGAGTTCAAAGGACTTTCCACTTGCCCCTGATACACGGGGCTCTGCCGCCACATCTCGACCTCACCCCCTGGGCTTTCTGCATGGAAAAGATCTTTGGAAGCACAGGGGCAGGGGCTCACCCCCGTCTCTACCCTTCAGCAGCTGTGCAGGCTTGGGTAACTTGGGGCGCCTCCCTGAGCATCAGTTTCTCCATCTGTTAAATGGGCAGAGGTGTTCTGGGTGGATAGGAACTGGGCCCAGTTCTTTCGGTGTGTAGTTAGGCATCATCCTGAGTATTTGTTGGTCTAAGTTAAATGCTTGGGATGAAAGGAGAGAGGAATTTATCTCAGGAGGCAGGTGCCTGGGCGGAAAGAGGGAAGTGATGGAGGTGGGTAGGGCTGTGTGCATCATCCTCTTTCCCTTCCCTGCCTCCGGGACAGGGTTCCGATGCCCTGGGCAGAGGGGTGAGGACCAGAACCTGGCTGTGTCAGGAGACGCTGCGTGAGGCCCAGCACCCAAGCACTGCTGTGTAGGGTCCCAGGTCACATCCAGGTGGAGATGGGGCCTTCTCCCCAGAGCAGGCCACAGACCCAGCACCGCCTGGGCCTTTGGGGTCACTGGCTCTCCGACAGGGAGAGCCCTGGACACCGGCGGCAGGGGTAGCAGGCCCCACTGAAGGCCTGGAGGGGTCGGCGGTCCACGAAGAGGGCAGTGTGGACGGCTGAGGGTGGACGGAGGCCTGAGCGTGTGTCCCCCACCCCTGGACGCTCACAGGTAACAGGAGAGACCCTAGCAGGGAGTGAGGTTCTGGGCTCATCAGGCGGGTGAAGGGATGTCATCTGACGTTAGCCAGGCCCCTTTATGTCTTGCTGTGAGACATTCTGATTCCAGGAGAATAATCTCCCCTTCGCAGAGCTGCCGGCTCCGAGGGACGCGGTGCGCCGAGGGATGCTAAGAGGTGTTTCCAGGAGAAGGACTTCATCGTGGAATCTGCTTGGGTGACCGCATTAGTTCCTTTTGTTTTCATCTTTGATTTTCCTTCATAGCAACCTCAAAATCTCAGGGGCTTATAGCAGCACACATTCCTCTTTCTCACTTGCAGGCCTGGTAGGCGGAGCTGCTTGGGGCTTCCCCGGAGCTGCGTGGCTGTCCCCAGGCGGCTCCACGTCCTCGTGGCCCACGCCCCAGAGGAAAGGACGCCGGGCACACAAGTGACAGATGCCTCTCAAGGCCTCAGCTCAGAATTGGCAACCGTCACTTGTACGCCTGTTCCTTTGGCCAACATGCGTTACACAGCTGCACCCATCAGAAGGTCAAGGAAGTACGCTTTGTCCGCCTCATTGTCGTCCGCAGGGTCACATGGCCGAGGGCACAGGTGGGGGGACTTGGGAACAGGCCCCATCTGCTGCTTTAACACTGTGGCCTCGGCTCCTTCTGCAGAGTCACGGAGCACCCAGACCCCATGTGTCTCCCGCGCATCCCGCGTCCCCGACTCCTTCTCCTTTATCCTTATGAGTATGTCCGCTGCCCGAGCCCCATCCCATGGCTGTGAGATGTCCTGTCTAAGCGTCAGCAATTCCCTGGGGCTTGGGGGCCCTCTGGTTTCCTAGTTCTGCCCCGTGTCAGCCCTCTCCCCCCACTACCGTCTCCCCACCCCCCTGCACTAGGTGTGGGGCCCAGGCTTGAGCATTCAAACCCTCCTTCCTGCTTGGCCGAACAAAGACCATCTGTTTTGAGTTTCTATCCTTCAGTATTACAGAGCACTACTGAAAGCTTATTATTATTTTTATTATTGTTGTTGTTACTGTTTTGCCTCAAACATAAGGACATGCTCTCCCCCACCTGTCTGTAGCCCGAAGAGAACTCTACGAAGCTTCACCTCCCACCAGCCGACCTGCTGGGACTGGGCTCTTCTGTCCTGCCAGCACGCGCATCTGCGCACAAAGGTGGGCTTGGCCCGGGTGGCCTCTTTCTCGGTGCATCTGTCGCCCAACAGTGCGTTAGGTGGAGGGAGCTGCACCAAGGCCTCCGGGCACTGAAGGAGCCCCCAGTCAGTGCGAGTTCTCCTTTTCTTTGGAGAACACCCCACCTTGGGCTGACCCATAATCGCTGTCCAAGCCAGGACATTTGAGAGCACAGGGGACACTGTATGAATTACATCTAGACAACAGGACAAACCGGGGCTGCCCCAGGCCAAGTGGGACTTGTGGTTGCCTGACCCCACCCTGGACCGAATCAGGGACCCTGCCTTCCCCCAGCCCCACCCTCCCACCTCCACGGTCCCACGCCCACCCCCGGAGCAAGGGCTGCCTCCTGGGCCTGGGTGCAGCCCTGGACTGGGCGGGGGCCATGCAAGCCAGCCTGCACTCAGACTCTGCCAGAGCAGCCGGCCCTGTGTTACGTCTGGAAGGTCAGTCTGCACTCAGGGATCCAGCCTTCCACTGCTCTGCCTGAAAGCTGTTTCCTGGCCCTTTTCAGTAGTACAAGTAAGGCCCCTGGGAGAGGTCTGTGTCCCCAAGGGCTCCTTCTGCAGAGCCTCCCTGGTGCATAGAAGCTGAGTCCTCCAGACCTCTGCGGACAGGGGACCTGACTTCCCCAGAGAAGCTGGGGTGACGGAGGGCGGTGTGACCTCAGCCAGATCCTGGCTCTGCCACAGTGTAACTTACGGCAGATGACCCCCCTTCCCTGAGCCTCAGTTCCCTCATCTGCAGAGTGAGTACGATTACGCTTTTTCCCCAGATCGTCATGAGAACTAAATGCACCTTGATATTACAGAATGTCCCCCCATAGGGCCCATCCCACCCATGTCTAAGCACACACACACACACACACACACGTCTGCATACACACACACGTACTCCCACACACGCGCGTGTGCGCACGCACACACACAAACCAGACACGTATGCTGGTACCTCTAGGATACATTCCCCTCCCCTCTGGTTCCCAAGTTCTCTCGGTCCTTCAGGGCCTCAGCTTAGACCTCCCCTTCCACAAAGTCTCCCCAAGACTCTTCGGAAGCATCCCACCCCCAGCTTACCTTGGAGTAGGTGACCCCTTCCCATACTGCACCCCAAGGCCCGGAATGGGCTGTCGTGGCTCATGCATCCCCTTCTCCATCAGTTTCACATACATAATTTATCCGATTATGCAAGAAATACGTAATAAGCCCCCAAAATATGCCAGCACGGTGCTAGGCTTTGGGGCTGTGAATGAGATTTGATTCCTTTCCTCAGAGATCTTGGTCTAAGAAGAAGAGATATCTGCTTCACCTTGACCTTTAACCCTCAATCACTGAACAAAGACCCATCTAGAAGGGTCTTCTGGTGGAGGATCCTGGGCTAGAACAGAAAGAAGATCCCACAGCACTTGGAGGCCTTGCCTCACCTGCACTGGTTCTAGCAACTTCCAAGCTGGAGTCCTAGGGAGTTGGTGGAGTCAAAGCACCTCCTTCTCCAGCCCAGAGCTCTAATCACATCTCACTTGCTGCTCTGGGGAATGATTACCTGGCAAGGTTCATCTGAGCCCTTGGCTCCCAGAGCCCTCCCCACCCCCACCCCCATCCGCCCCGCACCAGACAACCCTGATGGCAGCTGAAAAGCTGCTCCCCTGGGGGTGAGGGGAGAGAAATTATTTCTCCCCCACTTCCTTGTTTGATCTAGCAGATGGGCGCAGTGACATCTCAGTCCTGCCAAACTTAATAACGGAACTGTCACGGTCACACTGGCCCTGAGGTGAGCAGTAAGGATTCCAAGAAATTGTAGAGATTGTCTGCAATGCGGGCCATCTCAAATTAGATTGGCTCAGTGAGCAATTTCAGCCCTGCAAATTGCATTTTGAGCTCTTCTTCCCCTGACCCTTAGCGGGGACTGTCACTGTACTTCTCTTAGACTCCGGCTCCTAAAGCTCTCTCCAAGACCATTACCATTAGAGATAGCTGGACCTGGGCTTGAATCCCAGTAACTGGGCAGTAAGTGACCAGGGTGCAGCTGCCAGCCGGTTACTTCATGGTGGTGTGGGAAAATGGGGATAATAATTATTTAAATTGGGTTCATTTCTATTCTAAGGGAGACATCCAAATTTCTGTAAGCCAGAAAAGAGAATTTCTAGGCTTCTGTAACTGAGAAATTCAAGGGAATTCAGGTATGGCTGGATCCAGGTGCTCAGATGAGGTTGTCAGGCATTGACAGGCTCTGCTTTCCATTGAGTGAGCTTCCCTTTCAAGCAGCCCTTCTTCTGAAGGCCCCCAGCAGCTTCAGCAGAAAAGAGCACTTTGCTTGCCCAATATTCCAAACAAGTCCCAGGATGAAGTCTCACTGGCCAGGCCTGAGTCATGTGTTCACCCCGGAGCAAATCACCGCTGTCTGGTTCTCACGATACAGCATGCTGGTCTCCACGGCACATTTGCTCATGCTGTTCCTGCCCCCTGGAGTGCCCCCTTTCTCCTTCATCTCCTGATCTGCATGTCCTAATCATCAAAACTGAGTTTGGTCCCCCTCGTCATGGATGTTTTTCCCACTCCATCCCCCAGCTGGCTTCAGGTCTCCCGGCGCCGAGTCCCCATTGCCTTCTGTCTCAGAATGTCCCCTGCGAGAATCATGGGTTTATGTGCTGATCTTCATTTCACTGTGTGCGCAGCGAGCCTGATGGTAAAGCCTCTGTGTTGCCCACTGCCAGCCCCTCAGCACCAAGCACAGGCTCAGGTACACAGTTGGGCTGCATAATTGTTTGCTGAAGCAGGGAATAGTGAGTGGGGAGTGGGGAGGCTCTGACATTTGTTCAGACGGCCGAGAATTAGGGCTTGAACTGGGCAAGAGCTGTGGGGAAGGAAGGGCTCACATAAGACATGTTCAGCAGGAAATGCGTGCCCCCCCCCAGCCACTCCCCCTCTCTGAGCACTCCAGGTTCTGCTCCAGGAACCCGGGCACTGTCCCCGTCACTCCACCTCGCTCAGCCTTGAATTCTCAGGCACCCACCTGCTATCCACACTTGAGTAGTCAATAAGGTATCAGCCTCAAAACTGCGCCAGAGTTCCCTTTTGCATTCAGGAGGGGAAAACAGATCCTTTCCTTGCAGGGAAGGGAGCTCTGGCAAGGACAGCAGCTCTCCCTGGGCCCCACAGGAGCCCACACCAGAGCAGCTCCGGCGGGAAAGCTGTAAGGGCCGTGGCTCCTCAGCCTGGGGGACCTTGGGGCAGGCCTGGCCCTCTCTGCGGCTCAGATTCCTCTTCTCATAGGTGGGCGACAATGCCAAGCTGGATCAGTTTCTCGGGGCTGCCCTAACGAAGTGCCACATCTGGGTGACTTGAAACAACAGAAATTGCCTCACAGTTGTGGAGGTTGGAAGTCCCAAATCAGGGTGATGGCAGAGCCACACTCCCTCTGGAGCCTCTGGGGAAGGAATTTTCCTTCTTCTTCCAGCTTCTGGAGCCCCAGGAGCTCCTTGGCTGGTAGATGCTTCACTCAGGTCTCACCTCCATGCTCACACGGCCTTCTCCCTGGATGTCTCTGGGTCTGCAGTTCTCTCTTCTTACAAGGACACCGGTCCTGCTGGATTAGGGCCCTCCCTGATGACCCCCTAGCTTGATTACATCGGCAAAGACCCTATTTCCAAATAAGGTCTCATTCACAGATATTGGGGATGAGGCTTCATTACACCTTTTTGAGGGACAAAATCCAACCCACAGCCCCTCTCAGTTGGGCTTTGAGATAACTAGTGATGTAATGAATGTGAGAACACGGCACAATCAGGGGCCGTCGTTGAGATGAGCAGCCCGGACAGGCCACCATTCTGGGGTCCCTGCCAGGCCCATGACTCTGTGCCTTTTGCTTTTCTGGCTCCAGAAGGCTCCTGGGAAGGTGGCCCTGGTTGCTCAGAAACAAGAACACCCCTCATGTAAGGTGACATGATGAAGGGGCCGTGTCTCCTGGCTTGTTTGCTGTCACGTTTGATGCAGGCTCCAAGCCTAGACCCTCGGTCACTGTCATCGAACACCCCACTCAGAGCCGGCCCCCGGATCCTTCCCACTAGTGAGGCTCTTCTCGGGGACTCCAGCCTTCACCCCAATCTTGCTTCTCTTTCCCTTCCTGTCACATCCCGGAGAAAGGAGGTGTTCAAGTTGTCTGTCAGCTGGAGGACACGCTAAGCCTTGCCGAGGGGAAACTCTCTAAGGGACTGTCTTTCTGGTTTGGCCCTTTCTGGGCTCTGGAATCTTGACTATGGTCCTTATGTGCTGCCTTCCCCGTCCCCCGGGCTGTGTGTGGCATGGCCTGCCCTGGCTTCTTGACTCAGATTTGATCAATGGACTGAAGAATCCTTGAAAACGACGAAATCAAGTCCGCCCAGGGGAAGAAAACTATAGACAATCCACCATACGGATAATTGAGGGCAATGAACTTTGAATAATACTTGGTGGTGTTGGTGCCCAAACCAGGATACATCAAATAGCCCTGTTTGTTTTCCCCGGCATCCCCTGTAGTTACGTGGTCACCCTGGGACTAGCTCTGGCCCGTGGAGAGAGCGGAAGTCACATGAGTCATTCCTGGCCCGAGGCAGTGAAGCGTGTGTGTGATGCGTCTGAGCCTCCCTTGTTCTGCGGCGCTTTCCACGGGGACCACATGTCCTGGTGGGAGAGACAGACCTTGTCCACCTGGTCCAGCTCTGGCCCCAGCCCATAGGAAAGTAGGAGGCACATGGAAGCTCCCTAAATGCACGATGCAGAAAGAGATGAATGAATGCAGTGTCTACATCCAGTTCCAGTGTTTCTCCATTAAGCAACTAAAAAACCAAAAAGCCTTCATCCAGGTGTGGCTTGAAAGAATTTTCTGTCTTCTTCTGTCTTGCCTGGGTCAAGTCCCATGAACCCTTTCCTGGGGAGTCCCAGCTCACACTCTGTGTCCCTGAGTTTGCTTCCTATGACAAAGGCCCTATTCATACTGTCAGAGCCGCAGTCTCCCATGGGCTTCTACAAAAGCAAAGTTTTTATTTCCAGTGAGGTCCCGTTTATCAATACATCTTTTTTTTTTTATGGATCATACTGTTTGGCTTCAAATCTAAGAACTCATTGCCTAGCCTTAGATCCTGGAGATTTTTCTCCTATATTTTCTTCTAAGAGCCTCCTATCTTCATGGGTTTCATTTACATATATGATCTGTTTTGATCTGTTTTATGTATAAAGGTGTGTTGAGGTTAATTTTTCCCCCCTCTGGGTGGGTAATTGCTCCAGCACTGCTTGTTGAATAGATGATTCTTCCTCCACTGAATTGCTTTTGCACCTTTGTCAGAAATCAATGGAGTGTATCTGTGTGGGTCTATTTCTGGGTTCTCTCTTCTGTCCCATTGATCTATGCGTCTGTCCTTCCACCAACACCTGATTAATGCAGCCGCATAGTAAGCCGTAATGACAGGTAGAGTGATTCCTCCCATTTTCTTCTTTGTCAAGATGTATTCGTTGTCCTAGGGTAGGTGTTTTTTCCATACAAATATCAGAATAAGCTTGTCTATGTGTACAAAAGCTCTTGATAGAATTTGGATAAGAATCGTGTGAAACCTATCTAACAGTTTGGTGAGAACTGACAGGTTTCCTAAAGCCGAGGGTTCAAATCTATGAACGTGGTTTGTTTCTCCATTTATGTGGGTGCTTTAAAATTTCTTGTATCAGTAATTTCTAATTTTCAGCACACAGGTTCTGCACAGGTTTTGTTAGGTGTATAGCTGAGTATTTCATTTTCTTTGATACATCTGTAAATGGAAACAGCTGTAAAAGAGCAAACAACTGTTGCTCTTTATTTTGGTTTCTGCACGTTTTGTTAGCTTATGGAAACGTGATGGGTTTCTCGGCATTGACTTTGTATCTTGAGACCTTGCTGAATACACTTAGGTCAGGGGCGTGTTTTTGTAGATTCCTTAGAATTTTTCTACATAGATAACTGTGTCATCTGCAAATGGTCTTATTTCTTCTTTCCCAAATTGTGTGCTTTTTATTTCTTTTTTCTGGACTTATTGCCATAAATTCCAGTACCATGTTGAATAAGAGAGATGAGAGCAGGCATCCTTGTCTTGTTCCTAATCTTGGGCAGAAAACACTCACTGTTTCGCCACTAAGTAAGTTAACTGTAGGTTCTGTGTAGATGTTCTTTATTTTCTTGAAGGGATTGCGTCATTGCTGGTGTGAATCCTTGAAAAAATTGGTAGAACTCTCCAGTGAAACCTGAAAGGTTCTTTTTCAGGACTTTTTAACATTATAAATGTAATTTGCTTGATGGCTATAGAGTTTTTGAGACCATTTATTTCATGGTCAGCTCTCGTAGTTTGGGGTTTGGGGGAATTGGTTCGATGCTTCTAATTTGGCTGTGAGGCTGTCCATCTGGTGCCTTCCTGGAGACCGTTGGCTTCTGGTGGGGCTGCCTGAAGGCACACAGGGGCTTCCAAGGGCTGGACTGCTAGGGGTCTCCTGGTGGTGGATTTCCATGCCATCTGCCCACCTGGTGTCTCTGGGCTGGGGAGGGGAGTCTTGCGCCCTCAGGGATGGAGAGAACTGACGTGAGATTTGGACTCAAATGTTAAGAATCTCTAGGAAGCTCTGGTGTAGGAGAGGTGCCATGCTGATGCTCCACGGTCCGCGCTCCACTTGTCCTCCCTCTCCTGACAGATGGCAGCCACTCGCTGCTGAATGGTGTGACAGGCTCAGCTCTTCTGGCCCTCAAATCCGGTTCCCAGATGGGCCTTCAGAGCCCTCCTTCCGAACTCCACGCTTGACCCTTGTATTATCCCTCCTGCTAAAGAGCAGTGTAGGGGCTGACAGCTTGGGTTCCAGAACCTGTGCTCCCAGGTTCTAATCCTAGTTCCTCCACATAATGGCTGTGTGGCCTTCGGTAATTTACCTAACCTCTCTCTGCCTCTGTTTCTGCATCTGCTAATGGGGAGGACAGTGAGCCCTACCTCCCAGGCTTCTTGTTGAGTGAGTTCATGTGGGTAAGGGGGTGAGGGCGTGCCGGGGGCACAGCAGATGTTCTATAAATATTAGGGAGAAACAATACTCTGCTGGCCCCAGGAACATGTCGGACTCTGGCCTGGCATTCATGGCTCCTTATCCTCTGGCCCTCAGACTGTCCACCTTCCTTCCTGTTACTCCACAAATTCCACCTGACCCTGTGGCTGCCCTCTAGTTCCTGAAACACCTGGTCTCATTGTCCCCTTGGTCAGGATTGGTTTCTCCCGCTTCACCTTAAAGATTCAGCTCTGGCGCTGGCCTCCCAGGAAGTCTTCCCCAGCTCTCTCCTCTCCCCTCATACGAGTTAGGTGCCCCCACTCTGTGTCCCCTGAACCCCGTCGTGGTGGGAAAATTAACTTGCTTAGCCTCATTTATTGAACATCCCCTACGTGCTGGTCTTGATGCTGGACTGAACTTGCACTGTGGAGGTGCGAGCCGTGGTGCTCGCCTCCAGGGAATGCGTGTTCTAGAAACACAGACCTGATGTCAGCTACTTTGTCTATGGTGTCCAAAGCTCTCAGACCCTTGGGGTAATAATGCTGGTGCTTTAGGGGGTGTGGTAGAAACATCTGCTGCCCTGATTCTGAACCAACCAGAGGACTCAGGGCGTGACGGATGGAGATAAAGCTGGCTGGAGGATGGGGCTCATAGCTACGGGCATGTGGACGCTTACGGTGGATCCTAGGATTAGACAGGGGTGACCTTACCATCAGAGGCAGCACTGGACCCCCACAGGCTTCCCCAGTTTCAGGGTGTGGGTGTATCAGCCTCTGGCAGTGGGAAAGCAGGGCCGATGGCCAGCCCCCCACCCCCCAGCAGCCAGGCTCCCAAAGAGAGAGCGGAAGGGCGGGCCACTCCTGCTCCTCCTGAAACTCACTCTGCTCTGTGGGAGGGGAGGCTGAGGTATCGGGGGGGGGGGGGGTGGGGGACACTAGGGGTGGGAGGAAGCTCTCCCAACTCTAAATAACGAAATCATAGCATGACCACGCACCGAGCATCGCTCTATGCTAGGCACGGCTGTCACCAACTCACAGAGGAGGAAACGGGGAGCCAGGGGCTTAGAAAAGTTAACTCACTGGTCCAAACCCCTGAGAGGTGTGAGTCAGGAAATGGACCCAGATATGACCCACCGCTCTCGATCTTCACTGTCCCCCACAGTGACCACACCATGCTCTCTACCCTGCTGGCTTGGTCCCTGGCCTTCTGGGGGTGACTCACTTGCTGCCAAATGACTCTGACATCAGAAAGGGCTTCTTCCCTTTGAATTCCATCTACCCCCTGGAAGATTCTCCCAAAGGTCCTTGTTTCGCCCTCTGGAGCTGCACAGTGAGCTTAATCTCCTCAGTAACTGGAAAATAAATTTAATAAACTCCATTAAAGTGTGTAATCTCATAGACAGGGTGAAAAATTTCTGTGCTTCAGACTTTTTCTCCTAATTACTAGCACCATGGAAATTGCAGGGATTAGAGACTCAGCTGGAGACAGGGATGGATTGTGTCACCAAGAAAGTACAGATGAACCGAAACCCCTGCACGATAAAGTAGACTGGGATTTGCATGAAATTATGGAGGCGGGTCCGTGCCCATTAACTCTCTGGGGACAGACAGTGACCTTCTGGGGTTTGTTTAGGAAATGAGGAAGGTGGGTGGGGGCTGTGGGTTGAGTGTGGTGATTTGGGGGCAGCCCATCTTTAAAATATTGGTTTGTCAACTGTCTGAAAGGAACATGGGAGATCTAGGCTGATCCCATTTTCCATGTGGGACAACATTCCCGCTCTACCATTCCTCCCTACCCCCACCCTCAGGGGTTTTCTCATGGAGCCCCCTTGACAGTCCTCTGTGATACCAATCACCCCCTTTCACAGAGGGGAAAACCAAGGCTCAGGGCGACAAAAACCCTTTGCCCAAGGCCACCGCGCTAGTCATTCCCAGCACTGGAATTCAAACACGGGCCACCATTTGTTCCATTTGTTCTGAGAGAGGGCAGTTGTGTTTAAGTGACCTTGGTGGCCTCTGAGGCTTTGGATACCTTCAGGTGGGCTGCTAAGAATTCCCCAGTGGCACAAACCCCAACACATGGAGAAGCAGTGCTCGGAGCCCGTGACCTTGGTGGGGTCTCAGCCGCCCCTTTGCTCCTCCTCCCTGGGCTGTCCCGCTGGAGGCAGCCGGAAGTCCTCAAGGGCAAGGTGACCCTGCAAGGGCCCCTCCCCGTGCTGGGCGCCCTCCCGCGCCCCCCTCTCCTCTGTTCTCCATTCCAGAGGTTCCTGGAGGCCTGGAGGGAGGAGCGCAGGGGAAATCGCTGTTGTGCTTTTCTCCTTTTCCTTCTGCCCCCTCATCCTGTCCTCAGCCAGACCACAGGCCAGGGCTCGGGGCTCATAACTTCAAAGTCCTTTTCATGTTTCTAGGCCAGAATTTTATTGCTTTTGGCCAAAGGCCACTCAACATTTACAGAGCACAGCGTGGGCCTGACACAAGCTTAGAGTCAGTTACGGGTTCGGACCGGCGATCGTGGGTCCCAGTTAGTGGTTCCATCGGAAATGACTTTCACCCGAGCTCGTCTGGTGCCAGGACCCCAGGTGCAGACACGTCCGTGGGGCCGTTGGACGTGACCTCTCGTTCCCAGGTGTGTTCCCGGCGGAGCCCCAAGGTCACTGCCCCGGAGCTGGTGGCGGCTCTGGGCCCTCAGAGCAGCTGGCACTGGGGGCGGTGCTGGGGGGCAGGAGGCCGGAGCCACGGCCTGCTGGCGGGGCGCCAGGATCCAGACCTCTCCTGCCTCGGCTTCCTCCTCCACAGCCTGGGCGGGTAGCAATACCTGGGGGGCTGTTGTGATGATTGGGTGAGGGGAGGCAGAGGAAGTCTGTGTGCCCGGCACAAAGCCAGCTTTCAGGGATCGCAAACTCAGGTGTTCCAGAACTTTCCATTAGACCCCAGTCTCCTGGTAGTGGACAGTGTGGAGGCAAATAGGACAGTTCACTTTGTCTCTCACTGAACTGCCTGAAGTGAGATCTGGGAGCAACAATGGGAGGAAGAGGTTCCGGGTGGGCTCTGACTGCCGGGGCTCCCACAGGTTTGCTGGGGGTGCAGTCCCGTGGCTGGACCGGGGCCTGGCATGGATGGGGAGGGTGGACGGGCAGGTGACTCACTGCGGGGTCAGCTGACTTATAGACACACGGGGTGGGGGGGCTTCTGGATTCCTTCCTGCTGCTGCAGGACTGAAGGTCCCGGCTTGGGGGCTCGAAGCCTGGCCCCCCAGTTCCTCCTGGGCAGCTGGTATGAAAGCTGGCAAGGCCTCCCCACCTAACACCCCCCAGAGGCTTCACCTGTTTGTGCCCTCAGGCCTGGGGGTTGGGGTTTTGGGGGAAGGATGGGGTGATGGGGCTGGAGCCAAGGGCAGAGACTGGATAGGTCCTTTTGCCCTGAGCCCCATCTGGCACCCTATGGAAGGGCGGTGGCGGTTTGGACCCAGCGCTGCTAGGGGGATGGCGTGGGCCAATGTGGGTCAGAGGTCAGCCAGGGCCTGGCACAGATGGGGGAGTCTGGGGGTAGGTGGGCAAGGAGTCAACAAACTCAGACAGTGGTTCCCAGGCACTAGAGAGAGTCAGACTCACCCAGAGAGGAAGCTGAGTACAGATCCCCTGCTCCGGGTCCTAGTTCTGGGGTCTGGGGAGGGTCCTGGGGATCAGCATGTTAACAAGCCCCTCCCCCATTCCGGAGGCAGTCAGCCACACTTTGGGGGCCCCGAGGTGTCATCTCAGGCCTAGGGCTGGAATTGGAGGACACAGAGTGGCCAAGGGCCAAGGCCAGTGATGAGTGAAGGTGGTGGGGACAGTGGTGACCCAGGGCAAATCACTGTCCCTCTGAACTTCACTTTCTTGACCTGAAAAATCAGTGATAATGCCCTCCCTGAGGGGTGGTGTGAGGATTAAATGCAGGTCAGTCGCCCTTATACCCAGTCCAGAGCTGGTGCTCAGTGAAAGTCAGCTCTTTGTGTTCTTTATAAATGCCCTCCCTCTCTGCCTGAGGTCAGCCAGGGACAGCATGGCCGGTGCCAAGCTCTGGACCTTCTGAGCCCCTCCAGGAGGGGAGTAAGTGGGGTCAAGCGCCGGCCAGCCCACCCCAGGCAGTGTCCTCGAAAATAAACCTAGTTTCCTGGTGAGCCAAATGAAAAGCATATTGCTTGGAAAGTGCTGTTCAAACAGAATTACCTGAACCTTTTACCATCAGAGCTGGTGTCACATGGTAGACATCTGGTGAAGGTGTCGATGATCATAATTAATTAGCCCTTCCCCAGATTCCAGACAGGATGGTCTGTCAGCAGGAGCCACCTGCCTGGTCTGCAGGGATGAGGACAGGGACGGACCGACCCCACGCACCTGGACCCCTGCCGCAGGTGGGCACTCGGGACGCTCGGGCTCCCCCCACAGCCTGGGGGGCAGGCAGCTCCATCCGGGGAGACAGTGCTCACCCCAAACACCCCTCATTGCAGGTTTCTGAGACTTCGAGACAGCAGGTGGCCGGGAAGCCCCTGTGGGTTCAGAGGGAAGGAAGCAAAGTGCATGGTGACAGCCTTGAGGAGGTCACAGCTCTTGTGTCCTGGCGCTGACGGACCGCGGGCCACCCTGGGGTCAGATTCGTGCACAGGAGCTCGGTTAGCCCTATTGGCAGAGGCGACCTCCCGACCTATGTCACACCTGGGACACTTCGGAGAGCGAGGGGCTTGGTCAATAACGATACTCACCTGCCCCCGGCTCCTTCATTTTCTGTCTCAGCTCAGCGGCCCCGCCCCCGGGGCCCCTCCTGACCTCTGCCTGAGGTCGTGGCCCCCTCTGATCACGCAGTGACCCTCACACTGTTCCACGTCCCTGTCCTGTCCATGGGGCTCTTCTCTTCTCCGTTAGAGTCCTCCCCACACGCTCCTCACCAGCTGGCCTGTCGCAGAATTGGTCAGTTGTTGGTGTGTCTGTCACCTCTCCCCATGACTGTGCGGGCCGTGAGGAGGTGCTGGGTGTCTTCTGTCCCCTGCCTGCCCCTCCCGTGCCTCGAGCAGCTGCGCCCAGAGTAGCTGCTCATCAGATGAGGGGAGGGCGGAAGGATGGGAGGAGGGGAGGAGGGGAGGAGGGAGGGCTGGAGGATGGGGCGGGGGTGGACGGTGAATGCTCACCAAAGGGAATCTACTGTGGATGAGGTCCCAAGTAATCAGGGGGACCAAAGGGCACTTTCCACACAGCCTTTTCTCCCACAGGCCCCCCCGCCCCCCGCGCCCAGTGCTTGCTCAAGGGGCACACGGACAGAGTGGGCATGTGGCAGAGCTGGAGGCCAGGCTTGGGCTCTTTGGCCTGTGCTGCCCCTCACCAAGGCTGACCCGGTAAGGCTCGCGGTAAGAGCCTGATCCGCCCCCGGCGGGGACCGGCACTGGGACCCGGGCATGGGGCTGCGTCCCACCCGGCGGCAGGTTGGTTACATGGCAGCTGTTCATCATGGAGCGGGGCGGAGATTCATCATCATTGGAGCAGACGCGTGTTCTGGACGTGGATTTGTCTTCCCCACCCACAGTTCCTCTTCGGCCTCACCATCCATCAGCTCCCAGAATGCCCTAGCCACCACCATGGCGCTCCTCGGGTCATTGCTTCTGATCAGGGAACTCAGGTCACAGCGGGGGAGGTGCAGTCATCAGCTCGTACCCGCGGAATTAACTGATTTTATCAGTTATTTGGCTGGCCTAATTGAAAAGTGGAAAGGCTAGTGGAGATTCAGTTGTGTTCTCTCTTACAGGACGCAGAAAATGTTGTGAGTCTGAGACCGTTCTGTGGGGCGGTCTCTCCATAGCCAGGACACCCGGGTTCAGGAGACAGGGAGAATCTCCTGTCACTATCACGCCGAATAACTCACTCCCAGGATTTGTTGTTGTCATGGCAACTTCGTTCTCTGCTGGCTGGGAGGGCTTGGTTCTCAAGGCTTGCCCCAGGGGACACATCAATGGTCCCACTGACCTGGAAGATGAAAACTGTCCCCTGGCCACTCTGGACTTACGCCGTTGAACCCGCAGTCAACAAAGAGGTTCATTTACTTTCTGGAAGGACTGACCTCAGTTGCCAAAGGGACCCTGGGCTGCTGCTATGAAACAGGGGGGAGGAGGGAAGGAGAACTCTGGGTCAGGGGTTCTGCGAGGTGTCTCTTACTGAGATCCCACACCCCATAGTGAAGGTTCATGGAAAACTATGGTAAAACCTCACTGAAAAGAAAGGCAAGACGATGAGGGGCTCAGACTCTTCAGTACCAAAGACTTGGGTCATCCCCCCAGGTGAAGGACCCTGACCCTCTGAGCGTTTGGCTGAGACGGGCGGGTGGGGGGCATATGGAACGAGTGATGGGAGAAGGAAACCAGAGGTACCTACTGTGGCCCCAGGGCCAGTTGGAAAAATGAGGATTGTGGGAGATTTGCATATTTTCAGTGTACTTACTACACGTCCCTATTTATTTCTGTATGCTAGCCACTTCCTTCTTCTCCTTTTCTCCTTTTCATTGTATATACAAGAGGTTGCAAGTTAACTTGGCAATTTAGTCTTTGGTCAGTGAACTGTGATGCCTTTGAGGAGTGAGTAAGTTAGAGCTAGCGGTGGATGCAATGAGTCTTGGGACTGCGGGTCTCATTTTGGAGGACAAGCGCGTTCACTTGTAAGACACAGCTGCCTCTCGTTAGGTGCGGATGGCGCGTTCTGTTGCTGTGGCGTGGAAGCTCTGAGGTGTGCACACGCATGCATCCGGGGGAGGAGTAACCAAAGGAGAGGACCCTCCCGCTTGCAGAGTTAACTGCTCTCAGCTCCAGTTCACCCTCTGTTGCCCGATTTGTGGAAATGGAAATGGGCTCCTTTCCCTTTCCCAGGTGGCACGATGGTGTCAGTAGGGGGCAGTGGAGAGACACCGCTTCCGGTCCCTGTCCCCCCTTGCTCAACAGGCTATTTCAACAGCACTGTCTTCCCAGGCGCCCAGGTCTCATAGGGCTCATGGATATTTGGTGGGACACGTGGCTTCTCCAGCACGCACTGTGGCATAAGCTTCCGGGGGGGGCGGGGAGTGCAGGGGGCTTCTTAAGGACCCAACCCCAATAGCGCACAGGGGTCCCAGCAGCCAGCAGCCAGCTATTTCTCCCAGCAACCCCCTGAGGTGGTGTCATATGGGGGCATCCAGAGTCACCTGCCTAGACACTGCTTTTCCTGGCATCCGCTAAAGAGTGGATTTCCAGTAAGTTCTGGAGGGCAGGTTTTCCAGCAAGTTTCACGAGCCTGGCCTCACAGTGACTTTCCTGCCACTCAGTGAACCACAAGTGAGCTCTCTCTGTTCAGGTGGAGATCCCAGCCGTGGGGCCTCTTCCTTGGGTGGTCCCCCGCCCCCAGCATGAGCTAACGGCTGCCCCTTATGTTTGCATTTTTGGATTCTAGAGTGTTCACGTCTTACTAGCTAATCACTTGTTATTCTGACCCACTGTTGCGGTTAAAATTCTTTGTGTTAAAGTTTTCCTGTTCGTAATCCTATGTGGTTTCTGTCTCCTGGTGGGACCTTCACTTAGCACGTGGACTGGATGACAGGCAGAGTGCCCTGCAGGGTGGTGGGGAAGGCGGGGACACACTCAGGGACTCTGAAATCTGAGCCGTGTTGAACCACCTGTAGAGTTGGGTCGGGGGAAGATGAAGGATGCTCCACGACTCAGAGGAGGGGAAGCAGGTCCCAGCTCCACCTCGGGCCTGTGACCTCCCCTCCCTGGGCCTGTTCATGTGTAAACACAGAAGAGCCCGCTGCAGGGAGGCAAGAGAGGAGGTGGTACTTGGAGCCAGTGCTGGGGCTCCAGGAGGGGGAAGGGGCTCCCTTTGGCGCTCCCCAGAATGCAGGGCTGATTACAGGGCTCAGCCCACCGGGCAGGCCCCGTGGAATCCTTCTGGTGACTTGGGCCATTAACTCCTGTGTCTTAGCAGCGCCAGATGTGGGCAAATGAGGAGTGGGAGGTAGCTGCGAGGGGGCAGGACGTCGAGGGGCCATAATTCCCCTGGGACACTCAGTTTCCCTAAGAGGTCGCATCCTACCCCTCTCCAATGAATTTCATTGAGCTCCTGTTCCACGGTGGGCACTGTGCAGGGCGCTGGGGTGTTGTGGGCAGGAAGCAGACACGGTCACTGGCCACCTGGGAGGTGGCAGGTGTGTGTGGGGGAGATGTGAATTAAATAATCCCCCGCAGTGTAGAGATGCCCCTGGGGGAGTAGCAGGCTGTCATGGGGGTGACCCTGGACCAGCCCCTTCTCTCCCTCTGTGACACGGCGGCATGCACCCACCCAAGGAGAGGCTGAGGGTGAAGCGAAGTCTCACCTGTAAAGTGTCCAGTCGGTGCCCCCACACTGGTTATTATTATTATGAGTATTATTTTAAGTGCCTTCATCAGAAGCATACACATTAATAAGAACTAATTGTCACCAATTTGCAAGCTGCCTTCCTCACGGTCCTGCTTCCCTGTCTGGACCTGGAGGGGTAAGAGGGCTCCCCGCTCAGCCACGGGGTCAAGCTCCGAGTCCTGGCAGGTCTCTCAGCTCCTCCCCAGCCTGGGATTCCCACAGGGCAAGGTCCCAGCAGCCGCAGAGCAGGAGGTCGCTGGGCTGAACAGGAGGGCTGGGGCAGGAAGACCATGCCTGGTCTTCTCTGGAAACTCATTTGTCTGGGGGTGAACCCACTTGGGAACGACCACCCCTCCTCAACCTGCCTTTTCTCAACCCGCTGCAAAGACATATGTCAGCCCTGGCTGCGCCCTCAGCCTGGCCTCAGGGAGTCGTGCTAGATGGAAGGCTCTGGGCTGGCTGGAGAGCCCCTGGACCATCCAGGAGATGCCCATTTCAGAGGAGGACACTGAGGGCCAGGGTCTGGCTTTGCTCACCATGGCGTCCTTGCATCTTGCATGATGCACGGCACACTGTGGGGGCTTAATAAAGACCTGTAGAATGGGCTGGTGAATTAGCAAATGACTGAGGGGACACCTGCCCCGGCTGCTGAGTGATGGAGCTGGGCCCGGAGCTAGGTCTTTCAGCGCCCACCCTCCCCCGACATCCCCAGTGCTCTCATGTGGGCACAGTGCCCTGCAGTTTGCCAATCCTGTGTCCACTGTGCCGCTTTTATTCTTTGTTTCATCTCGACTCTCAGAATGAGAGTCATGGAGCCCATTTTACAGATGAGGAAAGGGAGGCTCGGAGAGGGGAAGGGACTAACCCACTCAGCTGGGCCAAGAGGGGCAGGAAAGGAGAGACAGGCAAGCCACCCGGCTGACCCACCCACCAGGCAGGGAGGAAATGGGGCAGGTCCCTGCAGGAGCCCCTGCTGCTTTCTAGCCCGCTCTAACTCCCGCAGGGGCCTCTGTCAATGCCCAGCTCCAGCTTTTCCTCCTCACTGGCCAGCTGCCTGCACTGGGCTGGGCGAGTGTGCGGGTGCATGTGCGTGTGCGTGCGTGTGTGTGTGTATGTGCGGGTGCACGCACTCGTGTGTGCATGTGTGTGTGCGCGCATATGTGGAGCCCTGGCCCCACAGGTGGCCTGGATAATCCCAAGCCCTGGACCCTCCCCACATCATGCCCCCTCTCAGCCATGTGGCCCCCATCTGGGTTGGGCTGGAGGCGGGTCAGGAAGGAGCAGGTCTGGGGGATGAGGGACGGCGTCCCCTGACTCTGTCCTGATGGGGAAGGTGACCTTGGGCAATACTCTCTTCCCAGACTGCCTGCAGGAGGCCGGCTGCAAGAGGGCAGAGGGGTCCGGGTCAGGTGACCCCAGGGAGGCTCTGCGTGGCAGCCTGTGTACCCCCTGCGGGGCCTCGGTGAGGAGCGAAGGGTTAATGTCTGAGCCGCTGGGCTGCTGGAGCCTGTCTGCCCCTCCCCACCCGTGATTAATTCAGTTTGGTAAAGTGGTGTTTACGCTGGAAATTTAATCGTCATTTCTGATGGTAAAGGAATTGAAAAATAAATTGAAAGTGTCAGTCGATGCATTAGGGTGGGTGATGGACTGGAAGCGGGGCCGCCCCCCTGGCCTCCCCATTGGGTGATTTACGGGCCCCAGAAATTAGCCAAGTTGTGATCCCCTCACAATTGCAGGATCAGGAACCAGGGGAGATGGGGCGAGAGGGTTGGGGGCAAGGGGACGTGAGACACAAAACGAGGAGAGGAGAGAGATTCCAGCGTGAAGGTGGGGGCGGCATCCCGTGTCACCCAGCCCAGGTCACAGATGAGAAGATGGGCCTGGAGAGGGGCAGGGGCCCATCCATGATGACACAGGATGCTGGGGGCACAGTGGGGCTGCGGTCCAGGCTCCCTCCTCCCTCCACCGGGCCAGCAAGAGGATACTGCTGGGGCCTGTGTCCCTGGGGGGAGCTCTGTTTTGGGTCCAGCACCTGGGAGATTTGCCTCTCCACCTGCAGTATGCCCCTGTGCCTCAAGCCCAAAGTCCAGGGAAGAGGGGTGTCCCCCTATGAGAGGGGCCACCTCACCGATGGTCTCTGTCGGGACAGTATGAGCTTATGCCTCTGTAAGTCTGCAGGGACCTGGGTCCCCTCAGGAGTTCCTGGTGCTTCCCAGAGGGCTCGTGACCCCAGTGAGGACTGGGACTCCCCCAGCAGACTGCAGTTTCTAAAGGCAGGACCATCTCCTCTAGCAGATGAGTGTTTTCTCAGAACAGGCCCTGACTCCCCCAGGAGCCTGCGGCCTCCTTAGTGTAGGCCTGTGGGTGAGCCCCCCCCATTGGAGTTTCCTCTTCAGTCCTCCCACCACTGGCTGGAACCCAGGTGGCAGTCTGTGGAAGTCCCAGTGGCCCCGTCAGCCATGGCCAGGCCTGGGAGACCTTTAGGGGAGGCACAATGATATATGGGGAAGTCTGTGCCAGGAGGACTAGAACCCAGGTGGTTCCCAGAAGGCAGGTCCCCATGGTGTCCTCCAGGCCCTGACCAGGACCAGCCCCTGACTGCGTTAAACCCACAACAATCTGAAACAGGGAGAGCCCAGTCCTGGAGGCAGGAGGTCTCGGCTCTGGCCCAGTCCAGCTCATCCATTCATCCATCCATCCATCCATCCATCCATCCATCATCCATCTATCCATCCATCCATCCATCATCCATCTATCCATCCAGCGTCTGGTGAGCACCGACTAGGTGCCTGGCCCCGTGTAGGGCGCTGGGGATGTAGCAGGGCACAACACAGACAAGGTCCCCGCCCCATGGAGCTTGCAGCCTTGTGGGGGAGACGGATCAGAACCCACCAGTGAAGGAATAATTTCCAAAAGTGGTAGATGCTGTGACAGAGATAAAGCAGGATGATGGGGTGAGGGGTCCTGGGACCGGGGTCCTTCTGTCAGGGGATCTGGAAAGGCTTTGACTCCAGGCTGAGGTCTGTGGATGAGATGGTCGTCCCAGGCATCGGGACGGTGAATATGAAATCCTCAGCACTATCTAGGAGTGACCCAAAGTGCCGGGAGGCTGAGCCGGGGTACCCGAGGGACTGTGGGACAGGAGGAGGCCATAGACGTGGCTGGAGACAGCCGTTGGCTCACACACAACCCCCTGGCCATGGTGAGGATTCTGGAGTTTATTCTGGGAGCAGCGGGAGCCCCTGGAGGGTTTTGAGCAGGAAAGTGACGGTTGTGTATGTTTTTAAAGGTCACACTCGCTGCTGTGGGTAATGGAGTGTGGAGGGGCAAGAAGGAGCAGGGGGCCCTGGCCGGAGGCACCGCAGGTGTCCGGGGGAGAGCTGGTGGCAGGACCAGGGTGCGGGCTGGGCAGGTGGAACACAGATCCCTCCAGAGATCGCAGTTACCGTTACAATGAAGTCCAACCTGGCGGATCTGGCATTTAGGGCCTAGGAGTCAACAGCTATGGAGCCCCTCTCCTGATCTCTCTCATACAGCAGGAAACCCGTCAGCATCAGTGCATTTTCATTTTCCTGCTCAGCTCAGGGTGGAATGAATGAAGTGGGGCCGTGGACCTGATCATCTACATGCTGTCTTAGGCAAACCCCTGCGTTCTTGCCTCTGCCCACTTCCCTCAGCCCCACCGTGGTCTGCCTCCCCCCACCGCCCCCCCTGCAGTGGGGAAGCTGCCACCTCCCAGCGCGGCACTGGTGAGCTCAGGGGTGCTGCAGGTGCAGGCGAGAGCTAATCAGCGCTGAGGCAGGAAGGGAGCTCAGACCGAGTGTTGTCCCTTGTTTCTAGAATTTAGGGTGTGAGGCTAAGGGAAGGGAGGACGGGTGCTGGGAGGGAAGTGGGATCCGCAGGTAGCACCCAGGCCCGGGGAGAGCCTGTCCTGGCGGGAGGGGAGTAGCAGGGACAGTGGCAGTCCCTGGGCGCGTCCCGAATAGCTCGGACACACATCTCCTTTCGGTGCTATAGAAGTGCCAAGTCCGAGTCCTGTTAGCAGGTATACTTTTCATCAGAATGCCGTCATCATAATAAACCAGGACCTTTCATTCTCGCACCAGGCCTTGATCTGTGTCGGCTCACAGCTGACCCTGAGCACCCCTCGGCGTCAGGGACAGCTTTCTCACGCTCCTCCCTGTCTGACAGCTGAGAACCCAGGGAGGGGAAGCAACTAGCTCAAGGCCACACAAGGTGTGCTGAGGGCCAGGTCTGCACCCAGGCCATTGGGCTCCGTGTCCCAGGTGTAACCACTGCACCGAGCTGTCTCTGTATAGACCCCACTGCTCCTAGGGTGGGGATCCTCATCCTCATGGGACAGGTGAGAAGACCGACGTTAAGAGGAGGGGAGGGACCCACCCCAGGTCACACTAGAAAGTCCCCTGGTGGAATCTGCACCCTGATGGGGAGGGAGTCCCTGATCTCCTCAAATCTCTCTACCACCCTGACCCTTTAGCAGGAGGGGGGCTCACCCCAGGACCCCGAGGGAGTGGTCTGGAGTGGTCCTGGGAGAAGAGCGGGCCCCTGATCTCCGACAGACCCAGGATCATGTTCCTGTCCTGCCACTCAGTGGCTTGTGGCCCTGAACTGCTCTGAGCCTCAGTTTCCTCCTCTGTAAAATAGGGCAGCAGCAGCTTGTTGGGAGGATGGGAGCCGAGGCAGGCACAGCTGTTTAGTGCACAGAAGGTGCTCAGGGATGGCTGTGCCTTCCCATCCCCTTTGGAGCTAGGGCTCTGGCAGGCTGGGCTCCGGACTTGGGGCCTGCTGGTCCCTTTTCTGGGGTCTTAACCTCCTGCAGGGAGATGCTACGGGTGGGAGAAGAGACTGGACTGGTTGTGTGTCCCTTTGGCCTCAGGAGGGCTCCATCACTGCCCTGTGGCTGGCTCAGGACTGACTCAGGTACTTGGGATCCAGGTACTGAGCCCTGTGGCACTCCCCAGTGAATTCCCACTCCACACGGTTGGTCCCATGTGCAATACTGGGGCAAGATGGGGACTGCCTGTCTACCCCCTGGGGGATGGGCAGGTCTCCGCAGAGGACAGCAGGTCCCTGGTCAAGCCAAGCATCAGAGGCCTGAGGGCTGGACCCTGCCACCTGGACCTCAGGACCTAAGTCCTCATCATCCACAGTCATGCCCTGTCATCTGTGCCGTCACCACACTGACCCTCCCTCCTGACTAAAATACTAACAACTAACCCTCCCTGAGCACTCACCCTGTGCGCGCTGAGTTCACGGCCCAGTGCACTTACCCTGACAGCTAATGGTCCTGTGCGGGAGGAACCGGCACTGTGCCCTGTTTGCGGGTGAGCAAAATGAGGCTCAGAGAGGGGAAATTGACAACCAGGAAGTGGGGGACCTGCTGGCCTCCAGGGCCCCTGCTGACACCTCCAGGGACAGACCTGCACCTGCACCCCTCCACCTTACACCATCACCTGTCACCCAACCCACGTTCTGGGCCCAGCCAATTAGGTGCTGCCGGCCCCCTGCCGCCCCCTACGCCCCAATCACTGCACGCACACACGTACCTGCTTGCAGAGGCACACGGGCACGCGTGCCCTCATGCACAAACTCACAAACCCTCACATGCACGAGGCACACACGCGTGTGACCCTCACCCTCAGGTGCGTGTCTGCATCCACATTCACCACACGGCTTCCATTCAGCAACAGTGTCCCCTGAGTAACCCTCATTTCCAGGTGTGCTATTAAATTCACCATCAGATTTAAAGCTGTGAGGAGAGATGGGCAAGGAGGCGCCAAATCTCATTTTAATTATCTGTGGCAGGACCCAATTTTTCAGGTGATAATTATATTAATTAAAAATTCTGTTATCGGCTCCGGGGGGTGGGGGAAAGCACTACCTGCGCAGCCCGCTTGGGATGGTGAGTGGGCAGAGTTCTGACAATGAGACCCAGCTCCCCACCCCCCTGCTCCAAGCCTGTTCCAAGGTGGTTCTGCTGCATGTTCTGGAACTGGCGGGGGAGTGAGCTCAGAAAGAGGAAACCAAGGACTACCCATCCAGCGGGACCCGCATGACCAGACAACCTCCCCTGTACAGCCTGAGAGCCCGTGTCCGGGCCCAAGGAGGCAAGGGGACCCAGGCCGCTCAGCCTCCACCCTGAGCCGATGCTTGCCGTGGGACCTGGCTGGCCCTACATAGGGGGCGTCCTCACTGGGTTGTGCGTCTGGAAATCCACCCGTGGGTCCCCTGGCAGGGGTGAGTCCCGGGTCTGCCCTGCTGTCAGCCTGGCCTGGGCTCTGCCCGTGACCCACCCTGTGACTCTGGGTGCGTCACCCTCCCACTCTGCACGGCCCCCGCCCTTGGCCGCCTACAGACCCTTTCCCGGCCAGTGCCTCCCCACGGCCACCTGCCAACCCGCACGATGGGAGCTCTGAGAGAGCAGAGCCTCGTCTCCACTGCCCACCTCCCTGTCCTCACCTCCCAGAACAGGGCTGGCACCCAGGAGGCCCCCCAGAAACGCGTGTTTAAGGACCACAGGGCTGTGTCCATAAGCAGGACAAATCCATGAGGTAGGCATGTGTATCCCCATTCAACAGAGGAGGAGACTGAGGCTCAGAGATGTGAAGGACTTGCCCAGCATCACAGGGCTGGTGGGGAGGAGGGGAGAGGAGGGGAGGGTCGTGGTGGGGCGGGGGGAGCAGCACGGGTCCTGGGGAGACAGCCAGAGAGGTCCTGCATTTAGACAATAAAGCCAATGTTTTACCAGGGTCTGGCCGTTCCTGGGGAAACAAGCCAGCACGTGTGAGGCCCCAGGGCTGGTGGCCTTGGGGGAGCAGGGTGGGCAGGGAGGGAGCAGCCTCTTTTGCACAAAGGCTCCGCCTCCTCCAATCAGCTGGGCTCTCAGGGGCGGGGACGCCAGGGCTTGGCCAATCACCAGGAGGCTGGCAGCAGAGACAGGTGGAGCAGGGCCAGGCCTGGCCCCCTGTGCTCCTGAGGGACCTTCCTGGGCTGCGCTTCCCGCCTGGACCTCCGTCAGTCCTCCCAGCAGCCCCACATCCAGGGCAGGAATGGTCATCCCCACTGTGCGGATGAGACAGCTGAGGCCCAGAGAAGCCATGTGACTTGCCCAAGGTCACACAGCGGGTCAGCCCCGGAACCAGAACCCACCCAGGCTCTGAGTCCCAGCCCAGGGTGTGGAGTCCTGCCCCTCTGGCTTCCTTCCTGCTGCCCTGGCCCAGGACCCCCGCTGGGCACCCCGACCCCCGGGCCTGTCCCCAGCGGCCACCAGCCCCCTCTTCCCAGTCGCCCCCACCCAGGGCTTAGCTCAGAGATGCTGCCGACCCCAAGGCCCCTGCCCAGCCTCATCCCTGAGCCCAGACCCTTTGCTCCAGCTGCCCCCAACACGGGGTCAGGGACCCACAGAATGTTGGGGTTGGCAGGAGCCACGGAAGCATCTGGCCCATCCCCCTGGGGGTACAGGTGGGGGCAATGGTCCCTCAGTGGCCATGCTGTGCCCCTCCCCTCCAGCCAAGAAGCCCCCCAGGGCCTGACTAGGGCTCTGCTCTTCTCCCTGCATTTCTCGCCTGCTTCCTGCCTCACTTCCCAGAAACAGATGCTGCAAATCCAGGTCTAAGGCTTGATTTACAGACTTGCTGGGGAGGGAGGGTGGTTGCGGCACCTGGTGATTTGCTCTGCCGGAAAATGTTCGCTTCTCAGGACGGATCTTGGCCCCTCCTCATTGAAGGCTGGGATTTACTGAGGCTTCTCTTTCCCAGGAGGTGGCCTGGTGGCTTTGGTGAGGCAGCAGAGGTAGAGGGGCTGAGGGGAGCCCCATGCAGTGAGGAGCAAACCTAGATTGTGGTTGGGAGGGAGAAGATGGACTTAGGGGTCCCCGGGGGCATGGCTTTGAATCCTTGCTCCACCATGGACACACTGTGTGACCTTGGGCAGGTCATTTAACTTGTCTAGGCCTTGATTTTCTCATCTGCAAGATGGGCATAATCACATAGTAGGGTTGGTGACAACATCTGCCTCCCAAAGTGATGCGGCTTGGGCTCAGGAGTGTATCTGAGTGCCTGGCACATAGTAGGTGCTTGGGAAAGTTGAACTCTCCCCTCTAGCCCATTTGAGACCTCCCTTTCCCTGCCCAGATCACCTCCTTCAGGTCTCCCACCTAGATTTCCTTCCGTTTCCTCCCCCTGCACCTGACTGCCCTTAGAGAGAGAAGGCTCTGTCCATCTCACAGGCTCCCTGTCTTTGCAGCTCAGGAAAGAGAACGAGGAGACCCCACTGGCAGGACCGGCTGGGCTGTGTGCCAGGGCGCTGGGCCCAGATGGCTCACGTGCCTAGGAGTTGTTGCCAGGGCAGCTCCCTTCCTGCTAATGAGCTAACACATCTTGCCTCTGGAAAAGGCCCTCGGCAGAGAAAGGGGCCCCTGGGGCCCAAAGTTCTGCTGTGATCCAGGGGTCAGCAGAATTCTTTTGTGCATCTAATTTCTAATAAAGCAATGAGGGTCTGGGGAGGCACTGGCCTAGTTAGTTCGGGTGGCCTGGGTCTGACGGGGCTAGGGCAGGGCCTGACCACCAGCCTGGGAATGAGTGGGAAGTATTGTGATGGGGCCCAGGGACTCCAGCCGGCTCCAATCTCTCCTGAAGTCATCTCCAGCATCCCCAGATCTGACTAGAAATGAAAACAACCCCCCTCTTCCATTCCGTAGGTATAATGCAGGGAGGAGGGGGCTCTGTAGTCAGACCTATCAGACCCCAGAGGACCACCGGAGACCTAGGCTGACCCTTGAGAAGTCCCAACAGCCTCTCTGTCTCTTGAGCCTCTGTCTTCTCACCTGTAAAGTGGGAGTGGTGGTCCCTCCCTCACTTCGTTGTGAGGGTTTAGTGAGGGGGGTAAAGCCCCCGCGTGGTGCGGGACACATAGTAGGTCCTCCCCAGAGGACAGCTGTCATTATACTGCGGTAGGCCAAATAATGACCCTCAAGGATGTCTGCGTCCTAGTCCCTGGAACTTGGGGATGCAGTACTGGGCGATACTACGTGGCAAAGGGGAATTAAGGTGGTAGATGGAATGAAGGATGTGAATCAGCTGACCTTAAAGTACTGCCATTAGCCTGGATTGTCCAGGTGGGCCCAGTGCCATCACAAGGGTCCTTAAGGGAAGGAGGAGGCAAAGAGGGGTCGGAGCTGTGCGACGTGGGTAGGATCCGATCTGCTTTTGTTGGCTTCGAGGATGGAGGGAGGGACCTCAAGCCAAGGAGCAGAGGCAGCTTCTGGGAGCTGGAAAAGGCAGGGAACCCCCGGATTCCCCCAGGGAGCCTGCAGAGGGGAACAGAGCCCTGCAGGCTTTCTCAGCATAGCCCACTGAGATCCAGTTTGGACTTCTGATCTCCAGAACTCATTTGTATAGTGTGGACCACTGACTTTGTGGTGCTTTGTTACAGTGGCCTTAGTAAATGAACACATAGGTGAAACCATATGCCCGCTCCAGGAGGGGCTGAGCTGGGTCAGGTGTGCATCTGGAAGCCTGACCACCAGATTCAGTTCCTGTGTGGCCCGTGTCACGGATGTGCATTGAGGAAGCGACCTGACCTTTCCATGCCTCGGTTTTCTCATGTGTAAGGTGGGGTCATACTAATGCTTTCCACGTAGGGTCCGTGTGAGGATTAAATGAGATAATATGTGTAAAGTTCTAGAATAGAGCTGGACACACAGAAATCCCTTAATGGATGTCAGAACATTTGGAATGTAAGGGCACATTTTAAAAAATATTAATACAAGTATTAGTTGTGTGCTGTCCATCTAAGTGGGAGGGGGCAGGGAGCCCCGGCAAGGCCGTGGTGTCCGCAGACCTAAGACCAAATCCTCCCCTTGCTACATCCTGGGGTGGGGGGTGTAGCTTCGGACATGGCATCCAGCTCTCTGAGCCTCAGTTTCCTCACCCATACAATTGGGGGTAAGAACCGCACCTACCCCCAAGAGGTGTGGTGAGGATCCAGGTCAGGCGCTAAGCCCGGCAGCCGGCACACAGTAGGTGCTCAGGGAGGGCAGCAGCTGTCCCTGTCACTGCCCCAGCCTCCACTAGGAGATCCGGCGACAGGGGACATGCACCACGGCCGGAGGCCACCGGGATGCGGAAATGCTCCGTAGCTCTCTCTGTGGTTGGAATCACGACAGCACACACGTGTAATACGATGGAGCTCGGCTACGGGCTGGGCCAGTGATTCCGTCTACACACAACGCTTGGCACACAGGCAGACTCAGGGGCCCCTGGCGATAAGCACCCCCAGGAGCTCTGGGCCCCCAGGTTAGCAATCTCGGAGGTGGCTCTGGTCAAAGCCCCAGGGATTTCTGCCCTTGGAGGTTCTGGGGACAGTGCAGTTATGGCCCATGCTCCCTCCATGCTCCGGCCCCAGCCAGGGCAGCCCGGGGCCTTCCCCAAGTGCCCCCCGCCCTCCACACACCCCTCTCGCCCAGGCACTCAGATTTGTGGTTCTCTGTCTTCCCATTGAATACATAATTGGTTCCCAGGCTGGGCCAAGACGACGGTTGTAATAAAACCGGTTCTTACGTCCCTCTACACAGAGCTGTTTAATGAACACGCACCGCTGCTCTGTGGCCCTTTTGAACCAAATGCAAATGAAATGCATTCCATGGTATCATTTAATTAGCATCGGAAGGTGGAGAGGGATGGGTGGGGGGGTGGGCTAGAGTCAGGGGATGAGGAGAGGGTGAGGGAGAGGAAAGAAGGGGTGAACAAGGAAAGCGGAAGGAGAGACGGGGCTGTTGTTTGTATTTGACTTTCCACAGCCTCCGGGAAGGGAGGGCAGGGTCTGGCGGCCTCGTTCTTCTGGGAAAAGTGAGGACGCCGGGACCTACTCTGTGCATTGTGATGGGGGCTGGGGGTCCCACGATGAACAGGACAGGCAGGGTTCGGCCCCCCAGGGCTCACAGCGGACTGCAGGAGGCGGGCATGGGCAACTCTGCACTCACATTTGAGCATGCAAGGGCTTGTGTGTGTGCACATCTGGGACTTGGTGGATGTGTTTGTGCGTGGGTGAGTGCGCGCTGGGATACGAGAGTGTTTCTAAGAGCGTGTGTGCGCGGATATGCAAATCTGGTGAGAGCCTATGTGTGTATGTGAGAGAATGTGTGTGCACTCGTGCGTGCCTTTGCTACACATGCGTACCTGTGTGCACGTGTGTGTGAGGATGGAATATCTGTGTGAGGTCATGCATGTGCAAGCGTATGTGTTTAAATGCATGAGTGTTTTTGAAGGAGCATGAGAGTATTTGTGTGTGCGTGTGTGCAGATGTGTGAGTGAATGTGAATGTGGATGATCGTGTGAGGTCCTCTGAGTGCACACAAATGTATCTTTGTATGTGTGAGTGCGTGTCCACACACACACAGCAGTGTGACAGCGAATGCACAAAGGAGTGTGTACACGTGATAGTGTTTGTGTGTGTATATGTGTGTCTGAAGGCATTGATAAACATGTGTTAGATTGTTTAGGTATGTGTGCATATGTGTGTGAAGTCACGATGTCCCATGTGATTGTTTCACAAGAAGGAGAATATAGTGGTTTGGAGAAAAGTCTGGACTGAGAAGTGACCCTGGATGGGAATGTCAGCTTCGCTGCATCCTGGCTGTGTGTCCTTGGGACTCTTAATCTCACTGAACTCACTTTCTTCATCTCTAACATTGAGATTAAAAAACACATACCTTGGGGCCCCTGGGTGGCACAGTCGGTTAAGCATCCGACTCTTGGTTCCTGCTCAGGTCGGTGATCTCAGGGTCCTGAGATGGAGCCCGGAGTCAGGCTCTGGGCTCAGCAGGGAGTCTGCTTTTCTCCTTTTCCCTCTCCCTTTGCCCCTCCCCACCACTAACGCACACAATCTCTCTCTAAAATAAATAAATAAAATCTTAAAAAAAAAAACCCGCACCTACCTTACAGGGATGTTAGAAGATTTACACATCCATGCTTCTGCTTCTGGTAAGATCACCCCCAGTTTGCCTTTGAACACCACTTTCTGCCCACTCTCAGTCCACGCAGGTGGGCTGACCCATCCTGGCTCTTACCCCTCCATTAACTTCACCCCCTGGCTACAGCTGTTTCAGGAGTGAGCCGATGACTCAATTCAGGCCAATGAGAATCCTATCAGAGGCTTGGCTAAAACTGTCAGGAAAGAGGGGTGTGTAGCCAGTAGGACAGAAGCCTGACGCCATCCGTATCCATTTCTCACTTAAAGGGGAGAGACTGTGAATGATGCCCATACAGAAGAGATGGCAAGACCATGTTCTGAAATGGTATTGTTTGAGTCCCTGGATCCAGCCATGCCTGAAGCTATCCACTCCTGGATTTGTCAGGTGAACGAACCAACTAATCCGCCTGTTAATTTATTTTGTTTAAACTGGTGTCAGTGGGTTTTTGACTACCTGCTAGGACTCTGAGTGATACTGTGTATTCCTGGCAAAGAGCACAGCATGTGAGAAGGCGGAGGGAGGACTGTGGTCAAGTCAAGAAGCTCAAACAATGGCGGTATGGCCAAAGCGACGTGTAAAGGTGGTGAAAGCCTGCATATCAGGGCTCAGAGGGGCCAGAGCCTGAGCAGTTGGGCCAATGTGTGTGTCTGGAAGAGCATCATAAGAGCCAAAAGGTGTGGCATGCTCCATTCATTCTTCTTGACCACTCTTCAGGGTCAGGGTCCTCTCTCAGCCCACCCCCAGTGTTATCCTCACTTCTCATTTAACCACCTTGCCTGGCTCTGTGTCTGAAAGTCCTGAATCCAAGACCCAGAACAGGTAGGACTTACAGGGACCCTAAATGCCACCTGGTCTACTATTTTTCACATTTTATTATATTAATCGATTTCATTGTTTTGTTTACTTTGCCAACTGGTCTACATTCTCTTGGCACATTCTTGATACAAGTACACTCTCTTGGTAAAATGATAAAATTTGATAATGTGGAGAAAGTGAATTACTTCATTTTATGGAACGGAAATGGGGGCTGGTATGTTACATTGCTCACCTGAAATCCTATAACAAGTAGCTCAGACAGTAGGGTCCTAGAAATCTCTTGGATCCTTTCCATCTTGTGTTAAAAAAAAAAAAAGTTCCTGGGGATAATAGTATGAATGAGAACAATAATAGGGGCTAACATTTTAGCATAACCATGTACCAATTACTATGTTACACTCTTTACCTTCCTTATTATAAGTGCTGGCTCAGAGGGGTTTCTTCTTCTCTTGCTGTACTTGGACACATGGGAATGAACGTGAGCCAGCCTGCGGGCATGAGAGCCCAGGTGGAGGACAGTGGAGGCCCCCCAGCTGATAGCAGCTACCTACGGCTGTGTGAGTGAAGCCGGCCGAGATCATTCCGCCACCATCTGCACGGCTAGCCAACCACAGCCCCATGAGAGTCAGCCTGCAAGAGAAGCCGAGCTAGCCGAGACCCGATCAATGGCACAGACAACCAATAGACTTGGGAGGTAAAAAAATTGTTGTTATTTATCACCAAATTTCTGGTCCGCTGCACAGCGAGAGCTGATAGAGACAGCTCTATGGTAAGTCAAGAAGTCAAGTCAAGTCAAGTCAAGAAGCATGGCCAGAGCCCCGAGAGGGTGGCGAGCACCTGTGTGGCTGTGTGTGGATCTGTGTGTCTATGCAGCCCCTCCCAGATCAACATGTAGCGCATTTATAGTACCCTAGAAGGTTCTTTGTTCCCATTCTTACTTAACACCCCAACCCTGAGAGATACCTGTTAGTCTGGCTTCTAGCCCATTGATGAGTTCGTATTAATGGAATCGTGAAGTGTTTTGTTTTGTTTTGTTTTTGTCTGATTTCTCTTTTTTTGCTGACCATGTCTGTGATATTCATATGTAGTTTGTGTGCATGAGTAACTTGTTCATTTTTTTTTTTAAGATTTTATTTATTTGACAGAGAGAGACACAGCGAGAGAGGGAACACAAGCAGGGGGAGTGGGAGAGGGAGAAGCAGGCCTCCCGCAGAGCAGGGAGCCCGATGCGGGGCTCGATCCCAGGACCCTGGGATCATGAACTGAGCCGAAGGCAGACGCGTAACGACTGAGCCACCCAGGCGCCCCTAGCTTGTTCATTTTTTAAAAAATGCTATGTAGTTCCATTTTTATTAGTTGACCACAATTTATCATTCTCTCATAGGTGGGCATTCAGGTTGCTTTCTTTTTTGACTGTTATAACTAAAGTTTCTCGGGATATGTAAGTGATTTGTGGATATATGCATTCACTTCTCTTGGATGGGTACTGTGATGGGTTGAATTTCCCTCTCCTTCCAAATTCTTGTTGAAATTCTAGCCCCCAGTACCTCAGAATGTGACTGCATTTGGAGACAGGATTTTTAAAGAGAGAATTAAATTAAGATGAGGTCCTATGGGGGGGCCCCCGCTCCAGTATGACCGGTGTCCTCATAAGAGATGAGGACAGATGCACGGGTGGAGGGAAGGCCATGTGAAGACAGCAGGAGAAGGTGTCTGCTTCCAGGCCGAGGAGAGAGGCCGCAGAAGAAATCAACGCTGTCAGATCTCCATCTCAGACGGCTAGCCTGCAGACTAAGAGGGACCACATTTCTGTTGCTGAAGCCTCCAGGCTGCGGTATCTTGTAGGGGAGCCCTAGCAAAGGGGCGCAGCCTGTGATGGACAGTAAACACCCACTAAGCGCTCGGGGCTCGGCTGAGGGTCTTACACAACTTGCTGGGGCCTTGCCACGCCCATTGTATGGATGAGAAAATTGAGGCCCCAAGAGGTTTACCCAGTTGCCAGGGTTGTACAATTGGTATCGTTAGACTTCTGCTTGGCTGACATATTATAGCTCAACACTCACTACACACACGTTGTGTGGTTTTGTTTAAAGATGGGCTCCTCATTATCTGGTGGGCTCCCTGAGGGTGGGGACTGCACCCCCCCAAGTGTCCAGCACATACCTTGTGCTGACTTGAATTCCAGAGGTTTCCACCCTCCCACCTGCATCCACCTCCTGTGATTCCAGGGCTCCTTGAGGGAGGGCGGGGAGGGGGCCTGCCAGGCAGGCTGCGCGCTTCTCTGCAGACAATTTGGGGAAGATGGTTTCCAGAAAGAGCAGCTGAAATTAACTCAAATGAACTGTAAAATTGTTTTTGGTTTAAAGGCTTTGCTTACTGAGGTATTGGGTGGTGGGAGGAGAGGGAGAGAGAGGGAGGGGCTCAGCAGTCAGCGGGGCAGCCGCCCCCACTCCTTGGGTGGTGTTCCCTGGCCAAGTGTCCTCCCCAGGCCTGGCCCTACACAGGGCCTGGGGATCAGAGGCAGGTGTGACCCAGGGCGGCCATGGGGGGGCTCACAGCCCAGGCCTGATGGGGGGGATGGAGAAACAGTCAGGCAGATGCTTGGGAGACACACAGGAGTGTGCAGGAGGGGCCCCTAACTTGGGAGGGGTGGGAGGGACGGGGAGAGTCGATATCACACAAAGGACTGGGTTCAAATCCCAGCTTGACCACTTCCCAGCTTAGTGACCTCGGCCAGGAACTTCATGTCTGCGAACCTCCATTTCCTCTTCTGTAAAATGAGGATAATAATTCCCCCCAGGGTTGTTGGGGTATTAAATGAGACAGTCATACAGGGCCCATAGCCCGGAGCATGGTGACTGCTCTGCGCATGCCAGCTGGTAGTACCGACGGCTGAGCGAAGCTGTGGGGAAAGCTGGTGTCGGGGCTGCGGGAGCGGCGAGGGCAGGCCTGGAAAGGCGGCTCCAGGAGGGAGGACCGCACATGCAGAGGCCTGCACGCCGCTGGGGCTGGGGGGTCAGCGTGTGAGCCGGGGCTAGGGAGAGATGGGGCTGGGGAGGTCTGGGAAGCAAGCCCACGGGGGCCGGTAGCTCACGTGAATTGTGGGGATTTTTGTCCTCAGAGCAGGGGAGCCACGGAAGGTGTTTGAGAGGGGGCCTGGCATGTTCACGTGAGCTGTGGACTGGGCGCTGGAAGGGAGGGTGCAGGACACCAGGCGTCTGTGCCGTGTCCGAGGAGAGAGGGTGATGCTCTGGACTAGGTGGGGACCGTGGGGACAGGGGACAGAGGTGGGGGAGAGACAGCAAGGAGGTGGGGGCTGCAGGGAGGCCTGGCTTTCTGGCTGGGGCGGCGGAAGGGAAGGAGGCGCTGAGCTCGGCCGGGACCCCGGGAAGGCGCAGTGTCTGGGGCCAGGGAAGCTCAGCCGCAGGCCTGTGTGGGTGGAGGTGCCCAGCCTGGGCCACAGGAGGAGGGGGCAGCCGGGCCTTCAGCTGCCCTGCGCCCCAGCACAGGGGGCCCGGCCGCCCTCGGAACTGCCCAGACCCCGTTCTCGCAGCCGGAACCTCCCTGAGCCCCGCAGCTGATGCCGCCCAGCCTGGCCCCGCAGGCCGCCCTCTGTGCGCGCTCAGGCTGACTGTAGGTCCAGTGACCCGCGCACTTCAGCCTCCCGCTGCCAGGGAAGGTGCCCTTGGGCGAGTCCCGCTGTGCCTCTTCCTCCTCTTCGTGCAGAGGGAGCATCAGTGTCGGGAATGTAGGGAAGCCCCCAGCTCAGCTCCTGGCCGAGAGAAGGGGTGCAGGAGGGGGACCCCGGCACAGTCAGGACTCACACCTTTGGCCACAGAAGCCCAAAGCAGGAGAGAGCTGGGGACAGGGGCGGACAGAGACATGGGAGGGACTCGGTGACAGAAAGAGCAGGTGACGAGGAGAGAGGCAGAGAGAGGGGCGGCCAGAGGGAGGCCAGGGAGGGCTTCTGGGGGTCAGGGGGTCACCGGCCCCCAACGGCCCCTTCTCTGGGGTTCCCATTCTCAGAGAAAAGAAATCACACTCCACCCAATTAATCTGATTAGACGTCACCACGTTGTAGAGATGTGTGCAGCAGGGGGGGTGATTAGGAAGAATCACCTCCCTGCAGAGCTTAAATCTAATTTTCGTTCCCTAATCTAAAAGCCAAATAAAGGAGAGTGGGCTTTCTGCCCTCTGCCCCGACCCGGGCCCCGCCTGCCGCCAGCTGAGGACCAGCGAGTTCCCCGAGAAGGGGCACCAGCTCAGAGCCAGGGCCGGGCTGCATCCACCCGCACCGTGACAGTCACGGACAACTCGGGACAGCCGTGTGCTCACCTGAGCCGCGCGCGCACAGACCCGCGGACGCGGGCACGCGCACACACGGCTCAGGCGGATGCGGGCACGCGCACACACGGCTCAGGCGGACGCGGGCACGCGCGCACACCGTCTCACGGGGGCCCCGGGGGTTAGTCCTGGCTCCGACGCGAAGGGGCCTGGGTCCCGCCCACAGCAGTGAGCGCTGTAATGACCTGGGGGCTCCCTCCGGCCGCGGAAGCTTGGGGTTCGCTTTCCTCTCTGTCTCAGCTCTCCTTTTCCAAAGCCAGGCTGACAGAACACGCGGTTTGGGGGGCAGCCCCGCAGAGTCCAGGAGGTGACGCCCCGTCTCCCGTGAGGCCTCCATCAGCGTCCTGGCAGCGCCGCGCGTCCACGGCCCGGAGGCAGGAGGGCTTCGCTGTCCCCACGCGCAGCCACCGCGCACCCACGTCTCACCGGGGACGCAGGGCTCCCAGCGACGAGGGCTGGGATCTGTCACCGGCGCCAGGCCCGGAGCCCGGCCTCGGCCGCCCCTGGCCCGGACCCGCAGCACCCTCTGTTCCTGAGACTTCTCTGAGCATTCGGCTGGCGAGGGAAGGCAGAGGCTAGCGCAGCTGGAGCCCGGGGCTAACGTGCATTAATTTACCGCCCGCGGCTCCTCGGGGCCAGCTGGGCCCTGGGGACAGTCCCGGGAAAGCCGGGGTCAGAGAGGGGCCCGGAGGCCCAGGTAGGAGCGCAGCCTGGAGGCCAGGCTGGGAGTCCACAGAGGTGGTGAGCATGTCACTGAGGGTGGCAGGGCCTCTCCCATCCCTGAGGGGTGACCTAAGGGCCCCACATGTCACTAGGGGCCACGCCTTGCTGCTCCTTGTCCTGCCCCCTGCTCTGCGTAGCTGTAGCCACCCCAGCCCCCCTTGTATGACCAGACAGCTCAGGCGAGAGCACCATCCTGCCCCAGCCCCTCGAGGGCGTTAGAGAGTTCCAGGGGCGGGTAATGGGGGTGGGGGTGGAGTCTGGCCTGGGTTGGCGTCTCAGCCACTGCCTCACTGTGGGACCCGAGCCACCCCTCCTGTCTCTGGGCCTGGGTCCTCATCCTCCCAACAGGGAGAGGAGCCTGCCTGGACCCAACGTGGGCTGACCGGGCCGGGGACATCTGCAGGTGCCTGGTGGGTGTTTATTCTCATCCCCTCTGTGGCTCCCACACTGCCTGGCTCCAAGCCAGCACCCCGTAAATATCGATTAACTCGAGAAGATAATGAGACAGGCTAATGTTTGGGTCTGGGCCTCACAGCACAACATCTAAAACTGGGTTGGGCAGTGAAACAACCAGGCCAGCTGGGTGGAGCCATGAGGGTTTGGCTATGAGACATCAGGGAAGACTTCCTGGAGGAGGCAGGCCTTGGGCTGTGTAGGATTTGGCTAGAGGAGGGGAAGGCATGAGAGAAGGGGAGACTGCTTGTGCAAAAGCAGGAAGGTGGGAGAAGACGGGTCAAGGTAAGACCTCTTTCTTTCTTGTGTTGTGAGACTGGCCCTGGGCAGCGTGTGTGTGTGTGTGTGTGTGTGTGTATGTGTGTGTGTGGTGGGGGGAGTCCCAGCACAGTGCTGGGCTCCCAGGGGATGCTGGGTAACAGGGGCTCCCTCCTCTCTGTCAGCCCACCCAGGTCACCTGCTCTCCTCTGTCCCCAGGGCTGGCCTCCCCACCAGTCACATGCGCCCCAGTGGGGAGTACGCTTTAGTGCAGGGACCTCGGGGACAGGGACACATCAGTCCTCTCTGGGAAGACCACCAAGCTCTCCTTGCCGTGAAACACGGACCCTAGAACCTCGGAGCTGGGAGACCGATCCAGCCCCTCCACCCTGTAGGAACTCGGCACAGAGAGGTTCAGGGAGTGGTCCAAAGTCACCAGCCCCCAGGGTGGGTCCCCCAGTGTTCTGCTCTCTGCCCAGCCTGGGGGAGGGTCCTCTGTCTACAAACACCCAAGTGGAGAGCCTCAAGGATTCCTCTTCTCCCTTTGTCCTCCCTCTGCCCTCACGCCCACCCACTCACTTCCAGGCTGAGTAGAGTGGGAAATGAGACCCCAGGGCCCCTGAGAGTCCAGGCCAATGATCTGTGGCCCCATTGGCGGAGGCCTGGGCCTGCGCCTGGAAAGGGGAAGGTTAAGCCCCGAGCAGCCCTTCCTGGTTAGTGTTTAACTTGCAGTTTCTAAAGGCCGTCAGGAGCTCCAGAGAGCAAACGTTTTCTCTCTTAATGACACTGCAGCAGATTAAGGAGGGGCCCATCTCCCAGAGAACATTAAAGAGATGCCATCCATTACCCAGAATGGTCTGGCCTGGCAGCTAGAATAACTTTCCCCGAGACCTGCCCAGGGGAGGGAGGGATTCTTTCAAGTTTTTTGTCCAGGACTCTGAGGGGTGAGGGGCGGAGGCCCAGAAATGGGACTGAGAGGGCATTGACACAGGCTGGGGTTTAGCTCAACATGAGAAAGAACACCCGGTCCCACCATTCACCTCTGCAAGTTTTATTATTCTTAAAATTGGCTCATGTGAGGCCCCATCCCCTTTGGATTCATAGTAGCACAGGCTTTTGGGGACCCAGCAATGATAACCCCCCATGGAGACGAATCCAAAATCTTCCCTCCTCCATGTAGGCATGGGGTTCAAAAGCAGGTGGTACCCAGAATATGCAGTTGGCTTGTGGTTAGGAGAGTGGGTTCAGTTCTGCTTCTGTGACCTTGACAAATGACTTTCCTAAAAAGGACCCAGAATATCACTGCTTGAGCACCTACTGTGTGTTCAGCTTATACCAGCCCCTTCCCATCAGCACTCTCATTTCATCCTGCCCTCTGAGGCCGGTGTCTCTGTCCTTATTTTATATACAAGAGGGCCGAGGCTCCAGAGACCAGGCTGGCCAAGCTTACCTAGCTGCGGTGCTGGGATTTGAACCCAAGTGTGTCTGTATATATCCCTTTTACTGTACTATACATGCTCTCTGAGCCTCAGTATCTTCATCTGTAATATGGAGTGACAATACCCAGGCTGTGTAGGTCACAGGATAGTTGAATAGTATCAGTGAAATGGGGGATGGGAAATGTGCCATGTACATGGGAGAGGTGCCGGACACACACATGCGTGAACGTGCATGTACACACACACACACACACACACACACGATTATCCACCCAGGAAACATCAGGAGATAAGAAGTTACACAATGGTCTTTTCTATAATGAGCTTTCATTCTTTAAACACCAAGCTCTGATTAATTTAGCATTGAAAAGTCCCTGACACCCAGCTTGTGAGTGGATAAATTTCAAAGTATGCATAAAAAAGATCTTAAAATGTCCATAGTTTTGGGGCGCCTGGGTGGATCAGTTAGTTAAGCGTCTGACTCTTGATTTCGGCTCAGATCATGATCTCAGGGTCCTGGGATTGAGCCCCGTGTCTGGCTCTGTGCTCAGCGTGGAGTCTGCTTATCCCTCTCCCTCTTCTCCTCCCCCTGCTCATACCTACTCTCTCTCAAATAAATAAATGAATCTTTTTAAAAAATGCCTATAGTTTTGAGCCAGCAATTCTACCATCAGGAAATATAATCAGGGCTGAGCACAGGCTCACAAGGACGTTCACTACAGAGTGATCGATAACAACCAATGTTTGGAAACATTGTCCAATAGGGGAGTGGTTTTGTGAAATAGCGTATGACCTTATGATGGAATATTATGCAGCCAACAAAAGTCATGGTTGTGTGGCACATTTTGTGATGCAGGGCTTCATCACGCAGAACCCACACCTGCAAGTACCACTCAGAAGCATCTCTCTGAGTAAGAAGATGGGTGATTATGATGTTTTCTGCATGGAATCAATCTATTTTTAAAATAAATGAATCAAATATAGCTCACATTCTCCTGTTTCTAGAATGGGGACCATGGAGCATAATTTAAGCTTTGCTCTGTGCCTTCAGTCATCACTACCACCCTCCGGGTTCCAGCCCCAGGGCCCCCACAGACCCTTCATCCCACACTCAGGGCCTGCCTGTTCTCTCCTGCAGTTCTTGCGTCTGCTTTCCAGTGTTTTCCAATCTCCTGACTGCCAGATGTTTCTTCTTGCTGGTGTCAGTGTCTCTGCTCCTGGCAGTCCCCCACCCCTCCCGGTGTCCTGCCTCTGACCCACCAGGGGTGGGAAACCAGGTCACCAGGCATGTTCGAACCATGTCTGAGATAGGAGTCCCTAATCTCTGAGTGAGGACACAAAGGGTGCACCTTTTTAAATACAAAAACCTTCAGACGTGGCCCATGTAACTTGCATGTTGGTAATTCCAGGGCTGTTTGAGTTTTCTTGTTGCATTCCAGATAGCGGAAGCTGTCAGCAGCTCGCCTGTGGCTCAGTGAACTGTAGCTAAGTATAAATATGCCACTGGAGCACTTCCTTGCGTATTTACTTATTCAATCAACTAATAGTTATTTAGAGCCCTACTCCACACCAGGAACAGGTCTAGATCCTGGAGATACAGTTATAGAAAAAACAGACCAAGGCCTCCCACGGGGGAAGACAGTAATTGAGTGAATAGATGAAATAATTGGATGTTTTGGATAGCGATCATGACTATAAAGAACTAAAACAGTGATGATTGATGTAGCAGAGAAGGACCGGAATGGGTTGGGGACAGTCAGGCTCCAGAAAGCCAGTCCTGATGCAAGGGCATTATTAGCCTGCTCTGTGGCAGGCTCCATGCAGGGGCAGGCAGCCGGGTGGAGCCGCAGCCACACAGGCTCAGGGCGTGGACACTGCCGCGTCCGCTCTCTATCAGTCCAGCCACCCCTGGGGCAAGAGAGCCTCGCATTCGCAGGTGTTTCCGCACAAGGCCCAGAGCCGATGCTCTTCACTCTGATGGGTCCAGATTGGGTCACATGATCTGCCCTTAGCCAACCACTGGCTTGAGGTGGCAGTATTCCTATCGCTCGTATCTGTTCAAGTGCCCACTGCTGAAGCTAGGGGTGGGGTAGCCTAGTTCCGGGTCTTTTCAACTAAGGGCGGGCTTGTGGCTCCCCAGTAGAAGAGTGGTGTGCTAGGACAGAAGAGGTAGGGACAGATGACGGCACTCAGGAGTGCAGCTCCTCCAAGTCCCCCTGTCTTTCTGCATCATCAGATGTTCCCTTTTTTGTTCCGTCATTCCATTGGCATACAGAGTACAGACACTTCTCTCATTTATAAGAGAAATAAACCTCTCCTGACCCCTCATTCTTTTCTACGCATTCCAATTGTGCTCCTCTCCTCCTCTCTTGACCTTGATTGGGCTTGTGTCCACACCTGTTCACTTGAAAAGATCTTATCAAGGTGGCCCGTGTCCTCCTCCTCACCAAATCTGGTGGGCAAGCCTCAGCCCTCACCTTGCACACACCTGAGTGCTCTTGCCTCCTTGCCACTCCCTTTCAGTTTTCCTCCTGCCTCACTGGCCTCTGTTCTGCCTCTCCTGCTGATTCCCTCTTTTCCCTGTCTTTAAATGTTGGGAGGGCGTGAGGGTGGGTCTCAGACAGATCCACAAAGCTCTTAACAGTCTGAACCCCCACTGGTCATCTGTTCCTGCTCTCAGCCTGATACCTCTGTTCCAGCCACTCTCCCACCCCAGGGCCTTTGCATTTGCTCTTCCATCTGACTCAGATATTCTTCCCCCAAAATATCCGTGTGGTTCACTCTTTTCAGTCTGTGTTCACAGTGTTGCCTTTCCTGACCTCACTGTTTAAAACTGTGGCCTCTTTACTTCTACACTCCACCTTCCCCTCCCTGCTTCTTACCCTCAATTGTTCTTATCACCAACTTGCATACTATGTATTTAATGTATTGCTATAGTGTCTGCCTGTCCACTGAATATAAGAGCAGAGATATCCTCTCTCTGTTCACTGATGACTCCCAGCCCTTAAGATAGTGCTCGGGACATAGTAGATGTTCAATGGTATTATTTGAATGACTGCATGAATACCCAAAATGGTTATCTTCCCTTTCAAGGAGCTAGGAATACAAAACTGAGGACTAGCAGGCCTATAAGCAGGACTGATTTCAAGAGGGGTGGCCTGGGGACAGGACAGGCCAGCTTAGAGACCTGAAGCCCATAAGAGCCAGACATTGCTGGGAGAGGCAAGCAGGAAAGAGGTGGGAACAGCACCAAGGCTTGGTGTGCAGGCAGTGGTATCTGGGTAGTCCTACTGAAGAGGAAGGGTTTGGTGGGCACCCATTGTGTGCCATGTTGCCTTCCCCATAAAATATAAGGTGGGAATTATTAGCCTTTTTACCATTAAGCAAATGGAGGCTCAGGGAGAGAAAGCAACAGAATGATAAGACAACCTCTTGTCTTATACATAGCAACACATTGGTTTATTTTTTTACCTTGTCTTGATTCAGATAGGTTTAAGGTGGCTATCAAAATAATAGATTAAGCTTATGAATGTTGACACTGGCAGAGTAGCATGTATTGGATCACTTATAAACTCTAGACAAAATGTTTTTAAAAATTCAAAGATTACTATTTGAAGGAAATGGAGAGCAACCAATGCCTGGCAGAAACTGGAAGGGTTATGACCCTTAATAGAAGGGAACCATGCTGGGGACCATCCACAGTTAGAGTCTTTTCCTCCTGAGGGCACCTCACTGTCCATGAAAGAAAGGTATAGTCTTAATGATTTAAGGAATTAGAAGACACAGTTTGGGCCTGCCAAGTGGCTGGAAATTGAGGAGAAATTCTCAGAAAGGATGGGCCACAGAGGAAAATTTCCCAATTTTGTGTGTAAACGCTCTTCAAATCCCTGAACTTGCATGTGCAGGCAAGACTTCCAAGAACCCAAAGGGAAAACAATAGCTGGAGAGATGGAATTGCTGAGCCAAGATGTGAGAATCTGCCCAGTGCAAGGGAAACGCAATTTGGAGTCTGACTTCTGCTGTGAATGACAGTATTGTAATAAGTCTCCAGAAGGGCCATGCATTAGGAGTAAAGACTGTGTCTCATGATAGAAGGATTCATCCTTAGATCAGCAAGAAATGAAATAAGGACAAATGACTAAACATGTGAGAAAAGAGGAAAATGGAACCCCAAGTCAAGAGAAAAATCAACTAGTGAAAAAGATCCATGGATGACTCAGATGTTGGAATTAGCAGTAACTATAATGAATATGCTAGCCTATGCAGATGACTAGCTTGAAAAAAATGGCCAAAACTTGAAAAATCTGAACAACAAAATGAAGTCATATTGGATTATCACCCAAAGTATAAGATAAATATCCACAAGGCCATGCTGATATAAATAGATGACTGGATAAAACAATAGATTGTGGAGAAGAGGCAAAGCTTTTGGACAGAAGAATTCCACATAATTTATGTAGATACTCTCCAACCTCAAGGAGGTGGAGCATAACTCCCCAATCCTTAAGTGTGGGCTGCTCATAGTGAGGTCCCTCCAAAGAGCACAGTATGGAAAGAGTGGGGAAAGAATAACATAACAGTGGAGAAACCTGACAAACACTACCTCAGCCAGGTGATGAGGTCAACATCAATAGTTACAGGTAATGTTGATAGTTGTGCTCTTCATATGATATGAGCAACACTTACCTTGTGGTCTTCCTTCCTCAAACCCATACCCGTCCCCCAGTCTAATCATTAGAAAAACATCAGGCAAATTCCAATAGAAGACCATCCAACAATTTACTTGACCAATACTCCTCAAAATTGTCAAAGTCATCAAAACTGAAGAAAGCCTGAGAAACTGTCATAGCCAAGAGGATCCTAAGAGGACATGACAGCTAAATGTCATGTGGCATTCTGGATGGGGTCCTGAAACAGAAAAGGAGCATTAGGCAAAATTAAGGAACTCTGAATAAGCTATGGACTTTAGTTTGTAATTATGTGTAACTATTAGTTCATTAATAATAACAAATGTACCATACTAATGGAAGATGTTGATAATAGGGGAAGCTGTATGTATAAAAAAAATATTGAGGACAAACAGAGCCTCAGTGACCTTTCAGAGGAGAGAAAACAAATATTGGGACTGAACAGCAAATATTTGAGTAAATATTAGAAAAAAATTTCAAAAGTTGATAAAAGACAGTGATCATTTAGATCAGGAAGTTCAATAAATCCCAAGCAGGATACTTACAAAGGAAATCATGTCTAGACGCAGAATAGTCAAACTGCTACAATCCAAAGATTAAGAAAAGATTGTAAAGGCAGTCAGAGGAGAGGAGATACATATTAACATAGGGGAACAAGAATGATAATGAAAGCTGATTTTACGTCAGATAAATGAAAGCTTCAGGACAATGTAACATCTTTAAAGTTTTGGGGGAAAAAAACTTTTAACCTAGAATATTTATCATCCAGCAAAAAGACAAAAAAAATTTAAATTAAGGTGAATTAAAAACATTTTCAGATAAATGAAAGATGATAATATTGTTGCCAACAAATCCACACTACAAAATATTTTAAATGAAGTTCTTCAGTTTAAAAGGAAATAATATCTGATGAAATTTCCAGGTCTACAGGAAATAAGAAGTACTGGAAATGGTAAATATAAAAATGATTTTCTCTTCAATTCTGTAAAAGTTAGTTAATGGTTTAGAGAAGAAATAATACTCAGGTATCGTGGAGTTTACAAGGGCAGAAGTAAAATATATGAAAATAACTGTCAATGAATAAGAGTGAGTGTAAACAGAATCACATGGTTATAAGGTTTTTGTATAAATAAAACAGTATAGTATTAATTTAAGTTAGACTGAGATAAATTTGGGATGCATACTGACCACTGAACAGATATGTGCAAGCAGACTTCAATGAACCCAAGGGGAAAACAACATATTGTAATCAGCAAAAATACAGAGAATAACTCAAAGAAGTATAATTAGAACACCAATAAAAGAATTAGATAACAACTGAACTACTGAATATTTACCCCAAAGATACAAATATAGTGATCTGAAGGGGTACGTGCACCCCGATGTTTATAGCAGCAATGTCCACAATAGCCAAACTGTGGAAAGAGCCAAGATGTCCATCGACGGATGAATGGATAAAGAAGATGTGGTATATATATACAATGGAATATTATGCAGCCATCAAAAGGAATGAAATCTTGCCATTTGCAACGACGTGGATAGAACTGGAGGGTATTGTGCTGAGTGAAGTAAGTCAATCAGAGAAAGACATGTATCATATGATCTCACTGATATGAGGAATTCTTAATCTCAGGAAACAAACTGAGGGTTGCTGGAGTGGTGGGGGGTGGGAGGGGTGGGGTGGTTGGGTGATAGACATTGGGGAGGGTATGTGCTGTGGTGAGCACTGTGAATTGTGTAAGACTGTTGAATCATAGACCTGTACCTCTGAAACAAATAATACATTATATGTTAAAAAAAGAAGAAGAAGATAGTAAGAAGGGAAAAATGAAGGGGGGGGAATTCGGAGGGGGAGACAAACCATGAGAGACTATGGAATCTGAGAAACAAACTGAGGGTTCTAGAGGAGAGGGGGTGGGGGGATGGGTTGGGTGGGGGGATGGGTTAGCCTGGGTATTAAAGAGGGCACATACTGAATGGAGCACTGGGTGTTATATGCAAACAATGAATCATGGAACACTACATCAAAAACTGATGATGTATGGTGATTAACATATAATAAAATAAAATAAAAAAGAATTAGATGGGAATACTAAACAATTCCCAGTTCACCCAAAAGAAGACAAGAAAGGAGAAACAAAGGAACCAACAACAAATGGGGCCAATAGAAAATAAATGGAAAGATGATAAAGTCAACACAGGCATAGTACTTGAAATAAAAGTCAGAGATTTTCAAATTATTGAAAAGAGTAAGACCCAGAGATGATGATTACAAAATACATGCTTGAGGCACAAAGATACAGACAGGCTGATAGCAAAAAATGGAAAAAGATATGCTAAGCCTAAGAAAGCTGGTGTGGCTATACTGTCAGAGAAAGTAGACTTCAAGACAATGAGCATATAAGAGACAGAGAGAAACATATTCAATGAGTCAATTTATAAAGAAGACATGTGCTATGAATGGAATTGTGCCCCCGCCCCTCAATATGTTGAAACCCTAATTCCCAATGTGACTATACTAGAGATAGGGCTTATAAGGAGGCAGGTGAGGTTAAGTGAGGTCATAAATGTGGGGCCCTGATTCGATAAGATTAACATCATTATGAGAAGAGACACCAAAGAGCTCATGTCTCTCCTCCATGTGAGGACATGGTAAGATGGAGGCTGTCTGCAAGCAAGGAAGGGCCCTTTCACCAGGGACCAAACTGGCCAGCACCTTGATCTTGGACTTCTCAGCCCAAAGAACTGTAACACATACGTTTTTGTGGTTTAAACCATCCCCTTTATGGTATTTTGTTATGTCAATTTGAGGTGACTGAGACGGCATGAGAAAAATAACAGAAAACATAAATTACCAATATCAAGAATGATAGATAAGACATCACCATAGATAGTACAGATATTAAAATGGTAATAAGGGAATATTATGAACTTTATGCCAATAAATTCAACAACTTAGACAAACTAAAAAATATGTTTTGAAATATATAACTTGTCAAAACTAACAGAAGAAGAAATAGAAACACTGAATAGCCCTATCATGACCAAGTAAAAATAATTCCAAGAATGTAAGAGTCGTTCAACATCTGAAAATCAATCCCAGTAACTCACCACATTAACATAAAAAAAGAGAAAAGCCATATGATCATCTGGATAAATGTCAAGAAAGTATCTAAAGAAATCAACACCCATTAGTGCCCAAAACTCAACAAACTAGAAACTGAAGGATTTTTTTTTTTAATCTTATAAAGGACCTCTATGAAGACCCGCAACTAGCATCAGGTATAGCAGTAAAAAACTGAAAGTATTCTCCCATCAGGAACAAGTCAAGATGTACATTATCATCACTCCTATTCAAAATTGTACTGCAAGTTCCAGTTTGTTCAATAAGGCAAAAAGAAATAAAAGGCTTGGAATTTGGAAAGGTTAATTAAACCTCTGATTATTCACAGATGACACAAACATTTGATAGAAAATCCTAAGGAATCTATAAAATACTACTAGTGAGTTTAACAAATCACAGGATTCAACTATAAGCAAAATGAGAAAATACAGGCGAATTTAACAAGTTGCTGATATGAGTCAAAGTATAAAAATCAATTGACTTTTGCATGCCAGAGTTTGGCAAACTTTATGAGCCAAATCTGGCTGGTCACCTGTTCTTTATGGCCCTTGAGCTAAGAATGCTTCTTAAAATTTTTAAGTAGTTGAAAACAAATTTAAAAATTGTGACATGTAAAATTATACAAAAATCAAATTTCAGCATCCATAAATAAACTTTTGTTGGAACATGGCCAAAGCCCATTTGTTTACACATTGTCAGTGGCTACTTCTGTGCTACAATGGCAGAGTTCAGTAGTTGTGATAGATAGAGTACAGTCTGCCAAGCCTAGGGTACTTACTCTCTGGCTCTTCATAGGAAAAGTTTGCTGAATCCTGCTCTATATTAAAAACACACTTGTTTAAAAATATTAAATATTAAAACAATATAATTTCAATGGTATCAAGACATAATATTTAAGGATTTTTTACATGTAAGACCTTATACTGAAGACTATATATTATTTCATAGGAAAATTAAGGAAGACTTAGACATATCATGTTCATGGATTAGAAAACCGAGATGTCAGTCCTCCCTAAATTCATCCACACACACACACACAAACACAGAGGGTTTTTTTGTTTTTTGGGTTTTTTTGTAGAAATCAATGAACTATTTCTAAAATTATACACAAATGCAATAAAACTGATTTTAAGATTATGAAGCAACAATAATCAAGACAAAGCAAGAACTGACAGATGGATTGATGAACTACAATAGACAGACCCAAGATAAAGCCATACATATATGTGTTGTCCAAATGGCCAAAGTACACCTGAAAAAATGTCCACATATATGTGACATTAGACTGAGAGATATTTTATTTTTTTTAATTTTTTAATTTTTTTTATTCTTATGTTAATCCCCTTTATTCCTTTATACTGCTGAGCAGTGTAGATAGATAAACCACATTTTGTTTATCCATTCACCAAATATATGGATATTTGAATGGTTGTTTGAGCTATTTTTTCTTTTTCTTTTTTTTTATTCTTATGTTAATCCCCATACATTACATCATTAGTTTTAGATGAAATGTTCCATGATTCATTGTTTGTGCATAACACCCAGTGCTCCATGCAGAATGTGCCCTCCTCAATACCCACCACCAGGCTAACCCATCCTCCCACCCCCCTCCCTTCTAGAACCCTGTTTGTTTTTCAGAGTCCATCGTCTCTCATGGTTCGTCCACCCCTCCGATTTCCCCCGCTTCATTCTTCCCCTCCCGCTACCTTCTTCTTCTTTTTTTTTTCTTAACATATATTGCATTATTTGTTTCAGAGGTACAGATCTGAGATTCAACAGTCTTGCAAAATTCACAGCGCTTACCAGAGCACCTACCCTCCCCAGTGTCTATCACCCAGTCACCCCATCCCTCCCACCCCACCCCCCACTCCAGCAACCCTCAGTTTGTTTCCTGCGATTAAGAATTCCTCATATCAGTGAGATCATATGATACATGTCTTTCTCTGTTTGACTTATTTCGCTCAACATAATACCCTCCAGTTCCATCCACGTCGTTGCAAATGGCAAGATCTCATTCCTTTTGATGGCTGCATAATATTCCATTGTATATATATACCACATCTTCTTTATCCATTCATCTGTCGATGGACATCTTGGCTCTTTCCACAGTTTGGCTATTGTGGACATTGCTGCTATAAACATCGGGGTGCACATACCCCTTCGGATCCCTACTTTTGTATCTTTGGGGTAAATACCCAGTAGTGCAATTGCTGGATCATATGGTAGCTCTATTTTCAACTTTTTGAGGAACCTCCATACTGTTTTCCAGAGTGGCTGCACCAGCTTGCATTCCCACCAACAGTGTAGGAGGGTTCCCCTTTCTCCGCATCCCCGCCAACATCTGTCGTTTCCTGACTTGTTAATTTTAGCCATTCTGACTGGTGTGAGGTGGTATCTCATTGAGGTTTTGATTTGGATTTCCCTGATGCCGAGCGATATTGAGCACTTTTTCATGTGTCTGTTGGCCATTTGGATGTCTTCTTTGGAAAAATGTCTGTTCATGCAAGACTGAGAGATATTTTAGTGCGAGAAAGGACCGTCTTTTCAACAGATGGTGCTGTAACACCTGTATCCTTATGGAAAAATGATGAACTTGGAGTCTTACCTCATGCCCTGTATAGAAATGAATTTGAGATAAAACAAATATAAACATGAAAACTAAAAAATAAGATAAGAGAAAAATCTTAGGAAAACATCTCTGTGATCTTGGATGCAGACCAAGATTTTTTTTAGAGAGAGAGAGCATGAGCTGGGGGGTGGGGGTGGGGGTGGGGGCGCTGCAGAGGAAGTGGGAGAGAGAATCTCAAGCAGGCTCCATGCCCAGTGCAGAGCCCGATATGAGGCTTGATCTCACAACTCTGAGATCATGACCTGAGCGGAAATCTAGAGTCCGATACTTAACCAATTGAGCCACCAGGCACCCCTAGACCAAGATTCTTAAGACACACACACAAAAGCACTATCTATAATAGCCATTAAAAAATGACAAATTGGATTTCAGCATAAGAACCTTTCATTCTTCAAAAGATATCATTCAGAATAAGAAAATGCAAGCCACAGGTAGGGGAAATAATCACAATACATATACCCGGCAAAGGACTTATACTCAGCATACAGAAAGAACTCCTACAAATCAATTATGAAAAGAAAAACTAAAAAAAAAAAAATGGGCAAAAGACTTAAACATACACTTCATTAGAAGAGCTACAAATGGCCAAAGTACACCTGAAAAAATGCTCAACATTATTAGTTGCCAGGGATCTGCATTATCAGTAAAATTAAACAGACTGAGAATACCAAGTATTGGTGAGGAATGTGGAATGAATGGAAACTGTATACATTTTTGGAGGAATGCAGAATAATATGGTCACTTTGGAAAACAGCTTGTCAATTTGTTATCATGTAAAATACACACCTACTTTATGACCTAGGAATTCCAATTTTAAGTACCAGAATATAATGAAAACTTTGGTCTATAAATAGACTGTATAAGCATTTTAATAGCAACTTTATTCATCATAACCCCAAAGTGGATTTAACTCAATTATCCACTGACAGGTTAACAGATAAACAAACTGTGGTGCAATGGACAAAGACTGAGCAATAAGCAAGAATAAACTGCTAATAAATACACACATACGTTAATCTCAGAAACATTTTGTTGAGCAAAGACCCAGGATACCTAGCATGGGATTCCCTGCATGTGAAATTCGAGGGCATGCAAAATTGATCTACATGGCATAAAGGGGCTGGGGGCATTGACTGTAACTGAGCACAGAGATATTATTGAAGCAATGGAAATGGGGTGGGGTGTTGGTCACACACACACACACACACACACACACACACGCGGGAAAGAACCTCCATTCACCTGCTGATCAATCTTGCTCATGCTGACCTCTCCCTCTTCCTCATCCTGCATCCTGCCCAGCACTCTTCTGCCCTTCTGTCCTGAGTACCTCTCCAGTGCTCCGCTCTATCCATCCAGCTTCTGCTGCTCTGGAGAGATCCAGCACTGTCTGGGTTTGGGCTTCTCCAAAAGTGCAGGTGGCTTATGTGGATGCTGATCCCAGAAGGCACAGTGAGGAGGGGACAGGGGTCAAGAGGGACAAAAGCCCTAAAGGTTGAATCAGAGAGCAGGTCATTGTGGGCTCAGTCTTGCTTGGAACCCTCTGAGGAAGTGTGTAGGACGTGCCTCAGATTTGTCCCTCAGAGAGAAGTTGGGTATTTATCTATGTATCCAACCCTGCCCATCCCTCACTGGTTGAGGGGTACCCCTGGGGTGTAAATCCCTGGCACTTCTGGGCTTCCCTGTCCATGGCTGCTCAAGCCCCCAGGGCACTGGAAATAGGGCCATGAATGAGAACCACCCACCACAGGTGCAGGTGAACTCAGAGCTGGCGCAGGGAACACAGGGTGGCGTGGCCAGAGCTGTTGCCACAGGCCTCATCCCTCACTTGGGGGACTACATCAGCCCCCTTCCCTCATTCCCCTGCTATCCTGCATGCCCCTCCCTTCCATCCCCCGACCCCCAGCAGTTAGAAGGGCTGCACAGCAGGTAACTCTGGCCTAAATCCCTCCAACTGCTCCTCTGGGTTTTTGGGAGAGGAACTAAAATCCTGAGCTCTGCCTCAGGGATTGCACCTGGTGTGACTTACACCCCAAGCCAATCTGCACAGCACACACACGGGAGACTTTCGGCTCAACAGACACGCCAGGACTTGAACCATAGTGTATCCAGTGAACCAGACCCTCCCTCTCCCAGCCCCCCTGGGACACCCCGCTGGGGCACTGGTGCAATTCCAGACCTCCTAGACACTGAGGGTCCTCCCCTACCCCCACCCTGGGAATAACACCTTCCTAAGAAAGGACCCCAGACCGCCCCCCCCTAGTGTGGGCTGGTATCTAGGACTCCCGCTGTAAACAGCCAAACCCTAGCTCCACCGCAACCAGCAAAGCAACCTCAACTTCATGCTAAATACATAATTTACTGCAAATTAAACTTAATGGGACTAGAGTAATTATGTTGACTTTTTAAAGTGCTTAGAGATAAATACCTGATTAGATATTTCAGAATATAAACTTTTCCATTGTTTTCCTCGAGAGACGGGGGAGGAGGCTGAGGCGGGAGTCAGGTGGAGGTGAGCGGGAGGCACCAGGTACCCACTTGAGGATGCTCAGGTGTGGAGGAACCCAGGCCAGCTTCCCAGGAGGTCGGTTTCACAATATCGCTCGAAAGCCTTCAAAATCTCCATACCCTGGGACCCGGTGAGACCGGAAATCTGCCATAAGGATGTAATCAGAGATGGAGAAAAAGCTCTGTTTGGGGTCAGTCGTCCAGCATCAGTAGATGCAGGTCATCTAATTACATCAGTTATGGGACAGCTCACACGCTGCACTGTTGTGTGGCCACTAAAAATGAGACCTTCAAATGTAACGCATGATGGGCAAGTGCTTACAAAAGTAAAGACAGGAAATAAAAGCAGCACATAAAACTGGACATGAAGTAAATTTCTAATTTTGCTAATATGAGCATAGGAAAAATAAAACTCGGAAGGATGGATGCAAAAATACCAACAGATGTTATCTCTGCATGGGGGATTAGAAGGGATTTTTCTTTTTTTTTTACGGTTAAAATTTTTCTACGGTAGGCACCTATTGCTAAAATACGACTTTTAATTTGTTTTAAAATGGAGGAAGGTATGAAAGGATCTCTGCACCCCCCTCCCTTTTCCCACAAGGAGAATTCCTGGATTCAGCTCTGGGGCCAGGGCTCTGGTCTTGGCATCTTTAGGTCCTTATTTAAATTCTTCTAGTTGCTGGGTGATATCCAGCCGGCAGGTTGTCACTCAGAACCCTGTCTCCTGTTCTTTGGTAGCAAGAATAACAATGCTGTTGGGGGTGGATGGGTGCCCTGCTTAAAAGTTATGTTTACTAGGGGCACCTGGGTGGTGCAGTTGGTTCAGTCTCTGACTCCTGGTTTTGGCTCAGGTTGTGATCTCATTGTCGTGAGTTCAAGCCCCGCCACAGGCTCCATGCTCAGCACGGAGTCTGCTTGAGATTCTCTCTCTCCCTCTGCCCCACCTGCTCATGCTCTCTCTCTCTCTCTAAAATAATAAATAAATAAAACTTTAAAAAAATTATATTGACTAGTCCCCACTCTCTTCCTTTCAGACAGGATGGCCAGTGCAATGTGAATAGAATTGTTAAGTGTGGCTTCCAGAAAAGCCTTCTGATGGGAGCTTAGGCAGCACACAGAACCCTCTTTGCTCCTTTGTCCTCTGCCTTGCTTTTCTTTCCTGTCTGGACTGTTACAGTAATTTCTGGATATCCAGCAGCCCTCATAGGACCAATAGATGATCTCTAGGTTGAGGTCATGCACTGAGGAAGGTAAAGCAAAACCAAAGGAGACCAGGACATTGACAAAATATGTGGAGCTAACATAAAATGATGGGAACTTCTATGTCCAAAGTTCTCTTAAATGAGAGAAAAAAATAATCTTCCATTTGTTTGAGCCATTATTGTTCAGATCCTTGTTTCTAGCAACTGAATGCAATTCCTCAAAGATACACCGGGGGACAGTCAAGGATGGGAGAGAGAACGCAAAACTGGCTAACCCACAGAAATCTCAAGGAAATTGGTAAGGACATAGCTGCTTCTCTTGGAGTAAAAGATAGTGGACCTGGGCTAAGATAAACTGAAGCAAAGAAGTCTCTAAATAAATAATCTATATAATCTATATTATAAAGTGATACTTAGGGAGCTCAAGCTGGCCAAGGTTACCAGATTATGCACCTGGAAATGTTGGATCAGACATTGACAAGAAAGGGTTTTATTGTCAGGACAATGAGGCAGAGAAGGTTGGTGTTGATTACCTGTGAGAACATAGGGTCAATCGATCAAGTATGGTGAAGTAGAGAGTTAAACTGGAAATCAGGAGACATGGACTTTGCTTGTAAATTTAAGAAAGTCATTCTCCCTTTCTGGACTGTGTCTCATCTGTTAATGGGAGGGGGTGGTTGCACCAGAGAATGTAAGGTTTTTTATGATTCCAAGGATCTCTGACCATACCCTGAGCTGGATGACCATCGAATGTGGGGGAGTGGGAAATGTCCACAGAGGTGAGCATCTTTGCCCCTCCCCCAGCCCCCACCCCCTTTCAGCCCCCCTCGCTGGTTCCCAGAGCTGCCCAGAGTGTGGGAGGCACAGGGTTGAGCACAAATTGGGGCAGCGCTCGCAGGTTCAGAAGCTGAGCCTGGGGGTGCTTCTACTGCTCCTTATGGGCTAACAAATTCCCAAGGAGGAAGTCAATAAAGGGAGTGATGATGTCAACAGAGTGAGTCCTGCCTGACAGTGATGAGCCAACTTGTAGAGTGTTTTCTCATAAAATTTTAGAATTGGAAAAATCCCTCAGTGGTCTCCTAGTCCATTCCTTTCCCCGATGCTTGAATTCCTTCTTCAACAACCACCACCAAGCCACACAATAACACATCACCACTGATAACGTTGTCATCACCTTCATCACCATCTTCACCAATGTTACCATCATGACCATTGCTCCCATTGTCATCACCATCATCCTGTCACCATCACCACCACCATCTCCATCATCATCATCATCCCCATTGTCACCGTCACTCTCTCGTTGTCATCACATCATCGCCATGATCGTTCCATCACAATCATCACCATGATGATGATGATCATCATCCGCATCATCATCACCATCCCTATCATTCCCATTATCATGCTCCCCACCGCCACCATCATTGACATCATAACCATCATCATCATCACTGACATTTACTGAGCACCTCCTTTGTGCCAGGCACACTTCTGGGTGCTTTATGTACCTGATTGCATTAAACTCTTACAATAATACGATTAGGTGGGACTTCGGAGGTGAGGAAAGCAAGCTCAGAAAAATGAAGTGGCCCAAGGCAGAACAGATAATAAGCAGAGGTAGGAGGCTTCGGATCCAGCTCTATCTGATCACAAAGACTGATCTCTGTCTACTGCACCTGGGGAACTCACTGTCTCCACCTCGAGTCAGCATCCCTTATCGGAGGAAATCCAGCTGTCCTGTGGCCTCACCCACTCACTGGTCCTGGTTCTGATCTGGGCCACGCAGAAGGAAAATGACCTCTGGTCCATGTGACAGCCTTTCTGATGTTTGAGGGCAGCATTCATGCTCACTTTTGCCTCTTCTTTTTTAGGATAAACACCGGGTTCCTGCAATAATTCCTCAGTGAGGAGCCACCTCTCCCCACTGTCCTCTGGCTGCCCCCCCAGGTCCGCCTGAACTTGTGTGATCCCTCCTCCCTGATCTCCCTGCTTTCTCTCTTGTCCCCTATTCCTCTTCTCCACCCAGAAGCCAAAGTGATTTTTTTTTTTAGGACAGACCAAATCATGTCACTTTCATATTAAAAACTCTGCAATGAATCCCCTCAACATTAAAAATAAAATCCAAAGCCTGCCATGGCCTATAGATTCTAAGTGATCTTCCTCCTGCCAACCCTTCACTTCTCGTCTCCCACCTCCCTCTTCACTGCCCACTTTGCTCCAGCCACACTGGCCTCCCTGCTGTTCCCTGGGTACATCAAGCTTATTCCTACCACAGGGCCTTTACATCTACAGCTCCCTGGGACCTGTCATCCCTAGTCCCTTGCAATTCACTATTTTTCCTCATAGAACTTATCACTTCTTGAAATACATTTATTTGTTTATCATCTGTGTTTCCTACTGGAATGTGAATTCCACAAGAGTAAGGACATTGTCAGCCTTCTTCACTTCTCTGTCTCCAGGACCTAGAAGAGAGCCTGGAACATAATAGGATCCTAATAAAGCTGTTAAATTAATGAATGAACTAATTAATCCATGGGACCTAGTTCCCATGCTCTCCTCAGGCAAGAGGGCCTACTTTTAGACAAGCTTATCCATGACCTTCTACATTTGTTCCTCAGAATGACAGAGGAGTCTGTGCTGCCCAGTTGAATAGGACTTTCACCTCCCTTCTGCTGGACTCCATACCTCTATCAACATGGTCTAAAAGGCTGCAAGATGTACACAGGAGGGTGTTTGCTTTGGAGTCAGACTGAAGTTCAAATCTCAGCTCTGCCACTTACTGGTTCTGTATTATTTAGCTTTTCTAAGCTGCAACCTCCTCTCGTATAAAATGATGCTAATCATACCAACCTTGCAAGTTTGTTGAGAAGATGGAGATTATGTGAGTACATACTGGAGAGTAAGCATTCAGTAATAACTGTTCAGAAGCAAAGGTAATTTTATCTATTGATAAAATCATTTCCATTATTGCTAATATGATTATTGTTGTTTTTATTAAGCTAGCCAGGTCTGGGGATCTCTGTCTCATCAGAGGAGCCTTGGTTGGGAATGGACTGAATGATGGGGGGGGGGGGAGAGAATGAAGGGACAGGTGACATGAGAGACATGTCACCTCGTGGGCTCATCCTGAACTCCCTGTCAGCTCTCATGTCAGGCCTGTCTCTCTCCTCTGTACCTGATGGTTGATTTATTTTGCTCAGCTCAGCTCAGCTTTGCACTGCATGCTAAATTCACATTTACATATGAAATCCCATCGTGTGAGCCTCGCTCTGCGGCTCCAGCCTGTGGGAATTTTCTTCCGAGCCAGCTTCTGCCATCCAAAGCGTTTGCTCTCCCTCTAAGAACCTGTCATCCGAAATCTGAAGAGCCCACTTCCCTGGCAGAGTTAACGCTGATCATGCCATGGATTTCTCTCCTCCCAGAGGATGGAAGTTTCTGGGGCGGCAGACACTCTCCCAGAGCCCGAAGAGAGGTGCACCAGGGCTGTCGGCTGGCGGGAAGTGATGGCATCAGTGGAAGGGGCTGGGGGTCGACAGAGCAGGGGGTGGCAGAGAGAGCTGAGCCTTGGCCTCACAGACGCGGGACCACATCCCAGCTCTGCTATTTACAGCCGGCTGATGACTTCGGGCGAGTCCCCTCACCCCTCTGAGACTTGGTCTCCTTATCTTTCAAAGGGACATACTTCCCACCCCAGATGACGCTGTGGGCAGTGACAGGGATGGTGTGGGTGGGCGTGCTGGGCAGGGCGCTGGCCAAACTCACAGTCTGCGAGGGGGCTGATGTCACAGGTGAGATCTGGGTGGCCTTGAGGTCCCGTGGCATTGTGGCGTGGTAGGTAAGTGTGGGCTCTGGAGTAGACCTGGGCTTGAATCCTACCTCTGCTACCTCTGGCTGGGTGACAGAGGCAAACTGCTCACCCTCTGTGAGTCTCTGTTTCCCTCTCTGTGTCACCAGCCCCCTCTCTGGGTTGTTAAGAGCATCACTTTGCAATGACAACGCACCCGCCCTGGTAGAGGATCCATCGCCATAGCTGCCCCCCCCCCCGCCCCCCCGCCGGCTTCCCAGTGAGGCTCCCACGTGGGAACGCATTCCCGATGGGCAGCCCGGATAGAGAGGTAGCAAGGATGTGCCCGGAGCCCCAGGGATGCCCCACACTGCGACTGAGAATAGCAGCTCCAGGCACCCACTGGTGCTGACTAGCGGCCAGGCACCCCCCAGGCCTGGCCACGGACGTTAAGCTCTGCGGTGCTGGGACAGGGATGTGCTGTCCGAACAGGAAAGACCGCTGAGCTTGTTGACTCAGTGGGATAAATGCCAGACCAGTCAGGCTTTCAGTGCCAGGCAGCTCTTGCCCATTTCCTGTCTCTGTTCAGTTCTCCCGAGCCGTCGGAGGTCTAGGCAAAGGTCATGGCCTCCATCCCCCTCCCTGTGGGGAGGATCGTAGCCCCAGTGCACCCAGGGCACAGGCCCAGGGCTCATTCCCCCAGCCCTGCCCAGACGACCTGCACACTCAGCGGTTTCCTGCAGGGGGTGGGACAGATCTGCACCAGCCCCTCCGCACTCTGGCCAGGCCCGTGTCTGTGACATGCACAAAGCTGCCGGGAAGGCTCAGAGTCAGCCGGATGGGGGAGGGGTCAGCCTGGGGCCTGGCAGGTGGGTTCACACCGTTGAACGAATTCTTAATTCAGGTTAAGTGATAGAGGCTCATGAGATAGTTTAGAACAGGTCACAGCCTCTGGCCAGAGGAGAAACTGAGGCACAGAGTGTCAGCCAGTGTGTGAATACAATCAGTACATCACAGAGCTGGAAGATCCTCACTAAACCAATTTTATATGCTGATGCTCAGAAGCAGGAAGAGTCTTCCCTGGGGCCACAGAGCAGGTTGTGACAGAGTCGTCCTCCTCCCTCCTCCCTCCTGAGGGAGTCTGAGGCAGGGAACGGGCTGGGCTCAGGCCTCTGGGTCATCCCAGCCAGGCTGTGTCCATCTCTGCTGGTGTTTGTAAATGGAGCCCTTTCGGCAGGCCTGGCGCCATGCAAGGCACTTCCCCGCGATCTCATCTGATCCTACCAGGGTCATCCCCATTTTACCGATGGAAACCGAGGCCCAGAGAGGGAGCTGACTTACCAAGAATCTCATAGCTGGTGAGGCCCATCTGCCTGATACCAAACCTGAGCCTCCCATGCTGTGCCCAAAAGAGCTCAACCCAGATCCAGGCCCCCGGGGGTGAGAGGCAGCTCTGTGGTCCTCAGGGATCTCAGGATAAAGCCCACTGCCTGAGGAAGAACATCTGGGAAGGTCTGGAGACTCTGCTGGGGGTCCTTTCTGTCCTCCCTGACCAGGCCTGTGGGGTGATCTGTCCCCCAGTGGCATCAAAGCCAGTCCTCTCCCTCAGGTATTACTCTTGGTCTGAGTGGAGGTCTGGGTGGTGGAGTGCAGGTAGGGCTGTCTCCAGGATCACACCCAGCAGAGTTTAGGGTAAGACGAGTGATTTAGATTTTGGTTGGGGAGGCCCAGCATGAATGGGAGGGGGTTAGGACTTGAGACCTGGTGTCCAGAGCTGAGGCAGCTCATCCTGGAGTGATTGAGATGGAGCTTACCCCCAGACCCAGCCTGGGATGGTAACTTGCTCCCTGACCCCACCTTGGCCATCATCCAAGGGCTCATTTAGAATCCCCTGTCCTTGCCCCCTGCTCAGGAGGCTCTGCCTCCTTTATTGAGTTTTGCAAGCAAAGCAGAAGGTGGTTGGCTTGGCTGCTGGCCAAAAGCCCTCTGGGGGTATAGGTGGAGGAACATGGTGGTCCCCCAAAGAGAAAGAACTTCCACTGCTATTACTCAAGAGCTTCCTGATATGAGCTGGAGGTAGGTGGGGGGAGCAGCCCCAGCCACAGATGAGAGGGGAAAGGAGGATGGTAGCGAGGTTGGGGGGGCTGTCCATCACTGTAACTCAGTCTGGTGGGGAGTGTGTATGTGGGGGACAAATTCTTGCCTAGGGGCATCTGCCTGCTGAGGGGGTGGGGGGTCTTGGGGGTTGCTGGGGAGGCTATGGGGCTGAAACTTAGAAATCTCTGACCTTCCTCCCAGCCCACTTGTTGGCTTCAGTTTGCCTATCTGCACACGGAGGGCTGGGGAGGAGCCTCTCTGAGGGTCCTGTGCGTCTCTGATCTGGGGAGGGTCACACTGGTGTTCCCTGGTCCCAGAAATGGGCCTGTCCGGTGGAGCAGCTGCTGGGGCAGCCCCGCCTCCTCCTGGGTCTTTGACACCTGATCCCAGCCACATGGGTCCTGCTGGCCCAGGAGCTGGGAGGCACTGATGCTCAGACAGAACTCTTCAGTGAGGGACCACCTGGGTCTGCTGTGAGTGATCGAGTCTGCAGGGAGCCCTGTCCATTGCCTGCGACCAGGAGCGGATTCAGCCCCCATCACTGGTCATCAGGACTGCCGTGGGGTCTGACACTTGGAGCTTGGACTCAGAAGAGACTTGAGAGATCCATTCACTGACTTAAAAATATTGATTGGATTGTCCCTAGGTTTTTGTTATTGCAGATAAAACTGCTGTGAACATTCTTGTATGAGTCTCCGATGCACATATTCAGGAGATTCTCTGGGGCCGATTCTGGATTAGAAGGTGTGCATGTTTGACTTTACAAGTCACATTGACTTTCAAAGTGCCCATATTGTTTCACATTGACTTTCCCAAAGTGCCCATATTGTTTCTGCTCCCAGCAGAAGTGTGGGAGGGGGGCCCTTGTTCCCCATCTAGACAGCAACCTCACTTCGGCCCACCCAGCAGGTGTAGGATGGGGATTCTCCACGTTCTATAATCAGTATTTGTCTCATTACTAATCAGATTGCACATATTTTCAAATGATCATTAGCCATTCCGGTTTCTTCTTGAAATGCCTGTTTATGTCTTTTACCTAATTTTCTATTGGATTTTTATTGATTTCTTAGTCTTCTTAGGAAGTCTGTGTATATATAGGATAGAATCATACAAGGCTTATGTGTTACAATGTCTGGTCCCAGGCTGGAGAAAGGGCTTGTGCTGACCTGAGAGCTGTGTGCACCGTGCGGATAGCTGCCAGGGTGGGGATGGGCCTGTCCTGGACACACATACACACACGTGTGTGGCTGTGGGCCCCAGAGAGGGACCTGTGTGAGGTGTGATCTATGGGATGAGGTCGGGGAGTCCTGACCAGCAGGGATGGCTCCTGAGCACAAGGCACTGTCTCTGGGGCTGAGGGGCCACGGAGGCTCAGGCAGGGTAAGTGACTTGCCCGAGGCAACTCAGAGGAGCCAGGTCTGAGCTGCCTCCGACTACAGAGCCAGCACTTGTGACCCCCACCTGAGGAGGATGACGCTGTGATGGGCAGAGTAGGACCGAGCATCTGGTCATTTTGACAACCCCCCTTTGGTCTCTTCCTTCCTCCCACACGGGCTGGAAACGGGGGTGGGGGGGAGTAAGTCCGCCTGCAGCTTCTGTTGAGGCTCAGGTGTTGTGAGCAAAACCCATCTGGCCCTGGGTGACCTGGACTCCCATGGCCACCCTGCAAGCCAGGAAGCGTGAGCCCATTGTGCAGATAAGGAAACCAAGGCTCAGAGAGGTGGAGGGAACGGTGTGTGGGGGGGTGCCAGGGACTGTTGAGGGCACCAGGGCAGCATGCTTCCTTCCTGGGGGGCCAGCTTTGGAGCCAGACCCTGAATTCAAATTCCAGCCTTGCTGTTTCCCAGCTGGCCTGCTCGGACTACTCACCTTCTCTGAGCCTCAGTTTCCTCATCTGTGATACTGTGACATGGGGATGACAGCGACCCCTCCTTCACCCCGGAGCTGGAGCACAAAATGGGGGCGGGTGTCCCCAGCGCCCAGCCATGTCGCAGGCATTCGGTCAGTTCCCGATTCCGTTCCTCTCCTGCTGGAGCGGAGGCTGGAGGAAGGCTGTGGAGAGATGGGAGAAGAGGACAAGGAGGTAAAACTCCAGGGACCGGGAGGAGAGGGAGGCCGGCCCTGCTTCCCGTCCTACCAGGAACACGGTAGGAGCCCGGGCAGAGAGGCGGGACTCCCCCAAGTCCTAGAAGCCTTTGAAATGAGGGCCCAGAGAGGGGAAGTGGTCACACAGCAAATGAATGACAGATATACGACTTGGTCTCATCGGCCTGCCTGTCTGTTGTGGCCAGAAACCTGTCTCCTCCACACCAGCAACTCTGCCCTCAGCCCCACGCTGACCCTAGGGCTCCTGGGGTGAGAGCAGGGGGAGATCAGCTTCAGTGGAAGCCATAGACACACCCCTGTAAGGCTCAGGCCTTTCCCCAGAAGACCCCAATTCCATCTCCGTGTGGAAGGAATAGGGTCTGAGGGCAAGAAAATGGAGCTGTGTGACTTCAGGCAAGTACCTTGACCTCTCTGTGCCTCGGTTTGTCTATAAAATGGGATAATAACAGGGCCCCCACCTCGTAGGGTTGTTGCAAGCACCCCGTACTGCAGGTCACGGTCCCAGCACACAGGAGGACCTCGGTCAATGCGGGCCGCAGGGCTTAGGGCCAGGTTTGCGGCCTCCAGCTGTCTGACCCTGAGGAGGTCATTGCCCCTCCCTGCGCCCCTGTCCACGGCCTAAAACGAGGACCATTCTAACAGCAGCACGGCACCACAGGTCCCTGTGGAGATCACGTGGGATCGCGAGTGATTAAAAACAGCCCAGGATGTCTGCTGCCCATCCGCGCACCCCGAGGTCAGCATGAAGCCCCGAGCACGTGTTTATTACAGGCTGGGCTCATGGCTCCCCCTCCCGCCCCACCCCGTCCAGTGTCACTCAGGGGTCCCCCCGGCCCCTCCAGCTACCTGCTAATGAGCCGCAGGCTTCGGTAATGAGGCCGCTTCATCATGGAATGTGCTGGAACAGCCTCGGAGGGAAAGGGGCCCGGTGGGGGAGGAGGGGGAGGGATGGGTGTCAGAGTCTTTGCTCAGGGCATCCCCTCCGGTCGGCAGTGCTCAGCAAGAGAAGATGCTCCCCTGCAGCTCTTCCCGCAGAAGCCCCCAGCAGGATGGTGGCCGTGGGAGTCGGAACCTCCTTCCAAGTGTGTAAGGCCTCACCTCACCTGTGGAATCATCTAGCCTTGAAAGTGGAGGAGCTGGGATTCCTGAGTCTGGGCCTTTAGTAACAAGCCCAGCGCCCTGTGCCTGGGATAATGAATGCCGAGGCCTGGGCTCACAGAAATTCCCCTCTCCCCCACCCTCCTGCAGGCAGCCAGCAGGCTCATAGATCGGTAGAGATCCTGGCCGTGTGGCAACGTCCAGCTTGGAGCTGGGCCAGGCTGGTCCTGAGGGCAGAGGAACAAGACCAGACCCTATAGAAGGGGTGGGTGGGGGGCAGCCAGGGAGTGAGCCCCCACGAAGCAGGCCCGGGTCAGAGGGGGCCGTGGGTGAAAAGCGAGTCGGCCTGGGCAGAGGAACGTGGCCAGAGCCCAGTGCCACGGAGGGACCCATGGGGCAAAGACCAGAGCTCAGAGGCCTAGACCCGGTGGGCCTGAGGCTGCTGTTGTGTCCCCTGAGCTGGTCACACCTGGCTCTGTCCCCAGGCTGGCCTGAGCTGGGCAGGGTTGGGGGTCCAGGGGCCTATGGGGCCCAGCCTCAGGACTGAAGGCAACAAATGAGGGGGTGCATCTGTCCACGACAAAGCCATTTGCAGTGGTGGAGGGGAGAGTGGGAGATCCCTTGCCTGAGGAATCCTGTGGCACGAAGGAGAGCATAAGGTGTGGTCGGCAGGAGAAGCAGCCCAGGAGACCGGACGGCAGGCACCGTGGCTCAGAACGGGCTGCGTTAGGGCTCTGGGTTGCAAGTGACAGAAACGTCACACCAACCAGCGTCAGCACGAGAAGGGAGGTGATGGGACCCATGATGGAGGGTGCTGGCGGAGGCGCTGGGCTCGGGGACGTCTTCAGGCCTCCGGCTCTCTCCACTTTGACTCTGGCCTCCAGGCCCTCCCCTCCAGACAGCCCCAGGGCCCCAAGCTCACACCCCGCCAGCTCTGTGTCTGCACGGTCCTGTAATTTCAGTCCCAGTGGCTCTGACTGGGTCCTCCCTGAGTCTAAAAGGGACCATCCTATCAGCTGGCATCTTGGAGTCTTCCAAACCCAACTCCTGCCTCTACCTCCTCCCGATTCTCCCCACGTCTGCTGCGGGCCCCCACGCCACCCACCCTCTCCCTGTAATTCCTGTGTCACTCTCAGATCTCAGTGTGATGAAAGGAAGGTTGTAAACAAGGCCCAGGAAAAAGAAAGCCAGTATCTCTCCAGGGCAGCCACCGACTATTGACAGATGGCAAATTGCTTTGCAACCTACATTTTTTTGTTTTTTATTTGTGTATAGATAAACAGAGCTAAACTAATCAGGATTTTTTTCTTTCCTTCTTGGGTCTTGGACTACAACGGGAGTCTCTTGCTCCAGAGTGGATTGGGTAGCAGTCTTCACTGAAGGATTTGTCTGCACAATTACAATTCACTAATGGACTTACAAGAGGGAAAGATGGGGCCGTCCTCAGTCCCAATAAGAGGATTGTTTTGTATTTCTCCTTTTTTAATTGCATGCATATCTCCTGGACCAACACTCTGTGAAAAATGAGGAAAAAGAGACCCAACTGGCCCATCTGTTTGAGATGCAAATGATGGGGGAGAAGACAGGCATGGGGAGGGGGTGGGGAGGGGGTGGCAGGGCCAGGACATGCCTCCCTCCTCATGGCGGGGTAGGGGGCGATGGGAGGCTCCACCAGAGCCCAGTCGGCATCAGGTGTGCTGGCCTGGGGAGGAGCCGCTCTGCTCACGGATCACAATATCTGGCAATGTGGGGCAGGGCAGGCTCAGTCCTCTACGGAGCTACCATTCTTGGGCACCTACCATGTGCTAGGGGCTCTACATGGATTTTCTAACTTAAACTTCGCAGAGATCCATTTTATAGACCCATCTTACAGATAGAAGAAGTAAGGCAGACAGATGTGTGCAGGGCGCTGGGCGAGGCGCCGAGCAGGCGGGGGAGGAACACGTCATGGGTCTTAAGCAGGCTCGGACACAGCAGGACTGGCCCACAGCACTTGAGTTCTGGAGCTGGAATTGGAAGCCAGGCCTGTTGTCTCAAAAGTTTCTGCTATTTCTTCTCCCTCTTTGCTGCCATCTGGTGAACCTTAGACTCAGTTTTGCCATCTGTGAAATGGGCCCTGGAGACCAGGTAAGATGAGTTTGAGGGCTGCAGGATGCTGAATTCCGAAGAAGGCAGGGGAGCCTGGGATGGCAGGCATGGAGAGAGGCTCTGGGGTCCAGGAAGGGAGGGCCCCTGGTTCCTGGCGGCAGGAGGAGGATGTGAGCGTGATCGGGGAGGTCTGCTCCCATCCCTGTCACCTGAGGCATATGGGCAGACAGAATCAGTCCCTTGGGACTCTCCCTATCGAAGGGTCTGGAAGGGCTGGCCACTCCCTTCTCCAACTGGGCCACCCTCCAGGCCCCGCACTCTGGGGCGCTTGTGTGCAGATCTCCAGGTGCCATCCCTGCTCTCCCTGGCCTCCAGCTGTCCCGAGGCTTTGTCACCCCGGGGTGACCCACACCTGACTGCTGAGGGGAGGGTGGGGGCTGAGCAGGAGCACCCCAGGAAGTATCTTCGGTTTTCCACTCTCTCGAGCTCCTATTTGCACATGGCCCAGTTTTGTCCCCAAATCAGGGAGCAAATGTCTCCAAGCCAGACAGGGAGGAACTCCAACTTCACGGGGCTGGGAAGGAGCTGCAGCAGGCTGTTGGCCTGGCTGCAACTCCATAGCAGCTGAGAGGGGAGACTGGCGGGTCCAGAGCCACAGTGGAGGTGACCCTCGGCGCAGCCACAGCCCCAGTGACACGGGGGCAGGCGCCGAGTCCGCATGGGGACAGTACAGGCCTCGGGTTGCACTCTAGCTGAGGAGCCCGGGGCCAAGGGCTCGGCTGCTTCTGCAGCCAGCGGTGAGGCAGCCAGGCCCCTGTCCTGGGGAGCAGGGAGTCACCTGGCAGTCACACTGTGGTCACCTTCACCTACTCAGGGGATGGTTAGGCCTTGTGGTTTGCACACTTGGCAAGGATATGCAGGCGTGCCCAGGGCCTGTCTCACCCAACCCAGATACAGCCACCGCCGGGGGGCGGGGGTGAGGTGGTATCGGGAAGCCCAACAGAGGTGTCTGAGGGGCCCCCAAACAGGTGCCATGAAGAGAACATGGAGTCCACTATCCAAAGAGCTGGAGGCCCGGGCTGTCGCCGACATGCTGTGTGACTTGGGGCACGTGACTGCCCCTCTGGTCTCAGTTTGCTCACCTAGGACGTGGGGAGAACAATTCCCACCTGGGGCAGACTGGAATGAGACACCGGGCGGGGGTGAGGGGTGGTCGGGGCTCCGGACGGAAACCACACCTGTGCTGGGGTTTGGGCCCGGGTGCCCCCTCGGCCACAGGTCTCCCACCAGGGCTTCAAGGAGGAGACAGCGCCCCCTCCAGACCAAGAACTGTCCTCTCCTCCCTCATGGCAAACCTCCCCACGGGTCAGAACGTGTCCCCCGATTGCCCCCTCAGGTTCACAGGGCCTGAAGTGGCTCCTTCTGTCTGTCCCCCCTGTAAAGTGCGAGTGGTTGTCCTACTCAGTGCCGGTGATCGGGAGCGTGGGGTCTGCAGGGGCACGGTGTAGAGAGCATTTGAGGGTGGGCCGGAGCAGGTGGCTGGGAGGATGTGCCAGCACCCCGGACCGGGGTGGGAGAACAGTGGGGGGGGTGGCACTCGGGAAGGAGCCAGCTGTCCCGGAGGCCCCGTGTGGCCGGGGCTCTGTGCAGGCGTGGGATTTCAGACTCTGGGAAGGTCAAGGTTGGAGAAGACCCTGGCAGTCCTCTAGCTGCTCCCTCTCTGGGGGCTCCCTAGTGTGGGCTTTGCTCCCCCCCACCAACCCCCTGGGACTCCCAGACCCTGGCACAGGGATCCTAAGTCTTCAAATGGGTGGGGGCTTGGAACCTGCATTTCAAGGAGACCCGGGGGTTCCGAGAGGCCACCCTGCTTCTGCCCAGGCCTGGGTGCGAGCCCTGCTCCAGTGCCCAGCACAGGAGACGCTGGGCAAGGCCCTCCCCTTCTCCAAACCTCCCCGTCTGTCTGTGGGTGGGGGCAACCTCCTGCTCCCAGGCTCCGACTGAAGGCTCGGTGACAGGCTGCAGCGGGACGCACCTCGGCCTGTGCTCGGCACACAGTGGGCCCTTCAGCGGTGTGAACGTCCCTGAAACTCCAGTGTCAGGATGTGTTAAGTAACACAGAAACTGTGATTGACGACACATGGTATTCCTTGCAACTGCATGACCTAGGCACTGCTATAGCCCATTTTACAGAAGAGAACAGTGAGGCTCAAGGGCAGGGACGGGGGGCTTGCCATGGAAGGGCCGGGCCTCCAGCACAGGCCTGTTTGTCTCATATGACCATCCGCCTTTCTGCCTTTGGGGGGAAACGGTTTCCCAGAGCCGCCCGTGTCACCCCGCTGTGTGTGCCACCTCGCCTCCCAGGGAGGGAAGTGGAAAATAGGCCAGAGCAGTAATGAGGCTGCACGGTTCTGATGTGGCTCCTGATGGGATCTGGCTTCAGAAGCACCCCCCACATCAGAGGCGGCTGGTGTCTGGGGCCCTCGATCAAAGGCCAGCCGCCTCGGAGCCCAGACGCCGGGCCTGGCTCAGTCCTCAGAAGCCTCCCCCCTTGATCCTCTCACAGCGAGTCATGCTGTCGCTGCCATCGTCTCTGGCTCTTCCCCAAGGGTGTCGCTTGCTGCCTGGGCTGGCGGCGAGCAGGGCTTCCCGAGACAGGCGCGTGCCCCACACAGCTCCCACCAGGCTGCTTGAGACCCCCACCTTGGGGCTCGTGGGGCGTCCTTCCAAGTGGCTGCTCCCAGGACACGAGTCTTCATTTTGGTAAATGGGGTTGCAGTCCTGGCTCTGCCGCTCCACGGGGGGCCCTGGTCCCCTAGCTCCATTCCCTCCCCAGTCAGATGGGACTTACAACGTCCTTGTCCCAGCATTGGTGCCAAGACTCTCGAGGTCGCACCTGTTGAGGCCTTAGAATGTGGCAGAGTGGGCCGAAGTCCTGCCTCCTCCTCTTGCTGTGTGACTGCAGGCACGTGCTCAACCTCTCTGAGCCTCCGTTCCCTCCTCAGGTGTGACAGTGAAACAATAGGACAAGCGTTGGCTCAAACCTCACCTCCTCAGACACTTATTTAATCCTGCCCCCTGCCCCCCACGGCCCCCCAACATGCTGTGCAATTTATTTATGTGTTACGTTTACTGTTTGTTATCTGACTGCCTCTCAGCTCCTCTGGCATGAGGACGGGGGTTCCTGTCTTGTCTTCCAGCATACCCCAACTGCTATAACAGCGCCCTGCACGCAGCAGACCGTGCCCCTTGAAAACGCACGCGCCCTGGCGTCGGGCCTGGCCCTCCCTGCCGGCTCATCTCCAGTTTTCTTGTTGGCGCTCTCTCCCTCCCCTGGGCACACCTGGGTCTGTCTTCCCATCCGGTGGTGGGAATGGGGGGCAGGAGGGCCTGCCCGGCACAGACGGGGCGCTGCCGCCCATCTCCCGCAGGTGCACACATGTCCAGGTTCCGTGACGGCTCGTGGCCTTCCTGCCTCTACCCATGTGCTGAGCTTTCATGCATGAGGCTGGGGCTTCGGAAGTGCCTGCCACAGGCATCACAGGGCCCTGTGTCAGCAGCACGGAGGGAGGAGGGCTGAAAAAATTCCATTTGGACTAACGAGCCTTTGTTCACTGATGCTGGGGTACGGGGGCCCCAGGAAGCTGGTCCCTTTAAGAGGAGCTCACAGTCTAAGTGGGGTGATCTAGAGGGGGATGTAAACAGGCAGATGAGAGATGAGAGTGCAGCCTGGGGGACAGGCACTGGTGGGACACACGGTATGGATGTGTCAGGGGAGGGCTTCCTGGAGGAGGAGACCCTGACGCTGGGTACAAAGGCTGAGGAGGCTGGAGGAGGGGAGGAGGGGTGTGTGTGTGTGTGTGTGTGTGTGTGTGTGTGTGTAGGGCCTGGCTGATGGGTAGATAACAGAATTCCCCCCAGGCATTCTGCTCACCTCCCAGCCCCCATATTCACACCATGTCAGGTCCCTGGGGTGGGAAGGACAGCAAAGAGACAGTTGAGGTCCCTGAGATGAGACTGATACTTCACGGGGAGAAGGTGGGGTCAGTGACCCATGGGTCCTTGAGGATGAGCTGTGTACAGGCCTCCCAGGCCCCTGAGCCTCAGACTGGAAAAGGCTAGAATACCAAAGCTGAGAGCCCCTGGAAATCTCTGCCCCCTCCCCTGAGGATCAGAGCACCCCTGCCAGCTCACAGGGGCTCAGGGCCCTCCAGCTGGGGCTATTTCCAGGGAGCCTCCTGGGGCCCAGGGAGGGGAGTGGCTTGTCCCTGTCCCCACGGCCAAGTCTGCCAGGCTCTGAGCTCCGGGTTCCCTCTGCCGCAGGTGCCCGGGGACCCCAGCCTTCCTACGGAGGTCTGGTGGGTGGGGAGCGGCCCCTGGGCCGTCCTGGAGGACTGAGTGCAAATCCAGCCTCCTCCAGAATTCCAGCCCTGCCAGCCTAGTCTCCACTTCTCCCCTCCCTGGATCCAGTTCCTTTCCAGAGAAACCCAGCTGAACCCGCAGGACAGCCGTTGCTCAGAGCCCACCGAGATCACCCCAGATTAACAGTGAATCTGGGAGAGACTCCGTGATGGAGCAGGGCGTGTGTGTCAGGAACAACAAACAGAACTGAAATGCAAGTGGGCTCCTGCCTTCCCCTCCCCAGGTGGCTTGTACTGAGGAAGACGCACCAAAAAATTCCACTTAGCAAAGGCTGCGTCCCCATCACGCGCCTCATAATTAGCACAGGAGGAAAACGACCCCAGAACAGCAATGTTCATCAGGGAGCACGTCTGCTGAGGGGTTGGCCCCATGGTCTTCAGGACCCATCTCACCCACTCAGCATGCAGGGACCTGGGGGGCGGTGAGCCTGGTGAGGAAACAGGGCACGCGGGCTCAGGGGCTCCCGGGGACCCACATCGAGCGCTGAGAGGAGCTCGCGGGTCAGTGGCCCCGTGTCCTCCCTCTGCAGACGCTGACTCGTGCGAGCCGAGGTCATGGAAGCTTTCTGGATCTTCAGATCTGCCCGTCCTTTTGTGGCACCTGTGACGCACAGGATCTGGGAATTAGAGCGGCTTTCATAGACTCAAAGATGCTTCCAGAAAACCTTTGAATCACAGAATGTGAGCATCTGGTCCCTTTCACAGAATCCTAGAATTCTAGAATCATGGAAGCATTCGTGGACTGACAGGCCTGACAACCTGAGAACTAAGGAATCTCTGGAGGACACCTGGAACCCACCCACCGCCTATGGGGTCCTCAGAATCACAGAATCAGTCCAGAGAAACGTGGAGCAGAAACAGACATCCTGGGATCAGAATCTCAGCGCAGAGAGCGACACTGGTTTTACTCTCCGCTTCCTTATCCAGGGAGCTCTCTCCTCACTGTCCTGTAATAACTTGAACTCTCGTAGGGACGGGGAGCTCACCACCTGACAGGGGAACCTGCCCTGCTGTTGGGCACATCTGCTTATACTGAACCTAAATGTACCCCAGGTAACCCACCCATCCCTCTGCACACTTCCCACCTCCCCCCTCCACTTCCCTGCCATCCTGCCCCCATGAAGAGCTAAATATGAAAACCAGTGAACCTGACATCATGGTACAAGCTGTTTGTCCCAGTCAAACACGGGGACCAGATTGGGCCTTGGGCCTCGGGGTGTCTTCCTCCAGGGCAGAGACAGATACCCGGCCATGGGGACACTCAACCCACCTCAGTTCACCAAGGCAGAGAGAGAAAGAGCATGAGAACAACTGAGAGGAAGGAGAATGGAGATACTTAGTAACGTCCCGTGATGGGGGCGGGGGGAGCTGTGTCCCTGCTCAGGGCTGGGGACGGTGCCCAGAGCCAGGGGCGGGGGGACAGGGCTGGTCTGTGGGTTGTCCAACTTGGTCTGAGTTATCCCAGCCCTGCCGCTGACCACGGGGTGACCTGGAATAAGTATCTCAATGTTCCTCATCTGTAAAATGGGCTAATGAAGCCCACACTGCGATTGGCGCCGGGCTGCAGTGGGACTCACTGAGAGTCGTCGTGCCTCAGCATGGCCCTGGGCACATGGCAGGAGGGAAGATATGTTAGCTCCCTCCCTCCTTCCATCTGTGCCTTGGCCGTGGGTGATGAGCAGGATTTCTCCAGAAGCAGAACACGTGGAAAGGCATTCCCAGGGAAGGGCTCAGCCTGTGCAAAGCCTGGGAGCCTTGAGCATGTCAGGAGGGTTTGGAGAGTAGCACCTAGCATTCTTGGGGTGTCGAGATGTGGGGGTGAAGCTGCAGGTGTGGTCTGGGGGCCATGAGGCCTTGGATGCCACCGTCTAGGAAGGTGGAGCGAGGGTGCTGGGAGCCCTGGCAGGCAGAGGTGGCCTCCTGAGAAGACACGCCACCTTGGCCTGGGGACAGAGGGCGGCTGTCAGCCTCAGGCAGGGGCAGGAAAGTTGGACCAATGAAAACATGTTAGAAACAATCATCAGAAAACATAGGATCCGCTCCCAGCCAACACCCAGCCCTAACCACATGGAATGAATTGGTGATGAAACCCAGCACTGGAACATTGGAGCAATTTAGAAGGATCTGGAAAGGTTTGATTCTGACATAAAGAGCTGGATTTGATTAAGTCACACGTCCGCTGGGGACTCAAGGAGGCCAAGTCTCCTGAGGAGCCTGGGCCGAGGCGCCCACCCACGGCAGATCTGAGAAAGCAGCGGAGGCGCAAGGTGGCGGCCAAGTGTCTGGGCTGGGATCGCAGTTCTGCCCCCATGAGCTGTGTGACTTGGGGCAAATACTCAACCTCTCTGGGCCCCACATCCTCCCGTAAGCGGTGAAGGTGGCTCCTGGAGGCTGGCTCCAGGCCCCGGACCCGCCTGCCTCCACCCTGCTCACTCAGGGACCAGGCACTGGTGGCTGAAGCCTGTGCGGCAGGTCGGAGCAGCCCATCCCGAGGGGCGCCCGCTGCCCTTCAGGAGTTGCTGTGAGCCGGGCAGGCCTCCTGCCCTCGCTCCGTCCCGGGAAGTCCTGTCACTCCTGGAGAGTCTGTCTGAGCTTCACCAGCTCTGGGCTGGGAGAAGGTGTGGCCTCTGGGGCCTTGGCAGAGAACAGAGGCTGCCGTCCATCCTGCCCCTCAGGGCCCTGGTTCTGGGGTGTCAGAACTCGACACAGGTGAAGGCAGAGAGGTGCAGAGGGGACAGATAAACATGGACTCGCGTCTGCCCTCTTGAGTCCATCCTTCTGGCCGGAGAGCAGGCAGAAGAGGGCCTTGGGGCTGGGCTCAGGCTGGGCTCAGGCTAGTGGGCCCTGCTGCCCCCGGGGGCAATAACGGGGATCATTTCAGAACCCCTTCCCTGTTCCTGCGCTCCCAGGGCATCCTGCGGTAAACATTCGGTTGGTGGCACTAATTCATCAATGGGTTTTTGTTTTGTTTTTTGTTGTTTTGGCCTGTGTTTCAGGCCTCTGGTACCAAGGTTGAACCCAGAGCCCGGTGGGCGTCCACCTGGATTGGGCTGATTTCTCTGCTCACCTTTCCTGTTGTGATCCCCCTGCCTTCCCGAGGAGCAGGAGAGTGGGATCAGGAGCTGGGGAGCCAGTAGACCAAGTTCAAATCCCCACCTCCTCTTACTGAAGGGGGCCTGATTGGGGGGGACCCTCACCTCTCAGTGGCCCGGGTCTGTGCAGCTGGGACGGGGATGCCCTTGCAGGGCTGACATGCAGGGCTCAGGGGCCCACTGAGGCAGGGGCTCTAGGAACAGAACTCCCAGGCCATGAGAAGCAGTCCTACCCCGAGCTGCCAGTCTGCTCCGCAGCCCCGGGTGAGCAGGTGCTTCTGGAAAGGAGAGCGCCGTGATTTCCTCTAATGAATGGTACCTGCTCCGTAATCGGGGCCTCGCCTCCTCTTCCTGTCCCATATTGTGTGTTTTATGTGCGACCTTTGCCAAATGCAGCCATTTCTCTTTGGGTGTAGGTGAATTAGGAAAAAAATGATTGGAATTTAAATATCCTGAAAGATTTATTATGTGTAATAATGGAACAACCCCACAGAAACCACACACATTACATTGGGAGGAGGAGGGCAGGGGTGGGCTGGGGGCTTGGTGGGGTGGGGCTGGGGTTCGGAGGCTGCAGGATAAAGGACTCACTCAGCAGCTCTGAATTGAATGCAGCTTACAGTTTGCCTGCCTTTGTGGGGGAGGCGGGCTCACATTTCCAGAGCGCCTACTTTGTGCAGGGCTGTGCCCATGCTGGACCCATCAGCCCTTACTCTGTCCCCCGGGTGGGCACTGCTGCTCCCACTTTTCTGGAGGGGAGTTTGGGGCCCTGAGGGATGAACTGCCTTGTCCGTGGTCACTCCGCTGTTGGTGGCAGGAGGGGATGTGAGCCCAGGCATGGCTGACCCTGTTCTTTCTCTGGCCCCGTGCAGGAGGGACACGGGGATCTATGTCTCTGGGGAGCTGGTGTGATCACATGAAACTGCCCCGAGGGGCCTCCTGGGTGAGCTGGGGCCTGCCCTTTTGAGACCTCGCTGGTGGACTGCCCATCCACTGTCCCTGCGGGGCTTCCCTCCTCATCTCCTCCCCGCCTTCAGACACATGTCAGTGGCAACCTTCCTCCCCACCTGACCTTGGCCAAAGCTCTGTGTGGTTAGCACGTCCTGCTGGCTGAGGTGTTCTGGAAGGTGAGCGCAGCCTCCCTGCCCTGGAGAAGAGGGGAGCACTGTGGCGGCTGGCTTCTTCCAGTCTGTCCTTCTATATCTGCCTCCAGACTCCGTGTCCCCGAATCCAGTCTGTCTTACTGCAGTGTTGAGCTGGGATCCAGGCCGCCATGGCTCTGCCGTGGAGATTCGGAGGGGGAGGCCCCAGCTGGGGGTCACACAGCTGTTCAGTGTCAGAACCAGAATTCCAATCTGTTAACTAATTAGTTTATTTGGCAAACATCAATTGAGGTCTTACTTTATACCCGATCCTGGAACCCCCACCCCAAATACGGTAAAACCCAACATCACCTAAGGGCACAGAAGGGACAGGCACGGACACAGAGGTGCCGGGCCACCCCTAGCTTCCTTGCCTGCATGATCCCACTGCAGCCCCACCAGGGGGGGAGGGAGGGCGCATTAACCCACTCGGTGGAGGAGGAAACTGAGCCCCAGAGGTGAGGCCACCAGCCAGGGAGGGTCCGAGGGCCCCCGGCCCTGGATTGTAGGTCTGCTGTTAGGTGACAGACCACATCTCTGCTTCTCTGCTCCCACTCCGTCCACCTGGGCCATTGCTGAGGCCTGTCGCTTCTGCCTCAGAAATGTCCCTTGACCTAGTCCAGGTTTGGACATGGCACTGCCTCACCATATCTGGTGGCCTTGAAATGGCTGTGTGTCCATCTGACGAACCGAAGTGGCCAAACCGACAGCTCAAGGGGGCCGGGAAGTGGTGCTGAGGCGCAGGTGTGAGCACACAGTAGGTGCTCAGTTGGGTCCCCACCCCTCCTGCTGCTGCGTTCCACCTGCTGCCCCAGAACAGCGTCTGTCTCCTTCTCTGCAGTTCTGGATGTCCGTGGGTCCAGGCCACCGTCACCTCCCACTCAACCCTAGCAACATCTTTTTTTTTTTTTTTTAATTTATTTATTTGAGAGAGAGAGAATGAGAGACAGAGAGCACGAGAGGGAAGAGGGCAGAGGGAGAAGCAGACCCCCTGCCGAGCAGGGAGCCCGATGCGGGACTCGATTCCGGGACTCCAGGATCATGACCCGAGCCGAAGGCAGTCGCTTAACCAACTGAGCCACCCAGGCGCCCCACCCTAGCAACATCTTTACACCCATCCCCCTGCCTCAGGCTCCCTCCCCATCCTTCCCTACTGAGCAGCCACTCTGCGGCATGCACCTGCCTGTCTGCCCTTGAGACACACACACACACACACACACACACACACGCATACAAAACCCTACCCTTGGTGGCTCCTCTTGCTTCAGGTAAAAACCTGAGCTCCTAGGCTCGGCATTCAATGCCCTTCCAAGTTAACCTCAATTGCTCCTCAATTGAACCCACATTTCCTGCTGCTCCCCCATAGTACCCTCCCATTCCAGCCAGGAGGCTCCTCCCTCATCACGTCTGGGCTGGACGAGATCATCTAATTGAAGCAGGGCTGGTTAGAGAATGTGGGCAGGACCACTGCTCTCCTCTGAGGCCCCCAGCATTCAAGTTGTCCTGGTACTGGGGGGCCGGGCTGGCTCCAGCCCCTGTCCTGGGGTGTCCCTGACCCTGCTGCAAGGCTCACCCTCTGGTCTCTCAGCTCGGCGACCCTCCCTTCCTCTGAATTCTTGCTTTGCCTCTTGGGGTATCTGCCTCCCAGCATCTCCCATGCTGAAGCTCCTTAAAAAGAAATCCATACCCTGGAATCATTCCTGTATTGCAGGGAGCACGGAAATGTTAATCACTAGCGCCTTCCTTGTCTTCTTGTGGCCTCCATCTCTGAGCTCTGTGATAAAGGAATTAGGTCCTGGGCAAAGGAAGGCCACAGCATTCTGAGATGCCTTTCCCTGGCCTGGGAGAGGACAAGTAGCGAGGGAGGATGAGGAAGAAGAGGAGACAGAAGGTGGGTGGCGGAGCAGGAGGGACAGAAGAGCATAAGGAGGAAAGCGTCACTGGGTGTTTGTGCTGGGGCAGAAGCACGGGACTTTGAGAACACAGCCAGGCCTCGGAGGACCCCGGGAGGGACAGCAGCTTAGCATGGGCGAGACCAGCAACACCTGCAGAACTGGGTATTCGTTTTTCTGTCGCCCATGCCTGGACAATGAAACCTCCGTGCCACTTGGCTGTGCTAGCAAGTTGATTTGCCCAAAGACAATAGAATGTACCACCATGCTCTCCTGCGTGTCCCGGGTGCAGATGCGGGCAGGTGGAGCGAGGGGTCACGCAGTGGCTGTCACACCAGTGTAGCTTCTGAGAGCTCCGGGGTGCGGGGGTTGGGGCCACTGGGGCTGGAGGCACTGGGACCTTTCAACCAAAATGGACTACAGTTTCTTCATGACTGGAGACCCTGACTCTGTGTTAGGCCACCTAATGGGGAACAGGCGCGAGGATGCTGGGGGTGGGATGGGGCACCCTCTGAATGTCCCTGGGTCTCACTAGCTGTGGATGGAAAAAGGGGGCATCTAATAGGTAAACTTGGATCTCGCCAGCTCTGAGCTCCCCCCGCACCTGAGTGAACTGCAGTTTCTTGCAATCCCTTCCCCTGCAGTTTGAGGGTCACCCAGGGATCTCACACGGGCTCAGAAACCAACCCACTAACTGCTCTGGTCCCCAGATGAAGGCTGCTCTGTGCCCCCTCCTGCTGTCACTGGGGAAGCCTCTGGAGGTGCCTCTCTCGGCTGCCCTGTTGGCCTTGTCCCAGTGGGGATGGTGATGCCAGTGTCCATGTCAAGGGACTGGTCCCAATAGCCACAGCATTGGTCCCTGAGCCCGGGGAGGGACACAGCCCGAAGGTGGGACTGGGGAGCAGGCAGCTAGGCCCTCAGTCCAGCTCAGGTGGCCGCTGCCCCCGGAGCCCCTTCCCGGCTCTGCCCCTCTGAGCTGCAGGGTCAGCCCCCCGCAGGCTGAGCTCCCCCGCCAGCACAGTGAAGGCTCCTGGCACCAGAACGGCCTCCCTGTGGTGCCCAAAATCCCCATCAGCACATTCTGCCCCTTGGGGTCAGCATCGGCCTCTCCAGAGCCCCTGGGGAGACCACCAGACCTTAACCCAGTGTTGGCTGTGAGCATCCCCATCGGTCCTGCCTCCCCACCCAGAGACACCCCCCCCCCGCGCCGGTGTGTTCCTATTTCAGCTCAGCGCCCCTCTGATCCACGTCCGCCTCCTCTCGGAAGGGAATTTGGGGCCACATTTCCCCCTGGTGGTCTACAGAAATGCAAGGCTGCGACCTGGAGGAAGCGTTACAGCCCTGACAGGTGGTGCGCACCCCCATGAGGACCGGGAGGGGTGGAGCTGGGGGGCTGCAAGAGCAGGGAGAGCGGGGTGCCTGTACGTTCCTAGCATCCACCGCACGCAGCCCTGGCTGGGCCGTCCCCACCGTGCTGAAGCTTCACACCAGCCCCAGGCTGTCAGGATGATTCTTCTTGCGCTTGTCTTCATTACTTCCTGCAGGGAGGAAGAGCAGGTCCTGGGATGGAATCCTGGCTCCTCCACTGACCCGCTGGGTGACTCCAGGGCACGACACTTAGCCTTCCTGAGCCTCGGTTTGCTCATCTGCAAAATGGTGGTAATATCAGTACCTGCCTCAGCAGGTTGTCTGAGGATCGAGGGAGTAGATGCTTGTAAAGTGCTTCGGTTGGTGTTTGGCACCTTCAAGAACCTGTAGGTGTTCACCACCAGCCACTGTTCCTCTGTGCTATAAATGAGCCTCGTGGAACTCAAGTGATTGGTGAGGTCCCAAAGCTTCCAGTCCCCTTCTTCTGGTACAAAGCTCCTGATTTCCTTTTGGGGAACTCGCTCTCCCCCCATCGTCAGTCCTCAGGATCTGAATGAGGCATCCTAGACCCAAGCCCACGGGACATCCTGTTGGCCACGGCTGCCGTGATGGGTCCTGAGGGTGTGTGCCCAACTGCGCGAGCCTGGAGCAGCCTCCACCCCAGCAGGTGCGTCGTCCTGCAGCCACGTTGTCTCCATCCTGGGAGGGTCTGTTTGAGGGGGCAGCCAGCCCAGAGTCAGGAGTAAGAGAGAGGGGATGGAAAGCAGGACCTGGGGAGCTCTTGGGAACCCCCTGCAGGATGTCAGATCAGAAACTGAAACTCCCCACGGATTTATCAGTTACTGCAGCCAATAATTTCCTGTTTTCAGGCAGTTTGAGCCAGTCTTCCGTCACTTGCGAGACCCTCCCGGTCACCATGTCTGCAGGGAGGGCTGCGCTCACGGGGCCCAGGAGGCCCACGTTTCCTGAGCTGCTCAGAAGCGGGGGCTCCGTGTTTCTTCCCACATCATCACACACAGCGCCACCCCCAAGAAAACCCATCTAACCCATTTTACGTAAGGGGACCCTGAGGCCCACAGACGTGCCGTTCTTTCCCCAAGGACCCAAACGTGAGTACCCATCCGGGCTGAGTGCTCAGCCCCTGGGGTGTCAAGGTCAAAGCCCAGGTGACCTTGTTCTAGCCATCAGAGCCTGTCTCCCACAGCCCCACGCCACCCAGACCAGCCTGGAGAGCTGCCCAGGTGAGTCAGAGCCCCAGACCTGGGGGAGGTGCAGGAGGTGGGGCCGAAATCTGAATCTTGGAAAAAGACAATCAAAACACTTAGGATTTAAAAATAATGATAGTAATTTTAAAAGAAATCTATTAAGTTGATGAGCTGTTAGAAGGAGTAAAGAAAACACACACCAAGTTAGAGGGCCAAGTTCACTCTGCATCTAAAAGATCAGCACCCCCTTTCTCTGCCTTGCCCCCTCTCCTCAGCCTTGCTCATACCCCCTCCCCTCCTTCCCCTCCTTCCCAGATGTGGCCCAGCAGTTCCATTTCCTTGTGACCACAGAAGCCAGCACCTTGCTCCTCCCTGAACTGGCAGTGTGGGGAGCCCCTCCCCCGGCCTTTGCTCTCCCAAGTCGACAGCAGCACTTGGGGCCAGGAGCTGGCAGGCTTGGAGGAGAACATACAGGGCTGAGCTGGGCCTCCCCAGGAGGGTAGAGCCGAGGCAGCTCAGGTGTGGTTGGGGTTCCCTGCCCACCCCCCCAATAACGAGGCCTGTGGTAATGACCTACCAGCATTTGCCTCCAGTGGCTGAGCAGATCCTGAGCCCTCCACACCTCCCCTCAGCTGCAGCGGTGGGGGGGCCGGGGGGGCCGGGGGACGACTCTAGGAATGGGCATTAGGGAGAAGAAGGACCCTGGGGCTGCAATGTAGTTTCTTATTCAAAAGGAGAACAAACACGCACACTGTCAGGACAGTGGGCACGGCCTGGGTGCCCCTGTGGGCCAGGGGGTCGAACATCAGGCCCAGACCATGGAGTCAGAGACAAAAACAAACCCAGGTCTGTCCCCCTGGGGGCCCTGGCTCTTTCCACTGGCCGGGTCCGGGGAAGGGGGTGCTCTGGGTCTTTGTCATTCACATATTCACTCACTGCTTGGGCAAACATGACTGGACGCACCAGGGTCTAGGCCCTTGGGAAGTGACAGAGAAATCAGGGGATTCGGAGGGGTTAGGGGGACTCTGGGAAGGGAAGCCCAGGGTGGGAGGGTAGGGAAGGGAAAAGGGGAGGGAGAGGTGAATCAAGGCTCTCTGGCTTAACTGACAAACCCGGAGTTTACTATATGGACAGTGGGGATGGGGAAGGGGGCACAGACTCCCAGGGGAGGGGACAGCTGGGCTGTGTGCAAAGGGACGCCACCAGGCCACATCTCCTCTCGCATGTCTGCGCCTCCCCGCCGCTGCAGTCCACCAGGTGGCTTGGGGCTCCAGCCAAAGGCCCCCCCCATCTCCCACTGCCAGCCACCCGCAGGGACTGGCCAGGGGCCTTCAGGCTGCATCCAAGCCTGATTGGTTGAGCCATGGTCAGGTGTCCAGTCCTGGTCCAATCCGCTAAGACAGGGGGACAACTCCTGGCTTTATATTTTATCCAAGCAGTTATAAGTATCATCATCATGAATAATAAAAATGAATATTCATCACTCACTTTTGTGCGGGACCCGTGCTGGGAGCTCCCCACGCATCGTCTGATTTGATCTCCTCCCCCAGCCCTCCAGGAGGAGCCCGTGGTGCTCTCAGGCCTTACAGAGGAGGGAAGGGGACCTCAGAGGCAGTGTCGGGGGCCTATGGCTGGTGAAGAACAAAACCCGGACTCTAGGCCTGGCCGTCTGACTCTGGGTCCATGCTAGGAACCACAGGCTATCTGCCTGACCGTGTGCGGGCCCTGTGCTCTGCGCTCCCTGTAGGACCCCGCAGTGAATTCGAAAGATAGATGCGTGAATCTATCTATAGATGCGTTAAAATGCAAGGGTGTGGTAGAAAGGGTAAATGCGTGGCGTGGTTGCCAGGAGGGTGTGGGGTCGGGGAGGGCTGACGGCGGGCCCAGGCTGCTCAAAACCAGCCTGCAGGCTCCACGGTTGTACGGGAGAGGGGAGACACCACTTTAAAGCTCATCCAGCCCCCATCTGGGTGTGTGGCAAGGGATCGCACTTGGAGTGTCCCTGACTCTGGTGAGACCTGGGGCACCGGTGTCACTTCCCGAGCATTCTAGTGGGTGGCAGGGAAGCCACACTGAGCGGTGGGTCAGGGTGTGCACTCGGCGCAGCCAGACCTGGCTCATGTCCTGACTCTGCCTTCCCACGGGTTATGTCACAGTGGTGACTTGTCTTTGTCAAGCCTCCAAGCCTCCGTTTCGTTTCCTGTGGGCTAGGGATGGTGGTCATCCCGCTCTGTCCGGTGGCTGTGAAGGGTAAGGAAGTGAGGGAGAGCTCCGAGCACGGGGAGGGCGTGGGAGAGCAGCAGGGACCATTATTTACTCTGCCATCACCAGGACACCTGTCCACGGGGTAGGAACCTCTCCAGGCACAGCACACAGCAGGTGCTCAGGGGCCGCTGCCCGTGGCGGGGTCCCCTCCGTCCAGCAGGATGCAGCCCCCCCGCCCCGACGCCCCATCTGCCACAGGGCCGGCAACAGAACCATGTGACTCTCGAAGAAGGCTCTGTTTTGTGGAATTCTCCATCTCTTTTTCCCTTCAGCCTGGGATCCATCGCCTTATTGACTTGAGCGGCTTTACGTGCCGCTCGTCTCTGGCAGAATGACAGAGAGCCAAGGTCTCGGCGCCCTTTGCTCGGGCTTTTATCTGCCTGATTTCAGGCGGTTGGAGCCCCGGCCGCCACTCAGCGGGAGAAACGTCCAAACTATATTAAATCACAGGTTGCGGGCTGGTGACAGGAGAACACTTGTCACCCACCCCTGCTGGTCCTCTGCCTCCCAAGCTCCTGGTGGGGAGGAACCATCTTTGCCTGCCTCGGGGGCTCGTTTCCCAGCCTGCCCCCATAATCCCTGCGGTGGTGGCCATGGCCGTGGCCGTGGTTTTCTGGGGATGGAGTGGGCGTGGCCTGGCAGTGCCGGGCCAAGCCTATTTACCCTCTTTTCATCATTATTAGTGGTTTTTGTTTTGTTTAAATTTTGGGAGTGTCTTAGTTTGCTGGGGCTGCCATAACAAACAGTACTAGACCGGGTAACTAAAAACAAATGTAGTTCTCACAGTTCCGGAGGCTGGGCCGTCAGAGATCGGGGCGCCAGCGAGGTCTGGCTCCAGCGAGAGCCCTCATCCTGGCTTGCAGACAGCCGCGGACTCCTGGGGGAGTCCCCATGCCGGGGACAGAGAGCGCCAACAAGCTCTGATATCTCTTCTTATAAGGGCCCTGACCCCATCCTGAGTGCCTCACCCTCCTGGCCTCACTGGAACTTAATTACCACCCAAAGCCCCCTTCTCCAAGGACCACCACATTGGGGGTTAAAACTTCGACACAGGAATTGGGGTTAGGGGGAACACAATTCAGTCCAGAGCAGAGAAGGTAAGACACTCTTCCTGTTAAATATTCAAGAAGTGTAGGTGGGTATAGAGAGGACAAATGTCCCTTCCCCACCACGTTGTCATAAACCCGCTTCCCAGATGGGACACTGGATGAGAACTATAATAAAATAATAGGGTGCCTGGGTGGCTCAGTTGGTTGAGCGGCTGCCTTCGGCTCAGGTCATGATCCTGGAGTCCCGGGATCGAGTCCCGCATCGGGCTCTCTGCTCGGCAGGGAGTCTGCTTCTCCCTCTGACCTTCCTCCCTCTCATGTGCTCTCTCTCTCTCATTCTCTCGGTCTCAAATAAATAAATAAAATCTTAAAAAATAATAATAATAAAAACCTTGCTGTCTTAGGTCCTGTATGATAAGTTTCTGGTCACATTCATTCAATTAATATCTGAACCTCATGACGTAGACACTGTGGTTACTCTTGTTTTAAGGGTGGTAAACTGAGGCGTGGAGCAGTGGAATGAACCCCACGATACCCACTGATAACCATCAGAGGGGCTGAAACCTGGGTCACGGAGACCGCCAAGCTCCGTTCTTTCCACCTCGCCTTATATTTTTCTCTGCATAGTCTACACTTTCTGTGACAGAATGGGAATATTTGGCATATGCTCATTTGTAATTTGCTTTTCATCTGAGAGCGCCTCCCCATGTAAAGCTTCTCTAGCTTTCAACGGCTGCCCGGCGTTCCACTGTAATAAGGCACCATCATTTATGTTAGTCAGTTCCCTCTGGGTGTGTTTCTGTATTTGGGCGCCTGCTTTTTTTTCCCTATTACAACCAATGATGCTTGCTATTTTATTTTCTCTCATTCATTTCAAATTATTTCTAACTATCCAAGGGCTATCTGCAGACACTCTTATTGCTATATATTCAAGCAGGTCATATAAAGGAAAAGCACCTCTGTGCTCCCTCCCCTCCAGATCTCCCCCTGCCTCCTTAGTAACCACTGACATCAGCATGGTATGTAATCCTTACAGACCTCTGTGGATGCACTCGTATACACACGTGTATGCACGCTTGATTTTAAACAGATAAAAGGTAGCATATTATAAGCATGTGTGTATCTAGCTTTCTAATCTTTAACAATATCATAGACATCTTTCTATGTCAGCACATAGAGGGGGACCTCTTTGGCTTTCATGAAATGATTTATTTCAGATGCTTAGATATTTCTCCTTTCTGCCTTTCCTCCCTCACTCCCTCCACCTGCCCTCTCTCCCTCTCCCTCCTCTCCCTCCCTCTCCCTTCTCCCTCCCCCTCCCTCCCTTGCTTTCTTCCTTTCTTTCCCAATTCCCCTACTAATGAATATTTAGGCTGTTTCTGTTTTGTTCTCTATATAAACATCCGTATACTGCAATAAACATCCTTCTGTGTGCCTCATGGTGTGCACATGGGAGTTTGTCTCCAGCATCAATACCCAGACATGGGATTGCTGAGCTGAAGGCTTGCCAGGCCAGGGCTTGTCTGAGACCACAGGAGGCCGGGGAACAGCTGGGTTGTGGGTGCCTGGTGGCTGTTTGCTGCAGGTGGCATGAGGGAGACAGGGAGGGATCTGCCCTTCACTTAGTCATCTATAGACCAAGGCCATGCTCCTGGGCAGCTCCTGTGGTGTAGGTTGGTAGACTTGTTTTTATAAAAAGAGGTAGTGTAACCACTGGAAAGAGTGCCCTCCAGAAGCCGTCTGGCTCCCTCCCTGGCATTTTCTCCTGGAGCGACTGGGGGAGGCTCTCTATTACCTTCGGGGTATTGGGCTGGCAACAGCTTGGGGCTAACTTTCTGTCCTCATGAGGTTTGTCCTGGGTACAGAGGGAGAAACTGAGGCCACTTTGCAGAAAGAGGCAGAGGCAAGTAGAGAGAAAAGGTGGTTATAAGGAGAGTCCTGGTGGCACAGAGACCCTGATTCTGGCCATTTCTTCTTCGGTCCCAGGAGCTCCCAGCCTTCCTCCTGCCCTGGGGCCTACCTGACCTCCAAAGGCCTCAACTGCTGAACTGGGGTCTGATGCTGCCACCCAGGGCCCTGATAGATACTGGGAGTGGGCTCATGAGTCACGAGGGGTCCAGATGGGCAGAGTGGGTCCCCAGGCTTGTAGAAGGGTCTCCTCCAGCCCAGTTTCTTGACTTCAGAGTCTCCTACATCCCACCCTCCAATCTGCCCACTCTGCCTCCTAAAGCACAAGGCTGGCTTTGTCATGCCCTCAACTTAACCTTCAGGAGCTGTCCCTTGCTCTTAAGGTCAAGGTCATGCTCTTCAGGGGCGCCTGGGTGGCTTAGTCTGTTAAGCGTCTGCCTTCAGCTCAGGTCATGATCCCGGGGTCCTGGGATCGATCCCTGCATCAGGCTCCCTGCTCAGTGGGTGGGGGGGTCTGCTTCTCTCTCTCCCTCTGCCTCCTCCCCGCTGCTCATGCTCTGTCTCTCTCTCTCTCAAATAAATGAATACAATATTTAAGGGAAAAAAAAGGTCACGCTCTTTAGCCTGGCGAGTGGGGCCCTAGAAGGTCTGGCTTCTGAGCGCCTCATTTCTCCTTCTATGCCTGCACACCTGATCTTCTGGCTGGACCCTACTTCTGTGTGTTCCGTGACAGTCATTCTCTCTCCTCCAAGCCTTGAACATGCTGTCTCCATGGCCTGGGCACATTTCTTCCTCTTTTCTAGCTCACTCCCACTGGAGTGGGGTTTTCTAGATACCTCATCTTTCAGGCTTGGAATTAAACATCCCTTCTTCTAGGAAGCCCCCTTGCTTCCCTCCTCTGTGCTCAGCATCATGGGTAGCCTGCAGATTTGGTTGTCTGGTGAGAGCTGCATCCTTGGTCCTGCCACAGGGCTCAGTAAGGACCCTGGTAGTTACAGAATGAATGAGCCCAACCAACAGGTGTCAGGCAGTGTGGAACACCACAGCCATGGAATCAAGACAGACTGGGGACCAAAACCTGATGCCAAGCTGACTGCATCGCCCCCCCCCCCCCCCCCCCCCGCAGGTCACTTTCCTTCAGGGCAAATGCAAACATTATCACCTACTTCTGTTGGAGAAAAGATAATGAGGGTGACAGTGTTTGGCAAATGCATTATGCAAATATTAATCTTTAAAGTCACACTGGGTCACTAAGGCTCCATGTGCACAAATTGTTCTGACAAATCTGATGGTGTTTCTTTAGGTTGAAAATGCAAACATCTCAGGTATAGGGCAGAGGGGAAACAGAAACACACATTGAATGAAATGCTACAACGTGCTTACCAGGCACAACCAAATATTAATTTTCTGCATAAAAAAAAACCCTCACAACTTTGGTCAGGTTATTATTATTTATCTCAGAAACTTTGTAAAAAAATTTTCTGTTGCAAATGGCACGTTCGTCTTCGTACGTTGATTTGGAATCCAGCAAACGCGTTAAACTCCCTTATGATCTGTAGGCTCTCGTTTGCGTTTTGGAAAAAATCAAACACAGCGTATGCAAATAATGACAGTTTTTCCTCTCCCTTCCCCATCTGTATACTTTTCATTTCTTTTTGTTGTGAAGTGCTTTAGAAAAGACCTCCCATGTTGAATAGAAAATGATGCTGGCAACCATCCTTGTCCTGTTCTTACTCTTAAAGGGAAAGGGAAAGCTTTCAACATTTCACCACAAAATATTGTTTGCTGTAGGCTTTTATTTTTTTTTTTTACTAGAATCTCTTTTATTCCTTTCATTCCTCGTTTGCCAAGGGTTTTGCCATGAATGGATGCCAACTTTCATCAAATGCTTTTGCTCAATCTATTCAGATGATCACCTCCTTTGAAAAGACCTAATGTGATAGATTACGTTAATTCATATACTAACATTAACCTAACATCGTATTCCCAGGAAAAACCAAACTTGGTCATAATACAAATGTCTAATTTATTCACTGCTGGCATTCTCTTGCAAAATTTTTAAAAGACTCTTTTGCATTTATATTTTTGGGTGAGCCTGCTCCACAATTTTCCATTTATGGTGGGACTTGGGATTCAAGGTTTTGTTTGTCTCATAAATAGAAGTATTAACATAGGACTAGAATAATCTCTGCCTTAAATGTTGGAGAGAACTCATTTATAAAACCGTGTGGATAAAGTGTTTTATTTGTGGGAAGATTTCTACTCTTGATTAGACTTAATGGTGACGAAATTATGAAGAATTCAGAAATTTCTCTCTGGGTCAGTTTTGGTAGTTATATAGTTTTTTCCTAGGAATACAGTCAATTAATCTAGAACCTCAAATTTATTGGCATAAAGCTGTTCAATTTTCCATGCATTCGATTTTACTATTTCTGCAGCCGTTTCCCTTTCCCGTCGCTAATATAGCTTATACGTGTGTGCTCTCTTGCTCTCCCAGTCTTTGTTCAGTTTTGCCAGGATCTCCTCCTGTTTTTACATTTTTTCAAAGAACAAACTTTTGGCTCTGTTGATTCTGTCTGTTATATTTGGGACTTAACCTTTCTGTGCCTCAGTTTCCTCTTGTGATGCTGAGAGATACAGTTTCCCAGGTGAACATGCCTGGAGAGTTAAGAAGGTCAGGAGTGGGTTGGAGTTTGGCCACAGCTATCCACCAAAGCAGCGACAGTCAAGGGGCAGGGAGGGGCAGCTTGTGATCCAGGTAGTGGATGGAGGGGAGGTGAATTTTCTTGAACCATGTTGCTATAGACTGAATGTTTGTGCCCCCTCCCCCGCCATTCATGTGTTGAAACTTAATCCTCAATGTTATGGTATTAGGAGGTGGAGGCCTTTGGGAGGTGTTTAGGTGGTAAGGGTGGGGCCCTCATGAATTGGATTAATGTCCTTATAAAGGAGACCCCAGAGAGATCCCTTGTCTCCCACTCTGTGAGGGGAAGAGGAAGAAGAGGGCTCTCACCAGACAACCAAATCTGCAGGTACCTTGACCTTGGACTTCCCAGCCTCCAGAACTGTGAACGTAAATTTTTCTTGTTCATAAGCCACCCAGCCCTTTTGTTACAGCAGTCCCAGCGGACTAAGACACGCATGGACGCCACAGACTTTCACTGGCCTTGAGCAATCTTCTTGGGAGGAAGGGATCCCAGCACTGGGGTGGACTGAACAAGGAGGATCTTTGGGGTTGGGGAGGGGCCCAAAAGGTCAGCCAGAGAGAGCACGCCCTGTGTCAGGGAACTATGTAGTCCCCATAAACACATCTACCTGTGCAGCGGGAGGGAGCTGTCTTGTGCGTGCCGCCCAGGACCAGGACCTCCAGCAGAGGAGATTGTCTGTCCCAGAATGCCATACAGTTGGAATCACATTATACAGTCTTTGCCTACTGGCTTCTTTCACTTAGCAATATGCATTGAAGTTTCATCCATATCTCTTCAGAGCTTGATAACTCATTTTTTTTAAATCACGGAATAATATTTCATTATATGGCTGTACCACAGTTTGTTTACTCATTCATCTATTTAAGGATGCCTTGATTGTTGCCAGTTGTTGGTGATTGTGAATACAGCGGCTACAAATATTCATGTGCAGATTTTTGTTGTGGACACAAATTTTCAAGTCATTTGGGTAAGTGCCTGGGAGCGTGAAGCTCTGTGAGAAATCGCCAGGCTATCTTCCGCAGTGGCCGTGCCATTTTGCATTCCTACCAGCAGTGAGGGGGCATCCCTGTGCTCTGCTTCCTTGCCAGCATGTGGTGCTGTCCGAGTTTCGGGTTTTCACCTTTCTAATAGGTGTGCTGGCTCCTCACCCTGTGGTCTCCAGGAGCGTCCCGTTTTCCAGCTAGCCCTCACTCAGCCTCTGGCAGCTCCTCAAAATCACCATGAAGATATCCTCAGGCCACTTTATGGGTCTGGTTGCTTCTGAGGAGAGTTTAATAAATGGACTGTTCATAAAGGTGAGGTCAGAGTGAAGGGTCACCACCAGGTCAGGCTGGGGGACCAGCTGCGCTTACAATGGGCAGGGCCTGAGCTCCCTCTGTCCCCTGACCTCTGTCAACTTCTATTTTGGTAGACCACCGTGGCATTTCGAGTCCCCAGGAATTAGTGTCAAGTCAGATTCAGTGTCTAGGAGTCCCCCAAATGAACTCCCTTTCCCAGTAAGTGGCTGCAGGTCGCTTGGGGGAGGGCTGCTGTATGTGTTTGCGGTGACAGTCCCTGGCCCCCTGTAAGGTGCCAAGCTTCCCTTCAATCAAAAGCACCTGTATCTGGGACTGGACTTGGGTCTTGACACTGAGCGAGAGGCTTTCACCTTCCACTGTGGTGACTGAAGTGAGGTACGTGTCTAGCAGACCTAGGGTTTTGTTTTTTGGGGGTTTTTGTTTGCTTATGTGTTTTCCAGTTAGACCAAGAATGCTCTAGTAGACTGCTCATATATTTATTTTCTAGGGATGCCATGATCAGGGATCCCTACAGACAAGGCATCTGATGACCTGTACCTCCCTGTCGTCTGTTTCAGTAGATGCTCCTACCTTAATTTCGGCCTCTGTTCCTCTAGATCCCATCATCCCCATCCCACTAATTTCCATGAGCCTATTTCAGTAACAGCTTTCACCCAAGGCCATACCTATCCTATAAAGAAGAGCAACCACGGGGCTTTTCAAAGATGCAGGGAAGGCATATGCGCTCCCTTCACTGATGAATTCCTCAACGCCTTCATTTCTTCTGGGTGTTCTCACACAACACAGTTAAAGGTGGGTGTACAGGCTGCACAGGATAAACCAAGCCCAACATTTCTAGCTTCCTAAGCCTTTGGATTCCCTCCTGCACATCATCCCTGGCTTCTCTCCACATGAGAGTTCTCGAATCACAGATGTAGAACATCATCAAATAAGACTTCTAGTCAACCAACCAAGTAAGCTGTGGCCACCTCCATTTTCATCCAGATTACATCCCGAATTGCTGGTAAGAGCTCTCATATCAATGAATTGGGGCCAATTTTGTTTTTCATATCCTCCCTGGTCTAATACCAGCAGAATCCACTCCTATATGCTCTCCAGGTTTGCCCCAATTTATGCTAGCAAAGTCTTGTTTTTATTGTGCAAACTATATCTTCTGGGTCATAGTTCATACCTGTCCCCTTGGAGCGTGCTGAGATTTGGTCCTAGTTATGGGTCTCGTAGCAATGGCAGGCAGTTGTCATGGCTCTTGAGGCGAGTGAGCTTCCCCTTTAAAGGCCTATGCCCCAGGTGACTTTGTCATAGACTTTCCAAGCAGAGGACGGCTGGTGTCTCTGGACCCTGGAGGGAAAGCCACTTTCACAGTCAAGGGGTGCTTGGAGTGGTTTAAGACTTTGGTATCATCTAGTTCCAACCAGATGCTCCCCTTCAAGGGTTTCCAGATCCTGGCTTCTTTTTTTCCCCCCAAGAGAAGTGATTTTTCAAGGACCTTTCACATAAGACACTTGTCAAGACTATAAAGTCAATGGATGTTGGGATTAAGCAACCTGCTTAATTAATTTTGTATGGGATTTCAGACACAATCAGCATTGTGACTGCAAGAAAGGAGAAATTTGTTTAGGGCTGTCATAGCTAAGAGGTAAAGGACTGAGCTTATGACTTTTCTTCTACATGCTCCGGTGCACTCAGGAGGGTCCCCCACTGCCCCCATAGTGACCATCACCACCATGACAGTCAAGTGTTGTGGCCACATGTGCTCCCGAGGCACTTATTTCAGTTGGCACTTCATCATGATCAACTGTAGGTGATCATGATGCCACCGAAAGCCATTACTGAGATGCCAGTAATCCATGGCCTGACTAATCCCGATGCCACTGAAAGCCATGGATTACAGTCATCCCATTTCCCATTGGCAAGGGGTTCGGCACTGTGTTCATAGACGAGGGCATGACCAATCTGATCCCAAGGGTCCTATCTTTCTGGGTCTGTCACCTGGATCCCACCTAGTGCCAATTCCTCATCAGCCAGGGTCCAAACAGGAGACAGAAACCACCTCGAATTTGGACAGGCCATGTTCAATATAAATAATGATTACGTAACTAGGGATTGTTTGCCAGGGGCAAACAGAACTCAGAGGAAGGCAGGAGTGGCAGGTGTAAGGGGCGGCCACTACATGTAGGGTTCTATGCAAGGAGAGAACACATCTAGAAGAGTCTCCCTTGCACTTTGCCCCCACCACCACGGTGCCAGCCCCGTCAGAGAGTGCGTGTGGTAGCCCGCTGGATAGTGGAGGGAATTTGCTGGGGTGGGGGGCGTGAAAGTGGAACTTGCTGGGTTATAGGTGAAGCCATCCACAGGGAGACAGCACACCCAGGAACCTGCCAGCGCCTGCTCACTGGGGTGGTGGGCACCACTAGGTACCTTGTAGTGCTCGCTTTTGTACCCTTGAGAATAATCAAAGAAGAGCGTACCAGAACCAAGAGGAGAAGCCCCCATTTTTTTCCTCCTGGGTTCCTCCCGTGACAATTACTGGCAAAGTTTAACATCATACATATGAGGTATCATAGATATGATGACATATGTTACACATTTTATAACATCATCTCTATAGGTGTATATACCTTTGTATATCTGACAAGGGAGACATGGGGGATATTCTGGTATTGCGTGCAGGTAACAAAGGATTTGGAGCTGAGAGCCAGTAAATGGATAAGTGATACACTTAGGTACTGTACACCATTGTATAACCCAGAGCACATTATTTGTCTTTTCTGAGTCTTGATTTCCTCTTCGTGAAGGGGGAGAGTCGCCACCCTCCTGCTGGGTTGCCCTGAGGTCTGAGATGAGCATGTCCAGTGCCCCGTACACAGCTGGTGCTTAATGAGAAGAAGTGAACACATGTTGGCAAATGGCCCCGCTCTGCATTTTGGGGTCTGGTTTCTGGACCTGTCCTCCAGTGGGGGTCTTCCTGCCCCTGTTGGAGCCTCCCTGGGCTCTGGAGTTGTGAACCAGAAGTCGAAGAAGGGCCCTGGAGGTCGGAGAGACCCAGGGCCCTCTCTTTCCTCTTCTACCCTGCTGTAAATCCTTGATAAGTTACCTACAATCCCTGAGCCTCAGTTTCCTTCTTCATCACCTGCCATGACCTTGACCCAGTATATAGTCAAGTGTGCTGGGAACAGCCCTGAGTGGGCTCCCAGGAGAGCTGGAATCCAGCCCCCCTCTGTCACTAGCCTGCTGTGTGTCCTTGGGTGGTGTCTCTCCCTCCCATCTGTCTAATGTTTGCCCATCTGTCTAATGAGGGGGTTACACTCAGGTCTCCCAGGTGTCCCCCACTCCCCCTAGCTCTTGATTCTCTGATTCTCCACCGCTCATCTCAGCAGACAGACGCCACCCAGTGGCACCATCTCACTTCCTGGGGAGGCCACTGCCACATTGAAAAGCTGGGCACATCCGCAGTTCCCGCTTAATTACTCTGGCTTCTGTTTACTGCCTCCCCAATTCCCCGAGCAAACATCTCCATTACTGGGAGTAATTTACTAGCACCAGCTTCCACAGCGAGGAGTGGAAGCTTTGAGACATACCCTCACCCCAGCCCCCACAGCCTGGAGGGGCATGAAGAGTATTTCAGGACTTTGGGGCCCTTGGGCCTGGCCCTTCCAATCTGCAGCACATCCCAATCTCTTCTGGAATCTGCAGACTGCCTCGAAAGTGTTAGAGCATGAACTTAGGAGCCTGATGGACCTGGGTTTGGCCCGGCTGTGCTCCTCCCTCTGACCTCAGGTAGGGTGCTTGTGCACCTGCCCCACCCCCCAACCCCATTCCTGCCTGGAGGAGGCATGGCCCTCAGCCCTCAGGCTTTGCAGGGCAATGGGACTTTGAGGCAAATTCCTGGGTGACTCCAGAAGGGGGCGTTCTCTGGGCCAGGTGCTTGTTTCTGGGCAGAGACCTGCCTGAGGGAAAGCTCGGACCAGGGCGGCTTCTGTCTCTGCACGCTGCCCTGGAATTTTCTCCTCCTGGGTGGTGAGAGCATTCAGCGTGGGGTCGCTGGTGCCCCAAGGCAGGCTGGGACAGCAACTGCTCACCTTTGGGGTTTGGCATTTGAGGTGTTCCCGCTGCATGGCTCTCTGGGCCTGGCCCCCAGGGGTCCCGCGGCTCCCGGACCCGGGATAGAAGTCGGGTCTGGGGAGACAGAGCCTCGGCCAGCCCAGCAGAGCCCAGAAGAGGCCTTTGATTCATGAACCACTGGACTTGGGTGGAGTTAGCCACTGGGTTTCCAACTGATTTCCAGGGGGAGGAGGATGGAGCTATAAGCTTCTAGAATGGGCTTGCAGCCTGGCGGGGATCTGAGCTCCGCAGTGGGCAGGAAGTGACTGACCCACCCAGGCCCCCAAGAGGGAAGATAATGAGGTAAAGAAAACCCATCTGCATGGGGCTCCTCCGGGGCCTCAGAGACAGAACTGCTGCGTCAGGAATACATGCCCAGCTCTGCAGATGCAAGGGGCCAGGTGGAGAAAAGGTGGCCTCCCCTCCCCTCCCCTCCTGGCTCGGAGGAGGCTCCAGTTTGTAAAGGATGAGGTCAGGAGAGTCCTGGCAACTTCAGAACTCAGGGGTGATCTCCAGGGACCTGCCCTCCCTACAGCCCCCAGCCGGCCCTTGTCCTGCAGCCCCCTCCCCCAGGTGGGCCCTGGGTCCCCCGCAGGCTCCGAACAAGGAAGGGAGGAGGGAGCCAGCTTCTCTGTGGGTTTGGGAAAGGGAGTCCTGGGTCCGAAATCCATGGGCTGTTTCCACCTGCTGGCTGCGGGACCTCGGGTCAGCTCCATGCACACCCTGGGCCTCAGTTTCCTCTCCTGTGAGATGGGATATGAGGAGACTGCCCTCCAAGCATGGCTGTGGGATGAGATGAGATACCACGGGAGGGGAGCAGCACAGCCCTTGGTGCGCAGCAGGTGGGACGCAGCCCAGGGTGACAGATCCCCAGTAAAGAGCTGATTCTGGTGGCCATCGTCTGTGTAATCCTTGGATACGTACCTTAGCCTCTCTGTGCCTCGGCTTCCTCACCTGTAAAATGGGAGGGCTGATAAGGTGCCAAGACACGGCTGAGGGACTTTTACAGGCCAGGCTCTGTTCTACTCCCTTTGCAATAATCCCGCAAGGGAGATATCATTGTTAGTCCTGTTTCATAGGTGAGGAAACTGACCCAGACAGGGGGAATAACTTGTACAAGGCCAACTAGGAAGTGGTGGAAGCAGGACTCGAACCCAGATCTCTCTAACTTTGGAGTCCAAGCTCTTACCTGGAAGAAAGTGCCACTCCCCACCTTATTACTAAATATCAGCACAGGATTCAGGACATACTGCTGAGACCACCTGCTGTTTAAGGGGAAGATGTTGTGGTCAGAGCTGGGGTGGCTGGGGCCTGGAATAATCAGGGGAGACTTCCTGGAGGAGGTGGAGAGGTGGGCAGGACAGACCGGCCTGTGGTCCGGAGAAGGTGTTGGGGAGGCTGAGCTCAGGGAGCACAGCGAGGGCAGGGCCAGGCCGAGGGTCCAGCCCCAGGGCTCACTTTGGGATGCGGGCCGGGCTTCTGGAATCACTTACATGGCTAGAAAATGTTCAGAGCTGGCCTCAGGCTCTGAGGTTCCTCAGGTATCAGTTGTTAGCACATTAGCTGGTTTCTGTCTCTGTTAAGAAGTTGTATATTTCCTCATAATTCAATGTCATGGTTGCAGCAATTCGGTGTCTCAGACTCTATAATCAGGGGTGAGTTGTGGCTTTTCTCCTCTGCATTTACATAGTTCTATTGACTTGTCCTTCATTATTGAGCTTGTAATTCTTTCCACGAGCTTTCATCGATTTCCATATCGCAATATCTCCTGATGCCCTTTTGAGGGCATCTGTCTAATGAGGGGGTTTCACATGGCCTCACATCAGGGTTAAAGTATTTTTACTTTGAGCTTATTTTATTATAAAACCACATCAATGCCTCCCTGGGGATGCCTGTGTGCCCTCCTAGGGATGTCTGCTTTATCTCCTCAGACTGTTTTTGCCTTTTCACACCCTGTGTGACTTATTTTGGGTGGCTGGACATGATGTGTCCATCACAGGAACTCAGGTAAACTCGTGTTTGATGTGAGATTTTCTGTTGATCTGGCTAGGAGTGAGGCTGTGTTTCTGTTTGCTGTACTTGTGATATCAGAGGCTAGAGTTTCCTCCATTGTCCTGTTTTTGTCTCTCCTGTTTTGGGTTTTCTTAGAGACTCCCTAAATAGGGTCTGAAACTTGAAGTTCATTTAGCTGTAATCCTGTCACCAAACGGGAGCCCTACTGAAGTGGCGTGGGCGTGAAGGTGGGGGAGGAGAGGAGGTATTCGGTGGGTTCTTCCAGAAGCCTGAGTTGGGCATTTCCCTTCCCCCAGGTAGCTAGGCTCTGGTAAAATTGGTTCCCTTGGAACAGGCCTTCTTCAGGGAACAGAATGCTCAGCGCCTATTTCAAAATGTCTATTTTCTCTTCTCCCTGCTGGGAAGCAGGAGGGGACTTTTCTCCTCTCCTCACATTCAAAACCTGGTAGGGCCCCCGTAGGTAAGACTCATGAAAATATGGTTTGCCTTCCAGGATTTGGCTGCTTTGGAGTTTTTCATCTCTCAAGCTAAGCAGCACTGAGTCTCCAGCAATTCATCACATACAGTTTAAAGTGGTCCCAAAGATACCAGCTCCAGTTATGGGCTTGTGTTCCTGGTAAGCGGGGATCGTAGGTATCTGCTTGTCTCTCCAGTTTTCGGGGCACCAGTTTGTCTGTGGTCTCAATTCTTTGATGCATCTAGGAAGATGGTTCTCAGTCAGTTCAGCATTTTTTCTCATTGTGAGGATGAGAATGAAAACTTCCTCACTCTTCACAGTAATTTGCAACATGCAGCTCTTACACATGTTTTGTTACATGTGTAGCTAAGTATGCTGTTTCCTTTGGAGACTGTGTCATTGTGTTCTAAATGTCAGTTTCCACATGTTCACTGCCAGTACATTCGAATACGATGAAGTTTTGGGTGTTGATCTTTTATCCTGTAACCTTGCTGTACCCACTTATTATTAGTTCTAGGAAGATTTTCTCTTGTTGCTGTTGTTTTGGTAGATTCCTTGTGATTTTCTACAAAGAGAGTCATACCATCTCCAAATAGGAGAAGTTTTATTTCTTTCTTTCAAATCTGTATGTCTTTTATTTCTTTTTCTTGCCTTATTGCAATGGCTTTCTCATCTAGTAATAGGAATATGAGTGATGAAGGTGGGCATCCCCTCCCGTTCCTCATCTTTGGGGCAGACATTCAGTCACGCACCATTAAATATGACAGCAACTGTGGGATTTTTGCAGCTGCTCTTAATCAAGTTCAGGAAGTTCCCTTCCATTTCTACTTTTTACAAGAGTTGTGTTTTGTTTTTTTAACCATAAATGGGTATTGAATAATGCCAAATGCTTTCTCTGTGCCAACTGATAGGATTGTGTGATTTTTCTTCTCTAGCCTATTATTATGCTGGATTATGCTGGTAGATTTTTGAGTGTTGAACCAGCCTGGCAAACCATAATAAATTCCACTTGCATATGGTGCATAATTCTTTTTATATGTTGTTGGATTTGATTGCTAATAACTTTTTTTTTTTTTTTGAAGATTTTTGGGTCTAAGTCTGTGAGAGATATTGGTCTATTCTTTTACCTTTTTTCCTACGCTGTTTGGTAACAAGCTAACATGGGTTTCATCTATTGCTTTGAAAGGGCTCCCTGCTCTTCTATTTTCTTGAAGAAATTGTATAGCTAGCGTTGGTGGTAATTCTTTTTTAAAATGTGTAGAATTCTCCAGTGAAACCATCTAAGCCCAGAGATTTCTTTTGGAGGAGCTTTTTAATTATTACCTCAGTTTCTTTAATGGTTATTCTGATGACCTATCTCATCTTGGTTGAGTTTGGTAATTTGGGGTTTTCAAGGAATTGGACTATTTCTTCTAAATTGTCCAGTTTATGATGGTAAATTTGTTAATAGTATTTTCTGAAATATTTTTAATGGCTGCAGGATTTACAGTGCTATCCTTTATATCACTCCTGGGACTGGCATATTGTCTCTTCTCTCTTTTTGTTCCCATCAGGCTTTTTTTTTTTTTTAAAGATTTTATTTATTTATTTGATAGAGAGAGACACAGCAAGAGAGGGAACACAAGCAGGGGGAGTGGGAGAGGGAGAAGCAGGCTTCCTTCTGAGCAGGGAGCCCAATATGGAGCTTGATCTCAGGGCCCCTGGATCATGACCTGAGCCGAAGGCAGATGCTTAACGACTGAACCACCCAGGTGCCCCTGTTCCCATCAGTCTTGCCAGAGATTTATCAATTTTATTGATTTGTTTGAAAAACAGCTTTTTGTTGTTGTTGTTGTCACTGATTTTTCTCTATTGTTTTCCTATTTTCAATGTCATCACTTCCTGCTTATCTTTATAATTCCCTCCCTTCTGCTTGCTTTGGGTTTATTTTGCTGTTCTTTTCCTGGTTTATTGAAGTCAGAGCTTAGACAATTGACCTGAGACCTTTCCTCATTTCTAATACAAGCATTTAGTGCTATGAACTTCCCTCTCAGTGCTGACTTAGTTGCATCCTAGATAGTTTGATATGTTGTATTTTTGTTTTCATTTGTTCTCTGTAATTTTTTTAAAAAGTTACTTTTGAGACTTCCTCTTTGGCTCATGAATTATATAGAGGTACGTTGTTTAAATTCTACATATTTAGAGATTTTCTCTGTTGTTACTGGTATCTACTTTGATTCCGATATGACCAGAGAACACACTCTGTACCATTTCAATTTTTAGAAGTGTATTGAGTTTTACTTTATGGCTCATATGGTCAAGGTATGGTCTGTCTTGGTAAATGTTTTGGGGGTACTTCAAAAAACCGTGTATTCTGTTGTTGTTGAGTGTTGTGTTCTATGTAGGTCAGTTAGATCCTGCTGGTTGATTGCATCATTTAGATCTTCTATAGTTCTGCTCTGTAATATCATTTCATTTCTTGTTTGAAACTTCTCTTTCTTTGCTGAGATTTCCTTTTTTTTTTTTCATTTGTTTCAAGAGAATTTGTGATTAATTTTTGAAACATTTTAAGTGGCTGCTTTAAAATCCTTGTCAAATTAATTCCGGGATCTGATTCATCTTGGTGTTTGGCATCAGTTGATTGTCTTTGCTAATTTAAATTTTAATTGTCTTGGTTTTGGATATGATGAATAATTTTTTATTGTATCCTGCACATTCTGTCTACTCTGTTAGGGGAGTCTAGGTGCTATCTAAATCTTATTTTAGCAGGCAACCCCCCTGTTTGGGTTTAGCATGTGGGTTCTTGGCCTGTTGTTGTGGGTTGTGGTCCCAGAGGCAGCTTGGATTATCAGAGCCTTGTGCTATTTTGGTCTGCATGGCTTATCTGGTACTGCCTTGATTCCCACTGGTCCTCTCTGCAGCTGCCTGAGGGGATGTCAGGGGCTCTTTAGGCCTGCTGTGGTGGGCTGGGCTATGGTGGGGTCCCCCTATTTAGTGGTGCTTTCTGGCTTCCCTGAGGTCTCTGGTAAGGGAGTAGAGTGTCAGGCTCATGGAGACACAGAAGCTCCTGGACTGGGATATTTGTGACAGGGTCCCTGTTTCTGGTTCAGCTGACCCACCCCAACCCCAGGAATGCTTTGACATGGCTTACAAACATAAAGCATTACAATTTCAGCTATTTCAAGTAACTCAGTGCTGCTTGGAACAGACACCCTCACTCCATTTCTGAGAGCATATCAGGATGTACGAACCCCCAAGCTTTGGGGCGGGGGGATTGAGAACAAGGGCGTCAAGAGGCTGTCACTTGGCAACGACACAGGGATTGTGCACATAGACACAGAACATGTCTAATTGGCCACATTAAGACGGCTGGCTGTGCAAGCATCAGTAGGGTGGGTTTAATTACTTCAGTTTTTAACCTTCTCCACCTCAATTAAGGGCTTTGGAATCTACACTTAGACGTCAATCCCCGCTCAGCCACTCACCAGTTGGCATCTCTGGGTCTGTTTCCTCATCTCGTGAAGGGAGAGATAAAAGTCCTCACCTCTCAGCTTGGCTCGCAGGACGCTGACGTGAAATGCTGAGTGCAGCAAGGGGCACCTGGTGGATCCTGCTCAGTTACCATCAACAATTATCATGATCTGGCAAATTCAAGATAATGGGGATGTCTGTCTTAATAGTGATAATGAGATAATAATGATGCTTCGATTAGGACTAATAATGTTGTGTTTAGAAAACAGGACTTGATGAGCCCAGCCTCGGTCTGAATCCTGACTCCAGTGCTTATTCACTGGGGGGACACAGGGCAAGTTACTTACTGCTGTACGCCTCAGCTTCCTCATCCGTAAAGTGAGGATAGTGATGAGACCTAGCTCATCGATGAGCCATGCAAAGGGCTCAACGGGGTCTTTGGAATGCTATAAGGGCTCAGTAAATGTTGGCTACAGTTTGCCACAAAGGCAGAGATCTTTGTGTTTTGTTCATGGCTGCATCCCTGGACCCCCAGAACCTAGAATAGGGCTTGGCTCTGTCCTGGCATGGTGGGGCCTCAGCCCGGCTGCCGGCCCGTCCCCGGCCCAGGGCTGCGCCTGCTTCATGACCGTCTGCAGAGCATGCCAGGGAACCCCACGCCCACTCTGGGCAGCTGAGGAGGCCTCACTGCTGGTGTCAGGGTTGAAGGCGCGGGTCGGAGCTGCCTCCCCCTGGGCGCCATCACTGAGGCGCTGGCCCCTCTCTCTGTCCCCCACACTCCCCCCCCACCCCCAGCTGGACATTAGACTAATGGGCCGTCCAGAGTCCCTTGCATCTGCACGGTTTTCTGGGCTGGAATGTGGGCAGAACCAGCGGCCAGGAAGCGGGAGGGCCTCCTTCCACCAAGATCCTCTCTCTTCGCTGCCTGAGATTCTTAGTGCTCATTTCTCGGAAAATAGAAGAGGCTGCTCTGGGGGACCGGGCACCTGCTCCTTCCCCTCCCCCTCCTCAGCCAATCGCTCTGCAGTGAGACGGTGTTTCAGGGCCTTTCCTGGGTGCAGTTTTGATGGGGGGAGACAGAGAGCATAGAACCTGAGGTCCTGGGAGACAGAAGGTGCTGGAAGGGAGAGGAGAAGATGCTAATATCTACCTCCACACACCTGCCCTCAGCATGTTGTCCTGCTTATTGGGACCTTTGGTTCAGATTCATCAGTGGGCCCTCCTGGGGGTGTATCAGTCAGCTGAGGCTGCCATAGCAGAATAGCTCAAACTATGTGGCTTAAACAACAGAATCTTATTTTCTCTCAGTTCTGGAGTTGGAAGTTCAAGATCAAGGTGTGGGCAGGCTGTTTCCCTGAGGCCTCTCTCCTTGTCTTGCAGGTGGCCACCTCCTCGCTCTGTCCTCACGTGGCCTTTTCTCAGTGCACACTCCTGGTGTCTCTTCTTCTTCATAAAAGGACACAAGTCCTATTGGATCAGGGCCCCATCCTTGTGACCTCATTTGACCTTAATTCCTTCCTTGAAGGCCTGATTTCCAAATAGTTGCATGGGGATTAAGGCTTCAACATATGAATTGGGCGGGGGGAGATAATTCAGCCCGTAACAGGGGATCACAAAGCACAGGGAATGTCTGTGAGGTCTCCTGCACCCTGGGAAGGGCTCAGTGTGACCCTTTCTGGCTCTAACCTCTCCTGTCTCTCCCTTTACCTCTCAGGGAGTCTCGTTCAGGCCTCTCATTTCACCCTTGGAAAATGAGGATCAGAAAGGGGCAATGACCTGCCCAAAATCACACAGCACGTGGGAGCAGGCTCAAGATCACAGCCTGGGCCTCCTGACTCTGGCCCAGAACTTTCCATGATGCCAGTGATTGGGACTGCTGGGCTGGCGGGCTGCTGGCACTGGGCCACGTGGCCACAGGGACCTGGTGTTGGTGCTGAGAGGTCCTCGGTGCCAAGTGGCTGCTTTTGTTTCAAGTCTGGCTTTTATTTCTCTCTCTGAGTGGTTCCAATTTCAGGAATTTTTAAAATCTGTGTTTTTATTCTCTCTTCTTTCATTGTGCTTTCTCTCTGGGTAATCTGAGACTTCCAGGCAGCTAAGTACAATGTGGACATTCAAATGAAATGTAATAAAATATAACTGACCGTATTTCTTTCATATCTGAGCAGTAGATTAATTCCCTGGCACGTCCTATTTCCTCTTTATTCCCTCTTTCTTTCTCTGAGATTTTTCTTCCTCTCCCCACAGTCTCCAGGATCTGAATGACCTGCTCACTGGAGAGACACAGATGGTCCTAACTTTACAGCCCAAGTCCCTGTGATCAATAGATGATGTTCCCGGGGAAGAGGAGAGGGACCTGCAGGTGCTGTGTGGGCCTGGGAGGGCTGCCAGCCCCAGGCAGGGAGAGGACGAGTCTCCGCCGATGATGAGCATGGAGAGTGTCCATGGGCAGGGCTGGGGGGGTCTCCTGTGGATGCCCCTGTCACATAGGCAGGGACCCTTCTGGGCAGACATATCTGTCTCTGCACACGCACTGGAAAAAGGCAGGTCCTTCTTTGTTGCCCTAGAACTAAGCCTGGATGTTTGTGATCATAACTTTCATCCAGATCAGCCGTCATGGGTCCCCAGTGATGGCAGGATCAGCAGGGATGCTCTGGCCGTGAAGCGTGGGCTCAGCCCAGGAGGAGAGTGAGAGGCATCGGATGGAGGCAGCAGGAAGAGTTCTGCTGCCTCAGTTTACTTGCTGCATGACCTTGGGCGAGTGTCCCAACCTCCCAAGCCTCATGTCCGCATCTGGAATATGGGTGCACGTCAGTGCACGGGACAAAGTGGCGGGAGGATTTACTGAAGCAACGCTGGAGTGGTCAGCACGGTGCCTGGCACACGGTGGGCCCCGAATAAACGGGGGCTGGTACTGGTCGTCCCTCCCTCCCTCCCTCCTGCCTCCTTCCCTACCTCCCTCTCTTCCTCCCTCCCCCTCCCCCTTATCCTTCCAGCCCACTTTGCGAGCTGCTGTGTGCCAGGCTGCGTGCCAGGCATTGGGGAGAGAAGAAGAAAACCTCCAGTCACCTCCAGTGGCTCAGGGTCCAGTCACCTCCAATGGCTCAGGGTCAAGCGGTGACACTGAAACAATCCCTGTCAGGGGACAGAAGCTGGGTTTTCAGGGGATGGAGGAGGGATGAGCAGGGAGGGCACCAAAGGGAACCAGAGAGGGCCTTCTGGAGGAGGTGACCCTTGAGCTGAGCCTTGAAGGGGGCTTGAGTTTCAGGGGAGGGGAAGAGAGGGGACAGCAGGGCACAGGCAGTGGAGCCTGAAGTGTGTGGCGGGTTGGGGACCAGGCGCTGTTCTGGGGGCTCCAGCCTTGAACCCCACAGATGACACTCCCTGGCCCGGAGCTCACAGCCCGTGGGGGGCACAGAGGTTCACCAAACACCCGGCAAGCTGCCCTGTGACCAGTGTGCTGAGGACGAGCTTCCCAGGTCTCCACTTTGTCAGGAAGGTGAAGGAGGGCTTCCCTGAGGAGGGGACACCTACACTGAGATCTGAGGGGTGAGGAGCTGAAGCTCTGGGGAGATGAGGAGGAGGTGGGCTCCAGGCTGTGGGGATAGCACATGCAAAGGTCCTGTGGTGGGAGGGAGGGTGGTGGTGCTTTCAGGGCCTGAACGGTGGTCCCTGAAGCTGGGTGGACACTGAGGGGAACGGAAGAAGCTGGAGGAATTGGGAGGGGTTGAGAGGGGTTGAGGATGACCTCAGGACTCCTGGTAGAGGTGAAGCCTCCAGTGCAGTCAGTCATGACCTGGGAGCCAGGTTTGGGGGGAAGGTCGTGATCACCAAGGTTACACCTTTGTGGTCTTTCCCTTCTGACCTTTCAGATGTAAGAGGTTTCTTCTTGCCTTTTCATCTAGTATCTTCTCCACCCCTCCCCTGCCCCTAAGGGTCAAGGAAGAGAGAGGACCAGAGAAGGAGTGTGGGAGTGTGATTTCCCAAGGCCACACAGCGAGCTTGGGCAGAGCTGGAGGCAGCTCCCGGAGCGGAGCCTTCCCTCCACATTGTCACCCGCTGCGCCCCGGACATCGCAGCCACAGGCGAGGTCCCCGCTCTCCAGACTCTGCCCTGCAGGCCACGGCCCACGGCTCCATCACCCTCTGAATGAATAGCTGAAGACACACTGTGTTTAAGGAGTCGGTTTTTCAAATGGTTCAAAAAGAAGTTGATAAATGGGTCCTGTCCTTTCCTGGGAGATTTTAGATTGCCTTTTTCTTTATTACTTCTATTCATCTTTTATGGCTGTCTCTCTGACACACAGATTCCCCGTGTCCCGTGGTGGCCGGAGGTCCCGTGAAAACCGCTCCCGCAGGGCTGAGGGCACCTGTCCAGGGGTGGCCCCGGGTGCCCTGCAGGGCTGGTGCCAGGAGCTGCGGCAGCGCGGGGCTCCTTGCCTCGCCCTCCGCAGTCAGCCCTGGGACTCGCCCTCCAATTGGGGGGGTGGTGAGCTCCCCGTCCCTACAGGTCCCCATAACCTGGGCAACGTTTTGAGGGAACCGAGGCTTGGAGCGTGGGACTGGGGTCATGACCAGGACTTCAGCTCTGTGCCCCTCCCCACCCCGCCCTTCATAGACTTGGGGGTGGGGGTTAAGGAACCAGCAGTTACCACATGAGTGGGGGCCTTCAGGGTCCGATTCACCCCCTCCATTGCCAGTTCCGGCCCCATCTCATCCCAAGGCTGAGGCTGTGCTTTCCCATTTCACGGAGGAGGAAGCTGAGGCTCTGAGAGTTTCAGTGAGGCAGGAAGCAGCAGGGACAGCATTTTGACCCAGGCCTGCCTGTTTCTTTCTCCAAAGCTCGACTGTCGCCAAGAGAATAAAGCTGTTCGGAAGTGAGCGCTCCCCTCGTGCCAGGCTCAGAGCACAGCGTTTCCCGTGCTGACCCCCAGCTCACCTGGACCAGGGCCTCCATCATGTCTCAGATGAGGAACCTGAGGCTCAGAGAGGTTAAGCTATTTACCTGAGGACACACAGCTGGTGAACCCTGGAGCTGGGGTTCGATCCCAGGTCTGTCACTGCAGTCTGTGCTGTAACCACTGCACCATACTGCCTTCCCCCCAAAGTTCTTCTTGGGGTCCCCCCAGCTCCTCCACCCTGACCTTTAGACCAGCTAGGAAAGGTCCTGACCCCAGGATTCATTAGCATAAGAAACGGGTCATAAAATTCTAGAGGGTGAGGAGTACTTTATTTACTTTCATCTCTTCTGTCTCTTAAGAATTACTGAATGAGTGAATGAATGAATACAGTTTCTCTGCAGCCTGGCAGAGGTGGTTAGGCAGGTAAGAGGTGATCAGGCAGATGGGAGGCTGGAAGGCAGGTAGGAGGCTGGAAGGCAGGTAGGAGGTGATAGGCAGGTAGGAGGTGATCAGGCAGGTAGGAGGTGAGCAGGCAGGTAGGGGGTGATAGGCAGGTAGGAGGTGATCAGGCAGGTAGGAGGCTGGAAGGCAGGTAGGAGGTGATAGGCAGGTAGGAGGTGATCAGACAGGTGGGAGGTGATCAGACAGGTGGGAGGCTGGCAGGCAGATGGGAGGAGGGCAGGCAGGTGGGAGGAGGGCAGGCAGGTGGGAGGTGGGCAGGTTTGTAGAAGAGGGGTAGGCGAGTGAAGGCCTGCCCTTCCATCACCGGCAGTCCCAATGGCCGGCTCCATCTGAGGTCCTGTGGTCCCCTGGGGAGAAGGATTCAGTCACTTCCTTAGGGAGCCCACCCAGGGCCCCACCTCCTGAGCTCCTTCCTGTCTCGCCTGATTCCCGTTGACCAAGAGCAAGTGAACGGGTGAATGCAGGGGCGGTAGGTAGTATTTCCGGCAACCACCCGGGCTGTCGATGTGCATGGAGTTATTCCCACTGCAGCCCGCATCTCACACCTTTGCCTTTCTCCTGCAGACACCTGAGCTCCTTGGCAGCTGGTCCTGGGTCCAAAACCAGGAGGCCTCACTGGGTCCCAGCTCCATTTCTGAGTCCAGCTTGCGCAGGGGAGCAAAGGCCTCAGGGACCCTGGCGGGTCGTCCACTTCGGCTGTGGCTCCTGCTCAGCTGCCCGCTCTTTAGGAGATCTAAGAGTTTCTCCAAGTGCACGTGCCAAACTCTGCCTCGGAACAACCAAGCTGGGAGCTCGCACAAATGCAGATTTTTGGGCCTGGCTCCAGGTTGCTGATTCGGAATCTCCGGAAACAGGCCAGAAAATGTGCACCTTTAAGAAAATTGAGACCCTAGATCAGGCTGACAGAAAGGCTGGCGTGCGGGACCGAGCTCTGTGGCAGAACCTGATTGTGATCCGGGCATTCGGGAATTGTTCCAAGTCCACTAACCTCCGCCACGTCCAGCCCACATACCTCTGCCAAATGCACACCAAACCAGGCTTTGTCCTGCCCTGCCTGAAGTCCACACTCTGTGCCCCAGGACCTTTGCTTCTGTTGTGCCTACCAGTTCCACTATCTTTGCGTATCTCTATTCTGCCAGTCCTTCAACATCCAGCTCAAAGGCTGCCTCCTCCTGGAAGCCTTCCCTGATCCCTCAGATGGTAGCCATTTATTTATTTGTGTCTTTGCTCTATGTATTCGTCACACATTTATTTAACTCTTCCTTTAATCCAAGGTTTGTACTTAAGGTACCCTTTGCCTTGTCTGCGTCATCTTTCATGTATTCATCAGGTACCGCCTTGGCCCGAGAGTGGAATAGAGTAGGCATGGTCCCAGGCTCCGTGGTGGCCTCACTCCCGAGGATATAGTTCTTTAGTTTCTTACCTTGTCTGCTCTGTTGATGCTGAGGCTCCCAGGGGACAGGGGCCATACCTGACTCATCTCCAAGCACCAGGGTCCCCAGCCTGGGGCCCAAGACCCACAGGAAATGCAGCAAATAATGGGCACTGCCACCCCACCCCCCAGGGCTGCCCTGCTTGATCACCTGCTTCCAAAGCCCCATGATGGGGGCTCCTGGGCATCAGAACCGTCAGCTGGTCTGTCCCTAAAGGAGATGCTAAAAAGGTTGCTCCTTCTGAGGAACACATCTCTTTGGGCCCCGAAGTCTGCTCCTGTTTCCAGAGGCCCCTGGGAAAGGCCACTGTCTTACCCCAAAGCCTATGTGAGCTGCTGCCCCGTGGGGACTGGGGGCAGGTGTCCAGGAGCAAGGAGTTGGTCCCAGAGGTGGGGTTTGGTGAGGGTGGGGGCAGGGGAGGAGGGAAGAGGACGCTAATGATGCTGACTCTAACTTACACAGGCTGATGTTCAACGTGCACTGGGGCCGTGGTCCTAAACTCTCTCCCTGTCCTGACTTGGTCCTCGTGGCAGCCATGTGAGCCAGGCACTCTCGTCGTGTCACTTTTCAGAGGAGGAAACGAAGGCACAGGATGGGTAAGTAGCAGAGTGGGGCTTTCATCCAGAGCCTGGCTCTGAAAGGAAAGGAACACAGCCCACCGTGCTGCCTGCCTTGGGCCCCAGGTGGGAGGTGACGGGCCTGGGCGCCTCACACACTGACATTGACAGGAGCACTCAGGTCTCTCCCGGGGGAAGGCGCGGTTCAAGGGCATAATCGTCATCAGGGAGAGGCGGCAGAATTGCTCTTGGTGCAACTCATATACGTCGACATGTCATTCGTTTACAGGGCCTGGAGATGCTGCGGTGGGGAGGGCAGGGTGAGCCTGTGACCCCACGTGGTGTCCTCAACAGCTGGGGAGACCCTGAAGCTGCATTTATCTGAGAGAGGGCGGGGGTTGGTCCTGGTCGGGTAGAGGCGGGGAAGAGTTCACTGTCACGCTGTGAAGTTGCCCTCCCGCTTGGGGACAGTCGGGGAGGAGGGGGGCGCGCTGCCAGGTCCCCGGCAGCCCTGCTTGGCAAGAAGGCCCAGCCTGAGCTCCCCCTGAGCTGGTCTAACCGAGATCACCTGCTGGTAGAGTCATACAGATTTGAGTTTTAGTCCTGACGCTGTCCCTTGTCAGCCGTGTGGTTTCCACATCACTTCTCTGGTGGTCTCTGTTTCCTCCTTTATAAAGGAAGATGAATAAAACCTCAATTCACAGGGCTGTCCAAGAATGCTCACGAAGAGCTGGGCCTGGGTCCTGAAAACAACGCCCAGTGGGTACTGGGGGAACATTAGCAGCTGGGCATCCCCTTGCTGGGAGAAGGTACGTCGGGGTTGGGGTGGGGGCAGAGAGGGAGCCTGGAAGGAGAGGGAGAGGGGCTCACAGTGTCAGGAAGTGGGCACTATCCATAGACTCTCCCACCAAATCCTACTAACTCTTTCAGGCTGATACTGTTATTAGCCCTAATTTACAGATGTGGACACAGGCTCAGCCAGATGAAGCCCGAAGTCCCAGGGCTAGTAACCGGCCACAGCCAGGATAGGGAGCTCGGTTTGCCGACTCCAAAGTCCCCATCCTGCAGATGCGCCTCCCGGGTCTACGTGGGTGGTCCCAGGGACGGGGTGGGGACCTCCCATGGTCCGCTGGGCCTCCTCAGCCCTCCTGGGAGTGTTTATGCGGACACGTCATTACCTGGTGTAATTAGTCCTAATGAGGATTGAGGATCCATCACTGATCAGGAGCAGAGTCTGTCACCAATCTGGGACTTCTCCTCGTGTTTTCCCTGTGGCCCAGCAGTGCCTGCAGCAGAAGGAGACCAGCACGCCCAGCCCGTCAGAGGCCGGCTCTGGTGACCAGAGGTGTGGCCCAGCCGCCTCCCTGACCCCTCCCCAAGCCTGCTCTGTCCTCAGATTCTGCCCTTTTGAGTCCCCTGGGCTGTCAGGCTCGGGGACCCCCTTCACTCTCCCTCCTTCCCCGCCTCCCCTCCCCCAGCCTCCCCTGTTTACTCTTGGTCATGTCCCTGTGGACCCCTGACAATCCCTTCCAGTCCCCTCCCCTCCCATGGTCATCTGGGGCCTTGATGGCTGAGACCCCCGGGGCCCTTAGCGGCCTCACTTCTCACCAGCCATGTGATCGAGAATGAGCTATCTTTCTTTCTTTCTTTTTTTTCCCTTTCTGAGCTTCGGTTCCCGACATCTCAAATGCGGGTCGTGACACCTGCCTCACAGAGGCTGGGTTACAAAGAAATGAGAGATGTATATGAAGTGCCCCGCAGACGCCTGGTATGCAGTATCTGCTCGGGAAGTGGCTCCCCGGGCCTGTCATCCCTTTCCCCAGGCACTACCAGTACCCCAGTATTTCAGACTGTTGGAGGCATCCAAAGTGCAAACTGAAGCTAGTGTGCCCAGCCCCCGATGACCCAATCCACAACTGTCTGTACAGCTCCATCCTCTTTAGATCCTCACCCTCACCCCCACTGAGCTACAAGCTTTCCAGAACACTCGCCAGTCCTCAAGAGTGCCTCATACTTTGCTCAAGGTGCATCCTCTGTATGCAATTAGCCTGACCTGCTGCTCTGACCATGAGCCCAGAGCCTAACCCCACTTTCCCTCTGGGTCCAGCTCTAAGAACACCCTCTCCAGGAAGCCTTCCTGGATGCCCCAGAAAATCAGACCTTCTCCCTCCTGTGAAGTCCTGTGCCTCCCAGTGTAGATACCCCTTGTCTTTACCAGCCACCTCTCCTTGGGTACGGGTCTGACTTCTACCTTTGCTCGAGCTGCAGCTCCATCCAGCCGGAGAGTGAAGGCTACACAGGGCTCTGGACACAGCTCAGGGCTGTGGTCCTGAGTATCCCACCCTGGGCCAGTCCTGGGCAGGTTCAGTGTCCACGCTGTACCCCTGCCATGCCCTGTGCTCTGGGCAGGCCTCACGTGAGCCCTCGGGGGCGTAACACGTGGTCTCATGATTCCAGCATCTATGATTCCTGGAGTCTGGGCTTCTCAGGGTCTGCGGGTCTCAAAGACGCCCCTTCTGTGGTCTGCAGACTCGCCGGTGCTCTGACTATGGGAATTGGTGGGTCTAAGCCGCTCTGGTGCTGTGAGTAGGGGAATCCGGGAGGGTGGGACGCTGGATGCTAAAGTCTACACTTTGTTTCTGAAGTGGACACTTTGGTGAGCTGAGATGATGTGACCTTGAGGGTTGGTGAGTCACGGTGCCTTCAAATGCCCCGAGAGCTGACTTGGTGCCTGTCTGAATCTGGGCCACCTGCAGTAGCGAATGGGTTTGAATCTGGCCCCACCACTTAGCAGTTGTGTGAACTTCGATGCTTTGAGCCTCAGTTTCCTCATCTGTGTAATGGGGTTGATGACAGCAGGTGGTTGTGACACCACCAGAGGCCTGCTCTGTGTCCGGGTTGCTGTGACGGGTGCTGAGGAACGGACAGTGGGGCCATGCGGGTGAAGGCGCATACACAGGACCCGGGTGGTGGGCCTGCCTCTGCAGAGCGGTGCGGGGCTCCCAGGGGGGCAGGTGGAGGACCAGGCGCACTTCCTCCCCTCCAGGTGGGATGTCAGCAGTCAGCCTGAACTTGGGGTTCAGATCAGTGCTGTCCAATAAAAATATCATTTTGTAGTAGTCACAAAAGTTAATAAAGTGAAATTTACTTTAAGAATGTGTTTTATTGAACCTAATACATCATTTCAACTTGTAATACTAGTAGACTATTAATAATGAGAGAGTGTGCATTTTATCCATACTAAGCCTTAAAAATCTGGTGTTTTTAGGCTCATAGTACACCTCCGCTCCAGCCGGCCAGGGGCTACCGCGCGGGACAGCCCCGGCCCGTGTCGGCAGAGGCCCTGCATCCACGTAAGAAACGGGCTGGGTCGTCCTGACGGCAGAGGTGCGGCCAGGTGGGCCTTCCCTGTTTACCTGCATAGCGCAGCGCTTCTGAGCCTAAGTTCTCAGGGACCTGGGCTTTCCTCAATTCCAGGCCCAGCGTCTTCTCGGAAGGTGACCTTGGACAAGTGTCTTCAAGGTCATGGGAAGATTCAATGAGATGATGCCAGTAAAGCGCTGTGCCTGTCACTCGGCAAACGGTGGCCCCGGTTACAATGTATTGTTTTTGTCACGCTGCCGCCTCCGCAGGGCACTGACCCATCCCCGTGCGTGTGTGTCTCCACCTGCCAGACGCTCGGCGCCAGCCCCCGCCGGTCGGACTGGCGGATGGCAGGTGCGCAGGCTGTGGGCACGGTCCCACTGCCTGGCAGGAGCTCGCCTCACGGACGCACCGACACCACCTGTCACCAGCTTGACCCCAAGACCTGCCCTTTACTGCCCACCTGCCCCTACTCACTAACCACTGTCTTATATCTTTCCTTAGGCTCTTCTCTCTGGCCTACCCCTTAACTCGGGCAAATGAAACCCGAAACCAGCCCTCGGCTGATGGTGCCGGCCTTGCCAAGACCTCCCACCGGCCCAGACCACTCAGACCCTGTGTGATAAACCGTGACGGACGCCTGTGTGCATGGACCATGGGGTGACCTCATTATAATCATTATTATAATTACCTTTACCTCATTATAATACTAAAATCTCTACCCAAGGAGGAGCCTCAGCCTCATTTACATAACATACAATGTGTGTCTAGGCATGTTTCCTCCAGGCACATGGGTGACACCCCCCCACATTTAATGACAAGACTTCCCTATCTAAATACTCACCCTAACCCTAAACAAAAGGTACCTACTCACCTGCTTTTGGGGAGTCATGGCTTTGGAAGCTTTTCCACGTGATCCACTTACTTGCCCCAAATAAGTTTTTTCTTTGTGTGACAACTCATCTGGTGTAGTTTTTGTGACTCACAAGGAGCGAACTCACGTTGGTTTGGTTACAGAATCACACCTGGGCCCAGTAGACACAGATCACGCCTGGGCCTAGCAGACACAGATCATGCCTGGGCCCAGGAGACACGGATCATTCCTGGGCCCAGGAGACATGGATCATGCCTGGACCCAGCAGACACGGATCACACCTGGGCCTTGGAGACACAGATCATGCCTGGACCCAGCAGACACGGATCACGCCCGGACCCAGCAGACATGGATCATGCCTGGGCCCAGGAGACACGGATCATGCCTGGACCTAGCAGACACAGGTCATGCCTGGGCCCAGGAGACACGGATCATGCCTGGGCCCAGGAGACATGGATCACGCCTGGGCCCAGGAGACATGGATCATGCCTGGACCTAGCAGACACAGATCATGCCTGGGCTCAGGAGACACAGATCATGTCTGGACCCAGGAGACACAGATCACACCTGGGCCTAGGAGACACGGATCATGCCTGGACCTAGCAGACACAGATCACGCCTGGGCCCAGGAGACACGGATCATTAGTGGGCCCAACAGACACGGATCACACCTAGACCCAGCAGACACAGATCACGCCTGGGCCCAGGAGACACGGATCATGCCTGGACCTAGCAGACACAGGTCATGCCTGGGCCCAGGAGACACGGATCATGCCTGGGCCCAGGAGACATGGATCATGCCTGGACCTAGCAGACACGGATCATGCCTGGGCTCAGGAGACACAGATCATGTCTGGACCCAGGAGACACAGATCACACCTGGGCCTAGGAGACACGGATCATTACTGGGCCCAACAGACACGGATCACACCTAGACCCAGCAGACACAGATCACGCCTGGGCCCAGGAGACACGGATCATGCCTGGGCATAGCAGATGGAACATCACTGGGCCAAGCAGGCGGGCTTCTAGCCCCAGGCCAGGCTCTAACCGTGGCAGACCGTGGTGTTAGTGACAGCCCCTCCAGGCGTCTGCTTCTAGCTTGGAAAATAGGAGGGTAAGACGAGGTGACCTTTGAAAGCCACTTGCCGTGCAAACACGCGGTGAAAGTGACAGCATTTATATCGGGCTGGAGCCATGTTTCCAGAGGGCAGCCTCACATTGGGTAATGGGCTACAGGGTGTTTGGGGCTTGGCTCTGCCTTGCGTCACTGGCAACCACGGATGAGCCTTGGGCTTCCACCTCTGTGAGAAAGGTGGCAGTAATAACACCCACCTCTGGTTTTGTGACTTCTAAATGGGATGATGTGAGTAAGCTACTTAACACTGTGTCCCTTGGGACACAGCTCAATACCACTGTTTGCTGTTTCCACCGAACGGGCAAATAAGGGCTGCCTGGTGACAGGCTCCTCGCTCCTCGCTGCCCCTGCCTTGGAGACTGATGGCAAATTTGGAGGCTCCAGTGAGAGTCCTGTATGACCGACCTCGCCTGAAATAAGCTGTGGGGGTGTAAGGGGGTGTAGGGTGAGGGGCCACGCTGCTGCCTCCCTCTGAGGCTCTGAGGGCCTCACCAAGTCACAGAGGGGCCCATCAAGGCCACGGGTAACTAGCTCATCTCTGCTGCCTGTCTGGCCCCGGCACTGACTTCCATGATCCTGAGCACAGAGCTGCATTCCTTCCCCACAGCTCGCTGCACACTATCCACCCATGACCCTGCAGGAATTCGGACAGGGATCACACTTCAGGGGATGGCGGGCAGGGCAGCCCAGAGAGCCATGGAAGTGGGTGGGGTGGGGTGGGACAGGCCTGGGAGGGTCTGGTCAGGAAGAGAGTCCCTGCCTGGGGGTCCAAGTGGGGGGTGGACGTGACAATGCTGCATAAGACACAGAAGCAGAAGCCTGGAGGGGAAGAAGTGGGCTGCAGGTGGTAACAGACAGACTGAGAACATCTGGTCCTCCCGTGTTACTCCCCCCAGAGAACAGACACCAGATAGCTGCCGATGACCAGGCCTGTCCCGGGGTGACTCAGGACCACCCTACCTGACCCGCCCACGCTCCGTCGGTGTTCAGGGCTCCCTGCCCCCTGACCATGGCTTCTGATTTCTGCTTCTAGCCATCCACCGTCCGTTGGTCACCACCTCCAGGGACCCCGATTCATCCGTTCAACAAACATCTCTCCTGGGCCCCCTGCATGCCAGGGTCTCTGGCTGGGGCTCTGGGGGCATGATGTTGGCACGGCTTCTGCTCACACACTGCTGGTGGGGAGTCACTCGCTCGCTCATTCAACTCCCTCCCTCTCTTCCATCCATGAGGCAGGAAGGTAACGGGACCAGACCCCACACGTGTGCATCCAGTATGTCCACAGTCACACTTACCGGGGCCCCGCACCTGCGAGCAGGTGCACGGCTGCCGTGTGACGCGCTGTCCCCTGCACCCACGTCCGCCCGGCGCCACCCTCTCGGCGCCCGGAGCCACCCTGTTTCTTCTCCGCTTTGAGGCCCCCAGGAAATTGGACAATGAAGAACCGCTAAAACAGAGTCACAAACACTAGGTTATAGCTGCAATATTTGCATGGTACACATGTCCACCTTCATCAACAAATGTATGAAGTGTGATTCACCAGGTAATCACAAAGTTTATTTTGAAAAAGCACATTCCTTCCTCAGGTGAGGCCGAGTAGACAGGAACCAAGATGTAATTTGGAGGCTGCTGGTGGAGGGCTTGTCTTTCTGCCTGTCCCCGTGGCGCGGGCCCTGGGAGGAATCTCTTTTAGACACAGTGTCAGGGGGCACATGGGAGGCCTTGAAGAATGTGGGGCGCTGCACACGCACAGACAACCGCTCCCGTGTGCACACGCTCAGCCCTTGGCTGGGAGGCAGGGGGTTGCCTGATTTGAATGATGCTGGGGCCACTGGAGATGTGGTGCTTGCACAGAGGAAGCTGCCACCTGTCGTCCTCCCCGACTCTGAAAACAGGGTGGCTCTGACCCTGTTTGGGGTTGGGGAGGGAAGCCGACCTGGAGAGTGGTCCAGAGGCATTCTGCGAAGTGAGGGTCCTGGGCAGGTCAATGGCTGCTTCTTGAGGTCCTACTGTGTTCACCCCTTACAAAGCCCCTGAAAGCGAAGGCAGGGGCAGGTACCATTCTCACGCCACGGGCTGGGGGCCAGAGGGACGTGCTGGGCTTGCCAGCGGGAGGGCAGCTGCTGGTCGGAGCTGCTCTCCGTCAGGCCGGTTGACTCTGTGACCGGCCAGGACGCCACAGGCCCGGGCTGCAGGCAGGGCACCGTGGGAGGGCTGGGAGCCCAGGGTGTGGGGGTAACAGGTGGGGAGGTGGGGGCCCAGTGGGTACTCAACGGCACCTGTCCTCTGCGGAATGGAGACAAAGCTTAGGAAACGTCCCGGTGGGGCCGGCCATTGTTAGTGTGATGACTTCTGATCTGACCACCGCTCCTGGGGAGGGGCCTTCTTCCTCCTCCTCGTCCTTGTCATCGTCACTGCCGTCACTGCCGTCACTGTCAGTTTCCCTCGTTACACTCGCCACCTCACCGTCATAATCGCCACCATCCCAGCCACCCCTTTGTGAGCGTCACCTCGCACTGTGGGCTCGTGCGGGTAAAGCTCATCCAGCTTGTTGTTTTCACAGACAATCCCTGAGGTCGGGGGGTGAGTGACTACTGCCAGTCCCACCCTGAGGTAAGCCCTCGGGAACCGTGTGGACGAAAGCAGGTGACCCGGGAAGTCTGCTTTTGAGATGGCTTTGAAAGGCAGAGCAGGTGACAGAGGGAACACTGAGGCCTGGAGCAGAGGAGCGGCTGGCCCCAGCCTCAAACTCCGGCAGGTCAGGGCTCTGCATGCGGGTTCCCCAGGGCCACCTTGAGGGCGGCTGGGGTGGGGGGGAGGGTGCGGCAGACACAAGGAGGCCCAGGCAGGGGCTCGGCCATGGCCACCTCTGCCCGCCCCGTCACAGGCAATCCTCCAGGGGAAACAAAGGACTTCCCAGTTTTGCCAGAAACTCCCCTCTACCAAGTTAAGCAGTTAACAGAATTCTCCTGGTGGAAGGTGTTTTGCTTAATACCGAGATCTCCCCTGTCTGCGTGGACAAATGAATTCGGTCAAATCTCCTGAAGCCAACTGTCAATGTAAGGCATTCGGGGGAGGCAGGTCTCTCACCCTGATGGCAAAATTCATTTCGAACGATCCTTTAATCCAGCGTCCCTGGGAAACCTGGATGGGAATTTTCGAGAGCCTGTGGCCCTGATCAGTTTCTTCCCACTCCTTGCTCCCTCCTCTCTTGTTGTGCCCCCCTGCTGCCCCCCTCCTGGTGCCCCCTCCTCTTACACCTTCAAAAAGTAACACAAAGAATCACAGTTGGCATGATTGTAGCCACTGTTTTCTCACAGCACCTTTCTCACAGTAGAGAGAAAATGACAGAGCACGAAGCCTGGGGAGAGAGGCGCTCGCCATCAGAGGCTCAGCAGCCCAGGGGAGGCCTGTGCGCGGGGTTGGCAGGGGGAATCACGGACCTGGCGGCTGTGGTCTGTGCAGCAGGGGGGAGAGGCAGGGGGCATCCGGGAGAAAGACGCAGCCTCATTCCCCCTGAGGAAACTTCTTCTCTAGTCTCTGCGTTCCATTCTGCACTCTCTCCATCCCCCACAGCTATCCACATGCCAGAACCTCATCCTGCACTTGGGCCCAGCACTTCACAGTTTACAAAGCATCTCCACCTTCATTATGATCATTTATTTATTAACCATTCTTTCCTTCATCCCTTCCTTCATATTATTACGCTGTGGTAATCGTTGTCCGTGTGACACTTGGGAGCTACAAGCACCTGCAAGACACCACCCTCACTTGCAGGATTTAAGGGTCTGAAGGGGAGCCAGGTGTGGACAAACAGCCATGAACCTGTGTGGTGAGGGCTATGGCAGACGTGCATGGGGCACCGAGTAGGCACCTCTATCAGTTAAGGTGGGTTGGGCAGCAGGTGTCAGAGAACTCAAAAACAGTCACCCAAGCAATTGAGACATGAGATGTTCTCACATAATCAGTTGTCTGGAGGAAGGTGGTTGCAGCTTGGTCAAATGCTCAGAGACTTCAACAAAGACCCAGGGTCTTTCCATCACTCCTCTTTACCATACTTGGCTATTGGCTTTTTGTCATTAGTATATTGCCTCAGGGTAGCAAGATGGCTGCCACAGCTCCAAACATCATCTCACAGGCCAACATTCAAGTCTAGAGGAGGGCAGTAGAGTGAGGCAGGAAAATATTTCTCAGGAGCTCTCCCTCCACCAGCAGATTTCCCTTACACCTCAATGACCGGATCTGGATCACAGCCCCACTCCTAAAGCCATGTCTAGATTTTAGGGGGGTGGCATGCTGGGCATGGTTTCACCCCTCGGCTGAGGAGGCCCACCAGGTCTGTTGCTGCAGAAGGAACCCAGGGCTCGGCGAGGGAAGGAAGGAGCAGCGGGCTGCGGGGTGGGCGGCTGCCCATGTCCACCACCTTCTCAGCACTGCGATGGAGTGTCCCGGGCAGGGTGGGGTCGGGGCTGGTGGCCAAGCCCAGTCCTGGGGACCGAAAGCCCTGCACTGAGCCTCAGTCCCCACGGGCCATGGGATCCGGTCCACGGCACAGCCTCCTCCCCTGTGGAGTGGGGGCCACGACAGCACCTGCTGAGGGGGCATCATGCAGGGGCCAAGGTCGTGCGTGGAGGCACCTGGTGGGCGGGGGTGTTAACAGCTGTTAGCTGTGGCCGCTACGAGCCCCATCTGAGAAGTGGGCCCGTGGTGCCTCCTCTGTGACCGTCCCGGGGGTGACAGAGCAGAAGAGCAGTTCACACGCGGGAGCGCTTCCTCCGTGTGCTGGGCGCCCCTCACTTGTGCTCGCGCACTGACTCCTCCCAGCCACCCCGTGACGAGCCGCCCCGTCCCCATTTTACAGCTGGGGCGCAGGACGGTGACCCCAGGTCAAGTGCGGGCAAACAGATGCCAGCCACCGTGCTCTGAGCCACTGCAGGGCCTGGCGGGAGCCGGCACAGGCAGGCGCGCAGGTGACCCCTCCCGGCCCTGCTGCCCGTCCCCGGGTCCCAGGCTGGTGGCTGTGCCTGATCCCTCTTCTCACCCCGATCTCTGTCCCTTGGGAGCTCAGGGCCCCAGAACCTGCCTGAAGTGTGGGGAGATTTGCCCCTGGTCCCTCTTGCTCTCCTTCTCCACGATGATGAGTAAACAATGTAATCAATGGTGTCATTGTTCCTTGATTACAATCGGCAAGTTCCATTTTTTGAGGAAATAATATATGCTATATATCCTTTCAAAACATAAGCATGTGATAATGATGGCTAATATGTTCTACATTTATAGTTTTACTGAAATATGCAAAAACCGTTTCCAATAATCATGCACCTACAGGTACATCAGTTTAAGAACTGCACATGAAGCTCCTGGCTGGCATGGCAGCATTCCAAGTGTGACGTGGAACGCGCAGCCCAGCCCTGCTGGGGGTGGGGGGGCTCACTGTCACTGCTGCCAGCCCCCCCCCACTCAGGCATGGGCTCATTGCCACCTTTCCAACCTTCCTGGTCCTCCCAGCTTCCCAGAGAGATGGCTGGAGTGGGGCTTAGAGGTACACCAGGGAGAAACCCTAGAGTTGACTTCCCCCTTTTACAGATGAGTAAACTGAGGCCTATTCTCCCAACTGCATGTTCACCAAATACTTCTGTGCCAGGCTCTATTCTAGGCACGGGGGACTCAGCTGCTGTTCTGCTGGGGGCATGGGTGACAATGCCAGGTGGTGACAAACACCTCGAGGAGACCCAAGGTGGGCTGGGGCAGATTCAAAGATTGTAATATTATTATTCAACCCTGCTCTGACATCCTCTGATTCTGATATTCGGTGAGTGGAGCCTTCTGGGGCTGGGAAACGCCCCACCCCCGGAACAGGCAGCCAGCCCCCCAGCCTGAGTCTCCCCCAGGCTTCCAGTTACCCCTTCTTCCTTTCCAAATCCCGCCAAACCATCTTCAGCTGCTGCCTTCTCTGGGCCTACTGCCGATGTTCTGAGTTGATTGGCTGTCACAGAACGTTCTTAGCCATGACAGTGACAATTAGGACAATTACGCTGGGTGACAAAGTCCCGTCAGATTTAGGACCCACCGTGAGTCAGGTCCCTGGAGCCCAGGCGGCCACCCAGGCACCACCCAGTGACGCTGTCCCTCTGGAGCAGTGCTGCCCTGAGTCACAGGGGTCCCTGCAGGGAGCCCCCCACCTGGGCTGGGTTCCTTGGCTGTTCATGTTCCAGGCTCCCCCTCCCTTCCCTACTGAGCCTTCTGCTCTCTCCCCTCCCTGCTCTCAGGACAGCATCTCTGCTGGGGCCTCTCCTGAGGGTGCTGCTGTACTCAGAATCCCAACCCCGACAGTGGAGGCTCAGTCCCGGTTAATGGTCCCGAGACCATGGGGCACCTGGGTGGCTCAGTCGGTTAAGCGGCTCCCTTCGGCTCAGGTCCTGATCCCAGAATCCCGGGATTGAGCCGCGTGTCGGGCTCCCTGCTTGGCAGGGAGTCTGCTTCTCCCTCTACCCCTCACCCCACTCATGCACTTTCTCTCTCACTCTCTCTCTCAAATAAATAAATAAAAAAAGAATGGTCCCGAGCCCAGGCACTGCTTAGATGACAGGCTTTGGCCCACCCAGGTTTCCAGTCAGGGCTCTGTCACTTCCTTGCTGTGGGATCTCAGGAAAATTACTTCACCTCTCTGAGCTCAGTGGCCTCACATGTGAGTTGGAGATAATAAAAGGGTCTGCCTTATGGGGAGGAGGCCAGACTTAGATGTGGTAACCATGTGATATGCTCAGTGGAGGATTCTGTTATTACTCTTATGTTGTGTCGGGGCTGTGATCTCTTCTGCACCAGGTGAGCGGCTTCTCCTGCATCTGGAGGGTGTCCCCCAGACTGGGCCTCTCACCACCGGATCCCACGGGCCCAGGTGCAGATTCAGCCCCTAGCACTCACTCGCTGTGTGACTTGGCAAGTGGCTTACCCTCCATGAGCCTCATCGGTTTTCCCCTCTGTGAAATGGGCATGGTAATACCGACCACACAGGGTTATCGTGAGGATTTGATGAGGCTGCCTCAGTGGGAGGCCAATGCCTGGGCTCATGTGACAAAGGCAGGCAGCACTTAGGGGGACATTCTGGGCACTGAAGGGCTCTCTGTGCTTTGGATCCTCCTCTGTAACACAGAGACTGTGACAGTCCAGTGTGTAGGATGCTGGGGGGACCCCATGCCTTAACGTGTGTTAAATATCTGGTGCAGGGGAGCCCCCGATGCATGTTACTGGTGTAGTAAGCACAATTACTAGCATGACTCAGCTGGCAGGGAAATGCCCCCGTGCTGTCTCTGGGCACGAAGCCCCCGGCACAGGGCCCAGGCATAGTAAAGATTGACACTCAATGAGCAGGAAGAACAGGGACTTGGGAGCAGACTGCCCGGATTCAAGGCTCAGCTCTGCCACTTCTGAGCTGTGTTACCTTGGATGAGTTTCTAAACCTCTCTGAGCTTTCGTATCATCATCTGTAAAATGCGGGGATAGAGATAGTGCCTCTTTTGTAGGATTGTTGAAGTAATTCAGTGGATTAATGCATGCAAAGTGCTCAGCAGAGTGCCTGGCACTGGGCTTTAGCTCTTATCATTCCAGGCCCCGAGGGAGTGCGGGCACTGAGCAGACCCTGAAGATCTCCCTTCCCAAGACCACTGCGCTGACAGCTGAGAAACCCAGAACAGGAGACATTAGAGTAAACGTTTGGGAACAAGACGGTCTATGGCCGTGCTAGATTATGCAGGGCGGACAATTAGAGAACGAGAGGCTCTATAATAAGGGGCCCATTGGGTGAGGTGAGGGAGAGGTGCCCACAGCCCAGGGCAGGTGTTCTCCTCAATGATCGTCTTCCCCCTTAATACAGTTGTGCATGCTTGCTGGGAGGTGTTTGGAAAGTGCAAACATTAAATGGTATGTAAATCACTGATATCTCACCTAAAGACAGTAGTTTTTACTTTATTTCTTCATTCTTTTTTTCTACTCATATACAAGTACATTTTCACAACTGACTTCACCTCGGTGTGACTGTCAGGATATGTTAGGATATGATGCAGTAACAAACAATCCCTCAAAACAACAAAGGTTAGAATAGCTTTCTGTAAGCAGATGTTGGGCAAAAATAGTATGAATTTTTAAGAACTAACAATGCTTAATATTTATGGACTGAGTAATCCTCATATTCTTTTGTTCGACCTTCACGTGACACCAGATCTAGTATCTGCAGGCTCCTACCCTGCCCTACCACCATGGTGCCTGGACCAGTCAGAGGCCTCCTGCCTGCTCCCTGCCTCTGCCCCAGCCTTGCTCCCTTCAGTCTCTCCCCAGCAACTGGAGCCCCATTGACACTCAGGGCTGAGCCGTCCCTGCCCTGTTCCACGCCCCCAGACCCCTGCCTCACTCTGCTCAGTCCACCCTGACCTTGGGCCCAGGGACCCTGAGATCTCTGGCCCCCAGCCCCTCCCCCTCCCCACAGCCCCTCAGGCTCCTTCTGGCCCTGGAGCCCTCTGCACCTTCAGCCTCCAGGCTCGCCTCGCCCCTCCCTCCAGCTGGAGCCTCCTCCCCACATCTGCCCCACTCCCTGCCTCCCCTGCTTCAGGTCTCTGCTCCAGTGTCACCTGCTCTGACTGGCCTTCCCTGAGCCCCCTTTACAACTGTGACCTCCCCCCTCCCTCCCCAACACCCTCTAGCACCCTCCCCCGCCTGCTTTTCCTCCAGCTCTTACCCCTGCTTTCACACTCTGCAGCTCACCTTTCATGCTCCGGGGCTCCTCTTTCTAGATTCAGGCCTCTCCCTGATGCAGAGGGCGGTGCTGCCACAGTGGGCTCCCGTGGACGTGGACTCTGGGGCGGTGACCACGCCCTGCGGCAGGGCTGTCCTGCCTGAGATGCTGTCCCCACTTCTCCCCCAGCCTGGCAAGCGGCTGCTGGTGACACGGCTGTTCTTCAGGGAGGAAGCACCGGTCTCCACACGTGGCCTGGCTCGGGAACTGGCGGGGCTTCAGGCGGCCCAGGGGTCTGGTCGGGGCTCGGGCGCCGCCAGGGTCCAGCGCTGGGCTGGCATGCGGGTGGAATGCTGTTCTGGAGTGTTCCAGGACCGCGACTGTGGAGCAGCCACGGCCGCGCGGACACTCTTGCTCATTTGCTGGGGAGATGGACTCTCCTGACTGTCATCTGCACCCCTCTGCTGACTCTGGGCTCCGAGCGTGTCCACCCTGGCGCTGCACAGATGGGGAGACCAGGACACCCTGTGACAGCCCAGGGCTCGTCCTCCCCTCAGGATCGGCTCCCCCACCCCGCAGCTTCCTCTTCACCACCCAGGAGGGACCCCCCCCAGGGGGAGGGGCCTTGGTGCAACTGTTGGGGCGGAGTTTGCCCGTGCACCTCCCTCAGGTGAACCAGGAGGGCGCCCCCTGCTGGTCTAGTTACTAGAAGGCGTCTTTTCCCAGGCTGATGGGGCAAGGGCTGCCATGGGTAGTGATTTTGTCTTTAGAAGTGATGTCTTGCCCAGCTCCACGTAGGGCCATTCAGCTGCTCCCTGATAGCTCAGATTGCCCAAGTCAACGCATTCAAACCAAAGCATCCCTTCCCTAGTTTCTCACTAGAAGCACCGGGGCTCTGATGCTGGAGGGGGGCGGGGTGAGTGGCCTGCATGCCTCCCTTCTTCACCCCTTCAGATCAAAACACTTTCTACTTTCCCAGGTTCAGGCCCCCATCAGGCTCAGGGGCCTCTAAATTCCGTAACACATCCCTGGACCTGCCCCCCCTTCTCCTGGCCCCATCTTACTACTCTTTGCCTAAACTACACTGAGCATTTTTCTGTTGCTTACAAAGAGTCCTGACTCTGAAACCAAGGAAACATGTTTATTTAAAAAATCTGATTTTTCAAAAGCACGCTTTTCAACAATGAATGTCTCTCTCTCTCAGAGGGCCCTCATCAAATAAAAGGAATGGGGCTTTTGCAAACCTTTGTGGAAATTAAACCTGCAATCTGGGCACACACTTATTTGACAAGTGATAATTAACTGCTGACAATATAATTTCAGCTTGGTCACAAACATGTTTTTCATTTAAAAAGTAGCCAAAGACATCCCTGTGTTGGGGCGTCTAATCTCGTCCTAGCTCAGCCCCTCTGCCCAGAGCTGTGGAGCTGGCATGGGGGGGTCCCTGGTCTCTGGGACCTGGACCCCATATGTGACATTGGTATTTCAGACCCTGGGCTTGCTGGGCCCCACAGACTCCTGGGAAAGTTCCAGAAGGTGGCTCAAGCCAGCTCCTCTTTCACTAGGGGATCCAGCCCCAAATGTGCCTGGACCGCAGCTTTGGGGAACAAGGAGGTCCCCCTGTCTCTGCAGCCCCTGCCATGCCTCAGTCCCACAGGGCCCCCGGCACATCCTCCATTTGACAGAGAGGAAACTGAGGCTCAGAGAGGTGGAGTCACTTGCTCAAGGCCACACAGCTGGTGAGTGGCCAGATGTGAACTCTGAGCTGTCTGACTCCTGAGTCCGTGCCGCCCGCCGCCCCGCCCCCAACTCCTTTTCCCTAGTGAACCCCAACCATTCTGTGCTTTCATTTCCTCATCGTAAGTTGGGGGTAATCCTAGCACTGTCCTTATGAGGTCGTGTGAGGAGGAAATAAGCTGAAATATACATGATATACACACCTACATATGTATCTGTGTACACATGCATATGCACACACACAAAAACACACAAACACACAAAACACTTAGAATAGTGCCTAGGAGCTGGGGTGGCTCTGTCGGTTGAGCATCCTACTCTTAGTTTCCGCCCAGGTCATGATCTCCGGGTCATGAGATTGAGCCTGTTTGAGAGTCTTTCCCTTTCCCTCCCCCTTCTGCTCCTCCCCTGCTCACATGTGCTCTCTCTCTAAAATAAATAAATAAATAAAATCTTAAGAAAGAAGCAAAGAATAGTGACTGGCACATGGTAAGCCCTCAATATGTGTTAGTTATAAAGCTTATTAATTATTATCAATATTAGTGTTTTCTTTTTTAGAAGATTTTATTTACTTATGAGAGGGGGGGGAGAGAGAGAGAAAGAGTGGGGGGAGGGGCAGAGGAGAAGCCGACTCCCTGTGGAGCAGGGAGCCTGATATGGGACTTGATCCCAGGACTTTGGGATCATGACCTGAGCCGAAGGCAGACACTTAACCGACTGAGCCACCCAGGCGCCCAATATTAGTGTTTTCTGTAGACTTGATGTCTGTGTCCCCCTACCCTCCTCAAATTCATATATTGAAACCCCATCACATCCCTAATGTATTAGGTGGTGGGGCCTTTGACTATGATTAGATCATGAGGGTTGAGCCCTTAGGAGAGGGATGAATGCTCAGAAGACCCCAGAAACCTCCCTAGCCCTCGCACTGTGTGAGGACGGATAGAAGATTGCCATCTGTGAACCGGGACAGGCTCTCACCAGATGCCTTGACAGACTTCCAGCTTCCAGAACCGAGAGAAAAAAATTTCTGTTGTTTATTCTGTTAGAGCCCCCCCCAAAGCAGTAAGACAATATTAATAATATCAACAGTGTGCTATGATAGCCACACTTCTTTCCTCCACCCCATAGGCCAGTGGCTCTGCCCCTTTCGTCATGTCTGTGAATCCCGAGCAGGACACATAAAGTTAAAACCACAATTAGGCAAGCATCGTAGTACAAATGCCAAACACCAAGAAAAGAGAAGGTCTTCACAAAGCAGCCAGGAAGAAGGAGTGACAAACAGGCAGAAGATCTTCTCCAGCACCCATAGACAGCCATAATATTTTAGTGCCAAATGAAATAAACAAAGCAGAATTCTTGACCCAGCTCAATTATCATTCAAAATTGAATGAGAAAAAAATACATTTTCGGGGCGCCTGGGTGGCTCAGTTGGTTAAGCGACTGCCTTCGGCTCAGGTCATGATCCTGGAGGCCCGGGATCGAGTCCCGCATCGGGCTCCCTGCTCGGCAGGGAGTCTGCTTCTCCCTCTGACCCTCCTCCCTCTCATGCTCTCTGTCTCTCATTCTCTCTCTCTCAAATAAATAAATAAAATCTTTAAAAAAAATACATTTTCAGGTGAAGACACACTCACAGGCCCTTGTTAAAAGACATAATAATAAAAAATCGCTCGAGAGGGTAGCCGCTGCGCCCAGAAAGATCACACTAGCAATTGCGTGCAAACACATGGGTGGATCTAGGCCGGCCCCAGGAAATGTGCCCAGCAGCATGAGCCATACTGATCCCGGCCAACGCCCCAGCAGAGAGGAAGGTGGGGCCGCAGGCCCGGGATGCATGGGATGCACCCCAAGATGGAAGGGGACCTTGAAAGAAACACATTCTCGGTCTTCGTGCTGTTCAGAGGGAGGAGAGACAGATTGATTTATTTTTGATTGTTAAGTCAACTGTGCTTATTATGACCTTAAGGCCAAATAATTAAAAAAGAGACTAGAATATGGAATTTCCAAACCAACAGAAGGACAAGAGGGAGTAAACAAAACCTGATCAATCCGATACGGGTGGTGGGAAATGAACCAAAGAGAGAGAGAGAGAGAATAAAAAAGCACAAGGGAACCGAAGAATTCCTGTATTGGAAAGCACAGGCCATGAAGGTAGAATCCTGAATCTGCTGTTCACATCTCTGTGTGACTTTAGACAAATGACAATGCCACCCCCTCTCTGACCTTGAGGTAAAGGGTTCTAGTAGCATGTTCCACGGAGGGTCTTCCGTGGGCGCTGTAGGAGAGGGGGCTGCTCTCATCTTGCCACAGACCTCTGTGCCAGGCACCGTCTAACCCTGCAGACAGCCCCACGAGGCAGGTGCAACTGCCCTCCTCACTTTACTGATGAAGAAACAGGCTCAGTGGGGAGAAGCTTCCTGAGGTCACACAGCCAGGAATGGCTGAGCCTGGACACAAACTCGGGTCCTCTCACCCTGAAGCCACTGGTTGACTCTATGACTTTAAGCAGCTTGACATCACTTCTCTGAGCCTCAGTGTCCTAATCTATACAATGGGAGGATGGAGTCTCCTTGCAGTCATTGTGGGGATGCAGTGAGATTCTGCCTGTCCCATCCTCTGTGCAAGATGACAGAGCCAGGGACGAGCAGCTGCCCTTCGCCTCCTTGCTCCAGGCTTGTGGAAGAAATGGATTTTTTTTGGACATCACATGGTGAGCATCTCTTTTTCTTTTTCCTTTAATAATAAAGCTTTCTGTAGTCGAGCTTAATTTTATCAGAAGAATAAAAGATTATCCAACTGGCTCAAGCAGTCCATCGAGGAAGTTTCCACAAAGACAAAGAGACAAGAAGTGTCCCTCCCAACACAACTTCTGCTTTATCCTTTACCTACTCAGTGACAACGACTACCATTTAAAAAAAAAAAAATTTTTAGAGAAAGAGAGAGAAAGCATGAGTGGGGTGTGAAAGGCAGTGGGAGAGGGAGAGAGAGAATCTTAAGCAGGCTCTATGCCCAGCACAGAGCCTAACAGGGGGCTTGATCCCACGACCCTGAGATCATGACCTGAGCCAAAATCAAGAGTCAGACACTTAACCGACTGAGCCACCCAGGCGCCCAACCATTACCATTTTTTGATTCTTGAAATACCCCAGAAGCTGCACTATTTTACTCATGTTCCTTTAGTAAAGCAATAGTTCTCAACCAGAGTTGATTTTTTGTCCCTCGGGGGACCTTTGGCAATGTCTGGAGACATTTTGGCTGCAGTGAGCTCATGGGGGTGAGGGAGAGGTGTGCCCCTGACCTCTAGCAGGAAGCACACGTCTGCTGCCAGACATCCCACAAGGTGCAGGACGGGACCCCAGAAAAAGAATGGTCTGGCCCAAAGTCAAAAGTGATGAAGGTAAAAATGCGATTTAAACCCACCCAGCAACCTCGTGAGAGAGGTGTCATCTCCCACTTTAGAAATGAGGAGACGGGGCTGTGGAGAAGGGAGTGAAAGGCTCACAAGGGCACGGCTGGGCTGACACTCGCCTCTGGCTTTGACCCTGAAGCCCCCAGTTCCTTTGCTCCTTAAGTGGCCAGAGCTGTGGACCTCAGGGTTGTGCCCCCCTCCCCGCCAGTCATACGTTGAACCCCTAAACCGCAGAGTGGCTGTCCTTGGAGAGAGGGTGTCTAAGGATGTAATTAAGGTGAAATGAAGTCATAGGGACGGCGCTCCATAGGACAGGAGTCGTGTCCTTGTAAGGAGGCCACCAGAGATTTCCCTCTCCACGGCGGTAATACGGAGGCCACACGAGGACACAGGGGGAAGGTGGTGGCCTGGGGGGCCAGGAAGACAGCTCCCACCAGAAGCCCGCCATGCCAACACCTTGATCTGGGACTTCCTGCCTCCAGAACTGTGAGAACTCAATTTCTGTTGTTTAAACCACCCGGTCTGTGGTGTTTTATTATGGCAGCATGAGCTAAGGCGGCCAGAACCGCGCCCCCCCCCACAGCTGGGTCATTATCAATGCCTACCCTGCAGGAGTCCGTGCGTCCTGTGACGGGGACATTGAAATGTTCACGTTCACTTGTGCAGAAGGGAACTGGATCTCAGGTCATAGGAGCACCTACTGCCTCCTTCTACATTAATTTTTATAACTTCTTCCTCTGTCTCTGAGGGCAGTTTGTGATGGCAAGGACAATTTGGGGAGTGTAGCAAATATAAGAGGAGCCCTGGTGTCCCTGTCCAGCTCCACCAGGCTCCCGTGGGGGCTCGGCAGGTCCCAGACCCACAAGCTGACCTCTGTCACTGGCAGGTCAGGGCAGTGGAGACAGGAGACACGATGCTCCCTGTGCACGCTTCCTCAGAGCAGAGCCCCTGGGCCCCTGGTCAGAGACCTGGTGCTCACGTCCCGCACACTCGTCCCTTGGGGTCCCTCCTTCTCAGGCCCCAGATGTTAGGGGGGCACATGGGAGGTGGCAGAGGGGCCCAGACAGGCAGACGGCAGTGGAGGAAAGGGAATAAGTCACATTGGACGAGCGTCAGAGACGGGTGATGGTGACAGGCTCCATGAGGACCTCGGGGAGGGGCTGTCTGCTTATCAAACCTCGTTGTCCTGAAAGGGACTCAAGGCCACTTCTAAACAGCCTGCACGACACAGTGGGATCCAGCGGGTCCTCCTACCAGCGTTTGCTGAGCACCTGCTGTGTGCAGGCCCCGCGCTGGGTGCTAAGCACGCACTGAGGACAGACGGGGCCCAGCCTCGGTCTGGTGGGGGAGAAACGTGAGTCAGGAGGAGCCCCCCTTTCCTGTGATAAGGAAGAGCCCCGCGCTGGGGGTCAGGGGTGCTGACTAACTCTGACCCTGACCTGGGTCTCTAGCGAGAGCTCCCGGGCCCCCGGGGAGGGTGGGAATTTGGAGACCCATCTTCACCTCACAGGGGAGGTGACTGAGGCCGAGGTGGGGGAGTGACTTGCTTGACGTCCTGGACCCGGGTTCTCCTAGACCTGAGCTGTGTCCACAGCATCACCGGCCTCAGGGTCTCGCCAGACCATCCCGGCGACCACGCCAGCCCCTTTCCTCACTCCCGGGCCACTCCGCAAACTTCCCCACACCGACGTTAATTATACCTCCCGGAGGTTAATTTGTAAGGAGACGGTGGAAGTGTGTTATTTAAATAGTGATTATTAAAATCATGCTGGGGGTTTGCCACATAATAGGTAATTATCTGTGACCTAATTGTCAAGACAATATAGTGGTTTCCACTTAGCTCTTTCCACCGAAGCCAGAGTTAATTCTGCAGAGCTGCATACTCTGCGGCTTCAGCTGACATTTGTTGAATAATATTCTTATTAAATCTAAAGTGAGGGCAATGTAGGAACTTCGCTGACCAGGTGACCCAGGGCTTGGCCTTGTGTCTGGGTGGAGACGCTTTCCGTGGACTTTGGTGTTTGCTGCCCTTGAACTTGTCCTCGCCCCAACCCCCGCCCCCAGGAACGCCAATAGAATGAGTGTAACTGATGCCTGACTGTCAAACAGTTTCTGCTCATTCATCCTTCTTGTCTGGCCTTGTTTCCCCACACTTAGGTGCTGCTATGTTCTGTCCGTCACTCTCCGTTCCATTCATTCCCATTCTCAGGTGGGTCCTTTCACTTCCCCTTCCGGTCTGTGTTCCGGGGTGTGCTTGTGCTCCCCGTTCCTCCGCAGCCTGGGCCACTTCTCCGTTCTCTGACCTGTTATTTCACTAGTGCCTACAGTCCCTCCCGCCCTCCCGAACGCGCGCCTTCACCCACCACCTGGTGCATGTGCATGTGTGTATCTGTGATCTCCGTGATCTCCAGGCTCATCTGTTTATGGAGGAGCTCAGGAACTTGTTGACTCGTTTAAGCACTCACTCTACACGCAAGCACTGTTTGTTAGTAAACAATATGCCCGGTGGGTTTGGCTCAGTGTGGTCTCACTTCCCTCCATCCAGCAAAGGCCCCTGGGCCTTTAAAGTAAACTTTTCATTACCGGATAACACAGTATATGCCAAAAGAAGCGCACAAATCACAACTGTAGAGCTGAAGAATTTCTGCACACCACCATACCAGCAGCCCAGGAGTCCCCCTGGGCCCTGTCCCTATCCCTGTCCCTCTGAGGGTGACCGCTAAGAGCACAGATGAGCTGTGCTGTTCTAGACGTCAGGCAAATAGACTCACACCGTCTGCGCCCCAGCCTGCGTGGCTTCCTTACCAATGGCTAGTGTGCGAATACGAAACCGCCTATTTCTCCATAGACTCCTTTTTTTTTTTTTAAGATTTTATTTATTTATTTGACAGAGAGAGACACAGTGAGAGAGGGAACACAAGCAGGGGGAGTGGGAGAGGGAGAAGCAGGCTTCCCACCGAGCAGGGAGCCCGATGCAGGGAGTCCGATGCAGGGCTCGATCCCGGGACCCTGGGACCATGACCTGAGCCGAAGGCAGACGCTTAACGACTGAGCCACCCAGGCGCCCCTCTCCATAGACTCCTGATGGGACTCTGGTACTTTCCTGTGTTTAGCTGTTATGGGTAGTGTGTTAGGAACATTCTGCTGGTGGCCATCTGAGGGCACCCTTGTGGGGCACAGATCCAGAAGTGGACTTGCTGGTTATGCAAAATTTCAGCTTTAGTGACCCTGATCGTTTTCCAAAGGATGGCTTCGATGTGTGGGCCCATCTTGCTCCCAGACTTGCCCTCCAACCTCTCACCCTCCCCATGACCTCACCTCGCCCCCGGTCTGTCTCAGGTCCTCCTGGGCCACCTGCTCAGTTTTCCTTTGAGTCTTGGCTCCTCCCTGGGGCTTCGGTGCAGGCCTTCCTCCCCAGTCCTGCTGCTGGCTCCCTCTCCACCTCACCCCTGGGGACACATCCTCAGGCCACTCTGGATGATGTTCTCTGGGCCTGGTCTGGTCTGGCTGCTTTTTTCAGCCTGTGGGTGGATGCAGTTTAATTTTGCTGGGGAAACCATGGGACCCAGGAGTGATGCCACCTGAGGGCCGAGGAAACTGGGATCCTTGGTTGAAGGCTGCTGCCAAGGGTGTTAATTCCCTGGTCCAGCAGGCATACCCCAGGGGAGATCAGACTGGGTTCAGAAGGCTCAAGAAAGTCTCCAGGCAGTGCGATGCAGGAGCTGATCCTTAGGAGCCAGGGCAGGCTGTGCTGAAGGAGCAGGGCCAGGGGCTGTGGGTGGGGGCATGGACAGTGTCTGCAGAGCTGGGAAGAGGGGAAGGAGGCACACCTTAAAGGAGCCTAGTAAGTGACTTGTAAAAGGAGTTGAATTTTCAGGTGGTGCTCAACTTCTAAGCCTGGGTGGCTGAGAAGCTTGTAGAATAGGTCTTGGTGACTGGGGCTACAGGTGAGGGACCATCTGGGGCGGAGAGATGATGAGCTCAGTTTTGAACATGTTGAGTTTGGGACACATTGAGTTTGACATGCCAACAGTTCGTGAAGGAGATGTCCAATAGAAACACAGAGAACAGATCGAGACGGCCCTGGGGTTGGAGCAGGAGAATCGGGGTAAGTCTCCCCTCTGTGGCCCTCTCGGAGTGGGAGGGCTGCAGTGAGCAGGACCCACCGCTCCCGCCCTTTCTGCCTCCCGCTGCACGGGGCCTAAGCAAGAAACGGTGAGGTCGGAAGCAATTGTCAATGATGTGTTCTCTTTTGAAATTGGTTTTGGGCTCCTAAGACGGCCAGGGTGAACTTCGCTGCCTGGCAGAGCTGCTTCAGACGCCCCTGAGCACCTGCCGGGTGGAACCCAGAGTTTGGGATGATGGGATCAGGCTGAAGTGGGTCATCGTGGGGAGGTCTGCAAGAGACAAACACTGAAGTTGAGCCTGCAGTATTGCATGCTTCCCGTTCCTCCCCAGCCTGTGGCCCAGGGTCCCCCTTCTCTAGGCAGGTACGGGTCCCTCTCTTGGGGCCCCTGCTCCAACAGCCGGAGGGATGTGGGTAGCCTAAGTGTCTGTGCTGAAACCCTGTTTCCCCAGGGCGGGGGGTGGGGGCCGGGCTATCAGGACCTAGAGGGGAGAGTGAGAAGCTCACTGCCCCCAGCAGCTTTCTCCAGCCAAGTTCCAGCGGGCATGAAGCTCAGTGGATGACCCTATGGGATGAGGCTGCTTTCCTCTTTGGTCCTCCCTGGGGAGCAGGGGGGCTCTGTGATTGGCCCCCAGGGGAGAGATGCCGGGTCTGCAAGCCTCACTCGGAGGTGCGACCAGCCGCGGGTCCTGAACCGAGACACCCAGAGAACGTGTGATCGGAGTGCAGGATCCTCGAGGGCAATGGTCAAGAAAGAACTGTTGAGATGTTTTATGTTACAGAAAGGAGCATGGGGATAGGACCTGTGGGCAGAAAGAGCACATTGAGATTGTGAGGAGTGACTGATTATACAGGGTTTTCTATCCTGTGGAGGGGAAGGTGATGTTAGGGCTCCAGGAAGTGGAATCCATAGGTTCCTGGAGGTCTGATTATTATTAAGATTGTGTTTTTCTTGTAAATCATTAAGACAGTTCCAAACCATAGTGGAGTTTCCTGTCCTGCATGACTGCGGTCTCTTTCAGTTGACCATTTGTTTTCCCTGTCTTTGTTCTTAGGGGTCCAGTGCCTGAGGAATGTTGTGTGCACCCCACCTTGGGGAGGAAGGGGGTTTGCAGGGTGTCAGCATGCGGTCTGGCCTCCCCGGGCCTTTGGACACTCATCAGGAGGGCCTTACACCCACAGCCCAGTGTTGGCAGGCAACCTCCCAGTCTCAGGCTCCTGACTTAGGGATTGCTGGTGGTGATGAGCTCCCAGGATTGTGGGGAAGATCAAATGCCACAAAGGGTGTGAAGGTGTCTCTCAGTGACAGCACAGTTAGTCATGGCCATCCTCACTGTAGAAAACCAAGGCTGGCGTTTCCCTCATGTCTGTCCCTTAAATATTCCCAAACTCACCAGGATTACACTTCCCTCCTTGGCTTCTTCATTTCCTGCCCTGCAACCATGACTAATTTAAAATTGTAAACTGGGAAGCGACCTTAGAGCAGGACTAGCCCAATTGGGGAAACCGAGGCACGGGGAAGTGGCAGGCTGTGGCAGAGCCAGACCCCAGCCAGAAGGCCCAGCCCAGGGCCCCTGCTTCCCCTCCCTCTGCCACTGGCTCCCTGGGGTCTCCTCCAAGCCCACCCTGGATTCTGTGCCAGTTACTCTCACGGAGAGCAGAGACCATAAGCTAACGAGCTGGAAACTGGAAAAGGGGCTCTCCGCAGCTGGAGGCTAATTTGCCTCGGGCCTGTTTTGTTTTTTTTTGTTCGTTTGTTTGTTTGTTTTCTTCTTAGAATTACCTCCACTGCTTAAAAGGCACATTTTTAAAAACCTAAAGTGGCTGTCAGTTTCACTCCAAAAGAAAACACGTGACCTGTCCCCTGTGTGAATGGAGCACAACGTCTAGTTAAAAGACCCATCAAATGAATATATTACAGGAAGAAAAGGTTTGATTTGGGAAAATTCAAGCTAGCACACACTTATTTTGCCTCCCAATCTTTTTAGATAGATATTTTTTTAACCAAGAAAAAGAAAAGCGATTTTATTTTTTTAAAGGTTTTTTTTTTAATTTTTTAAATTTATTTAACAGAGAGAAAGACAGCCAGAGAGGGAACACAAGCAGGGGGAGTGGGAGAGGGAGAAGCAGGCTCCCCGCTGAGCAGGGAGCCCAGTGCGGGGCTCGATCCCAGGACCTTGGGATCATGACCTGAGCTGAAGGCAGACGCTTAACGACTGAGCCACCCAGGGGCCCCAAGAAAAGCGATTTTAAAGGTTACCTTACCCTTAAAGAATATCTGAATGCGTGTAATTGAAGTTTGTGTTGAACATGTGAAATGTTAGCGTTTTACCACTTATATAATCTGCCCCCTTGTCTTTCTGCGGCGCGGGAGACCTCCTTGCGCAGCCTCCTCGGCAATTGCTCTTTGCAGCTCCATGTTTTGGCCTTTTGTATATTTTTGCCGATTCCCTCGGCAGCCAGGAAAGTCCACCTCAGATTCCTCGGCCCCTTGCGGGACAGGTCACCACGGCCAACACCTCCTGAGGGCCTACTGTGTGCCCTGGGCTGTGTGAGTGTTTCTCCATGCATCGTCTCTAACCCTCATGCTCTTATCCCCATTCCGTCCACCATCACCCACAGCCTGGATTCTTCCTGCCAAATGCCTCCTCCTCGGTTCCACTCTTGTGCCCAGGGGTGTCTTCTCCACTGAGCACCACGAGAGAGCCTTGAAAAACACCAGTGCGGCTGCTTGTCTCCTGTGCTCACACCCTCCATGGCTCCCATCTTCCTGGGGGTAGAGCCAGAGTCCCCGCACAGGCCCCCTGAGCTCCCCCCACATCCCTCCCCAGCCACCGGGCCTCCTTGCTGATCTTCCGGTGCCCCGGGCACACGGCCACCTCCCATCTCTGAGCCCGTGGTTCCTGCGGCCTGGGGTGCTCTCCCCAGGTACACGCACCCCACGGCCTTACGTCCTCGTGGTCTGTGCCCACGTGAGTCCTTCCCGGTGAGGCCCTCCTGACCAGCCACGTAAAATTGTACCCCGACTCCCTGCACCCACTCCTCATGCCTCCTCCTGCCTAATTTCTCTGCCGATCACTTAGTGCCATCTGACGTACTCTGTATATTTTTTTTTACTTACCATGTTTGTTGGCTGCCTTCACGAGAATGCGAGCTCTATGTGGGTAGTGATTTTGGTCTTTTTGTTCACTGCTAAGTATCAAGCTCCTAGAACATCGACTAAGACATAAATACTTACTGTATTAATGACTAAAGATTCATATTTGGTGTGCATGGGAGTTGAAGGCATTCAGACGAGAACCAGGTCCACGGATACACAACATTAATAAAATCTCTAATAGTGATGGGTACTATAGAGGGAATAAAGCAGGGCAGAGGGGCTGCTTTGGCCTAGAGTCCAGGAAGGCCTCTTGGAGGAGATGACGTGTGAGCTGAGACCTGGATCTTACAGACCAGGCGGCAGGCCTGGGGAGGGAATGACTTGTCCAAGACCTTGACGGCTGGTAGTGAGTCATGGAGCAGGTTTGGAAGCCCTGGGGGAGGTGTGCTCAGGCTCCTGGGGAGCTCCCCTGCACACCCAGCACGGACATAGCCCTGGGTCCTGCGGTGTCCTGTGCTGACCGGGGCCTGGCCTTTGCCCCTGTGTTGGGGTCATGACTCCATGTGGTTTCCTTCCCACAGGACTGCAGTGTCCCTCAGTGGGATCAACAGGGCCTCACCCACCCCCAGGACCTGTCAGAGGGCCTGGCACGCAGGAGTCCTTTGCATGGGCTCTGTGTTTCTTTCCAGGAAGGCGAGGGCATGCTTCAGCTATCAACACCGAGAGATATCCTGCTGGGAGAGGTCCTGGAAATAATTTGATCTTTTTTTTTTTTTTTTTAACAGAGGAAAGTGAGGCCAAGGGTGGGCAGGGAGCTGTCCAAGGTCACTTGGGGAGTTGGGACTTGAATCCAGGCTTCCTGCTGGGGGTCGCGCCCGTGGGCACCCGCTGAGGATGTGGTCTGGGAACCCTGGTCCCTCGCTCAGGTATCCCGGTGCCTCAGAGAGCCACAACCGGCTGCAAAGCATACAAAACGCAGGCTCGGTGTTTGCAGTTACACGTTCTCTCGACCCGAAAACACATGCACACACCCTTGAACTGGAAAAGAGCCAGATTCACTTCTAATACAGGACTTTGTTTTCAAACCCAGCAAAGAGCTGTGATCCAGAAGCAAACAACAGGCCCCAAATCTATGAAGAGACAGACACCCGCAGGGAGGAAAGAGGTGGGAGCCCTCTGTTGCTGGGGGTCGAAGCCACTGGCCGCAGGGATGAAGAGCTGAACTCCAACAATCAGGGAGTTGCTGAAGGCCGAGGGAGGCCGGCAGAAGGTGTAGGGGTAGGGTGCTGGTGCGGTAAGAGCGAGCCCCAGAGAGCTTGTCACGGCCAAGGGCAGACCGCCTGGGCGCCCTGTTACGTCAACACATTTCTGGGGCTCTGCCAGCACCGGAGGGCTTCTCCTTCCTGCTCTGGGTTCTTGGGCTGCTTGTTTGTGGACATTCTTTTTTTTTTTTTCTCATCCTGGTAAGCACTCTTTAGTCCCCATCCCCTATTTCCCCCACCCCCTTGCCCACCTCCCCTCTGGTAACCATCAGTTTGTCCTCTAGAGTGAAGAGTCTGCTTCTTGGTTTCTCTCGCTCTCTCTTTCTTTTTCTCTCCTTTGCTGATTTGTTTTGTTTCTTAGATTCCACATATGAGTGAGATCATATAGTATTTGTCTTTCTCTGACTTATTTTGCTTAGCCTAATACCCTCTAGCTCCATCCACATCATTGCAAATGGCGAGATTTCATTCCTTTTGATGGCTGAGTAATAGTCCATTTATACGTACTACATCTTCTTTATCCATTCATCTGTTGATGGACACTTGGGCTGCTTCCATAATTTGGCTATTGTGGATAGTGCTACTACAAACACAGGGGTGCATGAATCCCTTTGAATTAGTGTTTTTGTATTTTGGGGATAAATACCTAGTAGTGCTGGATCATAGGGTAGTTCTATTTTTAACTTTTTGAGGAGCCTCCCTACTGTTTTCCAGAGTGGCTGCACCAGCTTGCATTCCCACCAACAGTGCATGAGGGTTCCCCTTTCTTCACATCCTTGCCAACACCTGTTGTTTCTTATGTGGCTGATTTTAGCCATTCTGACAGGTGTGAGGTGAAACCTCATTGTAGTTTTGATTTGCATCTCCCTGATGATGAGTGACGCTGAATATCTTTTCATGTCACTTGTGGACATGCTTCTCTCTCCCCTCATCACTCACTGGCCCTTGGTCTTTTCACATCCTTGGATCTTGGAGTGTGTGTTTGTGTGGAGGGGCCAGGGGAGTGGGGAGGGAAACAAATGAGCAAATGAAGGACAACTCACAGAGCCAAGTGAAGGCTTTCTTCCTGTTTCTTCCCCTAAGAAATAGGCAGCTTAACACAATTTAAGCACAGGCTGTATCTGATGAAGAAGTTGGTTAGATTCATTTTCTTAACCAACTATTTCAAGGCCAGCATTAATCTACTCATCAGCTGAACTCATCAGGAGAAAACATGCTTCTTCAGGAATTTTCTAACTGGAAATAAATGCCTCATTAAATTAAACATATTAACCTGAGAACAGTATTGATGTCAGCCAGACTAATGAATGTCATTACAGGGAACGCGCAATAGTCCTCAGAGGGACCCCGCCCACCATTAGGAACTCTCTGCAAATGTGCTCAATTATGGTAGCATGAAGAATCATCACAGAGAGAGGGAGAAAAAAGGGGGAAAAAAAGCAGAGGGGAAGGGGTTGCTCGTGGCACCATGACTGTCTCTGAATGTTGCGCCTGATTGATTCTGGGGTCTTTGATGCTTGAGAAAGGACACATGACCACCCTCATGTGTGGCCGCATGGATGTAATTCACTGTTGGTTCCAAGAGGAAAGAAGCTGGTTCTTGCCTCTAAGAGGGAGGGGAGGTCTGGTTTAGGTATCAGTAAACCCGGATTCCAGTTTCTGCTCTGCCCCACGGTAAGACGAGGAATTATCCCCAGATTTTCTCCATATATCAGTGGACTAGATCTAGTTTCTTTTGATCTTTATTGTGTCAAACACTGTGCTAGACACTTTCTCATGTGTTATTTTATGGACCTTCCACAGGAACCCAGTTAGACATATATTTTTGCCCTAGAACTATAGAAGAGGAAAACCAAAGCCAGAGAAATGATCTGACTTGCTTTGCTAGATCTTCGGGACAGGCAAAGGCATGCGGTTGGGCCCTGCTCTGGGAAACCGGTCGCCAGAGAACTGTGTCCACCTTTGCACGACAATGTAAGAAGGAGCGTGAGAACTTGTTGTTGGTCAGGAAAGCATGGTGCAGAATGCTGAAGGAAGGAGGGCTGTTGAAGATGAAGAAGGAAAAACCCTATATAGATGAGAGAAATCTCTTCATATAAAGAAAGGCTGCCATGGGGAAGAGGGAGTACCTGCCCTCAATGTGGGCTGAAGGAGGAGATTTTCAGCAAAGTGTCCAGAGATGGTATGGGCTGCCTTGAGAGCCAATAAGCTCCCCATCCTTACGGGGCATGAGTCGTCATGAGCTACTCCTTGTGGGAGGATGTAATAGCAGGATGACCTGGATTTGAATTTTAGCTGTTGTGGTTTTTAAAGACAAACAATTTCACCTCTCTTGGCCAGTTTTCCTCATTTATAAAATAGGGGAAATAACACTATCTGCCCCCAGCGGCTCATCATGCAGACTGAATGAAATAGTATGTATAATACGCTACCCACGATGCCTGCCGGGGAGCTGATTACATTTTTACCATCAATGTTTTATTTTTATTAAGTGGATTCTGGCATCAGATGAGGCCTTGGAACTCTGCCCACTTCTAGAATTCAGCGTCTTTAGAAAAGACCTCTCTATTAATGCTCTGAAAATTAGGAGGCTGTGCTTATTATCAATTTATTGCCCCTTAACCCAAATTTCACTCTACTTTGCCCCACATTGTGCCACTGCAGCTGGACCCTGTAAACATTTGTCCTGTGCCAGAGGGCGCAGTGTTAGGCCTTGTCAGTAGGCGGTGCCGGGGAGACACTGCAAGGCTATAAAAGACGATGGATGGAAAGTGAAAGGTGGAAAAGGATATTCTGTGCAAATAGTAACCAAAAGAGAGCAGGGTGGCTACTTAGACACAATGGGCTTTCAATCAAGAAAGGTTATAAGAGACAAAGAAGGACATTATATATTATATATAGCATGAAGTTATGATAATTATAAACATTTATGCATCTAATGACAGACGAACAAAATATTTGTAGCAAAACCCAACAGGATTGAAGGGAGAAAGAATTCTACAATATTAGCTGGAGACTATGATGGATAGAACAGCCAGACAGAAGATGAGTAAGAAACTAGAGCATTCGGCACAGTTGATGACTAGAACCTCACAGGCATAAACAGAATGTGTTGCCCAACAGCAACCACATACACATTCTTCTCAAGTGCACATGGGACGTTTTCCAGGATAGACCATATGTTAGGCCACACACAAAGTCTCAGTAGATTTCAAGAGACAGATATCATACAAAGTACCCTCTCCAGCCACAAATGGGTGAGGTTAGGAATCAGTAATAAAAGTAAAACTGGAAAACTCACAAATTTGTGGAAAATAAGCAACATTCGTTCAAACAACCAATGGATCAAAGAAGAAGTCACAAGGGAAATTAGAAAATACTTAGAGATGAAAGAAAACAAAAACACAACACACCACAACTTACAGGACACAGCAAAAAACAGTGCTAAGGGGGAAATTTATAGCTATAAATGCATTAAAAAAACAAGATCTCTGATCTAAAGCCAAACTTTACAACTAAGGAACTAGAAAATGAAGAACAAACTAAACCCAAAGTTAACAGGAGGAAAAAATAATAAGTATTAGACCAGAAACCAATGAACTAGAGAATTAAAAAAAATAATAGGGAACATCAATGAAAACAAAAGTTAGTTCTTTGAGAAGATTGACAAACCTTCAGATAGATGGACTAAGAAAAAAGACACAAGGCTCAAATTATTAAAAGAAAAAAAAATTAAAGTGGTGACGTTACTACCAATTCTACAGAAATAAAAGGGATTATAGGAGAATACCATGAACAATTATACACCAATAAATTGGATAACCCAGATGAAATGAACAGTTTCCTAGAAACACAAAACCTAGCAAGACTAAATCATGAAGAGAAGAAAATCTGAATAAATCTATAACTAATAAGGAGATTGAAACAGTGATAAAAAAAAAATCTCTCAAAAAAGAAGTGTCCAGGAATTGACAGCTTTACTGGTGAAGTCTACCAAACATTTAAAGAAAAACAACTTTTCCAAAAAGTTGAAGAGGAGAAAATACTTCCTGAATCATTCTGTGAGGCCAACATTACCTTGATGCCAAAGCCAGACAGTCACTCTAAGAAAACTATAGGCCAATATTCCTAATTAACACTGATGTAAAAATCCTCAACTGAACACTAGCAAATCCAATTAAGCTGCATATTAACAAAATCATACTCCATAGCTAAGTGGGATTTATTCCTGGAATGCAAGGACAGTTCAACATCTGGAAATTGATCAATGTAGTAAACCAGAATGAAGGGGGAGAAAAAACCATATGATCAGCTCCACTAATACCCTCTCATGATAAAAACACTCAACAAACTTGGAAGAGAAGGAAACTGCCTCAACAGAATAAAAGTTATTTATGAAAAATTCACAGCAAACATCTCATTCGTTGGTGAAAGACTAAAAGCTTTTCCTCTAAGATCAGGAACAAGACAAGAATGCCCACCCTCTGTCTTGTCCCCGCCGCCCCCCACCCCCGATCATCCCTGGTTCTTGATCCTATAATCTACTAAATGTGGTACTGAAAGTTCTAGCCAGAGTGATTAGGCAAGAAAAAGAAATAAAAAGCATTCAGTTTGGAAAGGAAGAAGTAAAATCATTTCTGATGCAAATGATATGATCTTATATGTAGAAAAATCCTAAAGATTCCACAAAAAAATATGTAATAATAAATTATATATTTAATATATAATATATTATTATATATATAATAATATATATTTAATAATAATAAATTTATATAATTAATAAATTCAGCAAAGTAGCAGGATACAAAGTCAACACACAAAAATCACTTGCATTTCTATACACTCACAGTGAATAATCTGAAAAGAAAATTACAGAAAAAATTGTATTTACAAGAGCAGGGAAAAGAATAAAATACTTAGGAATTAACCTAACCAAAATGCCGCCATCCATCTCCATGGCTCCTTTTGTCTTGCAAAATGGATGCCCGTTAAACACTAAGTCCCCACTGCCCCCTCTTCCCAGCCCCTGCAACCCCTGTTCTACTTTCTGGCTCTATGATTGTGACTATTCTAAGTACTGCAGATTTGTGAATCATACAGTATTTGTCCTTTTGTAACAGGCTCATCTCAGTTGGCATAATGTCCTCAAAGTTCATCCATGGTGCAGTAGATGTCCTAATTCCCTCTCCTTTTTTAAGGCTGAATGGTGTTCCATTGTATGTATAGACCGTATTTTCCTCTTGCTCCTATGGCATGACTGCCAGGGGCATGAGAGCATCCCTATGACTCTTTCTCAGAAGTTACATTATCACCCAGGGTAGCTTCCTACCTACTGGCTTTGGCCCATTGACTGTGGACCCTCTCTAGCCTGTGAATTTCTCTGTCATCCCCTGGGCCACAGTCATACCATTTCCAACAATGTGATCTTGCCCTTGAACAGTGGGGTGCTCTTGCCTCCCTCCTTGAGCACTGTTCCTCGGCCCCGGAGGTAGCAGAAGTGACTCCCCACATTTTTTATTCTTGTATCCTTTAGCATCCTCTTGTATCCCTTTTAGTAATCAATCATTCCTAATTCCTAAGAATTCCTAATCATTCTTTATATTAAATTTTCCCTATTCAAATTACTTTTGTGATTTCTGCCTTCCGAATTGACCCCGATTTGTGGTATTTGCCAATCTCTGTGGAGTCCATGTTCCCACCATGGTCTTTTTCAAACTACCAATGCCGTGTCGTTAACTGCGAAAGTTGGATGAGACCCGGCGCAGCACGGTGTTATGTAGTATCTCCACCATACTGATACTAGATGAGTAAATAATCTCAAACACATCCGTAATAGTAAAATATGATAAAGTAATTAGAGTTTGATGAGTTTGAATGTTTATTGCCTTTGTTTTTAATGTGATTGATGTAATTGTAAGATTCCATCATTTAATTTTTAATTGTGGCTGTGTTTAACATCTGGCTGAGAAAATGCCTGAAAATGTAACCATCCATTCTCCGTGAGCTGGTCTGAGCTACTCTGGTACCCCCCGCCACCCTCTGTCTTGTCCCCGCTGCCCCCCACCCCCGATCATCCCTGGTTCTTGATCCTATAATCACGGAATCAGAAACTTGACTGGTTTCTCAAGCTTGTGACACCACTCACTGTAGAGCCAGGCGGTAACCCCCCACCCCGCCTTGGTCACCCCCCCAATGCAGTACTTGACACTTTCCATTTATTTTTCAATTCCATTATCATCAGAAATGATGATTAAATTTCCAGTGCAAATACCACTTTACCGAGCTGAATTAATCACAGGGTGGGTGCGCGGGGAGTCCTGGGGGCTTTATCTGAGCTTCAGGAGCAGTTAACTCTTCCTTCCTCACTGAGGCCACCAGAGACGGAACACTGGGATTTGGGGGCCTCTCTGGAAGTCCGCATTTGGAAGCTCCTTGGTGGCCACCTGACCCCTTTGCCTTCTCATAACCCCTAGTGGTGGGGACACAGGGAATGTCTCTCTCCTCCTTCCCAGGGCCCCTATGCACACCCAGAAAGGTCTCTAATGGATGAGAGTCTCCTGGTCCACGGTGGAGCAGAGTGTTGGGATAGCATTTTGGTTTTTTCCTCCTATTGCCCAGGTGTGTGGGAAGGGGCTGGTGTGTACCTCGAAGGGGGCTGGGGAACACGCAGGCTGTTCACCAACAGATTCATGGCCTTGGGAGCAGATACACCTTCAGGGTCGAGATCAGAGACCCCTGATACATCAGTCTTCGTCTTTGGACTCCAAAATGACCTTGAATTTCAGTACTGAAGGCTCCTGACCTTGGATGTGAGCACTGGCCAGGGCTCACGGCAGAGCAGCCTTGTCTGAGCTTGCGTCCTCTGAAGCCTATCCTCTTGAGACTGGCTGTTTAGCACTTGTTAATGGATCTAATTTTTTAACATTGATCTTCTCATCTGGAATATTCTTGGGAGAAATAAAATAACCATCAAAGAACCTTAAATGAATTACACTCTCATCAAGAGAAGACTAACAACCCACTTGAAGCATGAACTACAAGGGAGATAAAGATCCGGTGTGCATGGAGACCGGAAGGGCAGGGAGAGGGACCCCGGGTGCCGTGGAACTCACCCCAGCCTGGGTCAGCTTCTCTGCGGGGTGAAGCAGCCTGTTCCTGCTCCTGTTACCACCCCAGCTTGGGGCACCACAGGGGAAGGGGGCATCTGAGTCATTCCACCCTCTCAGAGGGTGACGTCTTTGCCTTGGAGAAGCAGGGAGGGGTTCCACTCTTCCCTCACCCTTCCTGCCCCAACCTCCCCTCTACCTCTTATTTCATGGGCCCCATCAAGCTGGGGAATGAGCCTGGAGATACTTGGGGAGACTTTCCTACAGGGAAGGGATGGCCAGAGACAGGCAGCCAAGGGATCCTGGGGAGCAGGCAGGGTTTCTGGAAAGACGGTGGTGCCTGACTGAACCGGCAGGTTGTAGAGCGAGAAATGGATTAGGATGGCTTTAACTAGTAACAAGGGCCCAGGGCTCCCCAAACAGTGGGCTGCACAGTGACTTCCAGAGCCAGGCAGTGGCCCAACAAGAGCTGCTCCCATGCTTCCTGCTCCGGGGGAAGAGTTGGCACAGAGGCCTGAGCCTGGACCAGAGAGAGAAGACAGAGCCTCATTTATGGAGCTTCTCCCAGGAATTGATGCATTGGATCCACGATCCCCCCCTGAACTTAATCTCACTTCAGGGAAAGTAGGTGCGACTGTGCGGGTTTTCAGAGAAGGCTGGGGAGGGGGACTGCAGAATGAGTGTCAGGGGAAGGAAGGACTGGGAGGGGAAGCAGGGACTCCGGAGCTTCTGAGACTTGGTGCACCTGCCCTGGGGGTCTCGTGCAGGTGCACTTCTGATGCAGGAGGGCTGGGGTGGCGGAGGCTGACAGCAATATCGTGTCCATGCACATATTTATCCAAGTGTATTGAGGTCCAACTATGAGCTGAGCACCAGGGAGACACGGTCTCTGCTCTTGCCAAGCTCAGAGGCAAATGAACATATAAATAAATTTTCTAGTTTATGAAGGGGAAAACTGAGTTCCAAAGGAAGTAAGTATTTATTACTTAGAGGAGAGGGAACTACGATTCTGAGAAGTTGGGTTAATTGACTTGAGCCTCCCATCTAGGAAGGAAGTGCAACGTGAGACGAAAAGTAAAGCATCCTGTCCTGGGTTTGTATACCTGACGCTGGGCTCTGCTGTCAGGGAAGCAGCCGTGTCCCCTTCTGCCCACCCCCTGCTGCTCTCACAAGAGTGTTTAGGTGAAATAAGGTCCTCCCTGTCCTTGTTCCCTGATCTCTTCACTGAGGGTGGGGCGGGACAGCCAGGCTGGGCACAGTTCTGAGGCTGACTTCAGGGGTGGGGTCACAAAGCCAGGGGCCAGGGGCCAATTCTATCCAGAGATCCAGAGTGAGGCATGCTGCTTGGGCTGGAGGATTATTCCCTGGTATAGTCAGGAGGAAACAGGCCTGAGCACTGGGGACACTAACTCTGTGAGCAAGGCAGAGGGGCTGGAGACGGACCATCCAAGGGAAACAGGACCCAGCTTGGGCCCCGCAGCTCCAGGTAACATCCAGGGGGGGCCTTCCAAGAGACGCCCCAGAGCCTGGCATCATCCCCTCCTGCTCACCGTTGTGGGCCCAGCAGTGCCCAGACGGGGCGGCAGGTGGCTGCATGGCAAGGGTTACCTTGCCCCTGTGTCACCATGCCCCATGTCCCCATGTCCTAGAGCTGTTCCTGCCATCCTCTAGCCTCTGGGCAGAGCCTTAAGCCCACTGACAGGCACCACCTCCTGGTTACCAGGATTTCAGGCAAAGAGTTTTCTATACGATTTCCCTATAACGAAAGCATAAAACCCTCCCATCCATACTGGCCAGGAGGTTCTGCGAAGGTTTTAGGGAGGAGGTGAGCCCTGAATCCACCGTTGATTTTAGGCTTAGGGAAGAAAATGGGGTAGGTGTTCCAGACCTGGGTCTGTCATGTGCAAGGTCTGTGCAAAAGGCAACGAGGAGACCACCAACCTGTAGGTCTCTGAAGACCAGGCTGTGGGGTGGCTTTTGAGGCAGAGGTGAAATCCCAGCCTAAGTGAACTGTTTGAAAAGCCTCCCAGCTTAGGGACCAGGAGGAAGAGAAATCAGCCTACACGGAGCACCTTCTCTGTCGCACATATTTGTCCTCAACTGGCTTCTTTCAGCTCAGGGGTCGGCCCCGTGACCTAGGCTTCAAGTGATCCATGTGACACATTCGTCTGGCCCCAGTAACTGGCCCAGGGATGGGACCCCACCAGAGCCACTAAGATGCAATGAGACCTTCCTTAAAGCTTCCAAGAAAGAACTCTGGCCATCCTTTGCCACTACGCTTGAACCTAGAAGCTCGTCATCTAGAGTTGTTGCCAACACATCATGTGGAGCTTGAGTGTGAGCGGAAGAGAAACAGGGAAAACCCCAGCCAGGGGAACATTACTGGGGACCCCTTTTCTTATGAGCAGTGAATTCCTTTTTTTTGCTTAATGTTGTTTGGACTGAGTTTTCTGCCATGCGAACTAGAACAGACTCGTAACTGTTGCCCAGATCCATGCAAGGAACTCAAATAGAAAGGCTGAGGATAAGGAGACCCAGCATTTCTTCGCTCACTTTCTTCCTTCTCTCTGCTAGCTGTGACCCACCATAGCCACCCCAAAATAGTAGCCTCTCCCCCGGGACGGCGCGATCTGCCAGGATGGATTTACAGCTGATTGATTTTGCATCTTCATCCTAAACTGAAGTTCTCAAGGAGAGAATCCGATTTGCCCAGCCTGGGTGAGGTGTCCACTCCAATCCTGTTAATTAACTGTAGGGGCTGGGAGGGCAGCTGACAGGCTTTAGGGCTGAGCAAAGAGAGTTTTGCAGGAAAATGTAATTGGCATTTCTAAGCAAATGCGAATCACTGTCCCTATTTTCGAAAGGAGGGAATTAATGCCCAAAGAAGCAAAGTGACTTGCCCAAGGTCATAGAGCTGGTAGGTCACAAAATCCAGATTCATATTTTGTTCTGCTGGACTCCAGACTCCACGGTCTTTCCATACCCCTGGCCCCACAAGTTTTTCTTTGGAGTCCTTCCGTTTCCTCCTCCCATCTGCCCACTTCTGCGGGCAGGTAAGGGCAGAAAATAGGCGAGGGCCACCAAGGGTGGCTGTAGCTTCCCGCCAGAGGCAGGACGGGCAGTGGGCAGGCTCCAATCCCACACACAATTTTTCATGACCACTTTGCTTTGCTTTTTACCCAAACAGCTATATGAATGTATACATTTTTTGCCCGAGTCCAGCACCCACCGCTGAGATCTTCGTCTGAAGCCCCCCGACCTCCACAAACCAGTTTGGATCACAGCGAAGTCCATGATGGACACAAAGTCCAGAGCAGGGCAGCCTCCTGCAGATACAGTGCGGGGACCGGTGGTCACACAAGACCTCTCGGGAGCGGGGCTGGCCTCTCACACGTGTCTACGCAGCCCCGACCTCTGGTGCAGAGATGATCTCTGACATTCACTGACCAGATCAACGGGGTGATTCCAGGTGAAGAACAGGCAGGAAGAGTTTAGGGAGGGGACAGCCGCAGGGAGCGGTGTCTGGAGGTTACCGAAAACCACATCCCTGAAGACAGGGCAGTGGGGGGTGGGGACGGGTGTGGGTCCCCTTCAGGGTTCCCTAGGGTCAGGTGGGTGACCTTGGGGTGGTGACTTTACCTCTCAGATCCCCAGTTTCCCTGCCTGGAAGGCAGAGCTGGTGAGCCGCCCCCCATTACAGGGGTCACCAGGGTCCCAGGGGAGGGGACGCTCTCCGCAGGGCTGGTGCACAATAGGTGCTCAGGGGAGGAAGCAGCTGCGCCTTGAGCTGGGGGCACAGATGACGTGCTGAGCTGGGTGGGGGGTGATGTGGGGCCCGGCTTCCAGCCCTCACTGTCCCATGGCCACTGTATGAGGGGGCTCTGGGCACCCCGGGGCTGCAGGAGGGTGGGGCCACACGGGGGTGCACCTGGTGTGGAGCAGCAGGATCTGGATGAGGCTCTCCCCCCAGGTAGGGAGGAGGGCCCAGTCCCAGGGAATCGGGAACAAGACTCAGCATTTAGAGAGATGGGGGGGGGCAGGTGACAGGGGCCAGAAGGCTCATCCAAGCCTTCCAGCAGCAAAGCAGACAGAGCAGGGATGTCCCACCACGGGGGCTGGAGGGGGTAGATCCTGACTCGGGGTGAAGAAGGGCACCCACAAGATCTGAGAAAAGGAGCAGCACCTGAGCTCACACCTCCGCTCCCGCGTGGGGACCAGGGCAGCCTCCACTGCAGTGTGCCTCCGTTTCCCCTCTGTGTCCACAGCGGCAGGGCCTGTGGACAGAAGAGCTGAGAGAATCTGGAGCACAATGGGGGTGCCCACTGTAATGCAGACTCGGGGAGACAGCGAGGATTCTCTGGCAGGGCTGCTTGGGCTTGACTCTCTCCAGATTCCCAAAGGGAAGGAGAAAGTGCTGGGGGGACCGGGGAGGAAACTGGTCTAATCCTGGGGGATACCTTGATGGGGTAGAAGGAGCAACTGGATCGGAATGGGGATATTTGGGTTCTGAACCCGGCTCAGTCTCCAGACCACTGTGTGACCCGGGGCAAGTCCCTCAGCCTCTCTGGGCTTAGTCTGCACATCCGTAGAACAAGGTCATTTCTAAGACAGCTCCCACATTGAGCCTTGACTTTTGGGGTTCTGTGCGGTTGCCCTCTATGCCCCCGGCTTTAAATCTGACCAGTGACTTCCCAGCTCACACCTGCCTCTGCCAGGGGAAGGCAAGAGAGCCTCCAGGAAGCCACAGGGCTGACACAGCAGCCTTCACGGTCACTGCGTGAGGCCGGGCTGGGCGGGGACAGGGCTGCTCGGTTCATTAGAGTCTGGGGATCACGCGCCCTCGCCCTTGGAGATGCCATTATGGGGTGGTTTTGGCAGCTTCCTCTGTGGGAGGGAGGAGAATGGAGAGAAGGGACAGCGGGAGATGAATCTGACTCACACCCGGGGAGAGAAGCTGAGGCAGGAAAGTTTTGTGCTGGTCTCAGCCTGGAGACTTAGGTGCTGGAGGGGAGGCAACCATTAGGCTCTTTCATGTCCTGTGATGGGAACCTCAGTGTCACCTGGCTGGAGCTCGGATGGGACTTGCTGGGTTATACAAACAGGAAAGCTCAGAGATAGGGCAGCCTTCAGGAGCAGCTTGATTCAGGGGCTCAAATGATTCCACCAGGACCAGTTACTCCTTTCTTCATCTTTTAGCATCTCTCCCCTATGCAAGATCACTCTCAAATCCCCATCCTAGTGACCAGAAGTTTTCCAACCAAACTGGAGTCCAGTAGAGAAGAAAAAAATTCTCTCCCTCAAGGCTAATCAAAAGTTTTTGGTCATTGGACTAAGAGACTGCAGCCTCCATTCCTGCACCATCAGAAATCACAGGGGGTTGGAATGTGCAGATTGGCTTTAGGCGGATCGGCGTCCATCTCATGAGTGAGGTTCATCCCACCCAAACACAGGGCTGAGAGTGGGGAGGGTCCGGCTTTATCAGGAAGAGAATGAAAGCTAATGAGGCCACAGAAACCCAGATATGTCCTCTAATAAGTTAGAGGTGGACGGGAATAAAACAAAGCATATTAGCAGAAACTAAATAAAGGGGGGAAATGCAAATAGTTATGCATTATGGCAGATCTCATCTCGTTTTCCCAAGAATCCAGTAGTATTGGAGCTACTATTATTGTAGGTATAGAATCCCAGGCTTTTAGAGTTGAAAGGATCTTCAAAATCCTTGGTCCAACCCCCTTACTTTCACAGGCAAGGCATCAGAGAGCCAGAGGGCTTGAGTAACTGTCTCAAGGTCACATAGCCCAGGGAAGATGGTGGAGTAGGAAGCCCTCGAAATCTTTCTCTCCCACTAGACCAAAAAAAAAAAAAAAAAGTACTGGCAGAATCTGTCTGATGTAATGATTTTGGAAATCTGCTGTCCTTTAGAAGGCTCCCAACTTCCCCTAGAGGAAGTCTTGGCCAATAAGCTATAGTTAATTTTGCTTAATTTCAGCTCTTGGCTTGATAGTGGCTACCCAGCCCCCAGCCCCGGCCCCAGCCCCAGCCCCAGCCCCATGCAGCTTGTTGCTCCTAGAGCAACTTGCATGCAGCTTGTGGGAATGAGAGTGGCAATAGGACTGTCCTCCAAATATCCAGATCTGTGCCCTGATGGCTGACATATGTGCTTGTGACTGTGGGGGTACAGACACAGAGGTGAGAAGCTACTGTTGTGACTCCCACCACTAGTGGGGCAAGCCTCCCCTCCTCTGGCTGAAGGGACTTCAGGGGACCTAAAGGGCTGGTGCATTTGTCCCCCTTAACTTTTCTCTTTTCCTCTTTTTGGAGCCAGACATTCAAGGACAAGGACATTCTGAAGCAATGCATGTACAGAGGAATTCAGAAAGTTACTGTCCATGCCCAGGAGAAGGCACAGGCTCAGGCAAAGCCTGAGAAGACCTTAAGTTTATACCTCAGGCTGATCCCTGGCACAGAGACAGTCTGTAAAAATCCAACAAACAAAAAAACCCCAGCAAACCTTGGAGAAGGGGGAGGAAGACTCTAATTTCTGAAGTTACCATAGTTTAAGATTCAGATGTTTAGTTTTCAACAGCAACAGAAACACAAAGCACGCCAAGGAGCCAAAAATGATGGTCCATTCAAAGGAAAAAAATAAACAAAAGCTGTTCTTGAGAAAGACCAGATGGCAGATTTAGTAGACAATGACCTTTAAATGACTATCTGAGAGATGGGTGAAGAATTACAGGCAGGTGGGTAGAAACTCAAGAAGATGATATGTGAATAACATGGAAATATCAATAAAGAAATAGAAAACATAAAAATACATCAATAAGAAATTCTAGAGCTGAAAAGCATAACGTCGCTGAAATGAAAAAAAAAATCACTGGAGGGATTATGAAGCAAATTTGAGCAGGCAGAAGAATCAGTGAATTTAAAGATAAGACCATGGGAATTAATGGGTGTGAGGAACAGAAGGAAAGAGATTTTTAAAGAGGTGAACACAGCCCAGTGGACCTGAGGGACACCAGCAAGAGAACCAACATACATATTATGCGAGCACTGTAACTTTGGTTTGTTAACTCCATCTTTTGTTTTGTATGTGATGTAAGAGACTAATGCGTTCAAGAAGTATTAGTCTGTGTTTTTGGACACACAATGAACAAAGATGTATTTTTGTGACATCAGTAATTGGAAGGGGGTGGGGATGGAGCTGTACAGTCCAGGGTTTTTGTATATTATTGAAGCTACGCTGGTACACATTCCAATGAGAGTGTTACAACTTTAGGATGTTAGCTGTGGTCCCCATGGTAACCACGAACAAAATAGCTACAGCATATACACAAAAGGAAATGAGAAGAAACCAAACACTTCACTACAAAAAATCATCTATGCACAGAAGAAGACAGCAACACAGGAACTGAGGAGCAATGAGGCTATCAGGCATATAAAATATAAATAACAAAATTAGTGATAAGGATTAAGTCCCTCCTTATCACTAATTGCATTAAATATAGATGGATTAAACTCTCCACTCAAAAGACAGAGACTGGCAGAATGGATAAAAACACATGATCCAACTATATGCTGTCTACAAGAGACTCACTTTTTTTTTTTTTAAGATTTTTATTTATTTATTTGACAGAGAGAGACACAGTAGAGAAGGAGCACAAGCAGGGGGAGTGGGAGAGGGAGAAGCAGGCTTCCCACTGGGCAGGGAGCCTGATGTGGGGCTCGATCCCAGGATCCCGGGACCATGACCTGAGCTGAAGGCAGACACCCAACGACTGAGCCACCCAGGCGCCCCAAGAGATTCACTTTGGACACAGATAGGTTGAAAGTGAAAAGATGGACAAAGATATTCAGTGCAAATAGCAAACCAAAAGATAGCATGGATGGCTATAATATCAGACTTGAACTCAGAATAGATTTTAAATCAAGGTCACATAGCTCATTAGTGGGAGACTTAGGTGTTTCTAGAGAGAACTTGTTCCAGTGGGCATCCACCTGCTCAGAGCCACTTCTGATTTATAAATTAGAGAGAATTCTCTGCAAGAGGAGCCTCATTGTCATTCAAACCAGGCAGACCAGCCAGCATGGTCCACAGTCCATCTTGTCCTCAGCAAGCAGTAAAGGGGCCCTCTCATTACCTCCTTGGCCCCTTCCATCCTTCCTCATGAGTGGACAGATGATGTCTCCATAGATGCGTCCCACTGGGCCCTGCTGGAGACCTCTCCCAGGGGATCCTGGGGTTCTTCACACTCCCGACTGATAGCTGACCCCTAACTCTGCCACCTGGCCTGCCTCGCTGCTGGTCTGAAAACAGCAACGTTAACTCCAAGAGTATGAGAGAGGATGAGGCCATTCGTGGACATCCAGCCCAAACCCTGCATGTTACAGGGGAGGACACTGAGGCCCAGGAGAGGAGGAGCATTCCAAGTCAGGCGGAGCGATGCAGTGGAAGGGCTCCCAGCTCCCAGTGGAATGCTCTCCCACCACACCCCTGGTCTCACTGCCTGCAGCAGCCCTGAGCTGTGGGCCTCGTGGCCCCGGGTGGGACCATTGACCATCCTGAAGTCAACACTTACACACTGATGACCCCTCTCCCCTGACAGGGTCGCCCTTTGCAGCAAGGTGCATCCATCCACTGTCCTACTGAAACACGAGACAGCGGAGGGCCAGACAGCAGCCAGGGGAGAGGGGGTTTGTCCAAGGTCAGCTGCTGCTGGGTCAGAGATAGGACCGCTTCCCAGGACAGAAGCCTTCAGAGTTTGTGGCATGATCTCGTCCTTTCCTGCGAGGCTGGCGTCCTGGGAGTGCTGCCCTGGTTACCGATGGGGGAGGGAGGCTCAGAGAGGCCCCGCCCCTGGACCCCTCGAAGCTGGCCAGCGGTGAAGAGGGAGGGGGCCTGGTTTCCTGGAGGTCAGTCTGCTGCCCTGTCACCCCACAGTGCCACTCGGGCACACGAGGAATGTTATTCCGCAGAGTAAGGGGAGCCTGGCCAACAGGTGTAAACAAATCAGGTTTGCTTCCTAATGAGGCGGGGACCGGGGAAGGCCCAGCGGCTGCAAGATGCCCCGGGGCCGGCCTCCTCCTCTGTTCCCCCTGAGTGTCCTCAGTGTGTGCGATTGCCCCTGAGGTCCCAGCGCGGCTGCGCCCCCTGGGCCGCAGGGTCCCTCTCAGGACAGGCGATGCGGGGTCCACAGCGAGCCCCGCTGATGCCCCATCTCAGGGTCCCGAGCCGTGTCACAGGACTAACTGTTGGGGGCAGGTGTAAGGCTTTTAAGCTGGGAAATTGTCGTCCATGAACAAAATTGGGGTTCTGTCAGTGAGGAAGAAGAGGAGGGTGACTGTCAGTGGGCGGCCCGCTGTCTCTGTCAGGACACTGACAACCTCATTTTCCTCTCTGTCACCTCCTTGCACCTGCAGGGCTCGGATGCTGTGGTCGGGCAGGGAGAGGCCGACCCCTCGCCGGGGCCCCATGCGAGTGGTTTGCGGGCCGGCCAGAATCCCGACTCCCTGCCCCAGGGTGCCCCACAGCTCCCCAGCTCTGTGCCGCTGCCCCCCGCTTGCCAGCTCTCTCTGCCCCCTGTCCAGTTCTCCACCTCTTCAGCCCCCGGACCAGCCAGGCGGGCACGTTGCCACAGCCCGGAGATGAACAGCTCACCACGTTCGGTCCCGACACACTTTCAGGCTGAACCACCTGCAGCAAGTCAGCTACCGGAAGTCCAAACCCAAACCAATCCCCCGTGTGACCCGCCCTCTCCTCTTGTCCTGGTCCTGCCGGTGGGATGTTCCCCGGGGTCACCTTAGCAGATGAGGTTGAAGCACCATCTGTCAAAATTCAAAATGCACGTACCCTTTGTCCCAGCAAGTTCACTTCTGGGAGTCGGTCATTCTGAAATACTCAGGGGTGTGTATTCATGTCTGCAAGGATGTCCACATTATTTGTAAAAACCTGATAGCAAAAATTTGAGATAAACTAATATTCAATCAATCTATGGATTGATTAATCGATCCAAAATGAGTGTGGTCCCTGTGCACTCAAGAAGTTATCCATCATGTATTTTTCAATAAAAAACACTTCATGAAAAATATGAATAACATGCTGCTACTTTACATAAAAATCGAATGTGCACCGTTAAACTCTCTTGAAGGATGAGCATTCATACTGGGGAACCCATGGGGAAATCCTTCATGGATCTGTGACCCTCTGACAACACGAACTATTTAAGGCCATTGGGCACAAAATTACTTCCCCTCTCAGCTGCTCAAGGGTGTCAACCAATGTCCTTTCCTCTCCCCTGCAGCCTGAATTTTGCCTCTCCATGGGAGCATTCGTGCCAATGTCCAACATTGCAGATGTCTCCAATCTCAAAACAGTGAACTCAGAAAAAAACTAACCCCCTTGTGCTACTTAAGCTTCCTTTTATAGTAAAATGCCTCAAGAGCCACCATCTTTGCCATCTCTAATTTCTCTCTCTCAACCCAGACTTCACTGCCTCGCATCCATACAGCTGCTCTTGTCCAGCTCACCAGTGACCTCCGTACTGGGCTAAGGGGCCACTCCCAATGACACCTGACCCATGGGCATTTGGCATACTTGCTGCCTTCTCTCTGAAACCCTGTCCTGGCTTTCCTTCTCCCTCCCTGACTGCTCTTCAGTCTTCTTTGTTGGTTCTTTCTTGGCCCCTCGACCCGTAGACTTCCTGCTGTCCCTGAGCTCCGCCCTTTGCCCTCTTCTCCTAATCCTCCCTCCTTTCCTTGGGGACCTCACCAGACTCCCCCCACCTCCACATGCCTTTGGTACGCTGATGGCCCCCAAATTGACCTCTGAGCCTGGCCTGTCCCTGAACACCAGGCTGGTGCATCCACCACTATTCAGCATGTCCTCTGGGTGTCCAGCAGCATCTCACAATTCACATGTCCCCAGCTGACATCCCGACCCCCGGCCTCTCCCTCCCTTGTCTCAGAGCAGGCCATGCCATCCATCCTCCCAGTGCTCAGGCTAGAAACCTTTGGTCAGGCTGGACCCCTCACGTCTTCTCGAACCCTGTGTCAAATCTGTTCCCAAACCTGCTGGCTCTCCTTCAGAAGAATTCCAGAACTTGACTGCTTCTCATCACCTCCACGGCCCGCTCCCCGGTGCCCCATCCCCGTCACATCCTGGATGATCACAGTAGCCCCTAGCTGCTCGCTCCACTTCCTCTCGCTTCCTGCAAGACTCTGTTCCTCCCGGTGATCTCATGTGTTCCTATTAGGTTTGTCAGATCATGTCCCTCCTCTGCTCAGAACCTTTCAGTGCTCTCACTAGAGAAAAATCTGGAGTTCTTACATTGAACTTCTCAGCCCTACATCTACAGAGGCCCCCACCCCCACCTCCTCACTGACCTCATGATCACTCTTCTCCTCTCTGCTCCCTCTGCTCCCACCACGTGGGCCTTCTTGCATTCCTTGAACCTGCCAAGTCTGCTCCTGCTTCTGGGACCTTGGGCTTGCTGTTCCTCTGCCTGGGGTCCCCCTCCCCAGACACTCCCAGGGTTCACACCTCTGTGCAGGATGACCAAACTATGGACAAACATGTCTGGTTCTTGTACAAAGTTCTGCAGACTCCTGAGAATCTTCCCCCGAAGACAGTCTACATCTTTGTCCAGAGTGAAGAGAAGACAGAGGGCAGCATGGTCCTTTCTAGAATTTTCTCTTAGATACTATGTTTGCCCCTTCAGAATGTTTTCACTAAAACATGGAACGTTTCTAACGGTGCCCTAAGTGAGGCGAGAAAGTGGTGACTGGTTGTTACCAATGGCCGCAAGTTCTGGCCTGAAGATGTCAGGAGAAGGATCAGAGTCCAACCCCCCAGAAGGGCCGCCATTATGCAGGCAGAGGTCCTGCTGAAGGGGAGCCCAGCCCCTAGCAACCATGAGATGCTCTGAGTCAATGCAGGGTGCCAGGCCAGTCAGAAACGTGGTTTCCCTGCCTTTCGGGAGGAGGACAGGAGCAGCGTGTGGTCCTGCGCTTCCCACGGAATGGGGACAGAGGAACCTGTCTCTGTGCATCTTCAAATTTCCTATTCATTGTGATTTAAAAAAAAAATCAAAGTCATATCTGAGGCTGAGCAGGGAGACATCCCTAATCTCGGCAGTTCCGTAATCTAAGCATACCCCCCAAATGTTAATAGTGAGTGTCTTAGATGAGAGGACATGGAGAGATAATCAGGGAGAAGCCTAACATTTTACATTTCTGTGCTGTTTGAGTTGTTGTTTTTTTTCCAGTGAGTATATGACTTTTGCAGTGTCGGTGTGTATTATTTATACATGTGTGCATATTTGTGTGGCTGTATTAATGTGTGTGCATATGCGTGTGTGCACACGTGCGTGCTTGTGTATGACTCAGCCTCGGGAGTGAGGGCTATTCACAGGAGAAAGGGGTTCCACAGTGTACAGAAGGATTTACCAGAGGCTCCTTTGAAGTGCTTTGCTCTCCTGGGGCCCACAGAAAAGGATTTTGATTTATCAACACTTGCCCTTCCCGGTCGAGGCAGCTCTTCAGCACGTGGTCAGTTCCTTTTTCAAGTTCTATCCCGTGGAACCAGCATCTCCCCGGGGTGCAGCCTGTGTGCGGAGCCCTGTGCCTGGCGCCGCGGGGCGAGGGAGGCGAAGGGCTGTGTTCAGGAGGAAATGGCACCGTCCTCTCTCACAGAGGAGGCTCTGGAAGAACTTCTCAGAGGCAGTTGCCGGGGTGATCAGCAAGACCCTCTGCATCGTCCATCAGTCCAGCCAGGAGCTCAGACACAAAGAGGGTCTCTGGTTTCCCGGGGTGACGGGGAAGCCAGAGCCTCTGCTGTAGTCAGAGCAGGTGGGGGTTACGGCGAAGGGGGGGCAGCCACTCCTCTTCTCTGTCACCAACACCACGACTGTGCAGGACCCACAGAAAGATCCCTGCGGCGTGCCGGGTGACCGTTTTTGAAACGATAAAAAGAAGTTAGCTGTAGCTTGCGAAAGCACATCTCAGTTACACCTAGAGAAGGGAGGGAAGGAGAGGGGTGACTTTCTGAGTTCTCAATACCCCAATCAGCCCTTTGTCTGCAGAACTCCTTCACTCCCCTGATGTATAACCTGCCTGTGTCTCTGCTATTGGACAACCTTGGGACAGGACTGTAGTTATATTGAATTTTTATTTTATTGTTTCTGCCTGAAATGAGTTTCCCTATTGATAAAACCTTTCTAAACAAGGATATATTTCTTTTGAAATGAGAAACTGAGGTGCGGGCGCACACACACGTAAGAGGACGAAGCTGGCTGTGCCTGCCTCATTGGGCTGTTGTGAGGATTACCTGGGACAATGCCCAGAGCACTGCGCCTGGCGCACGGGATCGGGATCGTAGCTGAGGGGTTGGGGGGGTGTTGCGCGTCAGGGGTCTGCCTGGGATTTTGCTGTACGACCTCCACGTCCTGGCTGACTCACCAGTAAAATCAGAACTGCGTGCTCTTCCCAGACTGAAAACAGGATTTTTTTTCGTTTCTGTAATCTGTGCCGTTGTGCCTCTGCTGGGCTGGCGAGCTTTGATGTTTAATAGCACAGAAGGGCGGGCGGATGGTTTAGGAGCACCCCGTTCCTTTCTCCAAGATTCAGTACCTTCCCTCCTTCATGCATCCAGGAAACATGATGCAGCCCTCCCTTTATTCCCATTCTACCAATGAAGAAATTGAGCCTTGCCATCTCTTCGGTTTGCAGCCTTCATCCCTCTCTGTGCATGCAGTGGACTCTCCCCTTGCCTTGAATGCAGTATCGAGAACCCAAGGATTTGCATGGGAAACCAAGATTCTCTGGTTTGGGGCAGTTGGAAACAATTGGCTTACTGGGATGGATCGATTTTTTTTCTGGATCATTGCCGGCCAATCAGTATTTGTGCCACCCACTGCCGTGCTCATCTCCCCGACCCCCCACCTCCCCGAACCACCGACAACCCCCCCACACCGCCACCTGCCTTAAGAAGTGGCAGAGCAGATCAATAATCTTGAAAAAAATCTAGATAAAAGTGTCTCAAGTAAACTGGAGGGGAGGAGATGTGCAGGCGGCTCTCGAGGAGTCCATAAATCGGAAGCTGATGAATTACCTGGGCAGGTGCCTCTGCTGCCTGCATCCTGGTTCAGGATGGGAGTGTCATTAATTAGTTCTCTGGCGCTGGTTATCTGGAGTGAGCTGCTCCATTTTTCTCATTTATTGCTACTAGATTTCAGGAAGGTGTTTGCTAAGTCCCTCCATCTTCTCCCTTATCTAAATATTAGGTATATTTGGAGAGGCCTGAGCGTACCCTGCAGTAAGGAGGACTCGGTCCCTGAACCGCTCGCTGGAGGGTTCTCCCCGTGGGTGTGACGAGGCGGTGGCAGGACAGCCAGTCATTCATAACCGTCATCCCCGTAACTGGTGCCCTAAATTCCCCTCCCTTCCCCTGCTCTGTGGATGGCGTGCCCAACTCAAGGCAGCGGGAGTAAGCTGCTATGAAGAATGATTCCTGCCTAGACCGGGGACAGGGAGGGAAAGGGGAGGCTGGCCAGCAGGGCCATCTCCCCATGTCCAGCTGTAACCTCCTCCTCACTACGTGTTCTGTTGCAGTCGGAGCCCCAGCAGGAACCCACCAGGCTCCAACCAGCGAAGCCACAGATGCTGCGGTGTTCTTTCTAATCAAATTGCCCCAGATCCCCTGGCCCTAGAGGGCCCAAAGTTACAAGTCAACATTAGATGGTTTTTCTCCCGGACATAGGCTTTTCTGAGCATTCACCTTTCCTGAATAACAGCCTAGTGCCTGGTTCTGAGCATTATTGAGAATCACACAACAAGACTCCACCTAATAGTGGCTTATGAAGACAGAATCGCATTATTCCCTCACACACCAGTTCTAGACTTGGCTACTGGGGTGGCCAGTCTTGGGGATCCAGTTTGCTCCCACCTTTTTTGTCATTCCTCATTTGTTGGCCTTATTAATTTTATGAAATATGGCTCAACTCACTGTCCACATCCCCTCCATTGGGAAGGGAGAATAAGAGTCATGCATGCAAGTATGGCCTTTCCCTCTAAGGACACAGCCTGGGACTGGCTCACAGGAATACTCACACGTCACTGGCAGGAACCAGTCCAGTGGTTGTTCCGTGCTGCAGGGGGAGCTGGAAAATGTAGTTTTTATTTTATGCAGTTGAACTTGAGGTTCTATAACTAAGGGAAGAAGTGGAGAATATGTGGGCGTGGGCTGGGATGGGGGTGGGTGAGAAATGGCTGGCCATACCAGGGATATGTGCAAGAGGAGTGTTTTGGGGAATTGGGGTGGGGCTGGCTGTGGGGAGGGGAAAGACTTGGGTTCCTTCTGTCTTTTCTAGCTTTCTGCCTTCCTGGGACCTTATTTCTCCTCCCTTGACCTTTCTCAACCTTGATCCTGGCATGTGGTTCTTTTCTTATTTTAATTTGGATCTTCTAAAGTATCTCCCAGATCATGGAGAAGCATGGAAGAGCCCTAGGATTCACCAGACCAAGTGCAACTACATAGAAGTTTAGAGAATTTAGTTGTTGGAACCTACTCTGTGCCAGACTCTCTGCCAAGTGCTGAGGATACAGCCCAGAGTAAAAACAGGTATGTACGGTCCCTCCCCTCCTGGAATGTGGGCTACAGCAGGAGAAAAATCACACAAATACACATCGAATTACAGCCATGATTTCCACTTCTGGCCAAGATGGAGTAATAGGGGCTGGATTTACCCTTCTACCTGAAACAAATAAAAAACTGAACAAAAATATACGAAACAGTGATTTCTCAGACTTTAGCCATCAAGCAAAGAAGACACAATGATTCCTGAAAGATAGGATTGAAAAGGCAAATCCCATGAATAGTTCATGTTTTATATCTTTAAAAAAAAAGTCTTCCTCTTTTGTTCTTGAAAGATATTCTTTTGAGCTTAGAATTTTAGTCTAAGAGGGTCTTCCCCCCCAGTGTTTTAAAACATTCCTCTACTGTTTCCTCACTTGAATTGTTTCTGAGGGGAAATATACTGTCATCCTTATTTTTGTTCCTCTGTGTAATGTGTCTTTCTTCTCCCTCTGGATAATTTCAAGGCTTTCTCTTTACCACTGGCTTTTAGCACTTTGATCATGATGCGACCTAACATAATTTTTTTCTATATCTTTTGTGCTTGTGATTTGTTGAGCTTCTTGGACCTGTGGGTTTATACTTTCCATCGAATTTGGAATATTTTTGGCTATTTTTTTTCAAATTTTTTTTTTTCTGTCCGAAGGAATAAATCACTAGCAGAATGACACCACAAGGAATGTTAAATGGCATTTGGGTGGAAGAGAAATGATACTGGATGGCTCTCATAAAGGAATAAAGATTGTTGGAAAGAGAAATTACACAGGCTAACATAAAATAGTTTCTGCTACTATTTACCTCTTTGTAAAAAATAATAGAACATTTAAAGACTAATGACAACAATGTAGTGTTGGGTTTATAACATATGGAGAAGTGGAATGTATGACCACCATAGCATGAGCCCTAGAAAGGAAAAATAGAAATATACTATTACGGAATTCTTTTTTGGGGAGGTGTAAATTGTAATTTTTTAATTGGAAAACAAATATACAGCTTGAAATGGATTCGAGGCAAATTGTGTCCTAAGCATATTTTCTTTAAGTGGCTTAAACAAATTTTTTAAAAAATATGGACCACTGCACAAATTTGCATGTCATCCTTGCATAGGGACCATGCTAATCTGCTCTGTATCATTCCACTTTTAGTGTATGTGCTGCCAAAGTGAGCACTGTTCTTACAGAATTCTTACATTAAATGTGCGTCATATAATACCATTTGAAGATACATGGTGATAAGTAAGGATGTATAGTATAAACCCTAAAGTGAGCACTAAAATACCAAGACAAAAAGCTATAGGTCTTAAGCCAACAAAAAAGATGAAATGGAATCAGAAAAATAATCAATTGTTCATAAAGAAGTCAGAAAAAGAAGATAAAGTGAACGAAGAACAAATGTGAAAAATAGAAAACAAAGAGCAAGCTTATGTGTAAGAAGCTAAGCAAATTAATAATCATGTTAAAACTTTCCAACCAGGACCCGGCAGAATGGCTCTTGAGAAGAAGGGTGGTGAGAAGAAGGGGTGTTCTGCCCTCAATGAGGTAGTGACCAAGGAATACACCTTCAACATTCACAAGTGCATCCATGGAGTGGGTTTCAGGAAGGGTGCCCCTCGGGCACTCAAAGAGATCTGGAAATTTACCATGAAAGATATGGGAACTCCAGATGTTTGCATTGACAGCAGGCTCAACAAAGCTGTCTGGGTCAAAAGAATAATGAATGTTGCATACCGTATCCGTGTACGGCTGTCCAGAAAATGTAACAAGGATGAAGACTCACCCAACAAGTTCTACACTTTGGTTACCTATGTACCTGTCACCATTTTCAAAAATCTACAGTTAATGTGGATGAGAACTAATCGCTGATTGTCAAATAAAGGTATAAAACTGCAAAAAAAAAAAATCATGTTAAATGTAAATCGTCTAAAAACCCACATTAAATGTGCAGGTAGTCAGATTAGATAAAAAAACAAGACTCAACTGTATGTTGCTCACAAGAAATTCACTTTAAATTTTGACACAAATAGGTTAAAAGGATAGAAAATGATGTATCATGATAACAATAATCAAGAAAATGATGGAGTGGCATGTTACTATTAGAGGAAACTTCAGAGAAAAGAATACCACCAGGGATGTTTCATAATGATAAAGGGGTCAATTTATCAAAAGAAAGCAAGAGAGCCCTAAACATTTATGCACCAAATGCAGAATTTCAAAATAAAGCAAAAGTGGATAGAACTGCAAAGAGAACTAGGCAAATCCACAGTCATAGGGGAATAGTTCCATATCATTCTCACAATAATAGAATAAGTGGACAGAAAGTAAATAGGAATATAAAAGATTTTTTTGAAAAAGTGTTTAAAGGTTTTATTTATTTATTCATGAGAGACAGAGAGAGAGAGAGAGAGGCAGAGGCAGGGGGAGAAGCAGGCTCCCTATCCTGTGAGCTGCCCTGCCCCCAACAGGTGTGGGAGCCAAGGCTGGGTGAAGTAGGTAGAGGCTCCCTGGCAGGGACTTATATGGGCTGCTGCGCTGAGCCTGAGGCCATTCACCAGCTGTGTGACCTTAATCAATGGAAACTTCAATTTCCTCATCTGCGAAACAAAGCTGATAATACTTCTCTGTGCATTTGCTATAAAAGATCAGTATTCTACAAATACACCAGGCAGGCAGCCTGGTATATAATAAGCACCTCGGAAATATGATTCAGCTGTCCCCTCCATCATCCCTTAATTCACCAGGGAATGAACAAACCACCACAGATCTGCTTAGATTTGTCCCTTGCTTGCTTGGATCATCAGCTCCTGAGAGACAGGAACAGGCCACGCCTCTCCTCGGGCCCTCAATCTCTGCATGGAGGAGAGCTGCCTGCTGATTGGCCATGTTAGAGGTGAGCACTGGGGGCTCTGAGTGCACAATGGGGGATATAACCCAGCCTGGGCATCACAAAAGGCTTCTTAGAGAAACTGATGTCTGAGCAGAGTCTTTGTTTTTTTAAGATTTATTTACTTGAAAGAGCAAGAGCTCCAGCTCATGAGTGTGTGTGTGTGTGGGGGGGGTGGCAGAGAGAGAGAATCTCAAGCAGACACTCCACTGAGTGCAGAGCCCGATCCCACAACCCTGAGATCATGACCTGAGCCAAAACCTGAGTCTGACACTTAACCGACTGAGCCACTCAGACACTCCTATCAGAGCGGGGTCTTAAAGGAAGTCAGGAAAAATCTGGAGAAGAGGGGAAAGCATACCAGGCTGAGGGGATAGCATGTGCAAAGGCTCAGAGGTGAGAACCTGGTGTGCTGAGGGAAGATGGTTGGGATCTGTTCTGTGATGGGGGCGAGGCAAGAGCTAGAACGATCCTTTGCACTGAGCACAGGGCCCAGCACGTGGTGTGCATACATTTAATATTCGCTGATGAATGGCAGAAGGAGCAGACAATTAAACAAGAGGTTAGTTGGTTTGTCTGATGTCTGGAAAACCTATAGGAATTTCTGGGAATACTGGGACCAGGTCATGAAAGGCTTTGAATGCTGGGATGAGCTTATTTTTCATTCCATAGCTGGTAGTATCTCAATGGGTTTGATCTGCTCTAAGGCAAGATAGAAAATGACAGGTGAGTCCCTTGGCGCAGCTGAGCTCCTCACTCGGGAGCATCTGCTGAAATCGGGAAGGCCCCTGCGGGCAATATTGGCCAATGGCCCTTATCGGTCATTGATCCTTGAGGCTCAAGGGGTTCCCTGGGACCAGAATCCTGGGGAACAACAATGAGGGGGAATGCTGTTGTGTCTGTGTTGCTGCTCCTCGGCCTGGACTTGAAATGATGTGTCCCTTTTCTCCCTGGAGCCAGACCCTGCTCTTCTCCCCCAAACCACCCCGGAGCAGGAGATGGGTGGCGTCCTTGCCTGATTCCCTTCTCTGGCATGCTGGTTGCCCCACTGATCTGCACCCCTTTCAGGATGGTGCAACCCATCTCGATAGGATCCAGCTGGCCTTCTTTCCAAACATCCAGGATGGAGCCTTCATATGCTCAGGAAATTTCTGCCCTCATGCCGTCCTTTCCATATCCTGTTCTTCCCTGAAGGGGCGATGTGGTCAAGCGGGGCCACCGGGCTGGGGCTACAGGGAGCTCTAAGTCTGCTTGGCAGGGAGCCGGCTGGGACGCCCTCCCTGTAGCCCAGGCCTAGTCCCGAGGACCTTGGGAGGCGGAGGGCAGCCTCAAGATGACCCTCACTGATCCCTACCTCCCGGTCTTCGTGTTCTCGCGTACTCCCCTCCCCTCTCTTATACCAATAGAACATGGCGCCATCAAGGGTGTGCCACTCCTGTGATTGGGTGCAAAGCATGGTGACTTCTGTCAGCTAGCAGACTCCAGCTTTGATGGGACAAGCTCTCAGGTGGCAGAGGCATATGTAACATGGAACTGAGGGTGGCCCCCAGCCAACAGCCGGCAGGGAAATGAGGCTCTCAGTCCAGCAGAGCTCAGGAAACGGAGTCTTTCAGCCGTTATCCAAGGGGAGTGGGATCGTTTCTCTGGGGAGTCCTCAGAGGAGACCCGACGCCAGCCAGCACCTTGGCTCCAGCTGTTGAGACACCAGCTGAGTCACACCTGGGTTCCTGACCCTTAGAAACCGAGACGAAGCATGTGTGTTGTTTTAGTTGCTAAGTTTTGGGGTACAGAGACCCTGGCTGCCTCCTGCTTGGGGGAGGGCAGAGTTCACCGGGAAAATACGCCGGCCCAGGTGCACCTCCAGAGCCAGGCCACGGTCCTCCACAGCGCCTTCCTCGTGGGGGCCACTTATTCAACCGGACCAAAGTCGGGTAGCCAAGGGGAGATTAATAAGCATGCGCCGTGCCGCCCCTCCTGTCCCTGGCTCCTGCCAATCACTACCTAGCGCTCCCTCCCCTTCGGCCTGGTCCACACCACCCCAGCTCGGACCATCCCATCTTCCCGCTTCGGAACATTTCCTGCTGAAAAGAAAGTCAGCTGGTGCGGCTGCGCAGGAGGGAGGGGCGTGCAGGGGGAGGGGCGTGCAGGGGGCGGGGCGTGCAGGGGGCGGGGCGTGCAGAAGGGTGGTGCCACAGTGAGACTCTGGAGCCAGGTCGCAGTCCGAATCCTGGCTGGGCCTCAGACGGGCTTAGTTTCCCAACTTCTCTGAGCCTCCGTTTCCCCCTTTTGTAAAATAAGAGTATAACAGTGTCTGTCTCATAGGGTTGCCGTTGTGAGTTAGTGCACATAAAATACTGAGAACAGCGCCTGATACTTGGGCTCTCAGCATGCCCTCATCCTTGCGGTCTCTTAGGTTAATCTTTTGGTGTGGGAGTTTCCCTGTCCTGCACATTTTCCTTCTGGGCTCAGGCCCTCCACCCACCCTATACTTGACTGACCACTTGGATGCTTTGTTCCTGCTGTACCCTCTGCCTGGATGCCACGTACCCTAAACTCTTGGTCCCCCCAAATGCTGCCCGTCCTTCAGTGCCCCAGCCCCCCGTGGACCTTGAAGGCAGAGCACAGCGGAGGGAAATGGACTTCGGAGCCCGAGAGGTGTGGTTTCATCCTGGCTCCACCTCTCACTTGCCTTGTGACCTTCTGATTTCCCTGCCCGGTACACCTGCCTGGTGCAGATGGTAAGGCTAAGCCCGCAGGGTTCTTAAATGCACTGACTGTGCTGGTTCCTAGAAGGGCCTGGTGCACAGAGGGTGCCTAATAACTGCTGGTTGGCACGATCAGTGCCGGGCTGACATCTGCCCCCGGCACTTCACCTCCGGAAGGGCAGGTAGATCCCCGGGGAAACCTTTTCCGCCAGCCTCACTCTGGGAAAGAGAAATAGAAAATTTTCTAATTCCAAAGAGTAAATGTCAGAGGCTTGGGAAGGATTCGGAGGTTCTGAAAATAAACCTGGCATACATGGGGGGAGGGGGAGGAGAGCCAGGCGGGGCATGGAGATGAGGTGCCAAGGCTGGGAGAGACAGAGACACATACAGAGAGAGACTGCAGGATCCCTCTTTTTCCTGGGATAAAAGACTCAGGTGGCCCCTGAGCGTTTGTGGGGCAGACCGTCTGCCGTGCTGGGAGACGTGGGGCCTATGAGCAGAGTGTGGACAGGGCAGACTCCTTCAAAGCTCCAGGGAACCTTCATGCTGTGAGCTCGTGGGGCCAGAGGACACTGTCCCTGAGGTTGCAAACCCTGCAACACTGTGGTCCTGGATGGTCCCTGGGGCCCACGTGGCAGCCTCTGGCAGCCCTTCCTGAGCACCCCTGCTCCCCAGAGCCCTCCAGCCTGGCCCTACGTAACCTGGCTCCATGGCCCCTCACCACCCCTGTTCCTGCTCTGGATTCCCCAGTGACAGCGGAAATTCCCAGTTCCCTGTATGACCTGGGAGCAGAAAGCCCTCCTTGCTCCCAGCAGGCCCCGACTCCCCCCAGCTAAGACCGACACCTGCCCTGTCCCTGGGATCTGGGTCCTGGGAGGGGTGGGGACCCAGCCCGGCTTCTGCCCTCAGAGGCCTGGGGAGACAGCTGGGCATTGGGAGCCAGCAGGGAATGGCCGGGCTGTGAGTCAGCCAGAGCTCCGGTCACTCCTGGGCCAGACCACGGGCCCCAGCGGGCTGGGGGTCACACAGAACCGGGAGGACTGGCAGCTGGCATCATCCATCCACATTTCAGTTTATATCCTGATGGTGCTCGAAGGATGCTCCCCAGCCGGAGCTCCGACACAGCGGCCTTGGAGGGGCCAGGGAAGCAGAGGGGAAACCCCTGTTTACTGATCCTCGGGTGCACATCCGGCCCACACCAGGGGCTTTGCCTGAGATATTCCGTTTAGCGTTGCATTAGGACAGTTCTCTTCTGCAAGCCTTTGCCCATCTCTGGGCCTCAGTTTCCCCCTCTGTGAAGTGGGTATGGGCCTGGAGGGCCATTCTCCCGGGTCCTTCCCATTCTGCAGTTCCTCTGAGCCTCAGTTTCTCCTTCTGTGAAAGGGGGTGGTGATGACACCCACCTCTCAGGGGCTGTGGGGACACAGGGAGGAGAGGGTGCGGGGTGCTGGGTGGCGGGCAGGCGACCTGGGAGCTGCTGGTCTGTCTGTTCCACTGTCTCCGCCCCCTTGCCCCCCACCTTTGCTGCCATTTCCTGGGTGGCTGCTGAGCTGTGATGGTCTAAGCTTTCCCACAGCCGGTCACCCTTTTGTCCCCATAACCCACAGGGGGCTGAGTGGTTTGTTTGAAATGCAGGAGCGTCCTGTCCTCCAGACGCTCAGAGCCCCTCAGAGGCCCCACTGCTCCTATGGCAGTGACCTGACCTTGAGCCTGTTCAGGATCCTGGGAGTCCGGCTCCCGCCCCGCCCCCTGCAGCCCCTCCCACACTCACCCAGGTGGGAAACTGAGGCTCAGAGAGGCGATGAGACTCGCCCAGGCTGCCCATGGGGAGATGGCCGAATTCAAACCCAGGCCCGTCGGGCTGGGTCCCAGCGCCCAGCACCCCCCCCAGGCCATCCAGGAACGTCACCTCCAGGTGGTGTGTGCCCCTGGGGGGCCCTGTCCCAGCAGACAAATGCTGTGTCTACCCCCACATCTGGGTTTCGTGACCAGAGGACGGGTATAATAACACCCAGCCTGGGGGGTTTAACAGCCAGAAGGGGTGCACTGTCTCATCCCTGGGAACGAGCCCTGATCGATCTGTTTCCATGCCCTGGGCCATCCCTGCAGCCCCAGGTCACCCTGATTTGTTTTCCTCCCAACCGCTGCACATCTATTGATTTGGAAGGAATGTGGGAGAGGCACTGAGAGGCTCTGATCTGTCCTGGTGATGTTCCAGAGAACTCGTGAGCCTTTGAAGAGATTAATGCTTCATAATCACTGTGATTTGGGTCCACGGGGCACAGGACACTCCCCAGGCTCCTCATTAAAGAGCTAATTGTGTTATTTGACTGCGCAACTGATGTCTCTGCCATGCCCTTTGCTGGGTCTTCAGAGTCCGGTAGACTCGGGCATACAGGCGGACCCGGTTTTCCTGGCATAGGCAGCTAAGCACGGCCCAGCTCAGCTCACCGGGCAGAGGCCTTCGGGAATGCACTAGAACTGGGGGCTCTGGTCTTGTTCATTCCCTGCCTTGATTTCTCCTATCGCCCTTCATGCAGTAGCATCTCCAGGCACTGTTGAGTTCCATCAATTGATCAATATTGCTGAGCCTGGACTCTGGGCTGTACCCCTTTCTATTCTCCTTTATTTACCAGTGGGCTGGTGGGCTGTCCTAAGGCCCTGAGCTGGGGTGAATGCAGGAATACAAATAAGGGGTCTACCCTCAGGGCTTCACAGTCTGATGGGGGAGGCAGGTGCCCAAGGGAACAAACACAAAGAGAACTGATAGGTGCCACGGTGGGGGTGAGAGTAGGTCTGTATTTTAGGCACTGAAGTGAGGTGGTTACAGGTCCGAGGCACGTGGGCTTGTGTCCCAGCCCTGCCATCCATGGCCGTGGACTCTGGATCAGTTACTCACCTCCCTGAGCGTTGATCATCCCCTCTGCACAATGGGAATCATGTTGGGAATTTCTGTTGCTGTGTGAACACCAAGATGAAACATTTCTGTTTGTGCACGTGCATGCATGTATATGTGTGTGCATATATGTATGTGTAAATAGAGCGGTACGTATGGATGATACCTGGGCTGACATCGGCTCACCCCGTGCCACCTCCTCTGTGGATTCTGATGTCTGGGGTTGAGTGACCATATGGGAGCGTGCTGCCCATGATGCCGCTACCTGGCATTTTCTGGGCAGTGACAGGGACAGAGGTGGTAGCCCTCATTGTCCCCTCCTCCCCTAATGAGATCACCTGACACTCTAGGGGCCTGCAGCCAACCAGCTGCCCTCCTGCCCCCGCACACGGCACTTTGAGGTCTAAAAATAGATGCCCCCACCTCCCTGTTCTCTCCCCAGGCCAGGGGAAAGCAAGGGCAGAACAATCGCCCGGAAAAATGCCCTCCAGGAGATGACAGTTTGGATGAGTTCAGCCTGAGGTAGTCGCTTACATCTATTTCTGGGATGTCACAGGACCTAAGCTCCCGACTCACTCATGCCTTCACATATGTAGCTGATGTTTACGCAGCGCCTACTGGGCCCCAGATCCTCAGATAGCCTTGCTCCTTATCTCCCCCCACCCCTGCATTTTCTCCTGATATTTGTCACCTGCAAAGGTGTTTCCGCAGAACAATCACAACCACAACCACAAACAGCCCTTTGGGGACCTCACATTGTCGTGCAATGCTGAGCGACTCTCTGGGGCTCTGCACATGGGGGTGGCGGCCATGGCAGGACGCTGTGGTGTGAAGGGGAGGCCGCTGTGGTGCCTAGCGGGTGCTCGACAGACTTCAGTGCCCCACGGAAGCACTGATCCTGCAGAGGGCTCTGTGTGTCATGGTGAGTCGTGGATTCTACTGGATAGATCACCAGAAAGCTGACCGGTTCTGTCAGAGAGCGTGTGAGATGTTCTCCAGGGAGGGTTCGGATGCTTTGTGGGGAAACAGGATTCTGTTAGGCATAAGCACATGGGGCCAGAGCCAAGGACATACGATGATGGCTGGACCCATGGCTGGACGGATGGTTGCATAGCCAGTAAGAAGGGTGCATGAGAGGACATGTGGGAAGAGGGGAGGGAAGAACCAGGAAAGGGAACGGACGCAGGGCTGACAAGTGGGGGGTAGGTGAACGAGGGGCGAGTGCGTGTAGACTTAGGTGAGTCCAGGAGGGGCGGTCCTCCCCAGATAACACAGACTAGAGGGATAAGGGGGTTGTGAGTATTCTGGTGGAGAGGGCAGGCGTCATGAGAACAACAACCCTTGCCTTTTGACCCTCTCTCTGCCCCTGTGGTCATTCCCTGTGACGTTCTTGACATCTGCTCAGTTCCAGCTTGTGGGACAAGCTGGGGCTCCGAAGAGGGGCTGGCTGTCTGGCGGGAAGGCTGTGTGCCCAGGACCGAGACCCGCGTGCACAGAGCGCCTGGGGAAGTACGGGGATGTGGCCCAGAGTGTGCCTGCTGCCTCGCCCAAGCTACTGAAGATGGGACATGGCGCACTCCTTAGGTGCCGCCGCTCCTTTGATCGCAGCTGACGGGCCCAGGGGTGAGGCGCTGGTCACTGCATAGCTGCGTTTTATTTTATTTTCACCAAAAAGCCATGTATAGCTGGGTGAATTTCCAGCTGCATGCAAGATGTCAAGTGAGCACAATCTGTTGGGAGAGTAGAGACAAGGTCACGTATGAGCCCATGGAGGAAGGAGGAGAAGGAGAGAGTCACTGCCTTGATTCCTTGGGCTTCCCACACCAGGTCCCGGGAGGTCCGAAGCGCCTTGACAAGGATGGTAGCAGTGAGAAGGGAGAGACTAATTCTGCCATAGAAGGGGGTTTAAACTGTCAGAGAAGGAGCCACAAGAGCTGTGACATTTGAGGGTGGGTTTTGAGGGGTGACTAAGAGTTCTCCAGGTGGAGGAAGAAGAACACAACATTTCAGCCTGAAGATGCATGGAAACGGAGCACGTTCCTGCCGTTTGAATCTAGTTTGCATTAAGAGTTGAGGCAATGGAGAAGGGGGGAACAAAGCCCCCTCTTCTGAGCACCTACTAAGTGCCCAGGACCACACAGGTGCTTTTCATGCAGCTCATTTTGCCCCCACAGTCAGGAGTACGTTCTTCATTCTATAGACAAGGAAACCGAGGGTCAGAGAGCCCTGGGAAGGCTTGTGCGGTGAGTAGAGGCGGGATATGAACCCACCTCTGCAGACTCAAGCCCGCACCCTGTCTGTGGAAACTTAGCACCATCTCGTCCAAGGCGGGGAAGACGGGCCTGGCCAGCTGTGAGAGATTCAGTGCCCTCTCTCTCTCCTGATGCCCCGGGGGCCTGGGCCACACCCGCTCCCTGCCGGAGAAGTCTCCTGGGTGGCTCCCTCCTTCCTCTGGATGCAGGAAAGGCTGGGATGCAGAGCTGACAATGCTCCAGGCCGTGGGGACTGACACTGCTTGAAGGCGGGATGTCATTAGGTAGAGCTGTTCTGCTCAGAGACAAAGTGCGTCGTGAGGGCCCGGTCTAAACAGCTGAAGGCAGTAGCAAATTACAGGGAGAGGGAGTGTTATTTTTCCTGGCAGCAAACCTAGTGGCAGCGGAGTTTTTCCCCGGTATTTTTTTTTTTTTTAATTGAGGTACAGCTGGTATATTCTCTAAGTTTCTGGTGGACAGCGTTAATAGTTTGGTATCTGTGTTCATTACCAAGTGATCATCTCCAGAATAGTCACCACCGATCTAGATGTTCTTTGTGCCTATGAGTTTGTTTCTGTTTTGTTTTGTGGGCTCATTTTTCTTTTTTAGATTCTGCCTATGAGTGAAATCATGCTGTTTTTGTCCTTCAACATGGAGGACCCTGGAGGGTTTCCGTTAAGTGAAGTGAGTCAGAAGGTGACGGGGTTAGCAGTGCAGGGCAGGGGGTCTGGCAGGCTAGCGAGGCTGCCCCCTGTGGTCAGAGAATGGAGAGGGGAAGGGAGGGGAGCCCCTGGAGGGGAGAGTGGGTGGGAATGAAGATGGAGGAGAGGGTGCTGGATGGAAGGGGAGCAGGGTAAGGGATGGGAGGAGAGGGGGGGAAGGGAAGAGAGGGCAAGGAAGAAGGAAGAGGCAGGGCAGATAAACAAGAGGAGGAAGGAGGAGAGATAACCAGGAACAACGGTGCAGAGAAAAAGATGGAAGGAGGGGCGCAGGGGTGAGGAGGGAGAGAGCCAGGACCCCGGAGAGCGGCAGCCTCCAGAGCAGTTTCCAAGGGCTCAACCTTCCAGCCTTGCTCGGGGCAAGCCAGGCCAGCAGCTGATGAGCGGCCCCAGGACCCATTCTGTGCTGGTCACATGCTCCCAGCTCTGGTCCCACTCGGGAACCGGCTCAGCCTGATTCAAGTTGGCTTCCGCCCTCCTTCTACCTGAGCCAGGATTGTCTGCAGGGGCCCGGCGGAGGTCCACACCTAAAGATGCCAGGCGTGGGAGCGCCATCAGGATCTTAGAATACTTGAGTTCTAGGACCAAGTCTGCCACAAGTTTGCTGTGTGACCATCACCTCTCTGGTCTGCGTCCTCCTCTGCTGAAAGAGGGGGTGGCACTGTGCCCCCTTCCGTTCCATCTTTCTGTGGTTTATTAAGAAAAGTAAGAGATTTATTCAGTGCTTGCCATTTGCCAGGCACTGCCTTAAACCATTTGTAGGTTTTGTGCCCCACGAAATCCTCACAACAGCTCTATGACTCGTATTGCTCACATTTTTCAGACAAGGAAACTCAAACTGTCAGAGATGAAGTGTCACCTTAAAGTCACACAGAGGATTAACAGGTTCTCTCACGCTCGGCTTGACTGTGAGCCCCGAGATGGCAGGGATTCTAAGATTTGCCTCACAGCTACGTCCCCAAATCCCAGGACCGTGCGGGCCCCAAGGAGATGCCCCATCAACCGTGTTGATGAGTGAGTGGACCCGGGTCTGTGTGAGATCGGAATCTCTCCTATCAACCCCTTTCCCCCACTGCTGGCCTGAATCATGCTGTGAATTCACTGGGGTCCAATCAGAAGATAGAAAGGCACCAGTAATCTGAACTGGAAAAATCTAATGCAAACAATGTTTCACCTACAAAGGTGGTTAAACCCTAGCAGAGGCCGAGAGGACCCTGTGGTCCGGGACAGCAAATGCAGACAGCAGCTACTCCCTCCAGTGCTGAGGGAGAAAGAACGAGGAGCCAAGAATTTAGGATTCTCCCCACCCCAAATCTAGGCTGCGATTCAGACCTCGGCCACAAGGGTGCGCCTGCACGGGAACACATAGCAAGCTAGGGCCAAAGAACTCGCCAGAGGCTGCAGACCAGAGGGGATCCGCCTCTGTCGGGTCAGCCAGGCGGATGAATGAGACACGTGTGAGAGGCTGTGGGGAGACCAGAGGTGGTCCATGGGAAGCGATCCACCAGGGCACCAGAGAGACTCGGTGGAGAGTGAACGCCACTGGTCATCCCATGGGAGATGGGGTGACCCATCATAACCAGTAAGAGAAGCAGCTTCCTTTGCTACAGCATATAACAGTGTCCCTCCAGGGCCAGATGTTGAGGAAGACTGATGTGGGGAAGGAGAGATGCTTACAAGGCTCCGTCTCAGTATTAAAGCACAGAGCAAGGAAGGGTGGGCCCCCGGCTCTGTCCACCCCTCCTGCCACTCAAACCTACGTTTTCACCCATTTACACATACTTGAACTTTCCCACGAAAGGGAGACTGCTTTGTATGTCCGTCTAACAGGGTGCCACCACCCTTCATACCAGGGAAGACGTTTTCACTCTTTCCCCCAAATGAGGAGACATCAAAGACCTGACACTCGCTGTTTCCTTTGCTTTGGGACCTGGGAGAAGTTCACATGCCCCAGAGAATGCCCTGGCAGCCCTCTTTGCCCCAGATTATGTGGTGTCTGACCAATTTCCCCTTGGTAATTTGGGTCAATCATTCAAATCAGTGCGGTAGCTCCTTTTCATTCCCGTTGCCATAAGAAAACCCCAAATAGGCAGGTGGAAGTCTTGTCTTCTAGTGCAATGGAACCTGGTTAGAAAATGTCTCCCCCTCTTGGGGACTCTGAGCTCTTGACCAGCAGAGCTCAAGAAGTCAGAAGGGGAAGCAAATATTCTGTGAGTGAGTGTTAGAGACTGAATTGTGTTCCCTCCAAATTTATATGATGAAGCCCTAACCCTCAATAGGACTATTTTTGGAGATAAGGTCTTTAAGGAGGTAATAAAAGTTAAATGAAGTCATATGGGTAAGTCCCTAATCCAGCAAGACTGGTGTCCTTATAAGAGGAGGAAGAGACACCAGGGATGCGTGTAAGGACACAGTGAGGAGGCAATCATCTGTAAGTCAAGGAGAGAGGCATCAGGAAAATCCAGCTCTGCTGGCACTTTGATCTTGGAATTCCAACCTCTAATTTCTGCTGTGCAAGCCTCCTAGTATGTGGTAGTTTGTATGGCAGCTGGTAGTTTTGTATGGTAGTTTGTGATACCGTGAGTCATGAGGGGTGATAGTAAGAGGAACTGCTTCCACTTTCACCTCCTGATTTCAGGACCCGTGTGTTCTGGTTATGGGGGGAGACTCCACCATATGATGATCTCTGACTCAAAGCATATACTGCATTCTTCAATACAGAACCCCATCCTTTTGAGATGTTCTCTTTCAACTGGCACCATAACTGAGTCTTCACTAAGCTCTCTGACCTTCCTCGTGTGCTGGCTGGTTCTGGGTGGTAGGTTGAGTTGAAACACCAGCTAATTCCATGGGCATGAGCCCACTGTTGTACTTTCCTTGCTGGGAAATGAGTTCCTTGACCAGAAGCAATGCTGCTGTGCAGAACCAGGATGGTGACTAAGACATTCTATGAGGGAAAGAATGGTGGTGCTCACAGGACATTATGGATGGCAACTGCAAATTCATATCCAGAATATGTGTCTGTTCCGGTGAGGGTGAATCCAGCCCCTCCATCTTGCAAGCAGTCTGGTGTAATTAACCCGGTATTTAGCTATTTGCTCTGGGTAGTGTTGTCATGTCGGGGGCTCTGTGTAGGTACTCAGTAGTAGAGCTAGCCAGGTAATCCTTGGTAAGGGGAAGTCCTTTGAATTAAGCCCATGCATAGCCTTCTTCCCTGTCACCGTGGTCACTTTGTCTGTCAGCCCACTGAGCGAGTACTGGGATGACTGGGGTATCACAAATATGCCAGACAAAGTACTGGGATGGAAGGAGACTGCTCACATCCACCAGGCACCTCATTATGTCCAGATGACCATGTAGAGTCTTCTCTGCAGTGGGCGCCCTTTAAGTGAAATGGGAACTGATACCTCCATGGTCTGTGATGATACTGAGAAGTCCCACCATATCCTTTGTCCCCAGACTTCCGTGTCACAAATCTTCCATCCTGTTCCTTCTAGGTCACTGATCCTCTAGCCAAACCATGAGCAAGTGCCCAGGAATCAGTGTAGATCCATACGTCAGGCCCGGATAATGTGGACAACCAAGGGTGCTACTCAGAGTTCAGCTGACCTGGAAGACTTTTCCTCCACTGTCTTTCTTCAGAAGCCCTCCTGTGTTGCTGTGGCCATCCACTGTTTGATGGAAGCACGCAGCTTCCTCCATGAACCAGGCTTGAGCTCGTTCTTCTTCAGGAACCTGATCAGGTGTCCCTGCCTCCTCACGAGGCCACAGGCAGGGACTGAGGGGCAAGTGGTGATGTCAGAGGAGTCTGAGCGACCTGCTCACGTAACTTACCTGAACCTCCTGACTTGCCGGAGCCCCGACATTATATTCCATTTCCTTTTGATGTCAAATTGCTTCTGCACACACTCAAAGTTGGGGCTGGGTGGCCAGGCAGCCTCCGTTCATGATGAGGAGCTCAGGTCACAGGGTCACCTGATGTGCCATGTTCAGACATTAGTCTCTACTAAGGCCCACGGCAAGCAAGAAGCTTTCTCAAAAGGAGAATAGTTACCTTTGGAGGGAAGCATAGCCTTTTGCTCCAAAATACTAGATTCTGGATTCTTCTGTGATTCTTCTATTGGTACTTGTCAAAGTCTTCACTTCTTACGATGTCCCTATTTGCTTGTACCTGCTGGACCCTAAGCCCAAGTGGAGGAGCCCAGGAGTGACTGGAAGAGTCAGCTTGGGGCAGGACTGTGTGTCAGGGTTGGATGCTCGCTCCCTGTCGAGGCAGCTAAGAAGCAGGTTGGAAGCAAGTGAGGAAGAGCCAACCAGGAGCAGCCGGCCATGCGGTCTGGGCTCCAGCATCTGGCGCAGGATGCGTGTGTCTAATTTGTGCCAGAAAGGGCCAGCTCTGCCTCAGGTGGATCCGAGTTCAAACTATGGCTCCACCCAGGGCTAACAATCTCCCTGTCACCCACTGAGCCCCTTCTCTGTGCTGTAACAGAGTGCGTGGGGAGGGGGGGGTCTCAAAATATGTCAGGACATTTAATCCTAAAACAACGCTGTGGACAGATGCTATTGTCCCCGTGCACAGATGGGGAGACTGAGACACAGCAGTGAGCTGACTTGCCCAGCACCACTCTGCAGGTAGGTGGCAGAGCCCAGATCAGGCCCTCGTTGTCTGACCTGGAAGCCTGAGGAGCTTCGACGACAGGCCTCGGCTGAGCCACCTAAACGCTCTCAACCTTGAATTCCTTGTCCGTAAAATGAGGATGCACTCTGCAGCATATATTTACAGAACAGACACAGAGCTGGGCTTTGGGAATCATAATCTCTGCTCCACATGGTTTGTGGGTAGATGAAGTGAATTTATAATTTGCCCATCCTTGCATCAAACACAAGTAGAATCTCGACAAACTGCATTCCTCGTTCCTTTTTCAATCCATAAATAACATTTTCCCATCATGGGCACATGCAGAATGGGCCCATCACTGCTTGGTGGGCTGGAGCCTTGTTCCTCTGTTTATGCCTCTGCACTTTATGTGCTGATAACGTGGTTCTAACACATTTATAAACACTTGGGTGTCTTCTGTAGTCATTATTCTTTAGAGGAAAATAAATTGTGCTCACGATCTGACAAACTTGCGGCAGCTCTAAGGCTCGAGTGAGGTGCTGTAGGAGTGGGCGTGGGCAGGAAGAGGGGTGGATTTGGGGTTCATGCCCTAGGGCTGGGGGACAAATTAACACAAACCTGGTGCTTCTCCTCTGCAGGTCTGGAGGCTAAACGTCTGAAAGCAAGGTGTTGGCAGGGTTGGTTCCTTCTGGAGGCTCTGAGGGGGAGTCTGCTCTGTGCGCATCTCCTGGCTCCTAGGGATGGCCGGCAGCCCTTGTCAACCCTTTGCTTGTGGACGCCTTCACCACCATCTCTGCCTCTGTCCCTGCGTGGCCTCTTGCTGTGTGTGTACACATCTGTCTTCTCCTTCTCAGTTTCTTATAAGGACACTTGTCATTTAACTTAGGGTCTACTCTAATCCAGACTGGTCTCATCTCAAGATCCTTAACTTAATTACACCTGCAAAGACCGTTATTCCAAATAGGCTCCCATCCCAAGGTTTTGAGTAGACATGTCTTTCACTAGATCCATGACTGCCTTCCAGTTCTGCCTGCCTTGGGCAAGTCACTCTCCCTCTCTGCATGTCAGTTTTGTTAGGTTGTCTCTGACACCGTTTACAGCTAGAATGTTCCAACAGGGAGAGCATCTCAGAAGATTGTCCAAATCAAACTCCTTTTGTTTAACAATTTTCCCCCCCTTTTTAAAGATTTTTTTTTCTAAGTAATCGCCACACTCAACATGGGGCTTGAACTCACAACCCCCAGGACAAGAGTTGCATGCTCTACCAACTGAGCCAGCCATGTGCCCCCAACAATTACGTTTCTGCTCTGTGCTGGACTCGGCGCTCTATCTTAGGGAGGCAGACCTCCAGCCTCATACCCCCAGCCACTAAACACAGTCTAGAGAGAAGGCATACTTGAGGGAGGTGATCACAACAGGCCGGGATGGGTGTTCCACAAGGGCAAGGCCATGCTTCATGCACACCAGAGTGGGACCTGGTGCTGAGCAGGGGCTAGATGATTATTTATTGGTGTATTCTGCAGCCGGTAAGAACTGTGAGAGGACATGCCCCGGGTGTGTGTTTCTGCAGCACAGAGGAGGGGCAACTGGCTCTGTCTTGGAGGGTTCAGATGGTGTCCAAGCTGTGGCCTGAAGGATGAGTGACAGTGAACCAGGGGGCGGGGCCAAGATGCCGCTCCAGGTGCATGGGGCAGAGGTGAGAGGGAGCTTGGCCCCCTCTGGGCTGGACGAGTGGCTTGTAATGGCCATGTAGAAGGTGACACAACTTGCCCAGGTCACAGACCTCGTGAGAGGTAGAGCCCCGACGGCCCCCAGAAGTCACACAGTACTGCTTTCTCATGACCGATTTCTATGCGCTCTGCTGTTTGTCAACACTGTTAGATCACAGTCACTAAAGAATACGTTATTATCTCCATTTTACAGATGAAGAAAATGAGGTATGTTGGTTTCCTATGGATGCTATAGCAAATGATCACAAACTGAGTGGCTTAAAACAACATAAATGTATTCTCTTATGATTCTACAAGTCAGAAGTCCAAAATTAGTTTTTCTGGACCAAAGCCAAGGTGTTAACAGGGGTGGCTCTTTCTGGAGGCTCTAGAGGAGAATCCAGTTTTTGCCTTTTCCAGCTTCTAGAGGCCGCCCACATTTCCCGGCTCATGGCCCTTCCTCCAGCTTCAAAGATAATATCATAGCCTCTGCAAATTTCTCTCTGACCTTGACCTCTGCTTACATCATCATATGTCCTTCTCTAACCCGGATTCCATTGTTTCTCTGACTCCGGCCCTCCTGCCTCCCTCTTGTAAGACCCTTTGTGATTGCACTAGGCCCACCTGGATAATCCAGAATAACCTCCCCATCTCAAGGTCCTTAATCACACCTACAAAGTCTCTTCTGCCAGGTGAGGTAACATTTTCACAGCGTCTGGAGATCAGGACATGGACGATTTGGGGCCCACGACTGGGTCTATCACATGAGGCTTAGAGCTGGTTGCGGGGTGTTCCCCGAGCTCCAGACCTCTGACTGGTGTACCGAGTGCTCAGTGCTGACTGCTGTAGCACAGTTCCTCCCTCCCGTCTGCAGGGAGACCCCGAGCTGCCAGGTGAGCCCAGTTGCAGACCCAGAGGGCAGATCCATGAGCTGGTTTCACAGGGCAGGTGGCCTATGGGGCGGGGATGACAAATATTACAATTACTGTTTCTGAAGCAAATGATCTTGCAGAGCCAGGAGGTTTGTGGCTCAGGGAGCTGGATGATGAGGTGCCACTCCCCCTCCCACCGTGACATCTTCCTGTGGGCCATTCCCACATTCGCAGCCCCACAGGAACCTACTAGGCAACAGAAGCACCAAATGGATTCTCCATGGATCTGGCCTCCACTGGGAACAGGCTTAGGAGCAGGGAAGGATAAGAAATAACTTCTAAGACTTTATTCAGCAGGGGCCAGAGCAGTGGATGCTCATGCTGCCCAGGTTACAAATTGCTCACTTGAGCTCGTGCCCTCTTGGATCCCCACAACCTCTGTGGAAAGTGGGCAAGATGGGGAAGTTGCTCTGCCCAGAGAGATGTGGCGGAGTGTAGACTTGCACCATCCCCCAGCCACACTGCAGCCTCTGCAAGACTGGTTCAGAGCCTCCCGTGTACCTGGCAGGGAGTTACTGTGTAACTGGTACAAGAGGAAGATTTGGGAGGTAGGGCAAAGGCATTGGGGAGGCCTCTCTTAACCAGCTCAGGAACACAGATAAAAGAGAGAGAAAGGAGGAGAAACACCCAGCAGGTGCCACATGGTGAGTGTAGGTGCCATGGACATCTCTGCCCAGCAGCTCACAACAGGGCCTGGGCCTCCTTCTTTGTGCACCTAGAGTCCTGGCCCCAGCAGGGTTCTGTAATGGACAAGGAATGAATGAATACATGAATGAATGAATAATGGATGGATGAGTGGATGGATGGATGGATGGATGGATGGATGGATGGATGGATGGATGAACAAGGAGAGAAAGAGAAGAAATACAACATGGGTAGGAAAGCATGTTCTGGAACCAAGCCTGGGTTTGAATTTTGGCTCAGCCAATTATTAGTTGTGACCTTGACACACTTGGTTTCCTCCTCTGAGCCTCAGTGTCCTCATCTGTAAAATGGAAATGATAATAAAGCACCAGTCTCATAGGCTGTTGTGAGAATTACAGGAGCCAACTGGTGAAAATGCTTAGAACCAGGCCTGGCCCATTGTGAGCACTCAGTAAATGCTACTTCTTATTTGGATGAGAATGAACAAGGATAAGATGTGTCCTTACCAAGGACAGGGACAAGGAGTGTTTCTAGAATCCTTAAATCATACAGCAATTGATAAATTGCTACAGAAAGAATGTCCCTCCTGGGGTCTACCCTAAAGTCTTCATGCTGCAGCTTTATCCTTGTTCCTCTCACTCACCAGCCATGCTTCTCATCTCAGCCCTTCCAGGAGGGCTGGTTCAGAAGGAGTTGCCCATGCAGCTCAGATCACACCGACAGGTTCAATCAGTCAGTGCGTCTATAGTCTGGAGAGACTCCCGCCTCGAATCAATGTTTACACAGTTGGGAGAGCGGCCTGTGATTTATGTTTCCTTCCTCCATGTCCTTTCTGGAATAACCAACCATCTCTCTTGCAAATAAATGCCTCCTCTGCTGCCAGGGCTGGCCCTGGGTGGCTGGCGGGCTGTCCTCTTGGGACGCCCGGGTGTCTTAGTGCAGCTCCACACCTGCTCCGAGCCCTGGGGGGGACACTTCCCCTCCCCAAGTGGGACTTCCCTGCGCTCCCAGCAGCCCTGGGAGGTGGGCCTTCAGGGGGGGTTGAGTCACTAACCCAAGAATGCAGAGCCAGGAAGTGACAGAGCCTCGGTGTGAGCCTAGGGCTAACCGAGTACACACAGCAGCTAACACCCGTCTGTTACTGCCAGTGCTCGCTATGGCGAATGTCACCTCCATTTTACAGATGGTGAAACTGAGGCACAGAGAAGGAAACTAACTGATCCCCAGTCACCTAGTTGTAAATGAATTTGCTAGCCTTCCAACCCGGCCCGTCTGGTTCCCAAATCCCTGCTCTGCCCGGCAAGCCCGTGCTCTGCCTGCTCGTCCACACGGCCCCTCGCTGTCCTCCTCCGCACCTCCAGCAGATGCTAGAGTGCCTCTCGGGAGCCTGCGCCTACCCTGTCCCGGCGCCTGGGGGGCTAACGCCCCGGGGATGGCTTTCTCTCTGCAGGGTTGTTCCTTCACTCAGGGCTGAGGTCATCAAGCTGAGAAAACTCAAGGACAGGATTTGAACCCAGGTCTATCAGGCTCTAAAGCGGATTGGCGCTCCTCTCCCTCAGCCACGGTGCCCTTCAAAACTGTCAGAAAACCCGTCAAAAAGGCAGGGAGGCCTGGATGGGATGCTACAGGGCGGGCAGACAGCGCCATAGGCCACTGTTAGCCTGTGAACCGCGCACGGTCCAGGAGGCATTGCCTTCTCACGGGGGGCGGGGCCGGCGGGGGGGCGGGGCCGGAGGGAGGGCGGGGCCGACAGGAGCCAGGTGGGCGTGGGGAGGTCAGATGGAAAGCCATGGACAGAGAGCACAGGTGGATGAGAGGGAGGAGAGCACAGGGAAGGAGCCCCTGATAGGCAAGGGATGGGCCCAGACACATGTGGCCTCTGGCATCAGACAGACCTTGGGCTTGACACCCGGCTCGGCCACTTTCCCACAGACCCTGCAGTTTTCCTGACGGCTGGGGCCTCAGTCTCCCGTCTGCGAAGCGAGAAGCCCACCTCCCGAGGCTGTTGTGAACCCTCTCAGGAAGTTTAATAGCCTTTTATACCTGCTTTTATTCCTTCACCACATATATGTGTCTGTAAGTAATACAGAGTGCTGCTTGGTAATTTAATTGGTATGATATCATTATTTTGAGGATAATTTTACATCTATTTCAACCCAAAGTTAATTTTTGAAGATATATCCATGTAGACAAAAAAAAAAAAAAAGAAAAAATTAAATGAGATAATTATGGAATCAGCTCCATGGTGGAAAAGCGATCACTGAGGGTGGTGGACCCCTAGTCACCCGGGAAAAGGTCTGAGCACAGGCCGTTCAGTCTTCTCACACTTCTCCATCCCCTGGGGCTTCTCACCTCCATGGGGCACCTGCTGGCCCTTCCCTCCCTCTGGCCTCTCGGAGTCCATCCACCTGTCAGATGTGACCTCTCCGAAGCCCTTCCCAGCTCTCAGGTTCAGGGTAGCTAGTGGGGAAGTGGATGATCCACAAAGGGACCTAGGGATGGCGCAGGCCTAGTGACTAAGCCACGAGTTGATGGAGGACATACAGACATAATGCCCTGACTACTGCCCCTACCCCGACTCTGCCAAAAATTAATCCTGCCTTTAACGAGCTCCATTCCCCAAGGGGAAGAGCCACTTTATTAGAGAAGGCCCTCCTCCACAAAGACAGAACAAGCAAGCCAATAAAACTCCCTGGGTTTTGGCATGACTTTGGAAATCGATGCGCTGTGATTGCAAAGCCAGCCTCTGTCTGCAGCTGTCTAATTTTAGCTGGACCTTTGCGGGCTTCTCACCAGGTTCACCCACCCCCGAGGACCGGCAGAGTGGTTCCGAGAACATCATTGATCTTTTGACTAAAGTGTCCTAATGAAATACAAATCTGTTGTCACTTAAAGAGCCATCTGTCATGGCGGCAGAGAAGAAAAGCTACCAGGAGAACAATAACCATAATTTCATTTTAAGACCTAGACTTCCTTCCCCTTTCTCTGCCAGAAAAAATCGATATCTTTTACTGTTTCATTTTGTCACAGAGCAATAGGGGGAAAGTCATCAATAGGGTGTTAAAGATATTTTCAATTACGTGCAAGTTCCCTGGTACGAAGGCCCTTGGCCTCTTGCAGTGAGTTAGCACGGATTTGCACGAAGGGCAGTGAGTTAGCCGAGGGTGACTCAGTGCTCCTGTCCTCAGGACACTTTGCCTGGGGTAAACGGCTAAGGAGGTGACAGGTGTGCAGGATTTCCAGAGGGCCCGGGGTCCCCGGAAATGCAAACACCAGCCTTATGAAGCATCAGGCCATCCTGAGCAGAGTGGTTAGAATAAGCAAAGCTGTTCCTGGTCTTGCACCCAGAGCCCAGGCAGGGAGGATTTCCAGGAAAGAGGGAGGAAGAAGGGCTGCCACTTGCAGGGGAGGGGGCACCTGTTCTCCAGGCAGGACTGGGTCATCCAGTCTGAGTGGGGTCATTACGTCTGACTCTCTGAAGGTCCAACCACCTCATCTTTTCAAGTGGGGCCTTTGAGACACAGGGAGGAAAACGGACTTATCCTAGGGTCACCCAGGCAGTGGGTAGCAGAAGGAGGAAAGCTGATGTGCCTTCTGCTCAGCTCCTTAAGAGAAGTCTCTCTGTGGGCATCAAGTATTGGAGAAATCCATGTTTCCCCAGCCCGTATCTTATATGCCCAAAGGTCTGGACTCATGTTGGAGAGCAGTTTATGTTTTAAAATCAGTTTTATTGGGGTACCTGGGTGGCTCAGTCGGTTAAGCATCTGCCTTTGGCTCAGGTCACGATCCCGGGGTCCTGGGATCGAGCCCCACGTCAGACTCCCTGATCAGCAGGGACTCTGTTTCTCCCTCTCCTCCCTGCGTGCTCTCTCTCTCTCTCTCTCTCTCACTATCTCTGTCTCTCTCTCTCAAATAAATAAATAAAATCTTAAAAAAACAAATCAGCTTTACTGAGATAACGTGGAGGTAATTAAATCTAGCAATTTGAAGCATACAGTCTGGTGAGTTTTGGCATACGTATACAGTTTTTAAATTATCTTCACACTCACAATGTGAACAACTCCCCCAACCCCACATCCCCCCTTTCCTCTCTTGCGGTCATTCCCTTCCCATAATCCATAACCTTTGTCAACTATCTGCTCTCTGTCACTAGGGTTTTGTCTTTTCTAAAATTCCATATAAATAAAATCATACAGTAGTCAGTTTTTGTGCTTGTCTTTTTTTTTTAATTCAGCGCTATGACTTTAAGATTCACGTACGATGTTGCAAAAATCAGCTGTTTATATCTTTTTATTACTGAGTAGTATTACCTTGTATTGATATACCACATTTCATTTACCTATTCACCAGTTGATGGGTTATGAATAAAGCAGCTATAAATATTCTCATATAAGTCTTTGTGGGCGTGTGTTTTCTTTTCTCTTGGTAAAAACCTAGTAGTAGTGGGGTGCCTGGGTGGCTCAGTTGGTTAAGCGACTGCCTTCAGCTCAGGTCATGATCCTGGAGTCCTGGGATCGAGTCCCGCATCGGGCTCCCTGCTCAGCGGGGAGTCTGCCTCTCTCTCTGACCCTCCCCGCTCTCATGTGCTCTCTCTCTCTCATTCTCTCTCTCTCAAATAAATAAAATCTTAAAAAAACCAAAAAACCTAGTAGTAGAATGGGTAGATAAATGGGATGGAAAACAGGATAAATCTATGCATATTTAACTTTTTGAGGAATGACCAAGGCGATTTCCAAAGCACCTATATTCTTTTGCATTCCCACCAGCAATGCATGAGAATCTCAGAGGGTCAACAGTCTTGTCAACTTGCTATTGTCACGCTTTTAAACTTGAGCTATTCTAGTGGGCACATGGTACTATCTCATTGTGGTTTTAATTTTCATTTCCCTGGTAAGAATGATGTGGAGTATCTTTTCAAATGCTTATCCATCATTATATATTTCATTTGGTGAATTATGTACTCAAATCTATTTTATTGTTGACTTGTTAGTTCACTTTATATATTCTAGATTCATGTGAATTTTAACAATCAGTTTGTCCATTTCAACCAAATGTCAGCTGGGATTTTGACTGGAATCACACTGCATCTGTTTAGGGATAACTTACATCTTCACAATATTGCATTTTCAGTTCCATGAACATCGTGTATTTCTCCATTTATTTAGTCTTTCTTTAATTTCTCTCTGTCACATATTTTGCTAAATTAATCTCTTCTCATTATATTATATAATAGTATGTAGTTTCTATTGTTTTTAATGCATTTATAAGTGGTTTTTCAACAATCTTAGCTTTTTAATTTGAAACTTTAGATCGTTCTTTTAAGGGTAGTAATGGGTATAGTTGGATTTAAATTCATCATATTGCTCTTTGTGTTCCATCTGTTCACTGCACTCTTATCCTACTTCTGATTTTTCTTGAATTGATTGAGTTTTTAAATAGGCTATTTTTATCTGCATTATTGGTTTATTTGATATATCTTTTTTATTTATTGATATTTTTACTGGTTGTTCAAGTATTTACAATATACACAATACTATGCTAGTATAAGAACTTTATGACAGTAAGATTCCATTTGCCCCATTGTGCTTTGTGCTCTTTTGTGTGTATTTGTTTATTTCTACATATATTACAAACCCTATAACACCTTGTTATGGTTTGCACTTTAAATAGTCATCTTTATTAAAGAGGAAAATATGAGAAAAAAATATCATGTTTACCATGCAAGCTCTTTTTTTTTAAGGATTTTTTAAAAGCTTTTATTTATTTACTTGAAAGAGAGCGAGAGAGAGCACAAGCAGGGGGAGTGGCAGGCAGAGGGAGAGGGAGAAGCAGACTCCCTGCTGATCAGGGAACCTGATGTGGGGCTTGATCCCAGGACCCTGGGATCATGACCTGAGCTGAAGGCAGACGCTTAACTGACTGAGCCACCCAGATACCCCTACTATGCAAGCTCTTGTCCTTCCTTGTGTACATCCCAATTTGTATTTAATATCGTCTTGTACTCAGAGGACTTTCTTCAACATTTTTTTGAAGGACAGATCTGAGGGTGTTGAATTCTCTCATCCCTTCTGAAAGTCTTCATTGCTTCCATTTTCAAACACTCCCATTGGGTATATAATTTTATGTTCATATTTTAAATTTTCTTCTTTCTTTACTTTAAACATGCAAACAGTTTTGACTACTGATTCAACCTCCTTACTAGTTATAGGTCTTTTCAGATTTTCCATTTCCTTATATTGTTAAGAAGTCAATTCTGCCCAAGGCCATCTACACATTCAATGCAATCCTTATCAAAGTCCCAAGGACATTTTTTTGCAGAAATAGAAAAACCCACCCTAAAATTCATATGGAATCTCAAGGACTCTGAATAGTCAAAACAAATTTGAAAAAGAAGAACAAAGCTGGAGGACTCACACTTCTTGATTTAAAAACTCACAATGAATCCACAGTAACCAAAACAGATTGGCTTAGTTGACTTTTGTAGTGAAATGTTTAAATTCCTTTCTTGTTTTCTTTGTGTATATTCTACAGCTATTTTTCTTTGTGGTTACCATGGGGATTATAGTTAACATCCTAAAATTGTAACACTCTAATTTTAATTTATACCAGCTTAATTTCAATAATTTACGAAAAAGCTCTGCTCCTTTATAGCTCAGTCTCCACCTTTTTTTTTGATATCACAGAATCATATTCATCTAAATTGTGTGACCAAAAACACAAACTAATAATTCCTTTAAAAGCATTAGTATCTCAAATTATGTAGGAAACAAAATATCGAGTTGCAAATCAAAGTTGCAATAATACAAATTTTTAATGAATCATTTCAAAAAGTATTGGTCCCTTAAATCCTGTGGAAAACAAAAAGTGGAGTTACAAACTGTTGTTAGCATTACCAGGTATATAATTACCTATGCATTCACTTTTCCTGAGATCTTTATTTCTTCAGATGGCTTTAAGATACTGTTTAGTGCTGGGGCGCCTGGGTGGCTCAGTTGGTTAAGCGGCTGCCTTCGGCTCAGGTCATGATCCTGGAGTCCCTGGATCGAGTCCCGCGTCGGGCTCCCTGCTCGGCAGGGAGTCTGCTTCTCCCTCTGACCCTCCCCCCTCTCATGTGCTTTCTCTCATTCTCTCTCTCTCAAATAAATCAATAAAATCTTTAAAAAAAAAAAAAAGATACTGTTTAGTGTTCTTTCACTTCACCCTACAGGACTCCCTTGAGCATTTCTTCTAGGGTAGGTCTAGTGGTAATAAACTCCCTCAGCTTTTGCTTTTCTGAGAATGACTTAATTTCTCCTTCACTTTTGAAGGAGAGTTTTGCTGGATATCAGATTCTTGGTTTACAGTTGTTTTTTTGTTTTTTTGTTTTTCATTTACCACTTTGAATATACCAGCCCACTGTCTTCTGGCCTCCAAAGTTTCTGATAAGAAATCTGCTGAAATATTTTTTTTAATTTTTAATTTAAATTCAATTAATTAACATATACTGTATTATTAGTTTCAGAGGTAGAATTCAGTGATTCATCAGCTGCATACAACACCCAGTGTTCATTGCTTCACATGCCCTCCTTCATGTCCATCACCCAGTTACCCCATGGCCCCACCCTCTCCCCTCCAACAACCCTCCGTTTGTTTCCTAGAGTTCAGCATCTCTTGTGGTTTGCCTCCTTCTCTGTTTTCATCTTATTTTATTTTTCCTTCCCTTCCCCTTTGTTCATGTTTTGTTTCTTAAATTCCACGTATGAATGTGGGGCTCCATCCCAGGACCCTGAGATCGTGACCTGAGCTGAAGGCAGACCGACTGAGCCACCCAGGTGCCCCAAGTTCACTAATTCTTTCTTCTCCCTGCTCAAATCTGCCTTTGGATCCCTCTAGTGAATTTCTCATTTCATTTATTATACATTTCAGTTCCAGAATTTCTTTTTGGTCTCCTTTTAGGGTTTCTATCTCCTTACTGTTATTTCCATTTTGTTCATGCACCATTTTCTTGACTTTCTCCACACATTCCTTTAGTTCTTTGAGAATCTTTAAGATAGTTGCTTTAAAGTTTTTACTATATCTGCATCCTTTTTTTTCTTTTGGGATGCTTTATGTTGATTTATTTTTTTTCCTTTGAATGGACCATACTTTCCGTTTTTTTGTGTGCCTTATGCTTTTTTAATGTGATAACTCTGGAAATCGGATTTACCCCCTTCCCCAGGGTTTGCCATTTTTATTACTTAAAACAAATGTTCTTCCTTGATTGTTGTAGCCCATCTCTGTGCTGAGGATCAGCTTGAGGTGTAAGCTTAAGGTCTTTTTAGGTCTTTTCTGAGCTTTCCTCTGGGTGTGCATGGTCACTTTTAAATTTTCCCTATGTATGTAAATATTTTTGAATTACCTGGTCTTTAGCGTCTGACTCCCAATAAAGGAAAATGAAAAAAAATGAGGGGGGTTGTGCGAAAGATGTTAGCCCTTTAAAAGTTCCTGACAGTCTCTTCAGCTGGATGGGAGGGGCTTGCAACAATTGGAGGAGGTGCCCAACAAGGGCTGCCCACCTCTTTGCCCCCGTGTGATCAGAAGCAGTGATTAGAGCACAGATCCCTGATGTTTAGAGGACAGCATCCCTTTTGCCCTCCTTGGATCCTCCAAGCTGTGTTCAAGCTGCTTCAGGAACATGTGCACAGCTGCCTGCCATGTGGATGGGGGTGAGGTGTGGGTAGCTTCTCCAGTGCTAAGAGCTGATAGTGACTGAAATTAACGTTACTTTATCATCCAAGCCTTTTCCTGGAAGTTGCAAGCTTTCAATAGACTTCAGAGTTCTAAAACAGGTACATCAGACAGATTCTGCCGGTGCTATATTGTTGTCTAAGCGAGGAAACAGATTCCCTGGTGCTTCCTGCGGTACCATCTTTTTGTGATTCATTAGTAATTGTTTCTCAAGATATTTTTTTCTCTCCCAGCCCTCCCCCCATCCTTTCTTGGAACTTCAGTTACAGTTATGTTAGGCCATTCAATATTGTTCCACAGTTTACTGATGTTCTATTTATTCTTTCATTCTTCAGTTGTTGGTTTTTTTCCTCTCTGCTTTATTTTGGGTAGTTTCTTTTGCTATGTCTTCAGTTTCACTGCCTTTTGCTGTCGCAGGATCTAATCTACTGTTAATCTCATCACCTATCTATATTTTTTATTTCGGAAATTATACTTTTCTGCTATAGATATTTTATTTGGATTTTCATAATTCAGCTTGCTTTTACTATCCTCTGCTTTTTAAAACATATAGTATATTTATAATAGCTATTTCAACACCTTTATTTACTGATTCCAACATATTTGTTATTTTTTATTCCTTTCTATTGCTTATCTATTGTTCTGTCCTTTCTTCTTCTTCTTTCTCCTCTTTCTCCTTCTTCTTCTCCTTCTTCTTCTTCTTCTTCTTCTTCTTCTTCTTCTTCTTCTCCTTCTCCTTCTTCTCCTTCTCCTTCTCCTTCTCCTCCTCCTCTCCTCTTCCTCCTCCTCCTCCTCCTTCTTCTTCCTCATCCTCTTCTCCTCTGTCTTCTGTCTTCTCCTCCTCCTCCTCCTCCTTCTTTTTATTCTTCTTCCCTCCCTCTTCTTCTTGTTATAGGGCATATTTTCCTGCTTTTTGCACATCTGGTAATTTTTTATTAGATACTGGACATTGTGATTCTATGTTGTTGGTTACTACATTTTGTCATATTTCTTTCAATAGTATTGAATTTTCTCCTGGAAAGCAGTAAAATTATTTTGAATCATTAGATACTTTTGGGGCTTGCTTTTAAGTTTGCTATGGCAGGTACAGAACAGAGTTTATTTTTAGGGTTAATTAACACCAACTTCCAATCCAATAATAGCTTTCTGAGGATTCTACCTGATATTTTGTTTATATTGAGATCTTTCTGCTCAAGTAGACAAGAGTAAAACCTCCCCAGTCCTGTGTGAGCTTCAAGAATTTCTTTGCATTCCCTATTCGGTGGTTCTTTCCCTGTCCATGGATACTCTCCTTTCAAACATGTGCAAATCATTACTTAGACAATTTCTTGAGAGGACCCCTCTGAATTTCTTTGGAGGCTTCTCTCTGTGCAGTGACCTCTCCAATATCCTGTTTTCTAAATTCTCTCCACCTTGGACTTTTCAAACTCTGATCTCTTTCACCTCAATTCATCAAGACTGTCAGGCTGTGTTTGAGTTCTCACTATGTTCTTTGCAGTCTGGAAACCACCTCCAGGGAGCTGGACAATTGTGGGCTCCATTCACTTGTTTCCTTTCTCCCTGTGACAACATTCCTGCACAGACAGGTGTCTAATGTCCAAAAACTGTTTGCTCTTTTGTCCACTTTTCTGGTTGATTATGGTGGGAGGGTAAATTCCATTCCTGTTAGTTCACCATGGGTCAGAAGCAAAAGTCCAGCATATAATTTTCCGATGGTTTTTATGTATATCTTTATATCATTATCATTGAGTCAAATACTTTTTTCCAAAATTGAATCTGACATAGAACCCCCAAATCGACACCTGATAGTCATAGGGCTTCTCAGTGTGGTCTCTGAGGGGGTCTGAAGATGCCTACACCTGCCCTCCCCTCGCCCCTATTCTGACCCCCAAGGCACCTCAAGGGAGGCATGCCAGTGAACACTTCTGGCTTCCAGGATAAACTTTATCCCCGTTAGCCTGATATTTGGGGACTTTCACTACATGTCCCTTCCAACTCCCTCATCTCCCCTTTACTGTGCTCATCCCCAGGTGGTTGCTCCCCATGTGATGTTCCAGGCCATGTAGCTTACACTGCCATTCCTCTTAACCAGACCGCCACCACACACCCTGGTCCTACCTTCATATTTTGCACCTGGCCAGTGCTTAGCATCATATCTGACATGGGGCAGGCTGTGAAGTCAGCACATGCCACTAAAATTTGTACAGTGTTGGGCAAAATGACTTGCATTCTTTAGACGAGATCAGGCGTGTTCAGGGTGGTATGGCCGTAGACTGCCTGCATTCTTTAAATCACTATCTCCCCCCCCCCTTTTTTTTTTAAAGAAAATCTTTTGCTGAACACATATAATTGAAGTCACAGAAATATCCTTTGTCTGCACTGGTTGCCAAGCTCTTCACTGTCTTATTCAACTAATGTATTTGCAGCTCTTCACACAAGCCCAACACATAGCAGTTTGTCAATAAATATCTGTAGAATAAACGAGGGGTAAGGGGCAGGAGTTCAGGAGAGAGGCGTAATCTGAGTAGAGGAAGCAGGTGAGCATAGCATGACTAGATCAGGGAACAGGGCAAAGTACAGAACTGATTTAAGAGGGCAGGAGAGATGATGGGCACAGCATAAAGGGCCCATTTTTCATAAAATAGGGATCATGTCTACCTCACAGGGTTCTTGTGGAGTGGAAACAAGGTAAATATTAGGTCAAGCGAAATGAAATTGTTGGTATTTGACTATTTCTGACCTATAAATGCTACAGAAGCCTACGGCCCAGGTCACAAAGACCACAAGAGGCCGGTATCTCTCCCCAGCCCCAACCCACCTAGGAATGAGATGCACTTTTGAATATTTAAAGGGGGTGGTGCTCCACATCAGAGGCTGACGCGTGTGTCATTCCTGCTTTGAACTGTCCCTGCTGAGCCGTCCAGAGCCCCGGGTCCTCTCATGTGGCACCAAAGAGCCTGTGGCCTGGGAGGGACAAGCGATGTCTTAGATGTTGCCATGAGGCAGCTGGCACTAGCAGGGACCATCAAGGCTTGAGAAGCTTCCATTTTTTTTTTATTTTCCCAGACAACTGAAGACTTTTAACTGACAGCTCACCTCAGACCAGGTGAGTGTGGGAGCTGGATTTCTTGTCAAGGGCCGTGGTGGACACATGACTCCCCTCGGCGTGGGGAGCTCCCGGGCACCTCTGAGGAGCATGGGAAGGAGGGCAGCAGGGACTGGAGGGCGAAGGGGGGTGAGGTGAGGCTTTCAGTGGGATAGAAATAACCTCTAATTCCCCTGATCTCTGTTCAGTACTTCTAGAAAAGAGCTACTTGACGTTTTAGGAGAAAAAACACACAAGTGGAAGGCATACGACGTTCCGTGGAGAGTGTGGGGTGGAGAAACCTCAGAGTACTTGCGGTGGGTGCTTCCTTAATGTCGGAAATGAAGCCAGATGAGGTGAGAAGTCAGGCCATCACCCTGTCCTCCTGCAGGGAAGTGTGCTGGGCTCCCCAGAACACGTCCATTCTCCAGCGGGTCTGAGGGCTGGGGGCTGGGGGCTTGGTCCTTGTCACACCTGTCTCTGCAATGGGCAGGGAAGCCCCTTTCCCCCTCCCTTCACCTCAGAGGCAGCCTTGACTGTTTGCCTTTTCAGCCCCTGCTGTCTTTCATCCCTTCGCCATCCTTGGCCTGCCCGCAAAGCAGACCCCTTCAGTCTGAGTACCATACCTTCTCCTGCCCCTTTATTCCCAAGGGTGATTCAATCGTCCATAAGTGGAGAGGGCCAGCTCTGGGCTGGGACACTGAGCCGCACATGGCCCTGGGGGCTGAGCCAGGGGCATTGTACCCGCCGGGGGCTGCTCGGCTGGGACGAGGGGAGGCTGACCTGAGGAGGGGCCCCCGTCACACTGTGGCACAGGGCTGTGGACCGGTGACTGGGGTCCTGGAGAAGTGTCTTCAGCCTGACCCACAGAGACAGGGAATGCTTAGAGCCCCAAAACCCTGTGACTCAGCAGCAGGCAGTCTCTGTCTGTGATGTCAGGGTGATGTCAGCACCGTCTGTGGTGCTCTTTTCATTTTAAACACGTGGAACCCCGTGGATCATGGTCCTTCCCATAGGAGCATTTCCTGGAAGCGAACTTAACCAGGCCAAACACTCTAGATGCATCTGCCAGTCTGTTCCACCAGGAATCTCAGTGACAGTGGGCGAAAGTCTCCATCCTTCTGATCACAGGGATAAATACATTGCGGATAATGACAGCCAGGGTCTCACTGGCAGAGAAAGGAGGGAAAAACATGAGGAAGGGGGAAAACTGGAATCAACCCCATGGACAAAACTCAGTTTCGTCCTCTGGAAAACAGAGATAGCAACAGTACTCACCTCCTCGGGTGGTTGTGTCCACGCACAGGAAAAACTCGATCATTTATTATGATCATTTTATTGTTTTGGGATGGCCTGCCACAAAAGTCGCCCTATTGATTTTCATGGCCCCCTGCAGTGTGAGCGCATCTCCTGAGTGGCAGAGCCAAAAGGCCTCTTCTGACCTTGACCTTCCTGTCATACCGCGTTAAGTGCCAGACCACGTGAGTCTTTCCCTCCTGGTTTTATATCATCACTGAAGTCGATTCGGGGGCTGTAAATTTATGAATTTATGAATATAAATAGGACAGCCTTGCCGTTCGTAATCCTGCTGACGCTTTCAAATGGTTCAGTGAAACATTGTTCACAGATGCATGAAAGATAAACTTTATGCCTGATTCGTGATAAATTAGGAGTTACTGGGTTCTACTGATCTCCCCATGCCTATTTGTTCATTTAATAGTAATATAATGAGGGTAAGCCTCCCTGGGCACCGTGCTGGGGGTGGGGATCATCAACGTCAATCCATTCATTTGTGCATTTGTTCATTCATCCAGTGAACAATTATTAAGTGCTGACCGCAAGCAGGAAGCACATCACCCAGCGGGGTAGGGGCATCCACACCGGGAGATGGAGGGGTGACATGGGACCCCAGGCAGGGGATGATGAAGAGGCGGCCACCAAGTCTATGGCAGAAGATTGGTTTCCAACAGGGGGATAATGAGAGCCAAGCTTCTCACCGCCAGAGGAAGGAGTTACAAATATGGAAAGGGAGAAAGGCAGAATCAACTCTGCTCACATAATGCTGCAGTGCAGAACCGCAGGGCTAAGACGGTGAAAACGCTTCAAATACTTGATTTTGTCCAAGAGGCACCAGGGCTAAGAATAAGATACTAATGCTAGCAAGCACCACCTGGGCCCACCCGCCAGTGCCCAGGACCCCGAGCCACCGTGGAAAGACAGTTTGGGGCCAGGTGCTCTCTCCGGGCTGCACTGGGCCTCAGCCTGCACTCCGGCTTCACGGTGTTCTCGCCACCGAACTCTGCTCCTGCCTGGGAGGGAGCCGTGGAGGCCTCCATGCCTCGCCTGGCCTCCTCGCATCTCCCCAGCGAATGCTTTGGCCCCCACCCAGGTCTCCTGGGACCCCCTCTTCTTGCGGGTGCCCCGGGGAGCAGACGGGGAGGCAGCTCAGGGTGAAGGGCCTGGGCTAGGAAGTGCCCTGGGATCCATACCTGTGGAAGGCCAGGAAGGAAGCGGGACCCGGTGGGGACACGGGGGAGCTGAGCTCTGAGGCAGTCCAGATGAAGGCCTCAGCAGACCCCACCTGGAGCTCTAGAGTGAAAATGGTCCACTGCAGCCGTCTGCTTGGAGGCCGAGGGCTGGCCTTCTACCCGGCCACCTCTAGTCGCAGGATGTGGTAGCATCCTCTCTGCAGCTGGGGCCGTGTGGCGACAGAAGTCCCAGGTGCTGGGGTGGGGCATGGCACTGTCCCCACAGCGCCAAGCCTCGCCCCTCAAAGAGTCCCTCACCGAGAGGGGCCACAGTGAGTGGCTGAGACCAAGGGCTCTGCCCTCACACGGACCTGGTTCCAAGTGCCGCTCCAGACCTCAGTCCTCTTATCCATGAAGTGGGCCCAATGCAGGCCTCTCTCAGTTACACATAGGATGGCACGGGGCCAGAAAGGTGCTGTACACTGTAATGTATTATAGACTGTAGAGTGCTGTGCACAATGGGGCTTCACGTGGTGAAGCATGTGGGCCGCTGTGGGGGAATCAGTCAGGAGCCTACTGACATCCCTCAGACTTGACTACTCTCTATTAAAGCATCACTGAATTCTTACAGGTGCTCTCTAAGGCAAGGTGATTATTCCTGCCTTGAAAAATATTTTCCAATATTTTTTTTTTATTTTAAAAAAACTGGAATAATTTAAATATGTAGTAAATTACCAAGAATTGTATGGAATAAAAATACAGAGGTGCTAGAGTGTAGCGAGCAGTTAAGAGCCCTGACTCAGGGGCTAGGCAGCTTGCATTGGAATCCATTGCCATAATGAGGCAGCTGTGTGGTCCTGAGTGAGTTACTTAACCTCTCTGTGCATTAGCTTCATTGTCTGTAATAAGGTAATGATAAGAGCACCTGCTCCACCAAGTTGTTGATATATATGAATTATTACTACCGCAAATACTCAAATACCCACCAAAGAGATTCTGAAGTTTGCTTATTTACCTCAGATTCCTTTCTTCTTCTCCCTTATTTTGAAATAGCTTTTAACCTTGAAATAACTATAGACTCACAGGAAGTTGCAAAAATAGTACAGAGAAGTCCTGGGTACCCTCTACCAGCTCCTCCCGACGCTACACCTCCCACAACTATTATATAACATCTAAACCAGGAGCTGGACCACCGTCAGCATGATACCATGAACTAGAGCACAGACTTTATTCAGATTTCACCTGTTCTTATATGCACTCATTTATGTGTGATTATATGTGTGTATGTGTGAAGTTCTATGCAGTTGTATTACATGTATAGATTCACAGAATCGCCACCAGGATCAAGATACAAAATCTTACATCACCGTAAAGGAATTCTCTTATGCTGTTTGTCCTTACTTTTTATTCTTATTTATTTTAAGGAAATACAATGTTTCAGGTGCAGTGGAACCCTGAAACCAATCCCATTCCCCATCCTCCGTCCACAGAGGTAACCACAATTTCTAAGGTATCATATATGTAGGTCTCCAAAATAGCTACTATTTACCAAGTGCATTTTGTGCACCAAGCTCCGTTCTACCTTGTTTACCTGCAGGAGTCTGTTCGCTACTCACCGCAACCCGTTCTTATCCCCAGCAAGGATACAGAGGAACAGAGAGGTTAAGGTAGCATAGACCGGAAGACCAGAAGTGCTGCCTCCACGGCCACTGCTTTATACTGACATAGCCGTGGCTTCTCGCCAGACACATCTCCCACTCACCGTGATGTGGAGAAGGTTCGCGCACGTGGGTATCTGCAGACATAACCCACTGTGTTCACTGCTCCGTAGATGGCCCTTTTATGATGACCCCACATCTGCATAGGCATGCTCCTCGTGGTGGACACTCAGGGTTACATTGTCACGAGCACAACAAGGTGCAGGAATGCACCTGCCGTGTCTCCGGGAGCACAGGTGTCTGAGCTGCTCTGTGGTTTACTCCCAGCCGTGGAGCTGTCGAGTCTCTGAGTACAGTGGCTGCAACTTCAGTGGATGTTGCCAAGTCTCACAGTGTTTGCAACAATTTACATTTCCACCTGCCACGCGTGAGAACGTGACATGACACATCCGTATTAGTCGAGTTTGTCTTCCTCTGACTGCTCGTCAGGTGGCTGAGCCTCTCTCGATTTTGTACGTTTTGTTTGAGAAATCCTTTCCCACTCAGGGTCAGGAAGACACTCTTAATTTTTGTTCTGTGGCTTCAGCGTTTTATTTCTGGTAGTTTTCCCAGTAAAGGTTGACTTGATACAGTTACCTTTCGTGTAAGGCATACACATTTCCCCCACATACAGCCAACTTCCTAGGACTCTTTACTGCGGCATCTATCTTGGCCCCTTCTCTGCAACACCTCCTCTGCTGTATTTGGAGCTCCTGGGCACATCCAGGTCTGTTTCTGTCTCCATCGGCTTCTCTGCCCTACGCTAAGCAAACACCGTATGACCTAAAACACAAGCGCTTTACTGTAAATCTTGGTGTTGGGAGCGTAAGTTGTCTTTATTCTCCAAAATTATTTCCCACGTGAGCTTTTGTATCAGCCTGTCATGTCTCCGCTGAAGCTCTGTTGGGATTTTCCACATTGTAATGGCATTACATTTACAGATTCGGAGGAGTAATTGACATCTTTTAGGCTATTGGTCCTTCCCATCCATTAGCACGTTATATTTCTCCCTTTATTCAGATTTTCTTTTATGTCCTTCGATAATGTTTTATAACTTTCCCCCTAAAGGTCTTGCACATAGTTTACTAGATTTATTTCTTGGTACCTTCTATCATTTCTTAGAACTTTGGGGTGAGGCGTAACTCTTGCTAGAGCTCACTCACTTGCGAACTGCTGGGTTCTGGTCAAGTCCGTTAAATGGCTCAATTTTTAGAGTCCTCATAAATAATCATGCCCCCATCATAGAGGAGGCACGAAGAGGCGAATGAAGCAAAGAATGTGACACCTTAGGACATCATAAATATTCCATAAATGTTAGCTCGTCCTGGAACTGGCATACATTTGGAGCTGTGTCTCCGAATGTGTGTACTTGTACATCAGCGACTGAGCTCAGAATACGATCACCAGGCAGAAATGGGCCAGAAGTGACAGCTTCTGACCTATAAGTATTTGTCAGACAGCACCTTCCCCCCTCAAATTAAAGAGCATGAAATAAAGAACTTTCAAAATATACGGTAAAATTAAAATTTATATTGACTCCCAAAGCAGGGATAATGAAAGTACATTTTTAAATCATTCTGTGCAAGTTAACAGAAAACCAACTAAAAAGAAAATTAATGGTAAAGATATTTATTTTTCTGTTTAAAATCTACTGTGACTTATTATCACATTGTTATTCTAGCCATTTTCAGAGCAAACATGTTTAGTTTCATTTCATTTAAAGTTTTGTTTTTATAAAATAGTACATGTTTTATTATAAACACTTCAGACATTAGGGAAAATTAAAAGAAGTAGGAAGTTCTCCAAATCATACCACTGAAGTAGACTCAGTGCTAACGTTTTGTTCAAAGTCCTTTTTTATATTTCTTGATACCAATAAGTGGGTTTCTGGGTTTGTACCTATTTTCTGTTTTTTTTTTTCCCAACAAGGTGCTGTGGATGATTTTTTTCCCTTAACTAGTTGCAGAATTCCATCATTTTAGATCATTGCATCGTATTCCATTTTATAGATTTACCCTCATTTAACAAATCAATTCCCTATTTATGGCTATTTGATCTTATAAAATAAACCATGCTGTAACAAACCTCTGTGGCACACCTCTTACTTGCTAATTTATGTGATCGCCTCCATCAATAAATTCCTTGGGAGTGAGATTATCAGGATAAAAGGCACTCTCGTTGTACATTTTGACACATACCCCTGAACTGCCCTCCTGAAAAGGTTGTCAATGAGCGCTGCCATCGTTGGTAGAGGAGGGTGTCCATTTTCCAGTAAGTTAAGTGGGGTTGTCAATTTTCTTAATTTTTTCCTACCTGGGGAGGGGAAAGCAAACCTCTCTTTGCATATGCATTTCTTTGATTAGCAGAGAAATTAAACATCTTTTCATCTGTTTATTGGCTATTTGAATCTCCTTTTGTGGATTGCCTGTTTGAGAAGTGAGCACATTGGTCTGGTTTTTTCATGAGAATCCTTCATGTATCGATATTGTGGGTACCGTGGTGTAACAGCCCTTTGACTTTGGGCTTGGTCGTGTGGCTCCCTTTGGCCAATGAATGGAATGTCAGCAGGTGTGATTCAGGCGTATATTTTAAATGCATGCGACAGAGCTTTGCCGTCTCATCCTTCTGCCGACCCCATGAAAAGATGCTCTGGCTGGCCGGCTGCTCTCCGAGGAGGGAGACGCTCATGGAGCCAACCTAACCTGAATCCGTGTTCTGGAGCCAAGCCTGGCCCAGCCTAACCAAGATCAGCAGAGCCCTAGCTGCCGCCCCACAGACATGGTGAAAAGCAATGATTGCTGTGTGAAGCCATCGAGGTCGGGTTGGTTTGTTTTGCTGCAATAGTATGACAATGGATGGCCACCATACCCTGTGTGATCTGGTACGTGTCATGTTGTTCTCTGGCCCTCAATTTTTTTGGATGTGGCACGAAGAAGATGACTATTGAGCAATTTCTAAGGTCTCTTCCAATACCAAGATTCTGGGTTCTGATACAAGATTTGGTAGTGAGAGGGCAGGAGGGTATTCCAGAAGGAAAGCCCAGCACAGAGATGTAAAGAAGGCGGTGCAGGAAAGGGAGTGGGAGGGACACAGGTTTGTCCCACGGAAGCAGGTGGTCCTAGACATGCCAGTGGGGGTGGGCTGGAGTGGAGGGCTGGTGCCTGAATGCTGGGGCCTGAGCTCCTCAGGAAGCTCTACCTCTTCACACCCACCCGCTCCTTACCCTCCTGCCAATTTGCCCTCTGACTCTGCCGTGCTGCTGAGACTGCCTTCTCAATTATGACTTCTCATCCCCAGATCCCCACTTTGGCCCACAGCTTCCTAGAACCCGATGCCTCTTCCCAACCCTCTGCCCTGGCTTCTGTGCCCCCTACTCTCCTGGCCTTCCCCTTCCATCTGCCCACCAGGGTTCTGTCTCTTTCCCTGAGTCCACTCTGAAGGTGTCCCCCCAGGTTGTTTCCTTGGCTCCTGCTTCTCAGCCTAGTAATGAGTGTGGAATTCAGGGATTGAGATCCCATGGGAGGAACCTGGGCACTTAGCTCAGGGTTCCAGGCAAGGCGGGTACAGGGCACTAGAAGCAAGCAAGATCTTATTACTGCCAAAAAGTGGACGAGAGCTTTGGACAAACTCTAAGGGACCCAGTGCCAGACTCCAAGTACCACTGGATACGATGCTTCTGTGTCCACTCACAGCTCCAGCACGTTATTCCAGCACCTTCTCTTCTGTGCTTGCGGCTGCAACAGACGGTCTGAGCAGGGGCCCGAACCCCCACTGCCCACTCCCGGCCGAGGCGGCAGCCTGCGTGGCTCTTCTGTCCAGCACACGCTGCTCTCCAGCACGCCCTTCCTGCGGCAGACCTGTCCCTCCCCCTTTCCTCGGGCACTGCCCCCTCTCACCGCTGCCCTCCCCGCTGTCCTGTGGTCCCGGTCTCCTGGCACGTCCCGGCCCCCGCCTGCGGTCTGAGGGACGCTCCCTTGTTCAGCTTGCAAGCAGGCTTTGCCTTGGAGGGCGAGCGTGCCTGACGGACGTGCTCACTGTTCCTCGAAGCCCCACCTGCGTGGGCTGGGAGACCGGCCCTCGACAGTCTTTACACACCTGCGCCCATCCCACGGGTACCAGTCCTGCCGTCCTCCCCACCCCAGTAAGCCCCAGGCCCCTCGTGATGAGCCCTTATGACGAGACACCGAGGACTTCTTGTCGCTGGTACTTCCCTTCGGAAGTGATGTGAAGCTGGGGGCAGCGCGTTCAAGGGGAAAGGGGATGAACTTGGCAGCGGACACACTTGGCTTTGAATTCTGGCTCCATCATTCGCTGGTTGTGAAGAATTCACTCTCAGCCTGCTGGTCACACACACACACACACACACACACACACACACACACTGCACTGTGTCTGCCCACCTCCCCAGAGGAGCCAGTCGTACTTTGATTTTTAGCATTTCTCCTATTTCTCCTATATAAGTCAAACCATCTGTATTACTTGCCGATAGCTGACACAAAGTTGACTTTGATTGTGAACTCCTAGCCACAAAGCAGGTGCCCATTAAATGTAGGCTGATGCAGTAGAACATGATGGAATTCTTTGAAAACTCTGTGTGTGTGTGTTCTGTTCCTCAGTAACGTGATGCACGGCCCCCATCTTGCTCGGTCTTCCACATCCCTCGTCCTCGCCGCATTTGTTACTATCACTTGGTTCTTTTCCATTTTGACTTGAGTGATTTTTCTGAGGCTGATTCTCCATTTCCCTGGTGGAATTTCCAGCAATGATTTATCTTTTGGTTGGTTTTTATGTGGACATTCATCTCCGTAATGTTTTCATTGTTTCATTTCTCTCCTACAAGGGAGGCCAGCTCATTGTTCTTCTCTCATTTTATAACTTCCATTGATAATCTCCTTTGAACCTTGACTCTTTCAGTTTTAGTTTTAGTTTTGTTTGGGAGTTTAGTCATTCCACTCCGGTTCTGGGGTAATCCCTCTTAGGAGGCAAGCCCTTCTAGTCTTTGCTCATGTCCCATTTTTCTTGTTAGCGGGGAAGTACTTCCTGTGCGGGGGTCCTGTGTTACTGCTTACTGCTCATTCCTCATCTCGAGTGGGGTGGCCGGCCATTCATGGGGGGGAGGGGCAGTGAGCGGAGTAGTCCTTAAATTCTATTTGGCTTCATCGTCTCCAACACTTGCAGAGTCAATGCATCATTTCTTTTGGCCTGAAGGCCCATCTCCGTTTCCAGGGCTGGGAGGTCGATATGCTCCTGAAAAGCCCAATAGGTGTCCAGTTCAGGTGTCCCCCTCCTCCCTCCTCCAAGCCTTGTCCCCAGGGGGCCAGGGGTGGAGAATGTCAATGGCCTTGCCAGCCTGATGCTGCCTCAGCTCGTCACCCCGTCATGCTGACTTGCAGAACTGAGTCCCACGAACTCACCTGTCCTCTCTCTGATCAGAAGGTCACTGCCAGGCCTTCAAGGACTGTGAAGGTTAGAGTTCATCTTTCCTGCCTAGTGAACAATTCCATCTTGAGAGTGGATCGGAGTGGGAGCTGTGCAGTCACCCTTACTCCACATCCCTGCCCCCAACCAACCCGGGTGGCCCCTCTCTCAGCACAGGCCCAGAGCCTGATCCCTGTCACCACCTGCCCTGTGCCACCCGGCTCTAAGCCACCCTTATTCTCTTCCCGCACCTGGTCCCCTTACTTCCCCCTCACCCACGCACTCTTTTCAGCCTTGCAAGCACTGTGCACCTGTGAAAATGGGTGCAGGGGTTTTTGGTGCACCTGGGTGGCTCAGTCGGTTAAGCGTCCGACTCTTGATCTCAGCTCAGGTCTTGATCTCAGGGTTGTGGGTTCGAGCTCTACGCTGGGTGTGGAGCCTACTTTAAAAAAAAATGGGAGGTCCACATCCTGCTGTGGCTCCGCATTGCTCTCAGTGTGGAGCCCAAAGGTACTCAGTGGCCCTTGAGGCCCTCCGTGGTCCGCACACCCCCACCCCCCGCCACCACCTCTGCAGCCGGCCCTCCGCCTTGCTCTCTGCACCTCTGCACTGGCCGTTCCTCTGCCTGGAATGTTCTTCCCCAGCATCTGCTTGGCCCACTTCCTCTCCTCCTTCAAGTCTGCCACCCAGTGTCACCGTATTCCTTTGCTGGGGCTGCACAACAGGGGAGGCTAAGCAGCAGACATTTACCATCTCCTGGTTCCGGAGGCTGCAAGCCCGAGGTCAAGGTGCTGCCAGGGTTGGCTCCTTGTGCAGCAGCGAGGACAATCTGTCCCAGCCTCTCCCCTCTCCTGGTGGGTGCCCGGCAACCTCTGGTGTCCTTTGGCTTGGAGATTCGTCACCCCCATGTCTGTCTTCATCCTCCCATGGCACTCGCCCTGCGGGGGCCTGTCTCAGGATTGCCCTTCCTGTGAGGACACCAGTCAGAGTGGATTGAGGACCTCCTTTTAACGTCATCCCCACTGTAAAGAGCCTCTCTCCAAACAAGGTCACCTTCTGAGGTACTGAGGGGGTTAGGACTCCACCATGAATATGAATGTGGGGGAGACACAACTCAATCCGTAGCAGTCAGCTTGTCAACGAGGCATAGCCTTCCCTCCTGATTTAAAACCGCAGAACCGGCCTTACCCTCGGATCCCCAGCCGCTCAAACCCCTGGTTCGACTTGGATCATGAAAAATGGAGTTTTTTTCCTCCAGGTTTTCATTGCTTTTAGCGAGTTTCCATCCTCAATCAAACTAAAACAAACATTGCCCATGTCTCTCAGGGCACTCTTCCCCTACCCGGAGCCCCTCACACCCCCAGTCCTGTGCCGGCCTCCTCCCCGTGCCCTGTGCCCGGCCCCGCCTCTGTGGACCCTGCAGAAGGGTGAGTCCCTGCAGAGTGGGAAGGGTCCGAGGTGGGAAGAACAATGGCTTCAGAAGAGGCCACTCATGGACAGGGAGGACCCCCAACTTCAGCACAAATGCAGAGACACCCACCCTGCGCTCGATCAACCTCACAAAGCTCTTCCTCCTTAAACAACGAGACAGAGTTGACCTGATGAAAATACCTTAATTCCCTGGCTGGGAGTGAGAGATGGAGTTTCCCTACTGTCGTCAGAGCTATTTTGAAATCCTTCCGGCCTCGGCCTTCAGTCTGCACCTGGGAAAGCACTGCCTGACCACCGGGCATTCTCACGGAGAGCGGGCCCAGTGCGCCAGCAGCATCTTCTCTGGGCACCGTGGGGTCTCCCCTCTGGCTCTGCTGTGGCCTGGCTGCCCCCTTGAGCCCCTGTTCGGGCCCATTAGGGGACCAACCTGCTTTCGTCTGCTCAGCACCTCATCGCCGGAGTCTTTATGAAGTCCTGTTGGTTCCTCCGATTGTACTCACTGGGCAGGGGTGAGGCTCTGGTTCTGCGTGAGGAGCCACGGTGGGCGGGGAGGCCGCATGCCCAGGCCTCAGTCCCCAGGGAACATGGGAGAAAGAGAGAAGTCAAACCACAGACATAGTACAAATCATGTTCGAGGGCTTCCTTCTGCTTCCCCAGATCAGCACCCCCCAAACGGTCTGAGAACCTGCTCACCTCCACCCCTGCTAGCAGGGAGGCTGCCCTCAGCCCCCCACCAGGCTCCCCGCTCCCTCCCTGCCCCCAGAGTCTGCTGTTCTCTGCTCAGCAGCCCAGGGGTCAGACCATCTCCCTCCCCCGGGAGAACACTCCAGACACAGGTGGCTTTACCTGAGGCTAAAGCAAACTGCAGCTTCAGAGATGCTCACCCTCCACACCCCTCTGAGGTCCTGGTCGGGCCCCAAGCAATGTGGTTCGTAAGCATGGTCAATTCAAAGATGAATTAGGATTATAACTGTCAGGAAAGCTGACTGTGCCCTGAAAGCTTACTGCGGGTATATAAAGAATTGTGACAGGTTCCCCAGATTTGACAAGAATCCTGAAAATGTGCATGACATAATCCATAGTGAGATGCGAAGGTGAGAAAAACTTTAACTCTGTAAGCATAGAAAGCCATTATGCTCAGACTGCAGGAGGCAAACCTGATTTAACTTTCTAGTCTCTCCACAGAAAATATTACAAAATCATTGTCTTATGAAGATGGGAATAAAGCGAAAGCAGCCCAAACAAGTCGGGGGGAAAGAAAGCTGTGAGGGCGGGTCAGGATGCTAAGTAAAAAATACAGGGGGATTTTCCTACATTTTGTGATATTTTCGGTAATAGTCGGCTTTTTGAAATCTGCAATTTATTGTGATTTCTTTTCTCATTCTAAATAGACATTAAATTGCATAGCGAATTTTGATTCCTAATTCTATATACCCTTTTCTTAAAGAGGATGCCCTGAATGGTATAATTTTCAGACCCATGATGCCACTGCCTTCCAGGGCTTCCCACCATACTTGAGATAAAACATAATCTCCTCCCCATGGTCTGCAAGACCTCTCTGATCCCTCCCTGCCCACTGACTCCCCCCAGCCCTCACCCCGATGCAGACAAGTCTATCTTCTCCCCTTCCTCAAACTGTTGAGCTTGGTCCCACTTGGTGAATTTGCATTTGTTGTATTACTTGCCTGGAAAATTCTTTCCCAAATTTTCCTTTCTGGTCATTCAGAGCTCAGCTCAAGGCCCCCTCCTCTGAGAAGGCCTCTGGGATAATCCTACCCTTTTCCACCCACCCCAAGGCCCACCCCAGTCACTGTTCTACCCCTCAGCTTTGTTTATTTATCTGAATGTATAACATTCTCTCTTCTGTACCTGTCCCCTCCCTCTCCCCTGGGAGTCAGGACCCCAGCAGCCCTGGGAGGGCTGGGGCTGTGCTTTTCTTGTCGTCACTGTGTCTTCAGCTCCTACAACAGTGCCCAGCACACAGTTAACACTATGAGTGAATAGACTGTTGGTTGTAGTTTGAATTGACAGCTTTCTGGAAGGTGCGTTGGCAATATGCCCTGAGAGCCTTAAAGTGTGCAAACCCAGAGATCTTACTTCTAGAAATTACTCCCAAAGCAATCATCAGGGAGGTACACAGAAGGGGAGGTTAGCTGAGTGGTTAAGAGCATGGGCTTTATATCATCAATCAGATCTGAATTTTTGTCTCCACTCTACCAATTATACAGCTGCCGTGTGACCCTGAGCAAGTTCCTATCATCTCTGTGCCCTGGTCTCGTCATCTGTAAATGGGGATTGTTATTGTACCTGCTGGAGAGGGAAACCTGAGGCCCACGTGAGGTTGCTCATGGAATGTGCTTAGCACAGAGACAGGTGTATGAAAAAGCTCAGTATATGTTGATTATTACCGTATTCCGTGATGCTCGTTATAATGTTGTTTGTAATGGGATACAATCTGAAAAAGTTTAAATATCTACCCATAGGGGATTATTTATATAAGTAGCATTACATCTTTAGAGTAAATTATACATCTATGAAGAGCCCGTTTCTAAAGAATATTTAATAATGCTAGTAAAAGCTCACAGGATGAGATTAGGTTGAAAAAAAAAAGGCAGGGTAAAAAACAAATAAAATGTGATGCTACTTTTGTTATATAAATATATGCTGATGTTTATTTGAGTGTGCAGACGGATGTGTATCCTTCAAGGAAATGCAGCAAAATCTTAAAAGGCCATCTGTAGGTAATGGAATTACAGTAACTTTAATCTCCTTCCATTCGTATTATACTTTGAAAAGAATTAATCAGTGGAGGAATAATGTTATTTTAAACATGTCCACAGTGTGTTCAGCCAACTCACAGCATGACCTGACCAAAGCAACCATTCGTGGATGCCAGATGGTGGGTTCTACTCGTTACCTCTCCCTGTACCCAGGCACCTCGCCACGTGACTCTGGTTTTCTCTCACAAAAGACAAAGTGAACCTCCGGACCTCTTGACATTGGACTTGGCCCGTCACTTCTTTCATCCTGTGAAATGTGGGCAGGGGTGCCTCTGCCTTTGTCATGGGAAGATGCTGCTTATAGCCCAAACCTGCAGCTTAGAACTTCCCAGCTAACCTGCAAATGTATGAGAGACACAGGCTTCTTATTGTATGTCACTCAGATTTGTGGTTGTTTGTTACACAGCAATTGCTGACTGATGTAGTGTGATGGGGAAGCTTCACATGCACTCAATCAAGAGGATGTCCTTATTAGCTCAGGAAGGCATAACTGGACTGCCAAAATCAAAGACCTTTTCAATCAACAGCTAACTCTCAAGGATCTCAAAGGCAAAAGAAATCCTGACCTTCTGCCAGTGATTTCAGCTCTTGTTTAGACACCGTTAATGTCCAATATTTAAAGCCACAAAAGGTCATGATCTCCTTGTCCTTAGATATCATCCAGTCCTGTGGGCAACACAATGCTAACCCTCATGTTAAGAATATTTTCTTTCTCTCAGAAAAATTATACATGTTCATTATAGATAGTATAGATAAATAAAAAGGAAGAGAGAAAAACCACTCATAATGCCACCACCAAAAATAACTTCTGTCAAACATGTGTTTATATGTTTGTATTTTTCCTACAAAAGGGAGGGCATACTACACACTCTGTTCTAGAATTTTCTGATTATATTACTTCCATGTGACAAAATTTTCCCTTGCCTTTCATATGTTCTACACAATGATTCTCAGTTGTTGGATCATTGCCACTACTTTCCCACTGAATTGATGAACCATACATAATGTTACCCAATTCCTGTGGCGACACATGATTATATCATGTGATTATATCCAGTGTTAGCTATCATAAGCACATCCTACATGAAAAAGCTCTCCATGTACATCTGTAAGTTTCCAAGGGTCAAATTCCTAGAGGTGGGATTTGGGGGTTGGGGTTACACATATTTATGAGGTGTCCCATCTTCGAGTGTCATTGTCCTCATCCATCTGATGGCAGGGATTTGAGATCAGTGAACTGTATGATCATCTTCCCTAGTCATGGGCTTCCTGTTGAGTCCAAACACCCCTGGGAAGAAAGTACCCCTGGCACCAACATCATTCAAAGTACCTTAGCTTGACCACATGAGATCTTCCCAGCAGAGGAGCAGGACCTGAAGAGAAGAGGGAAAGGCAAGTTATGAGGGCATCAAAGATCTCACTTCACCCTCAAGTGACCCCACGTGGTATATCCTCTTGCTACAGTCTTATTTGACAAATAAAGAAACTAATCCCAAGGGGACCCTGAGGCCAACTGTGCATCTTAACCAACTTCACAACCAAGAGCCCTGGAGCTGTGGCTCTCTACCCCCCACCCATGATTCTGGCAGGGAGACAGAGACAATGATCATCTGAGCCTCCCTTCCCCTGACTCAGGTGAACCTTTGTCCCTGGTTCACCGGCCAGTCCTATGACTCTGCCTCATTCTGGTGTGACATGTAGATGGAAGAGCCTGGGGCCCTGCTGCACACTCAGGAGCCTGGGTTCTGCTATTAACCCGCTGGGTCTCCTGGCACATTAGTTCACCTTTCCCGGGTGTCCGAGACCATCCACCTGTTCACCAAATATGGTTCTTCTTCTCCCTGGGCACGCAGCAAGACTCCATCTCCAGCCCCCTCTGCAGGTAGGCGGGACCACATGATTATATCCCAGACAACAGAACGTAAGCCGAAGTGACATATGTCACATCCACTTCAGGCCTTTGAGGCCCTCCCATGAGTTCCTTACCTTTTTGCCTACCTGATGCATCAGAGGACCACCTGCCCTCTGCTCCTTGCCATGCGGGCCTTTCCTGCCCAGCAGCTGGCTTCCTTGAAGTATGCAAACCAAGCAGACACTAGGAGAGCGGGTTAGCAAGACAGAAACTGCGTACTGATCGGTGGGTGTCTCCCAGGAGAAGCTATCTCGGACCCAGCGTCCTGCCATTGTGTGGCGCCCATCAAAAGCACTTGTTTTGCAGTTTCCATACAACTTTTGTTGCATTGGAGCCGTTCTACATTTTGGGGTTGGTTAGTTAAGAGCATTTAGCACAACCTTAGGTAATACTCAGAATCCACTGGGTATTGACTTTGTGCAGGACCCTATGCTCCACATGTCATATACATCTAGCTTGCAACCCCCACGATAGACTATAACACTGCATATTTCCAGAGCAGCAAATGACCCAGGATTCAAGCTCGTGTCTTTAGGATCCTGACCCCACAGTGGCACAGATTTCAGGTTCTGGAGGTCCTGACACTCCAGGATCCTGCTGTTGCGTGAGGACCACCAGGTGAGCAGAGAGGCAAAGAATGACAGGCCAGACACCAGGCCCTCACCTCCCAGAAGGGCTTGGCTTATCTCTGCCTCAGTTTCCTCCTCTGTCCAATGGGGGTTGCACTCCTACCACATGGGGTCTTTCAGGGGTGAAATGGGATCCTGATCATAAGGCAGTGAGAGCAGCTCTCGGGTATGGCGCCCATTGCATCCTTCCCTGAAGCAGGTGCCCACCGGCCCTCCCCTGGCATGGCCAGGCTTTTCCCACGCCAGTCCTCTTGCCTCTCCTGACTCATCTTGAAGGAGAGGCTTCCTGCCCCTCCGCCGGAGCGCTCCGAAGCTCTGCTTTGCTGGGGGGACTGGGAGGCCTTCACTGCTCCTCGCAGTTCTCAGGAAGTGGAGGCTCTCCTAATTATTTATCAGGCAGACTTTCTCCATCAAAGGGCCTGAAATTCTGAAAACTTTTCCCTCGGTCGCCTGCTGGGAGAGTCTCAGGGTCTCACCAATCTAGTGAGCCCAGGAGAGACATGAGCATCTGCTGCTCCCAAAGGGATCAAGCCTGGCTTGGTTGATCTAAAATAGGAGAGGAAAGCTGACCTGGTTCAGGGCTGGTTATTTGGGGTGGGCTTTCCAGGGCTGCCACCCTAGGGTGCAGGAGCAGCGGGAGGTCCCCTGGATGGTTGGGGTGAGGACAGGAAACCAAAAACAGATGCAGCCAAATAGAGCAGTCTGTCCACTGGCATCCCATGAGCGCCCAGGTGGGCCTTCCTGGCTTGCAACATTCTGCAGCTGGAAGGGGCCTGGGGCCTGGGAGCTACGGGGCCACACGGCCTCGAGGACCGTAACTTGCTTGCTGCTTACACAGTGGTGTCCTTGTCTGAGGAGAGAGCCCCATCCCCACACATTCATCCCAGGACACCCCCAGCCTCACATGGAAGCCCTCCAGCCATGATGCTAGCTGCTTCGCCATGTTGTGTGCCCGCCCAGGTCTGGAACCTTTCTGCCTGTGTCTCTCGTGGCTCTTCCCACCTGTGACCCCGTCAGCACTCATCCGCGTCACGCAGGTTTCACCTCCTGGCTGAAGTCCTCTCTGCTCCCACCAGGTGGAGCTAACCGCTCCATCATCCCTGCTCCCACGGCAATGCCCCACAGATGCCCTTGCCTGGTGCCTGGCTGGCCATCTGTCTGATATTCCAACGTCCTACTCCTCCTTCTTCAGGCCTCAGCTCGAAGGTGGAAAAGGCTCAAAGACCAGGGCGCCTGGGTGGCTCAGTCGTTAAGCATCTGCCTTCGGCTCAGGTCATGATCCCAGGGTCCTGGGATCAAGCCCTGCATCAGGCTCCCTGCTTGACGGGAAGCCTGCTTCTCCCTCTCCCACTCCCCCTGCTTGTGTTCCTGCTGTCACTATCTCTCTCTGTCAAATAAATAAATAAAATCTTAAAAAAAAAAAAAAGGCTCAAAGACCTTCACTGGCGTGCTGCCTCCCCCCAACCCCCCCCCCGACCCCCAGGCACACTGCCCTCCCCGCCCAGAGCCGGGCTCCACACGTCACCCTGTGGTACTTTCTCCCCAGTGCCTCTCCCGCCTGGCGCACCCCGTCCCACATTGCTCACTTGTCCTTCCCGCCTCCGTGCTCCAGACACAGGCTCCTCTCTGTTCACCGTGCACCCCAAGGCCCCACGCAGGCCCGCGCACAGTAGGGCCTCAGTGAGCCTGGTGGCAGGAGCCGACCCGAGCTGGCCCTTCTCTGGCGTCACACTGTTTCTCCCCGGGGACCGACCCTGTCCAGAGCGGCGTGGCCCCTCAGCCCCTCCTCGGCTCTCCTCTGCAGCAGGAGGCGGCCCGGAGCCCACAGGCCCGTGGCAGGGGCCTCCCCCGCCGTGTTTTATGGCTCCTCTCTGGGCCCCTAATAGCAGCCACATTTTGAGAGTTTGGAGGAGCGTGAAGGCCAGTCAAGTGGAGAAATCACGTCTCGTAAATGGGCCAAACGTGGATTTACACAACGGCCTGTGACAAATGCATCTTCAGGGGGCGATCTGGCAGGAAACATCCCTTTTTCCAAAGGACGCCCAGGCCCTGGGAGAAATAATGGGGTCTTTTTTAGGATTCTAATTCTTGCCTGTGCTGACAGGCTGAGGCCCAGCATTGCCTCCCGCTCAGAGCTCCCGTGCACCCCGCGCTGTCTGTCCCCAGGCCTCCCAGGTAAGCATCCTGCTCCCGGGGGGCCCTGCATGTCCAGTGTCTGGCCTCGCGGTTCCTGTCTGCCTCCCTCCTTCCTGCCCACACACGACCTCAGAGGACACAGGGCATGTCTGTCCCTGGGAGCCCGGGCTGCAGACAGCAGGTCCTTGGTCACTGCTGGGTTTTCTCCTGCCTACAGCTCCAGGAGATGGGGGGTTCGGGGGCTCCTGAACACGTCCCACAGCCTCACGAGGCTGGGGTGCAGTGGCTAGGGCTCGGGCTAGAAGCTGTTGTTCAGTAAAGAAAGAAGGGCATCCCTCACCGTCAGGCTGAAAGGGCCTTGGTGGCTCTCCATCCCATGCCTGGACGGCCCAATGGGGGAACAGAGATGGATCGCGGGAAGGCACAGTGACTCACCCCTGCAGGGTCTCTGGGCACAGAGCAGGGGAGGTGGTGAGGTGGGTCTGGCGGGCACACAGGGGACACAGCACACGGAGTCCTCTCCCATCCTGCAGGCAGGGACGAGGAGCTCCATTCTGCAAAGGAGGGAAAGTGACTCAGAGAAAGTGCGGCTCACAGTGGAGCAGCGGGGCTGCCCCAGAGCCTTCCTGCTTCCTCAGCCCGCTCTGCTCCCTCCAGAGAGAAGCTCCAGCACTGTTCACCCCGGGCCGCGGGGTCTGGTTCAGCTCAAAGCGCCGCCGGCGGCAACAGTGAAAGGCGGCTTGCACATTTTCAAGCAGAACAGAACTTGCAGACGCCGAGGCTCTGAGTCTATGAATGAGCCCACCGGAAGCTGAGCCGCCTCCTGCCTCCCTGTGCCGGGAGCGTGCCTGGAGGAGAGCCCCGAGGCTCTTCAAGGCCTGATGGGCAGTGGAGGCCGCTGCATCTCCCAGGAGAGCAGGGGTGACGGGGTAGGGGGGTATGGGAAACAGGGGCGCCCCGAGACACAGCGGAGCGCCCACCTCGCAGAGCCTAGCGGGTGCTGGACCCAGGGCCCCCCCGTTCCAGGGAGCAGGCTGGAGCAGACCCCCTTCTAGGAGAGCCCCTGCCGCAGCTGTTCCCTGCACCCGATGGAGCCAGAGGGACACTAAGTACTAGGACTGTTTGAAACAGTCATATGCTAGGTCCCATCCGAGGGCCTCCCTGAGGTTCCCGAGAGCCACTGGAGGGTCTCCGACAGGACGCCAGCATCACTGGAGAGCCCCAAGCTGACTGAGGCCTGGACACATGGGTTTCTGTCCATCCCATCGCTGGGTGCCCTCGGGACAGCCACTGCTCCTCTCTGATGACCCCCGAACAAGCCCTCCCTGGGCCCCCACTTGGAGCCAGGCCTGTGTTAGACTCAGAGGAGGAGAGAGAACCCGGTTAGCTTGGTCCCTGCCTGTGGGGACGGAAGCAGAGATGTCACAATGCTGCTGGGGCTGGGGGTTTATTCAACCGTAGACGTAGTGACTCACCCCATTGCAAAAGCCAACCCTCGGCTGCCTCTTGGGCCGGGCCCGGGGTGCACACTCTGGGGGCATTCACCCTTGGGGCTACCTCAGGATCCCAGACCTGGGCAAGAGGGGAAGCAGGTACCCAAGGTGGGCTCAAGGCCATCTGGGCAGAGAATCCCAGGGTCTCAGAGCAAAGTCTAGAGGAGTCCCACAGTCCCCTTTCCCTTGGTCCTGCAGAGTCACCGTTGGTGGGTGGAGAGCAGTGGAGGAGACCCCAGGGGAGGCAGGTCCTCTGTAGCATAGGGGTCTCTCATGACCTGGTTTAAGGGCCATTCTGCCCTAAATGTTTGTCACCCCCTGCCCTAAGCTGGAAGACCCTGACCAGCCTGCAGGGTGGGCGCCCCTCACCCCCACCCCGAGCTGCCCTCCCCCACACGCATCCTCCCGTCCTCCACTTGTTCCCACCGAGTCTGCTTGCCCTGCCCGCCCCTTGGCCCATGTCCCAGCCACCTGTCCCCCCCAACTTGGCTCCACTTAGCCTGGCGTGCTATTCAGGAACCTGATCGAATCCGCTACACACGTGTTTTCACTGTGTGCCAACCCCTCACCTCTCCTGTGCCACTTACAACAGAGAAAAGGGGAGAGGAAAAAAAAACAAAACACTTGGGCTTCCCGAGATAGATGGTGTCTCAGACACCAAGTGTTGAAAGCACTTCATCTCCTGCCTACACTATGAAGCTGCTGATGGGTCAGACCGCCCTTATCTTCATGAGGTGAAGTCTCTCCACACAGAGAGACGGGGGGGGGGGGGGGCTCCCTTCCCCACCTGCTCGACTTCCTGGCATGCGGGCTGCAGGATCAAGTGCTCCTGTCCCCAGGGTGCAGGGACTCCACCCCACCCAGTCCTGTGACACCTCCCAGGCTCCGCTGGAACAAGAGGTGATGGATTTTGCAGAGCTGTTCTGCCTGGTAGGGGAAGGAAGGGAAGGCAGCTCAGACGAGGGTGGATCAGGGATGCATCCCTGTGCTGGCGACACCCCAAAGCAGTCCCTCAGCTGTGCCTCTTCCTCGCTCTGTGCACCTCCCATCAGGCTGCCTCCTGCCTGAAGCTGGGTCTGTCGTGGGGCCTCACAGAAGGGATGTGATAAGAGTATTAAGGGTGCAGGCTCGCGGGATTCAAATTCTGGCTTGATGGCTTCCTTGCTGTGCGTCTTGGGCAAGGCACTTCCCAGCCCGGGCCTCAGCTTTCTGGCACAGACAGGGACACCAGTTTGAAGACGGAATGAGAAATGCCCGGAAAATGGACAACACAGTCCCCGAGGTGCAGCAGGTACTGGACACAGGTCGGCTGTCATCTGTCATCTGTCACTGTCCAGGTCAGTATCGGGATCAGCACTGATGCACCGGGGCCCCACGAGGAGCTCTCCGGGGAGCACGGGTCACCCTCCCCACCCCACGCACTTCAGCCCCCCGTCCACACGGCTGCTGTGGCCAGCACAAGGCCGGGCACCCCGATGGGCCCCTCTTGCAGGCAGAGGCAGCATGGAGGATGAATGCGGGGGAGCTGGGCCCAGCTCGCGGGAGGCCGCACTGAGCAGGTGCATTTCGGTGACAACCAGGACAACCTGGTTGTCCCTGAAGCGCAGAAGCTTGTGAAAGCACCAGCTACCAGCCAGTCAGGGAGTGAGGGGGCACGTCTCCTGCCGGGCTCGGGGCTGCCGGGGTGACCGCCGATGCTTAGAGGGGAAGACTGAAACTGGGTGGGACAGGGAGCCTCTGTTCTCACAGGCCTGGGTTCCAGGAGTGACAGGTCCTCAAGGCTCGCTCTGCCACTTGCAATTGAGCACAGGGGGGATCAGAGGGGTTGGGGTGGCCCCTGGGGAGCCCACAGCGAGCCAGCCTCAGCTCCGTGGTTCCAACGCCCAGGCCAGGGCTTCTACTCTGCCACCCCCCCTGCAGGGAGTGACTATCCTCCCCCAGGGCCCCCCCCCGAGCTGGGGTCTCCCAGGGGACCCACGCAGCCGTCCTCTTGAAGTCTCATCATTTTCTGGCCTTCCAGGCCCTTCCACCAAGTCCCTCTTTTCCAGCCAGCCCCAGGTCCTGATGTGAAGTCCTTCTTTGGAGCTGTCTTTGTGGGCATCCTGAAGTCTGTTTCATTAAAACAGTGGGGCTGGGGAAAGGGAAGCTGCAGCAGCATCCGCTCCCGAAACTGCTCCCACCAGCCCCGGGCTGGGTAAGATTTACCTGCACTCGCCTGAGACGCTCCCCACGCCAACGACAGGAGTGCCACTGCCCATGGTGACTTGCATTAGGTTCTTGGCACATCTCCCCATGGTAAACCCACGGAGCTTAGGGTGAAGCAGAATGTAGGCGATAGGGAGGAATGTGTGGCTTGTATTCAAGCAATTGTTTAAGTTTTAGATTTTCCTGTTCTTTGTGGAGTTTTGGATGAAATGTATATCCTGGCTGGACCTTCTGCTTCAGCGCTCACATAAGGTTGCAATCAGGTTGTCGACTGAGGCCAGGAAGTTGTCTGAAGGCTCGACCAGGGAAAGACCTGCTCCCGAGCTCATGCGAGGTGGTTGGCAGGACGGTTCCTTGAGGGCTCGTGGACCGCGGGCCTCGGGTCCGGCTGTGGGTGGCTGGTGGCTGGAGGCAGCCTTCAGTCCCTTGCCACGGGGGTGTTTCCCACACGGCAGTTTATGTATCAAGGTGTGCAAGCCAAGAAAGCGATAGGAAGAGTTGACCAGCAAGACAGAAGTCACGATCTTTTGTAACCAAAACACGGAAGTACCATCCCATCACCTTTGCTGTATTCTAGTGGTTCGAAACAAGTCACAGGTCCTGCCTGCCCTGCCATCCCAGAAGGGTCCCTGCCCCAGGATAATTCATTAAAGCTCTTAACACCATGGGCGCCGGCCTCCCATCACATCCCATCCAACCCCGCCCCCTCCCTGCCCTCATTCACTCCATCATTCATTCAGCGAGTGTTTACGGACACCTGTTCTGTGCCAGGCCCTGCGCTGGGCACTGGGAACAGGGGACTCAGCCCGAGGCAGCCCCCAGTCTGGTGCGGGGAGGTAGGAACTCACAGGAATGACATCCCTCCCAGCCACTCTGGCCACTCCAGCTCTTGGCAAAATGCAGACATGCATGACAACCTGGTTGCCTAGCCAGCCCTGGGCAAAGCAGGGCCTCCTTCTCAGAGAACAAGTCATTCCGAGACCTCCCTCCTCTCTCTCCCCACTCCCTCAAAACTTTCTTTAAAAACCACAGAAGAAACTTTATTTATCCTGGGGCTTTGGGGCTGGGAACAGAGGCAGATGGCTCCAGAATTAGCAGCTCAGCAGACACAGAAGGTTCCAACATAGTCAGCTCGGAACAGCCCAGAACGACTTCCTTCCCCAGCCGAGTGTGGGGAGCAGCATGGGCAGCCCTTCCGGGGTCACTACCCCTTTCTTCCTGCCCTTCTGACCCAGCATCACGTCGGCCAGAGGCAGAGAGAGGGCTCGGAGCCCAGGGAATCAAAGTGACAGGAGTCATCCATCGTCACCAGAGGGGCAGAGACAGCTGCTGCCCACCAGTTCACACCCCCTTTCATAGGGCAAGGCTGGTGCTGGGCGGTGGCTGCCCAGCCTCCCCCTGCCACCCCATGCATCCAGGTGGGGCCAGTTGGCACCTGTGGTCAATGGAATATGGCTGGAGATGATGTGGTTCCCCTCTGGGCTGAGCTGGAGAATCACTTGGTGACCTGCCTCTCACTCACTGCCCTTCCCTGGGAGCCCTGGAAGCCCCGTGTGTAGATGACGTCATCACAGATGAAGAAGCCTGGGTCTCTGCATCCTCGCTCAGAGGAAGCGCCTCCCCGGAGGAGCTCCCCGGACCCGCCACATCCGCTTGGACTTCACATGGAGAGAAACCATCTCTTCCTGGGTGAAGCCACTGGGACGTGGGCCTATTTGTCACAGTACCTTGCCTATCCTGACCGATACAACCCAGGCCTACTCCTCATCCGGCCCTTCATCCAGGCACTGGTCAGGCACCTCTGGGTGCCCCCTCGGGGTGCTGAGCACTGGGGCACAGCCGCGAACGAGGCCCCCAGGCCCCTGCCCTCGAGGAGCTCCTGGGTGCCACTGGGGAGACAGCCAAGCAAAATGAGTAAGCGATAAGAACAAAATATTATGAAGGAAAGAAGCAGGGCGATAAGACAGCAGACACCAGCTTTGGAGGCTGGCGGGACCTGGGGAGGGAGGTCGGGGAGCGCGGAAAGAGGGAGCAGCAGGGCCCGAGAAGCTTCCTACAGAGAGAACTGGCAAGTGCAGCTCCCCTCCCCCACCATGCTGGCCACTATTATGCAAATGACTCCCTTCCATCATCACCACCACCCTGGGGGGCTGTCACTGTCCCCCCCATTTTTCAGGGGAGCTGCAGTGAAGGGGCGAAGGGGCCGGGTCACTGGGGCAGGAAGTATGTTTGCTGTTTTTTGTTTTTCCCGTGTGGAGATGTGTCTCAGAGTCCAAGACGCCCTGGCAAGGTCACGTGTCGCTCCTGCTGGGCTCCCACACCTGTGTCTCGGCCACCTACAGAGCTGGGGCTTCTCACACCCCAGGTGCCCACAGGCCACCTTGGGTGCTTGCTCAAGTGCACAGTCAGATTCGTCACGAACCTGGGGCAGGGCCCGCTCTTCCACAACTGCCCGCCGATGCTGCCGCCACTGGTCAGCCCTGAGGGCAGCAAGTTTCTAGAACAGAGACAGGCTTGGATTTGGACTAGCTGGTCTGGCCTCACAGCCCAGCACTCAGCCTCCAGGCCAAGCCCCTGGAGCTGTTCGAGTCCAGAGAAGGACCGCCTCAGTGGCTTCTTGGAAGAGGCAGGCCTGACCTCAGACCTGGGCCCACAACGGCAGGTGTTACAGGAGCAGGAAGAAGGGGAGGGTACTCGCCATCCAGCACTTCCGGGCTGGCAGGGCCGGAGGTCAGCGAGTCCCAGTGAGCCGTCCAAGGTCATACAGCCTGGTGGAGCGGATACCCAAATGCAGGCTGGGGGCAGGACCTCTCTTCCGGACCAAGGGGCTGGGGTTCTCTCTGACCTGTGAAGCTGGGTGTTTGTGGCTTGGCATGAAATAGGCCTCCTGAGAAACATTTCACCCCAGAAAGCTCTTTTGAGAGCAAACTCCGAAGAACTCTCAGATCTACCTGGGGCGCACAGAGTAACTTGTTCCTGATTGAGCCAAATATCACAGGTCACAGCGGGACCACTTTCAGTGTTTGAGTCTTTCTGCTTCCCTCACCTCTAGTAACCTATGAATCTGCAAGCTTCTCCTCTCCTCCTCGTGCCGTGCAGAAAGCCCCTTTATTTCTCCCGCATGCCCTTCCCTTCCTGCTCCTCCCTCCCTTCTTTCTGCCAGCCAGTGTTTTTGACCCTGCTGTGCCCTGCAGTGTTCTGGGCCCCAAGAAAACAACAGAGAGTGAGACGCAGGAGAAGCCCAGCCCTGCCCGGGAGCCTCCAGCCTGTCAGGGAAGGCAACAGAAGGAGGTGGTTGGGGGGCCTCTGCCTGCCCTCCAGAGACTTATGCTCTCCCAGGACTGTAGGGGTGAGAAGTGGCACATAAATCAACAGTGACAAGCCAGAGACTCCCAGGGTGCAGCAAAAGCACAAAGGGTGTATCACGGAGGGCTTCCCGGAGGAGGAGACACTAGAGCTGAGTGTTAGGATGAATGGGCAGGAGTAGGACAAAGCAATGCCAGGGGATGGCATGTCATGAGGGCCCTCCTGCTGCCAGCAGAGCTGGGTCAGAGCCGGGTGAGCTTTGACACCTAGCCAGGTAGCCCTCTGCCCAGGTAATCCTTCTGCCTCTCTGGGGGAGAAAGGCCTTTCTCCTCCTGCTGCCAGAGGCCTCCCTGAGGCTGCGGGGCTTCCTTCACCCCAACAGTCTCCTGCTCAGGATCCTGGAAGCCCCATGTCATCAGGGCCCTGAGTTTCCCTGCCCGTGGCTTTGCTCACAGCTTTCGAGAGGCAGCAGTGTCATCGAGAAGGGCCCAGACCCGGGCTCAAACCTCACCTCTGCTCTGTAGCTCTGTGACCTGGAGGGAGTCACTGTGTCAGCCTGGTGGGGCCAGCATGGTGGGGGAGGGGGGCTGCACTTGCCAGTTCTCTCTGTAGGAAGCTTCTCGGGCCCTGCTGCTCCCTCTTTCTGTGCTCCCCGACCTCCCTCCCCAGGTCCCGCCAGCCTCCAAAGCTGGTGTCTGCTGTCTTATCACCCTGCTTCTTTCCTTCGTAATATTTTGCTCTTATCTGGGTATCTGAGTCCTGATGCTCTCATCTGGAGATTAGGGCTGACTATAGTGACGGCCACCTGCTGGTGGACCGATGGCAGAAATGCCCCACCTGTCCACCCTTCCACACTCTTTGTAATGTGACTCGAGAAATGGGACTTCTTTCCTACCCCTTAGATACGTGCTGCCCTGTGACTTGCTTTGGCCAATGAATGTGTTGCATGGGATAGCGTGCTGACTTGAATCCTGTGCCTCAAGCAGCTTTGTTGTACTTCTGTTCATGTCCCTGGAAATCGGAAACCTCCATTTGAAGGAGTCCAGACCAGCCTGCTGGAGAATCAAAGACCACATCAGGCCTCCAAACAGGCACAAAAGCCAGCCAGCATCAGCAAAGCCAACCCACAGCTGAGCTGCCAGCTCACTGCACAAGCCTGAAAGAGCTTGGCCAGGCCAGTGGGACTATCCAGCCAACCAGAGGACGCGTGAACTAAATGAATACACATTGACTTAAACTCCTAGCATTTGTGGTTGTTCCACACCATCACTGTGGGCACGCACGGCTAGCATTCACTCCGTTCAGTTATCGTGAAGAGGACATAAGCTAGTAGATATAAAAGGCTTGGGGCCTGTGCCTGGCACCCAGGAAGCCCTAAGTGGGCATTAGCTAGCATTATTGCTCCAGGCCTGCCTGGTCCTAAGGGGGAGCTCTTCCCTATCACCCAAGTCAAGGTCTGGATGGACAATATCCTCAAAGCTTGTGCATCACCAGCAGCATAGACACCGTGGTGCTGCTACTCGAGGCTGTGTGACCTTGGCAAAGTGTCTTCACCTCTCTGAATTTCTACTTACTCCTTTGCAGAGCAGGCAGGGGGCTGTCCTCCCAGCAAGTACTGACAGAGGATGCAAGGTGCAGGGATTCGGGAGCCCCCACGCCCCCCAGGGAGAGAACCATTTAGGGACTGCACAGGGAAGGCAAGGGACACCCAGGTCTGATGTCTCTGGATCATATATGACACGGCTCTACCCTATGTCCTTCACCACACTCCTTAATGACCTTGGGGTCGTAGGGTTTCTCTTGCCAGTATCCAAATGGTCCTGGCCGGTCTTCTCTTTCTCACCTGATAAGATGGAAACTGACTATCTCACAGGTACTGGCCCTTCCTGAAACATTAGGAAAATATGTGTCCCTTCCCTTGTAAGATCCTTGAGGACCGTGACTTTCTTCTCATTCATCCTCCTACCCCCTCAACGAATACAGGGCCAGGCAGAGAGATGGTGCTCGGTAAATGTATGACAAATGACTGAACAAATGCCATGCAGACGGGGATGTTCATTTTTCCCACATCCCCCTTCCTCTTTTGGAAGCCATCGCTCAACCTCCAAGCTGAGGTGAAAGCTCCCAGCTCCAGTCATACTGTTCCAATACCTCCCCCATCACAGCTCACCTTGCTTCAGCCAGAGGGTTAAACTGGAAACATAGATCTGACCACCCTATTTCCTGCCTTTGCCCTCTATTTAAAATACTCCACTGGTCCCTGCTGTTGGGATCAAGACCCAAATCCTGAAAGTGGCATTCGAGACCCTCCCCCAGTCTTGCCCCTGTCCCCTCTCCAGGCCCCCACTCACTTTTTGCCCTCCAGCCACACGGTCTTGGAGTTCTTTGTGATCGCCAAGAGCCCTCCTGCCACTGGGCCTTTGCATGTGCTGTTGCCTGGTCTGAACACTCTTCCTCAGCCCCAAGCTCATCTGCTAACTCTTTATTCTCCAGATCACAGCTAGATGGTCACCTCCTCTGGGAAAAACTTGAAATCTTCCATTATATGCTTCACAGCCCTTGTGACTTTACACTCCTTTGTGTTATTCTAGTTAGTGTCTGTCTCCCCCTTCACACTGTGAGTTCCACCGAGCCAAGACCATGACAGTTTTGCTTACTTTGATTCTTTTCACACAATAGCTGTCACGTAGTAGGTGCTCAACAAATATGTTAAATAAATTAATGCCTGCTGTGGTCTGGAAGATCTCAGAGGGTCTCCCGGGTGGGAACATCTTGGGCACAGGGCTGGTAGTGGGGGCAGGCAAGACAGGTGTCTGGGACACAATATTTAAGGAGATGCTCTGTCAGCCCCAAATGCCTGGTGCCAACCTCAGGGTCTGCATTTAATTGGCATCATTAAATGCTACATGGAGGGAGAGCAGGCTGACAAGAAGAAAAGCGGACTTGAGATTTCACAGAATCACTGACTCAGCTTCCGAGCTGACGTCTGGAAAGCTCACCTGTGCACAGAATGGATCCGCCTCCCGCCAACGCAGGCATCTAGCTCCAAAAATAGTACCAAGAATATTTCGCAGCAGCAGAGCTGATGCGTGGTTTCCTGCCCGCGGGCGGCGTCGCCCTTCTGCAGGCTCAGTACCGGGAAAGGGGCGTCCACGGCCGAGCAGGGAGGGCAGCCGACTGTGGACGTAACGGGGGTTCTTACCTTCCGGGGCGCTGCTCACTCGGGGGATTTGCAGGGAATCTCCGGCGAGGAGACACTTCAGGGCACGGGGTCTGCCCCGTGTGTGGGGCTCACTGGCTGATGGGATGTGGGCTGATGGCCGCATCGCGACGCCTGTGAGACCGCGGTCCCCTCACAGCAGACGGGCAAGGACACTGCTCTCCTCGCGGCCATTCAGGAGCGCCTGGGACAGAAGCCAAGGGAACAGAAGTGCCCAGAAGCTCCTGCTCGCCCTGCTTACCTCCCCCTGCCTGGGAGCCGCCTCCACCCCGGGGCAGGACACAGCTCCCCCTGCTCTGGGGAGAGGGTCCCAGGGCCCCTGCCCTAGGAAGACCCTGAACCTCCTCATGGAGAATTCCAGACCCAGAGGCCTAAAGAACTGGGGGCAGCACACGAGGAGCTGCCCCATCCCCCTGCATGCTCTTCTCCTCTAGTCTCCTTCAGGGCTCAGCCTGGCTCCCCCTCCTCCAGGAAGTCCTCCCTGATGCCTCCAGCCCATGCCGGCCTCTTCCTTTCCTAACTCCTCTCCTGTGCTCTGTGGGGCAGGGTGGGGTGGGGGAAGGAGCCTGGGCCTTAGTGGTGGATGCCTGGGGTTTGGACCTGATATGCCATCTTGAGCTGTGTGACCTAGGCATATCACTTGATGTCTCTGGGACCCCATTTTCTCCATACACAAATATTTAGTTAGCATCTATTATGCACCAGACACTGTGTTTCCTGGTGGTGGCCGTGGAGTAGGGCTGGGACTCACAGGGTTGTGGATAATAGAAACACATCACAAACTGGTTGAGACAGGACTTGAAATGCACTGGCTCATGAAACAGGGATGCCTGGGGGGCTGCCGGCCTCAGGTCTGCCTTGATCCAGGGGCTGAAGCAGTTGTGGCCCTTCTACGCAGAAAGCGTGCTGGTTCTGCAAGTATATATAGTAGGAGCCAAAAGGGTGAGGACATCTACCTGCTGGGGGCTCACATTCTCTCTGCCCCCACCATCCTTCTTTTTCTCTTTCACGCCATCTTTCAGAGATTTGTTTACCTGCGCTGGTTTCATTTTTAGACAGGCTCCTCTCAAAACTGCCACCAGCAACTGCACTCCTACACCCTTAAAGGAAAGGCCTCTTTTACGCTATTTTTAGCAGAAGTCCAAGGCCAAGCTCTGATTGGATTAACTTGGGTCACGTGCCCATCTCTGAGCCAATCCCGAAGTCCAGGGGAATGGAAGTCACTGATTGGCCATGCCCAAATCACATGTTCGCCCCTAGCGCCTGGGCGGTCTCCATGCGGGCCAGAGACTGCGTACTGGCAGGTGAGGGGCGTGGTTTCTAAAGAAGGAGGAGGAGCTCGTGGGGGCGGGGTTGGATTCTGAGCAGGTGCAAACAATCTTAATGTGTAAGGTGAAACTAAATCCTGCCTCTTGCTTGGCCACTGGCCTGAGACAGCCCAACTCAACTGCGCTAATGTGGGGCGACCTTGAGGAACCTCCACGATCAGGACACGGTGCACCTGCGATCTAGCACCCCCTCCAGACTCTGCCCGCCTGGATCCGGTGACCACCCCTGCCTCTGGTCCTCCCAGCAGACCTGGCCTCCGTCTGAGGGGGCCGTGGGTGGGCAGAGCCGCTCTGAAGCTGGCCGTGCCCAGAGCACACACTGACCCGAGCTCCCTCCCTGGCTGTGTGACCTGAGTTGCTCAGCTGCTCTGAGCCTCAGTGTCCTCATCTCTAAAATGGGAACGATTAATGGCCTTGCAGCAGGGGGCGTTGCTGGGAGGGCTGGACAACCTGTGGATCACCTGGCCTCGGACCCAGCACATCCGAGGCACTGTCGCATACAGGAGGTGCTCATGGAGCGGCAGCCTTCAGTCTGCGGCTTTGCCGCCGGCAGCCGGATGGCGTGTGTTGCTGGCAGGTCTGCCTTCCCCATCTGACTGTGGCCTCCTCGAGCACGGGAACATGACTGATCTTTCTCTCTGGGCCCAGAGCCCTGCACGTGGCCTGGCGCTAGGTGGGGACATCTGCTGAGTCACTGGAAACCGACATCCCAGAGGACAGGACAGGGGGGCGCTTCCTGGTTGTTGTCCAACAGCCGCTGGGCCTTGAACCTCTCTCCAGCGTCTGTTCACAGCCACACACGTCTCTGCAGGACATAAATTTCTTGGCAGCAGAGGGGTTATTTAAAACCTCCATTAAAACAGCTGGTCCTTGATGGAAACAGAGCAGTTGTCGCTGCTGGGGCCCGAGAGGTGCCCGAGAAGGGCAGGGACGCACAGGCGGGATTTATTCTAGGCCTTTCAGAGATGTCTGCTTTATAGCTATGTTCAGGGTGTGAAGACGCCAAATGGTCTCAATGACATGAAGGGACAGCCCCACACTTACAGCAGTGGGGGCTTCCTGAATGACACCACTGTCTCGGGGATGTGGGCAGCCCTGTCCACCTTTTCCTTTCATGTCACCGTTAGAAGTTTGCCAAGAGCTGTGCTGTGAACTGCAGAAACAGGTGGAGGTGCTGTTTCAGCAAGAGCGAAAATAGACCTCACTGGCAGCCCCTGGATTAATCAGTGCAGCCGCTCGGCGCCTACTGTGTGCCGGGCCCTGGGCTTGTGGCTTTGCCGGGGAGACCGGTGCATCGTAGGCTTCTCATTCTTGGCTGTTATTGTGATTCTGCTGCTGCTGCTGATGGTGACACTCCCTGCCCCATTCCCTGTCCCCTCCCTGCCATCGGATTTCTTCCCCCGACCCCCTCCCCAGTGGCCTGTCTCCCCCAGGGCTCTGTCACCTGCGAGGGCTCCACTCCTTGTCACTGGCTCAGTTCCTCCTAAAACCCCCATGTCTGGGAAGGGGCACATTGTTCTTGCTCAGGGCTTCATCTTGCTCCGCTCACACAAGAACGAAAGCTCCCTGCGGCCAGGGCAGCCATGACGGGCACGCGGTGGGTCTTCTGGTTCCTGGTCGGGGTGTTCGTGGATCGGAAACAGGACGAGGCCTGATCTCCTTTCTCATCTCCCGGGAGAGACCGTCAGGATAGGACTGGTGCCATTTCCCACGAATATCTCAGTAAGACCTTCCTGCCCAGAATCAGAGAGTCTTGGAGCACCAGAGAGGGAGGCACCAGGTGAACATTCAATCCAACCCTTCATGGTACAGCTGGGGAAACTGAGGCCCAGATCACTGAGTGAGGGGGAGGCAGAGCAGGGAGCAGGACTCGCTTGGCCGACCCATGGTTGATGCTGTCTCGGCTCCCTTAGCCACGGGGTCCCAGGCTGGGGCTGGCTGGGCCCGAATCCCAAGCCTGGAGCAGACGAGGGACGGGGAATTGGGAGAGGAGCAAGGGCCTGGGCCGAGGGGATGGAATTAAGTCCACGGAGTGAATGCCTCGTGCTGCGGCCCCTTGGGCTCTGCAGGAGACGGTGAATGAGGGTCTCCCCAGTCTTGACTGAAGCCAGTGGACAGACTTGAACCCGATATCAGGGTGAAATCCTATCAGTGTGAAAAATGCAAACTGGTCTTTTTGGAAAAGCCTGTTTTTTTTATGAAACGCTTTTGGTTAAACTTGGCTTTCTTTTATGAAGGGGATGTGCGAGGAGGTGGAGTTGTTGCTTTGGGACATTCTCTGCAGCTGTCAGTTTTCTGCAACTACAGGACTCTGAGCTGACATGCATGCTATGTCCCATTCCTCAAACTTAGCATAACTCTCTGTTCTTGGAATCAATTACCACCATCCAGCGCTTGTGTTCGCCTGGCATTGGGAAAACTGGCATTTAAAAATCAGCGCGATTTGTCAATGAACTCGCACAGAGTTGGCCGCGCTCCCCTGGAAGTCTGTTCCCGGCGTTGGGCGGTGTGAGGCTGTGTCTGCTAGATTCCACTGCCACGTGGGGTCAGAAATCATCCGGCAGCAGGCAGAGTGGTGTGGGACCCCACCCTACTAACCCACACGCGACACTGAAATCGCTGAGGGACAGTCCAGCCCCTGTAGGGCAAGTAATATCCTATGAGAACCTTGGGCTTGTCCCTTTGCTCTTCATCATGCAGGTGTTTTCAGTTTCTGAAGAATGTTGCTTACACGTTACTGCGCTGCAGGTCCCAGGGGACCACGTCCAGTCGCCAGAATTTGCAGACTTTTGTGGGGGTGGGGGTGGGGGTGAACTCCGAGGCCTGGGTTTTGTGGCACATTTACTGATCATGTCATTGTCAGGGAGGTTGGGCCCTGGGTGGCCATGACCCCTTTCTGACTGTCCCTGGGCCTCATCCCCATGGGTCACCACCCTCCAGCCGCTAGGCCTCCCCACAGTCCCTGCCGTGAGCCAGGCTCTGTCCCCCTTCCAGGACTTCCCGTGTGCTGACTCCCCGGCCTCGTGTCCTTTCTCCCTGTCTCCCCCCTACAACATATCCAGACAGCTCCGATCCTCTGTTTCTCCACTGGAAAACTACTTCCAACTTTCGTCTCCTGCCCCCACTGGGACATGAGTCCTCTCATTAAATCAGTAAATCTGCACCTAATTGTTTGGCATCTATCTCCTCCTACACCCTGTACTCTAAGTTTCCTGGAGATAAAGAACTGTTTCTGGCTTGTCTGCCGTAGTCTCCCAGTGTTAGCCCAGAGCCTGGCACATGGGAGATGCTCCATTAAATATGTGTTGGACAAACAAAGGAGAGCACAAGGGAGTGAGCTGTTTTTATTCAGTGCATCACTGAAAATTTCCAGAGATTCAACCTCTAAGAGCATGTCCCCAGCCCCTGGTGCCTACCCACCCATCCCCCCCTCTACCCCTCATGCCCCGCTGGGCACCATTGCAGCCCATCCCAGCCTTGCCTCAGTGCTCATGGCCTCAGAAGAAGCTGCTTGGTGGGTTCTTGTGTGGAAGCACAGCCCCCTTCTCCCCGCACCTCTGGGACTCCCGAGGCAGCAGGGGCGGACCTTCATCTCTTGCATCCCCTTCTCCTGCAGCATCCAGCACCAGAGGAAGGTCCGCAGCCCTGATCCACTCAGAGCAAATTGTTTGTGGGGAGTGGTAGGGCAGACTGTGTATTGATATTAATTGAGCATTTAGTATGTGTAAGGCACTGTTCTAAACTCCTTAGAGGTTTTAGATCATTTAATCCCCTCAGAAACTATGGAGTAAAGACTACTATTTCCCCTTTTTATAAGTGGGGAAACTGAGGCACCGAGTGGCTAAGAAACTCATCCAAACCCCCCAAGTAGCAGTTGGTGCAGTAGGGATTTTGGCCCGGGCTTCACTGCATTTCAGAGTTTCTTCATGCTGCTTGAAATGGACTCGCCAGGGTCTGGGGCCGTTGGTTTTCTTGGGGAAAAGAAAGCTAATCCTGGGCCTTTGGAATGTGCAAAGGTAGGGCTTGGTACCTAGAACTTAGCCACAGGACATCAGGGTGGGTTCCTGACAGCCAGAGAGGGAAGGATTTGATGAGATTATGGCATTTGGGGGATGGAAGAAGGATCCGAAGGAATGTGGGGTGGGGGGCTAAACACTAGAGTAGCAGGTCGGGGGCCAAAGCGGGGACAGGCTGGCCAGGGAGATTTCCAGAATGCCAGGGCAAGGGTGTCTGTCTCTTTCTTGTGCTGTGATCCCCGGCACAGGGCCCTGACCTTCTGGAATGTCGGTGGCAGGTAATGGTCTTTTTGTGTCCTGCAGGAAAAGGAAGCAGCTGGCCGGGTTCCCAGGCTTGGGCACCAGGGGCCGAGAAAGGCCTGTGGCGGCAGGAGGCCAGACAGGAAGGAGAGGGTCTGGAGGATTAAGGACCAGATCTGAGCCTCAGAGTAAGTGGTGCTGGGGGGCCCTGTCCCCCCACCGGAGTGCTCCGATGGAGCTTTGAGGATGGGGGTGGACATCCCTCGGCTCAGGCTCAGGGATTCCTGCTTGGGGTTGTGTTATTTGCACCTTAGTGGAAAGGGCATTGCAGGAAGCCCTAGGCAGCTGGAACATGGGAGTGATGCTCTGTGTGTGCACGCGCACAAGCTTCTCCCTGCTCCCCACCCTCCTGCCGACCCCTCCCTCAGCAGCCTCATCAGGAGAAGCGGAAATTGACTCTTCCCAAATGTGGCTCTATTTCCATCCATCTCCACTGAGATATTTCCCCGGTGAATGAAAACACTTGCATTCATCAGAAACCTGGGAGCAAGAAGCTGATGCTTCCATTTATCTCCCTTCCAGTGCCTCGCAGAGCCCCAGGCGGGACTGAACTCAGCGGCCGGATGAGCCGGCTCATGGGGTACGGGGAGACCTTGGATCAGCAAAATAATGCTGGACAAGGGACCCGATCCACCCCCTCCCACCTGCCACGCCTGTCTCCGTTCATGACCATGATTTTCCAGATGACATCGTCACAGAGGTGGGCAGTCTGGGACAGGAGGATGGAGTTGATGAGCCCTCACAAGTGGCTCTCCTCATAAATTTTTGGCAATTATTTTTATGGAGAGCATGGATCAGACCCTGAGACATCCCATCAGCGCTGGCCTCTTGACCAAGCCCTCACCAATCATCAATTGCTGGGGAAATGCGGACCCATGTGTTTAAAAGTCTCACCCAGCACAAGCCACAGACAAGGAGAGAGTATTTTCCAAACACATGGCTGAGAACAGTCTGTACCCAGAACCTAGGAAGAAGTCTCAAAACTCAATAATAACAAAAGAACCTAATTAAAACAGACAGGATGCCAAAGAAGAAAGGAATAGCCAGTAAATGCGTGAAAAGATGCTCAGCGTTTAGTTATCAGGGAAATGCAAAATAAAACCACAGTGAGATACCACTTCACCCCCCACAAAGATGGGAAAATAACTAACAATACCAAGTTCTGGGGAGGATGAGGAGCATCCGGAGCACCCATGTGATCTGGTCATTTCACTCCAAAGTATTTACCCAAGAGAGAAGAAAGCATATGTCCGTAGAAATACGTGTGCATGAATGTTCAGCCTTATTTGTAAAAACTGGCGCTGGAAACAAATGGATAAACAAATCGTGGTCTATTCATACAATGGAACACTCTTCAGCAATAAAAAGGAATGATTTTTGATATATACAATATTGATGAAGAAGCTAAACAAGTCAGAGCACAAGTTAGAGAACATTCTGGAAAATGAGAACTAATCAGTAGGAACAGAAAGCAGACTAATTGTTGCCTAGGGCAGGGGAGGAGGTGAGGCAGGGAGAAATGGGAGGGAGAGATTCTCAAAGGGCAGGGGAGCTATTTGAAGGTGAGGGGTATTACAACACACTGAATGGGTACTCCGGAAATTCATGTGTTAAAACCTGACCCGAGGGCACCTGGGTGGCTCAGTCAGTTAAGCATCTGCCTTCGGCTCAGGTCATGATCCCGGGGTCCTGGGATAGAGCCCCGCATCGAGCTCTCTGCTCAACAGGGAGTCTGCTTCTCCCTCTCCCTCTGTGCTCTCTCTCTCTCTCTCAAGTAAATAAATAAAATCTTAAAAAAAAAAAAAAAAAAAAAACCTGACCCCCTTGTGATGCTATTCGGAGGTGGGGCCCTTGGGAGGTGATGTGACTGGGTCATGAAGGTGGAGCCACATGAATGGGATTGGTGCCCTTATAAAAGCAAGCCCAGTTCCCCTTCTGTCACGTGAGAACACAGTGAAGAACACAGCCATCTGTGAACCGGGGAGTGAGCTCTCACCAGATCTCACCAAATCTGGTGGCACCTTGATCTTGAACTTGCCAGCCTCCAGCGCTGAGAAATACACGTTTGTTGTTCAAGCCACCCTGTCTGTGGTATTTTTGTTAGAGTAGCCCAAAGGGACTAAGACAGGTCTATTTATTAACTTGATTGTGCTAGTGATTTCATGGGTATATGCATATGTCAGACCCATCAAAGTGAACACATTAAGTATGCACAGTTTATCGTATGTCAACTCTAATGCAATAAAGCTGTTTAGAAATTTTAGAAAGGTCACTACATCGCAGTGCCTCGGGAGCTCTGAGAGGTGAACACACAGTGCTCTGCGGTCAGGTGCATCATGGGCCCCAGTTCCACATCCCGTCCGTGTGTCTGCACCCTGGACCATGCAACTTTGCGGTGCCCTCCCACTGTGGATGGGCAACTGTCCCACCCCTTGACAGAAAGCATATGGTTCCACCATATGACTTGCTTCTGGCGGTGGGATGTCAGCAGATGTAGATTAGGCTGTGCACTGGGGCTGCCCCTTGTATCTCTACCATGGCTGTAAGCACGTGCCCGGACTGGCCTTCCAGAGGATGAGAGACACACGGAGCAGAGCCAAGATGCTCAAGGACAGCCTACAGCAGCCAACAACCATGGAACTCTCCCCTGTCCCACCAGACCTGTGAGTCCAGCCAAGATCAGCAGAGCTGCCTGGCCAACCTGTAGCTGACTCAAAGAAGCAAGCAGTAAATGTGTTTTGACATTAGCCAATGGGCTTCTTTGATTTTTGATAGGTGGTCTATGGCAATAGATCACTGATTCAGGCACTGTATGAAGGAACAGTCTGGGGTTATCTGGAAAGGCTTCCTGGAGGAGGTAAAGAAAGATGGGGTTTCATGGTGAGTGTGAGAACCAGCCAGAGGAATGACAAGGGGACAGCAAAAGAGCAGAGATGTGCAAGTCTGTAGGCCTGCTAGAATTCAGAGCAGGAAACTGGACAAAAACTCAGGGTGGCCAAAGCTAAGGGTGGTACATGCAGGAAGATGGGGCAGAGAGAGGCCAGCCCACATCATGAGGGGTTTGGATGCCAAGCTAAGGTACTTCTAGGGAATAGGGAGCCATGCCCGGTCTTCAGTGAGGCTGGCCTTTGAGGATGCCCATTCGTGTGGCCAGGGTAGAGGGTAGATAGAGCTGACAAGACAGTGGCTGGGACCACGGTGCAGGGGAGCAGGGGAGCAAGGATGGCTGCCTCTACCCCAGCCGGGGTGGAGACCCCGTGAGAGCCTTTGGAGGGGCGATGACCCCAGAGGGTGTCCCTGTCCATGCGGCTGGTCCTTCCCTTACAGTCGTCCCGTTCCAGGCTCACCAAGGCCACCCCACAGTGTGCTCAATTAAGTTAAATTTTTCATCAATTTTTAATGGTTTGCTAATTGATAAGGACTGGACAATCACTTTTCAGGCTCCAAGCGCAGGGGGTGAAGAGGAGAGCCTCACATGCTGTTTGCAAGGTTACTGTATTGATAAGACCCTTGTTATTGTGAGTTAATTACATGGAGCCCACGTGCGTCTCTTGCCAGCCCACGCTTCACGGCCACGATGGACCGATTCCGTGGCAATGCTGTGCTCTGCCGCATGAAGGAGGAGTGTCTGTAGGAAGGTGTGATTGGCACCAGTGAGCGGGCGCTGGGCCCCTCTGCAGCTTCGGCTGTTAAGTCCCTCCTGCTGAGCTCTGCAGCCTGGAAGGGGCGAAACGTTAGGGGACTGTCATCTTCTAGCTGCGTTTGTGGCTTCAGGCAACCTGCAAGATATATCTGGGTTGCAGTTTGCTCTTCTGTAAACTGGGGTAGTGATATCTAACAGCACCAGCTAGGTCTGTCCTCTGAGGATGTGCAGACCTAAGGGTCTGCACCTACCATGTGACAGGTGTTTACATGTCCATCCATTCATGTATCATTCACAGCTTTTCTCTGAGCACCTGCCATAGGCCTGGCCCTATGCCGAGACCTGGAGAAACAGGAATTGAGACAGGTGTGGTTCTCCCCGCCTCTTTGCGAGGCTCATGTGTAGGTGAAGAAGTTGGGGGTAAAAAACCCTCAAACAAACGGGTGAAATCATGATACAATGAGAGGCGAGCCATGGAGGAAACTAGTAAGAGCTAAGACAAAACTTTGTCTCCTCATTCATTCTTCCAAACCATCTTACACTGATGAGAAATTCCTCCTATGAGCCCATTTTACAGCCAAGAAAACTGAGGCCCAAAGGGGTTACTTGCTCTGGCCATATGCCCAGAAAGAGGCAGAGCCAGGATCCAAGCCTGTGGCTGGCAGACACGAGCTATGGCTTGCCCTCTCCACCTCTCCCCTTTCCCTATGGATGAGGAGGAGCTCTCAGTGAATAAGGGGGACACACATCCCCTTCCACCGAGGGGACCACAGAACCGGCACTTGCTTCACTGTGCAGGAGGGGCTGTTGGATCAGGCGGACCTGGTTCTGAATTCTGTGCTGTGTATCCCTGAGTGTGTTTACTGCACCATCCGTCCTGAGTCTCAGTTTCCTTCACTGTGAAATGGGAATGAATGTTCTACCATACACAGCTGTCATGGTCATGAGTATCAAATACGAAAAACATAGAAAATGTCCAGCGTCACCCCAGACACAGAGTGAGTGTTAAAAATATTCTTCAGGCACATAATAGGTATTTTTTAAGAGATTTTATTTATTTATTTGACAGAGAGAGACACAGCAAGAGAGGGAACACAAGCAGGGAGAGTGGGAGAGGGAGAAGCAGGCTTCCCGCGGAGCAGGGAGCCCGATGCGGGGCTCGATCCCAGGACCCCGGGATCATGACCTGAGCCGAAGGCAGACGCTTAAAGACTAAGCCACCCAGGCGCCCCCAGTGTAGGTATTTTTAAAGGTTGTTCCATTTATTTGGAGAGGCCTATTTTCCTCTGTCTCATTGATTTCAGAAGCTTTAACCACACATTCAAGTGGTGGGAAGAGCATGCTGCCCAGAAGCTGAAGGAGGTGGGGGTTCTAACACTCTGCCGTACTGGCTCTGTCAGGCTCCTGAGCTTCTCTGACCCTCGGTTTCCTCTTCTGTGAAACTGGAACATCATGCCCTCTTAGAAGGCTATTGTGAAGGTTGAATGTGGTAATGGAAATTGAAGGCCAAGTGGGGAAGGGCATAGAGTGGGCACACAATATGCCAGGCTGCTTCATCCAGAGAAAGCACCCCCGTTCTCTCTGAGCCCAGAGACTTTTCTGGCTTCTAAACATGCGGTGAAACAGGAAGAACAGTGAGATCAGAAGCCGGAGAAGCTCATGACTGAGGACTCTCCTCCTCTGGCCCAGCCTTCCTGTGCACCTTGGGCAAGTCACTGCACCTCTCTGACCCTCTGTCTCCTCCTCTATAAGACAGAGACAATCATGCTCACTCCTAAACTAGAACCATTGGTAGGAGCCACCGGACCCCACACGACACCCCAAAAAGGAAGGCAGAATGAGAAATCCTCGATGTCATGCTGTGTGAGTGGCCCAGATTGAGAGGCAGAGCAAAATATATTTAAAGCACCACCAAACACTAGAACACTTCACTCCCGAGCACGTTTGTGAAAAGTAATTCCATCACCCATTCTCTGAATTGTTTCATTGCAAAAACAATTAAGTTGAGAAAGCTCAGCTTGTGGTCCAGGGAAGGAAAGGCAGAGCCCAGGCTGGCTTTGCAGACTCTGTCCTTTGTGGTGACCATGGTGGCCCCATGGCCCCAGCAGTCCCTGTCTGCTTGTCCCCAGGCATGGACAAGACTCTCAGAGCAGGCAGGCGTGGGGGTCCCCAGGGGTGGCAGCCTCCTAGCCTGCGAGCTGAGTGGCATGGGTCAGGCAAAGGTGTGGATGTTTCTGGGTGGGGGTCAGCATCCACATCAGCTCTGCCCTACCCCGGGTCTCTGTTCCCTGCCACGGTCTGGCTGACTGTGTATCTATTTGCTCACTGTCTTTCTCCTCGGTGAGATGTCAACTCCACGAAGGCACCTTGACCGTGTTTACGGCTCTGTGGGTAGAAGAGTGCCCGGCACATAGTAGGTGCTCAAGCAAACGGGTAGATGAGGGAATGATGAATGAGTGGACCAATGAATTCTGGCACATTGACAGGAGGGGTTCGGAGTCAAAGCTGGCCCGGCAGTGGGCAGGAGGAGAGTGTCCCTCGGCCCCTGCGCTGCGTGAAGACACAGAGAGGAGATCTGGGGCTGACTCGGGGGATAGACTTGTTCTTCGAGCCTTTCACTCAGCCCCACATGTGCACCCCTTCCTAGCTGCTCTGCCCGGAGAGTCTGAAATCCTCTCTCAGGTGAGGCAGTGATTGGTGTCAGTCGAACACGAGCTCAGCTCGGGCTTCTTAACTAACTCAGGACCAGCTTCCTTCCTTGTGATTCACTTTTTTCATCTGTAAGTGCAACTCTCATTCTCGGGGCTGGGAGATTGGGGAGGAGCTCCACTTTGTAAAGGGAAAATGCACACAGACAGTGGACATCCCAGTTGTTTCTGGAGTGTGAACGCGCATCCTCCAGAGCTACAAGAAGGGGCAGCCGGTCCCCAGCAGGCTGGCATGGCCCATACTGAAGCTTCCAGTTCCTGCATCCCGCGGGAGGAGGAGGGGGACCTGGGGGGCATTGGGAGGGGGTGGGTGGAGGGCATGCAAACCTGCCTCTTCCTCCTTCCCAAAGCCTCACTCCCACCTCAGGCTGTGGTACCACATTTGGGAGAGCATCTTGGTCTGTCAACACCAGCAGCTGATGTGAACTCACACGTTCAAGGTCGAGGAGGATAACCCTCCAGAGGGTCCCACACCATTCCTCGTCAGGTGTGTGAATGAGCATACAGACCTGGGTGGAGAGGCTGCCGGTTACTGCTGAGTTTCCTTTGAGGACCCTCAGCCTAGGTTTGGCTCTGGAGATGCGGGGAGCATGAAGCGGGGTGGGGGTGGGGGTTTCTGGCAGAAATCAGGGAAGAAACTGCAGCTTCTGTACTCACAAGACTGTGAGTGATGGTTCCCAGATCCTCTTGCTCTGGTGTTTGCCTTTCTCTTAAGGTGATGGGTGCGAAACCCCTCTAATGAGCCTAGAGTGGGTTGGGAGGCAGCCACCAACACCTGTCCCCACCAGGCTCCCACTGTGGCCTTCAGGGAGATACCTGGACAAACTGGAGGACTCTGCAGGGACACACTCAGGCCCGTGGAGTCACCGGGGCAGTCCATAGGATGGCCTGCACCAATGGAGACACAGGGGAGCTCTGTGCATCCTCCACGCGGCCCCAGAGCAGTCTTGGACGTGCTGGGCTCCGGGCATAGTGTTTCCAGCAGGTGCCTGGCCCTCTGCAGCCCCATCCAGCTGCACCGTGGAAGGAGGAGCTTGAGAGGTAGAGTCTGCTGACCTGGTCCAAAGCCCCATTAGCACTTATTTGAGCAGGTCCTCAGAAAGGAGTGATCTGTGCCTACCACATCCTCCACAGGATGCCCCACACCTCACGTCTAGCCTGGCAGTGCTGAGAGCAGGAGAGAGTACAGAGGGCTTTCAGAGGCCATCAGACCTGGACTCGGGTCCTAGCTCAGCTGTGTGACCCCCAGCAAGTCACTCAACCTCTCTGTGCCTCGCTGTCCTCATCTGTGCCATGGGGACTACAGGGTTCCCACCTGGAAGGGTTGTCGGGGGTGGAAATGAGCTGACAGAGGTAAAGCCAGGCACATAGCAAGTGCTCTGTCACGAGCAGCCTTCCGCCACACCACGCCACCATCACGTCATCATCTGGGCTTTCTCTCTGCACATGCTAAATATGTAACTGGGACGTACTCTGTATTCAGCTCTCTTGCTTACCATTCTACCATCAGCCTTCATTCACATCACTGAAAATTCCTCAAAAGCGTGGTGTTAACAGCTTCGTAATGGTACCTCATTTAGATGCGCCCGCATGGACCTCGCCGTGGTCACCCGTCAGGCAGGGCCGTGGAGGATCGCAGCCCTTTCCTCGCACACATCGGGCTGTGATGGCCGTTGGGGGCCCCATGTGCCTGGGGCCCTGACCACGTCCTCAGCGCAGGGTCCTGCAGGTGGAATCGGGACATCGAGGAAAGCGATGTTTCTTCTGGGTCTTTGTCACCCAGTTGCCTTCCTGAAAGTTGCCCGGATGGACCCGCCCCACAGCCACTCAGGAGGGTCGTGTCTCCCCACCCACAGCCCTGCATGAGCATGCATCAGAGATCAGATTCCCAGGTGTCCGCAAGCCTCAGGACGAGGACGAGATGCAGCCAGTCCCAGCCTGCCTGCCCTCCCCTGCCCTGTGCTGTGACATGGCCCCCTTCTCCATCTCTGGGCCTCTGTTTATCCACCTGTTGCAAGAGCCCCCCAGCTGAGCCCCCTCCCTCCAGTCCATCCAGGGCCTGGCATAGGACCTGACACCCAGTAGGTGTTGAGTGACTATTTGTTGAAGCCTGAACTACCAAAGTACACTTTATAAAAGACAATTTGCACACACCGCATACGCCTCCCCCCTCCCCCCCCCGGCTGCATTTCACTGCAGGATGAGAGGGGAGGGGTTAAGAGCACAGACTGGCATCAGACAGCCTGGGTGTGAATTCTGGCTGGGCCACTCAATAGCTGGGTGACCCTGGGCAAATTATTCAACCTCTCTGTGCTTCACTTTCTCCCTCTGTGATACTAGAATAAGGCTGTGGGAGTTGAATGTGTTAATAGGTGTAAAGTGAGCAGCTGAGTGCCAGGGCATGAGTGTTTCTTTCTTCTCTTTTCCTTCTTCTTTTTCTCCTTCTCCTTCTTATTAAAACACAACGTAGGGCGGAGTCTCACTTCAGGTGTGGCTGAATCCAGGTGCATACCTCGGTCAGGGCGGCTCCCTGAGGCTCGCTTCCCTCTGGCTGGCCTCACTCTCGGCCATCCCACTCCCCCGGGCTGTCCTCTCGGTTCCAACTCTCAGACCAAGGTGAGTCGATTCTAAACCCAGTAGTTCATGTCCTCAGAGTCCATGCTGAAAGCCTCTTGTCCCCAAGGCCATCACCCTGCCCAGGCTGGGGGATTCTCGCACCACTTCGCTGTTCTTGTGGCAATTTTTTCTGTGTTCCCCTGAGCAGACTCCGACCTCCAGCAAGGTGGGTCCAGGGGCAACCGCTGCCCCTTCATCACTGACACCAGCCTCTGCAGCCACTCTGTTAAGTAGGACAGTCACTGTTTCCAGGTCACCCTCGAACTTGGGCAGAGGGGCTGCGGCCTGGGTAAGGCGGGACTGGTCAGAGATCTGCTGGTTTAGGGCAAACTCTGAGATGAGGGGAAGGCAGCACGGCTCCTCTCTGAGCCTCGGCCTCCTTGTCTCCAAAATGAGATCAATAGTAGTGTCTTCCTCTCGAGGCTGTACAGGATCCCAGAGATGATGTCCATGGGGGGCCTGGCTGGTTACGGTTCTTAGCAGCAACAGCAGATGCCCACGGGCTGTTGGCTTCCCGCCTGTCCCCCATACTCCGAAGCTTCCCCAGAGCGACTGACCTGTCCGCCCCCAGGACCAGAGGCAGAATCGGGACTGATAGGGGGAAAAAATGCACATGACTCAAGCCCACGTTCCCTGGGTGTGTCTGCCCCCACCCCCAGGTATTTGCAGGCTTCCAGGGGTTCCAGAATATGCTCCTCTGCTCTGGCCACTGTCCAGTTACACGGTCCCTGTCCAGGTCCCCTGGGGGACCAGAGGATCAGTGGTCAGGGGCCCATTCACCTGAGGACCAGGAGGCTCACAGGACAGGATGTTTGCTCCTCAGATCTGGGTCGAGGTCCCTGTGGGCTCACGGGGTGAAGCTCCTTCCATTCCTGGGCCTCCAGGGCAGGGTGCAGAGTCAAGGGCCTCCCGCCCCCCCAGTCTCTGGCAGCCCTGTGTGTGGAGGGGGTGATGCCCACTTACAGACCAGAACACTGCCCCTGAGGGGTCTGGGAAGTGCCAGTGGCCTCTCGGACATGGTGTCGAATACAAGACTGTCCCCCCAGACCCAAAGGAGTGGGGGGCCCTCAGGGGCATCTCAGGCCGCAGGGGAGGGTGGGAGAGGTCAGTCAACAACGGTCAGGGAGGGAGCACACAGGCCTTGGGGAGACTGCCTGGCTGTGAGCAGAGCCAGTCCCTCTTGTGGGAGGGGCCAGCCTGGCACGGAGAATTCACTATTTTAGAGACCGGAAAAGGGGTCATAGCGTCTAGTCAGGTAAGAGTCTACCCAGAAGGACCCAGGCTCACAGGGAAGCAGGTGGAGCTGCTCTGGGCTGGGAAGCCCATGGCATCCCTCTGCAGAGAACCACCCCCAGCTCGCCCCACCTCTGGCTTTGCACCCCATCCCCTCCTCCGGGCCTCCCCATCCCTGGTGCCAGTGCGCCTACCTGTTCCTGTCTCCCCTGTTAGAGCGTGAGCTCCGTGGTGGCAGGGCAGGGACGGGACGTGGCTGCCTGGGTCACGGCTGTGTCCCTGGTGCAGCGTGAGCTCACATAGGCACTTGGTAGGTTTGGTGAATGAATGAGGGCAGGAATGACTTCAGTCAACTCTGGGGTAGGGGAGGGGGTGATGAAGCAGGGGGCCTCCACCCTCGCGTCCCACGGCCCCTCCGGGAAACAGGGCAGATGTCCCCTCCCCTGGAGAAGCAAAGCCTCCATTGGTGAGTACGAGGCACCTGCCATTTTCCAGCACTGTTTATGTTTGAGACTTTCTTGATCCCCCTCGTTTGGTGGAACGTGCTTGATTTGAAACTTAGAAGAATACAGTGCAGGGCCTGGAGTTGGGTGGCCTTGAGAGGAAGCTGCTAGGCTGTGCCCGAAGCGTTCCCTTCTGGGAGCACCCCTTCCCAGGCACGTCCTGCCTCTTCCCGTTCCAGATCATTCCATCATTCCCAGAGCTGCTCCACCCCAGGCTGGGGCCACGGGCACAGGGGAAGCCGTGTGGGGCAGGGACAGAGGGGATCCCTCAAGGTGTCTGCAGGCCGGCTCCGAGGAAGCAGGAGGGGGCAGAAGAGGCCTCATACGGAGGTGGAAACAGAATCCACCGAGGCCCGCCCTCTGGGCTGCCCGGCTGTGCCTGTGGTGACAGCCAGTTCTGTCTCCTCATCCCTGCCTGCGGATGGGCTCTGTAAACACTCGAAGAATTTACTGGAGAGTGAGTGCAGGTGCTAGCCCCCCAGACTGCAGTGTGACCCCCTGTAGGCAACAGCCTCCGGGGGTCTCCATTTCTCCACTGTGTGCGCATTGAGGGGATTGAAGCAGCTGGGGCGGGGGAGTTCCCAAACTTGGCTGTGCATTAGAATGTCCTGGGTGGGATGGAGCTTTTAAAAATACAGATCCTGAGCCCCATGCGCAGAGACTCAGGCTCAGCCGGAGGCTGTGTGATATCGTGATTAAGAACCAGGGCTCTGGAGTCAGTTCCAGGCTTGAATCCTGAGTCCGCCTCTCCCTAGGTGTTCAGTGACCTTGGGCAAGTGCCTGCACCCCTCTGAGATTCTCATCTGTGCAATGCCCATGGTCAATGTTCTAGAATGAATGTTTATGTCCTCCCCAAATTTGTATGTTCAAGTCTAATCCTCAGTGTGATGGTATTTGAAGGCAGGGCTGTTGGGCGGTAATTGGGCCATGAGGGTGGAGCCCTCACGAACGGGATTGGTGCCCTTATAAGAAGACACAGCGCTACCTTGCTCTCCTCCGTCCATGTGAGGTTACAAGGAATCAGTCATCAGCACCTGACCATTCCAGCACCCTGGTCTTGGACTCCCAGCTTGGACTCCAGAACTGCAAGAAATAAATTTCACTTGTTTATGAGCCAGATTAAGATAGTCATGGGAAGTGGTACACAGGTTGTGTGAGGCTGTGTGGGCCACAGTGCTCGCCCCCTAGCTGGGCACACAGGGAGGCTCAGGCACGCTCAGCCACTGTCTTCCGTGCTCCAGTCGTGTGGGCTCGGCTGGGCCTGAGCTCCCACCCAGAAGGCCATGCTCTGTGCCTCTCCCGGACCCCACGGTCCCTCCCTGCCCCCTCCCTGCCCCTCAGTCCCCCACCTCTCCTTCCCTGGGGGCCACAGCAGCTCTGCCTGTTCGGCCCTCTTGCTCATTCTGCCTTTTCTTCTCCCACGTAACAAATAGCTTCGTTTAAGAAGCCATCTGGGAGGATGGATGGTGCAGGTGCAGTTATAGCAGAATAAGTTTTCAGAGAAAAGAGCTGAGAGGTTAAAGTCGTGGCCTCAGGATGCCCGTCTTATGAGGCCCCATAACGGACCCTCGGAGCAGAACTGTATGCCTACAGTGTACATTCCCTGTTCTGCACCCCTCTGCACCCCTCGCCCCTTCCCATCATCGGGGTGTCTCTAGTCCTTAGTGGGCCTGCTCCCACCGGCTGACTCCCTCCCTCAGGTGAACCCTGCTCTCTATCACCAAGGAGGGGCTACAGCTGGGGCTTTCCTCTCTGAGACTCTTCCCTCATGTGGGGTTGTTGCCCCACCTCAGGTAGCTGCTCACCCCCCCCAGGAGTCCCGGGTGAAGGTTTGTCTACTTCTGGGGTCTCCCAAGGCAGATGTGGGGACAACAGGTGGATGCCCTGTGAAGGAGAGATGCGTCCACAATTGGGCTGCATGGATGGCCCTGGGGGGGGGGGTAATGAACTCCCCGTCTCTGGAGGTGTGCAAGGAGGACAGGTGAGCACTCAGCAGAGAGACCTCCAAGGAGGCAAACTAGCCTAGAGGCCGAGAGCTGTGGGCCAAGTCCTGACCGTGTCCTGACCGCGCTGGTTACAAGGTGTCCGACCTTCAGCAACCACTTACACTCACCGAGCCTCGGTTTCTTCATCTGGAAAATCAGGCAGAATAATAGTTTGCCCGCTTCAGGGTTGTCATGGAGACAAAAAGACATAATGTGTGCGGAGTGCGGGGGTGCAGAGTGCGTACTGTCATTACCAAGCGGGGGAGGTGGCCAAGATTTTGACCCTCGAGCAATTTAAGATTCAAAATGCTTGTGATTGTAAAAGCCCAGGTCTCCAAGATCCTTTGATTCAATTATCCTAAGATGAAAAGACTTCATAAAATTCTAGGGCTTGACGCTGGTGTGATTCTGTTCCTCTTTTCCCCGAAGCTTGTTAGGGATCTAAGGCTGGGCAACCCCCCCATTCACGCCCCAGCCAGCAGCGCAGCCTGTCCCAGGGCTGTGGACTGTCCTGTGCATCCCCAGCAGGTCCCTCTTCCTTCTCCAAACCTGCCTTCTGCCCACTTCTCGTCTGTCCCCTGTGCCCCAGTCTGGCCTTTCCTCCTTCACCTTTGCCCCAGACACACCAGGTCCCTGAGTTCGAGCACAGCGCCCCTTCGCACCTGTCCCCCTCGTCCCCCAAATCCTATGTGTCCACCCCAAGGCGGAGGATGGAGTCATTTCTGAGACTTCCTTCAGCTCCCCGCCTATCAGTGTTTCCGGGCCCTTTGTAAATCACCATCACAGCAGCTGTGGGCCTCCTCACCATCACAGGGAGGAGACTTCGTCCCCCAGCCGGAGCTAGACCCACCTCTGCTACCCTTCCAACACCGCCTCCTGGACTTCCTCCCACCGCTCTAGCCGCCTCTCACCTCCTCCCTCCCTCCTGACACACCAGTGCCTGCCATGGACTGAATTGTGTCCCCCTCCAAATGTGTATCCTGAAGTCCTAACCCCCAGGGGGATGGTATTAGCTGCACTGATGCCCCACCCAACAGACAGTGATGGCCCCGACACAGGACAGTCCCATGATCCCTGCCCACCGCCTGTGGGATAACCTCCTCTTTCATCCTGGCAGCCCTGCCACATGGGAGGAGGCTCCACGTCGAGGCTCGTTGTGCTGTGAAGACCAGCAGAGCTCCCGCTCAGGGTCGGCGGTGACAGGTGCTGCCTGGAGCCCACCTGCTCGGAGGAGGCGGGAGGTGGCCGGGCCACCAGCAGCCTTGACCTGCTTTCTGGAGCCGTGCCTATCAGAGAGAAGCATCCGCAGGAAGTCGGGGCCCATGCCCGGGGGCTGGGGGGGCACTGCCCGCCCCCTCAGGGCCTCAGCTCTCCCATCCAGGAAAGGAGCAGACCAGGCCCAGGTCTCTGGCCCCCCAGCCCACCCCCAGCAGTCCGTTGGCAGCCCCAGTGCTCTGGTCTCAGCCCAGAGGCACCGAGCAAGCTTTGCTCTCATCTCTGCTGGCAGGACCTGGGCGGACAGATGAAGCTGTTCCAGAAGGAGCCGGGGTCACCTCCTCTGCCCTGGGGCTTCTGACGTGGGGAGGGGGAAGGAGGGCCCGACCCTGACCCTGCCTGGGCTCAGGGACACCTGGCTCTGGAGGCTGGAGCCTGACTCTGGGCCTCTGCCTCAGGGCCAGCCTCCCCAGCCACCCCGTTTCCGTGGCAACCAGAGCCCTCAGGCCAGGCTGGGCCCCACCCCACCCCACCCCTGCCACTGGGAAGGGAGAGTGCCCTTTGCCACAAGAGCAGGTGGGAGGACACCATCATTTCAGCAGCCCCGGGGGGATGTCAGCCAGGCTGTGATATTCACGCCCCGAGATGGGTCAGGGTGATTACAACTCTCTGCGTCCTCTGCCCTGCACGTTTCTGGTACAAATCAGGGAGGTTTGAGAACTGGGAGGCTGGTGTTTCTGCTTTGTCTTGGCCTCTGAAGCTGAATGCACCGTCCTCCTCCAAGATGTCACAAGAGGCCTCCTGGGCAGGTGGGGCCCAGGGTTGGGAGCAGCGCCAGGTGGGGGCCTGGAGGCTGCCGGGGGGCGCGGTGGAGACAGGAGCCCCAGCTGGGCGTCCTGGCGCCCGAGGGAAGCTGGCCAGGCCTGGCTCCGCCCAGGGCGCCCCTGCTTCCATTCTGGGCTGACCCTGCCCTGCTCCCCTCCCCTCCCACTGCCACCTGTGGATCCCTCCAAGCGGGCTGGTGGGTCCCGGAGACAGGCCCAGGTAAGAGTCAGGCTTTGGAGGCAGCAGACATGGGTTCGAATCCCCTTTCCAGCCCCAGGCCTGGCGCAAACCTCTTCCCTCCATCCTGCTCCGTCTCCTCACGGTAAGAGTGGGACGAGGAGGCCAATCATGCAGGGCGGCCGTGAGCCCCGGTGGGTCCAGGGGGTCACGCAGGGCACGAGGACAGCTCCGTGAGGGGCAGGACAGGGCCCAGTGCAGGCACAGGCTGGGGGCCAGACTCCGTGTCAGCAGCTGCGGGCCTCTGCCGCCTGCACAGGTCCTCCCTGCTGTGTGACCTCAGGCACGTCACTCCCCCGTTCCCTTAGCCTCCAGTGGGGTCCAGGGGACACGAGGACACAGGCAGGTGGGGTGTAGAGGCCAGCATGCGGTGCTCACGCTGCCTGAGGCCGAGGGGGAGCCCATCCCCAGGACACGCACAAGCCTGGGACGTCGGATAGGAGCAGGGGGTGGGTTTAGGGAGCTCCTGGGTTACATGCACCTTATGGAAGTGTCACAAAATACCCCCAGCGGGTGCAGCCTCCCCCCCTGCTCACCTCTCCCCCATCTGAGAGCCAGGCAGCCACCAGCCCCCTATCCTGGGGCCTGAGCCAGTGGTCCTGACCTGCTCTCTGGCCTTGGGTCTTTGCAGGAAGGAGCTCTGCCCTGGGGCACCAGGCCTGGGAGGCGCGGTGGCCACGGTGACAAGGAGGGTAATCAGCTCAATCTGGGGAGCTGCTGCCGCTGATGGAATGCCCACCATGCACGGGGCCCTGGGCCAAGAGCTGCCCGGCATCCCCCGGCGCTCTTAGCATCCCTGCGGTGCCCTTGAGGACCCGGGGCTCAGAGAGGGCCAGCGCTTCTCTCCAACACGCACAGGAAGGGGCAGAGGCAAGAACCCCCTCGTGCCGACCTCCAGGTTCAGCCCTTGAGAAGAGCCGTGCGCCCTGTTCCCAGCACTGTCCTCAGCTCAGCCCCTGTCCCCCCACCCCGTGTCCCGCAGGCTGACGGATGCGGGCTTGGGCTAGGAAGGTGCCCCTCCTCTGGAAGGCTTGTCTCCACGTGGACTGGCTCCTGGGGCAGGGCCAGCTCTCGAGGAGCCATGACAAGACGTCTGTATTGAGAGCTGTTGACACCGACGTCCTTCAGCCTCAGAGCAGAGCCGCGCCGAAAGCAAGGAAGGACTGGATGGCAAGTGCCAAAGGTTGCACCTCGGAACCCCGAAACGTCATGGGCAAGGCTGGGCCCTTCACGGGGCAGGAGGAGGGGGCCAGTCCGACCATAGACTGGGAGGAGGCCTCCAGCCGGGCCGGGGCCAGCAACAGGGTGCGGCCTTCCTTGGGCCGGTGGGCGCAGCCCTGAGGACCCACCTACCCTGGCAGGTCGCTGTGACGAGGTTCGGTCCCGGGAGCGCCCCCTCCCCAGAGGCCCACTCAGCGCCTGGGTCCCTGCGAGCTGTCCGTCTGACCCTGTCTCCGGGACGGCGCCCCAGCACACACAGCCTGGGTTCTCTCTCTGTCTCTCTTTTGGAGAGCTCGGAACCGTCTGCCCTGCTGTCTCCAGTCTGAGCCAGGCGGGGGTCACACAGCCTGGGCATCGGGCCCCTTCCTCCGCCCCCTTTCCCCACAATCGGCAGCCCTTGTACCTTCCCTGTCTGCAGAGATGCTGCAGCTCTCCCCTCCCCGCCCTGCTCCTCCCCTGCCTGCCCCTGTCTTAGCTCACCAGCGTCCTGCTCTTTCTCCCCAGGACCCGCTGTGTCACCCGGATGTCCTCAGGCCCCTCCAGCACAGCCAGGCTCCCTCTGAATGTCTCTGTCCCCTCGAGCCTGCTCTGCTTTCCTAGTCAGCCCCCAACCTCAATGCCTCTCACCGCCCCCAACTCCCCACTGCCCAAGGCCAAGCAGGCCCTGAGGTCCCCTGGGGTCACTATATCCCAACCCCTTCTGGCCTCTCAGCCACCTCTGCCCTGGGCCAGACCCATCAGCTCACATCCCACAGGCAACATGGCCTTGTCTCTGTCCCCAGCCCTTAGGCTCCTTTAATTTGGACAGAAGATCTTCCTAAATCAGACCCTGACACTTTTCTCCTTGGAAGGAAGGATCCTCCTTCGATCCTCTGATAATAATATCAATATTATGCCAATAATACCACTGCTCCTTGGCATGACTTATAAGTCTGATAATTCTTTCATTCAACAAATATTTATCGAATCCCTGTTATGGTCACACACGTCTGGGGATGCAGTGATGATCAAACCGTCCCAGACAGCTGCACTCACGGAACACCCATTGCCAGTAAAGGAGACAGATGAGGAACAACTGGGGTGTGTATGATGTGCAACATGGGGATGGGTAGGAGCTAAGAAAGACAATGAAGCAGAAGAGGGGGTAAAAGTTACTGGGAAGAGTTCACAGACTGAGAACTGGTAAGGGAAGGTCTCTGTGACAAGGTAACATTTGAGCAGGCTTTAAAAGCTGTGAAGGAGATCCAGGGAAGAGCATTTCAGGCCGAGGGAATAGCAGGTGCAAAGGCCCTGAGTGAGAACAAATGTGGTATGTCTGCAGACCAGTAAGCAAGCGTCCTCCCTCTCACCCTGGTGGGGCCTCCGTGATGGCTCACATTCTGCGTCATCTTGTCTGGGCGAAGGCGGGCCCAGATAGCTGGTAACACATTATTTCTGCATGCCTCAGCGAGGGTGTTTCCTGCATAGATTAGCATTTGAATCAGTTGACTGAATACCAAAGATTGGCCTTTCCCATGTGGGTGGGCATCATGAAATCCACTGAGGGTCCACACAGAAGGAAAGGCAGAGGAAGGAGGAATTTTTCTCTTGGCTTGAGCTGGGCCATCCATCCTCCCCCACCCCCTGGATATGGACGCCACTGGTTCGTGGGCCTTCAGACTCAGACCCAGGTCACCGCTGGCCTCCTGGTTCTCAGGCCTCCAGGCTTGGACTGGAGCTACACCACCAGCTTCCCTGGACTTCCAGCTTGCAGACGGCAGATGATGGGATTTCTCAGTGTCCATAATCACAGGAACCAGTCCCTCATGCTAAAGCCTATTGGTTCTGTTTCTCTGGAGACCCCTGCCTTAGGCAGCCTCCTGTCCAGCTCCCCTCCTTCCAACACCTCACCCAACAGCCAGCCTCCATCCCTTACCGCCTCCTGCCACCAAATAGGCCAGGTTCTCTCACTGCTCTGTGACCCGTGCTGTTCCTTCTTCAGAGATGCTTTTCCACACATTCCCGCACTCCTACTTATGCTTCGAGCCCACCCTGAACACTCCTCACCTTCATCCGGATAGGGCCAGAGCTTCCTGTGTGCCCTCAAAATCCCTTGTGCTTCCTCTGTCAGGCAGGCCTTGAATTTCCCAGTCAGCTTTCCTCTTCAAGCCTGCCAGGCCCACCTCAGGGCCTTTGCACTTGCTGCATCCTCTCCTGGAGGGGATGTATGCATCTGCATGACTCTTGTCTTCATTTCCCTCAGGTCCCCACCCAAGTTTCACCTCCTCCGAGAGGTTCCCCCGGACCCTCCTTCCCTCTTCACCCCCTCCCAACTTTCTTTTCCTCCATGGCACATACCACGACCTAACAGGAGGTGACAGACTCACTTGTCTATTGTCTGTCTCCCCACTAGACTGTGGGCTCCAGGGGGCGGTGATTTATTTGTTATGTTCATGGCTGTACCCCAGGGGCTAGAACAGTGCCCGCACACAGTGGTCAATATGTACGTGCCGTAAGAGCCTCTCTCTGCCCCCACCCTGGTGCCCTGCCCCACCACTCCGTGGGCTCGGCTGGAACAAGGTCCCGGCCAGCCACCTCTGTACGCCAGCCCCAGAGAGCCTAGGGTTTAAAAATAAACTTGCTCTTAGCGTTCTCATGTGTCATTTGTAACTTCCCATAAAAGCCCTTGGCAGAGCAGATTTCAGTCACTTGAGGGGGATATTTGGGTTCAGGAAATAGAAAGCTTATAAGTAAATACAGTAAATCACATGAACCCGCTGGACAGAGGCCCCTCTTGCCCTGGAAATGTGGGCACAGTGCAGGGAGAACGGGGTGGGGATTTGGAAGGTTTGTGTTTCTGCTGAGAGGCTCCAGGACCGCTGAGGGCAGGGGCATGGGGAGGCCCAGGGTTACGGCCGTGGGGGCCTGGGGGCAAGTGGCCCCTGCACGTTAGCTCTGGGCCTCCCGTCCAACTGCCTGGGGATATGTGAGGAAAAAGGAAAAGCCATGCGGGGTGTCGTGGGAGGTGGCTGGAGCCCACACCTCTGCTCCACTGCAGAGCTGACAGGTGACAAAGAGGGAGGAGAACAATCTTCTCCGACCCCCCCCACCCCAACCCCCCGCCTCCCTCTGGCCAGGCCCTACCACAGCCTCCCTGGGAGCCTCTGGGGGCAGATTGCGCTCTTCCTACCATGTGACCTTAGCCCGCAGCTAGGGGTAGGGGTCCCCCCACTCTGCCCTGGCCCTTCTCCCCTTCTTTGCCCTCTCCCCACCCCCGAAGCATAGCTGCTCTCCCCGGATGGAGTCCTTGCAGTGGTGGGGTCTCTAGCTGGACGGCCACCTGTTCTCTCTCAGATGTCAGGCAGCTTCTAGCCTTTTCTCCTGGGATACAGCCCAGGACCCACACACCCCACGTGCCACGCTGGCCTTCTGCACCCCCACCTGCTCCTCGTCCAGCCTTCTCACTTGAGAAATGGTGGCTCCACCCACCCACCCCCTCAGCCCTGGGCATCAGCCAACAAATCCTTCACCCCCACACCCACCCATCCCCAAGGTGGAGTATTTCTACCTCCAGGACACCTCCTGGATCCGCCCACTGCCATCCAAGCCCTGTGAGCTCCTGCCTGGATGTCCCCCTTCCCCACTTCACTGGCCCCCTCCTCCTACTCTGATCTCCATGGAGAACCTGGGGAGCACATATCGTATCAAGTCACCCTTTGCTTAAAACCCTCAATGCTGCTCAGGACACCTGGAGCAAACCCAGCTCCCTCACCAAGGCTCTTCCCCTTCCTTGTGCTCCCTCCTCATCTCTCTGCCCCAGCCCCCTTCTTTAGTCCTTCTGACATACCCCAGGGCCTTTGCACATGCTGTCTGTGCTCCCTTGATCACACTGCTCCTCACTCTTCAGGCAACCAGCTCCTTCAGGTCTCGGCTGAAATGTTGGCTCCTGATTCCCCTGAGTTAGTCCCCCTTGTTATCCTCTGATATTGCCTCCTGTACAGGGCATGCTTGGCCCCATCCGGAGGTGGAGCTGTCCACGTGACTTTTCCTCGAAGAGTCACATTCCTCTCCTGACAGTGAGCCCAGGAGTGTGGGCACCTGTCTGATGTATGTATTTCTTATCTCTGCCCCCAGCATGTGCCTGTCACCTAGTAGGTGCTCAGCAAATGACCTGGATGAATAAGTGGAACCATAGGAATGGAAAAGGAATAAAGAATAAGGAGGCTGTGTCCCTTAAATGGAACAGAAATAACTCAAAGTGTTGTTAATTGGTATATTTGTGTGTGGGGGGTGGGGGGGAGTAGATTTGCTTTGAATTTTTTTTTTTGTAACTCACACTGCCTAATCAGAGCTAGTAATTACAAGTCGTGTTTCTGGTTTGTGCCTCCTTGACTCGGGCCCGAGGGCAGGAGCCATTTCATATTTAAGCAGTATTAGTTCTGCGGTGTTCTCAGGGGAGTGGAGCATGCCTGAGTGTGGAGCGTAATTCTCAGCGATGCTAATTAGATCAGGAGAACAGCCTGGGCTCCGGGCAGGGCCATGGGCGAGGAGGTGAAGGGTCTCCCTCTAACAAGCCTGAGAGGCCAGCCCCACCTGCTGTGCCCTGCCCCACTCACATCCCCAACCCCCAGCCGGGCCCCCCAGGGGAAAGCAGAGCCCCAGGTCCCTCTTGGGCTGCCTCTGCCAGACCTCCCCCAGGGGGCTGGACAGCCAGTGCCGTGGGAGCGGGGGAGACACCCGGCCATTCTCAGCCTACATCCTCGGGGGGCTTCCTGGATCCTGGATCCTCCCCTAGGATGGTAGCAGCAGGTGGTGAGGGCAGCCAAGGGCACTTCCAGACAGCCAGCTTCCTCCCGTCTCCTGCAAGGCACGGGTCTTTCCTGACAAACCCTCCTCTCCCGATTGATCGATCCATCATATCTGCTCACTTCCACTAGCCTAGTTTCCCACCCACCCCACCCTCGTGTCATCAGCATCCCTGTCACTTACCAGGTTCAGGATGGTGCTGTGTACCGGGCAATTTGTGTACCTGATCAAAAACCCTGACGGAAAGCTCTGAGGCAGTGTCATTGGCCCCAGTTTGCAGACGAGAAGACCGAGGCTTACAAAGACAAGGCTCTGGCCAAGCTTCTGCAGCTGGTGAGTTGGGGGAGAGTACTCAGCTAAACACCCTCCTGGTTAGAACATGGGCCTTGGGAGCTCACGGATCTGGGGTTGAGTCTTGGCTCCACTGCTTGCCATGGGCCAGTTTTCTAAGCATCTCTGAGCGCCTATTTCCGTCTCTGACTCCTTTTGTCTGTGTCTCCCCAGCAGTGCCACCAGGTGGCGCTTGGACGTTGTGTCCATTTCACAGATGTAGAAACGGAGGCTCAGGGAGGGGAGAGCTGTGTCCGCATCTGCGCAGTGAGAATACAGCGCAGGGGCCTGGCCAGGTGTGTGTGGCCCCGTCTCCCCTCTGTCGTCTGCCAGCGATACTGTGACCAGTCTGCATGCTCACCCGGAGCGCTGCGCCCTGGCAAGGTGGAGGCGGCAGAAACCCACCCAGGAGAGAGGGCAGGCGTCCCCCTCATTCCCGCCGCTGCTCGTTAGCACAAGGGAGCATTTTCTCCACCCGGGGCTGAGCTGCATGGCATCCACGGCCCTTTATAGGCTTTGCTGCTCTCCAAACAACTCCGGGCCGGCATGACGACTCTCCCCATTTTACAGGTGGAGAAACTGAGGCCTGGGGCCCCAGGTCAGCTCCTCCAGGAAGTGATATTAATGCCAAAGCCCGTGCTCTAACCTCTTCCCGCTGGGCACCACGGCCACGCTAAGTGAGAACACGGCAGGGACTCTTGCAGTCCGTCCCCAGGCAGAGCCCCGAGTACCGAGTACCTGCAAGTGTTCTCAGCCCCATTGCTCTGATGAGAGACCTGAGCTCAGAGGCAAAGCAAGGACGCAGCTGTTAGCAGGGAAGTCAGGCCCATCAGGGGCTCACAGACCTCTGTGCTGGCCTGGCTCTGTCCCCCTGGCTGTTTCTCCACCTCCTCTCACCTCCCACCACCTGACCCCTCAGTCCTGTGTTCTTCAAAGCTTCTTCTTCTTCTCTTCACGGTCTACCCTCCCTCGGGACAGCCTCGTCTGCCCGCACAGCATCAGCTACCACCTCCGGTACCGAGGGCCCCGCGCCTCCATCTCCAGGGCCGTGGATGGAGGGTTGGGGACAGCTCTGGCCCTTACAAACTGTGAGGCCTCGAGCAGGTCACTTCCCCTCCCTGAGCCTGTTCCCTCACCTGTAAACAGGGGGAGATGATATGGTCCTCTCTGAAAGGACCCCTGTGATCAACAGAGGTCACAGATGCGGCTCTGACCGAAGGCCTGGCACACAGGAGGTGCTCAGCACAGGCTCATCTCTTTTCTTCCCGTGAGATTCCCAAGCTGACAGTCCTTCACTGAAACTTCTGCCAACCCCCAAGGAAGGGGGTTCTGTTCGATGGGGCGGTCAGGGGAGGAGGAGACCCTTCTGGGGAGGTATGCAGTCGGGGAGTGAAGTCCATGGATATCTGCAGGAAGAGCCTTCCAGGCAAAGGGAGCAGCTAGTGCAAAGGCCCTGCGGTCAGCGTGGGCTTGGAGTGTTCACGGGGAACTGGGGAGGCCGGTGTGGCCAGTGGAGTGAGCGAGGGGGAGCGTGGCATGAAATGGGGGTGGAAGGGTCTGGTGGGTCTGGGGACATTAGCTTTGAGGGATGCAGAGACACGATGGTAGGGGATATCACTCCCTTAGGGGTCAGATAGAATGTGACTGGGGACATCCAAACCCAGGTCCAAACAGCCCAGCTGCTGCTGGAATGTCCATGCCCTGCAGAGTCGCCCCCATCTCCTCCCCACCCTCTCCCCTCCATACCATCCCGGCCCACTGGGAGAGGGGACAAAAGGAGTCTCACTGGGAGAGACTGTCGGTCCCATCCACCTGGCTCCTAGCAGGGCCTCACTGATGCCCCATCCCTGCAACATCTCCAGGGGAGAAAAGCCTGGCCCCCTGGGAGTGGGGTCCCTGAGATGCCATGTGAGAAATATTGAGGAGAGGGGCCAGACAAAGCCCATCTCAGCCTGCAAGCAATCCTGTCTGCTCTCCCCAGGTGTGCTGGTTCTGCCCAAGAGCCTTTCTTCTTCCTCCGTTCCCCTCCTCTCCCCTCCCTTCCCCTCCTTTCTTCTCTCTCCCTCGCTCTCTCTGTCTCTGTCTTCCTCCCTTGCTTCTTTGTTTCAGTAAACATTAATTTTTTTCTGTGTTTGACGCTGGGCTTGAGTGTGCCGCATGGAGAGCTGTGGGGATGTGACATCCAACCTCTGCAGCTTCCCGTCCAGGGGCCCCCCTGTCGGAGCAGAGACCTGGAGCAGAGCATCACTGACTGCGCCCAGGGCCAGCCAGGGACCCATCTGCCGGGGCGGGGCCGGGGGCGGGCCGGGAAGCTTTTCTCCACCAGACTCTCTGTTCCAGGCACAGTGCCAGGGCCCAAGAGCTCTAAGGGCCTATGAAAATGTTTAAGGCCCAGGAAAACAATTTATTTGGCTTCAAATAAAAAAGGAAAGCTGCAAAGTTGAAATTGATAAACGTTTAATCAAATGTCTACAAAGCATAATATTATCAACTGCTCAACCATCCACTCCAACTCTGCTTTTGCATAGTTACATATAATTTGTATTTAGTGTGCGATGTTGGGACATTTTAATATGTTTGATCTAATGGGGGAAGGAGTTTTTAAAAGCAAAAAGGTCTGGGGCTGGAAAGTTCTTAAAAGAACAATGGTGGGGGAGGGTGGGGTGAGCAGGGGCAGGGGCTGGGAGAGCAGAGACTTCTCAGAGGAGGGGCATGGGGCTGGAAGGCTGCAGAGGCTTCTCCAGCAGAGGGAAGGGCATTCCTGGCAGGGGAACAGCATGTGGAAAGGACCATCACCTGGCAGGGCCTGAGGAACCCGGACCACTCACTCTGCGGGCAGCAGAAAGTGGGGTGCAGGCGGGGAGGGGAAGCACAGGTGTTCTTTCCCTTCTTGAGCCTCTCTCCATTCCTGGCACCTTCTTCCCCATCACTGAGGCCCGGCTCCACCCTCATTCTCACAGAGCTGGGCTGGGTCTCCCCCAGGCCCTCTGGGTCTCCCCACTGACCACTCAGGCCTGGCTCCAGCTGCCTGGTCCTGGGAACCCATGTCTGCTCACAGGGCTGCATCCCTGCTCTACTCATGAGGGAGCTCAGGTGTAGAGAGAAAGGGAGAGGAAACAGAAACCCTCCAGAGGCACAGACTCTAAACTCGCTCCTTGGGTCATTTGTGGAGACAAGTCCATTCCTTGTCTCTTCTCCCCAGCCCAGAGCTTCAGCTCAAACATCCCTCCTGCTCATTTAAGAGAAAATAATGCAATGACAAGCCCAGTTTGCAGCTGACATCCATTCTCTGTCCAGCTCAGAACGCCTCTAGGCTGGAGTCTTGGAAGTCCCCGTCCCCCTGGGCTCTCAGAGTGAAAGCCCGGCCTTCCTGGGGCTGGGTGCTCCATGTAGTAGGACCCCCCCCATCTCGTCAGTGCAGACCCACCAGAGCTTGCACGGGGGACAGCAGTGGGGGCAGTGTGCTTCCTGTCTTCCAGAAAGGCCACTCTGGCCAGGCAGGGGGTGGAAGGGAGGCAACCTGGCCCAGCCCAAGGAGCTTGTGGCCGCCGGGTTAGGGCCCCCTCACTCTGCCCCTCCAGCCAGCCTGTCTGCAACTGAGCCCAGAGCCCGCCATCGCTGTGGGTGAAATGCTGCCTTTTCCTGGCTCTTTGGTTTTTCTCCCAAACTGCAAGTTCTCTCTGAGTCCAGAGGGAAAGGGGGGGGCTGCGGGAGGCAGAATGCCAGAGCAGTGAGCTTGGGAGCTGGGAGGGGGGCTGTCGGGGGGTGCTGGGGAAGTAGAAAGAGCAAATCCTGGACCCAGGAGGCTCTGCCGCTCCTGCGGAGCCTCGTTAGACAGGTTGGTTCGCCTCTCTGGGCCCGTTTTCCCCAACTTTGCCCACATCACTGTGTTGCCATAGAAACTGCTCCCTCACCCTGTGGAAATTCGAGTCTGAGCTGGTGCCTGGCAGTCAGGGAGAGGCCAATAGTATTAGCGGCCGGAAGAAGAATAGGAATAGTAATTATAGCAATTCTCTTTGTTACTGTTGTTACTAGTTTATACCGTGTCAGTACTGCCTGTAGATTCAGGGCAAGCAGGAGGGCCCCTCAAGCCCTTCCTGGTCTGACCCAGCCCTCTCCTCTCCCTTCAGTTGCACAGAACTCCCCTCCTCCTGTTTTTTCGGGCCCCCATGCCATCGGGCATGCTGTTCCCCTGCCTGGAAGGTCCTCCCATCATCTTCCCCCGGCACACTCGGACTCTGCCTCCATGAATCAGCTCAGACACCACCTCCTCCTTGAAGCCGGTTCAGACCGCTCCTCCCCACCCCTCCCGGAACCGCCCCCCGCCCCGGGTTGCAGCACCTTCTCTGGGCTCCCACAGTAACTGATACATTCCTGTCAAATCTCTGATCACCCAGCACTAGAACCATCACTTACATACCCCCCTCCCTGGGGCGGGGACTTCCGCCACTGTCTTTCCTTCCCTGTGTCCCTGGTCCCAGAGCTGCATGTGGCACAGCGTGGGTGATCACGAGTGACTACGGAGCAGATAAACAAGGCACGGTGCCAGGGTCTAGGTCCTGCGTGATCCGCCCCGACTGCCCTGTCTGAGCCTCGGTGTCCCCCATCTGTGATATGGGTGTGCTACCTTGTGGCCTCCCCCCTCCACCCCGGGAGCACAGGAAACGCTGGTGTCCTTAGGCCCGCGGCCCAGGCACCTGAGTGCGAGGAAGGGATGCTCTCATTAATTAGGCTCCTCAGTTCTGGCGCCCGGTCTCTGGGGAGAGGAGCCAAGCGGGTAATGAGGGTTGTCAGGGGAGACGGAGAGCGGGCTGCAGTCCACGCCAGCGCCGCCCCAGAGCAGCGGACCCGGGCTGCGGGCGGCGGAGGGGCCCTGGGACGGGGCCGGCGGGTGGGCGCCTGCTCCCGGGGCCGAGAAGGACCCGCTCCCTCCGCCGGGGGTGGCGCCCCCGCGGCGGTGCCGGCTCCGGCCCCAAGGTGGCGCTGCAGGCTCTCGCAAGTGCCGCTCCGCCCGGAGCCCGCGGGCGCCTGGGCAGGGGAGGGGTCCGGAGGGAGCAGAGGGGCGGGGGAGGGAGAGAGGGGGGAGGGGGGAGCTGAAGGAATGGAGGAGAGCACTGAGAGAGGCGGGGAGTCCAGAGCAGGGACGGGAGAAAATGCTAGGGAGGGGAGGGGAGGGGAGGAGGGGCTTCTTCCAGGTCAGGGGCTGGAGGAGCCAGATCCTCCTGGAACTCCGCCCCCCACAGGCCCCCATGACTACAGAGCAGTCCCTTTGTCCCTTAACTCCCTACATCTGTCCAGGGCTCCCGAGGGCCCTCAGGATGAAGTCCAGACTGCACAGCCCAGCCCACCCATCCTCTGTGACCTGACCCCAGTGCACCCTCAGCTTCCTCTTTCTCCACCTTCCCACCCCCCACTTGCACCCTTGCACCCCAGGCCCCAGCCAGGCAGAGCCACCTGCCACTTCCAAGGGGCCCCCCTCTCCCTCCATGTGGGACCTTTGCGGGTGCCAGGTTGCTGCTGCCAGTACTAATCTTGTCCCCCATTTACCCTCCTCCTGGCTCCCCAGCCTTCTCCTTTGGTCTCAGCATGATCACCTCCTCCCAGAGGTCCTCCCTGACACTGCTGTCCAGGGTCTGGTTTTCCGCTGGGCTCCCCGGCCCTCCTGCATCTCCCCCATCTGGGCACTGATGACTCTGGGTTGTGATGGGTTCCACTGTTTCCCCAGCCAGACGGGGCGGTGGGTGCTCCCTGAGGCAGGGACTCACCTCATCCCCCTCGGCATCCTGGGGCCAGCCCAGGGGCTGAACAGAAAGGTGGGCTGCAGAGGGTGCCTGTGGGATGTGTGAATGATCCGATGAGGGGCCAAGTGTGGGAGCAAAGGAAGAGAGACAGGGAGTAGGGGGAAGAGCACAAAGCAGGGAGGAAAGGGATTGAAAGAGAGGCACTGAGGAACCCAGGCCCCAGGTATGCAGGGACCCTCGGGGCTTCAGCACTGCCTGCCCGGCTGTGATCTCCCTCCTGATCAGGGTCAGCTGGCCGCCTGGCTCTGGACCCCAGATCATAGGGGAGTTCTTCCTTATTGTTGGGGTACAGGTAACTGAACCTACTTGGCTGCAGGGGAGAGGGGGTTAGTAGGACTCACATGTCTCAGATGCCACAGTCAAAGAATGCAGCCGAAACTACTGAGGCACCAGGACCTGGACCAGGGACAGGGGCACCCACTGGTCAGAAGGCAGGCTCTCTCTGGCTCGCTCTCTCTCTCTCTCTGGCTCTCTCTAGCTTTCTCTCTCTGTAGGACTTGCATTCCCTCCCCTCCTCAGTATCTGGCAGACTTGAGTTTTATTTGCCATCAGCTCAAATGACCAAGGGACCCAACTAGCCCCTTTTAGGCTCAGTTTCAGATTTGCACAACAGATACCCTGATTGTCCCAGCTGGGGCAGGTGTCCCCCACCCAGTCACTATGGGGAGGGGAGTGGGAAACAGGTCAGGGTCTCAAAGTACAAACAAGGCCGCTGGGGGAGTGGGGGCAGGGAACACCATTGGCATCCTCACCATGACCTCCGTCTGGTGTCAGGTGTGCAGGACCTGCTCTTTGCCTGATACTCAGAAGACCCCTTCACATCCTAGTCAAGCATCACCAACCAGTGCTTGGATTCCCATTTTACAGATGGGAGACCTGAGGCTCACTGCCCTGTGCTCTTTCCATCCCCCATGCTCCCAGATTCTGTTTCCTCCTCTGCCAATATCCTGTTGGGTTTCCTTGGTCCAGCCCTCTGTCTTCTCTGGGACTCAGTTTCCCACTCTGTAAAGTGGGGAAGACAGAGAGAGCTACCAAGCCCCTCTCAGCTCCGACACCTGGGAGTCACTTTGCTCCATCTGGAAGCAGCCAGCAGCTTCAGCAAAGCTCGTGATCTGTGCCCTTCCCTCCCCATGATTGTGTGCTGTTTGGGGCCCTTGGAGAAGCCCCCGAATAAATGTTAATAATGCAGAGCTGCCTTCATGTCTGAGAAAGCAGATGAATCATTTCCTGCTTTCCTCCTGGGCTCAGGATTGTAGCAGAGAACACGCTGGATCTTTGGAGAAGATGCCAAGAGACCTGGGTTGATGGGGGTCTCATTGCTGGGGCAGAGCCATGGAGCGGCTGCCCCCCTGGCTGCCTTGGGGGCTGAACCCCACTGCTCCAAAGCCAAGCCTGTACCAGAGGCTTGGGGTACAGTCCCGGTCCTGCCACGTCCTCGCTGTGCGGCTCCCGCTGCCTCCCCTGGAAGGTGGCCGTGTCTACCGGGCAGGGATGGAGGAGGCAGGGTGTGGAGGGCCCGGTTCTCGCCCCACTGAGCCCTGCTGGGACTCACCTTCCCCGAACTCGTGCTGGTCATGTGTGGGTGTGCCTCTGTGTCCCCACCCCCTGTGAAGGGCAGGGCCATTCCAGGTCTCAGTCAGCTTCTCCAGAGCTGGCACAAGGCCCGGTGCTTTCGAGAGCATTTGTCCAGCTCATGGAGACCTGCTTCCCAGCCCTCTCCCCCTCCAGGGAGCCTTCCAGAAGCCACACTTGTGGCTCTAGCTACAGCCGGTGAGACCAGAGTAGAAAAGGAAAAAACAGATCCAAGTTGGGCCAGGCAGGTTCTCTCTCCTAGGAATCTGGGCTTGGGACTGAGGGAATCTGGCTCCATCTGGGATGTTCTCTCCAGTGGAGACGTATGTGTGCAGGAGCTGTGGGCGGCCATCTTCCATTTGATGGAACTGCAAGGAAAGGGAACTGCTCCACCCTGGCCCTGTTTCTTTCCTGCTGACACAGTCAGCCTGTGGGCAGCACCTTTCTCTGCAGGACTGAAGGCTACCTTCAAAGTCAAGGGCAGGAGCAACGGAGGTCATCATCCCCAAACCCCTTCCTTAAACTGCTGAGGGAACAATATTCCAGGAAGCGGTAGAGACCAGCCCAGATCACGCGGCAAGCTTCGGACTTGACAGTGTGTCATTAAGTGGATAGAGTCCACAGAAACCACAGTGGGCATCATGCGAAGCTCTGGGTACAAGGCTAAGTCAGGCGGACGTGACCTCCATCCCCATGGCATTCACGGTGTAAGATGCGAGAGAAGCCACACATTTTCTGTGAACCGTGGGGTGTGTACCATGAGGACTGAACTGCCTTGGAGTCAGGGAAGACTTCCCAAGAGAGGAGGATGAGCCTGAGCAGTGAGTTAGTGCATGCTCGAGTCTGCACACATCTAGGGGCAGGCGTGCTGCAGGCAGGAGCGGTGTGCGCAGGCTGATGGGTCTTTGAGGGCCTGGAGCACGGTGAGGTGGGGAGGGCTGGGGGGGGTCACTGGAGGACCAGAGGGGCACGTAGGGCCGTGGGAGGAGCTTGACTCACATTCAGGACCCTCCGACTCTGGACACCTCCGGTTTCGATCCCTCCCTGGTGGTGGCTGTTTCTGCATGGTGGGCCCCTCACCAAACCCAAGAAAGACAACATAGGTTAGACCCTCGGTTTGCCTAAGGGCCACAGAGCAAACAAGGAGGAAAATAAGCCAGCATTGGGCAGTGGTTTGCCATTTGCCATTTGCGAAGCTCTTTTCACACCTGTGCCTTCCTTTGGTCCTGAGCACTGTCCTCAGTGCGCAGATGAAGAAACTGAGGTGCAGGAGGGGCCTAAGGCCTCCTAACTGGTGGGGCCAGAAAACAGATCTGAGTCCACATCTGTTTAATTCCCAAACTGCATCGCCCCCGTCCCCCGCCCCTTCACTGGACTGCCAGGCAGGCTTTTAACTGGGGAGGCTAGGGTGACGTCCACCCCAGGATGTGGGTTTTAATCTGTTTGGGGAAGGAGAAAGGAACAGGAACCAGATGGCAGGGGAGGTGGGGGAGAGGAAAGGCCGGTGTAGGACCTGGGGCAGGGAGGCTCGGCAGGTGCGTCAGCTCGTCAGGGCGAACAACAGCAGCTGCATTTACTCGAGCCCCTACGACACGCCTGGCCTTTGCTAGGTCCTGGGATGTGTCATCTCGTTTACTCCATAGATGACCGGGGCCGCGGCACTCTCACAGCTAGTTAGCGGTAGAGTCGGGACCACACCCAGGTCGGCCTGAACCCAAGGGCTCACTGCCCCACCTCAGATGGTGCTTCTGCTGCCCAAATGTCTCCCTGGCCGTGTGCTGACCTTCTCTGCGCCTCTGTTTCTTCATCTGTAAAACAGGGATGACAGTACCTATTAAGCATGAAGAAGGCACTTTTGTTCATCAGAATTCTTCTTAGGAAGAGTGTAATATTTGTCTAAAAAGGGAAATCCATGTGGTGACCAAAGCCAATACCTCAAGGGTTTGGAGCCAACTGATGCCAAGACTTTCTAGAAGGAAGAGGGTAAAAGCAGTCTGCATGAGAGAAGGAGGTCTGCTTCTTCCAGAGAAAGGAGGTGTGGACTAAGCGAGGTATTGTAGTCTCCCCGCAGATTTGCAATAAAGCTAATAAATTCAGAAATGCTTGGTGTGGGTGGGTATTTAGAAACCAGTGATGGAGCTGAGCTTTGCACTTGAAATATCCCAGAATGAAAGGGAGACCCAGCCAGGTAGACAGAGGAGCCCACATGCAGGAGGAGTCCTGGGACTCGGGACCGCCAGTGGCCACAGACTCTCCAGGACCAGGCACACTCGCTTCTCCCAGGGACGAGGGCACCCCAGCTGGCACCTGGTTTTCCTGACCTCAGTAGTCACAGCTACCTGCTTGCCATCCCCTTAAACCTCCTGAAGTCATGTATCTACCTCCTCACACGTCAAGCCTCCTGTTGCCCCCTGGGTTCCATCCTCTGCTGCCTCCGCACTGTCATCTTCATCACCTTTGCAAAGTGAGCTCTGACCTCCCCCGGGTGAAAAACAAAGCAAGGCAAAGCAGAGAAACCAAGCCCTCCCCCAGCCCCAGTGCCCCCCCTGCAGCACTACCCTCCCTCCCCTCGAGCAAGTTGACTGCACCGCTTTCTCCACCTCCTGACCTGGCGCCTTTTGAGCTGCACCTGCCACCGCTTCCTGACTTGTCAAGGTCACCAGGGTGACCTCCCCAGTGCCGCCTCTTACGCGTCTCTGCTGGGAGGTACATGCCACGGGGACCCATGCCCCTCCTTCTGGAAACACTGTGACTCTGTGACACTGCCTGCCTTCCTTCCCATCTGCCTGGCGCACCTGCCTCAGTCTCCCTCGCTGAACCCTCCTGCCCTGGCCCTCAGGGCTCAGGCCAGCTTTCCCTGGTGGGGAGACCCCTCTTTCCTCTGTCGAGCCCGTCAATTCCGGCGGCTATTTTTAACAGCTTCATGGAGATATAGTTGACATGTGATAAACTGAACGTATTTAAAGTGACATATTTAAAGACATAATTAAAGTGATAATTCGATAAGTTTTGACATAGGTATATATTCAGGAAACCATCACTACAATCAAGACAATGAAGATATCCATCATCCCCCAAATTTCCCTCCTGCTTCTTTGTCATGTCCCTCGAAAGCCTCTCCCCTCTCCCCAGGCAACCACGGATCTGCTTTCTGTCGCTACAAGTTAGCTTACATTTTCTAGAATGTTATGTCAGTGGAATCAAAGGGGATATTCTCTCTTTTTTGCCTGGTTTCTTTCACTTAGCACAATTCTTTTTAGATTCACTCGTTTTCATGTGTGTGTCAAGACTTTATTCATTTTTATAATGGAGTAGTATTCTATTGCATGGATATACAATTCATCTGTCCATTTTTCTGTTGATGGACATTCGGGTTGTTTTCTGTTTTGAGATATTACAAATAAAACAGCTAGGAACATTCACATATAAGTCTTTGTGTAGACATATGTTTTCACTTCTCTTGGGTAAATACCTAGGGGGTGCATGGCTAGTTCTTAAGGCATAGGTAAGTTTTACTTAAAAAAAAAAAAACAAAACCCTATCCACTTTTCCCAAGTGACTGTTACCATTTCACACTCTCTCCAGCAGCATAGGAGAATTCCAGTTCCTCCACAGGCTCACTAACACTTGGTCTGGTCGGTCTTCCTAGTTTCAGGTGAGTGGTGTTGGGATCTCACTATGATTTTATCACACGTGACCCTAAGCATCAATGACGCTGAGCATTTTTCATGTGCTTATTTCCCATCTGTATATGTCCTTTAGTGAAGTGTTTGTTCAAATCTTTAGTCTTTTTTTTTTTAAATCGAGTTGTTTATTTTCTTATTATTGAGTTACCAGAGTTCTCTAAATATATTGCCTACAACTGCTTTTTGTATTTGCAAATATTTTCTCTGGCTTGTCTTTTCATTCCCCTAATAGTGTCTTTTGAAGAACAGAACTTTTATATTTTTATGAAGTCCAGTGTATCAATCTGTTCTTTTATGGATCATGTTTTTGACATCCTATCTAAGAAATCTTTGCCTGTCCCCAGGTCACAAAGATTTTCTCCTATGATTTCCCCTAGAAGTTTATAGGTGTAAGTTTTATGTTTAGATTTATAGTTCATTTGAAGTTAAGTTTTGTAAATGGATCCAATTTCAAAATTTTGCCTCTAGATTTCCAATTGTTACAGCATCATTTGTTGAAAATATGATCTCTCCCCTACTGAAGTACGTTTGCACTGTTGTCAAAAATCAGGTCTCCAAATATGTGTGAGTCTGCTTCTGGATTCCATTCTATCCCATTGGTCTATTTGGCTGCCTTAATGTCAGCCTTATACTTTCTTGATTTTAATGGCTTTCTAGTAAGTCTTGAAACCAGGGAAGGTTAGCCCTCCATCTGTGTCCTTTTTCTTTAGATTTCTCTTGGCTCTTCTAGGCCTTCTGAATTTTCATATGAATTTGAGAATCAGACTCTAAACCTTTACAGGAGAAAGGATTCTGGGATGTTGATTGGGACTGTGTTTCACCTAAAGATCAATGTGGAGAGAATTAACATATTAGCAGTATTGAGGCTCCTGAGCCATGCACATGGTACATCTCTATATTCCTTTGGTATTTCATCTCTCTCAGCAGTGTTTTATACTTTGAGGGGTATAGGTCATACACATCTTTTGCCAGACTTATTCCCAAGTACTTTATATTTTTTGATGCTATTGTAAAGGGTATTACTTCATTAATTTCAATTTTGGTTGTTTGTTGCTAGTATATAGAAATATAATTGATTTTTACACATTAATTTTGTATCATGCAACCTTGCTAAACATGCTATTTCTAGTAGCTTTTTAAGAGATTCCATTAGATTTTCTATGTAGATGATTATGTCACCTGCAAGAAAAGGCAATTTTACTTTTTTGTTCCCAATCTGAGTGCTGCTTCTTATTTCTTTCCTCCTCCTCCTCCTCCTCCTCCTCCTCCTCCTCCTCCTCCTCCTCCTTCTTCTTCTTCTTCATATTGTTGAGCCAGCTGAAACTTCCAGTACAGTGTTGAATAGAAGTGGGCATCCTATTCTTATGTCTTGATCTGAATGTGAAAGCATTCAGTCTTTTACCATAATGTACGATGCTAATTCTGGGATTGTCATAGACACCCTGTCCCTGGGTCAGGCTGAGGAAGTGTCCTCTGTTCCTACTCTGCTGAGACTTGTCACCAAGAATGGAGGTTGGATTTTGTCACATGCTTTTTTTTGCATCTATTGAGTTGGTCATATGGTCTTTCCTTCTTAATTGTTAAATAATGAATTTATTTGCTTGATTTTTTAATATTAAACCAGTCTTACATTCATAGGATGACTCTCCCCCCGGGTCATGATTATCATATAAGATTATCATAAGCTCCTTGTGCTATTATGTATCATTGGATTTTATTTGATAAAATAATGTTGAGAATTTTTACATCTTTATTTTTGTGGGTTCTTGGCCTGTCGGTTTCCATTCTTGTAATGTCTTTGTCAGGTTTTGGTATCGGGATGATGCTGGCCTCATAGGTCTTATTTCTAGAATTATAGAATTGGTATTATTTCTGCAGAATTCATATTATTTCTTCTTTAAATGTTTGATAGAATTTACTAGGGAAGCTGTCTGGGGCTGGACTTTTCTTTATGGGAAGGCTTGGACCTACAAATTCAGTTTATCGAGGAGGTAAAGGAACACTCGGGCTCTGTGTTTCTTCTTGAGTGGGCTTTGGTAGTTTGAGTCTTTCAAGGAATTTGACCTTTTCATACTAAACTGCCAAATGTACTGTCGGGACATCGTGACTAATATTAATATCTATAGAATATGTAGTGATGTCACCCTCTTATTATTAGTAAGAGTAATCATCTTTTCTCTCTTTTTCTAACTGCTCACTCCGCATGTGTATTTGTCATGTTATGGATCTTCTCAAACTACCAGCTCTTGGTTTCATGATTTTCTCTATTGTTTTTCTGTTTCCAGTTTCACTCGTATCAGCTCTCAGCTTTATTATTTGCTTTTAATTTGCTGTTTTTTTTCCGAGTCTCTTAAGGTGAGATGTGAGGTCATTTATCTGAAGCTTGTCTTCTTGTCTAATACAGGCATCCAGGGCTGCACATTTCCCTCTGATTGTTTCAGTTGCATCCCATACATTTTGATAGGTTATATTTTTATTTTCATTCAGGTTAAAGTACTTTCTTAGGGCCTTGTCAGCTCTGGTGGCCCCTGAGTCACTGTGGTGCATGCGTGGAGAGCAGACCTGGCCCTGAGACTATGGCCGGTCACTCACTCTCTAGTGAGTGAGTCTGAAGACGTTGGTTTCCCCACCAATCCCAAGAATGGCTCCCGATGGTCCTTCCAGTTCCACTGTCCTCTGAGGAGGCTCTATTTAATCCCCTCATTTCCTGAGTAAAAAGCCGGACTCCCCCCGCCCCCCCGCCCCCCGCCGCCCGTACATCATTCATGGTCAGGGCCAAGGCAGACCTAGAACCCCTGCCCCCTGAAGTGTGGTGGAGAGGCCTTTAGCATCCCAAGTGACAGTCCCCAACACAGCCTACGGGTCAGTTCCCTCATGCCAGTGATAAGCTCCTTGTGCTATTTGCTCTTTTAATCCTGAAGTAGGTACAGGTCTTATGGCCATTTTGCAGATGTTCAAATCAAAGCTCAGAGGTATGATGCTTCCTGCTCCAGGTTCCACCCGGAGGAAGGAGGAGTGTGGGCTCACATCTGGGTCTGTCTGACCCACGCCGGCTCTTCACCACTAAGCCGTTCTTGGTCTCCTGCCCCTTCTCCACCAGCAGCAACGTGCCCTTCCTGCCCCCGGGGTTGTATGGTCACAGCCGTGGCGAGAAGGAACAGAGGAGCAGAGGGGGAAGATGTGGAGGGGTGGGAGGAAGGAAGGGAGGAGACAGAGCAAGAGGGAGATGCTTTCTGATTATGAAAAAGTCTTTTGACCTTTTCATGTTCATTTAATGAATTCGAAAGGGGTTGAACGTTGGTGCACTTGCCTTTAAGTATAAATGCAGATTAATGAGGGAAAATCTGCTTTGCTAAACTTGGAAATCATGGAGATCAAATCGAGCATGATATTAAGTCTGATAATGCCAACCCCCAGGGCTGTAGCCGGCGCCCGAGCGTGAGTCCTGTGCGCTCCAGGCCGCCCGCGTCCTCAGGTCCTGCGAAGGAGCAGGGGCCTCCCCGCATTAGGGGCGAACTCGATGGAAAGGCCCGGGGGGGTCTTTGTGGTCCACCCACCTTTCCGTCTTTATTTTAAGAGCTGACCGGTCATGATGTGCTGAACTTTGGCAACACGACAGAGCAGAACGGAGACCCCCACGGTGCCGGCAGGGGTAGTGGGGCCTCAGCGAGGCAGAGCGTGAGCAGAAGGCGACTCCACCACAGATCACATCCCTATGGCTCCCAAACCCGGGCCCACGTGTCTGCTCTGAGCGTCAGTTTCTGTGCCCCCGCAGCGGGCCTCAGCGCTCCCTCCGTGGCGGGAGTAATGAGGACTAAGTAGGAGAATGCACATTAGTCAGTATTTATGGATGCTCTCTGTGGACTGAGCCTGGGCAAACATCAGGCCGGAAGCAGGAAGCAGGCTGGAGGGCCACTGGCCCCCGACCCCCCATTCGGGACTCACTAGGACCCGTGGGGCTAAAGCCAGCTGAAGTCACCTAGGAACGAATGGGTCAGTGGTTCCAAAACTGGGTGGGCGGGGTTTGTGCCCCCTGGGTCACGAATGTCACCGAGCATTGGCTCTGGGCACCCCTCAAAGTGTAGTCCGTGGGCTAAGTCCCTCAGTCCTCCCAGCACACCCTCCAGAAGGGGCCATCAGGGTCCACAGATGAGGTGTCACCCAGCACTGACCACCAGGTGCCACCTCGGCTGCGTCACTCTGGCGCCTGCGCTCCTAACCCCGAGCTTCACTGATGCACCTGCTGTGTCTCTCAGTGTGGCCTCCACCGGCCCCACAGCATTTCCATCATGAAAAATACCCTCTCGTTTTACAGGCTCAACCAAGTGCCACCTGCTCTGAGGAGCCTTCCCTGATCTCTGCTCCAGGAGCACCCCATCCCGGGGCAGAGTCTCTGTGAAAGCATCCGTCTCTGGCTTGCTTAGGGTTCATCCATGTGTCCTTCTCCCCCTCTAGACAATAAGTCCCCAGAGGGTGGTTCCTGGTGGCATCCATCAGCCCTGATGGGGAACCTCATTGTTTAACTGAAATTGCACCGCTCCAGGGAAGGGGGCTGGTTGGAGATCCCCTCATTCCAATAATCTCTGGGTGCCCTTGGTCCAATCACTTGACTCTATAAACCCCGAGTTGCCTCCAAGTCAGGTAGGGTGGGGACAGTTGATGTCCTCAGATCCCTCCTAATGAAAATGTATAATTGTATTCATTCTGCGAAGACACCTCAGTGCCCTGATGCCCTTCCACGCTCTGCCCCCCAACCCTGCTCTACTTTCCTCACGACTCTTACTGCCCCTGAGGCTCCATAGTCAGATGTCTGTCTGTTCCTTTTCCCTGCACTGGAATGCCAGTCCCACCAGCAGGGAACTGGGTCCATCCTGCTCACCATGGAGTCCCTTGCCCAGCAGAGTGGGCCTGCACACAGGAGGTGCTCAAAAAGTGTTTGCTGAATGTGTGATCTGATTAATGAATGGCTGGTTAATGCCATGGGGTCTGAAGTTGGGCAGGTCTGGGTTCAAGCCTTGTTTCGTTTCCCAAGCTCCCCTGTGTCCCTGAGCAGGTGGCTTCTCTGTCTCTTCGCTAATGCAGAGCCATTAGAAATAGCTCCTCCCTCCTAAGATGGGGTAACAACAGCCTGAGACTGAGCACAGCACCCGGCACCAAGGAGCGCCCAGGAAACGTTCTCCCTATGGCTACATGCAAGCTGTTCTCACGGGCTTCAAGCGGTGGGACTTGGAGCAAGCAGGTCCCCTCTGAGACTCAGTGTCCCCATCTGTGAAGTGGGAACACTGACCCCTATCCTGGAAGATGGCTGTAAAGGCTCAGTAAGATGATGAGGATGGCAGCTAGACCGATTTCATGCCTTCTACGCGTTCAGCCCTCGGTTTATACAAATTAATGCATTTCATCTTTATTGCAACCCTAAGAGGTGGTGGCAATATTCTCTCCATTTCACACTTGAGAAGCTAAGGCACAGGAGAGGGAAGTAACCGGCTCTGGGGCACCACCAGCGAGCAGGGCGCAGAGTAAGCACGCTGCAGCCTCAGGCTGGGTCCTCGGTGCTATGCGGGTGCTGTCCGCCCACCCAGCTCAGTCCTCCCCCTGCCCCCCAGCTGGGCCAATCTCCTCTTAGAGGCTCAGCGCCCCCCCACAACCCCCCCCACCCCCGGGGGCAGGCGATGTTTTCTCCACTGCTGGCTCTTCAGTCATTTTTCTGTTTTTTTAAAGGAATTGGACACTTGGGTCCAGGAGAGAAGACAGAGGGAGGAGACAGACAGGTGGAGATTTGAGCTGATGGGAAAGTGGATACCGTGCATGGATCGATAACAGAGAAACAGGGAAACCAGCAGTGTTTTCTCTGTGTATTCATTTGTCAGGGCTCTAATGGATTCTCAAGTCTTTGCAAGACTTCTACAGAGTGAAATGAGGAGCTTTGCGGGTGGGACAGTCCAGCTGTGGGCAAGGAAGGGGAAGGACCAGAACGAACGCCCTGCTCGCAGGGGCGACGCCGGGGACTCTGCAGGAAATGGGGGCCCTCGCTGAGCACCTGAGGAGTGCGAGGAAGTGGGCAGACGACCGAGAACCAGAGAGGTCAGCCCTGTCCCGATGAGGAGAAGAGGGGGCCTTATCAGAAGCACGAGACAGAACTGGTTCATCGACCCGCTGCCACGCTGGCGCAATTTTGCAAGCTTCCCTGGGGTTACCGGTCCCCTGGGGTAAATTGTCCCACTGTCATTCATGCGAGGGAGCCATGAAGCAAGGAGGTTTGCACACACCTACAGCTCCTGAGTCTTTGAGCTTCCTCAGCCAAGAGCTTCACCCAAGTTACTCTCTTGCTGGGGAGGGGCGGGGGCAGCAGGCAGCTCCAGGGGCCAAGGTGATAAGCATACAGCTGACCTTCCCAGGGCCTGTGGCCAGGTCCTTCTGCAGGGCAGAGGAGGGAGCGGGGGGGCACTGAGAAGAGGCGGGAGAGCAGAGGGTGGGGAGCGGTGCTGGGGAAAGGCCAGGAAGACACTGGCTTTCCGGTGTCAGCCAATCAGAAGGGGCTGTGCTGTGTGTATGATGAGAGAGAGAGAGAGAGGGAAACTTCCCTGTCATCCCCGACTACACACACACACACACACACACACACACATACATGGGCATGATATGCACACATAAGCATGTGCACAAAGGTACACTCGTGGGCACAGGTGGACACACACACGTATATGCGTGCATGCACACGCTCATACACCCCTTCACACATTCGTGTGCCCACGCACGGACACAGAGGCAGGCACTTCACACTTCTCTCCTTCATGGAATGTGTTACATCCCAATTCCACATCTGTTGGTGCGACCAGTAGATGATCGTGTTCCCCCCACGAGACTGGGAGCTGCTCTGGGAAAGCGACGATGGCCGGCGCGGGGCTGGGTTACTCGCTACTTTCCTCCCCGTGGCCAGGACAGTGCCCAGCACGAAGCACACCAAGCGACACGCGGCCGGTAGGGACGGGCGGCCGGGCGGGGTGGGGCTTGGGCGGCGGGCCAGCGGGGACAGACCATGCACAGTGGAGAGGGACTTGCGCATGAGCTCGGCTGGAGCGTTTCTGAGGGCCTGGGCGGGGGCGGGGTGGGGGGGGAAGCCCTTCGTTTCACTCAGCAGGCTTGTTACTTCAACATCTTGTTTGTGCTACTTTTTTCAACAAAAATCCGCACAGAGGTTGGGACCCGGAGCCCAGAGAGTGAGGGCTGATTGGTTAATGCATGGGTTCCAGTTTTCTCAGAGGCTCTACTCAGCGCCACCTTTGATGAGGCTTTGATGAGGAGTCCCCACACTTAGCATGGCTCCTGGAGAGCGTGATAACAATGGCATTTATTGAGCACTTACTGTATGCCCGGTGCCTAAGCCAACACCTCCCATCCGCTAACCTGTTGGATCATCGCCACGACAGCTTCCAGAGAAGCGCTAGCCCTGTTTCACAGATGGGAGGTTGAGGCACAGAGAGGTGTGGCCACTTGCTCAAAGCCTCACAGCTTCGCAGTGGAGGGTAGTGAAGCCTGGACTGAAGAAGATGATGAAGGCATTCAGCAGGTGCCTGATAAATGGTCTCCTTCTACACATGCACCTCATGGTGACCCATTAAGGTGGCTGAGACCAGAACGAACCGGAAGGAGCCTCAGTGGTCGCACTGGAAGGGGCTTACATCATTGACTCTGCAAGTCCCATTTTCAGACAAGGAAACCGAGGCCCCAGGTTGTTGGGGTTTGGGTCATTCATGAGCCAGTGTTACTTCTTCACCCACAGCTATGGTTCAAATGTCCTTTCTAAATTTAAAAATAATATAATTGGGGCGTCTGGGTGGCTCAGTCAGTTAAGCGTCTGCCTTCGGCTCAGGTCATGATCTCAGGGTCCTGGGATCAAGCCCCGCGTCAGGCTCTCTGCTCAGTGGGGAGCCTGCTTCTCCCTCTGCCTGCCACTCTCCCTGCTTGTGCTCTCTCTGTCAAATAAAATAAAATTTTAAAAAAGTAAAAAGATAATAATAATAATCATCATCATCAGTAAAGAGAAATGGACAAGCAAGAAAGTAGCTCCCAAGTAACCCGTGGGACAGGCTGGCCCCTACCCACTTGTCCCAAGAGCCCATGGAGAAGATCAAGGCTCTTCTCTCTAAGGGGATGGAGGCTGAGGGTAGTGTCCACATGTGGCCTTTCTACAGCGGGGCCACCCACACAACTCCCCACCTCACCCTTCCATTGTTCCTCACACCCCACTCACCCCAGCCCTGCAGGGCATCCACACCTTCTCTTCACCTCTGCTCAGACATGGTCCTGTATTCACCTCCAGAGCCCTCTGCCTCTGCTCTTCACACTTAGACTCAGGCCCCTCCCCCAGTGCCTGCCCACACACCCAGCTGCCCCTCAACCTGGAAAGGGGAGAGAGAGCCCCCCTTCGGACCCTCCCAGCCCAGCAATTGTGGCCAGAGTGATGAGAGGTCCGGTCTCCTGCCTGCTCAGAAAATAACAGCCCCGCTCCTATGACATGGACTTCTGGCTATGATCATAGGCTTTTACAGTCTCTCCCACGTATTTGGGAAAGAGCATATCTATTACTTTAAACAAATAAAAATAGGCACAAGCCAGCCAGAAAAGTCAAAAAGTAACCAAAGTTAACATACAAGCAGATACATAATCTTCATTGCAGAAGGTCCTGAGAGCATGTGCAGAAACTGGTTCAGCCATGCGCATTTCCCTGAAATCTGAGGCAGCAGAGGAAGGAGCTGAACCAAGAGCCCATGTGTCCTTGAGCAAATCATGCCGTGTCCATTTACTACCAACAGCTATTTACTGAGCACCTACTGTGTGCACTGTGGTTAGGAACATGCGTCTAGAAACCTGATTGCTTGGGTTCACCATCGGCTAAGCCACTGCCACCTGTGTGTGTCCCAAGGGAAATGACTTCACCTTTCTGTGCCTCAGTTTTCTTATCTGTAGAATTTGATAAGATTATTTATCTCACAGTGTGTCGGTGAGGATTAAGGTAGATAGTCCTTGCAAAGTGCTTTCATTGATTCCGGGCACATGTAAGTGAGTTCTTCATACCTGTTAGCAATTGTTAGTATTGGGTGGGTCCTGCCCCAAACAAGACACAGTCCCCGCCTCGTGGAACATACCTACAAGGTAGGGGTCTGCTAACTCCATTGAATACATGAAGAAACTGGTTCACAAGTGAAGTGACTTGTCCAGCGTCACCCAGCTAATCACCGACAGAACAGGGATCTGTTCTGAATCCATTTACAACTGTGTTTGGGTCCATTTACGACTATGTAGCAGAGAGTGGCCAATAGCAGCTTAAACAAATGCAGGCTGAGTTTCTTGCCTGCAGGGAGGTGCATAGGGTGGTTGCTGGTGCTGGGTGATGTGGGGGCACAAAGGGAGCCCCACTCAGTGTGGGGCGGTCAGGGCAGACCTCCCTGAGAGAGGACATCCTGTGGAGACCTGGGGGCCTGGGGGAGGTGGTCAGTAAAGGAGGAGGGGCTCTTGGGGTAGAGGGAAGAGTCTGTGCAAAGGCCCAAGAGACAACAAGTGACCAAGACACAGTAGCAGGATGGCAAGTAGTCCATGTGACCCAGGTAGATTGTGGGAGATGGGGATGACCAAGAATTAGGAAGACAGAAGAAGCAGTGGGGGCTGGATCCCCAGGGACCTCAGGGGTCACTTTGGAGGGATTTGATCTTGACTTTAAGTCTAGTGGGAGACCTTGGGGACAGAAAGCCCTGGAAGTTTCCACAGGATATACATCTTAGAAAGATCATGACCCTGCTGCTTGTAGGGTGGGCTGGTGGGGACAGGTAGTGTGGAGGGTGGGCTGGGTGGAGAAATGATAGGGAAGGTGGGGAGAGTAGGTTGAGGGAGGGGGTTGAGGATGATGGGCTGGGGACCAGTTAGGAGGTTTTGGGTCACTCAAGGCAGGCATGGTGGTTTCTAGAAGCAGCTAGGACTGCAGAAAGGCCTTATTGGGGCAAACTTGGGGAGGAGGAGGTTGGGGGCAACTCAGATGGGTGAAGAGATGGTGGTGGGTCTTGATGACAAGATCCGCAGCCTAGGCACCAGCAGGAGCACAGAGAAGCCCTCCAGCTCCCGTTACTCCAATGCTGCAAGAAGGTCCTAGAAGGGCCCCATCTGGTCCCGGCTGCTCCTCCCTGGCCTCAGGGTGGCCTTTCCATGGTGCTGCCTAGGACGACGCATGCTTCCTATCATTATTTGCAATGCCTTGCTGTTGGCCACCGTAAGACCTCCCGAGGTCCCCCTGGCTGGCCCCATGCATGCCCCCCGGGGGTCCTCAGGTCTCAGTGCTCTCACAGTCTCAGCAGAGATGCAGATCCATCCTCATTTCAGCCTCCTCCTGGAGTAATATCAAAAGTGGGCTGGTAACCCTTTGTGTCTGCCCTCCTCAAAGTAAGGAGCCTTCCTGGGCTCACTGCCAGGCTGTTTCCTGGGAGCCTCCTGGAGACAGGGTCCTCTGGGAGGGGCCTGACTCCCAAGGAAGGTTCTGGGCCCTTGGGGATACCAAGATCCTGCTCTCCCTTACCCTCCTGCTGACAGCACGCCTGGCCTCTATTTTCTGCTGTGAACCATGGGGATGGCAGCACGAGGCCGGGAGGTGTCTCGGCTTTCTTGGGTGCTACAGTCCACCCCAGCTGTGTGCTCTCCCTTCTCCCAGAGCCTCAGAGAAGCTGACAGTCAGAGCCCTGGGCCTTGGGCTGTCCAAAATGGGAGCAGAGGTCGTGGGTCCTAGACCTGGCAGGTGGGGGCCCGGGGCGAGACCCAGGGAAAGACACGCTCATTGATTACTCGTATTTCAGCCCTATAGCCCTCCGGGTTTCATACCACTCCCTCCTGATCTTCGTACCGCAGTTTGACAACCCTCTGAAGAAGTGCCCGCGAGATGCTGCTGGAAGCACATGTTGAGATGCGTGGCGCACGCATGACCTCTCCTCGGGCTCACCACAGCCCTGGGAGCTAGTACTGTTGTCATCCTCGGCGTGTGGACCAAAAAATGGATGCATGCAGGGGTTAAGTCACCTGCCCACGGTCTCATGGCTCATAAGTTGTGGGCCACCCCCCCAACACCACAACTCCCGAAAAGGCCCTCCATGATGATCTAGTCTTTTCCTTATTATATAGAAGGGGAAACTGAGGCCCAGAGAGGGCAAGCAACTCCTTAACCGTCATCCAGCACACGAGTGGTTGAGCCAGGCCTCCTGATGCCTGCCCACAGCTCCTCCCTGTGCAGGCCACTGTGGCCACCTTCTCCTTGGGCACTGGCAGAGGGGTGACCCAGAGGCTGGAAGAGGCTGGGCACAGGGAGGCCCAGGTAGGTAGCTCGGGAGGGCCCCGCAAAGATGGGCAGTGCCTACGGCAGCCGGCTAACTGTTCCTCTCTCCCTCCCACACACGGGCAAAAAATATGGGCTTTGAAAATGAAAGTCGGCTTGAAGTAAACAGATTAGTAGTGGTTACGTGCTAGCACTTTATTAATTAAGTGTCCTAAATACATTGAAACCTAGGCATTTAATTTAGATTTATAGGGATAATTTAAATTTATAAGACCAGTTATTATGCATTAAGTACAGAAAATGCCAATTGGTTTTCACAGGCGGTATTTATTGAAGTATTAAACAAAAAAACTATATAAAATGTAATTGCCCTTTCGGTGAGCGTCAGAGATGGTAGGGAGTTTGGGGGTGGGGGGAGGTACGCCTCACTTCGGGAGCTGCTCTCTTATTGTCCGGATGGCAATTTCATCTTCCCCTCATTAGTCGTTGAAATGAAGCTTAGGCATCGTGCTGCAACTTAGCTACACGCATTATGTCTCATGATGCAAGACACTGTCTGGGCTACTTCTACGCCGGCTGGAGAGTGGAGCGGTGCGCAGGGCTGGAGGGCCAGTGAAAGTACCCGGAGTAGGAGTCTGGAACCCTGGGTTCTTGTCCCCAGCTGGCACTGGCTGGCCTGTGACCTTGAAGAACTCACCGAACCTCTCGGCGCTTCGTCTTCAGAGCTCAGAACTAGGAGGGACAGGGACTGGTGGTCTGGATGCCCCTGCCGGCTCCGGCATTTGATGAACCTGTGGATTTGATCCCACATCTGGATGGGGCACTGAACACCGTGTCATAACACCCCCAGTGCTCTCTGTCTCTGTCTCTCTTCCTTGTACACGCTGTGGGGCGGGTGGGGACGCTGTTGCTCAGGCCACCTCGACCCCCACACTCAGACCTACCAAGGTCCCCCAGAGCCCCTGCCCATGCACCGCTGTGGCTGACACAGTGCGTGACAGCTACAGGGACCCGCAAAGTCACTTCCTGTGCAGCAAGTGCCCCAGGTGAGCCTCTGTGGGGGTCCCTAATACCCTCACACTGATGCTATGCTGGGAGGACCATCCATACCCTTCTTCCCCTCTTCCCCGTCAGCAACCAACCCTTCCAGTTGGTTCTTTCCAAGCCTTCGATCATTTAGCCAAACTGTTGCCACTGCCTATGAATTGGGTGGATCTTTGCCTCTGGCCATTTCCCCATCCGGGCTAAGCGGACAAAGACATGCACTGCTTGAAGGCCTGCCCCTGGGACAGCTGCTCCTTCTTCCCATCTCTGGGTCCTTCTGGAGTGCTACAGGAGTCACTTCGCTGGTGCCATCTCATCAGTTAGCCGGGGCAATGGACTAAGGGTTCCTCCCCTGCCCCTCCTCCAAAGATACGTCCCCCCAGAACCTCAGAAGGTGACCTCATTTGGAAAACGGGTCTTTGCAGATATAAGTCAGGTGAGGCTGTGAAGATGAGATCACCCGGGATTAGGGTGGGCCCTAAATCCAATGACAAATGTCCCTAGGAGAGACACAGAGAGGGCTGCAGAGGGCCCTGTGGAGAGGGGGCAGAAGCTGGGGGCAGGAAGGTTCCACAGGCCCCGGAAGCTTCCACCGCTGGAGGAGGCACGGAGGGCTCTCGCCCAGAGCCTTTGGAGAGAGCATGGCCACCGAGTTCGTGGCGGTCTGCGACAGCAGCTGCCAGCAGCCCATGCAGGCATACCTGGTGTTCTCTGCTTTGCTTTGTTGAGCTTTGCAGATCATGAATTTTTTTACAGATTGAAGGTTTGGGGCAGCCCTGCATCGAGCAAGTCTGCCGGCGCCGTCTTTCTAACGGCATTCGCTCACTCTGGGGCACATTTTGATAATTCTCCTGCTATTTCAAACCTTTTCATTATTATAAAATGTGTTGTGGCGGGCGCCTGGGTGGCTCAGTTGGTTAAGCGTCTGCCTTCGGCTCAGGTCATGGTCCCAGGGTCCTGGGATCGAGTCCCGCATCGGGCTCCCTGCTCAGTGCAGAGCCTGCTTCTCCCTCTCCCTCTGCCACTCCCTCTGCTTGTGCTCTTCTGTCTATTTCTCTGTCAAATAAATAAATAAAATCTTTAAAAAAAAAATGTGTTGTGGCAGCCTGTAATCATTAATCTTTCATGTGATTATTGGCATTGTTTTGGGGCACCACGAACCACGCCCATATAAGATGGTGACCTTAAATCCATAAATGTTGGGTGTGTTCTGACTGCTCCACCGACCAGCTGTCCCCCCCCCGCCCCATCTCCCCCCTCTTCTGGGGCCTCCCTTCTCACTGAGATACAATCATATTGAAATTAGGCCAACTGATTCCCCTACAATGGCCTCTCAGCGTTCAAGTGAAAGGAAGAGCCGATCGATGAGACAAATTTCATCGTTGTCTTATTTTAAGAAACCGCCCCAGCCACCCCAGCCTTCAGCACCCGCCACCCCGATCAGTCAGCAACCATCCACCTCGAGGCGAGACCCTCTGCCAGCAAAAAAGGTTATGACTACCTGAAAGCTCAGATGATGGTTAGCATTTTTTAGCAATAAAGTATTTTTAAATTCAGGTACGCACATGGCTTTTTGAGACATACTGCTCTTTGCACACTTACAGACTCCAGCATAGTGTAAACATAACTTTTATAGGCACGGAAAACCCACAAGCATCCTTTAACTCGCTTTCTCGTGGCGGTCTGGAACTGAACCCACAATATCTCCAAGGTATGCCCGTGCAGCTGGTGACAGAGACTGTCACACCGGGCCAGCCGTGTGGGTGGAGAGAAAGGTGGTGTTGCAGCTGGAGAGGGTGCTGTGAGATCTTGCCACCTGCTCACGCCGTCTGCCTGCTCCCACGATGTGCCTGAGCCCCAGTGTGCATATGCGCCCGCCCCCTGGCGCCGGCTGGCTGTTGCACCTGCCGACCCCAAGCAGCTTGGGCCGCCAGGCTCCTAGTCACTTAGCAGCCCCGGGTCACACGCTCCGTCTCTACCAGGTCCCGGGGAAAAGTCAACAGCTATTTTCAAATGGATGACAGTTGCCTGCAGGAGTAGAGACAGACATGTAGAAGCCTGTTTCGTGAGTCTCCTACTGGGGTCTGCCGCTGCCCCCGTGCAGCATCCCTGCTTGCACGGAGAGGGCCACTGGCCAGCCCGGGTCCTAGGGTGCAGGTGTCAGGGCAGTTCGCCCCACAGACTGGAACTGCTGCGTGACCTTTTCTGGCTCCGAGCCCACTCGGCTCTGCAAGCCCCTAAAAAGCAGGCTGTGCAGCCCGCATGCGTCCTGGAGGTGGTCACCAAAGCTCAGAGACGCCCCCAGGCCTTGTACCTCATTCTTAGCTTGTGCCTCCTTTCCCAATAAATGCCTGCACTTCCAAATGCAGGACAGTGAGTTGTTGAGTTCAACTTAAGTGTACAGCTCCGCACCCCCCAGGATGGCATTTGGGTCTGCTTTTTGTTTGCGTCTGCCTCGTGGCTACAAAACAAAAGCTTCCGTAGGGCAACTGTAGAAGATCTCTGGTTTTGTGGCATGGAGAGTTTAAAGATTTTATTTTATTTATTCATGAGAGACAGAGAGAGAGAGAAGCAGAGGGAGAAGCAGGCTCCCAAGGAGCAGGGACTCGATCCCAGGACCCTGAGATTATGATCTGAGTCGAAGGCAGATGCTGAACCATCTGAGCCACCCAGGCGCCCATGTGGCGTGGAGAGTTTAAACACCGTGCTCATCATGGGCCTTCTGCAAACTCTCCGGCTGTGTCCTAAGCAGCCTTATGACGGGGCCACCACCACTGTAGGGGCCCGGGCTGCAGCTAGGGGTCTGACAAAGCAGCCAACCGCAGCATCGCGGTGGGGGGAGGCAGTTGTTGCAGAAGGCCCCAGCTTGCCCTGCCGATGGCTACTGTGGTTCGGCGGTGGTCCCACTGTTCCCCGGCAATGAGATGCCCACTCACTGCACTCAAGCCTCATGTCAGACAGCCCGGCCCCAAACCCCACCAGGGAGGGTTTGGTTCCTGGTGTCACTGCTGATGCCCAGCACTGTAGGATTCAGGCTCATTGAGGGAAAACAGAAACTACCCTAGGAACGGCAAACAGATGGGATTTGATGCGGGGAACTGATTATAAACGTGTTGAAAAGCTGAGAGAGTGAGTAACAAGGGGAAGGGGAGAGGGCCTGGGGGCCACAGGGCAGGAGGGAGAGGCCCTGTGGGCCGGGCATTGCTGCCCCTGCTGCTGTCGCCGCAGACCCCACCGCTGCCAGAGCCCCCCTAGCCGCCCCCGCTGCCGCCCCTGGTCACAGCTTCTGCTGCCAGAGCCGTTAAAGGGCCGTGGAGCAGACAGCCAGCAGGTGCAGCCGGAACTTCTTCCAGAGGGCGGGGGGGGGGGGATACAAACGGCTTCTCCCGGCTCCTACCCTCCAGTCCTCCACGACGCCCTCCATGTCCCCGGCTACCTGGAGGCTGGTGGGCAAGGGGACCTGGGAAATGGGGCCAGCAGGCTCAGCATCGCACCATCACGCTGTGGCCGATCTGTGCACACCGCCAGTGGACAAATGGCTGGCATGGTGGCTCACAGCTTGGACTCAGGTGCTTATTCACAACAGTTTGAAACTCAGCTCTGTGCCCTTGAACATGTCGTTTACTCTCTCAGAACCTCACTTCACCCACGGGTAAAATGGGGCTAATGACATCCACCCTGCAGGGTTGTCGTCCAAGGATTAAATAAGTACTTGCCCGTGTCCAGGCCGGGGCCTGACCCATAGAGGCCCTCGGTCAGTGCAGCCTGATGCCTAACTGACTCTTGACCTTGAGCATGTGCCTGGGCCTCTCTGGGCTCCATGTTCTCATTTGTTAAGTGAACAAGCTTGGGCTAGAGGCTCCCTCCAGCCCCAGGGAGCTGCATGGCCATGAGATGAAATGGATGGGCTGGGCAGGCCGGAGGGATGGAGGAAGGTCTGACAGCTGGAAGGGAGCCCAGAGGAAGAGGAGGCTGGAGGAGGCTCTGGTTGTGTCTGAGCACGCCGAGCTGTGCGCGTCACTGGAGGATATGTTCACACGTCAGACCGATCACTCTTCGGCCGCCTTAATGTTCTCTCTCTCCCCCTGCTAATGTCGCCTCTGGCAACACCACTCTGGTCTCTACTCTCTTTGATGTGCTCGCTCTCAGCACTGCTCGGTGGACAGGAAACTGCCAGGAGCAGTGTTTTTCTGCATACTGTGGTCCTGGAGGAAAGGGAGCCTCCAGTTACATCTATCATGAAGATGAGCTCTGTAAGTTCTGGGGCCTGCGAGGGGCCTGCGTGCCTGAGCTTTGAGGCTCTTCCTGTCCAGGTAGGAATTACAAGCTTAAACCTGTTAGAATTCAGGTTTGGGGCGCCTGGGTGGCTCAGTCGTTAAGCGTCTGCCTTCGGCTCAGGTCATGATCCCAGGGTCCTGGGATCGAGCCCCGCATCGGGCTCCCTGCTCCGCGGGAAGCCTGCTTCTCCCTCTCCCTCTGACCCTGCTTGTGTTCCCTCTCTCGCGGTCTCTCTCTGTCAAATAAATAAATAAATAAAATCTTAAAAAAAAAAAAAAAGAATTCAGGTTTGGGAGCTGGCGACACGGCAGAAGCCAGGCTCTGTGGGGAGCATTGTAGCTTAGTTGTTAAGAGCACAGGGCATTTGTGTCCAGCAGAGAAGGGTTCAGGGTCCTGCTTAACTTCCCTGAGACTCGGCTTCTTTATTTATAAAAGGGAATAAGAATGTTTACTGGAATTGGCACATGCACTATTTTGGCATCTACTTCCCCCTCTGTTCTCAGCGCCATCACTCCTCACCCTCCCTCGGGGAGAGGAAGCCTGTATACCACCCAGACCCTGGTATTCTGGCTGGTGATCCATCAGTGACCCTATCCCACCCCCCTCCTTTAACGGGTGCAAGCCTAGGCTGGACCAATCATAGCACTCCATTCCCCCAGGAACTAGTGATTGGTCCAAGGAGAGCATGTGACCAAAATCAGGCCTATCCGACTCCTTGATCAGCTCCTTCTATCAGGGAGACCAGGTCCCTCTCACCCTCTGGAGTCCCTCGGTGGGAGGATGTGAGCGTGCAGCTGCCAGTCATTAGGACTCTGCTTCTCCATCCCCTCTCCTGCCTCCTAAGTCCATTAGCAAAGAGAAAGGTACTGCCACGCAGAAGTATAATGAGATGTTGAGATAGAATGAAAGATCCGGTGGAATCATCCAAGCCCCTGCATCCAGCCATGCCTGAAGCTGTTCCTCACTCTTTCCCAGTTCTACAAACTATGAAGTTCCCTCCTTGGTGAAAGCAGCTTGAATCTCTTGGTTGAAAGTGCCGGAGACCCAACTCAAGCTGCTTTCACCAAGGACAGAATTTAGTACCTCAATAAATGCTGGTTTTTCCTCCAGCAGGAGTCACTGTGTGTCTTACTCTGGAGCTTATCACTCTGCTAAGCTTCCTGGGGGAGTGTCTGTCTCTTCCACTTGCCCGAGAAGCCCTCAGGGCAGGTACACGGTCTGATGTGCCCCGCATTTGCTCCCATCTCAGAGCCCGGTGTATAGAGGGCACCCAGGAAAAGTCTGATGAAGTGCTGGCCAGGTCTTCCTCCCCCTTCACGTCCATGACTCTTCCGTAGACATCCCTGGAACCACGGTTACTTGAACATTTGCTCTCCTCCTCCAAAAGCCTCCTCTGAACTGGGAGCTCTGAAGTCACCCATTCCTAACCCGGCCATTTACTGGGCACTGATTTGTTGAGCCTCGAGAGGCGCTGTTCTAGGCACGGGGGATAGAAAGGAGAACCGGACAGACTCCATTCTGCCCTCACGACTCACTCTTTTTAGTGTAGGAGCCTGATGAAAAAGAGAGGTACCCCATCATGCCAGGTCCTGAAGGGGGCCCTGAAAAATATAATGCAGGGAGGTGGCAGGTTGGAGAGGAGCTGCTGGGTGGAGGAGACCCCGTCTTTGTCACCTGCTCCCTGCCACGACTCGCTGCTCCTTGCACAAGCTTGGGGCTCGGGAATGCTGGGAGAATGGGTAAGGAAGGGGCCGTAGGCAGGCAGGTCAGTTGCTCCCGGAGGTCTGGCTGTGGGAAGCAGGGCCCCCGAGGGAAGTGGAGGCAAGGGCAGAGGAGCAGAAGTAGCAAAAGCTCCACTCTTGGAGCTGCTGCCAGCCCAGGTGGGGAGGGACCCCAGGACCCAAGGGAGCGAGAAAGAAGCCAGTCTGCGTGGCAGGGAGAGTGCAGGCAGTTTCCGGCCGGCCACCAGGGCTGGCCCAGACTACTTGTGGGCGCCTTTCTCAGGAACTGGCCTCGTCCCTGCCCCTGGAGTTGAATCCAGGAGAGAGAAGGAAGGAATACCCCAACTCTTTCTCTCCCCTCATCCTCTCTGCCTGCTGCGCATGCCATTGGCTGCACCCAACGGAAGCCAGCCAGCCATCAGGAGGCCCTGGAATGGTCCACACGGCCAGCCTCGCTGGGCAGCGCTGGACAGGGTGGCTAGAGAAAGGCTATGGAGAAAAACCAGTCAGAGACGGTTAGAATATTCCCTCAAAAGCTAATGGTGTTATCCCAGAAAGCTCTTAGAGTCATCTAGTTTCTTTATATTTTGGTGTCCATTGAATTTTTCTTGGAATGTGAATCATTTGTTTTATGAAGCTATTTCAAAAGGAAATCAGGGCGCCTGGGTGGCTCAGTCGTTAAGCGTCTGCCTTCGGCTCAGGTCATGATCCCAGGGTCCTGAGATCAAACCCCGTATTGGGCTCCCCGCTCAGCAGGGAGTCCGGTTCTCCCTCTCCCTCTGCTCCTGCTTGTGTCCCCTCTCTCGCTGTGTCTCTCTCTGTCAAATAAATAAATAAAATCTTTAAAAAAAAAAAAAAAAGGAAATCAGATGACTTCATGCTCAGAGCCAGAAACAAAGTGACCTTGACATCATGGCATCATCTGGAAATTGAGTCTCAAGGTCACATTCGAAGCTCAGCAGGGGCAAACAGGATCCCATGAAAGAGCAGGTCCAGGCACCTAGAGATCCGAGTTCAGGTTCTGCTTCAGCTCCTACCCTGCAGTGTGACCTCTGGCAGTCCCTCCTCCTCCGGGCCTCAGTTTCCCCAATCTGCCTCAGTGATCTCTAATGGCTTCCCAACTCCAGTGGCCAGAAGCCCTCTGAGAAGGAAGCGGTCAGCAATGCCGTAGGAGCCTGGTGTTTTCCACTTATGGGAGACAGATGACTCTGAACCTATTTATATGGAGGAAAATAATCCAGAAAAATGTCTCCTGGAAAACACCTGGGAGCATTTGCAAAATGATTAAAATGCAATGATGAGCGCTCATAATTAACGTCTGCTGGGACAGGAGAAAATCAGGGGCCAGGTGGTTTCACAGCAGTTTGGGAGGGGCAGGGAAGGATCTGGGAGCAGTAGTGAGGAGCCTGGCAGCTGGAAGGGGGGAGAGAGAACTGGGTTGGCGGCTGGGTCACAATCCCAGCTGAGACCCCACTTCAGAGTGTGACCTTGAACAAGCCCCTTTGCCTCTCAGGGCCACAGGTTCGCCAGCTGTAGAATGAAAGGGTTGAGCAGATAATCTCTATAGCCCATCCAGTTCTGTGTCCACACTGACTGGGCAATCTGGCAAGAAGTAAAGGCTGGGGATCAGAAGTTTCCAGGGTCCTTAGGGCTGGCGGCACGTTCCTTGTGAAGTTATGAGCACAGGTTGACAGGCTGAATGGAAGTCTGGCCCTACTCCCTCCTGGCTCTGTAACTTTGGATGAGCCCCTTTCTGTATCTGTGCCTTAGTTTACTTCCCTAGGAAAAGGAGATCATCATAGTGATATTATTGGGTTTAAATCTACCATCTTTCCATTCGTTTTCTGTTAAGTCCAATCTGTTCTTTGGATGCCTTCCCCTTTCTCTGCCTTCTTTTGGATGGAGTTATCATTTATAATTCCACTCGGGTTTCTGTGTTGCTTTATTAGCTATTACTCTTTGTTATCTTACTCGTTGTTTTAGTGTTTGTCTATCACGTCTACCTACGTGATATTATGCTGCATCACGTATATTGTATGGATCTTTCCGAAGTAAGGACCCTCTCCTACTGTCATACTATTGTTGTCCTACGTCTTACTCACACACATGCTATAAACTGCATACTGTATTACTATTTGTGTTTAAAGGGGCAATATTCTCATGTGTGCATGTGTGAATCAATAGCTTGTAGCGTCTACAGAGCTGAGTAGTGTTCCCTTGCGTGGATATCACCCCTATTCACCTGTTGAAAGACATCTTCATAGTTTCCAGTTTGAAACAATTACAAATAGAGCAGCTGTCAATATTGGCGTACAGGTTTTTATGTGAACATAAATTTTCTGTTCACTTGGGTCAAATATCTAGGAAAAGGATTTCTGGGCCAGATGGGAAACGTACATTTAATCTCGTAAGCCACTCAGAGGCCATACTTCGCATAGAATTTTTATGAGATTTCAGATTTATGTTTGTGCTATTATAACTTCCATAAAAGTTAGCCAGTTTTGCTAAATTTTGACAAAGAATGAAGGGATACCAAGGTATACTTTAATAGGGAGTTTGATTTGTGATTTCACAATGCCTCTGTGAAACAAAATATCATCAATTGCCAGCTTTCCAGTGGATACATACTTTGATATATAAATACATCTTTTAGTGAATAAATGAGTGCAAAGAGTGGTGGGTGTGGGAAAGGAATTGAAGAAATGAATGTAGTGTGAACAAGAGCTGAAATAGAAGTCTCAGGCTGGATGTATTTGCTGAGCTGAGAAGTTTGAGAGAAGTAAAGAGGAGAGTCCAAGATGTCTACTATGGTACCGCCTACATGGTTGTGACCTGAAGGATGTGCTTGACGTGGATTTGAATTCCTGTCTAGTGTCCTTTCATATCAGCCTGAAGGATTCCCCTTTAGTATTTCCTGAATGACAAATCTGCTAGGGACAAATTCTCTCGATTTTTGTTTACTTGGGAATGTCTATATATCTCCTTCATTTTTGAAGGTTAGTTTTTCTGGATATGGAATTCTTCGTTAACATACCAATTTCTATTTGGTTCTTTTTAAAAATAATTTCCATCTCTTTGTTGATCTCCATTTGGTGAAGTGTTGTTCTCTTATTTACCTTTAGTTCTTTGGATATACTTAAACTACCTAATCTGAGGTCTTTGTCTAGTAAGTCCAGTGTCTAGACTCCCTCGGAGACGGTTTCTACCGATTGCTTCTTTTCTGTGCACGAGTCATATGAGCCATGCTTTTCTGTCTCTTTGTGTATCTTAAAATTTATTGTTGAAAACTGGACATTACAAATAGCATAATGTAGCCACTCTGGAAATCAAATCCCCCCTCCCCCCACCAAGGTTTGTTGTACTGCTTTTGTTTTAACACTTACTTGTGTAGGGTTTTTTAAAGGATATTTCTATAAAGTCAGTATTCTTTGCCACGTGTGGCCATTAAAGTGTCTATTCAGATAAATTCTTGGTGGTCAGCTAATGACTGGACAGAGACTTCCTTAGAAGCCTAGAACCGATAGGTTTTCCAGCCCTTGTTGAGGGGCTCTGGGTGAGTGGTGGAGCATGCCTTGAACACTTATCCAGGCAGTTTACAACTCCAAACCTTGACCTCCACAAGGTCTCAAGGTCAGTCAGAGGTGAGTGCTCAGGGCCTTCTCAGGTCTTTCCTGAAGACGTGCACATGCTCACGGTATCCTAACTTCCCAGTTATATTTTAGAGATTTTCAAAGCCTGTATGGCTGTTCCATTCCCTAGTTTTGTCTTTTAAGCTTTTTGGTTAGTCTATTGCTTACCCCAACTGCTGTCCACTGTCTCAGGCAGTCATGAAATTAAACAATTGCCTGTAATTGTTTTTGACAAGCACCCCTCCTCCCCCCCACCCCAAGGAAAAGGCTTTTTGCACAGAGCAAATTCTGACTCAGGTAAAATAAAGACAGCCTTACAAGTAAGATCTTCTAGGAAACTACCAGACAGGTCAAATAATGAGAGTTATCTGAGAATGTGGCTTTGAAGATGCTCTAACCTCATTCTGCCCCCCTCCAGTGGTTGCCAGGCTATTCTTTTCACCATGATTCTGGGCCATTAGATTTCAGGGTTACCATGGAGCTGAGAAGAGGAGGATGGGACTACAGCATGATAAATGTCACAAAGCTCACTATTCTTACTGACATTCAGCCAAATGACTTGAAAAAAATGCACCCAGGATTGTTGCGAGCCTTTGGTCAATTTCCAGAGTTCTGAAAAAGTTGATTCTGAGGATTTTTTTTTTTTTTTGGCCACTTTTTTTCATTACGGAGGAGAGATTTTTTAGCAGTCCTTACTATGCCATTTTCACTGATGTCACTCATTTACATCATTTTAATTAGAAATCTGCTACCATCTATTTTTGTTTCTCACATCCTTATTTTGTTCCTCAATGCCTAACATGTCATTTTTTCTTCTCTTGCAGCTTTTACCGTTTTCTCTTTTACCCAAGTTTTGATCAATTTGATCGCATGCCGGGCTCTGGGTTGTGAACTTTACACATACTATTTCCTATAATCCTCACAAAAACTGAGGTGAGTCATACAACTCCCTTAACCTCATCTGCAACATAAAAGCTATTTCCTTTATCTATATGGTTAGACTACTGGGTACGTGCACAGGAACCCAATACATACAGGAGAACATATTCATGTATTCCTCGGCCAATACAAAAGTAACAAAACTGAGGGCATTGGACTAAGGAGTATTAACAATGCCCTCAAGCCTTGATTGTCCCTGGATCTTTGATTCTAGACCTTTCAGGAGAGGACCAAGTTGGGTCTGGGGATGTTGAGAAATCAAGCTACTGGGGGAGATGGTAGGGTGCCAATTGTAGGAGGTGGAAGTTTAGCCTCTGTTGGTCCTCTTGCTCAATTTCTGGAAGGCTTCGTGGCTCCCCTGAGCCCAATAGACACTCATTTTGCCTCACCCACCATGCCTCAGACTAAAGGGCATAGTTTCATGTCTTCGAATAGAGTGTGATCTTCAGCCTCACGGCCTCCTCTTATGCCAAGGATGACTTTACCTTTTGCGGCACTTTAGTTCCAGGAACATAAGTCCAACTCCAACAGGTTTAGGCAAAACAGAAAACAACAAGACTCCTATTGGCTGATTAATCTAAAAGTCCAAGGGTTGATAGTTTTGAATGCAGCTGAATCTGGTGGCTCGAAGGACATCCTTTTATAATCCCTCTTTCCATGGCTCCCCTCCTCCCCACCCTCCCTCTACTCTCTGCTCCGCCCCTACAACTTCTGTCTTGACCTATCTTCTTTCTCTGCTTCTCCATAATGTCACCTCCCTCTCCCCATCTCCCTCCTGCCACCCCAGACCCAGCTAATTAAATGATACTGTGCAATGTGTTTCATTTGCATCTGGCTCCGGGGGTACCCGGAGCCAGCTGCCGTGTGTTCATTAAATGGTTCCATGTAGAGGGATGCAATGAAACGGTTTTATTATAACCAGCATTTCAGCCCAGCCTGGGAGGCAATTATGTATTCATTGGGAAGACAGAGAGCCACAGATTTGGCCTCTCTGTGCTGGGGTTGAGCGGGGGACAGCAGAGCACCTCCCATCGCTGGTTCAGGCAATGGCTGGGCTGCCTGGGGCCTGGAGTTCTGACTGGAGGGGGGGGCGCGGGCTGGGCCCAGGTGGCCTGTTACCGCACTGCCACCAGGACTGTGAGCACTAGAAATCCCTGGGGCTTTGACCAGAGCCACCTCTGAGATTGCTAACCTGGGGGCCCAGAGCTCCTGGGAGTGCTTGTCGCCAGGGGCCCCTGAGTCTGCCTGTGCGCCAAGCGCTGTGTGTAGACGGAATCACTGGCCCAGCCCATAGCCGAGCTCCATCGTATTACACGTGTGTGCTGTCATGATTCCAACCACAGAGAGAGCTACGGAGCATTTCCGCATCCCGGTGGCCTCATGGCCATGGTGCATGTCCCCTGTCGCCGGATCTCCTAGGGGAGGCTGGGGCAGTGACAGGAACAGCAACTGCCCTCCCTGAGCACCTACTGTGTGCCGGGCGCCGGGCTTAGCGCCCGACCTGGATCCTCACCACACCTCTCGGGGGTAGGTGCGCTTATTATCCCCATTGTATGGGTGAGGAAACTGAGGCTCAGAGAGCTGGATGCCGTGTCCGAAGCTGCCCCGCCAGGATGCGGCAAGGGGAGGATTTGGGTCTTAGGTCTGCGGACACCACGGCCTCGCCGGGGCTCCCTGCCCCCTCCCACTTAGATGGACAGCGCACAGCGTGCGTGTGTCTTGGTGGTCCCTCTGGGTTCTGATGGGTCTGACTCCAGAGCCCCCTCCTCCAACACTCTGCACTGTTGGCGTCAGCAGTGCAGGGCTCTTCTCAGACTCCGAGTCTCCCCTTAACAGTGCCTAGGGGCCTGGAGACAACTTCAGGAGGCTGTGAATCAGGCTGGGATCTCTGGATCCCCTCAGGAAGACTCCCACCCCCTCTCCCGGGAGTTGTCCAAGTCGACATGGACCAAGGCATCCAAGCTGACTAAGTCAGCCAGCCAGCACCCACCTCCCACTGGTCCCTCATTGCTTTATTAGAAATTAGATGTGTAAAAGAATTCTGCTGACCCCTGGATCACAGCAGAACTTTGGGCCCCAGAGGCTCCTTTCTCTGCCAAGGGCCCTCTCCAGGCAAGATTTGTTAGCTCATTAGCAGGAAAATGGTGCACCTCTAATAACCCCTGGACATATGAACCATCTGTGCCTGGTGTGCTGGTTTGGGCAGCCAGGCCAGCTCTGCCAACGGGGCCTCTTCTTCCTCTTTCCTGAGCTGCAGGGAGGAGGAGCCTGCAAGACGGAGATGAAGAAATTGGGGTGCAAAGAAGGTGTGTGTCTGTGCGAGAGCAGGGATTCAAAACCAGGGCCCCCGGGGACCCCTAAGTCCATCTTCTCCCTCCCAACCACAATCTAGGTTTGCTCCTCACTGCATGGGGCTCCCCTCGGCCCCTCTGCCTCTGCTGCCTCACCAAAGCCACCAGGCCACCTCCTGGGAAAGAGAAGCCTCAGTAAATCCCAGCCTTCAATGAGGAGGGGCCAAGACTCCCAGGGAGGTGTGGGAACAATGGAGGAAGTCGGTGCAGGCAGGGGTGGGGGGTTAGAGTCCCAGTCTGAGCCTGGAGGCCCCGTCCACACTGGGGGTGGGGCTGGGGTACCACCTGTTCAGAAAGTGCCAGGTCCTCCCTGTACCCCCCAGCTGTCTCTGCAGCCAGTCCTCCCCATTGTCCCGTGGGATCCAGGCCTCCTCTCAGCTTCCTCCCCTTGATTCCCACCCCCCCCACATATGCCTGTTGATTGGTGCAGACCTGCCCCCAACCTCCTCTACCTTTTGTCAAAGCTGTCAGGATGCGGTGGAGACCGGAATGAGAGGAAGCACCCACCACCCAGTCCTCCGAGGACTGGTCACTGTGTGGCGAGCAGGAGGGACCTCAGAGGGCCAAGTCCCCAGGGGAGAGGGTGATGCGGCTGCTTTGTGGCATCTCATAGCACCTCAGTCGCCGCAAAGCTGCCATTGTCCTATTTTACAGGTGAGAAAATGAAGGCTCAGAGAGGTTAAGGAACTTGTCTAAGAACACACAGCCTGGAAAGGGCTAGGAGCGACTTCACTGTCAAGCCCCTAAACAAACCACCAGGGGACCAAAGTGTTAAAAAGTAAAGGGTCTCCTACACAGAAAGGGGGATGCTGGGAGTGCAAAGGAGACTGTGGCTGTGGACCCCCAAGCCTGAGGCCACCTGCAGCTGCAGTGGAAGTTCCCGTGCATGCTGGTAGCTCCCCACACCTCCCTTCTGTCCTGTCCCCGGCTGTCCTAAGGACTTGGTCCAGTGCTGTGGAAGCTTACTCAGCCCTCCTGCGGGGCTACCTGGAACTCCTACACCCCCAAGGGTCAAACCAGTGAGGAATAAACACCCAGCTTCTGTCCTGAAGTGTGTTCAACATGGGTCCCTCGGAGGGTCCCCCGAAAGACGGAGCCCCGATTACTCTCACCCTTCCCTGTCTCAGCCCGTCTCACTTGTGCTTCCTGGGAAGACTTCCCAAGCCCTTGTTTTGGGGTCTGCTTTCAAATGAAGCCAATCTAGGACATGTGACCAAGTCCCTTCAGAGGAGATGGGGCTCAAGCTTACCTCTTGAACCTGTGGAAGCCCAGGGAGACCCAGGGGTGGGCTCTATGAGCACGGGGAAGGACAGGACTGGCTTGTGGGCAGCAGAGCCAGAGATCCTTGGAAACACAGTAGAGTGTCTGCAGGGGAGGCTGGAAGAAAGATCAGCAGTCAGCCAGTCTGCCCTCAAAGTCAGTCCGAAGGGACTGGTGGAGGTGGAAATGGGCTGAGTCATGGTGGGGGGGTGGGGCGCAGAGCAGCTGAGTGTGCAAGGTGACAACCCCAGCAGGGAGCCTGGGGCTCAGGGGCCACCTGAGGACAGAGATCAGCCTTGAGGCTTTGTTAATTAGAAACATTGATGTTGATCTGCATGGAGCACTGGGTGTTATGCACGAACAATGAATCATGGAACACTTCATCTAAAACTAATGACGTAATGTATGGGGATTAACATAAGAATAAAAAAAATCTTAAAAAAAAAAGAAACATTGATGTTTTATGGTCTTGGAACTCTTCTTGAAAACCATTTGGCCATATATGCATGGCCAATGCATTCTATTTCATTGGTCTAGATGTTAGTCTTCATGCCAGTACCACGCTGTTTCGATTCCTAAAGCTTTGTAGGAGGTTTTAAATCAGACAGTGTGAGACCTCCAATGTTGTTCTATTTCAAGGTTGTTTTGACTATTAGGATCCTGGTAGATTTCATGTGAATTTTGGGATGGATTTTTCTATTTCTGCAAAAAACATCATTGGGATGGTGCAGCACTGACATCTTAAAATTAGTTTAAGATTAATATCAAGTATGGGGGCGTCTGGCTGGCTCAGTCAGTGGAGCGAGCGACTCTTGACCTCAGGGTTGTGAATTGAAGCCCCACGTTGGGTGTAGAGATGACTTAATATTAAGTGTGTAATAGAGGGTCTCTTAATCCATGAACATGAGATGTGTTCCATTTACTTACATCTTCTTTAATTTCTTTCAGCAGTGTTTTATAGTTTTCAATGTGAAAGTCTCACTTCAATGATTAACCTAAGTCCTAGATATTTTAATCTTTTTGATACTATTATAAATGGAATCATTTTCTTAACTTCCTTTTCAGATTGCTCATTGTTAATATATAGAAATGCAACTGATTTTTGTCTGTTGATTTTGTATCCTGCAACTTTGTTGAATGTTTATTAGTTCTAATAGGTGTGTGTGTGAGTGTGAGTGTGTGTGTGTGTGTAATCTTCAGGGTTCTACACATATAAGGCCATGTCTTATGTGAACAGAGATCATTTTACTTCTTCCTTTCCAATTACGACACCTTTGGTTTCTTTTTCTTGCCTGATTGCTCCATTGAGGACTTTCAGTACCATGTTGAATAGAAGTGGTGAAAGCAGGTCCTTTTCATTTTCCTGATCTCAGAGATAAAGCTTTCACCATTTCACCATTGAGTAAAACGTGAGTGATACATTTGTTTTTTAAAGAAAGACCTCAACTCTGGGTTTCCTAAATAAATCCTAGAAGTTCACTGTTAGTCCCCACAGAGTTAATGGGCCTGGACCTGCCTCCTAATTTCATACAAATCCCAGCCCGCCTTATGGTGCAGGAGTTTCGGTTCATTTGTAGTTTCCTGGTGACACAACCCATCCTCGTCTCCAGCCAAGACTCTAATCCCTGCAATGTTCATGGTTCTAATAATTATTAAAAAAAGTCCAAAGGACAAAACTCTTGCATCCTGTCTATGAGATTACAGACTTTAGTGGAGTTTATTAAATTTATGTTGCAGTTTCTGAGGAGATTAGACTCACTCTGTATGGCTCCAGAGGGAAAAACAAAAACCAACTGGTAGAATCTTCCTGGAGGCAGATAGGAATTCAAAGGGAAGAAGCACTTTCTGACTGACAGAGCCAGTCAGAACCAAGAGAACCATCCCAGATCCAAGGGCAAAGCCAACAAGGTCCAGAACCTGGTGTGGTTACTGAAGGGGGACAGTTGAGAGCAAGGGCTATGTGTCATATGTGGGTTCACTTCCCAACTCCCCACTTCCCAGGACTCAGGCAAGTGGGTTGATTTTTCTAGGCTTCATTGTGTCTCTGTGAGACGGTGATCGCTGTGCCTCCCACATCCCCTCACAGAGCGATGCTTGGTGAACGGTCACACCTTTGCTGTGTTGTTTTGAGTTGAGGGGGGAGCTTTCTCTCACTCCGAGTTTCATGGGCAGGCTACATGTCCTGCAAGGCTCAGCCATGACCCTGCTCTGCTCTTCATTCGAGGTGGCTTCATTCAAGATGGGGCGCCTGGGTGGCTCAGTCAGTTAAGTGTCCAACTTTTGGCTTCCGCTCAGTTTGGTGATCTCACGTGAGATGGAGCCCCGTGTGAGCCTCCGTGCTCAGTGCGGACTCTGCTTCGGATCCTCTCTCCCTCTCCCTCTGCTCCTCCTGCTCGTGTTCTCTCTCAAATCAATCAATCAATCAATCAATCAATAAATCTTTAAAAAAAAGATACCTGACTGATGAAGTAACCATTATCTGGAAAATCTCCTGTCACCATGGCAGAAGGTGACAGACGGGGGGGCGGGGAGGGCTCTCATGCTGGCATTGAATGGCCCTGGCCTGACCTGAACCATGTCACTTCCACTCACACTGAATGGGCCAGAGTTAGTCACTGAACCAGAAGGACCGGGAGGTTAGTCCTACCACCTGCTGAGGAAAAGGTCAAGTCCTGAGATCCTCAGTAGATAGAACCAAGGAGTCCCCTACCGAACACTCTTGTCTGGGTGACTGGGTGGATGATGGCACCTTTCAGCGGGAGCTCGGGAGGAGAGCAGGTTTGACAGGAAAAGTTAAAAAGCAATAATAAGGACTTTCCACTTTTGGCCTAACAGCTTGTAGAGCTCCACAGACCCATTTTCCTATGAAACCGGTGAAAAAATACTGAAAATCCCTAAACATTAAAGTCACTAGGGATGGTCCTATTGGCATAAAGCAAATGAAGAACCATTTATTCAAGAAAATCTACTAAAAATTGAAAAGACTTGTGACGACTCTGTGATATTTGAACCAAGATGCATGTCCTTTCCTCTCCCTCCCATCTCCACCAGATGGAAACTTCACTCAAAATTGGTAGCCAAGAACCTGGGGCTCCTTCTCCCTGAAGCTTCCAGCCAGAGACTCATTTTCCCAGGAGGGGCAGGACATCAGCATTTCTCATCTTGCCCTCAGCTGCCTGTTGCCATGGCTTAAGTTGAGGACAAGCACAGCTGAGAGGTGGAGGCTCTGTCCTTCTGTCCAACCCCCACTCATGGGGTTGAATGCAGCATCCCTGAGAATCATGGAACCCCGACTGCCCTCGCCCTGCATCGCAGAGTAGGAATTCCAGACAGAGAGAAGCAAGCCCAAGAGACCTGGGGCTGCTGTTACCCCATCCACTAAACAGTCAGATCCTGAAATAGGGAGGTCACTCAGAGAAGTGTGCCATTGTCCCCACTCCCAGAGCCAGAATGGAGGCAGAGAGATTTTGCTCAGGGGAAAGCTGGGCATGGAACAAAGAGCATAGAATCAACCTCTCCCCACCCCCAGTGAGATGATTTATTTACAACAGAGTGTGGAGAAGTTGTAGTCTATGGGAATTGTCAAAATAAATGGAAGTTCTGGTAAAAGGAAATTGGGAAGAGATTGATAGATTTATTGAACACATTGGGGCACCTGAATGATTTAGTCAATTAAGCCTCCGACTCTTGATTTTGGCTCAGGTCATGATCTCAGGGTTGTGAGATTGAGCAACGCGCCCCCCCCCCCCCCCCAGTCAGGCTCCACACTGGGTGTGGAGTCTGCTTAAGATTCTCTCTCTCCCTCTCCTTCTGCCCCTCCCCCACCTCCTTCTCCCTTTCTCTCTCTCTCTCAAAAAAAAAAGAACTAGATTTATTGAAGACATAGTTTAAACTGGAGGCCAGTCATTTTGCCAGAGAATCAGGAAAGAGACAGGTAGGAAGAGCCCTCCTGGAGTCAGAATAAATCTCAAATACTGAGCTCTGGAACTATCCCTTCAAAGGAGCCCAAATTTGCTTAGATTTATCTGTGAAGGAATGTGTGCTCCAGAGCATTGTTGAAACAATACAGCAATTAACAGGCAGGTAGTGGAGGTTAACATTTGGGTATGGTCACTCTAGGGTGACTGTGGCATACCCACATCTACTCAACATGTACTAGAGGTTATTGCCAAGGAAATTAGGCAAGAAAAAGAAATAAAAGAGAAATTGGAAGAGAAGTTAAACTATCTTTAGTCACAGATGCCATGATCTTGTGGTTTTTTAAGATTTTATTTATTTATTTGTCAGAGAGAGAGAGAGGCGGGCAGAGGGAGAAGCAGGCTCCCCACTGAGCAAGTATCCTGATGTGGGACTTGATTCCAGTACCCTGGGATCATGACCTGAGCCGAAGGCAGATGCTTAACCAACTGAGCCACCCAGGCGTCCCTCATGATCTTGTGTTTAATAAGTTCTATGTAATCCACTAAATCTATTACGACGAATAAAAAACCAAACATATTAAAAATCTAATAGAACTAATAAATAAGTTCAGCAAGGTTGAAAGATATAAGATCCATACACAAAAATTAATTGTATTTCTATACACTTGCAATGAACAATCAAAAAATGAAATTAAGAAAACAATTACATTTACAATGACATCAAAAAGAATAAACTATTAGGAACAGATTTAACAAAAAGAATATAAAACTTATACTTTGAAAACTACAAAACATTACTGAAAGAAATTAAAGAAGATTTAAGTAAATGGAAAAACAATCCATGTTAAGGTACTGGAAGGCCCAATATCATTAAAGATAGCAATACCCCCCAAATTGATCAATAGATTCAATACGATCCCTACCAGCATCTCAGCTGTTTTCTTTGGAGAAATCAACAAGCTGATTCTAAAATACATGTGGAATTTCAAGTGACCCAGAATAGCCAAAACAATTTTGGAAAAGAGGAATAAAGCAGGAGGACTCAGATTTTTTTATTTCAAAACTGATCACAGTGCAGTAGTAATAAAGACAGCCTAGACTAGACATAATGGCAGACATATAAATCAATGGGATAGAACTTAGAGCCTAGAAATAAATCCAGGTGTCTGTGGTTAATTGATTCTCTATGAGGGCTCCAAAACAATTGAATGGGGGAAAAATAGTGTTTTCAACAAATGGTGTTGCAACAAGTGGATAGACACATGAAAAAGAATGAAGCTGGACTTTACCTTACACTATATGCAAAAAACTACTCAACATGGTTTAGACATAAATGTCAGAGCTGAATCTACAAAACTCTAAGAAGAAAACACAAGAGTAAATCTTCATGACCTTGGACTTGGCAACAATTTCTAAGATATGACACCTAAAGCATAAGTAACAAAAGAAAAATAAGTAAATTGTATTTTATCAAATTAAAAAAAACAACTTTTGTTTTTCAAAGGAAGCTGTCAAGAAAATGAAAAGGCACACCAAAGATTAGGAGAACATATTTGCAAATCATATATCTAATAGGGATAGAATATGTTAAAAAAGAAAACCTCTTATAACTCAACAGCAACAAAAAAGACAAGTAATCCAATTAAAAACGGGCAAAGGATTTGAATGTACATTTCTCCAAAGAAGATATACAAATGGACAATAAGTACATGAAAAGATGCTCCATTTCATTAGTTATTGGGAAAATGCAACTCAAAACCACAAGAAAACACCACTTCATACCCAATTAAATAGGAAAGTCGGATAATAAGAAGCATTGGCAAGGATGCAGAAAACTTAGAAGGCACTCTTAGATGTTGTTGATGGGAACGTAGAAGGTATAACCATTTGGAAAACAGTCTGGCAGCTCCTCAAAATGTTAAACATAGAGTTACCACATGACCCACCAATTCCCTGGTTTATACCCAAAGTGAAAAAAACCACGTGTCCACACAGAAATTTGTACACAAATGTTTAGAGCAGCATTATTCATAACAGTGAAAAAGTGGAAACAAGCCAAATACCCATCAACTGACAAATGGATAAGCAAGAGGTGGTTTATCCATAGAACAGAATATTATTTAATCATAAAAAAGAGTAAGTATTAATACATGTTATAACATGAATGAACTTTGAAAGCATGCTAAATGAAAGAAGACAGTTACAACAGACCATATAGTATATGTTTTCATTTATATGAAATGTCCAGAAGATTGAAATTTTTAGAGACAGAAAGTAGATTAGTCATTGCTTAGGTCTTGGGGAGATGGGGTAATAAGAGGGTGATAGCTAAAGTGTATGGGGTTTCTTTAGGAGATGATAAAAATGTTTTAAAATTGATTGTTGTGATGGTTGTGCATGTCTATGCTATACTAAGCACCATTTAATTGTACACTTTAAGTGGGTGGTTTTATTGTACATGAATCAATAATGCTGTAATTAAAAAAATAGCAAGAATAAATGCCCTTAAGGCAGGACTTCTGGAATGACAGGAGTAAGGAACTCTAATGATTTTCCTGCTCCGTAAAGTCAACAAGAACACTTTTTGAAAATCATCTTTTTTGGGGGGGGGGGGAACTCTGGAAATTGACTGAAGATTTTCAACAATCCAAGGAGAATTGATTCAAAAAAACTTCTGAATCTCAACAAGAATAGAGAGCTTTGTGGTGTTTAACTTGCCCTATTCCCATATCCTTCTCCCCAGCTCTGTAGCAGGCTTACAAAGCAACAACCTAGCAACCATAGTAGCTGTGAAAGACAGCATCATAGCAGCCACTGGAGGGGCAGACCAGCTTTGGTACTCCTGTAACAGACTCAGAGCATTGTCACCATTTTACCTCTCTAGAAGTCCATTGGATAAGTCCTATTCACAGGTCTTATTATTTGGCCTGACACAGAGCTTGCTCACTGGGGAAACTCTTATCCCCAAGATGTTTGTCAAAAACAATCAGCAGCAATTATATAACAATCCAGCTGCCTGAGTCAGTGATACCAGTTGAGGCAAACAAAATGCTGGGCAAAAAACTTAAAAGGAGGACCTGGGGAATTAAACATCCACAGGTACAGGGCTTTGAAAAGTCCTAACATATTCACGGGGATCTAGAAGACCTTATGTGTGGGCAGGGCTGAGCCTATACCCAGAAAAGACCTGTGAAATCCTAATCCCTCACCTCTGGCTGATGCTGAGGCCCTGTGCAAACAGGAAGTGCAGGGATAAGGCAGATTTATAAACTGCAAGAAAGTCGAATATGTACCAAACAAATACACAGGGACTCTTGGTAAGGAGTAGGAGACTTATTGGTTCAGGACACTTAAGAAAATCTCTGATCACTAGCTGACCACTAAGTTATCTGAGCAGAGACTTCAGTGGCAACACATAACAGGAAATACAGACTTTATGGAATTAGTTCAGGAACTTCACTAAGCAAAGAAGCAGCAGCAGAAACAAAACAACAAAAGCAGCAACAAACTTCAAGGAGGGCAGTGGGACTCTGATTTCCTGAGGTGTCCCATTAGATTATTTAAAATGTCCAAATTTCAACAAAAATTACAAGACATGCAAAGAAACAAACAAGTATGGCCCATACACAGGGGAAAAAAGACAGTCAATAGAGAATATCCTTTAGGAAGCCCAGAGGTTGGACTTACTAGACAAAGACGTACATTAGCTGTTATAAATATATTCAAATAACTGAAGGAAACCACGTCTGTAGAATTAGAGAACGCACATGACTTCTCATCACATAGAGATGTAAATTATATTTTACAAGAATCAAATAGAAATTCTGAAGTTGAAAATTATAATAACTGAAATAAAACACTCAATAGTGACTCAACAGCAATTTGAGTTGGCAGAAAAAAAAGATCAGTGAAGTTGAAGATAGGTCAACTGGGATCACCTAATCTAGTCTGAGGAACAGATGGAACAAAAAAAATGAAGAAAAATTAGCAAAGCCTCAGAGACTCATGGGATACTATCAAGCACACAGATATACACATAAAGGAGAGGAAAGAGAGAAAGATCAGAAAGAATATTTGAAGTAGTGGCTCAAAATTTCCCAAATTTTATGGAAAATCTCAATGAACTCCAAGTGGAATAAATTCAAGAGATACACACTAAACACACGGTAGTCAAATTGTCAAAAAGCCAAAGACAAAGAGAATATCTTGAAAGCAGTAAGAAAAAAATGACTCATTACATACAAGGAATTCCCAATGATATTAACAGCTGATTGTTCATCAGAAAGCATGGAGGTCAGAAGACAGTGGGATAACATATTCAAACTGCTTAAAGAAAAAGTTGTCAGCCAAGAATTCTATATCCAGGAAAACTATCCTTCAAACCTGAAGGAGAAATTCAGATATTACCAGATGGCAAACACTGGGGATCTGCCACTAGTGGAGCAGCCCTGCAAGGAATATCGAAAGGATTGCTTCAGGCTTAAATGGAAGGACGTTGGATGGTAACTTCAGTTGCAAGAAGAAATAAGGAGAACCGGTCCAGTTATCTGCATAGGTGAATATAAAACAAAACAAAAAAAACAAAGCAGAACCCAAATTTTTGGTAATTATTTTCTTCTCTCTGATGTAAAAGACAACTGCACAAAGCAGCAATCATAAATCTGTTGGGGGGTTCATAATATATAAGTAATTCACATGACAATAATAGGACAAAGGAGAGAAGAGGCAATAGGGCTTTGGTGGAGCAAAGACGTTTTATACTATTAAAATTAAATTGGTATTAATCTGAACTAGATTGTTTTGAATTAATCTGTTAGTTGTAATCCCAGAGACAACCACTTAGAAAATAATTTTAAAATACAGTAGAAGAAACAACAAGGAAATGAAGGTGACGTCCCTGACAGAGCTCGGAGTCCGTCTTGGGTCATGTGACTCTGGGCCTGCCCACCCTGTCACGGACAATCTCTGCAGCCACCATCAGCTCCCTGCTCACACATGTCCACGAGGGGGGCCGTGTGGGGAGCAGGATCTCCGGAGGACATATGTGAAAGTGGAGACGGGAAATGTGGAGGACTTGTCCACGGTGCTGTGGCTTCTTTGGGGGTGGAGAGGCTGCTCCAGACCACAGGACTCTAGATTTTTTTTTGTCATAAAACCTGTGAAATAAATTCCTCACTGCTTTCATGGCACACTTAGTCTCCGATGCTAATTCTTTAGCGGGCTTAAAAATCACCCAGCTGAGGGTGGATGTGGCTTCTCTAAATGCTGATTCCCCCAGGCCCCAGTGGTTCTGATTCGGGGGGTATCAGATGAAGATAGGGTATCTGAAATTCAAACCGGTGCCCCCACCGACCCTGCCCTCTTCTTTTCAGCCTAAGGTGATTCTGACACATGGAAAAATCCTGGTTTTGGGGACATCCCAGGCCCTGTCCTAAGGACTTCATGTTCATTTTTCACAGCACTTACTAGTTCAGGTTAAAGCATTCAGCAGAGTGTCTGGCACCAAGCATATCAGCTCTCTTTGTTCTTATTTTCTTATTTAGTAATTGAAGTGATCCAAAAATACAGGTATCCTCAGCCGCATTTCACAGGTTGGAAAAGGTGGGCACAGAAAAGTAAGGCAATCTGTTTAAGGACACTCAGGTAGTGAGTCACAGAGCTGGGCTCAAACTCCACTCCATGTGACCCCAAAGTCAGTGCTCCTAGCCACTGCCCCACTACAGCATGCTCCAGATCCGGCCCTTTGCACCTGCCCTTGCCTCCTGACGTCACCTCACATGACGCCCCTCTGAGATGGGGGCAGGGTTCCTGGGGGACACTAGTTTCAATCTGCTGATACTCACCTGGAGGGAGCTCAACCTGTCATCTCTCATATTGGGTGGGAAGGTGGGAAGGTGACAGTGCAGCTCCAGGATGATAGGCCTGGGTTTCAATCCCAGCTTTCGCATGTTTGAAACCTTGGTCCAGCCTCAGCTTGCTCATCTGTTAACTGGGTATAACCTCCACAGGCTGTCACCGCAGAATAAAACATACAGTGCTCAGCATCGCAGCTGGGACAGAGTAAGGATTTCATCGAGGTGGGCAGCTATGTCAATCAAGAAGAAAAGGCTGCAAAGCAACCAAAGGTGTTTATTTGGGGTCTTAAGGATTGCAATCCAGGTGGCACACAGTTGACCTAAATTGAAAGTGTGCTCACAATTGCAAGCCAGGCAGGGAGTGCAGGCTTCTCAAGGCAAAACCCACAAAGTCATATAACTTGTTTTGAAGGAATTATGGTAGGCACTGACAGAGGAAAACTGACTATCCAGTACGCAACTGGCTACTAAACTCATGTGTTACATTATCTCTATATCCCTCTGAAATAGAAAGATGTCTTCCAGAAGGTGGGCCAGGTGCAATTGACAAGTTGCAACTGACAAAAGTCAAGGGTTCATCGTGTTCCAAGAACTGAAACAGAAAACTCACGTGGGCCCTGCTTCCTCAATATCCTCCTGATCCAATTTTGAATGACTCTTAGCAATGCTTAGTTCCCTCTGGAATCTTCTTTCATAGCCAATACTATCACTCTGCACACAAAGTCAGATGGGCTTTCCCTGGCAGGGTTTCTTCCTGGTCTTAGTTAGCACTGGAAACTTATCTGGAGCCTGGAGTCATCCTAGCTCTCTCTGCCCCAGGAGGCTCTCTCTGGAATTGTGTTAAGTTTCAAGGACAGATATGCCACACAGAGTAGGATCGGATCTCAGCTAAGAATTCTTGGAGGCTCTGAAAGCCAACTGGAGCCCCCAGGCCTCATGCAAGCCCAGCTACCTCCTGGGCTGGGGGTGGCACACCTGCTCTGATGGAGCTGGGCCCTGACTGCAAGCTTCCCCTGCTGGTGTGTGACTTTAGAGGACATTTGACAAATGCCACTCCAGAAAAATACGTAGACAACTACCGAGGGATAGCAGCCTTTCTCAGCACGGATGGGACGGATCGGCTGGGGGTGGAAATTCAGAGTTCTGCTGTAAAATTGTGTGTGGCCTTGGGCAA